>NC_135784.1:184661927-185861927 GCF_051106095.1 Pogona vitticeps
AAGACACACCTCAATTTTTAGTGTAATGATTTTAGGAAAAAGTAGTGTCTTATACATGGAAAAATGCAGTAACTGTTTAATATTTCGGGGAGAACATGCAAGTGAATGACACTGAGGGGTTAGAGACAACATGTGACATTTCTTGCTACTGTGCAGACAGGCAGAAGCCACAGGAAGAGAGAGTCGGAGTCTGTCAGTGTCAGTGTGAGTGAGTGTTCAGACAGAGATTGTGATTGTGTTCTTCAACTTCTACTAATAAAACTGGTTATTGTCGGGTAAAGTGACTTTTCTATATTATCAAAGTGAATTTTGTAACAATACATTTTGGCTGAGCCTCAGAATGGATCTGAATTTGAAACGTAAAAGAACTGATGCTGTTAACGAGGATGCATCCTGTTCAAAGCAAAATTCTTCCAGTCATCTTTCAAAGTGTTGCTATTATAGCAAGGAATATCTTTCAATGAGACCCTAAATGAGAAACTTTGATGCATTTTAGGGTTTTAAACCTTGAGTTAAGTCTTGGTGGTCCGTGGCAACAAAAGATATTTAAAGGGGGTCTGTGGCAGAGAAAAGGTTAAGAACCGCTGCTCTAAGTTGTATGACCAGTGGCTGTGATGGTTCGGGGACTCTGAGAACTGCCATCCCAAAAAGGTAACATTTCTCATCTTTAGCTTCAAATGCTGTAAATTGTGCTTATAATATTGAAGGACTGAATGAAAAAACAACCTTATTTTCTCCTTGCTACACTATTCCTGTGGCCATCACGCTTCACTATTGTCACCTTCTTACAGGCAACTCCCAACAGAGAGTTGTGGCTAACTCTCTCCACCCCGTCCTGCTGCCTATTGTACGATAATCAACCCAGCTTCTAAAAAGAGTGTGTGGCAGCCTACCAAGGCTATTCAGTCAAGCCAGATGACTCACGCAGCCACTGGCATTCATACTTCTTGAGTATCTAAAGGTCACTGGGGCAGATCAGGTGAGAGGTAGACCAGAAATCTGACCTATTTCCAGCATAGTTTATGGCAGAACTCTGTGTGATGCGCAGTTGCAAGTAATCCCCCCCTTCCCCATTTTCAGAATGAAAAGTGACACAAGCAGATTGCACTCTTGAGTAGATGATCAGCCAGAGGGTAAGAAGTACTTAACCCTTTCCTTTTGCAATGCTCTGTCTCCCCACCTTCAACACCTTTCCATAGAAACGCAAGCTGCTTTCCTCCCTGTACAGAGAGAGGGACGAGAACTTGAGGAAAAACTGGCTCCTCTCCATTGGCTTGTCTTTCAAGTTGATGCCTCTTGTATGTTTTATTTTAAAAATTGTCTGTGAAATTTCATCAGGGTGGAGGGGGGAAGAGGCAGCACATCATATATAGTTTAGTCTATCATCTTAGAAACGTGCTTAGCTTTTAACCGTCTTTGGGGCTGCTTCATATGTGACATTTGGCAAGCAGCAGAAGATGATAGTTTAGCCAGGAGGGCTGGGGCTTTTGTTATTAACGATTCCCTTTAATGTATATCTCTGCACTGAATTCTACTTAGGAGTATGGATTTTTTTTCTTTTTGTGGATTTGGGGGTTTATTTGGTTTTTGGAAGACTGACCAGTGCTGACTCAAGTGGAACATGATTTCCTGTTTCTTAGTTACAAAACTTGTGCAAAAGGATCCAGAAATTTACTTGCCTTCTTAATTTCTTTATTTAAAAATATATTTCATTTTAGTTTGCATCAGGCTGCTGGCTCACATTTAGCTTCTATGGTGAATTTTTCCACTCACAAGTCCTTAACGGTGAGATCACTTAGCCTTTTATGAACTATTTTGTATTCCCATTTTGTTTCTGCCAAGTTTTGTGAATTTATCATGGCCACTTTGAATTCTAATCTTGTCTTCAAATGAGTTTACAATTCTTCCTAATTTTGTTTTGTTTCACATTTGTATAAGATGTGTTTCTTTCACTGTTCACATAGATGGAACACTGGCGGAAATGTGCATTTACCATGGGTGTTAGGACAGTAAGTGAGTGCCCTTCTTTGTTACGCCTTCCCAATTTAACTGAAAAGCTGGGCAGAGACTGTCTAAAAAGGTTTGTCAGATCAGCTATATCCCTCTCACTTATTGAATAGCCCGTCATCCCTCTCTCCCAAAAGCAAGTTGCTCTGTAAGTGCCTGTCCCCTTTAAGGTTAAATGGGAACAATGCAGCAAGATTCAAGAATAACATAACATAACATGTTAAGTCTGCCATCCTACACAAATATCCACTTTACCCAATAGGAATACTGTAGGACTTACATGCATAGCATCTGGACATATATAAGAAAAACAACTATGTACTCCAAACTGTTTTTCTTACAGTTATATTTTTTGATACTTCATGATGACCAGCATCATGGGTGTTCTGAAGGAATAAGCACACGGGCTCCTGAAAAGGCAGTACTGTACAGTAATGCTTGTTGGAAACTTCAGCTGCCTTTGTCCTTGGCTTTTCTACCCGTCCAGAATAGGACTGGGTTGCAAACTGCCCCCTAGAGGCAGAAGCCCTGTATCCCATCTCTTGGCCCCCAGCTCCCCTTGCTCCCTCCCGAGATACAGTGAGGCCGGTGCTCTGCGAAGGCCCGGGCCAGTCCCGGGGCCAAGCCGGCTTGGAATCCAATGGTATGGCTTCGAATGCAAGCGGATAGTCTGGCTCCAAAGGGAGGCATATGTTGGTCAGTGGAGGTTGAGGGGAAGGTAGCAGATTCTCTGCCTAACTTCCACTCCCCCCCCCCGCCTCCAAGAATGGGATGCGTATGTGTTATCTCTGTTATAAGCAGAGAAATAAGAAGTTACTTTCCCCCCCCCCCCTTCTTGGGCGACTACGTCCAAAAAGCATGTTAGGCTGGAATTCTAGGAACTGCAACTTTCACAATTTCTGATCCTAGATCTGTTCACGCTAGGATTAGACCCTTCCTTATCTCATCCGTTATCCGAAAGGGAGAAAAAAGATGGTAGGGAAAAATCCGCCCTTCTCCCGCCACGACGAACGCGTTAAGCATCTTTGAGATGCTTCGGGCGGCTCAGCTGAACTAAGAAAGGAAACGCTTTGCCCTCCCAACCTCCACCAGCGAGTAAACCGCCTGCATTTCGGAGCTTCTCTCTGTGACTCCTCTCAGAGAAGAGGCAAGGCTCCCCGTCGGTTTTCGGAGGGTGCTGCTCCCCTTTTCGTGGCCTTTGCTCCCCGCGGGCTGTTGTGACCGATTCAGATCAGCCCCTCCCGTTGTTTTAGGCATTTGGATTCTCGGGTTGCACAACAGAAACGTTGTCTATGTTAAGCTCCACAACCGGCACCTTTTTTTTTCTCGCTCTGCCTTGGCCATGGAAACGGGCGCAGGTCGACTCGAGACCACGGAGCCGAACTGGTTCCACGATCGTTCCCTCTCCCCACGAAACCGGCGCCAGATGAGAGGGATGGCCAGTTCAGGAGCGCTAGCGAGGGTCTGGATTCTTTGGGGGCCAGCCTGACCCAAAGGCTGCGGTCCTGCACTCTTTGGCCCGCCAGTCGGCCTTGGGGAACTCGGGACAACTCCGAACAAGGCTGCCCAGCGCGGCTAGCATAAAATCGGGATTGCTTTGCGGAGCCTCTCGGCAATCGCAGCGTGTGTAACGTATGCCCTCAACTGGATGATGAGACGTGCTTGCCCCGATGCCCCATCCCTCCCTTAAGTGGAACTCTGGAAGTGGAAATATGAAGAAAGGTGTGTGTGTGTGTGGGGGGAATTCCGGGGGAGAGAAAGTTTTCTTGGCCCGCTTCTCTCCCGCGCCGTCCTGCTCCGAAATCTAATACAAACACGAGGAAGGCGTATCTTGCAAGTTAAACGCAAAGGCCTCGGCTTTGTAAACTCAAGGGAATGTCAGCGGGTGCGCCGTTGTTGGCTGGAGAGAGGAGGGGGGAAGGATCGGGGTCCCGTGGGACACATCCAGCCTTGCCCCCACCTGAACCTGCAAGGAGAACCCTCCTCAGTCATCGTGCGGCAACAGGAAACTGGCGTAGGGCTGGAAAGACGGGGTGGTTGGCGGGCTTTGGCCTTCTGTTAAAAAAAAAAAAAACCCCAAACGCGCCACCTTCCTCACCACGGGAGAGACGGGCCCAGGCTGGCGTTGGTGGAGATGGGACAAAACCCCCTGGCCGGCTTCAGAGGAACTGGAGCGCCTGAGGTGGTGGAGCGTGCCCGCCATCCGCTTCTTTGCTTCCCTCTACGCGCATCCCCCCCCCCTTCAGCTTATTATAGAAGGCGGGAGACCAAAGCCCTCTTGCACTTTTGAAAAAACGCCCCCCCCCGCCCGTGTCCCTTCCTCGGCTGACTTGTAGGAGGACAAAGGAGGTCCTTCAAGGTGGGCTTTCCCCCAGGTGGAAGCTGGCTCCCTCGGCGTAATTTTAGACGGCCCGCGCCTCCTTCTCCTCCGGTCCCGACGGGGCGGAGGGCCGGCTGGCCGGCGGGGACGAGGCTCCTTGCTGGAGCCGGAAAGGAGGGCGCGCGAGCCCGAGGCTGGGCGGAGGAAGGTGGCGACCCCTCGCTGCACCGGAGGTGGCTTCTTGCCCTCCTGAACTCGGCAGTCGCAAGCGAGGCCTGCCTTGTGGACTAGGCCCAAAGCGGGAGCCTGGCCACACGCTTTGGCCTCTCGCTTCCTCCTCGCCCTTTTTCGGCAGTCCTGAGGCGCCCCGGCTCCAGCGTGCGAGCTCGGTGGGGCACGAGGCGAGCGCGCCCAAATGGGGCGACCTTGGGGTTAAGGCCCAAACGCTCGCCCGGACGTGAATCCGGGTAGCTTGCTCTACTGGAGGGTGGCCTTTTCTTTTTCTAAATAGGCCAGACGGGTCCCAAAGCCATTCCCACCCCTCAGGGCTCCCCAGCATCTTCAGGGCTCCCTCAGGTGAGCGCTGAATGTTGCCCTCCGCTTCCGCCGTTCGCTCCTGGAGAGGTTTTCCCGCGGCTCTCTCCGGTCGCTTCTCGGGCGGCAGCTCCCAGACCCGGAGGGGGAACGCCAAAGCCGCCCTTCGGCCAGACTCTTTTCCCTAGTGTGGAGTCCAGTCTGGGCCGCGTCGGGCGGTCGGGGGACGCCCCGCTCGGCCCCCCCATCTCTCTCTCACACTCTCTCTGGAGATGTCAGCGAGCAATCGTGCGGGGATGACCTAGGCCACAACAATCAGCTTCCACCTCGCCCCATGGAAACGGGGGGGGGGATTCATTTCCGCGCGCCCCTTTGTAAACCAGCACTTATTCGGGCTCCAGTTTCTCTCAACTGCGCCTCCTTTTTTTTTTTTTTTAACTTCCTTCATTCCTCTCTTTATTTATTATTATTTTCCAAGCATCTCTTTACCCGTCCGTTGGCCTCCCGCCCCCGCAACACCCGAGTTTCTAGTGCAGGCAAACCCTCCCGAACGGCAGAGTGGCCGCCCGGCCTCCTCCTTCTTTGGAGATCATTAATATCAGCTTCAAAGGAAACTAAAACTTCCTAGGAAGCGAGAGAGAGAGTTTGCTGATTGTAGTCGGTGCGTGCGTCCGTGCGTGTGCGTGTGTGTGTGTGTGTATGGGCGGGAGGGGGGCCGAGTGGGAGGGAGCTCAAAGGCTGAACTTTTTTTTTTCTAGGCAAAAGTGTTCTCCGTTCCAAACTTTGTCTAAACTTTCACTTTCAGAGCGCCAAGGCGGGGTTACAGACCAGCATGGAGTAGAGGAGGCACGGCGAGAGAAGGAGCCCCAGCCGCCGCCGCCGCAGCAGCAGCAACAACAACAACTACCACCACCACCACCACCACCCGAGCTATGCAGCTGCCGCTCGCCTTGTGAACACACAAGTTCCGCAAAAAGCAAAGTCCAAAAGTAACCATGTACTCCCCATACTGCCTGACCCAGGTAACAAACCAGCCCCGCTCGGCGATGGTGGTAGTGGCGGCGGCGGGGAGAGAGGGAGGGAGGGACGGAGGGGGAGGCGGCGGTCGCGTCTTTCCCGCGGTGTCGCGCTTCCCTTGCTGGGACCGACAGAAAAGCTTTTTGCAGTTCTCCCTGTTCGTGTGGTTCGTGTTTTGTTTCAGGTCTCTCCCCCCCCTTTCCTATACTCAGTGCGCGGCTTAGTCTACCCCCCCCAACGCCTCTCTCTCTCTCTCTCTCTCTCTCTCTCTCTCTCTCTCTGCCCCCCCCCTTTTCCTCTCTGTGTTGTTGCCGTCGCCGCTCCTGCTGCCGCCGCTGGTTTGAGGGTTATTTCTGTCTTCTTGCGTGGTTTTAGCTGGGGGAAGAAAGAATTCCTCGCCGCCTTTCCCTCTCTGCAAAGCGGAGGGAGAGGGAGCGAGCGAGATGGCATCTTTCCAAGCTCTTTGTTATATTCACTGCACATGGGTTTAGGAGTTCAGAAAATGGCGCTTCTCCCAAATTTATTTCAAATATTTAAGAGGAGGAGGGGGGAGAGGGAGAAGGAGGGGGGAAAAAAATAGAAAACCAGGCTGGGTGGCTGATGGTGGATTTGACTCTGGTTGGATGGCGGGGAAGGGAAGCCAGGGAGAGGAAAGAGAAGGGGAGGGGGGGGGAGATAGATGCGAGGTTGTGGGTTTGTTTTCAAAAGGGAGGGGGTAGCTCGGGGTACTCTGGGCGGGCGGGCGAGGGGAGAAGTTTCCGAAGTTGGACGCTGGGTTCCTTTCCGCCTGTGAAGGACTAGGCGCGTACCTCGGAGGTTACCCTGGATGGGCATCGGATCTGCTGGGGAGGAAAAGGGGGGCAGGCTCCGCTGGGAGGGGATTCCAAGCAGAGGCGGCGCGCTGCAACGGGGTGTGTGTGTGTGTGTGTGTGTGTGTGTGTGTGTGTCTGTTTTTATTATTTTGGCGGTGGCTGCTTTTAGCCCCAGCCTTGACTTGGGTCTCCCGTCCTTCCCTCCCACTCACCTCCGCCAGTGAGCCCAAGGAAAAAATCAGGAACTCCTTCTATCTAGGGAAACTCAGCTTTGGATATTTGTGTTTTTCAAAACGAACTCCTCCGCTTCCCTCCTGCACACGAGACAGGTAGAGGACGCTGGTTCCCTTTAGCCCAACTAAGGATACTCTTCTCCCCCCCCCCCGCCGCCTCTTTAAGGCAAATTGAGTCCAAACTCTCATTGAAGGAATCCAGTTGGGGAGCGCAGCAGGAAAGCGGGGGGGGAATATCGCGCGGGCGGGATGGGGGAGAGAGCAGTAATTCTGTAGTCCATTCCCCTCATGAGTAAATTGGCGCCTTTGGAGAAAGGTACTCCGAAGTGGGAACAGCCAACTCTTCCCCCCTCCCTTTTGTCATCTAGAGGGCTCCACTGCGAGCCCCCCCCCCCTTTTTCCTGGCATTTCTGCTCCGCCTGAGCTCAGACGGAAGGGAATAGGCGCCCCGCTTGCCCTCTGCAAACCAAATCCTGGGAGATAGGTAGACACCACCAAGAGTCGTGGGGCACCTTAACGGCCTACATATTACTTCTACCATCACCCCGCCCCCCATGGGCTGTATAGCCCCCCCTTCCGTCCTCGGGGGCTTCCGAGGTACGACCCGAGGCTCTAACCCCGAGGTCAGAGTTCCTGCGGGGCCTTGTGGCGCAGCGTGTGGCTGCCCCGCCTCGCTTCGGTCCCTGGGAAAAAGAGGGACATTTTGGAAAGGAAAGGGGGGGGCGGGGAGGGGAGAGGGGGGGATCTTCGGAAATGTGGAGGTAGAGACCTCTGCCTTCATCCACCCTTGCCTGTCCCTGCAGCGGAAGGCAGGTTGCCTCGCTCTTGCCCAGGGAAGCGGTGGACGGAAATGCTGGAGACCCCGAAGCGCGCTTCGAGGAAGGAAAGGGGAACAGGGCTAATGCGCAGTTTGGGGAGATCTGCGTGCAAAGGGATGAGACCACCCGCGTCATAAATATGATTCTCCAGATTGTCTGGAAGGGTTTGAGAGAAGCAGTCCCTGCACCCCCTTTCCGCCTTCAGCCCGATCCGAAGTGCGCGGAATCGGATCGAAGCCTGTTGACTGGACGCCTCTCCTCTCTTCTCCGAGCTTGCAAATCACTGGCGTCCCCCCTTTCCACGGGCACTGGGACGAGCTCCAGAATTGGCTCTTCCCTCCGCACCGTGTCTTCTGGATCGGGAAGCTGAGCAGGGAGGAGAGGAGAGTTTACTCTGGAGTAAACCCCTTGGTACTTGCAACCCGCGTGGCTTAAAACTCCCGCGGAATCTCCTCCCGGGTTCAGCCAGCCTGAGTGCGGGGGGGGGGGACTTTTCAGCTGTCCACGGGGATCTGGCAGGTTCGGGATGATAGCGGAGGGAGGGGGGATCTGGAGGAATCCCCCCCCCCACGGCTCTCCGGGTCCAGGCACTCTCTTTCCCGCGATTTTCCTGTGCACAAGCTTCTTTCCGTGGATTAATGAGCGGGCGTTTGTGTGTGTGTGTGTGTGTGTGTGTGTGTGTGTGTGTGTGTGTGTGTGTGTGTGTGTGTGTGTTGTATGCACTGTAGAAGACTTTCTCATTACATTTAAAACTCGTTACAGTGCCCCCCCCCCAGCTTTTGAGCATTAAAGCCCAGCAATCCATTCATAATATGTATTTTTCCTACAGTGAATGATCGGAATTAAAAATAAACCCGCACACCCGTAATTAGCAGTTCCCGAAATTATACTGGACAATATTGCGTATTTATGTGAGGTCTAGTCGTTATGGGAAAGGCAGAACTCTCACTTTCACTATTTTAGCGAAGTAAAGAAATGTGAGCAAAACCTCAGTAGAGAGCAGAATACTCCCGCCTCCCGCCAGCCAACCTGGAGTTAAGAGAACTTATGGCTTCTTTCCTTTTGAGTTTCTTTGGAGAGGATCTTCATTCGCCTGAGCCAGTTTTGGGACATCGGGTGGAGGTCTGTAGAAACTGGCTCTCATGTCAGTGGCCTGCCACAAGCTTCTGAGGACTGTTATTACTATCGCTGAAATACTGAGCTCCCGGCATGGTCCATCCTCCATTATATCTGAATGAGAGGATAGGCCTTAAATGCGCTTTTTGACACTGTGGATTTGAGTATTGGTTTGAGTTTACTGCTCACCATTGATCTTACCCAGGAAAAGGGAAAAAAAATTACATCAAATTATATATACTGGAGGAATTACTGTTTTTAATTCTTACAGAGCAGCGGTAAGCAGGATATTAGTTTTGGAAGATTCCCTTTCCCTAACAAAGTCACTTAAAGTTTTAATAAGGTCTGCTGCACATTATTATTTTAAAAAAGTCCTTGCAGTAAACAGCAAATATACTAGCAAAGTGATGTTCATTGATTTAAATTAGCTTTTAAAAGACTATTCCTATACCCATGATTTTGAATTTTTAGTATTCATGGCCTGCAAGCATCACACATATAATATGCTCAGCATCTGACTGTATGAAATATATTTACATATTACTATCCTACTTTTAGCTGTACATCTACATGCACATATGGACATGGATGTCTACAGAAACACATGCCCATATATTAAATAGAAAACTCACAAATAATGTATTGAATTCCACTTAATTGATGCTTGCATGTAATGTATATTATTGCATATTACAAGTATTTTATTTAAGTTTGGTCTAATAAATATTTTTAATGTGTGATGTCAGCTTCTATTTGCAATTATATACATACTCATGCATAATTAAAATAGACTTATTAGAATTATTAATACAACAAAATAAGGTCAAATATTATAAAAGATGTAGAAGAGCAAATGCATTAAAATACAATAGATGCATTAAAAGACTACTGAAGGGAGATTTTAGTTCAAAATAGATCTTTTTATTCGCATTAATGTTTCACATACTTTTCACAGACTAAAAAATCTCTTTGGAATTAGCTTTTTGAGCATGTGGTCTCAGGTTTATGAACTGTACTGTGAACATGATTAATATCTTTCCACTCTACCTAATAATTGGTTGCTTGCTGTCATCCATTTCATATTCTAAAAAACAAAATTTTAGGATGATATAGATTAGTTCAATAATTTTAATATAGCATTTTTCCTTAGCCCATGCAATTATAAAGAACATGGATAGATTAGGTAAAGGTAAAGGTTCCCCTTGACATTTAGTCCAGTCGTATCCGACTCTAGGATGCGGTGCTCATCCCCGTCTCCAAGTTGTAGAGCCAGCGTTTGTCCGTAGACGGTTTCCGTGGCCAGCGCGACTGGACACAGAACACCGTTACCTTCCCACCATGGTAGTACCTATTCATCTACTCGCATTTTTACATGCTTTCAAACTGCTAGGTTGGAAGGAGCTGGGACAAGCAACGGGAGCTCACTCCATCACGTGGATTCGATCTTAGGACTACTATGACCTTGCAGCACAGAGGCTTCTGCAGTTTAACCCGCAGTGCCACCACGTCCCATATGGATAGATTACAAAACACAGAAATATACAAAATAACCTCAAATGGGCAAAAAATATTAAACTAGCCACAGGTGAACTAACGATCAATAAAAGATAAACACACACAAACACATATATACACACACACACAGCAGTTGTTACACTAAGAGGCATATAGGTTTCAGTGATTCATACAACATTCAAATGGTTCTATCATTTTAATGACGTTTGGGGCCTTGTACTGTATAATTATTTAACTTTTCTGGTTTAGTACAGAGAAGTATCTGTCTATCTATCTATCTTGCAAGATCCATGCTCTAAGTGAATTTAAGGAGGTGGTTTTGAAAAAAGAAGGAATCCTTGTGTTGCTTGTATATTCAGCTCTTTGCTTTTTGTCTTGCCCTTGGTCCAGTGCCAAAGCAGAGAGTCCAGTTTCATTTCTGCTTCTGAGAAGGAAAACCTTGTGCTTCTTTAAAGAGTTGCCCTTTATTTGTGCCCGATGAATTAAATGAACCTGGCTTGCTCTTTATTTGTGCCCTCTGAAGATAAGAGAGGCTCCCCCTCCTTTCTGTCTTTGAACTGAATTTCTTTTGTTAGGGTTCTTAGGCCTGGTGTTTTGTTTCTCTTGTGGATATTCATGACTACCATCCCAATCACTCGTCCCATTCTTAACCCGCGATGGGACCCACTTTTCCCAGGCGGTATTCCACTGTATCATATGAGCCATCCCAGACCAAAAGGAAGTTGACTTGGAACTTGATTTTGTTTGGTCCAGTTGGCCATAGCCCTACCCACGACTAGGCGCAGTAGGGGTTTTGCACAACCTTGGACTTGCACTAGGTGACCTGTCTTTAACCAAGTCCTGAGGATACTGCCCACAGATCTAGACTGATCCTTGCAGCCCTGGATTTGCTTGTTCCTGATGTAGCTGTTGCACTGTATTATTTTTTCCTGTTGTGCAGATCGAGATTGTTTCATGCCTGCTGTGGTTCTCTTTCTATTTGTTCTAGAAGATTTTTGCCTCGGGGGGGGGGGAAATACAGCTTATATTGTAGCTTTTCAGGGACAACAAAATAGGTTAGTGGTATTAAATTACCGTTTGTAGCCATAGGTGACTGCAAGTAAAACAAAAGCAAGATGGGAAAAAAAATAGAAATAGAGTATCTCAATCTAGGTTTGAAATCCAACTTGAATATTAACAAATCATCAAATGCAAGGACATGGGAGACCTCTGGGAAAGTATTTCAGAATCTTCTTTATGGTAGCAGAAAGAGTTACACTCACCATTAATATGGAATAGACGTGTAGCAATTTGAAAACTGTTTTTGGACAGGGCAGAGAGCAGGTTTTGTATGATTTTAAGATACAACTAAATAGTAGAGCAAACATTCTTTTGTTTGCAAGTGAATGGGCCCTCGCAATTATCCTGTTGGACATTATGTATCCAAGTGCAGTATGAAATATAAAGAATTAGTCAGGTTTCTAAAATAAATCTGAGTTTGCCAGAGTAATCTGATGGTTACTGAGATCACTGTTACATTATATAGTACATATTGTTATTTCTTGTATCATCTTGTGTGATGTTGATGGTATTGTGTATGAATCGATTTGTGGTTCTGTCATAAAAATAGATACATCAGAAAGAATAGCCACTTGTTTGAGTATTTTGGTGGCTAAATATGCACAGCACAAAACATTTGTATTTTGCATGGTTGGCCCCAGACTTTTGCCAGAAGGGCTGCGCTTCTCGATCTGAGTAGCGTACCATACGATCTCTTGCAGCATTATATACATGGAGCTTATATATATCTTTTGGGTGTGCACGGCTGCCCCAAGATTCCCTGCAACATTTCAAGAAATATCGGGGTGCACCTTTAGATGCTATGTGGATTATAGTACACTCTAAAAACAATGTGTTATTTATTGTATTTTTAATTTTAGTTTCTTAGCACTATGAGCCCTCTTGTGTCCCCTGATCAGGAGAAAGGTGGCCTATAAATGAAACAAATAAAATAAATAGAATAAAATAAATAGAACATTATAAGAGGGTTATATTATGATTATAGCCCTAGGAATGATTGTGAGTTCTTAGGATTTCTTGCAGAGTTGATCTGTCTGATGCTCTGTAATGTGGGAAAATATCTACATGCCATAACTGCACACTATAGCTACTTGTCTGTTGTATACATGCTTTGCACTTAGAGGGAGTTGCCCAGCAAAAATATTCAGAAATTGTGGTTAGTTTCAGGTGTCCATCACAAAATATAGCCCTTGAGGTGCTTACTTCTGTGAATTTGTTTTTTATTCAGTTTACCGCAGAAAGTAATATATTGATAGTGAGGTACATAATATTTTTTCTGATGTATGTGTCAATTGTGTATAATACCGAGGTGTAGTGATAACTGAAGCAATTATGGTATGAAAAGCAGAACAGGGCTGCATTTCACTTTAATCTCTGTTATTTTCTTATGTTTCCTGATTCGTTAAATTTTAAGTGATCTGCACCTTTTTCTTTAAGGCTGTGTTTTATTTAATTGGCTTGTAGTCCTATATCCACAACTGAGCTTGAGTCTCATTGCAACTAATGGTATTTACTTCCGAATAGACATATATAAAGTGTGCTGTATTATATATATACTATATATATAATATAGTATTAGCATTTCTAACCTCCCCTTCCCAGTAATAGAGGGAATAGAAGTAAATGCACATATAAAATAAGATTTAAAACTGAGCAGCAAGCAGATACAGTACAGCCGAAATTTGCCAATATTCAACCTTTACCCCAACACAACTATTAAAAGTTGCCCTGAGTTGTAGGAAGTAGATTTTTTAAAAAATCTGAAAACGAAACTTTGGAAAGCGAGTCAACTTTATTCACTGACAGGGGACTTGAGCGGCAAAAACAAATGAGCTAATGCTGTCCTGCCTATTGCTTCCCCTGGCTCTGTTTCAAGAGATTGTTTGCAATACAAAATATAAGACTGACTGGCAGTGTCGAAAAGAATACTGTCTATCTCTTTATCAAGTCTTCCTCAGTTGGACATTGCAGTGCCTTGTACTACTTCTGTTGCAAATTCGGAAGAGTTCTCCTGAAACCTAGCATTAGTTGCAGCTTCTCTCTAGCTCCGGGGTTGATTCGGTGGTGTGTTTATTCCCCTTGCAGTGCTTACTTCGGTGAATCTCACTGGCAGAACCTCTGCATATGAGTAATATTTTTAATGTGTGTTACAGAATTTAGCATATATGTAGAGTCATGATCAATTGATCAAATGCTCCATAAAGCTTTCAGAAATGTGGGTATTCTCCCCTCCTTCATTCCTTTACTTCTACAATATATGCTTCTCACATAGCATTATAACATTGTAGTGTAGCAAAAAATGGCACTTGCCCCTAATCCCTTTAAACAGAGTTTATTTTTCCTCCAGAGATTCTTATGAAGAAAATGTGGCTAAAATGCTTCCATAGAAATATAAAATATCAATTTCAAATGTTGTGTGTTTGTGTTGTGGCCTACAAGGAGAATTCCTTTTTGCAAGGCAAATGGAAAGTATCATGATATATGCAAACACAAAGCAAAACAGAACAATGCACTGAGAAATAGAAGTCTGGAATTAGTGAGCCTATAAATAAACATTTATGCAGTGTTGAGACAAGCATTCAGGTGAGTTTACAAACAATTCATTAAGATATTTATAAACTTTCACAGTTTGGAGCTATCAATAGAAACTTAATGGCAAACTGTAAACAACTTTTCATTTAAATTACCAAGGCTTTTTAAGTGGACTGTTTCATAGATTTTTAGGGGGTTGTATAATGAATACTTGAAGCTTAAGATGGCTATTTCTGCTAAATTAACCCCCAGCAACACTTTTTTAAAAGTTTTTGTATTTTTTTTAGAAGACGCTTTCAGCATTAGATACAGTTTTAAAAAATTAAGAGGCAAAAATTAGCAGCCCAGGACTGCTCTTGCACTTGCTTATGTAACCTACAGACAAAATGATTAAATCAATGTGTACTTAATATTGTAAAATGATTGCTTCAGTACCAATGGGTGTGCAATTTTGTGAATGTGTCAAGTATATAGTGGTAATATGGCCTTTGTGTATGATGCAAGCACAATTCTGAGCAAAGTGGGAGAAGAGCAGACATGGAAGTCCAAAGAATCTGGATTTGTTTGCCAGGTAGCTGCTACTGTAGCAGAATGCTGTTTGTATTTTTTTCATGGGTTTCTGTCATTTAGAACAACGTAAATAGAAACTGTCACAATCCACCACTTTCAAGATTTGTAGGATAATTCTAAAATAAGAGTTTGTGCATTGAAAGAGTTTGTAGATAAAAAATACGCATGCACACAATGATATGCCCCTAAGTGAATATGTACTGGCATATCTTTCTGTATTTTTCCCATTCTTTTAGAAGAGAGAAGCAGGGGAGACAAATCAAGCAAAGCAAATATGTATTAAAATCTATATACAGTCTTTCCTCTATATATACAGTATATATATCATGCAGTTATGTTGACTGAAATATATGTAGCTGCAGTGAACATGCTTCCCACTCAGAATACATGTACTGTGCTTGCATGTATGTATATAAATATATATGTATATATATATTTCCCAGGCAGAGTTTTGTTGCCTTCTTCCTTACCATGGCTGACTTCAGGCCTTATATATGTGCACATTTGTATGGATGGATCCTGATTTTTAGGTGATTTCTACAAACTTCTGTTGGATTTGGCAGACAGAATGCCAACCCATATGCCTAAAATCTATGCACGGAGACTTGTTTATTTGAGCTCTGATTCTCCAAATAACTCATTTATCCAGAATGAGGTCATGTTCCCAAGCGTACAGCAAATATGGCAAGAAGCGCTCGGTTTATCCCAGCCCCTGCTCATCTTCATTAAATCCACGTCCCCTAATTTTGTTTCGCTAACTGTTGCCTTGCCTTGTCCTGCAATGGCAGTTGGCAGGATTGGGGAGTTGTCTCCTCGACACTCCCCATTTCTATTCTATTTCAGACATTCCCTGGTCATAGCTTGTTCCCCTCCCTTCCCCAAACTTTCTGAAACACACAATTCAATGATATCCAGCCCCCAAGCAGAAAATATTTTCTTGCTTGCCTCTGCGTTTTGGGAGCTGAAAATGGTGGAGATGGTGAGGGAATTGTTCTATTTTCAACCCTCTGTCTATATTGTACCAGTGCTTGCCAAGTGAAAATGTTCCTAGATACACTGGGAAAAGAGACAGCCCTCCTTAAGTTTATGGCTGTCATCCATTATGCATAGATTTTTTTCATATGCCAAGTAAGGCCATCACAATGGCTGGGACAATGAACCCTGCCCATTTCAGGGGCCTACCTCTAAATGCCAAGACCAAGGCCCTTGAAAGAACCTGCAGCTCGGAAATGCTTAAAATCTGTTCTCTATTATTCAGATTGTTGTTCCTCGTTAGTTGTCTTTGGAGAACACAACACACACAATATTGCCTTTTCAACCCCCAGTGAGTGAGTTAGGGGCCACAGAATTAATGATATGGCATGACCTCATTCATCCAAATGACCTTGGGGGCACCTGATACTGCAGTTTTGGTAAATGGAGAACCTATACTGGATTACGGTTCAGTTTCAACTCAGTGGGTGTTTTGAATAACGGTTGGGGATAACGGTTGAATCTGTGCTTTTTTTTTTTTTGCCACACCCCAACCATAGAATCCTTTATGGTTGTAAAAAGGCAGTGATGATTCTGATCACAGTTGTTGTGGCATTTGCAAACTGTGACTATGTGTGTGTTGCTCAGGACAAACACGTGTTCTTGCTGGGAAAATTTCTCAGTGCTGTCCAAAAGAGAGAGGATGAAAGACAGAGAAGGAGCAGAAAGATGAGTTATTAGCATTGGAGAAGAGATGGTTCTCCTTTTAAAATGAAAACTAGCACCTGCCTGCTGGATAGAGCCGTATCGGTGACTTCCAAAAGTCTGTTTCCTAATATAAAGTTTGGTCATCCAGGCTAATACTAATATGTAAAACTACCTGAGCAGGTCTGTACATAAGAGGACCTTTAGAAAGTTGTTAATAGGGTCCCTATAACTTGAAAGCCACATGATGGCACAGAACAACTTTTTTTTGTTTTCGTTTTCCTTTCCCCCGCTGCTACTCATAAAGAAATATGGCTTTGGTACCTCTGTTGCATCTTAGGGTCAAACTACCTTACAGATAACCTGGGATTAGAGCTGAAATAATGTTAGCATTCTTGACATGTGATTCAGACAGAAGATTCAGACTTGCAAACTATGAAGGCCAATCATCAAGCAAGCTCATCTGCAAGTTGCAACTACAAGCGGTGGAGAAAGCTCTTGCTGTGACAATCTCATGCCATCAGCACTTAAGGAATTCCCTTATCTAGCCAGGGTGGATCATGGTTTAAAATATTTACCTTTTTATGATTTAAAATTAAAAGTGATTTAAAAAAATTAAATTGTGATTTAAATTGTGATTTAAATCAATTTTATTTTTAAAAATCAATTATTTTTTCCCACCCTGCAGTTATCTGTAAGATTTAGTTCAGTCCTTAGTTGCTGTTTAATACAGTAAATGGATTTTTTTTTTCTTTTTGGGAAGCTATCTTGTAACAAATAAGACTAGTGGCTCACCTTGTTCAGTACCATCTACTCTGACTGAGAGCAGCTTGTAGGGTTTCAGGCAGGAGTCGTTCCCAGCCTGCGTAGAAGTAGAACCTTTTGTAGCAAAATAATTGCTGTACCACAGAGCGGTAGCCCTTCTTCTAGTGGCAGTGGTTTTCTTGCACTTCCGAAGAGAGATGTCCTTTCTGGGGATGCGAGTGACTGAATGTGGGGCGTGCCTGCCAAGGATGCACTTTTCTATTAGAAATAGCTTCCCCTTGACAAGGGCTCATCCCATGGCCTGTAAGATCACACAAGGTGAAAGTTATGAAACAGCACTTTAAGATCTTTTTGCACATGTGCTTCTGCAAACATCATTCTGTTGACACGAACTCTCTTTTGTTCTGGCTGTAGAATTACAGGTTCTACAAAGCAGTTAACTTGATTCTATACAGAAGGGAAAGTTCCTTAATGGTCACTGGTAGAACAATGGCTTTTTACTAAACCACGTAGGGTCACAGGAGTGGAAGTGGATGAGATTACTGTTTTATTTTCCACTCCAAGAAATCAGCTTAGCAACTCCTTGCCACAAAAACACCAGGATCCCACCTGGGAGAGCAGGCACTTTTTAAAACCTAAGTTTTACTTATTTACACATGTACTTGTAACGGCCATGCTTAATTCCCCCCTGCCCCCCAAGGTCAGTTAAATTATTGAGAAGGACTGGCATTACTAAGAGGACACAAGAAGAGGAATAGGAATGGGAGTGATGGTTGTAGGTGGGAGGGCTTCCTTCATAATTGATGGGTAGCAAAAAAGCTTTCTTAGAAAAAGATCTGTTCCAACAAAATTCCTCCTGGAGAAAAGGAAATTTTGCGCAGCTTGTTAACCGGAACCCTGCTCATACCCTGACTTGGCAAGTATTTAAAAATGCATAGGGCACTAAATGGAAGAAATTTAAGAAGTATAAAACAATGGATTGCTATAAATTTATAATTTGTGCCTACTGGAATTTGTGTCTGATGAAGCTATTTTTTTCTGAAAAGATTAGGACAACTTTACTAAATTTATCTGTGGCAGCAATCACAGTTTCAGGTTCAGATAAGCAGCATGCCTTCTGGAGGGGTGTGGCAGATGAACCCCAACAGGCATGAATAGGTTTGAAAACAAAAGAGGCAAGCGGAGCCTGCACCCACCAGCAAGGAGGAAGAATATCATGCCAGTCACTGAACTGGCTGATTTAAACAAATCCATTCATTGCAGAAGAATTTACATTGAAGCATCTCAAGTTCTTCAGGGTGTTCAGGTTGCTTAATTCAGTGTCTAGAGAGATCAAACACAATAATTACTTAGATTTTGGGTCACGATGGCATCCCCTAAGATTTGCTGAGTAAGACACCTATATATTACGGCACAAAGTAACTGCAAAGCATACCCTCTGGTTTGAATAAACAAGATTTTTTTTTCAGTTTCCTCTCAGCAGGGGATCACATATTTATTTATTTATTTATTTATTTATTTATTTATTTATTTATTTATTTATTTATTTATTTATTTATTTATTTATTTATTATGTCTGCATTCTAATAGAATTCTGTCCACTTGATCTCCTCAGATAAAGCTCTTCTTTGGTTCTGCAAGGGCACAGTCCACCAGGAACACTGATACAATTCTGCACATTTATGAAATAGCATGCTTTATTTTTAAGAGAAAAATATTTTGCAGGAGAATAAAGTTTTTTTCCCCTTTTTGCATATCAACAATTTTGCAAAAGTATGCCACCAGCATGTACTGAAGTGTTGACCAATGTGCTGAAGTGTTGACCAATTGTAAGATATGAAAGTTGTTTTTTTTGTTTTGTTTTGTTTTGTTGGTGAGCTGAGATTGTATGTGATCTTGTGCTAATATTTCTGCTCACAGATATTTAGGTTTACTGTTTCTGACTGTGCATAATGAAATATTCTATGATATCTCTTCAAGCTGGGCATTTGGGAGCATTCTGTATTTTGTTACATGTTTAGCAACATACTCACATGGAAGCTCTTTTAAGTGATCCCTTCTGAAATGAATAGACATGCAAGAGACCAGGAGTTAATCTAAGCCTCTGTTAGAATTTGTGGCTGTTTTTCGTCCACTGTAGGAGAGGCAACGCATTTCTACAAAGAGTGGTAAGGAAAGCAGAGTGGAATGCTTGTGGCTGTTTGAGGGTCTATTAGAAAGCACTGTTGGTTTTAGCAAACCTGTGTTTTTTGTCTATTTTCATCCAGAAAGCTAAGGGCAAGGCATGAATCTGCCTTGTCCCAACAAGGAACGAAAAGTTATAAAAGCAGCTAAGCACGGGGTGATCTAAGACACTGTGGCTCATGGACCTGCTAGATTTAGGAAATCTGGCTTCATGATAGTCTCATATACATCACAGCCTGTGATACCTGGCCTCCATATACCTCCATATACCTGTGATACTTGGCCTCCATATACATATAGGTATATGGAGGCCAAGTATCACAGGCTGCGGTAGGGATTTGAACAAATCTCTTTGCATTTTTTCTCTGCAAAACATGCTGTCTCTACACATTGAAAAAGCTTGGGATTCATTAACCCCAGTCGAATTTCTCACCTCCATCATGACACTGAGATAACAATTGGTGCTTTCGTCCCTCAAGGTCTCTGCAATTTGTACACATTGTGCAAAAGTAGTGTCTCTTCTCTGTGATGCTAAGTGCACATTTATATAGAGCAAATACAGATTGATCAAACTCCTCATTCAGTGCTTTGAACATTGTGTGCAAACAGGTTCTGCACAATTAATGGTGCAAAGACCATTCTAATAAATCTAAAGGTTCTAAATCTATTTGATATTTAAAGAGAAACATCTTACCATCTCTCAAGCCGGGAGAATAATTTTGAGGTTTCCTTGTTTTGGGATGCAAGAACAAGACAAAGGAGGATTTATATCCATAGTCCTGTCATTTTGAGCTGGCAATGAAACTTCTTGACTTCAAATCCTAAAGTTAATTCCAGTCCTAAATACAAAGGAAGAGTGCCACTGTAACAGCAGAATAGGGCTGGGTTTTGTGTTCAAGAGTAAAACAGACTTTGTTTTCAAGACTTTGTCTTCATGCGTAGTGGGGAGGTTAGGAGTCAGGACCGAGGAGTAGCAGCTAGTTTGAACCATCAGGGCCTGTTCTTGCAGCTGCTTTTCTTTTGCAATTATTTCTTCTCCTGGTATGCAGGATTTTGCCAGGGAGACAGCATTTCTTTCTTTGGGATATATAAATGCTTACTCCTTTTATTTCCAAATATATATGGGTGGCCACGCTCCCGTGTTCATCTTGATGTCATGGAGGTTTGGGTTAGATTGGTATGCAAGGACTGGTTGGGCAAGATGGCCCATTCTTGAATTTTGTCTAGTCCAGTGGCACCACGCCCAGGCGCATGCAAAGGATCTCCGGCCAGATGGCAGCAGATGGCGAAACACATCTTTGCTGGCATTATGATTATCCAGGGGGCATCAGGAACACCCTGAGGAGAGAGGAAAGCCCATGCTTCTCAATCCCTTGGCACAACATCCTAATTATCACTGTAAATCTGTCAGATTAGTTAAAATTGCATTATTTCTTTATAGTCGTGGCTGACTCAGCCTAGTTGTGTGTTGTGCGTGTGCGCGTGCATGTGTGTGTACTTTGAAAAATGAGCATGGCTTATTATTGGAAGAGATGTTGCATACATGTGTATGTGTATGTATGTGTAGTTATATTTGAGTCCTTGGATTCAGTAATGAAAATAACCTTGGCAGTAGTCAGTGAAGATGCTTACATAGAAGTTGAACCATCGGAGAGTTCTGTAGAAAGAGGAAGTCTCATGATTCATAGTGGCTATTTGACCACCTTATTATTTATCCGGAAATTGAGGGATACTCCTGTGCTACCCAGTGCCCTGGCACAAACTGACTGTCACACTGGGACTTAAACAAGTACTAGTGGAGAGATCCCAGGATTTGATCCAAAGAACAACAAGCCTTCCTCAGCACCAAACTCCTACATCATTCCTTTAGTAGAGTTAGATAGATCCCTCCCTGATATTAGAAATTTTATGAACTGGGACTTTTGTAACTTTCCAGTTTTTGAGATCAACAATTAACACTTAATTTTTCTGTTCTGCATTGTCAGGAGAGTTGACAGTCGACAGAGTACTGCTTTTCCAGTAGAAAAGCTTGTTTATGTTTAGTTGGCCTAATAAACGTATTGCCGTATATGAATTTTGGTGTCCTCTTATGACCAGCATAGTTACTTTTGCTTTACTGTATGTTTTCTTAACAGTTAGGGATATCTCTCTAAAAGCACTTCCACATGAGATCTAAGTACTTACTCTTTCACACTCTTTTTGGCTCCTATTGTTTTGATAGTATTGTGAATTTTTAAATTTTTCTCCATCAGTTTGGGTGCAGTGGTATTAGTAGAAAGGCAGCATAGAAAAAATCAAAGCATACAGAAATTATTATTTGTAGACCACGAGCTTTTACGGATTAAGCAAAAGAGTCTAAACATAGGAAGTACTGCCCCTGTTTTGCAGTCTGGGGAAAAGTTTAGGCTGTAAATCTATACATACTGTTGTGGGAGTATGCTCCATTGAACACAACATGCATAGGACTATTCTATTTATTTACTGCCATTTTTCTGGAAGGAGCTCAATTTACAGCATGTACATGAAAACACACTGAATAAGTGAAAATAAATATTAAAAATCCATTTTCATTTTTCTCAAAACTATAGAATTGTTCAAAATTTACATGTTTATATATATTTTTTCTGAGAGTAAATTTTCCAAAGTGGAAATAATTTTTCTATTTTCAATTTTTCAAAAAGTTTCCTTTTTGTTTCACTTTTTAAATGTTTTTTCTTAAATGAAGCAAAATAAAACAAACATTCAGCACTACTGACTTTTAACTAAAGGCTTTTAAATTGCTTCAAGTTGGCTTCTTAAAAAAATTAAGAACATTGCATTGAAAATTCAGCCACCTTTTTATTTTTAAAAATCTGACTGTTTTTGGCAATGCCTTCCGTGAATATATTTATTTTTAAAATACCGATTTTTAGCTATAGATTTTGATTGAAAAAGCAGTTACTAGGTTACATTTTATTTTTTCCCCCTTTCCCTCTCACATGCATGCGTGTGTACACACACACATATATCATCATGTGTGTGACGGTGATTTGGAGAGAAAGTCTACTTGTTAATGTGCTGCACTGAGATTCTGTTTTCTGTAGCATTGGGCCCAGATCATATTTAGTGTCTGTCTGAGGAAATGGGCTGGATTTCTTGACCCTTCTCTGCCCTACAGGTCTCATGCTGTGATGCCCAGGAGGTATCATTTCACTGGTGTTTGGGATTGGGGCCTTTGTGGGGTAGAGGCACATTGCACAATCCTAGTTAGAGCCTAGCCAGCGTATTTATATAACTCATTTTCCACAAGTACATCGTGCTCAAATACATCCGCAGAAAACAAAATAACAACAATTGGAATACAATGACAGCGCATACCAGTCACTGCAATAGCTGGAATGTGTTAATACAAATACAGTATAGTCGTATTCAGGCTGCTCATTTGAGGAGGGCGAGCTAGTTACAGGCCTCCCCCATTGTTGCCTTTCCTTACTGTTAAACGCTGGTGTCTTTGTAAGAATCCTTCTCCCGATTTAGTATTGTCAGGTATTCTGCAATGTCTGAATGGCTGAACACAAGGCTGTAGCTTTAGGAAGTTATCTGCCCAAGGCCAGTGATTGCTTTTGCTCAGATAGGCAAAGAGGGTGGGGGGATGATTTGGGACCGTTACAGACAATACCTTGCCTCTGACAAACCAGCTGCTGAATGGATACAAAACAGGGAAGACTGCAGTTCGGAGAGAAGGGTTTAAATGGTGGGACATCTGCAGACATTCTTCATGGCCGGTAATAGGAAGATACCTGTAGTCTAAAACCTGGATTTTAGAGGGCTTTCTTGTGCAGAGAGTGAAGAAACTAAGCTGCAGGATCATGTAAAACGGGGTCTGAATTTAGCAAGTACTGTAGTCCAAATAACGCACACTGTCATGCCAGTTTGACTTGTGTCTCAGCTCAAGGAGTAAGGTGATGGGCACAGCTGCTTATGTTCGCCCATAACAGGCCTGGGCTAATGCCTGACTCCTTTCTGTGGTTCTTCTCCCGTTCTGAGTGAGAGATCTCTCCTTTTCTCTCACATAGAAAACTCTGTACTCCCTAGAAGTGGCAGTTGCACCCACACAGAGAAAGCTGCCGTCTTTCCTCCTCATTCTTTCCTCTCTCTCTCCTCTGTTCTGCTGCCGACCACTTTTTGGCTGTGGATGAATATCTCCCTCTCCACTCCCACTGTTGTATTTTGGCTTCAGCTCTGGCTGTGTTTGTGTAGAGCCAATCTCCTGACCTCGAGGGGCAACTACTTTGCAGCAAACTTTTTGTCGCTCTTCTTTTTCTGGGGGTGGGTGGGTGATGGGCAGCGGAGGGGTAAATTAAGCACCTATTCTTTGTGGAAAAATGAGGCAGTATTGGAGAGGGTGTTGGCAGAAGTGTGGGTTTCGAGGGGGGCCGCTTTGAGCTTCCAATCTGCAGTCAAAAAACTCTTCTCACTGGCTCATCTCTAGAAGGGGTGGTAGGGAAGATGGGAGGAGTAGCGGGGAGCTGTAAGGATGTCTGCATGCAAAACAAGATGAGCATCATCTCAGTAGGTCCAGAGGGCTAGGATGGGGGGTGGGCTCTAGCATCTGGGAGTGGCAGAACATCTCTTGTCTGTAGTCAGGGTTCTGGCGTTCTGCCGGATGGCTACAGCTGTGGATTCGGCAACATGGCTCTGGCTAATACTGCAGTGTGAGGCAGCATTGCGGACCGCAGCAGCCAATCAGCAAGCAGGGTTTAGCCTGGAACCTCACCCGTATGGAGATGGTTGTGATATAGGTCTTCTTGGTCTAGTCACACATTTGCTTTGCAAGAAGTTGTAGGGACTAAGGCAGCTCTGACTCCTGAATGAGGTTGGCATGAATACAGTAGACTCCTAGTTCCGCAGGGCCAATCGGCGTTCACTCTCCTTTTCTTTTTTTCCCCCCTTTCTTTCTTTCCTTTTTTCCCTCTGTTTTGTGTGCAGCCCGAAACTGGTTGACATTGTGGCAGCCCATTTGTATATGGAGTACCTCTGCCCTATAGAGTGAACAGACTGGCTGGCGAACCACTTTTTAAAATTCCCCATAACTAGGGTTCACTGAATCTTAATAAGATTTGGGCACAAGCCAAGGTGTCTGTTTTTTTTTCCTGTGTATATACTGAAAATAGGTTTCAAGTAGGGCTTGATTGAGGAATAAGGGCTGCATAATGACACTGAGGAGGGACAGGGACCTTTTTTTGAAGCCAAATACTTTAGGGACATTTAACAGAGAATTTGTGCTTGGCCTTGTTGCTCTTGCTGCACATTTCTGGCATTTGGGACAGAGCTGAGCGGCAGTGGTTTTGATGTGAAACGTCTCTCATGAAAGCTGAGATCTCTGTAATTCCAACTCTCTCTCTCTGTTTCTCTCTCCTCTGCAAACAGGTTTTTGTTATGTTCTTTTCCTCCTGTACCGAGCTACAGTGGCCCTGGCTTTGTTGCTTTTACCTTTGTTAACGCAAGAGAATTATTCTAAATATATATATATTTGAAAATCACAAAAAATGAAATCCATGTTAAAAGTATCCCTATATTAGGGTCTCCCCTCATCCCTGAGAAGAGTCCTCCCCCCCCCCATGCCTCCAGGTTTGGTTTTGGTTTAATTCCCAGCATTGTAAATGATTGGTTCAGTTGTTTATTGAGTTGGGTTTAAGTGAGCTGAATATTTTCATGCTGCATAATTTTCTGTGAAGAAATATAGTTGTACCAAAACCAGTGCTTTCATGGGAAATAATTTATTCTGAGGAACACATTTCAATTTTCTGGCAGGTTGTGTCCAAATAAAACCTTCTGTTTTGAATCCACATTTCACAGAAAAATGACCTTGTGTTTTGGTTTGGTTTTGATAATCAAATGCCATTTGGCATAAAACAAACAATGATTTCTGTTGAAATGATGATTTGATTTGAGAATTATTTTGAAAAGAAGGAATATAAAAGAACTTCCTTCCTTCCTTCCTTCCTTCCTTCCTTCCTTCCTTCCTTCCTTCCTTCCTTCCTTCCTTCCTTCCTTCCTTCCTTCCTTCCTTCCTTCCTTCCTTCCTTCCTTCCTTCCTTCCTTTTTTTCTTTCTTTCTTTGATTTGGAGCGGAAACTTTTTAGCTTCGTCCATAAAGCTAGCTGCTGGTTTTGCTCACTGGTCGGGTTGCCTAATGTTCTTGTATTCAACCGTGCTGGCTGGCTTTGGAACGTGGCAGCTCAAGTATGGGTCGTCCCGTTCTCCTTACTATTTGGAATCCCAGAAATCTATAACATTTTCCTCTCAGTTGCTTCCTATATACTGGATCCAGTGTTCAGTATCTGTGTGTGCGATGGAAGCCTCTGCTGCTCTCCACTAGCATCTGTCTTTTGGTCTCTGCTTTGCATTTCCTCTCTGTGGATTGCCAAGTACGCTGTAAAGGTGAGCTCCATTTTAAGGGGGGTAGAAAGCCAGGCAGAAAGAAAATGGAGTTCCTTGGCCCATCTCCCAATGTGAGCAACTGCCAGAGCGGGGAAACACAGACCGATAAGCTGAGCACAGGAGCTTCTTACTCAAAGTCACAGGCTTGGCTACTGCCCTTTTGACTAGAAGCCAGCCCTTTCCCTGGCTGGCTTTGGCAGGAGAAACCACAAAACATGTAGCCTGCCTTTACCTAAGGGACTGCTGCAGGGCACCTGGAGTCCTGGGTGGAAAAGACAGCCGGCCAGAGCAGTACTGTTATCTCTGCTGGAGCTCTCTCACAGATGACCACAAGTCAGGGCTGACCATTCTTTAACAAGCTGTGGGCTGCTTTCCTTTAATCTAATTACTCATCCATTACTTCATTCTGTGGCTGCTCCTGAGCTGTCTTTCCTTTCCTTTCCCTTTTCATTCTCAAAGTTACAATAAACCAGCTGCCCACTCCGTAAAGGCCTCCTTACAGAACTGCACATATATTTACTTAAAACAACAACACAGTCTTGCACAATCGCTTACACTGTGCTTCAGACAGATGCTATCAGTAATGCTAGGTTTTTGCTTGTTTTTTTTTTCCTGCTGATCTCAGTTCATTTGATTCATGATACCAAGGCTCATCACTTACTTCTGCTTTGTTTGCAACATACAGAGAGGTGGTCTTGTTCCTGTTCTAGGTGTGTGTGAGAGCTGCGGGTGGATTACAGGGGGAACCCTGCACAGCACCCTCCCCCACAGCAGGGTACAGTAGGACCTTGTATCCACATGATTAGTATACATATTTTCACTTATCGACAGTTTGATGCAGCCCTATATACAATATACAAGGGTGGCCTTTTCCCCACCTCCTTATATGTTCCCTTGTATCCATGGTTTCAGGCATCCACAGTAGATTGTGGAACCAATCCACCAGATATGAGGAGCTTACTGTACTCTGACTATGTTTTTTGTCTACAACTCACATCAACCTCAGCGAACATTGCTAATGGCAGAGATGATAGAAACTGGTGCCCAAAATATCTTTAGCGTACCAGTTTAGGGGAAGGTTCTTCACAGAGCAGCAGCTACTGGTTTGAGAACCTGTTCTCATAGATGCTGTGGCATATAGTGGGCACTAGAAACTGCTGGATTGTGTTGACTCTTAGGCTGCGCCTACATGATCAAATACTTTGGAAGTTTGAAGTATTTTTTACTGACAGCATGATGCAAAGGCTGGTTCTAATCGATTCAGCCTTTTTTGCTTCCAAAGTGGATGTTTTCTTTGCTACTAGGAGGGGCTTCTACTTTTTCAAGACAGAACAATTCAAATGGGCTTTTCCTATGTGGCTAGTCATGATATGATCTTGTAAAAGTGGGGTGCATTTGGTGATGTGATTTGAAGATGTAGGCAGTTGGGGTGTGATGTTCAAGACCAGGGGGAACATGATCCCGCATTCTTTTCTGTTTTGTTCATCCTTCAAATTTTATTTTTTTTAAAAAAAAACATGTATGAGATTAATGCTAGATCACCCTATCACCTTATTGCTGGGTCACTGCTATTATTATTTCTTGTATTTATGCTTTTGTCAGTTCTCCATCAGATTGTCAAAGGCGGAACCAGAAAGAGGAAAGATTGCCCCTAGGTGGGACCAGAGGAAAGAAGAAAAAATGGGGAGGTTGTGGGCTGGAATATGAATTGCATTGCATCCAGCATGAACGATGAGTTCTCAAATCAATCCCCTGTATGAGCTGTGACTGCGATTTCAAATGTAATACAGTTTGCAAATCAAATTGCAGCATAATGTGGACTCTTAACCATTGTAAGACTGTCATGTAAATTCACCATCACACAGTGTAAAAATATTTGGTACTTAACACTGGCAGAGTGCAAGGAGCTAGCCTTGAGCCTGTGACTGTTAAACAGGAGAAACTGTATTGGAAACACACCGAAAAGTAGAAATATATATAGGAAATCTATTCAAAGATTAGGGACGTGGTGGCACTGCGGGTTAAACCGCAGAAGCCTCTGTGTTGCAAGGTCAGAAGACCAGCAGTCGTAAGATAGAATCCATGCGACATAGTGAGTTCCCGTCACTTTTCCTAGCTCCTGCCAACCTAGCAGTTTGAAAGCATGTAAAAATGCAAGTAGATAAATAAGTACCACCTCAGTGGGAAGGTAATGGCATTCCATGTCTAGTCACGCTGGCCACGTGACCACGGAAACTATCTTCGGACAAATGCTGGCTCTGTGGCTTGGAAACGGGGATGAGCACTGAGTCCTAGAGTCGGACACGACTGGACTAAATGTCAAGGAGAACCTTAAACCTATTCAAAGATAGTACTGGAGAAAAACTATAAGAATGTGCTTCTCTACTTGGAGGAGTTAGAAACATTGGTCAAAATCCTGTCGCTCAGCATAGTAAATTGCACTAAACTAAGCCCAATGGATAATTTATGAGTCACCTCCTTCATAAGTTCCATTGTTTCAATGGACCTACTCTAGTGTAGTTTACTACACTAATAGAATTTTGGCCACTATACTTGACTATGCTCCTCTAACAAAAGGAAATGGCAACTGACTGGTTTCCATGAAGGAGAAAAAAGTAAAGCATTAGCATATCTCCAAATGGTTTTCTAAGACAAAAAGAGACAAGATGCCCAAGTCCTCCTGGCTATTATCTATGACATCACACACCCACAACCACACTCATTTAGGTTAGTTGCTGCATGCATTGCTGCTTTTTTGCTTTAGCACATAAAGGCTCCATATGTGGATCGTCACTGACACAGAAAGAAATGGTGATTGATCAGCCGTATGACAACAGCTTGTGTCCCACTGGGAATCAGTACTGGGAACCTTTCTTTTCAGTCACCACAGTTTAAATCAGTGTGGAAAATTCAGCCTTAGCATCTTGTCTGACCCGTTAGGTATCTATTGGTTATTGTTGCTGAATCTTCAAGAAGAAGAATATGGCACTCAAGACATCTACGCCAAAAATTCTGCAAAGGTTTGAACTTGCTTGATGACTGTGGAGAAGTATATTCTATTTAATTCCCTACCCATGTATTGAGAAGAACAGTGACTTTGCCATGGGTAGATACATTTTAAAAAACATATACAGATGTGTTAATGGTTCTGAGTTTTTGCCTCCACACCAGAATTAATAGTAACAAAGAGACCCCCACTCTGGAAGCTGGAATCTGTCAAACCCCTTTGACTAATTTCTGCTCCTCTCTCAGAGCTAGAAGCAGATTGCAGGAATTCTGTATTTTACTGTATTTTACCTCCGCTCGCTCCCACCTTCATTTCAAAAAGATTTTTTTGAGCAGGACTCTTTTCATGGCCATCCCCATCCTCTCAAGGTAAAGTATCCTGTTTCCCCCAAAATAGGACCTAACCTGAAAATAAGCCCTAGTATGATTTTTCAGGATGCTCGTAATATAAGCCTTACCCGCCAAAATAAGCCCTAGTTAAGTGAAACCCCACCCTCCACCATTGTGCAGCATTGTGCGGCAACCAGAAAATGACATGACTGTAAAATAAAACATCCCCCGAAAATAACTCTAATGTGTTTTTTGGAGCAAAAATTAATATAAGACCCTGTCTTATTTTCAGGGAAGCACGGTATATAGTTAACATAAACTTCATGTTGATGTGGCGTAAATTTTTTCCTCAGACACCCTGGTGCCTGTTGGTCTGCTTTTCATCTAACAACACGTTCTATGCAGCCATTTGAATTTGCTCTCAATGGGGTTCCTCAAACCCTGTAATAACTCTGACTGTGGAAATGTGAAGAAAGTTTGAACCTGTATGGGTGCTGTCATTTATAGTTTGGATTACATCCAGTATGATTAATGACCCATATTCATGTCCAGTTTCCTCAGCACAATAAGGAATTAGGAGTTCATCCTGAGTTTTCATATCCCCAAGGTGGTGGTCACAGGGACACCCTGAACAAAAGAGTTACATGTTGCTAAATTTCAGAACACAAAATGGCTGAAAGAAGGAAAGGGAGGAAGGCTACATAAGTGCTTTTAAGGCCTCCAAGTACTTGGGGATCCAGGACCGGCTGCTGTGAAAAAAAAAATGTGATTCCCTGTGCAAACTTAATTTCCCCCCCTCCTATTTTATCTGATGTGGCCTTCACAGTCATTAGGAGAACCTAACAATTTATATTACTTCCCATCTGCAGATGTGTGTAGGTATGTGTCCCCATCCAATTCCAAGTAGTGTCAGAGCTCCTTGGCTCAACATGAAGTTGTTTGCATGTGTGTTTCTACAAATGGTCTGATGGGCCCAAATAGAAGCATTTGCTAGCACTCTCCTCCATTCCCATCACCAGTTCTGGCTTTTTGGTGCAATGTTGCATCCTTTACTCCTTTTCGAGCATCTACCTTCAAAATGATTCGTGAGTGCTTTTGTTGCACAAGCTGTGGCAGTAGAAATATATAACAACTCCCAACTTTTATCTGCATCATCTCTGGGAGACCAAAAGAGTCCACCCCTCTTTTCAGGTATTAGTCTTGAAATATCAAGATATAAGATACTGTACTGTTGACCTGTGAACAGGATTGTTTCACAGAACAGGTCTGCTTCAGAGGAAACTGTAGTGTACCTAGGCGGGGTTGGAAGCGGTTTTTAGTTACTATCCATTCTGACAAAATGTATGTCTGACATTTCAGGCACTAGAAATGGGTCATAAAAGTCTTTTATTAAGTTTTGTGCCTTAAGGCAGTGGTTCTTAACCTTTGTTACTTGGATGTTTTTGAACTGCAACTCCCAGAAACCCCAGCCAGCACAGTTGGTGGTGAAGGCTTCTGGGAGTTGCAGTCCAAAACTCCTGAGTAACCCAAGGTTAAGAACCAGTGCCTTAAGGCATCTTAAGGCAGGGTGGTCAAAGTGCATCCCTTTAGAGGTTATTGGATTCTGGCTTCTATATCTCTCACCATTAACTATTGTTATCTAGAGCAGTGGTCCTCAACCTTGGGCCTCCAGATGTTCTTGGACTTCAACTCCCAGAAATCCTAGCCAACAGAGGTGGTGGTGAAGGCTTCTGGGAGTTGTAGTCCAAGAACATCTGGAGGCCCAAGGTTGGGGAACACTGATCTAGAGCTAAGGGGAGTTGCAGTCTAAGAATATCTGCAGGTTCTTATGTTCCCCACCATTATTCAAAGGGTTGATATACAGAATTTCATGATGGAAGATTAATTCTTTTTTCATTTTTCTCTACAACAAGTCACCTATTAAGATTGAAGGATAGCAAAACACTTATCCCTCAAGTTGCAAAGATAATTAGCCTTGAATATGTCCATATTATGCTGTACTCCTTCCAGAGTCATCTGCTCTTCTTTTTTAGTAAGGGACTGGGCAATGTGTCCTCTGGCAGGCCTTATCCTGTCTAAGCGCTAGTGGGTTTACTTAAATGTAGCAGTACTGTTGACTGGCTGAGCCTAGCACCAACCATGACATTTTCCATAATATTCTAGACTAGAGCAGTGGTTTCCAAACTTGGCCTGCTTAGTGGTTGATTTTCTTCATCCCTTAGAAGCTGCAGCCAGCAGGACCAATGTTTAGAAATGTGTGAGTTGTAGGGACCCAAGATTGGAAATCACTGCATTAAAGCAGGGTGGAAAATATGATTTGTCCTGGGGCCAGATTCTCTCCATTTTTTGAACTTAGGGGGGTTGAGACTGGGCCCTTCTGCTGACATCATCAGGCCTATTTTGCCGTTAACTTTCCTACCTTTCTCTGCATAGAGAAAGTGGCTTCTGCACTGTTTGTCATCCTGAGTAGCATGGCAAGGGACTTTTGAGCCAGGGATTTTGCTGATGGAGAAAAAGGTGTCATTCCTATTGCATCTTCCTTCACTGAGGAAGGTATAGGATAAGGGAAGGGTTCTCAGCTGTGGCCTCAAGGGATGCTCATTAAAGTTGTGGCTATGCTTTCCTTGCCTTTTTGCTTCCTCAAACATGCAACCTCCTGCAGGGACAGGGATTCAAGGAGAAGATTCAGTTTAGGTTCTATACTGTACGCCAGATGAGCCAACCTGGTGGTTAAATTATGCAGCAATAGGCCAGGGAAGCTGTGGAAAACTGAAATGGTAGCTACATGGAGCTGCTTCCTGCTGCTCAGAGGGTCAGGCCAAAAAAGGTTGGAGGGGGGCTACCAGAATGTGGGGACTTTGGCAGCTGCCTGAACAGAACTGATGCTGATGTTGGCCCTCATGATGGGCAATCATGTTCTTATTTATCTGTTAGGCTTCATTTTAGAATAATATACATTAATAGTGAGAAGTACTACATTTGTGTCTCATTATATCATCTTGAATATTTTGATGCCATTCATAAACTTGGTCACTCTCTATCTCAGATTACTATGAGTAAGAAGTCACACAGAATATTCCCAACACAGAATCTTAAAAGCAAGCATATTATTTAGTTCTTTCTCTTGTTACACAAATGCAAAACCTTTGTTTGCCAATGTGGCACTGGAGTTTGCATAAAAATGGCTCTCTTCTGTATTAACGGTGAACAGGCTTTGAACATGAATCCTCTGATAAGAATAGCACTTTGATGTTGCAATCCTAGGTATGCTAATTTATGAACTACACAGCCTAATGGACTCTATAGCAACACAATATTTCTTCCCATTCATCTGCAGCTTCTCCTCTTACCTCACAAAGTTTGGTCTATACTTTTGGCCCCCACCCTCTGCAGAAATGGAGTTTTCTGGTCAACTTGGTCCCACTTCTAAAGTTGTTGAATATAAATGTTGAGATAAACACTGAGGCCACAGACCATAGAAGCAGCACCTTAGATTATTCATAAACAAAAGGGGCATGCCACTATAAATCAGCAGCAGCCATGTCCTGTCAATTACTTTCTTCTACAGCCTCCTAGTTTTCTCATTCTACCTTGGAATGGTCTCTCTCTTTCATATTCTCCCTCCCCAAACCCACTGTACCAGCACCTGTATCTCTGTGTTCTCTTTCTTCACTTCCTTTCTTGCACTATTTTAATATCTTCTTACCTTTACTTCTTTCAGCCTAGCCCAGTGGCAGCTGTGCAGAAGGCTTTTCTCTCTTCCAGCAGTTCAAATCAGTGAGAGAATCTCAGAAATAGGCCATGTAGCATGGCTGCCTGCCTTCAACACCCCAGTAAACCTTGGAATCCTAAAGCAGGAGAAACAATCCAGACGCACAGTATATACTAAATTTGTACGAAAGGGAACAAAATTACATTGACTGGTCGCTCTCCAGACTATGGTTCATCCACTTACCCCTGCCTCTGCAGATTTAAATATTCCCAAAGGGAAGTAGGAAAAAGCTATAAACAACGGTTATTTGGAATTTGCCTGGTAGGCCACAAATAACCAGGTGGTTACTGCAGCCAGACCATAGGCGCACAAACCTGTCAAATGGGGAAAGAAACAGCTGGGAGCACTAAGAAGATATTACAGAGAGTGGTACATATCTATCTCTTCTTGAATAGCTCATACCTTGGTCTCCAATTGCTGGAGCCAATTAAATTGCCTCTGCAACTGGGTGGGAGTGGGAGTCATTGAGCTGTTTTGATGGATGGTTCCTGATATCTCCTTTGCATGATTGTGTCTCTTGGCCAACTGATACTTGACACCTGTAGCACTTTGTGGGGTCAATCCAGTGTTTCCATCTGGGTTTCTTCCTTTTCCTCAACCAGCTGCCTCCGGTCCTCCTCCTCGCTCCTTTCTCCACACCCGTTATAACCTCCAGAACTCCTTCCTCCCATCTAGAGACTTCTGCTTTCCCTCACTAGATCTCATCCCTTCTAGAAGGTTCTCTGCCCTCTGAACAAGTCCCTTCTGCTGTTTTCTCCTCCTTTATCTCCATTGGAGATTCCGGTGGAGACTTCGTAGAGGGTGCAGACAATCTAGAAAGCCCCAACTAGGAAGCTGTGTCAATAGGGGACGAGAGTAGAATTCTATAGCAGCCTACGGTCTTTGAGACACAGGAAGAACTTCCTCAGTGGGTTCTTTGTCTGTACCCCCCCTTTTTCCCTTGAACCCGTGTCAGCCCAGCTTGCAATATATTTTGAGGCACCAGTGAAAAAGGGTATAACCAAGGTGTTTCACCGTAGCATTTCTGCAGCTTGGTGAGGGGCCCAGGGACATGCCTGCCTGGCACCGTTAACTGGTGCCTTTAAAATGCAGTTGTGGCCCGCTTTACGATTACCCCGCGTTACGACAAATCCGCTTCATGATGACGTTTTTGCGATCGCAAAATGATGGTCTAAATAAAGTTTTTTCGCTTTGCGATGATTGGTTCCCTGCTTCGGGAACTGATTCTTCGCAAAAACAATGTTTTTTAAACAGCTGATCGGTGGTTTCAAAATGGCCACTGGGTAATTAAAATGGCTCCCCGCTGTGTTTAGGGACGGATTCCTCACTATACAGGCAGTGAAAATGGCCGCCGTATGGAGGATCTTCGCTGGACTGTCAGTTTTTAGCCCATTGGAACGCATTGAATGGTTTTCAATGCGTTTCAATTGGCTTTTTATTTTCGCTTTATGACGTTTTTGCTTAACAGCGATTTTCCTGGAATGGATTATCGCTGTTAAGCGAGGCACCACTGTACCAGTATCCAATTAGCTGTGATCGCTAAAATAGAACCATCATATTCAGAGACACCGGTGTTACCTCCGAATACCAAGAATAGCAGAGAGGTAACCCAATTGAGTATTGCTGTTCTGATGGCCAGATGATGCAGTATATGGGGCAGCACAATGCCTAGGTTGTAAGAGAAGCCCATAAAAACGTGTACAGACCCATTAAAAAACTCAAGGTAACAAGATATTAGCATAATTTAAACTGCGCTTCTATTCTCTGTGTCAATATTGAAAGTACTATACAGTAAAGCTTCAGCTTCTCAAGGAATTACTTCAGCTTCTCAAGGAATATTTATGGTGGTGTTAAAAGGAGGGAATAAAACATGTTGAGGGCAGGCCACCTCTTTTTCTGCTGTTACATGTTTAACTCAGATAGGCCTTTGGCTTTTAACATTTTGTGAGGGAATCCCAGCGAGGCCTGTTGTTGGGCTGTCCCTTGTGCCTTCCACACCAGATAGCTTCCCAGTTGGGGCTTTGACATTTCTGTAGTTATCCTCCAAACTACTGGTGGCGCTACACTGTTGTTGATTCCTGAGGGAGGAAAGGCAGAAGAAATTTGAGAAAGAAGGGTAAGAGTGTCCGTGCTGAGGGTACCCTGTTTTCCCAAAAATAACACAGGGTCTTATATTAATTTTTGCTCCAAAAAACACATTAGGGCTTATTTTCAGGGGATGTTTTATTTTTTTCATGTACAACCATCTACATTTATTCAAATACAGTCATGTCATCTTCTTCTGGTTGTTGCACAATGATGGAGGGCAGGGTTTCACTTAACCAGGGCTTATTTTAGAGGTAGGGCTTATATTACGAGCATCCTGAAAAATCCTACTAGGGCTTATTTTCAAGGTTAGGTCATTTTTGAGGAAACAGGGTAGTTACCAAATGGTTGTAGGTAAGGAAAGCCAGGAGGGAGGAACCTCTGAGGAAATGTGAGGTCAAGGACACAGCTGGGAGTGCAGATTTGCTGTTCTGGAAAAGTTGCTGGCCTTGGGTAAGGACCTCTTCCTTAGGCAGGCTCCTTGATTACTGTAGTATGCGCATAGGCAAGAAAGTCGACAACGGTATGGTGGTTCATTTACCTCAGTCTCCTACAAAAAGGTGAAAGTATGCAATGGCAATGATCTAACGACAGACAAATGTTTATTCCATTCTAGCCTCATGGTCACAAGGAGACAGAAAATTATGCTCTTTTGCCAGCTCTATCCCACTCTGAAATGGTTTGGTTTAAATGGGGAAGATTTTAAATCTCAAAGTAACACAAAAGGTTTGGCAGAAAAGGTGATATTGTTTGGTTTGCCCAAAGCCATATTAGCACCGGTATATAGAAACTGTTGTAAAATGCCATTCTAAAATATCTCAGTATTTTTCTATTCAGGCAATGGTAATGAGAGACAAAGATTTGATAACAGTTGCCCCCTTCTCGTTACCATTATAACCACAGCCCTTGGACCCATCAATTCAGCTACACCAATTCTTGTTGGTTGACTCTGGTCATGTTAGCATTTGATTTATTGCTTATTACTACTACTACATTGTTGTTGTTGTTGTTGTTGTTTATTTCCAGGGAGTCTTCTCTTCTCATGAGATGGCCAAAGTATTGGAGCCTTAGCTTCAGGATCTGTCCTTCCAGTGAGCACTCAGGGTTGATTTCCTTCAGAATGGATAGGTTTGTTCTCCTTGCAGTCCAGGGGACTCTCAAGAGTCTCCTCCAGCACCACAATTCAAAAGCATCAATTCTTCGGCGGTCAGGCTTCTTTATGGTCCAGCCCTCACTTCCATACATTGCTACTGGAAAAACTTTAGCCTTGACTATGTGGACTTTTCTCAGCAAGATGATGTCTCTGCTTTTTAAGATCCTGTCTAGGTTTGTCACTGCTTTCCTCCCTAGAAGCAGGCGTCTTTTAATTTTGTGGCTGCTGTCACCATCTGCAGTGATCATGGAACCCATGAAGTAAAATCTGTCACTGCCTCCATATCTCCCCCCTCTATTTGCCAGGAAGTTATGGGACCAGTGACCATGACCTTTTTTTGATGTTGAGCTTCAGACCATTTTTTGCGTTCTCCTCTTTCACCCTCATTATGTGGTTCTTTAATTCCTCCTCATTTTCTGCTATCAGAGTGGTATCATCTGCATATCGGAGGTTGTTGATATTTCTTCCGGCAATCTTAATTCCGGCTTGGGATTCATCCAGTCCTGCCTTTCTCATGATGTGTTCTGGATATAGGTTAAATTAACAGGGGACAATATACAGCCTTGCCGTACTCCTTTCCCAATTTTGAATCAATCAGTTGTTCCATATCCAGTTTTAACTGCTGCTTCCTGTCCCACATATAGATTTCTCAGGAGATAGATAAGGTGGTCAGGCACTCCTATTTCTTTAAGAACTTGCCATAGTTTGTTGTGGTCCACACAGTCAAAGGCTTTTGCGTAGTCAATGAAGCAGAAGTATATGTTTTTCTGGAACTCTCTGGCTTTCTCCATAATCCTGCGCATGTTAGCAATTTGGTCTCAAGTTCCTCTGCCCCTTCAAAATCCAGCTTGTACTTCTGGGAGTTCTCAGTCCACATATTACTGAAGCCTACCTTGTAGGATTTTGAGCATAACCTTGCTAGCGTGTGAAATGAGTACAGTTGTACGATAGTTGCAGCATTCTTTGGCAGCACCCTTCTTTGGGATTGGGATGAGGATTGATCTTTTCCAATCCTCTGGCCACTGCTGAGTTTTCCAAACTTGCTGACATATTGAGTGTAGCACTTTAACAGGGTCATCTTTTAAGGTTTTCAGTAGTTCAACTGGAATGCCATCACCTCCACTGGCCTTGTTGTTAGCCATGCTTTCTACGGCCCACTTGACTTCACTCTTCAGATGTCTGGCTCAAGGTTAGCAACCACGGTATCTGGGTTGTCCGGGACATCCAGATCTTTCTGGTATAATTCCTCTGCATATTCTTGACACCTCTTCTTGATGTCTTCTGCTTCTGTGAGGTCCCTACCCTTTTTTGTCATTTATCATGTCCATCTTTGCACAAAATGTGCCTTTAATATCTCCAACTGCACTGTTCATTTAAGAAGCCCCTCTTGTCTCTCCTTGCTATTATTTGGAAATCTGCATTAAATTTTTTGTAACTTTCCCTATCTCCCTTGCATTTTGTTTCCCTTCTCTTCTCTGCTATTTGTAAGGCATCGTTAGACAGCCACTTTGCTTCCTTGCATTTCCTTTTCTTTGGGACGGTTTTTATTGCTGCCTCCTGTACAGTGTTACAAGCCTCCATCCATAGTTCTTCAGTCACTCTGTCCACCAAATCGAGTTCCTTAAATCTGTTCTTCACTTCCACTGTGTATTCATAAGGTATTTGGTTTAGATTATGCAGGGCCTGGTGTGCTCTGGTCCATGAGGTCACGAAGAGTTGGACAAGACTTAACAACTAAACAACAACAACATACTTGAGTAGTCCAGTGGTTTTTCCTACTTTCTTCAGTTTAAGCTTGGTTTTGCTATAAGAGGCTGATGATCAGAGCCGCAATAAGCTCCAGGTCTTGTTTTTGCTGACTGTATAGAGTTTCTCCATCTTTGGCTGCAGAGAACATAAGCAATCTCATTTCAGTATTGCCCATCTGGTGATGTCCATGTGTAGAATCACCTCTTGTGCTATTGGAAAAGAGTGTTTGTGATGACCAGCTTGTTCTCTTGACAAAACCCTATTAGCCTTTGCCCTGCATCGTTTTGAATTCCAAGGCCAAAATTACCTGTTGTTCCTTTTATCTCTTGACTCCCTACTTTAGCATTCCAGTCCCCTATAATGATAAGAACATCTTTCTTTGGTGTCAGTTCTAGAAGTGTTCATAGAATTGGTCAGTTTCAGCCTCTTCAGCATCGGTGGTTGGGGCATAAACTTAGATTACTGTGATGTTGTAAGGTCTGCCTTGGATTCGTATTGAAATCATTCTATCATTTTTAAGATTGTATCCCACTATAGCTTTTCCCACTCTTTTGCTGACTCTTATGAGGGCTACTCCATTTCTTCTATGGAATTCTTGCCCACAATAGTAGATATGATAATCGTCTGAATTGAATTCGCCCATTCCTGTCCATTTTAGTTCACTGACACCCAGGATGTCAATGTTTATTCTTGCCATCTCCTGTTTGACCACATCCATCTTACCAAGGTTCATAGATCTTACATTTCAGGTTCTTCTTCTTCTTCTTCTTCTTCTTCTTCTTCTTCTTCTTCTTCTTCTTCTTCTTCTTCTTCTTCTTCTGCTGCTGCTGCTGCTGCTGCTGCTGCTGCTGCTGCTGCTGCTGCTGCTATACTACTACTACTACTACTACTACTACTACTACTACTACTACTAAAATGCTGATAGCAGTAGTAGCTGAAATAGCCATTAGTCTTCCTATCAGGTTGCTTGTGCAGTTGGAAACTGTTGGCTGGAATGGTTGGGGGAGGTTCAGATAGCAGTACCTACTTAGAAGTTGACAGATGCTCTGGTTTATTTATATCTTAAATTGACAAAAATCCTCCAAATTATCTATCAAAACTCAACCCACAAAAACATTGAATTGCAAGCAAATCCAGAAAATATTATTGGCAGTTTTGGATTTCTTTTTTTTCATATGTAGGGGCTGAGTCTATTTTTTGTAGAAGCCAGCATCAAATGGCATGCAGGCTCTCTGCTAACTAAATAAATATGTCAGCTTGCAACATGCCTAAATTTCTGTATGTCTTAACAACTAAGTGTCTGAGGCATCCTTCTACCAGACGTTTTGATTACTGGTGCATACAAATCTATGGAATTAGGATCGTTTCAGTAGCATGGAACTGTGTGCCACTGTAAAATGCATTCTGTTTCTGCATTGGCGTTCTGTATGATATCTGTTCAGTTCTGGTTTAACATTTAAACAACTATTTTTCTTCTCTGTCCTAATTAGTTTTATGTACCTGAGCATTTGCATCATTTGTAAAATTGCATTATAATTGTATAATTATTAAATTATAGTGTTTGTGTTGAAGCCTATAATGCCATATCAAGTAAAGTGAAAAGTGTGATACAAGAATCGCTACAGCTCTCTGATGCCAGGTTTTATTTTGCTGATTCTAACTGAAAACAAAATCAAAAAGCTGTAGGGCAGCATTTATATGTAGCAGAATGTTCTTCATGTTCTGTGTCATTCACATACATGGGTCTGTTCTGCACAAACCGAAGAACCCATGCGTATAAATTCACAGATAATTACTCAAAGGACTACAGTTACAGATAAGCAGCATGCCATTTAATTTCAGGTAGCCTGATCCCGTCATCCCCCTATTTATCAGTATGGGAACAATAATATGTAATGATACTGTATGTGAAAAAGAAGGCACTTCTGAGAAGTGGTGAGAGTTTTCTTATCAGTGGCTAGATTTTTCAGGTGCATGGGGAATTACAAGGGAAAGTGAAACCATGCCACCCTTCATTCCACTGAGAAGTTGTTTCATGAAAAGGAGGAATTACCATATCTGGATGGCCTCTTGATAGTAAGCTCATTTTCTGAGAGTAAACTCAAAAGTAGCCAAAATGGAGGCGGTATTGGCAGATACAGTATAGGGCAGTGGTCCCCAACCTTGGGGCTCCAGATGTTCTTGGACTACAGCTCCCAGAAGCCTTCACCACCACCTCTACTGACCAGGATTTCTGGGAGTTGAAGTCCAAGAACATCTGGAGGCCCAAGGTTGGAGACCACTGGTATAGGGGAACCCCAAGTGTGGCAAACTACAAAAACTATTTAAGCGAAGGGGGGGACTGGGAGCAGATTCTTTGTACCCAAAACCTACTATAAATCTGTATGACACAAGGTGTTAGAGGACTCTGTTGTCTTTTCCAACAAAATTTTGATGGGTTTTTCTGTGGCATTCATTTTCACACTTCCACTCTTTACAGATCTAAGCACATTTAAAAATGCAATTAAGATATTTTTCATTCCTATTTCAGATTGCCTAGATAATGTATAAACTAGAAGTGAGTCAACCTTGGGCCACACAACCAGATGCATTCCATAGTGGTTCTTCGTTGTTTTCCTAGTTTCTTCTCCAGACTCCACCCCTTTCCCTCAGGCACTAGAAAACTGTCATCGCTGGCTGTGCATCAGAAATAGAAGAGGCTCTTTCTGCTTATCGCTGAGAAGGGAGTCTTCTGCTGCCACCATTTCTGTTTGTTCAGCTACAATTATACCTGTCTAGTCACACACCTTTTCTTGACTGATGCCTATAAATCATATCGATCCATTTCTGGCTGGTTTGATCTTATGCTTATTGCTCATGTAATGTCTCAGTCTCAAGGCAAAGCTTTCTCATAGCCTTTCGTCTCCTGAATCAGCAAATTGTTAATGTCAAAATGTTTTGTGCTAGAAGTGTCTCTGTGTGCTTTAAAAACAGTGGAGACAAAGGAGGACAGAGAAAACAATTATGGTGGTGCTTACATATTCTTGCAAATGATGAACGTAGGACCAACCAGTTGTAGTTTGTGGTTCTGTGTCTTTTTCAGACTTTGTCTATATTAGGCTTGCTGTGTATTAATCCTGTGTTCTCTGTTCTGGAGGATGGCTGAGTGTTGGCACTGGTGTGGCATTACCACACTGAAAATTGAAGACAGGCAAATTTCCCTGTTTCAGCTGGCTGCACAGCAAGATTATATATGGATGAAAATCCTGAAAATTGGAGCCAGTTGTGTCTTCTTGCTCTTTCTTTTCTGATTAGCATTACTTCTTACCCTTCTTGATTGTTGTGGCTTGCATGTTTTTGGTATTATGCCGTCTTGCAGTAACTGACGGTTAAAATATTTTAAATAAATTAAAGTATGTTCAATTTGGGGAGGGGAAAGATCAGCAGATTCGACCTCCACAAAGGTAAAGAGCAGCCCATATGTCCTTTGTGTACTGAAGGAGTAAGAAAACCCGCATTAGGTATGAGAATGAAGGAAGACCAGACACAGTAAAGCAAATGCAAATATAAACACCATCAGCTAAAAGAGCCCAAAATGTGATAGTTGAGTACTGTACCACTTTTTTCATCTCGGCCTCTTGTGGTTTAAACACTATATATACACAGTTTCCCCTTTTCGCTCTACTTTCTCATTCATTGATGCCAGTGAGAGTGATATAGCAGAGAGTTGTGGTTTTTACACATCAGTAACAATATAGAGTTTTGGGCTAGAAAGTATATAGATATTGTTTGTATTGTTGCTGCTGCTGAGTTATCCCTAAGCTATCTATTTGCATTATGTAATTTTTCAGTATGTAGAATTCTAGTCCCAGTTCTGCTGCTTTGTGCAGCCTACATACAGGTATGATTTCTTACTCTGCTATAATAATTCAGCTGCAGCTTCTTGTGGCACTGAGTTCTGTAAGCTAATTATGTTTTAGGGAAAGAGTTTTTGGTGTATTCCAATGACTTCTGATACCTTTCTGGGCACAATTTCAAAATGCTGGTTTTAACCAACAAAGCCTTAAACGACCTGGGTCCAAGCTACCTTTCTCTTTATGAGCTTGCCTGGTATTAAGATAATCAAGGAAGGCCTTTCTCTCAGTCCCACCACTTTCACAGAAGTGTTCTGTTGGGACACAGGAGAGGACCGTCTCTGTCGCTGCTTTCAGACTCTGAAACTCTCTCCTATGGGAGGCCAGGCTGGCTCTGTCTTTGCTATCCTTCCGCAAACAGAGTAAGAACTTTCTCTTCAGGTAGGCTTTTTCTTAATGACTGGCTGTCTGAGAGAGGTTTTCAAATGGACTGGTTTGTATTTTTGTTGCTTTAAAATTTATTTTAGTCATGCTTTTACCTCACATTTCTAATATAATGTTTGTTTAATTCTTTTTAAATATTTCAATAATTTACTCTTTTTAGCTCTTAATGTATGTTTAATTATGCAAATCACCTTTTCTTGGGAGACAGGCAGGATAGAAATATTTTAAACGAAATGATAAATATTTTTGTTCATGTTGTCAGAGATAAGTGGTAGTAACACCCTGTTGCTCCCTGTTCATTATTTTTATACTAATGCTTTATTTAATCATTATATTTATCTTCAACTTACAACCATGTATAGATTCAGTTTGTTATCAGCACAATTGGTATGTCCACATATATTGGGTGTGTATGTGTTGAAGAGGAAATACCATCCAAAAAAAGCAATTTATATTCAATTCATTCATTTATTTTTCTTGTCTGCTACTTTTGAACAAAATAAGGTTGTCTTAAATGTTGCTTGCATTTGATTGGGTGCTATCCAGGTGTTAGGGACGTGGTGGCGCTGCGGGCTAAACCGTAGAAGCCTGTGCTGCAGGGTCAGAAGACCAGCAGTTGTAAGATCGAATCCACGCGACGGAGTGAACGCCCATCGCTTGTCCCAGCTCCTGCCAACCTAGCGGTTCGAAAGCATGCAAATGCAAGTAGATAAATAGGGACCACCTCGATGGGAAGGTAACAGATTGTCTTCGGACAAACGCTGGCTCTATAGCTTGGAAACGGGGATGAGCACCGCCCCCTAGAGTCGAACACGACTGGACAAAAATTGTCAAGGGGAACCTTTACCTTTTATCCAGGTGTTGTCCCATAGAAACATATTTGTGGTTGTAAGACGCATAATATCTATTTCTTTTTTGGACAAGCATGTTAAAAAAATAACTCCTCTGAAAATCTATTTGTAGAAAGTGAATGCTAAAAGGAAGTCTAATCTGATGGTATAAACGGCAAAGGACTATAGGCTTAGGGTGTTGATCCCTGTCTTCATTTTTAAGCCACACTAACCATGCCATTTCATTACTGCTGTACAAATTCTTACATTGAGGTCTGAATTATTAATAGTGCATATGTGTGATCAGGCAGCCTCCTCTTTTATGTGACTATTATATGAGGTGGCTGCTCTCTCGTAAAAACTGTTCCATTGAAAATAAGGCAATGGCTCCATCTGTGGTCAAGTTAAATACAAAACATGTGATGCACTTCACTGTGTTTTAATGTTGTTCAGTTAATTATTATGAAGTTGATTGTTATGTGGTGTGCTTGCTATTTTGGTCTTTAAAAGAAAATAATTTATTGGGCAAAAACAAGAAGAGAAAGCAAAGAATGAGAAAGCAGATCAACCACACTCAAAGGTGATATCAATTACATACAGATATTAATATAAAACTTGTATTTTGACTCTTTCTGTGACCTTTCATTGCCCTACAGCTCTGCAAACATCTCTCTTCTTTGCTTACTAAGCCAAAACAATGTATCTACTTTAGAAAGCTCCTGTTGGGAAGCCTGTTCCATGTGTGCTCAGAGTGATAAGAAATTACCATCTCTTTCATTTGAAAGTTATTTTTGAAGATCCATATTTCAGCCCCTACAGCCAAATAAATCTTTCCAAATAAAAAAAGTGAGTGGGGCCAGCAATTTTCTTTCAAGATAAGCAAGATTGACAACAGAATCTTAAAATTCTATTGTACTCTAATGAAAAAAAGAAGCTAAAATATGTTTTCTTTAAAGAGTAAAAAAAGTAAAAAAAAAAAACAACCAAAAAAACCCAGGCTTGCTTTAAAAAAAGGAATAGAGTGACATTCCTCCAGAAATGGATATATTTTGCCACATATATTCGGGGAATTAGCATACAATTTTGTAAGGCATATTCAAAGTATTTTTTTCATTACAAAAGCACAAAGCAGTTACATTTGTCTGAGTCCTGAATGCTTTCAGTAAACATTTGTTTAGGATTTCTGAGACCAGTTTCTGGCACAAATTTTCAAAAGGGAAATGAGCTCCTGATCTCGGACAACCTGAACGTTTGCCCCTGTCAGTCAGAGCCCAATTAGCCGACTCTTAAGTAACTTTCTAATTCTTACCTGGCCAAACAGGGATTTATGATTGCCAAGGGAATTTGGATCTTGTAAAAATATTAAAACATTTGCTTAAAAAAAGACAAATGTGTGGGCACATTAAAGATTAATATTTTTAATGTGAGCTTTCGTGGACAAGTCCGCTTCATGCTGTTACCTATCATGTTTGCACAGACTAACACAACTGCCACTTCTACAACTACAACTATTTTTTAAACAAAAAAGAACAGAGAACAATTTTCTGCACAATATTGTGTCAATGTAGCCACCTCGAGTCCTTTTTAAGGAGAAAGGCAGGATAAATATATTTTAAATAAATACATAAATCAGGAAGAAAATGGTTTGCCAAGCTTTACCTAGCAAAAGGCAGCCTAAATGTTGATGACACCAATGGCAGCAGTCAAGATGGTCAACAGGATACCCTCTTGTGCTTATTATTCTGTACAAAGAAACACAAAGCAATGGAAGTTCCTGAAATTTGACTCCTTTTTTCATCAGTTAACCACTTCTCACAAACACAAAGCAATTGTCAGGGATGTTTTTCATTGTGTGTTGCTTTGAAGAACTTATGCTAATGCTGGTACTCCTGCAATTAAAGGTACAGTTTATTTTACACCCTGTGTTATGTAATTGTTTATTAGTTTTATATTACATTTTATCTTTCCTCCATATACATCAAGGATATGATTCCCCTCCCCATATTTATCCCTGCAACAACCTCATGAGGTAGTTCAGGTGATGAGAAACTGGCTCAATATTACCTTGGATCTAGCTGTCCCATGCCTAATTCCAATACTTTTGTTGATTATGAGTTGTCAAGTTACATCCAATTTATAGCAGCCCTAATAGGGTTTTCAATGTATGAGAGATATTTATGAAGTTATTTTATCATTGTCACACACATACACCCATGAGTTTCTGTGGTCTAGCAGGCATTTGACCCCACATCTCCTGAGTCCTAGTCCACTCTGTCCAATGCACTGCATTGACTCTGTGACAATTTTAACTAGAGTACCATATTGGTTTTCATTGATCAATGCCATCTAAAGCAGTTCAAGCCTACACTTTCAGCAGTGAGAAGCAAAGTTTTCATTTTCCCTTCTTGGCCTTTGTTGTCTCTGCCTTTTCTGATTATTAAAGCCCCCTCCCCCTGGCCTGGCACTTATGCATGTTTTGTTGAATTGCCACTATTGAGCTGTGCCATTTTGTCACCTCCTGATATTCATCTGCTAGCAGAAGCTCAAACCTTAGCTGTTGCATTATCCCCTACCAAACCTATTTCACCATTCCCCAAAAGTGGCTTCTTTATGATTTTATATAGTGCCACTATTTTCAGCATTATGGTCTGTATTTACGGTATACCCATGTAAAAATATGGGTACTTAGGTAAATGCATGTAACTACTCAAGGTCAGTAGTGTTCATTCTTCTTTCTATTCCTCTTATTAAGAAAATAAACAAGCTCCATGAAGTATGAAACTATGAATAGCAAGATTATGTGTATAGGAATTGTGAAGATTATTTCTAGAACATTGGCAAACAAAATGAAAGAAAAGGGTTTGTACTTGTTCCAGTATCATTCCAGATACCATTATTGGGAGTCACTTTTTGTATTATTTTCCATATCTCTTTCTCTCTGTGTGTGGAAGGTACACACATAGCATACAGGAAGGTACACACATAGCATATAGGAAAGTGACTAGACATGTCTAAAGACATGGGTGTGTGTAATTTACTTGACATGCAGGCCTCACATGTGTTTACTTCTCAGATCTAGTCAATATGGATGTAACACAGATGTGTACACCCATCTGTTTGCAAATATCTAAATTTTTTAGATATTTTATTGTTAACTTCTCCACTGTGGTCTTCAGGTGAACTATTTATTTAAATTTACTTATTAAAGTATTTCTACCCCATTTTATGTTAGCATATCCCAGAGCAGGGGAGAATAAATAAAATCATCTCAAAAAAAAATCTAAAGTAATTCCAGTACATTTTTTTTTTTTTTTTTTTGACTTATATACCGCCCCATAGTGCTACAAGCACTCTCCGGGCGGTTTACAATTTAATTATACAGGCTACACATTGCCCCCCCCCCCAGCAAGCTGGGTACTCATTTTACCGACCTCGGAAGGATAGAAGGCTGAGTCAACCTTGAGCCGGCTACCTGGGATTTGAACCCCAGGTCGTGAGCACAGTTTTAGCTGCAGTACAGCGTTTTAACCACTGTGCCACGAGGCTCTTTTTTGTGTGTTCTGTACTGTCAACATGCTTCTGACTCATAAGTATCATAGTGAGATTTTCAAAATAACTGAGATAATTAAGGAATGGTTTTCCATGACCACCTTCAGTGAGTTTCCATGGCCGAGCAGGGATTTGAGCCCAAATCTCCTGAGTCCTAGTCCAACACTCTGTACTCAACACCATACTAGCTCTCTGCAGTTGAGATATTTTTAAACTGTTTGAAACACTAAAATAGTATAACAATGCAAGCAAAAGCAAAACCAGCATTCATGGAAATGAAGCCATGATGTTATTAGACCCCAAATGTTTGGGTGAGCAGCCAGGTTTTACCCTTGGCTCAAAGTACAGTACGTACGGTATAATGCCATATTTCTAAGGAGAGGAATTTTCACAACTGTGGTGCTACAGCCCTCTCTCCTGGTCCTACAACTGATCTTAATAATGTGACATGGTGGGAAATCCTTTCAGCAGATTTTATTAGTTGCAAAGTTATATCCTTAGGGCAGAGCTGGGCAATTTCAATGGGGCCAAAGGCCATCTTCCAGCTTTGCTGGCAGCCTAAAGGTGAGGATAAAAGGGAGAAAGGGCCAAATAGGCTAATCTGCTTTTTAAAAAATTGATAGTTACAGGTTCTAAATGTTAGTGTAATGACTTTTTGTTATCTGAAAAGTAGTTGTAACAAATAAAGGGAGGTTTAATTGAAAAAAGGCCCATTGCATTATCTAGTGATCTCTTAAAAAAAAGAGGGTCCCTCAGGACATGACAAAAAGTCCCTTCCCATTCCCTAGAGGGCAAAAGGGTACTTTTTCAGGAAACATAATAAGGTTTTGGCATGTGGAAGGTGGTAATTCCAGGGATGCTAGGGGGTGAAAAAAATGGCTGAGAGATTCCACATAGCCCACAAGCTGCATGTTGTCTATCTTTGCTTTCATGTGTGTTTGCTGTCCTGCATGTGTATGTTTACTTATGTAGATGTTGTGTAGAGAAGAGGGAAGTCATTGTGTAGCAGCCTACCTCAATCTGTTTTCGTCCAGATGTTTTGAGCTTCATTTCTTGTGATCCCTCATCATTAGCCATGTTAGTTGGGCTGATGCAATCTACAACATCTACAGAAGACCAGTATGAGCATTGTTATAAAGCAACCCTTCAAAGATGATTGCAGCTATATTATCCTTCCCAAGTCTGGTTCTGCTCATGTTAGTTACTTCTGTTTATTTTAGGAGTTCTCATTGTATTTTTCAGTATTGTTTACCTAACCATTGGCTATGCTGGACAGGATTCTTGGGAGTGGTACTGTAGTCTAACAACATCTGGGGATCCAGGTTTGGTAACCAGTACTTTATTTTGTGTATATCCTTAGCAATGGTATTCTTCTACCTGTTCCTTTGTTAGCATGGTTTGAAAGGAATTCGTAAGACTGTTACCACTTTCTATGCAACTCTTAAACAATACCCTTTTCTATACCATTTTGCAGACAGTACCTCTTTCTATGCAAATCTTAAAAGCAAAGGAGCTTCAGCATTTTGTTTTAGCCATCATCTTTTCATATTCAGAGTCTTCAACTAGATGGAGTTAGATGGGTGATCCCACTTTATTATTGGGAGATGGATTTTCTGAGCAGGAGACTGGTAGAAGCAGTGAATGAATGAATATTTTGCAGCCAGCAAATGTATAATCCCATGGCAGTTTTGTTAGTACCGGTTCCTAGTGCTCCTAGTGAAAATGGCCTTGGTAACTGTGGTGCTTGTACCTCTGTCCTACTTCCAGTTCCCTGCCTGCTAGTTGCTACCTTTTGGAGAAGGAGTAGCATTTAGAGATGTTGCATGAGTTGAAACCTTACCTATTGCATGTTCATCTGAACAGATTACTTAAGAGTATCCCATGATGCTTTAAGAAATGTATTGTTCAGGTGCGTATTATTCTGATGTTAATTATTTTTGATTATTTATATACACAGTCACTTTGAATCCAGTAAAGGCACGGTTTAAATCTCCTGTTAAATCTATTCCACTACCTCCATTCAATACAAAGTATGGATTAAGTTCATTCAGTGAAAAACAGAGAAATAAAATTTCTCAGTATAATACTGTTTTTTTCTGTACCTTGAATACTTAGGATGGAGGCAGATAGTGGGACAGAAGTAGAAACATTTAATATGTGTGCAGTTTTCAAAGAGAGCAATCCTTTTTTTCCTGGGCAGGTGGTGGTAGGACAGTAGAGTTTTGTGCACCTCTTCTCCAACTATGGAGGTCTCTCAAATTTGGCAGTGAAAAGTTCTGCAGCTGTTCTGACAGTGGTGAAACCAGGCATTTGGGGACCTGTCATGAGAGGCCAAGGATCCTGAGAATCTTGTATCCTGCATTCTCTCAACATACCTCAGAAGGGAAAAGATTTGTGTAGTAAATTTCGCTGTGAATTCTGTTAGTGGGAAGAGGAGACGGGGGGACTTTACCCAGAGCGGGTAAAAAGAAAAAAATTATCATATTTAAAGTTATTATGGGTGAATCGTCAAGCAGCTCCATGTAGGATGCATAAACATACTCAATAAGCATCAAGATGTTACACTGCAAGTCCACAAGTTGCAGGTCCATATTGTTCCTATATTACGGCACAAGGGATTTGTGTGCATGGCAATCAAAAATGGTGCTTTGAAGTTCTTTTTAGTTTTTCTTTTGTTTTAGGCACATTAGCAAAAACGTTTTTCATGGTGAAAAGGTATTTCTGCCTTGTTTCTTTCATGGGAGTCGTTTTCAATGCTGGAATCTTTTTAAATCGGAGAGGCAAACTGCTTATTTTTCTTCCTCATGTGAGCGTGAGCTGTATAAGTCCTTCTCCTTCCTCTCTTACTTCAACTGGAGGGAGGAAGTTGCACACTGACCCTGGACCTATACTTACATACTGAATTTCCTACCTGGTCCCTGTTATCTGACATTGTCTCCCTGAAAGAGGAAGCAGAAGCATTCTTTTTACGGGACCTGATAAACAGGATATTTCCTTCCCCTCTTAACAGACATATTATTTTATTTTTATTCCTACACACAGAGAGAGGGAGCAAGAGAGAACGCGCACACTGACTGTACCATGGGGTACTGCCTCAGCTGTGGGTCCACCTTGGAAAGAAAGAAGAAATAGTTATATTTTGGCAATATCAGATCCTGACCATATCTTTTTGTTAAAAAGTTGAGAAACTGGATTTCATCCGAATCTAACAAACTGAGCATTTCATCAATGGGACCTGTAGAGGTGCTGTGAAAAAAAAATGCTGTCTTATCTACTTCCTATGGTAGCTATCTAAACATTTGGGTAACAGCTTTAATAAATCTGGTCCATTAATATTTTTCATATAGAAAACTACAGGTTTAGAGGAATGTTGTTTTTCATTGTTTTTCAATGATACCATTTTTAGCCTCTTTCTCTTTAAAGGGGAGCAATGTAAGCCAACATGCAAGTGCTTTATTGTTGCCTGAGAGCATGATTACACTAGTAAAAGAAATCAGGTGAGAACTGAGGTTTTTGAAATTGGTTTAAAGTCACATGGTAGCCACATGGATTTGGGGTCTGGATTTCCTCTTAGGAAACCTTTTCATCTCTTTTTAAACTATGTTATATATTGGTTGAAGGGGGGGGCAACATGGGCCTTTAGGATTTTTTGGATTTTAAACTTTGTCCTACTCCCTCCCGCCCTTATGTTGGCTTCCTCTCACAGCCACTAGCGGCTGCTGTGATGATACTTCTATTTATTTCTTGCAACCTGAAATAGTGCTCGAAGAGAATGACAGAAAAAAAAATTAAAACAGCTTTTCCTGCCGTCTGGGACACATGGAGACAGACACACACACACACACACACAGAGAGAGAGAGAGAGAGAGAGAGAGAGAACCTGGGCTGAAACTGAACCCAGGTTGGCTCACGCTGGCTGAGTCTGCAGCTGACCTACTCAGCCCACAGCTATAGCTGCTCTGGCTGCCTCCGCCATGGCTTTCTCCTGCTGATGAGGCCAGTGTACAGTACCAAACATCGGTTCCATGGGCTTGCCTGCCCTCTTGTCTGCTCTCCACCACTGCTGGGATTGGGGTTTGCATCTCACCCATTGTCTGCTGCTGCTCAAAAGGAAACTGTGAGGATGCCAGCCAGCAGTGAATTTGCAAAGGAGTGACACACCCGGGCAGGCCTGAAACTAACAGGGCTTGCAAAGGGGGCACAGAGTGAAGGCGCTGAAACTGATGAGACTTTTTCCAGATTGTCACCCTAGGTTTGTGAAGGAGAAAATAGAGGGGAGGGGAGAGGGAGAGGGAACATGGAAGGCAGAGCAGTGTGTGGCAAATGCAGCAGACACAGATTAAACCAACACAGGCATTCACATATGCCAAAACAATTCAAAATATATCAATCTGACATCTGAGTTATATGAACATGTTCGACCTGAATGTTCGTTAGTTCTCTGATAACCAATTGGTTGTTCTCTGATAACCAATCTGAATATGTTAACATGGGCTGAGGGGGAAGATTTTTTCTTTTTTCTTTTCTTTAGCAATTACAGTACTATTTGTTGAAATGGTAAGAAATGGGAGTTCCTCACCACCTTATCTATCTCCTGAGAAATCTATATGTGGGACAGGAAGCAACAGTTAGAACTGGATATGGAAACACTGATTGGTTCAAAATTGGGAAAGGAGTACGACAAGGCTGTATATTGTCTCCCGGCTTATTTAACATACGCAGAATACATCATGTGAAAGGCTGGAGTGGAGGAATCCCAAACCGGGATTGCTGGAAGAAATATCAACAACCTCCGATATGCAGATGATGCCAATCTGATGGCAGAAAGTGAGGAGGAATTAAAGAACCTCTTAATGAGGGTGAAAGAGGAGAGCGCAAAAAATGGTCTGAAGCTCAGCATCAAAAAAAAGTTTATGGCCACTGGTCCCATCACCTCCTGACAAATAGAAGGGGAGACATGGAGGCAGTGACAGATTTTACTTTCTTGGGTTCCATGAACACTGCAAATGGTGACAGCAGCCTCGAAATTAAAATACACCTGCTTCTTGGGAGGAAAGCGATGACAAACCTAGACAGCATCTTAAAAAGCAGAAACATCATCTTGCCGACAAAAGTCCGCATAGTCATAGCTATGGTTTTTCCAATAGCGATCTGGACCATAAAGAAGGCTGACCGCCGAAGAATTGATGCTTTTGAATTGTGGTGCTTGAGGAGACTCTTGAGAGTCCCCTGGACTGCAAGGAGAACAAACCTGTCAATTCTGAAGGAAATCAAACCTGAGTGCTCACTGGAAGGACAGATCCTGAAGCTGAGGCTCCAATACTTTGGCCATCTCACGAGAAGAGAAGACTCCCTGGAAAAGACACCGATGTTGGGAAAGTGTGAAGGCAAGAGGAGAAGGGGATGACAGAGGCCAAGATGGTTGGACAGTGCCATGAAAGCTACCAACATGAATTTGACCAAACTCTGGGAGGCGGTGAAAGACAGGAGGGCCTGTTGTGCTCTGGTCCATGGGGTCACAAAGAGTTGGACATGACTTAACAACTAAATAACAACAACAATTTGTTGAAGGGGTGTGCGCATATGTTTGTGAATGTTAAGGATGTACAGAATACTTGCTAGGGTCTTTCATCTTATTCATTTAGTCTATTTGGATTGAATGAGACACCGTGTAGAAGAAATTTCTAGTTCTAAGATATTTCTTGTCCTAAAGTGAGGATGAATAAGGGACATTGTTGTTGTTGTTGTTACTATTACGACTACGACGATGACGACTACTACTACTACTACTACTATTTTGCATCAGTGTCTCCATAAACCGTCTGTTTAAACTAATGTCTTTTTGAAATGCAAAGCACACACATACATGGCAAGCACTGAACAACTGGCTGTTTGTTAAGAAAAGATGCACACAAGCCCTGATGCTTTTGATCCTTGAAAGTCCATGCAGCCAAGGAGCAGCAACATCATATTGCACAAATTGTGTTATTTGCATTAATGTGTCATTTTGCACAATTTGTTTAATTATTGAGAAAAGCTGTCTTTTGTTCTCATTCCTTTCTCTTGATGAGACTGCAACAAAATACCTTGTTGAAAAGAATAATTTTGCATTTCCTCATCTTTGTTTGTCAGGATAAGACAAGCAGAGATTTACATCTCTAATTATGTACATAAATATATACTGTACATTAAAGAATGTATTGAATGATAAGGTGTAGTTGAATAATATAGGTAAGTAGACTAACGTATGCAAAAATGAACTGTTAAGAATTCATTACTCAGCTCCTGGGTAAAAGCACTTGTTTAGTCATTTAGTTGTGTCCGACTCTTCCTGACCCCATGGACCAGAGCATGCCAGGCCCTCCTGTCTTCCACTGCCTCCCGGAGTTGGGTCAAATTCATGTTGGTAGCTTTGATGTAAAAAGCCATAAACCCTGTCAAAGCTAGGTCTTTAGAATTAACTTCTTCAGACTGAAGAGATGAATTACTAATGCAGATACAGTGGTGCCCCGTGTAGCGAGGTTAATCCGTTCCGGATTAACCTTCGCTATACGAAATCTTCGCTAAGCGGGAAGTAAAAAGCCATTGGAACGCATTAAACTTCATTTAATGCGTTCCAAATCGGCCCTAAACTTCCCACTTAGAGAAGTTTCCTGGCCCCGGGCAGCCATTTTTGCGCCCTCCCCTCGCTTGCCGAGGGCGCGAAAACGCCGCGGGGGGCCATATCGGGTCGTTTTGAAGCCGCAAAACAGCTGTTTTGCGGCTTCAAAACGGACCGGAAATGGCCCCGCGCGGCGTTTTCGCGCCCTTGGCAAGCGAGGGGAGGGCGCGAAAACGCGGCGCGGGGCCATTTCGGGTCGTCCGCGGCCGTTTTGAAGCCGCAAAACAGCTGTTTTGCGGCTTCAAAACGGACCCGAAATGGCCCCGCGCCGCGTTTTCGCGCCCTCCCCTCGCTTGCCGAGGGCGCGAAAACACAGCGCGGGGCCATTTCGGGTCCTCCGGCGCTCATTTTGGAGCCGCCGATCAGCTGATCGGCGGCTCCAAAATGGCCTCCGGACTCCCAATCGTCGCAAAGCGAGGTGCGGCGATTGGGTGCTCCATATAGCGATCCTGAAAAAGGGGATCGCTATACGGATTCGTCGTTGTACGGTGCGCTCGCTAAGCGAGGCACCACTGTACGATGTTGACATATGTGAGTTTTATTTAGAATTAAGGCTTTCTAATGTTAATGGGATTTGCTCTCTAGTAAATGGGTACAGGACCATAGTTTTAGGGCCCATCCATATACAGCATTTATTCAACTTCCCTTGTGCCCATAATATTGCTACTGCATTTCTCTTTCCCTACAACAAAAGCGTGAAAGTAGTGTCAATGGAGTCAAAGTGGGCAAAGCCCTTTTCTTTCTGTTTTTTTTAACCATTGCTAAGTGGTAGTGCGTTTTTTTCTGTTTTGTACCAATTTGCTCAAGTGTGCAATCTCATGTGACAGCCTGCTCCCATATCCCATTGACATCTACTGATCCAGGTACTTTGTGGCCTTCTATCATTCAATGGGGACGTGGTGGCGCTGCGGGCTAAACCGCAGAAGCCTGTGCTGCAGGATCAGAAGACCAAGCAGTCGTAAGATCGAATCCACGCGATGGAGTGAGCTCTCATCGCTTGTCCCAGCTCCTGCCAACCTAGCAGTTCGAAAGCATGCAAATGCAAGTAGATAAATAGGTACCACCTCGGTGGGAAGGTAACAGCGTTCCGTGTCTAAGTCGCACTGGCCATGTGACCACGGAAGATTGTCTTCGGACAAACACTGGCTCTATGGCTTGGAAATGGGGATGAACACCACCCCCTAGAGTCGAACACGACTGGACAAAAATTGTCAAGGGGAACCTTTACCTTTACCTTTCTATCATTCAATGACATTTCCTTATGGGTGTCCTTCTGCTGGTCAGTCTCCATCCTTCCATGCTTTACTGCTGTTCCTGTTTAATTTTCTTGGAATATAAAATATTCCTGCATTATGCTCTTTAATTATTTTAATGTTACAATGTTTACACTATAGTGCAAAAGAAAGAATGGAAAAAAGACAGTTGCAGTGCAAACATGAAAATTTTTAAATGGTAGGCAAGGAGGGAAGAAAGGAGAGAATTAAGTGGAAGGGAACAGAGAAGAAATCAATTGTTTCTGCTTTTTTAAAAAAATGTTACAACTTTTGCACCATAGTCTCATGCCTTAATTTTAATCATTTGCACGACAGCTTGGATCCTAAGTCATGTTTGGCCCTTACCTGTTCTTTTCAGGTAAGGGCCAGTTTCCACCTATCAGTCCATTTCAGCACCCCCAAATGTTCCCATGTACCATTTTCACTGTTTTCCTAACCTGGCAGCAGCAGATTCTCTGGGTGTATATATCGGGGCTGGTAGAAAGGATGATTTGATGTGAAAACCTTGTTCCAATTTTATTTTGTTCACAAAAAGTTAGTGTGTGTGTATAATGGAATAGTAGTTACTGCAGTATTGGTGTAACACTCTATTGCTGCTAGTGGTTTACAAATGAATAAATGATAGGCTTGTTTGTCTGCCGGTCTATAATTGTGTCATTTGGACCTTAAGTGAATCTTTCACTTGACATTTGTTTAATTTGATTTTTCAGTCTTAACAATTAACAGGGCAATCTACTGCAAGTGCAGAGACCTGAGACATGATAAAGGAGAGCAAAATTTTCTTTTTCCTGTGAAATCTTTCTTCTTGCAATAACTTGTTTTAAAATTTTAATTTATGGAATTCATTTTCCCATGAATACTTAGATATCTGGCGGCATTTGAAGGGAGAATCGGGAAGAGGAAATGGGTAAGGCTTTTCAGGCAGAAACCTGTAGGTCTTGGTTCCAGAAACTGAACAGTGCCCTAAAGCAAAAGGATATAAGGATTAAATTAAATAAGAATAATTAATTTTGTTGTTGCTGCCACAAAAGGCAGGGCTTGAATGCATTCAAGAAGCCTTGCTACAGGCAAGTTTATGGATATCTTTTGCATGAGGCATAGTAACTTGAATTATTTAATTTATTTTGGTAGGTGAAACATAGGTTTTAAAAAGAAATGCTAGGAAGAAGGGAAAACAGCAGGATACTTTCCTCCCTGCCTGTCCTAGAGTTCAGAATGTTCTTTGGCTTCAAATGAACTGGGAGAAATCAGAACTTTGGGGGGGGGTGTTATCCCTTGCATTCAGAGGAGCCTTGCAATCTTCTGAAGTCTTTAATGACAGAAAGAGAGGATTTACCTCCATTAAATGGGCAGGCAGGTGGGAAGAATAAAGTTGCCCAGATTCAGGCAGTTTCCGCATTAGAAAATGATCATCACAGGAGAGATGTTCCTGGTGTAAATATTTGAGAAGAAACCAATCTTGTTTCTTCTCCCCTTGTTGCCTGACCCCTGCAAAAACCTTCCAGTATGCTTTGATAACTGAGCATTCCTCTACATGTATAACAGTTTCTATGATCCTAACTAATCTTCACTTATTAGAAAGCATACCTTCTTTCAACATCTCCCCGATACTCCTAGGTTTCTTTTGGTCCTCTGCTTTGCTTTCAGAATAGCCTATCTAAATATTTTTGCCTTAAAATCACCTGTTATCTATGGAGTTTCTCTTTAAATCTCAGGAGTACGTACATCATTTACTGCAAGATATTTTTTTTGGCATACTGTTAGGGACAAGAGTTAAGTGAAATGACTGAGAAGACAAGACTTGCTCCTTGGGCTTTCCCTTCTGTAGATAATCATTTTTAAAAGTTTAGAAGCAGAATAAGTTAAAAAAAAAAGCAATCCAGTGTATCTGACAGATTGTTTCAGGGAAGAATGGCAGCATTGTAGTGCAATGAAAACAATACCAGGTTTGGATGTCAGCATCCAGTATTGAAATCAATCCTGAGCAGTGGAGCTCAAGATGAAATAGACTGTACCAGCAGATCACTGAACATGATCTCTCACTTCTTTTTGTGTGTGTTTAAAGAAGCCCCAGCAGGGTCATATTTTTGGATTGTGAAGTTAAAATCTTCTCCTTTGTGTCAGTTTCTCCATTAAAATTGCTTGTGGATTTTGCTTGTGAGGAAAAGCATTCACGCTTCACTGTAGTGCCTGTACATGCTTTCCTGTAAGGAGACAGCTAAAAACCCAGAACACAATGGAAGAAAAAAGGCTGAACTCCCTCCCCAGTGCCATGGCTACAATCCAAATTGGTTTCTTTGATGTTTTTAAAAAGTGGGAGATCCTATTCATGTGGTACGTATAGTTTGGTCCTCAGTGGTTTTGATGGACAGAAACAGAAGGAAACTCTACCACCGTATTGCTATGTCCTTGTTTTCCTGTCCTCCTGTGTTTTAGTTTTTGAAGGGCTATCAGAAATAAGGAATTAATCTAGTTTATGGGTTTGCTACATTTGCGTTCCTATAACTATCCCTGTTAACTTCAGTTTGTCCTGCAGGAATTAATAGCTGATGATAATGGCTATGTTCAGATGTATATGCTCAGCTTTATACATCATGGCTTACAGTACCATGGCCATTCATATATCAAGTTCGCCTCTCCCCACAAACAGAAAGAGAGGAGAAATATATTTAAAAAAACTACACCACTCAGTGCATTCATTCCAACTAATTTATTTTTTTGGACTTCAGCAACATAATATAACATTGTATAGGGAGATGTCTTGCAGCATGTTTCCAAAGGTTACTAACTAACAACAGAGTAAAACAAGGCCACAAAATAAATGGGCTGAAACATTTTTAAAAGTGCATAAAACCTGTTTTCCACACGTGCTTGAGATTTTGCCTGTCTTTCTAACTGAGTCTCAACGTATGTATTACAGTGCCTGTATCAGATCCTGGCTTGCATTAAGGGAGAATGTTGTGTTACAACCAATCTGGTTTAATGTTAGTTAACAAATCATGGCCATGAGCCATGATGTTTGTCTGCAGCATCTTAAAACTTTGTTTTATGGAGCTGTATGGATGCCTGGACATTGTTTAGTAACCTGCTGTGTACATCAGCTCTTTGTCAAAGGCACAAGAAACCATTCTATTGGAGAGTCACCAAGACTAAACTTGGGCTGTGGCCTTTAGGCCCAAAGCCTCCTTCCCAGTGCCCCAGGCGTGCCATCACTATCTCCTGCTGCAGTGCTACTAGAGCTCTTTCTACTTTCGTTCTTTGTTTTAGGTTGCCACTTTTTAGTCTAAAGAGAAAACCTAGTGGTTGTTCCTATGTTACACTTCAATTCTTTATTGGGTCCGTTGTCCACATCATGGTGTGTTTGGTTTTTTTGTGTGGTTGTTTTTAGATCATTTGGGGTGGGGTGGGATGAGTTTTTATGTTTATACTCTACTGCTTGTAAACCACCCAAAGTAGGGGCAAGCCACCAGATGAGCAGTATACATAAGTATAAATACTGTATTCTTTGTGGCCTCTGTGAATGTGCACAAATGAGTTAAGCTGCGCCTGTGCAGGACTCCTTGGAATCTTCTAGAATTAAAAACATGTGATTAATAGGACGTTCCCACATGGTGCGCATGCTCTGCCCGCCTGTAATACCTCAGTTCCTTCTCGCCACCGCTGAGATCGGACACTTTCACGATCTCTAGAGCGGTTTTGAATTGTTACGTATTTTATGGGGTTTTTTAATCTGGTCTGGCTTCCTGACTACCGTTTGTTTTTCTGGAGTACTTTGATCTTTGCACTGGCTTTGTTTACGATTACAATTGTCGGATTTGGATTGATTACTGTACCTTTTTGTGATTTCTGGATTACTGACCTTTGGATTGTTTACCGTTTCTGATTTGGTTTATGGACTTTATCGGGATTTTGGCTTCTAATCTATTTCAGCTTTTGACTTGGACTGGTAATTGTTGATGCTTGCCTGTGAGTTCTTTTCCCCCCCTCCGCCCCTTCCCGCCAATTTGTATGGCCTCATCAGGTTCCTTTAAGCGCTGTATGTCATGTGCTAATAAGATCCCCTCCACGGACGGCCATGACCGCTGCTTATTTTGTTTAGGGGAGAGGCACCAGACCCACTACTTTCCGGAGTGTAAGAAGTTGACCAAGCCTGCCCTTAAGCTCCGCTTACAGCGGCTTCATTCATACTTGTGGGAGAAGTCTTTAACATCCTCGAGCCTGGCAGACATGGAGCCTACCTTGACTCCTGCTCCTCCTATTTCTTGTTCTGAGCCTGCTGCTTCATCTGCTCTTGCCACGCCTTCTCCGTGGGCTTCTTCGGAAGCACCTAAACCGAAAAAGTCTTTGGCATCGATGTCGAGCTTGTGATAAAGTATCCTAAGAAAAAGAAAGAGGTGGTTAAGCGAAAAAAAAAATAGCCTAAATCTTCTAAATCAACTCATCTTTGAGAGATCGATCCCTCCAGTTCGAGTTTCTCTTCTGTCACCAATACTCAAGGTATCGTCCAGAGAGTTACCAGACTCTCTTTCTGAAGCGGGTGATTCTGTACCTCCACCACAGGCTCAGGCTTCGGTATTGATACCAAGCCTATCTCCCACTCATGGTCATTCTGAGGCTGATGTGATCTCCAGCCCGGCCTCAGCCCATTCGAGCCTTATGTCAATCGGGCGGGCAACAGTAATTCAACTGTCAAACTCGGACGTGTCGCCACAGCAGTCTCCTCCACATAAACAGCTGGCTAAACGTCGGCACATCTCTCCAGCCCAACAGCCCTAACATCAGGAAGTTATAGTTCTTCCTCGTCTGTCTTGACATCAGGCATTCTTGGATTATGAGGAGTCTTTGTGTGTAGAGCTCGATCAAAGGGGTGATCAATGTCGATACCATGAGGATGACCTCGGCCTCAATCCCTATTATGATGCCAGCGATTATGTAAGGTCCAAAAGAGTGCGTTATGTCTGTGCCTCTTCTTCCTCCCCATCGCCCTCTCCTCCTCAGTGTTGACATCGAGCTTATTATCAGCTCAATCCTCTGCTGTCGAAACCGGCTTCTAAATGTAATTTATCTCAGCAAGACGTTTCTCAGCAAGTGGTCCATCCGTTGAAGTGTTCTCATGATCCTTTGGTACCGTTGTCCTCGGTATCGCAACTGAGAGCATCACACGTCCAGTCTTCTCGTCAAGGTGCTTCTTCAAAAATTTCTCATCCACCTGAAACAGACACTTCGGCACCGATTCCTCAAGCTCCAGCCCATATATCAAGAAGTCATTGTCACTCGCCTTCTCCACCTCTTCCTGTTGCGAGGGGTTCTTCAGTATCGTCGATCTCTGAACAGGATCCACTTCAGAGGCTTCCAGGGAATCTCCTTCAAATCTGCCAACTCCTGATTCAGATGTTGCTGATCTCCATCCTGCATCTCCATCTGAGGACTTTACATCATACTCGCAGTTGATTCTCCGCATGGCTAAATCCACCTTTGGGAATGGTGCTACGATCACCATATTTTTCCAGTCGCCATTCACATATCTACAGAGGACAACAATGTGGCCGATTGTCTGAGCCGTCTTACCACTCAGACTCACATGTGGGTTCTCAACGACTCAGTGTTCTCCCATATCTGCGATTGGTGGGGAATGCCAGCCATCGACATATTTGCCACCCAGGCCAATTCGAAGTACACCAGGTATTGCTCTCAAGAGGGAGAGGCACGGACTCTTTGGGCGATGCCTTCATGGTGATCTGGGACAATGTTCTCCTTTATCTTTTCCCTCCCATTCCACTCATTCAACGAACAATCATCAGGATCCGTCAGTTGTGAGCCAATTCCATCTTGATAGCCCCATGGTGGCCTCGTCAGCCATGGTTCACCTTCCTCAGAACCATCTCCTCTGAGTTTCTGTGACTACCTCTCCAACTGTTCCTCCTAACTCAGGACGGGGGGGGGCAAGATCTGTCATCCCAACCTGGAGTCACTTCACCTGATGGTGTGAAGGATTCCCCCAGTGTAAAAGAAGTATTGGACAGAGCTAGAAAACCTTCTACAAAATTGCTATACTCTTATAAATGGTCTGTTTTCACCAGGTTTACTGCTTCCAGAGGTCTTCTGGCTGTTCCAGTTTCATTGGATACGCTTCTCACTTTCATCCATTATCTGTTTGATCGAGGTCTGGCCCACTCAACGTTGAAAGTGTATGTTTCTGCTATTGTTTCTTATCAGCCTGTAGGTTCAGAAGCTTCCTGCTTATTTTCACACCCAACTTTAAAGAGGTTCCTGAGGGGCTTGCGTAACATTTACCTGCCTTTCCGGCCCCCACTCCCTCAATGGTCTTTCCAGGTCGTTTTGTAGGCTCTTGCTCACCCACCATTCGAGTCCATGGCTTCTGCTTATCTTAAACTTATCTCGATTAAAACTTTGTTTCTTGTGGCTATTATTTCTGCATGGAGAGCAAGCGAGTTGACTGCCCTTCAGGCTGATGCCTTTTATATACAGTTTCACCCAAATAAGGTTGTCTTATATCCTGATGTGTCTTTTCTCCCTAAAGTGATTTTGAGTTGTTGTTTCCTAATCCTTTTTCAGATGTTGAGCGCATGCTCCATTCCTTAGATGTTCGTCATGCCTTGGCTTTTTACATTTCCAGAGCTAAGGATTTCCGCATTTCTCCTAAACTATTTGTCTGCTTCCATGGCCCATGAAAAGGCGCTCCGGCCTCTCCACAGACGGTTTCCAGGTGGATCGTTTCTACTATCACCTTGGCCTATGAACTGGCTGGCAAGGTACAGGCAGAGGCGTTGAAGGCGCACTCCACGAGAGCTATGGGTACTTCGACTGCCTGGTCACGTGGCATTGAGTGACATTTGTTGAGTGGCCACATGGTCTACACCATTGACTTTTGTGATGCACTACTGTCTGGATGTCAGGGCCAAAAAGGAAGCAAGTTTTGGAAGGGCAGTGCTGACTTCATTGTTGGCGTGACGACCCTCCTTCCGGTAAGTGATCTTGCGAGTCACCCATTTGTGTGCATTCACAGAGGCCACGAAGAAGAAAGAGAGGTTACTTACCTGTAACCATAGTTCTTTGAGTGGTCCTCTGTGAATCCACACGTCCCGCCCATCCTCCCTGCTGTCCGTCATTTTGGTTCTTGAGTTTTGTTGCTCTTAGAGCCTTGACAGTGGCGGACATTTCGGAACTGAGGTATTACGGGTGGGTGGAGCATGCACACCATGGGCAAGCGTCCTACTAATCACAAGTTTTTAAGCTCTAGTCTAGAAGATTCTAAGGAGTCCTGCGCAGGTGCAGTCTAACCCATTTGTGTGGATTCACAGAGGACCACTCAAAGAACTGTGGTTACAGGTAAGTAGCCTCTCTTCACTGCACCTGTTTTTACCCAAAAGAGAAAGCCTCCTTCAGGTCCTCTATTTCAGGTCTCCCTATTACTGTTGCTGGCACTCCCAAAAGCCTTCCTCAAGGGACGAATCATTCGTGCCCACTCACCTATCCCACATTTCTTCCTGTAGGGGATGGGATTTCCAGTCTTTTTGGTCCTTAGGGGCTGCTGTTGGAAGGCTCGGGCAGCTTGTCTCCCTCACTGCTACTAACTCTTTTGGGTTGGGGTAAGCTGGCTTTCCTCCAGGGTCAACCTTCCATCAAGCAGACCCACCCCTGCCTTTGGTGAATGTTCTCGGAAGAGATCTCCAAAGACGCACATATTTTCCTTTTCCTCATTGGCTTCTGGACTTTTTCCTTTTTAAACCTTGGGCTCCACCCTCCTCATGCAGGATTGCCATGTGCTTGATGAATGTTCCACATGGGTTTTCTAGAACCTTTGCCACATGTTCCCCACATGCTATAGGTGGTTTCTCTACCCCTGAATCAAGCTCTTGAGCCCCCTCTCCATATACTGATGATATGCCACTGATTACCTCCTCTGTGCTGGACCCACTCCTCTGAGGCCCTGTGGAGAGGCTCGCTCCCCCACTCTGTTTCTCATTGTGTAGTGCCGCCACTTGATGCCAGTAGCAAGTCCTTGGTGTATTGTCAGCTGGAGTGGCAGAAGGGGAGGTGCCCGTCCTGAACTTGTTGGCTTCGCTGGTTTTGTCACAGTGGGCAGAATAAATTTTTGTGGGTATGAATTTTTAGGATGTTTATACATATGTATCTTACAGAAAAGTCTGACCACACAGTATATTAATTTTTTTTACATCTACAATGACAAGGGATGGAAACATCCTTTCTTTTTAGCAAAAGGAAGACATTTTTTTGATGTTCCAACAAAATCCCTCTGTACAGTTATGTACCTGGATATATAATCTTCAGTTTTGGCTGTACGGGCTTACTGATATGGGGCTGCCTTCCCTGGAGCATTTTACTGTTGGATGCTTGATGAAATACAGAAAAGGAATATAATCTTACTTTCTATGCTTTGTGATAACTCTTGCCAATATAAAACATTTCAGTAACAACAGGACTGTACTACTTTGGTTAATAATATTAACTAACCAAATGTGTTAAAATATTTTCATTTCTTTGCCAAAATGCATACTTTTGGGAAAGCTGTAGCACCTCTAAAATCAATATGTGCAGTTACTAATACACATGAATGGCTGTGATGGTTGAAGAAGGGCATGACAAATTGTTCTTTTGCACACCTAGTATTTCTGTGGTCATTGTGAGGTCACAAACAACAGAGCAATACTGATCATTTCGTGGAAAGATGGCGTTTGCATTTATCTGAAATGTTTTCTGAATCCCATTATTAAAATGATGCAGCCTTTTTGGTTCGTATGGGACCTTTAGATGTGACCCATTTGGTTGCTCTGCTGCAGCTCTCCCTATAAAATTTGTTGTGATTCCTTGGGGTTTGGCACAGCACCCATGGTTGCTCCTGATGTTTCTGTTGCTAGCAGCTGAAATAAAACAATTCTGGTAAGCATTACATAGAAGTGTGCAGAAAACTATTAAGCTGAAAGAGAACAAAATGGAGACAGGGCCAGCAATCTGGCCGTAATGGAAAAGAGAGAAAGAAAATGAAGGAGGTGAGAGCAAGAGGCAGTAGTTCTGAGAAGGTACTTGTGAAAAAGAAAATCTTTGTTTTGTGTTAAAATAGTGCTCACTACTGAAATTGTGTATGGAATAGTAAATCGTCATTTTTAATGTTTTGGTCAAGAGCTTGCATCTGTCTAAATCAAACACTGTGGAGCATCCAAGCTTGAGGTGCTCTTTCACTGCATTCACTCTTCCTTAGCAGGTAGCCATTCTTCCTGCTGTGTCACTGAAGTTTATGGACACTTATGTAGCTAATTTTTTAAAGGAAACAGCAGCAAGGCTGTACTGCAGTGGTCCCCAACCTCAGGCCTCCACATGTTCTTGGACTACAACTCCCAGAAACCTTCACTACCACCTCTGCTGGCCAGGATTTCTGGGAGTTGAAGTCCAAAAACATCTGGAGGCCCAAGGTTGGGGACCCCTGCTGTACTGTATCTTTCTACTGTACCTCCACTGCCGCAGTGCCCTGCCCATCTTGATAGCGTTTTGAGTTTTCTTTCATCCTTTATTTATTTGGCTTGTTTTTACCTTCTCTCTAACCTTCACCCCCAAATTACCACTCTAATACCACTGTTTCCCTATAGCAGGGCTTTGTGTCCATTTAAATCTGCATCCTGTTTTTGAATCTTAAAGGGTTAAAGCTGATATTAAAAGATATGCATGCTTTTAAATGATTACAGAAGAGGAGCACTGAAGTAGGAGGAAAGGGATATCTCCTTGTGAAACGCCAGTTTGGGAGTTTTTTGAGGCCCAAACATTGCATCATAAATTGTGGAGTAGAATCACTAGTATGGGTACAGCTGCGCCACTTAGATAAATTTACAAGCAGTAGAACCGTAATTATTTGCTGTTCTATAGTGGATATTCTTATGGTGCAGAACCTTCCTCTAACGAGTCCTTCTACACTGGCCGCTCCTTGCATGAACCTGTTTTTGGACTTTTGCTGTAAGCAACACAAATAATTATAGTAGATGTTCCACTTTGGGGTCATATACGTTTATTTGATCGGTTTATATACGCTCCATTAGTGCAAGCACTATTCTGGGTAGTTTGCAGGTTAAAACCTAAAACCCCACAAAATAAAATACATTGAGCAATATGGGGGTTCACAAGTATAGATCTAAAATTCATACAAAAAGAGAAAAGAAAAAAACTATTTTTTAAAAAATTAAAATTAACAGCATCTGGGTGGATCAGTTGTTGAAGTCAGATTTGGATAATTCTGTTTTCATCAATTTTCTGAACAAAACACTTTTTACGTTGGCATAACATGTTGCATCTATGCTGGTGAGGAAGGAATAGTTCATTCCAGCATAACATTTTGTATCTATTTACTTATTTTTACATTATTTATTTATTTATTTATTTTGTTTGTTTGTTTGTTTGTTTTATAGGCTGCCTTTCTCACAATATTGCACTGGAATGATTTTAAATTTAAATGCAGTTTTGTGATTAACTTTTTAAAAGATAAGCTAAAGGTGGAAAATGGTGCTAAAATGGCACTGAAGGGGAAAATCATTTTTAAAAAATAATTTACATTACAACTATACTTTCAAGTACGATTGCGTAAATATTACATAGTGACTCTAGCCACTGTATAGTTATGGTTGATTATTGGGTTTGCAACTACTGGCAAATACTTTTTTGTCGTTTTGACAGTCATTTTATTAACAGTTGTTATTCTCAGGTGCTGCAGTTCTACCTTTTAATTTGCCATCTTTTGAAAGCTTGGGTCTCTTTTTCTTTTTGTACAGTGTACAATGTGTGGCAGCATTTTTAGTGTAAAAATAGAGTGGTTCCTCAACTTACGAACGTTCCCTACTTGCGAATGATTCGAGTTACAAACGGCTCTGTTCGCAAAAAGTTGCTTCGACCTGCGAACAGAGCCTCGACTTACGAACCAAAAAGAAAAAAGAAAAAAAACCATTTCCTGCCCTTTTTTTCACCTAAGTTCATCTTAGGTCAAAAGAAGAAGAAAAAATAAAAAAAGTTAACCCCCCTAGTGGTAGAGTACAGATTAACTGGCTTTGCATTAGTTCCTATGGGAACTATTTATTTATTTATTTATTTATTTATTTATTTATTTGATTTATACCCCGCCTATCTGGTCTGAAAGGACCACTCTAATGCCTCTACCTACGAACAGCGTCTAGACATACGAACGAAAAACAACAGATATGAATTAAATGGTTTTCAATGCATTCCTATGGAAAAATTTGCCTCGACTTATGAACTTTTCGACGTACGAACGCCATTCCAATATGGATTAAGTAAATCATAAATCGAGGTAGCACTGTATGGTTTTCTAAGCCCCCTCTTTTGGTGGAACATTTCTGATCCTGGAATGTGGGTCTTAGGATCCCACTGCTTTGAGCAAGAATAGTATACTATCTGTCTCTTTTAGAGGCAGCCATAAACAGCAACTCCCTTTCTTCTGTGACTGCCATATAGTTATATTCACAGTAGTTTCCTTAGAAATATAGTTTATTGTATTTATAGAAATAGTTATATTTACCATAGGTCTAGTATACATTTGTAGTATACAGATTACAGTATATAATATATACATTCTCTTACTTTAAGTTGTTCCATAAAGACAGCAGAATCCTGCTGATGAAGCAGCAAGGCATAGTGAACACACCACTGCTCAAACAGTGGGGGAAGAATAACTGCACACGCCAGGCTGTTGCATGCATGGTAGACGCAAACAGAATTCTGTGTTTTGTGTCCACGTTTCAAAAATCAGAGGAAAAAAACTTTTAAAGCAAAAAAGGATGGTTGAAGCCATATCTCCAAAGGCAAAGAAATTTAGAAATTTAGATCCAGCCACCTCACTCTGAACAAGGACAAACTGCACTTTGTTAACTATGGTTTACTATTTAATGGGATTATTCATACCAGAGGTTTTCTCTCTCAAGGGAGTCAAAGAGTAGAGTTCACTTCTTCTGTTTACTTGCAGTGAAAGTTAAGGTACAGAAAGACTTCAACAATATGCCCATGTACTGTATTGGGTGTGTGTGTGAATGGTTAATCCGATGGTGAAATTTCTTTACCAGATTTAGTCCTAACCATAACCTTTTGCTTTAAAGTGTAGTGCTTTCTCTGTTCGTTTGTTTTTTAAAGTATTTTTTAAAGTATTTTAAGTATTTAAGTAATTTTAAAGGGGGAAAATACGTTTTCATGTAAGTTAAAAGATTTTTCCTAAATCACTGATAAAGGTAGGTTCACTAGAAGGATTATAGATATGGAGAAATGTAGATATTTGGCAATAGGATCGTCCATCCAGTTACGTCATTGAAAGAACAAAAAAATGAGGCATAATGCAGAGGTGATCTGTTCTGCTAAGCTGTTTTTTCAACATAGTAATCTTAGCATTATTTTTTGGGGGGGGGGAGAGAAAAGAGACAAGTTGAATTTTCTGTACTTTAGAAAAAGGATACACAAGAAAGCAGAATAACAATTTGATGATTTCATATAGATGCCATGTCAAAAGGGATCAAACAAAGCATGGGAATTGCAAGGTGAACACCCAGTATGGAATTATTTTCACAGCAATTGCTCATCTAAGGGTTGATTTGCACAGTGACCCCTCTTGGCTCAAAACATGATATATTTCCACTGAACATTTTGTGCTTGAGTTGACACTAGAATTTATGGATTAGCTTGGCAGGTGCATCACCCCTCAGTTTTGGAGAGGATGCCCTCTACCTAGGCAATTCTCATCTATGTCTGAAGCCCCTTTTGACTTTCTGAACACCTTTTACACCCTAGCTGTAACCCCATTTGCTTGGAAGCATTTCCTGTCAATTTCGTCAGAAGTACCAATATAACATGTTCAGATCAAGTAATGTGTTCAAGGACCTATATTTAGAGTTGTAGTGTTTATCCTAGTTTCTCCAAGGTCATTAACCTGTACTTGTCTCACTTTAGAAAGCAGCTTGTGGCTCAGGTGTTTCAGTGCAAAAACAACCCATTCATATAGCCTAGACTTGTCTAGGATTTTTTTAAAAGGAAAAGCCTCTTCCCGATATCTTAAAGTGGTTCTACCAAACACATGTTTTGACCTTAGTGAGAACTAGGCCTTTAAGTCAGCATAGATTTTCTACAGACATTAATACAGAATAATTTATTGGCTCTACGTTATTTTATACATTTCTAGGAATTGAGGAAGAACAGTTTTAAAAAGCTATTTTATTTGCAAGTGACACGAAAATTCCACATAACTAACAGATCTCTGCAGTTTCACGGTTCCTTTGGACTTCAGAGTTTTAAGATGGCATTAACATTTCTGTGATCAGAAGAAAATAGATTGAAATGACTGTCTGAAAATTTAAGAAACGTTGCAGGATTGTTGTTAAAAAGGTATAATGCGACTAGAATATTAAACAAAAATACTCTGAAGTTCACCAGGGCGTCTGGTCAGAGCCTGAGCTGTATTCCTTGCTCCGTGCGGTGCCTTTTAAATGCCTTTTGGAGGGAGTTTGTAACTGCAACAAAGACTTTATTTAGCCTGCAAACCTGACTGAGCTGCCAACATTTTGCCTTGTCCAACATTCTGATCTGCCATCTCCACTCCGTGATCAGTATAACCAGAGATCGCCCTGTTATTTAAATCAGTCTTGCTGTTTGTGGTTCTGAATTGCTATATTTTCAATAGTGCGTAGATAAATAATGCCCTGGCTATCAGCTTCTCTGTTGTGTTGTACATTTTAGAGGAGTAAAAAGAGGGAAAATAGAGACGAAGGAGGAGGTTTCTTTAAATGAAGTTGTTGGGTGTACTTTGTTAAATTTGCCTTTGAGTGATGGCTGAATGTCTTAAAGTTATATTTTTGAAAATGCGCCTTTTATTTTATTTACAGTGTATTTTAAACCTAATTTACATTTATTTTAAATCTGTTTTATAAATCACAGTTTTCAGCTGCTGGGAAAAAAACCTGGAAGAACTTTTCACAAAATTATGTAATTCATTCTGTTTGTGATGGTGGTAGAACTTTTGTTCCTGAGTTGTGTGAAAAATTGAGTTGTGTAGCAGGAGCAATATTTTTTGCTTAAGAAAAATGTGAGTAAATTTTGGGTTCTGGTGAGTAAATTTTGGATTATCAAACAATAATCCTATGTAAAGTAGTTGGACGTCTGGGTTTACACTGATGAAGCAATAATACTGTAATACATAAGCATTTCAGGAAAACATGTTGGTAGGGCTGCTTGTAAATTTCAGTTGCAAAAAGATGAAGACATTCCAGAGGAGTAACCATGTTGTACCATTGTAGTAACACCAAGACTCTTACATTAATTTAATATGAACAAGTTCCTCTGTTTTTATATAGACTAACAGGTGAAATAGAAGTGTCCATTATACATGCTGCTCTAAACTATTTCAGTGCTTTACTTTTCTTTCCTATGTACACAGCAATGTTGCTGTCATGATATTTATTTTCCACCATTTCATATTTTATTCCAGTTTTTGTATTTTCTTTCTGTCTTCGGTGGTAGGGTTTCACTTACGAAGATGCCTTTTGTAGTTTTATGTTACTCCAGTATTTTTAATACCTAGAGGATAAGCATTTTGGAGAATGTTGTAACAATGGGAACATTGTATCCCTCCCTTACACCCCCTTTTTAAAATAATTGCAATATAAAAGATAGATGTAGGATTTCTGTCACATACCAGCTTTACATAAAGTCTATATACAGAGATAATGTTTTAAAGATTTGGAAATGGCGTCATAGAACTATAATTTCATAGAAACATGTTTATTTTGTGCATTCTCTGGTCAAATTGGCTTTACTTATTTCTGAAGCTGAAATAAGCTGGAGAAAAACTGAGCTACCTTCCAGAGGTATTACAAAATCGAAAGCTACTGTAATTAATATATGTGCATTTGATAAAATTACTGTCACAGGTGCTAATAGGACTGGACTGATGATGAGCAACAAACCTTCCCTCTATCCTATGTCTGAAGTGCTTTTGCAACTCTTTTTAAAGATTGTTTTGTCTGTCAAAGAGTACTCAGTACCCATGCTTTCTTAATCTTAGGATTGGGTTTGATTAATCAAAATTGTGTTATTTTGTGTAGTCAGCGGCCAATAACTGCATTTAGTTGAATGATAAACCATGGTTTATTTTCCTGTACACAAGATTTGGGCTCTTATGCTTCCCATGGTTTAGCAGTCTTCGGTCCAAATTGTAAGCTGTGGTTAATTTTAATATGTTTTATTGAAACAAGCCAACATCACAAACCACATTTTCAAGATGACTTTCTCCCAAAAACCATGGCTGGCAAACCACAATTTCTCCAGTTTCAGTCACAACAACCACTGGCAGTTAGTTACAAATGAAAGTGATGACTTTGCCTGAAGAGAAGAGTGGATCAGAGTGTGGATGAAGTAGAAGTTCAGTCATGTAGTGACAAGCCATAGACCCTCAGTGAAACTCATGGGTTTGGGAAGTGGCTTCAGTTGAACATTAGGAGTTTGGTGTCTGAGCAGGTGCGGAGTGGCCTCACCCACTAAAATGGGGTGAGGTTGCTCCCTGGCTTAGATCATGGGCCAGCAGCCCAAAAGGTCCAACTATGATAGATCTTTTTTCTCATTTCCCCAAAACTAATTAAAGACCTGTTTGCTTTCAAGTTACGAACGGATAGAGCCAGAAGCTGTCTCTTATTTGGAGGACGTACAGAGACTGCCGGGCGGGAGCTTATTTGGTAAAGTGGTTAATTTAGGTGGATTGTGTGCTCTTCGTGGAAATATTAGAACATGAAGAGGGGTGAAGAAAAATGAAGGTTGTGTGGTGGTACTCTGTTCACTGTAATTTTGCTTTTGCTTTGTATATGTGAATATATGATAAATGCATGGAATTTGTCAGAATAATTGGGTTTAAAATCCAGATCAATCTGTCCGTTAATAAATGACATTTGACATTAAAATATCAAACTTTTAGCTGTGCAATTTTAATATGTATAGTTAATAAAATAATGAATCAATAAATGTTCAGTTAGGATTTGTGCTACCATAACAATAAGAGAAAATGCTTCTCTTGTTCTAGAGGAATAACTTTTTGATCACAGTCAGAGTTTGTATCACAGATACATAACTGTAACACATATGTATGCATAAATGATAATATACATTGTTTTCCTGATTTCTGTAGCCATTCGTATTTTTATGGGCTTTTCTGAGACACATCTTAACGTTCTGTGATATAACAGATGACATGGCAGACAAATATTCCTGTCACATTTTTAGGAGATGGAAATTCTTCTCTAATCTCTTTCTATCCATAAAGCATTATTGGAACTTTTAGTGTTTATTCAGACCTGTCCCCCTTTCCTGGGGACTAGCATCCCCCAGTCTATCCAAGACAAATACATATTCTTTTGTCTGTTTCAGCCAGTTAGCAGGCTGAAACAGACTTAAATTCGTCTTTCTCTTTGTTCCATTGATGGCACACCTGACTTCAGGGGCAGTTGACCTAAATGCTTCGGCCTTTTTGCTGAAAGAGCTCCTATAATATTGGCATGAGGGGCAGTTTCTAAGAGATGCCTTTGGGGCTCAGAAAAGTGTGCAGATATACAAAGTTCAACAACGAGCTTTGTCCTTTAGTTCCATTTTATTTGTTGTGGTTTCTGAAAAAAGCAACTGTATTCAAGCCAGTCTGTATCACAGAAACAAAACAACTCTGTAATTTTACATATGTACACAATGGCCTATTTTAGGCATTGTAGGAAGACATGCTCTTACATTAGAAAGTAATTCTAAATGAAATGCTTTTGAAAGTAACCAATTAAAAGAGAGTAAACTGGGGAACGGCTTACCATTTAAATAGGAAACTTCATGACGGAAAATTAATGGCAGGAATGCACATTCTCTACTACTGTTGTGGCTGTTTTCTGCACAGCCAGCATGTTTCCTATGTACCGTAACCTGGCTCATGTCCTAATTTAATTTGGTGTTTTATTTTGGCCTAGTTTGGTGGGGTTTGAACATATCCTACATAAAAGTCTGGGTGTTTTACATCATCACAAACCCTTTGCAGTATGCCTGCCACTAAATCTGGAGAGTGTCCTTTGAGCACTATCATGATATGATTGTTTCTAATGTTGGTATCTGTTTAAAGTACTCATTTGTTGGATTAACAATTCTCAAGATTAGGTACTCAATATACCATAAGTAGGTCTTTATAAGATGTCCTCTTATTGAAAAGAGTCCGGATCTCCTAGGTAAACGGCACCAATTCTTCTGAAACTCTAAGCAGTTTTGTTCAATAAGTTCATCATCAAAGAGGGTCTCAACATTGCAGTCTAAAACCAGGTGTTGAATTAACTTCTGGTTACGCACAAAAGACACGGCAGGATTTATTATTTGTGAGTTAGAATTCTAACCTTGTCTCTTTTACTTAGAATTACAGAAATGGGAAAGAAACCATAATTACATTTTTTCACTTATACTAATTTTTCTTTTAACTCCTGGTATTTATTTATTTTTTTAATTTTAAATTATGGAGTAGTTTTATAACTTTTGTTAAAAAAGATTGATACATTTCCCCTGCTTTTCCTGCTCACGGAACAGATGACAAAATATTAAAATAACCTGTACTTAGTGTTTGAAATCTTGTTTCTGTGGAGATTTGTTGAGCACTACTGTCCCCCTGCTTCTGTGCATTGTTTATTTTCCTTGCTCAGACAGGGGAAAAATATTTGAATACAACCTCCCCCCACCTTTTTTGGGGGGAAAATAGAAAATTGAAAAGGCTAGTGAACCATGATTCAAGAGGCTGAGAGGGAGCTTCTTTCTTTCCTAGCATTAATTAACTCAAGTTCGTTAGGACGTTGAGTCTGCCGCACAGTTTTCTCTTGTTTGTGCTAAACCAGGTCAAAGAGAGGAAAACTTTTCAGGCAGACGCTGTGTGTTAGCTCAGAAGAATTAAGAGGAGGCTCAAACTGATATAACTATTATGTTGAATGATATTTGTCTATGGGCTTTATTGTGTTGTTTGAGATGACTGAACAAATATCATCTACAGTTGAGAAAAAGACATCTCTCTAATTTTGGAATGACTTAAGTAGAGGTGATACAGTACTGTATGTGCTTGCCCTGGACTAGTTTGGACTGACATTCTGATTATAAGAAGCTATATTGGAAATGAGTGCAATGCGAACATTAAATATAAGGAGGAGTCTATAATCCGAGCCTCTTTGCGGCAACAATGATGAGAATTCTAGTAACTGCCCAAATCCATGGGCAAGGCTGCTGTTTGCTTCTAGTTAACTTGTTTCCTTGAAATCTCTATTGTGATTGAATGTACAATTCTACTTTCTGTTCTTAATTTGTGGTATGTGTTGCAAAATCCTGCATTTCATAACTTTTTATAGTACAGTAATGGAAAAGCAAGATTCATACCCTTCAGTTTTTGTATCTTGTATTAGAGTCTCTGGAGCCAAGCCAAGGTGGACATAAAATCCCACTGACTCATTGTTATCTAAACTGTTCTTGTTTCAGCATACTAGGAAGGGGAAAGAGGGGGAGGAACAAGCCACAGGCTAATATGTTGTAGAACTCACTAGTCCTGCAGAGAGTGGAAATTTATGTGCTATTCATTCACTAAGAAAATAGTTTGCCAAGGTGCTACTGATGGTTTCTATGACAACCCGAAGAAAGCTTTTACACCTTGCTCTTGTTTGCTGGGAAAAGGGTGAAAGTGGGGGGGGGGTGAAGAAAGAGACTCCCAAAACAAATTAACACAAATCAATAAGTCAATAATAGACAGGTAGCCTAAAAAGTTTTGACTGCAGTCCTACAAAAACCTGCGAGCAAGTTCGGTCTTGGTAGGACTTGTTTATTACTAACTAATTAAGCACATATAAGATTGCGTTTTGGAGCTCATTATGGGCTTTGGGAGACTCCTTCTCTCAGCCTTTGGAATTATAAAAATATAACTCAGAAAACCATTTCAAGAATTTTTCTAGGTTAGCGCCACTCTCAGTTAATGCAAATAGAACTGATGATAGAAAAAAAATGGTGACCTAAATTGTAAGAACAAAGAATTATGACTTAAATTATAAGAGAAAGAGAGGATGTGAAACAAGGAGAATCATATGTGACTACTGTATAGAATTTATGATATTCTTTATGCTTTTCATATATAAACCTCATGTATATGGGTTTTCTCTGTGTCTGTGTGGAGCACTTGAGAAGCTTCTAGAACTGAGTTAGCTGTTTTGCCAGAAGTCCTGCCTCCATGCTACTGCACATGAACCAGTAAGGGCTCCTCCTTTCCCTTCCATTCCTTTTGTCTGCCCCTAATGCTGGAGAACATTGGGATTTTCTCCTCTTCCAATCCTCCTTCCTTGCATATTTTTTTTTAAAAAATAACTTCTTACTGAACTGGCATTCAGCCTTTGGCTTGTTCTATAGATTTTGGATTTGTCTCTCCTTGGTCTACTCTAAATCTTCAAAGGCTTCCATTTCTTTTCTACCTCCCTCCCTTTCCTTCCTTTCTTCTCTTTTTATAATTGTTAATTTATTGGCACGGTGGGCAGGAGGGAGTCTTTTAAAAACCTATCCTTTCCATTTCATTTGTGCAACGTGTAATATGGAGAACAACCAAAGCCATTTTCTTCATTCAGCCCCGCCCCAAGTAAAAAACTTTTAAAACTTTTTAAAACAACATTTTGAAGGTGTTCTTTATACTGTATGAAAAATTGGTGCTATTAGTAGTTGTTACATCATTTTGCAGAGTACTCTTAACACTTCATTACTCTAAAAGTAATGTGTTAATAAATGCATATTGTTCCCAGCAGGACAACCCATCCTAAGGTGCATCAGTTCCTGCATTTAAAAACCAACAGGCTTTATTGAAATGAATAGTGATTCCGCAACAACAGTGTGGGGTGAATTATCTATCCACTGCGGTTTGAGTCCATTATAAACTCTGCCCTAGAAAGAGAGCCTGAGTTTCTAAAGTTCTGAACTTCTTTTAAGTACAATTTGAATTTGGCTGCCATGGACACCTTGAAGTGTATGTTCTCTGTCCTAAAAGCCTTTAAATTACAGTCAGTATTTTTCAGTATCTCCCATAGCAGTCACCAGCAGTGGGTGCTGATACTCGACGAACTCTCCATTGTTTCTTTTGGAATCCCTATATATTACAGATCTTAATAAATGATATCTATCTCCATCAGTATTCTTACTAAGCTCTATGTACTATTGGGAACTAACACGGCTGCTCTTATTTTTACATGTGTTCTCGTTTTTAAGAAAATGTTTAATAACTTTCCTATGTAAAGATGGCAGTTCTGCCCACTAAAGAATTCTTTTGCATCTCATCAGTGATAATTCCCTAATAGTGTGATTTAAATTATATTATAGACTAAGCTGTGTTTATATGTCAGGAACGCAAAAAGAACAGGCCTTGGATTTCTGTTGTGATTGGGTATTGTCATACTATGTGCTCATTTTGTCAGTGCCTGCCCGAGGAGATAAGCAATCCAAGCGGTTGCCCAGGGTGACAATATTGTGAGGGTCATCATTGTCCTGTGCAGTTGGAAGAGTTTTGCTCTTTGACACTCTTGCATTTTGGGGGTACAGAGCGGATTGTACATTGCAGTAGCTTGGTCCACACTGAAGGTACAGTACATGATAATGGGGTATTATTGCTCCTGCTGCTCTTCTAAAAACATGAGTACAGAAGCTGGGATAATACACTTATCATGCTAGTACGTATAGTGTTTCTGTTATTATTAGTATTATTATTATTATTTGTTTCATTATTTGTATTATTGATACCATTATTTCTCCCAGTATTTTATGAAGTCCTGGTTTGGAATGTTAATTGAATGAAATGATAGAAGTTGATACTTTTTTCTTTCTTTTGTCTGTTTTGTTTTTTTTACTCCTTCTGCTTAATCATTTTCATCATCGAGACTTCACAGTGCCTCGTGTGCATCTGTAAAAATTTTTTAGTGTTAATAAAATAAACTGTAATGTGCTGCAATACTTTTTTTTTAAACTGGAAGCTTCTCAATAATTCATAGTAATATTGCACTTTAGATCCATACCAGATCTTAGTGTTTTTTATTTGGATTTTGCATAGAAGAAAATCCAGCTTTTTAAAGAAAGAATGCCATGCCTTTAAAAAAAAACACCACCACCAACAAAAACAGAGAAGCTGTACATTCCAGATGACAAGAAAGTGAGAGTTTAAAATAAAGTTTAAAAATTTCAATTGACAGACTTTGAAAATGTTTGAGGAGCAGAGAGCGGTGGTGGGAAGTGAGAAGGAATTCATTCGTCCTTTATCTCTTTTATTCTGCTTTATCGTGCTTCAGCTCACACACTCCCCCCACCCCTTACCAAGGTGGAAAAATAATCTCTAAGCTTTTGTGCCTGGATGGAGCTCTTCCTTCCACCTCAACTACCTGCCTACAAACCCACCTTTAATCTGCCTGATGGATGGGGAAATGGGGCAGGTTCAGGTATTACTTAACACTGCTGTGGACAGATCACCTTTGTCTGTACCCTTGTGAGGGTTTGTCGCTAAGTTCACACAGAGGAGTGGGGCAGCCTGTATTTTTCCCAAGTAGACATGTTCATGAGCACCAAGAGGTCTTAGGGCCTGTCTTCTACTTTACATGTGGCTCAGGCTGACTGGTACCAGATTTATTTGGGGTGGTGGGCAGAAATAAAGGAAAACAGCCATCTCCCCTCCCCCCTCCTCAAGCTAAGGAGGGAAGGTGGGAGAAGACTCTGCCTTGCAATTTGTGGGTGTAAATCTAAGAGCTCTGATTTAGCTGCTTGCTTAGTTGCTGAAATTTGGCAGCAAGGCTTGGTTCTGGCAGAGGGTAATAGGAAAGGCTCATTGTAGGTCTGTCGTTTACACCATCTCCATGCACAACCCCTTGCTGGAATGTTTAGCCTGTTGAGGACTGCAGCCTTGTGAGCACGGTCAAGGTTAGAGATGGTCAGAGGGTGTGATGATACATGGAGGAATATACTGTACCGTCTTTGGCTCTTGAGAGGGACAACTGGCCTGATTTGTTTGTATGTGCACTCACTGATGTACACCTCTCTGTTGTCTGTGCCATTTGGAGGTTTGGGGTGGTAAGGTGCCATGTGGATGGATGGCCTGCATTAGAGAAGGCCAGCAAGCAAGGGTAGCTCATTTTTAATAAAGCAACTGGGAATATATTTTTGTGTGTGGCTTCTCCGTCTTCTACAATGTCCGAATATTTAAGGGAAGACATTAGAAAAGTACGGTAAAAGCACTGAAGGACAGCACCCTTTCCTTTCCCTCTTAACTTTAGCTTTTTGTTTTTACGATCATCTTTTAATTCCTGTTCTTTTTTTACTCTATCCATTTTGCCATTTTGCTTTTTAATTTAATTTAATTTTGGTCTTCTGTTTCAGTTTCCAATTTTTTCCATACCGTTTTAATTTTTGTATTTTTTAAATTCTTTATATCTTTATTTAAAACCTAATAGTTCTACCTTTCCTTCTAAAGCTGAGTTTTCTGATTCCCTTTTGGTTCAGCATATCACATATGAAACAATAATCAGACAAAAAAAGAGTGGGGGCATTAGGATGGAAGATCTTCATGTATCCGCTTTGCACTGAGTAACTTTCAAAACAGTTTATGTATTTATATTATAAATTTTTTATATTTGCCATTTGTATAGTAGTTTATGCGTAAATAATCTGGTGTTGAATGGAGATCCAATCTGCAAATTGTATTGTTACAGTTGGAAACGACTGGCATGTATCAGGAGGAAAATGATGGAAGATAGCACGTAGTAGAGGGGAACTTAGAGCTAGCAAATATTGTCTAGTAAGTAAAAGATACGATGGTGATTGGTTTTAAATTAATGCTTTCTGAATTGAGAAGAAGGTAGGGTGGATAAATCCTAACCGTGTGTATGTTGAAGAGAGGTTGTTAAAAATGGAAAGAAATACACCCCCCTGCTCCCGTCTTTTATTTTTGTACAAATAGTTTGGAGGAGAGAGACAACAGAAAAGGGGGGGGAGAAAGAGAAAGACTGAACAGCTGCTTTTTCTGAGGCCTTGTGGGACTGTCTTTGTGGGGGGGAGAGGTGGGTGGATGTTAGGATATTTATTTATTTAAAATATTTTGCCAGTCACCTCTTTGCCAAAATCTCCTGGCCAATAAAATTTTCATTGCGGCTGGACTTGGCTTATTCATTAGATATGAACTTGTCGATTTGGCAAATTGTTTTCAATCTCTTAACTGCACAACCTCTCTCTCTCTCTCTCTCTCTCTCTCTCTCTCTCTCTCTCTGTGCCACCCCCTCCCTAATTCCTTCTCCGCCAACCTCCCCCCCTCCGCCTCCCTTTCCCTTTGATGCAGCTATTGGCTGCTCTGCCATGTGTCTCCTTGCCAAATAGGTGGATCCTTCTTCCCTCTCTCTCCCTCTCTCTCTCTCTCTTTCTTTTTTTTCTGCTGGCATTGGCACAGGCAAATGGTTGGGGACTGAGCATGAAAGGAGAAAGCAAGCAAGCAAGAGAGTTTAAGAGGAAAAGGGGAAAGGAAAAAAGGGGGAAAACAACAACAACAACAACAAAATCTCCCATAGCCCAGCAGTTGGGTTTTGCCAGCAGCCGATCACAGCTGATTCCAGAGCGGAGTCTGTCCCTTTTCCCCTAGACCTGCGGTCACCCCTATTCTCAGGCGGAGGGAGCCACATCTAAGTTGCATCTTTGCATTTTTGCCAACGCTGAACGGGCTTCTCTTCCCTCCTCTCAACTCCCCCTCCTCATTAGCTGCTGTTTTTTTTTTCTTTTTTCCTCATCCTTCCATATATTATTACAGTATCATTATATTATTACCATTATTATCATTATTAGTAGTATCAGTATTATTCTATTTCTTTTAGAGGCACTTGGCATTTTAAACCTATTTTGCATGTATGGTGTTGTTGATTTATTTCTGTATTTTGCTGATGTTTCCATTTCTAACCTGCCTTCTTCAATTTTTAATCATTTTTTGCTCTCCCACTCTTTTTATTAAATAAGCCTCGAACAATTTGGTTAACATTTGCACTGAAGAATTCAGCCAACAATTGCCTAATTTAGGAAACATCCTTCATTCTTCTGTGCACTTCCTTCTTACATTTTTTACTTTTCTCCTTGTTCTTCCCTCCTCCCTCTTCCACCTCACAGCCCCAATATCCCCCCCCCCAAATACTCTGCAATTCTGAGCCCAGAATTTCTGAATCGGGGGCTTAGCTTCGCCGGGATGAGCCAGAGCAATGGTAATTATTTCAATTTTGACCTTTTTTTTCCCCTGGATGTTTTTAGCTTTAGGGAAATCTTTATTTTTAAATGTACAATTTAGAAAGCCCCTTAAAATTACCTGATTATATCAAAATTATCCCAGAGCATTGTGTTCAGAAAGGGGGGGATCGTAACCATTTTTCTTTGATCCCAACACTGCCAAAGTTTATTACTTTTATTGTTAAAGCTGGCCAAATTTTGCTTCCATTGTCTTACACTGTTTTTTCCTTTTTTCCTTTTCCTTTTTAATTTTATACTGGCATTACGGAAACAGTCCCTCCCCCCACCCCAACATTGCTGCTTGGCATCTCTTTCTTCTAGTGCGTTGTTACTGGGTTATTTTGATTAATTTTAAGCTTGCCGTAATTTGTCTTAACTTGTGATTGTTTTGGCATCACGTAAATTTTACAGTGTTATTACATTGAGACTCTTCCCTTCTTCCCATTTTTGTTTTCTAATTCCCCCTCCCCCCCCTTTTTTTCTTATTTTGTACCTTTCTCCTCACCTTGTTCTCCCCAGGATGAATTCCACCCCTTCATTGAAGCTCTCCTTCCTCATGTCCGTGCCTTTTCGTACACATGGTTCAACCTGCAAGCTCGGAAACGAAAGTACTTTAAGAAGCATGAGAAGCGGATGTCAAAGGATGAGGAGCGCGCTGTGAAGGATGAATTACTTGGTGAAAAGCCTGAGATCAAGCAGAAATGGGCATCCCGGCTGCTGGCCAAGCTACGCAAGGACATCCGCCCAGAATTTCGTGAGGACTTCGTCTTGACCATCACGGGCAAGAAAGCACCGTGTTGCGTCCTCTCCAACCCAGATCAGAAGGGCAAAATCCGCAGGATTGACTGCCTGAGGCAGGCTGACAAGGTTTGGAGGCTGGACCTAGTTATGGTCATCTTGTTCAAAGGGATCCCTCTTGAAAGTACTGACGGGGAGCGGCTATACAAGTCGCCGCAGTGCTCAAATCCAGGCCTTTGCGTCCAGCCACATCACATTGGAGTCACAATTAAAGAACTGGATCTTTACTTGGCGTATTTTGTTCACACTCCTGGTAGGTCAGAAAAACAGCACAGCTCATTTTGTGTGTGTGTGTTTGTGTGTCTTTGTGTGTGTGTGTGTGTGTGTGTGTGTGTGTATTTAATTTTAAAAGTGTTTTTTTAACAATGTACTTATTTTCTTTCAGTGTGTTTCCTTCCATCCATAATTAACAATTTGCTAGCTTTAGAAGTGTGCTAGGATGATCCTACCATACTCAATCCTTGGAATATAGTCCCTGTGGCAACTGACCTTTCTTAACTTCCTGTTTCTTTTCTACCTGTGATGCCTTATAACTTCCAATGGTGAAGAACACACCCCCGCCTTTTTTTCCATGAAAGCTGGGGAAGTAGAGAATAAGAATATTTATGTAAATAGCAGGTTACTGAAGAAAAAGAGAGGCTGGTTTTATTTGAATTTGGAGTTAAGAAACAATTATCTTAGAGTGAATTTTTATTGTCTTTTCTTTCATTTTTCTCCCTCCAAATTCCTTCTGTTGGTTCAGTTTGATGTATTGATATGTCCAGTTGTTTGTAAACCACAAACCTACAAACAAACATTCCTGGACATTTTTGTGCAGTGTACAGGAGCACTGGAATAATAAAATTGCATTTGCAGTATCTTTGTCCCAGATAGGAACAAGTTTCTCAAAGAGGAAGGAGCATGGGCAGGATGATTTGAGACCCTTTTCTTTTGTTTCTCTAGCCTCTTTTTTGATTTATCCAAATCTTCTATGTGTGTTTGGGCCTCTATGCTCTTTAATTCTGTTTTCCTTTTATATTTTGCTCTCTTTTTGTTTTGTTTACTTTCCAGCTGAAAAATGCTGGTTAATTTTTAGCTGCTGCCCAGATACATCTAATCTGCTGCAGACTTTGAAATCCAAATGAGCTGGCAGCAGAGTGGCTGTATCTGTGATTGTGTGTTTACCTTCCGCTACACCACAGTGTTTTGTATTGAAAGGGATCTAATAGTTTACCTTCTCCTTCTTCTGTTACTCTCTGTTCTTCACTTCTTCACTTCCTCTTTTTAATTTTTTTTAAGTAGCGAAAGTCATAATAATTAGGCTTGTTTTCTGAGTTGTTATTTCTTTCCTTGTTGCACTTTTTCTTTCTCTGCTGTGTAGAACCTAGATCTCTTTCCTTGTTGCCTCATACATCACAGGACAGATTTTGTTTCTTTAGTTTCAGTCTAATAATACTGTCAGGAGTCTTTTCTCCTTTTTTAGAATATGTCCGTCCAGTGTGTGTACAGCAGCCTCTGGACAATGTCAGGAGGTTCATCTCAGCGCCTGCGGATGGCATTACTGGCACACTCATATCATCTATTCTGCACAGCTCAGGGCACTTCCAGGCTTGGCAAGTAACAAACATTATTCGTCTGTACCTGTTGTACAAGTCCTTTCGCTTTCCCTTTCCCCCTCTTGGTGAAGTAAAGACAAAACTAGGGCACCAGAATCTTCTCAGCCAATTACACACATACCCATTCTTAGCACAGAGATATCACCTCCTTCTGCCTGGTACAGAATCTTATCACATGAACAAACATACAAAATTTGAGCACAGGAGCACAGAAATTCCAGTTCATGCAAATACTACCATATGCCATATATACTGCATTTTCACATATACAAGCTCATATGTGTAAAACCCAATATGAACCTGTTTTTTTGTTTTGTATCTTTTTATTAGATTTTTTTAAGCCTTACCTTCAGGCCATAATGGCACCAAGAAAGTAGATTTTAAAACCATGAGAAAAATATATATATTTGGAAAATGCATCCAGATGTTATCATGTTGGACCTGAAATATCACATCTTTTAAAAGATCAGTCAGTCAATCAATCAATCAAATCCCACATCAGGCATATAAGGGCTTGGCAAGCTCAGTCATCTTTGGCATTTTTGTCAATACGTTTTTCCCTTGTTGCTGGCAGGCATACCAACTGAGTAGTTAAAAAGTATGATTTGGCCTCCAAGCTTTCCTTTATGTTTCTTTTAATGTGGATCTCACAAATATAAGTGCTTTTATTTTTTAAAATTGTTCTCACAAATATGTACTCACATGCACACGATAGGACAGAATCTTTCCTTCCCCCTTATGAGAATGTACTTCTAGAGTAGTTTTTTGATTTATAATTAGTTATCTGTGTAGGATTCTTTATCCTTCCCAAAGTCCGTAAGATCAGAAGGTGATGAACTTCTTTTGAACTAGAAAGATTTAATAATATGTTTGTTATCATAGTAGAAAAATAGCAGGGAGGTGGAGACAGGTTGAAGGACCCACACATAAGAAAGGAACCAATTTCACATTGAAATCCCAGAGGATTTTGATTGTATGCTCTTCTTTTGTTATGTTATAATGAATAGCAAATCATCAATAGTTCGGTGGTGATGATGTGGTGTCACAGAGGGCTAATTTATCTTTTGTTAATAGATGCAGCCTATTCAGGAAATATCACTTCATTTGTAAGACCTCATTTAATTTCTGTGTTCGGACATTAAACAGAGTGTTGAGAAATGTCTTGGCTAGTTGTACTTTGGTGTGTGGTGTGGTTAATGTGCACCAGCTAATTTTTTTTTCCGGCCAGGATTTCACAGACTAGGCCACATAGATGCAGTTCTGTTCCTGTGGTGTTATAAAACACCTTGAGTCCCCTGTTCAGTGCCAGGTCTGGGAATAAAGTAATGAAGTGAGTGAAAGTATGGTGAAACGGGAAATTGATTTCACCAAAAGATTCCGAGTGGGAGATAATGGGGAGAGCAGTGTCTGACAAAATCAACATCATGGCAAGAAGAGGAAGCTTTTTCTGTATTTTACATTCAAACCATGTTTGCCATTGGTCTTTGGAAATAAAATCCAGGTTAAATGAATTCTGAGTGGCAGCTACTCCACTGTACTACCTTGTTTATTCTGGCTTTTGTCCTCTCTAGTCTTCTGCCACAGCTCTTAGCAGATAACATAAGTGGGTAATGTGAGTAGTATAACCTAGATGTTTTCAGGACTGCTTGCAATGGGGACAACTGTATTCATCTCTCAAACTTCCACAACATTTGTTTGTTTGTTTGTTTGTTTGTTTGTTTGTTTATTTATTTATTTATTTATTTATTTATTTATTTATTTATTTATTTATTTATTTATTTATTTATTTATTTATTTATTTATTTATTTATTTATTTATTTATTTATTTATTTGCCAGCCCGTTGGTGTGATGCACTATTCTGGACAGTTAGCAAATGATGAAATCAGCAACAAAAGCAAAACAACATACAGTAAATTAATATATTTGTATTCTGCCTTTCTGATACATGAGCATTCTTGGAGTGGTGGTGAGATCTTATAGGGGAAAATCTCTTTGTGCGTGTGAGTATGTTGCCTATCTTCTTGCCTGTCGGTTTTTGCCCAGCAGCTCCAGTTGATTTTTTTAAAAAATCATTTATCATAAATCTGGCTTTGAAGAGGATCAATTTTGTGACATATTTGTGGTATTTGATCTGCCAGAAATTTCTTAGCAGGCTGGGTCTGGTATTCTGGTATTAATCTGTAAAACCCTGAATAATCTAGGGCAAGGAACAACTTCTCCCATATAGACTTCTGCTGTGCCCATTATTTGAATCCTTCTCTGTTCTGCCATACCCATCTGATATCAGCCATGAAGGTAGCCTTTTTGCTGTGGTGCTTATTCTTTGGAATACCCTCCCATTAGAAATAAAATATGTGCCAGCTATCATGCAGTTTAGATGTACGTTGGAAATGTGATGGCCTTTGTGATTTTTAGTTCATGGCCACTGCTTGGGTTTACAGAGTTGTTTTTCCTTTAAAGTATGATTTTTATTTATAGTTACAGCTTTTTGTTGTTGTTTTATTTGTGGTTTATTTTTTATATTTAGATTTTTTTTTATTGTTGTGCATTGCATAGGTGTGTTGGAAATGCTAGGTGTTATAGAAATACCTAAAAAATTAATGAAGAAAATAAATGAACAAGTAACTAATATTAACCGGCACAGCATAGGTTAACCACCCATCCTTCCCATCATTGATACCCATCTAGAAGTGAAACACGCTTACATTGGCCAATATCATGTTGCTTAGGACAATAAGTTGCACTAGAGTAAGCCCACTGAATCAGTGACGGTTTAGTGAATCAACTGTGCCGTTCTAAAGTTAGTCACTCTTAAAGTAGGCCCAGTTGAACCAGTGGAACCTATGGAAAGTTGACTTACTAAATCCTCATTGATTCAATGGACCTACTGTAGTATGATTTACTACAGTAAGCAACAGAATTTTGGCTAAGCAGATGTGGATTTGGGAAATTTTGTTTCTCAACATTTTGTTTGTCAAGATAGTGTGAAATTCAGCTCTAAAAGATGGCAGTATTCCTAACTTAGCTATGGCTGCAAATTTTTTTTTTTAAAAAAAGAAAGATTAAAAAATGCCGTCTAGTTTGTTAGTTTCCCAATCTTAGCAGTAGCTTCAGCAATATTAATAACCGTAAGGAGGAATTTTTTGGAAAAACAACATGAGGATGACAGCCTGACAGAAATGCCAATTGTCATAACTTCATCGAAAGTCTTCTGTGTGTCTGGTCTATGTGGTAGAAATTATGCAGGTTTCTAGCTTTTGTGGGGATTGGAGAAAAGATTTTTTTTTCCAAAATATCTTAGTATCAGTATGTTTACTTCCCCTAAGCAAAGAGCCAGAAAGGGGGAGGGAGAAGCAGTTTTAATTGGAGAATACTGAAGGAGAAAGTGTTCTAATGCTCTGATTACAGAATTTCTATTGCAGTTACTGTACTTTGACCATTAAGCTGTGCTTACAATTGTCTTCTCTTATTGTTACTTGTGCACTGGTTCTCATATTGCACTGATGGCTGAAGAGAAAGGTGGAGGAGGGAGTATGGAAAAAGCATTCCTGGGAAAGGGGGATAAGTGGACTCAGCCTCTAGATCCCTAATTGCAGCTGCAGAAGTCTGGGAAGTAATATACTCTTCGCTAGGACTGAATGTAATTTGCTTTTGATTACGCTCATTTTGCTTGTAGAGGAAACTTTGCATTACTTGGATAAAAGTAACATGAAAATGAATTTGGATTCCCCCCCAAAGGCAAAACCTTTAAATTTAACCCTTAAAACTGTTCCAATACTTTTCCTAAAAAACACACATGGTTCTGCTGGTGCCTATCCCTCAGGCATCATGCAGATCCAGAGGTCCATTTGTCTGAACAGTGTGAGGGAGGTTTCTGAGAGATTTGTTTTGGCTTTGCTGGGGGTGCAGCTTGAAGTGTGTCAAACCACTGCAGAAGCAGCTTGACTGGAGAGCCCCACCCCAGATAACAGACATGGACATGGACCCAAACAAGGAAACGGATACAAACACAGGCAGGTACTGCAGTGAATGCTAGGTTTACAACAACTTTCTCTTTGGTATTAAACACTGGGATAACTTAAAGGCGAGTAACATGATCTCTAGATCATGATACCTGAAAATTTTAAAAAATATATATTAATGGGTCTTCGTGTCTTTTTGTTTTTGTCTTGCCCCCATATCGTTTCTGCTTAATTGCTGAAAGTACATGTGGTAATGTCTCCATATGAACATTCCACATTGCTGTTTACTGAATGGCTATGAAAGAATGAAGGCATTTTTTTTTCATTTGTGAAGCAGGCTTTGCAAAGAAGCAAGGCCTCTGTCTGGATGTGAAGCCTGGCAACCCTCCCTGTTTAACGACACCAGCCATGTAGCCCATTGTTACACCTGACATATTGATGCTTTTGCTTATTCTCTGTGCTTTTCTTTTCTTGTCATAAGGAGCTGTTTGTAAATATTACAGATTTTTTTTCCTTGGACACTAGAAGCCTCCATCTCTTTGATGTCATACGTGTTAAGATAATGGAGGGATTTGTTGATGCTGACGACAAAGTTAATTCCCTTGCAGTATCTAGTGTGAGGAGTGAATGCTACAAACTATGTCTATGCTTTGCTCTTTTAGTTTTCTCCTTTAAATTGTGTTGTTAATGAAATTATTATGTTATTTCTGTCCTGCATTTCTGCATGTCATAAACTCAAGGTATAACATATCTAGGTAATACAGTATGGTCTTGAAAGAGTTACATGTGTGTTGCAATGGTAACGCTACACATAGCATACAAGTTTATTTCTCAGTGTTTTTCTCAATGATTATTTAACTTCCCAATTTATATGTGATGGGAAATAAATAACAGAGTGCCCTGGAAAAGATGCGTGGCATCTAGTCTCAGTACTCATTTTCTTTGTCACTCTGCCTAAGATCTTGTATAATACAATGGGCCTCTTTTTGTACTTTAACCTTTGCAGTATAGTCCTGCAAATTTTGAGTCAATTATAAAATGTTTCATTCCATATGTAAGGTATTTTTGGGTGGGGTGTTGCAGGCTTGCTGTGAAAAGTGTAACCTGGATTATACATCCATATGTTATTTTAAAAACTATAGATAGAATATGGTGTTCTGCTTGGAAAGACTGCATGAGACGGGACACTTCCTGAGAATCAATGAGTAGTAAAAAAATGTAGAAAATTATCTAGTCCAAAGGTGGGCTTTGGATACATATTAGAATTCATACAGGGACATGCACCAAGATGGTTCTTCCATTGGATGCCTGCAACCTGTATATACACATTTCCCATAGCACGTCATTCCTTTAGCTAGGTGAGGAAGGAATAACATTTTTCAGTAATGGTACTTTGCTGTTTGATCGCTAGGTAATGAAATATCACTCAGGCAACAGTTCCTCAAGGAAAGGAATCTAGATTCTTTTCAAAATTTGGAAAGTGTTCCATCTTTATTGTATTATACTGTAGATTAATCATCCAAGAAAGGTGTATACTGTATTTTCTTCTAGGTAGGTTATTGATTGGTGCTCCTGTGTCTTAATAAACAACAGCAACAACTAGCTACCATAATAAGACATGCAAGGCCATTTAAGAGTCCAGTACATGCAACAAGGTGAGGACTGGGTGTTGAAGCTATTAAATATAATCAAACCATACCTCTCTCCCTCTCTCTCTCTCTCTCTCTCTTGATTCTAGTATAAGGTGGCAACATTATACATTTCATATGTACTGAAACATACAGGTCATAATTCCTAAAGATCAGTTGAAGTGACTTTCATCTTACCTTTCTGCTGTAGCCCTAGACCAGGACTGATAGCTTAAAAGCCATTAAGTAGGAAAGAGAGGAGGCTGCTGACTGAATTTCCAGAAGATTCTGATCTGTTAAGTTCACTTTAGAAAGAAGGAAGAAAGAAAGGAGATACTGTATTCTTGAGTGGTGGAGCACTGCTGATCTAGGTCTAGGTTTTATCACCCCTGTTTTGTTTCATTTTTCTTTATTAATGGCTATGTGTGCCAATATCAATTCTTTCCTATTTTAATATTCTAAAATACTCTAATAATCACATCCTCTGCTGAAATTAAAATGGTTGAATTAAAATTAAAACCTCAGTCTATCATCTCAACTACCTAAACCTAGAATGACATGACAAATGCTATAGCAGTGCTCACAGGTGTTGAAGTGTACCTTCATTAAAAACTCCTGAAAAGTTCAGCTTGTAACATGTTTCTGAAGGCCAGCAGGAATAGTGCATGGTGTTCCACCAGCAGCAGATTATTTTACAATAAAAACAGAAAATGTTTGATTTCTAATTTCTAAGAGTGAAGGGGGTGGGTAAATTGCTTTAGAGACAGGCATTCCATTTTGATATTGATGTCTTTATACATCAAAAACATAGCCGGTACAAGTGAGTCAGAATTGGGGAGATCTGATTGAATCTATTCATCCCTGCAATACTGTAAGTCTGTCTTCTGCATTCTGGCCCTGTTAAAGCTTCCGAACTGTTTTCAAGGGCAGCCCTATGTAGCGAGCATAACAGTAGTCTGCTTTTGGGATTAACACAGCATGTGCTACTCTTTTCAGGTACTTTTTGTCTAATGGGATGGAGCTGGACAATTAACCGACATTGGTAGAAAGCACACCTGGTCACGGGTAAAATCTGAGCCTCCACTGATTGACAACTTGCATTCCTGGTCTTTCAGGGGGAGTGTAACTCCATCTAGGCTAGGTGACTAGCTGGTCAATTGAGCCACCCAACAAGAGAACCTCCATCTTGTCAGGATTGAGTTTCAAGTTGTTGTCCCTTGTTTAGTCCAGAATAGTGAATAAGAAGTGATCTAGAACTTGAACAGCTTCACCTTCATATGAAGAAAAGGAGACATAGAGTTGTGAACTCTCCAACTCTCCAAATGGCTTCATATATTTTACATATTCAAAAGCATTGGAGATACAATCTATCTCTGTGGGACTCCACAAATGGGGTCCAAAGGGGTAGATGCAGCATCTCCAAGTTTCACCATTTGGGAACAGCCTTTGAGAAAGAAGTGAAACCATTGAAATACGGTGCCTCAAATTCCTAAACTCTCTAGCTATCTCAGGAGGGTACTATTGTTGATTATATTGAAAGCTGCTGAAAGATATAGGAGGATGAGCGAGGTTTCATTCGCTTGTCTGCCTCCCTTAGGAGGTTATCCTGCAGGGGGACCAGTGTTGTTTCAGTCCCATGTTGTGACCTAAACCCTAATTGAAATGGATCTAGACAATCCACTTCTTCCAAGGACCCTTGCAGTTGATTAGCCATTTTTAGCTTGCCTTAAAAAGAGACATTTGTGAGAGGTCTGCAGTTGCTCATGTTGTCAGATGGTAGATTTAGTGTTGTTGTTGGGCCAAATGATGATATGTTTTAGCCAAGAGGGCATCCGACTCTCTCACAGTGATGAATTAAAAGTATACATTACCCATTCCAGTAAGGTCCCATGAGCTGCCTTCAGGACCCAAGAAGAGCAAGGATCTAGATAGGAGGTAGCAGCTTTACAATGTGCAAGGGCCTTGTCCACATCATTGGCTGCAATAACTGAAACATGTAACATGACCAGGTAGCACTTTGGACATCTCATTTCAGCCTACTCAAATTATAAATTTGAAATGAACAGTCAACCTATTAGTTTTCTTCACTGGGCTCCAAAGGTTGTATAGGTCTGGGGTTGATTAAGCTATCTACCACTCAGAAAAGTTCTGCTTGTTAGATGGTGACTACTGTTATTTTCTGTGTGTAAAAGGCTTTTAATTTCAAACCATATTTCCTGGACATTGCCTTGACTGCAGTTGGATTGTACTCAATGGGGGGGGGTTTCCTCCATTTGGTCTCTAGCTTTCTCCTTAATTGTTTCATAACCCTTAGTTCCTTAGTATATCAGGGAGAAGGTTGGGCGCTACAGCAGAGAGGGTGCTCCAGAGCGATTGTGTCAACAATCCAGGTTCATCTCTTGAGTACCATAAATTCATTTGGGTTTCAGCAAAAGTGTCAGCCAAATTAGCTAGAAAACCTCTAGGACATTCTGGACAACAAAGTGGATCGATCCATGAGTCTTTGAGGACATACCATTCTAATTGGTCTTTCCTCTCTGCAGAGGGGACTGCACCGGATGCAGTCCAAATCTCAGCAGGTAGCAGTCTGACCTTGACAAAGGAGAGAGAGGTCAAGGCCCACCACTTCCAGATCAACCTCTCTCTGCCCTGTCATAAATACCATGTCGAGAGTGTGACCTGCAATGTGTGTGGGCTCAGTGGTATGCTGAGACAGGCCCATGGAGCTCTTGAGCCACTCTGGAGAGTAACTGTCTCAACATGACACTTACTCCTTCAGCCCATGTAGAGAATGTGTTCGGTCACAGGGGAGCAGTGCACTAACACAATACCCGGTCTGTCTCAGTGGTCCAGCATAAGATGAATTCCAGATCTGGAACTGAGTGGGCAGAGTTCCTGCTGATCTTTATAGAATTTCTTTGGATTGGAGTGACACCCTTTCCCTGCCCTTCCGATCTACCATGATGCTGAATTGAAGGGCATAATTAGGAGAGATCTACTACTCCATCCTCACCCACCCAGGTTTCTCTTATACATGCCAGGCTGGCTTGCTCAGCTTCTGTCACATTATTTATTAATGCTGCCTTGTAGTGTAATAAACTGTTTTTTTATTAGTATCATATGTGGATTGGGGTAGGCTAATGAACTTACTACAGGTTGTTGGAAAAGTGTAGTTCCTGCCTAAGTGTGAGGCTTGAGAATTTCCATCCTGTTAAGCTGAGACTGGTACCCGGCACAAGCTGTCACCAGTGTTTATCTCTATATATCTTACAGGTTAGGAAATCTCCTTTTCTTTCTTACACTGTAGATTGTGTAGAGTTGCTGTATATATTTACTGCAGGTAAAGCGTGGGGATGCAGGTAGAGTAATTGATCTGGGGAAAGAATTAAGTAGCAGTCCTTCTGAATTTGCTCTAGAATTTGTGAACTCAGGTAAATGAATACTAAGACACTAAAATATTAGATGGAAGACCCAAATTTATATTGAATAGAACACTTCTCTTTACAGGTGAACAAGAAACCACAGGAAGTTGAAATGTGGTCCTAAATCCGTATCTCATCCTGTATGCCAGTCAGTAAAGTTAAAAAACCAAATACAAAGGGTTTTGAAATTGTGTGCCTTTCTTCTTTATGTTTCCATACCAGCAACAAAAGGGAAGCTCAAAAGTGTTGCAATAGCACCTATGGAGTGTATCTTGCCCTGGAATAAGCAAACTATCAAAAGACATTTGGTTCTTTCTTCAAGAATAAAATTTTCTTCTTCCATACCATGTGATCCTTTTAATCATTTGTTGATCTTGTATGCCCTTTACATATTCCAGTCTCCTGAAGAGTTCAATGAGCTGAGATGTTTGATGGCAGAGCCTTGATTTCTTTTTCTCGTTGATAAATCTATTTATCAGTGAGTATTGTAACATGGCCCACGTTGGGAATGTGTGCCTGACATAATAAAATTTGGGCCATATGGACTAAAGAGATTCTCCTCCAGCTGTTAATGAAGTGACTCTCGGTTAGGACCACCATTAATAAAAGCAGAGTCTACAGTAACAAGGGAGTAAACTTTATTCTTATTATGTACGCACTATGAATCTTTTTCTGCATTTTGGCTGAATGGTGCTAGGTTTAGAAACTACTTTGGACTTTGAGGCAGGATGAAATCAGAAGGGAGCTAAAAATTGGACATCTGGTGTGCGCTGTCAAAACCTGCTGCCCGGCGAGTTTTCACTTGTTTCTCTGCTTAGGTGTCTGATGTGAAAGATCCTTTCATTGGACCCAGCAGTGTCAACATCACACCACAAAAGCCTTATTTTAGTTCTTGTTTGCTTTCATTTTCTGGGTGGGGGGGGGAGGATCACTATGTGTGAGTTCAGCTCAGCAAAGTCAATTGAGCAAGAAATGATGATAGGGCCTCCCAGTTAGAATATAACTCTTCCCGTCTCTGCCACAGGGTGGAATCTGGTCCTTTTGGTTTGAGGGAAGGGATGTGGGGGTTAGAGATTTACAAGGCTCTCTAGTGGCTGCTTCCTCCATGCCTCTCTACCCCTGTCCAGGGTCAGCACAGGATGGCTTGCAAATATCCAGACAGGCTGTGCCTTGTGTCCTCCCTCTTCCTTTCCCTGGTATGCCAGGCAGGTCACAGTGGAGAGGCAGCCATTCTTGCTTCCTTTGTGTATTATGTGGCGTAGAAATATGAGCAGCTATATTGCTGCTTCTTCCCCCCCAGTAGCCTCCTAGAATAATCTGTATGAAACCTGTGATATGGTAGGTAGGGAGGAAGGGTGAGGTCTCAAATGTTAGGCTTCTAAGCTAACCGTACAGTCCTGTAAAAGGAGCTAATCAGTTGGTTGGTTTATTATTTTGTTTAGTTTATCTTTAAGACTGCATTTTTAAACATTATAGGAAAAAATTAAAATAAAAGTACAAATAAAAAAGACAAAAACATAGTGGTCCTTAAAGACCATTATATTTTAATGTGAGCTTAATGTGGACAGGTCCACTTCCTCAGACATAAGTGGAAGAGGTAAAACATGGCAAATATTTAAATATGGCATCAAAATGCAAAGATCAAAATACAGAGATCATGGTTGATTATTAAGAAAATCACTGCGTGTTTAACATTGGGGTATTAGTGTCCTTGATATGCTGGTATTTCATTGAAACTTGTGCTGTACATTTTTATCAGTTAAGCTATCTTTCCATTGTTATCTATTACGCAAATAGGCTACCTTGTTCTAAAGGACCAGGGTAGTTTACTCTATGGTCAGACTTGCTTCAGGCTGTCTGAAATGTAAGGGAACTAAGGATATGCCATAATGCTAAGTTTCAGTTGTGCGATGGATTCTTCAGATTTTAAAGCCAACATAATAATAATTATCTGCTGTGAGGTTGGTTCTGACTTAACGGTGACTGTTGCTTGGTTTTCCTAGGTATAGAGTACTCAGGAGTGGTTTACCATTCCCTTCTTCCCTGCCCTTAGTTCAGCAACCAGCTACTCTAACTCACTAAGCTATTTAGCGAACAATCCACATATTGGATTTTTATTCAAGATCAGTCATTGGCTCTAGTAGATACCTTCTTCTCCTAAAATGTTAATTTTTGTTGTAAACTAGGGCTCTTCAGCATAATGCAAAAAAAAAAAGATATCTGATATTTAGTTATTGGCTCGTAGTTTTACCATATGCACAGCAATCTTCCCAGATAGAAAAACGTATAGCGCCAACTGACAAGGCAAGTTGGGAAACTGGCATGGTAACATTTTCACCAGGGAGATGAGGGGCGGGCCACAGAGCTAGCCACACAGCGGGTTGGAGGTACTGAGATGTAATTGATGTTTACTTTGCCAAACTGAGAATAATTCTGGTTAATTATCATTTGCGACCAGAGCCCTTAATTCTTGCTGACCAGGTTTGTCACCTTTTCCATGTTTCAGTTAGCGCATAGATTCCGGCTATGAGCTGCACTGGCCAGAGTGCCACCAGCATCTGCCTGTCTTATGACTATAAAGATTAGCCAGGATTTCAGGCTGAAGACTGAAATAGACATGATATTGACTGACATCTTTCTTTTAATTTGTCCTTGCCATTCATATACAAAGTGGGTATGTGTGGTCTTACTTGAAGAGTAGAAGGATCCTGTGAAAGAAAGGCACTGAAGCTTCTCACCCTTGCCACTCTTCCACGCATTGCCATGTTGTTTCAGCCATTTTTTTCTATTCCTGGTGGAGAAGAATGCCAGGAAGGGAAGAGTTAAGAATGGGGAGGTTTCTGTAACCCATATCTCCCCCATACACTTTTTTGCCTGCTAAAGGAAAATTTGCTCCATCCCAAACTATTTGTGAATGGAGCAGGCTTATGGCATTAGTGCCCCTCCTCTAATTATGGTGATTGTGAATTTCTAGTTGCTTTAAAAATGTGGGCAAAGAATGTAGCTGAGAGGCAGAACTACCACTTTACAGATGTGCAGGATCTCTGCATTGGTCCCTAGTATTAGCATTTGACTAGTAGGGTTGGTTGAAAGCCTCTGTCTGGGAACTCAGAATGACCTTCTCCAATCCAGCACTTTGTAGTTGTGCTGGACTGCAAAGCCAGTCATTTAACCACCCAGTGTGCAGGCTGGAGATGTTTGCAAGTGGTAAACCAACATGCTCAAATGGTGCCAGGCTGGAGGAGACTACTTTAGTACTGTACTGTTGGACTAGACTAAAGTAGGACAAATGGAACCAACTCTGTTTTAACCCCTAGCCTCCATGAAGCTGTTGCATGCCTCCCAGAGTTTAAAAAAGTTTTTTAAAATTTTTGTGTGGCCACAAAAGCATATGTCTAGGCTTCCAGGACCAGCTGTTTTCTCATAAAATAGATTGGGGTATTTCCAGCCTGCCTTCTGCTCCCACCAGTCACAAAGAAAACTAATAGTTAAGATTGGAAGCGGATGTTCAGGCATTTTCAGTTTTGATATTTTATTTTATTTAACTTTTTTATTTTAGCCCTTTTGGAGTCCACTGCTGGGGGTAAAATTACCAAGACAAAAATGAGGTCCGATCTCACCAGAGTGGTCTATCCCAGGCAAGATGATCTGGCTCTGTATAAACTGACTAGATACAGCAAACGAGCTAAGAAAACATCTTGGCTTGATAAATGTTTCACAGTCCTTGGACTGGACTCAAGTCTGATTTTCTATCCTGTTGCATTACATTTCAGTCTAGGCATATTTGCAATTGGCTGGTGCTGAAGACACAGTTTGGGGCTGTTTAACTATTGGTTGGTCAATAAAACTTGTCTTGATTTAGAGCAGGCTTGTCCAACCTGCAGCCCAAGGGCCGCATGCGGCCCAGATTGGCTCATAATGCCGCCCAGTACAATTTTTTATTTTTAAAGAAATTCCAAATTTTCAAGTTACACTGCCGGCGCTTGGGGCCGGAATGCGGCTGGGGCACGTCACAACAGTAGAGGGGGAGAGAGGGAAGGAAGGAAGGAGTGGGAGGGGAGGGGAGAGGGGGGCTGTGTGACTGCATTGTGCCGTCCCCGTCAATAGGTGGACCCCCTCCCAACCCCATAAAGCCACCGGAGTTGAAGCTGGCAGCCTCTGCTGTCTGAGATCGCAGCTGCCGGTAAGCGTGCTTGGAGCGGGGCTGCGGAAGATGGCTAGGGCTCCCCCCCATGTGGCCCAAACCAAATGTATGTGCGGCCCAAACCAAATTTTCATCTTCTAATGTGGCCCAGGGAAGGTGAAAGGTTGGACACCCCTGATTTAGAGGTAATTGGCAGTATTTATGTTTGAACTGGTAACCTCAGGGTAGTAGTAATGATTGGAAAGTACTGTATATTGTTTCTTGAAGACCAAATGAACAAGATCAAGAAATTAAATCAAAATAATACAGAATACGCATTTATTACTTAGCATGAATATTCTCAAGACTTTATGGCTGGTGTATCCCAATAGGTTAACACTTGTTTTTTAAACTATGGGAAGATCTGTACAAGAAAAACTGACATGCCCATATATGTGTTAAGGACAGTTGAGTCACTTGTGAATTTTGGCCATCTTAATACAGTTTTTGAGATGTGTGAAATGGTCAAGAAGTGGTCTACTGTTGATATCATCCAGTGAGTTTCTGTGGCTGGACAGAGAATTGAATCCAGGTCTCCAAAGTCCTCCTGACATTCTATCCACTACACCACACTGTCTTTCAAGGATTGAGACACTTCTTTATTTTTAAGGAGATAATAAAAATCATGCCCAATTATCATTCTTCTTAATTTGTTGTGGCTTTTCATTAATAGTGAGGTGAAGGAAGATGTAGAATGTGAAACATTGCAGAATTTTAAACATTTATATATGGAAGAAGAGAGAAGAGGTCATTAGAGTTACGAGATAACCAGTTGATATGTACATTTCCTCAACTTAAAGCTAGCATGTAGTGGCTGCAAAAAGTAGAATTTTTTTTTCTGTGATATGTGATATATCCTTAAAATCAAAGGCCAACTACAAGTCAGAGAAGGATAGGTTTTCTGGTTTGGTGCTGGATTCAGTGCAACATTGCATCTTGATGGATTGTGCTTTTCAGTGAATCAGAAATAGATAAATTCAATGTAAACAAAATGTGAAATGTCCTCCTTTTATGCTACATAATGAGGCCAATAGAATTACAAAAGAATCTTGAGATGAACGAGCAGAAGCTGTCAATTTAACCACTGTCATTTTGATTCATATATAGATACATACATATGGCATCAGACATCTTGAATGAAAAATAAGCAGTGACTAAAAAGCCAATGCCACCATTTTGTGATTTGTGTGGAAAAGACACTGCCATGGAATTATTGTTTCAGGAAATTAATTTTTGGACTCCACATCCCAAAAAGACTTCCCAAATATGTGAATTCTCTTTTTGCTTCCTATCGACTTTAAAATTTGGCACCATTACAGGGGAAAAATAAGTTTTAACTTGGCTTCTCACTTTTAGACAGCTGTTTTGCATAGACCCTGCAAAAATGAATTTGTCTTATACTCGTGTTAAAATAATGCCATTTAAAGAAAAATGCTTTACACTGAATTCTATTTGCAGAAGAGGTGAGATTTTGTAGGATTGAAGCTAGTGCTGCTCCCTATGACTGTGATCACAACAATAGCATTATAAAATATTATTTGGAGTGGTTTTTTTTTTTAAAGAATGCCTCATAGATGCAACAGAGATTTATTTTCAATTCATAATGTGACGTGCAATGAGAATTTGGTGTCTGAGAAGAAGATATGCTAGTGTAGAAGAGGGTCATTAGTAGTGTTAGGAAGGAGGTTTGTGGTTGGTACTTTTGAAAAAGAAGGGTTTTGCCCCTTGGTAAACAAATGGATCAGATGATTAGACAATATAAATCTGGGGTACCATCTTTTAATTTTGCACAGGAATATGGTGTGTAGAGCAGGAAAGTAGAGGTCTCTTTATTCTATTAGCTGCTTCATCACTAATGCACTTCCCTTTTTTCCTTCCTTTATTTTTTGGGGGTGGATGGTGGGCTATGACAGGTGCTGTTTCCTCCATCCAAAGGATACAGGAAGAGATTGTAAAAATATTTTGACCCTTTGTAGAGTAAGGCTTTAGCAAGCTATTGTGCCCCAAGACATTGCTTTATGAACAATGCAGAGGGCTTGCTAACTCTTCACAAAGTGGCCGAGGTGTATATTGAAAATGTGTCTTAGTGTTTTATGCACCGCACACAGAAAAAGTGAAGGAAAGAAGAAGGCCAGCTTAATTGCAACAGCAGGTCTGCATGATTGTTAATGTTATCCTTTTATTCTGATTTGGTACTGGAAAAGCTGCAGTGTGGGTTTTGTTTGTACATAACATAAATTCTGCATGGATAGTTGTTCAGATGGTAGCATACAAATATGTCACATGATAAGCTTTGGGATGAGTAAGGGGAAGCACATACCCTGTCCAATTGTGATTATTCTTGTGATTCTTGTGATTAATCATTTTGGATTTTAAAAGCCCCCCACGGAGTGATATTACAGGTCGTGTGGTATGTCTAGAATGGTCTTGAGAGAAACATGTACTGGACATAAACCAAGAAGTCCAAGGCATGGGTTGGTTGTATCTTCAGGGATATATGTTTCTCACTGTCCATGACAACTGAACCTGTTTCCTTCAGCAAATACATATATCTGCATGGGTCTGGGATAATAAGAAATTATTATGAATTGCTGAAGTCTGTTTCATAAAATCTGATAGCTGTATTTCCCAGCTCACGAAAGGAAGAACTTCAGATCGAACAGATGAGTGTCATGGAGAAGAAGGTTTTATCTGCTCGGGAGGTAACTTGAAGCATTGGAGGCAGGCGCTCTTCTGCTTTGTATCTGTAGGAAAATGGGATCTGGATTAAGTGTGGAAAAATGAACAGTGGAGAATACATCTCGCGGTTGGGACCAATGACTCTAGGATCCTTCCAGGTCTGTGTTTCAGCGAGTGTTTAGTTAATTTAAGCACATGCACCCTTCCATACGCATTCAGAGACAGTACAGTATTGGTTCCTGCTGTACAGTACAGCTGATAGTTGTAAAACATGACTCCCTCTTTCACCCATGATACATATTACAGAGACGTGATAATTTCAAGCTGCAGATCAAAATGATTAATTATTTTACTAAGTAGAAGTACATTTGATCCAAATACCTGACGATCAGGGAGGAAAATATTGCAAAAATGAAGTATCCTAAAACCATTTTTGCTGTTACAGTACTATTCCAGCTGTGCAGGAGAAATACACTGGTAGCTTTGAAAATTGATACGGCTTACTAAAATCAAGGTTAGGTACTCTTTCAGTCTTAGTTCAGTCTAAGGCTTTTAATATGATGTAACAAAAAGAAAATTCTGTATTCTATATGTTAGTTCCAGTACTTCACATTTTAAAATTCTGCAGTTGTTTTTTTTTAAAGTTTTAATATTTATCCAAATCGACTTACACCCTGGTCACATGAGGGGAATGTTCTCTGGTTTTCCCCCAGTTAGTTTGTTGCTTTTTTTCCTGGTCACAGGACACAGAGACAAGATCAAGACATTTCTCAGCCAGTGGTATAACTTGGAACCAGGAGGGTTGTTTTATTTTGTACCTTTGTTGTACCAGTACATTCCTTGCTGGGATTACCTGAGTGCACACCCTGCCCCGCTGCTTTTCAGAATCAAAGCCAGGAGGGTAAAGGTAAAGGTTCCCCTTGACAATTTTGTCCAGTCGTGTCCGACTCTAGGGGACGATGCTCATTTCCATTTCCAACCTATAGAGCTAGCACTTGTCCGAAGACAATCTTCCGTGGTCACGTGGCCAATGTGACTAGACACAGAATGCCGTTGCCTTCCCACCGTAGTGGTACCTATTTATCTACTCGAACTGCTAGGTTGGCAGGAGCTGGGACAAGTGACGGGGGCTGCCATTACTGTGGCATGCACATTATTTTTTAAAAATGTGATTGATACATCAATATGTTGATAAAAGTATCTCACTGGAGGTTGCTGTCCTCTGAAGGTGCCGGCCACAGAGACTGGGGAAACGTTAGGAAGAACATCTCCAGAACACGGCCAAAGAGCCTGAAAAACCCAGAACAACCATTAGATTCCGACCGTGAAAGCCTTCGCGAATATATTATTGTTTTTACATTGGTATATCAATGAAGGGGCAAAATTGTCCCTTGAAGCAAGAGAGAAAGTAAACCGGTACCATGGTGTAGCCAGCCATGATTCAAATAGGGGGAAATAAAGGTAAAGGTTCCCCTTGACATTTAGTCCAGTCGTGTCCGACTCTAGGGGGTGGTGCTCATCCCCGTTTCCAAGCCATAGAGCCAGCTTTTGTCCATAGACAGTTTCCATGGTCACGTGGTCAGCATGACTAGAGACGGAATGCTGTTACCTTCCCACTGTAGTGGTACCTATCTATCTACTCGCATTTTTACATGCTTTCAAGCTGCTAGGTTGGCAGGAGCTGGGACAAGCGACGGGAGCTCACTCCGTCACGTGGATTCGATCTTACGACTGCTGGTCTTCTGACCTTGCAGCACAGAGGCTTCTGTGGTTTAACCCACAGCGCCACCACGCCAATAGGAGGAAATAAAACGGTACTGCTAAAAATTGTTGGGATGTTTGTCCTGGAATATAAATGTGATCACAATTCAGTACAACAGACATATGGAAAGTATCATAAAAAGTAGAAAACATTTCTCTTGTGTGACCAGGGCCTTAGTTTTAGGCTCTTTCCAGACAATCTGAGTGACTGGATGCATGGCTAGCCACATTGAATAATGGAACTGAGAGGGGCTCTAAAGCCATCAAGTCCAACCTTTTGATCTTTTGTCATAGGGCTTGATTTCCAGTCCCTTTGTTGCCCTCCTCTGAACTTGTTCTAGTTTGTATCTTTTTTAAAGTACAGTATCCAGAACTGGACACAGTACTCAACATGGGGCCTAACAAGTGCCAAATAGAATGGAACTAGTACGTCACAAGATTTAGAGACTATACATCTTACCTCATCCATAAATTGCATTGATACAAGTGGATCAACTCTAGTTGCAGCTTACTGCTTTTGTGTAGCAAGTCACAACTGGGTATGCCAGTTTGAATCAATTGCATTTACAGAGGAGTTGACTCGCCAAATCCCCACTGAATCAGTTCTCCTGCTTTAGTGTGATTTACTGCACTAAGCAACAGGATTTTGACTTATATTTGCAACAGAAGTACAGATTTGTGTAAAACGTCTGTGTCCTGCACAACAAATTAGTAACCAAAAGCTCTGCATTTAATATTTTAAAAACTCATTTCTGGAAGAGCCTTCTTAATCATTGGAAGTAGAACCAGTCTGCTCTAATAGAGACTAGTACTGTAATTAAATTTTACTCAATACAGTATTTGTAATCTCAAGTATTCTCATAATATATTCTGGTCCTCACACCGCTGAGTAAATTAAGAGGTTTGCAGATGAAAATGATCTCATACATACCAGAGAACTTTCCTCTGGTGCTAAGAACATCCATAATGGAAATCTGTTTGAATTAGGAGTGCAATAGCGAGTGAAGGGTTACATAAGATGTCTCTCCCATACTCATATGGAAAAGAACTCTCCCCTGCCTTGCCACACTCCTGATCAGAACAACCTGTAACTCCTGTTTAGTTGACTATACTGTACTCTCACTGTTGCTGCTAACAGGACTTGTCTGCGCTGCGCCCAACAAAATAGAAATTGTTTTAAGTCAAACATTTCTTAGGAAGGTAGAGTTACATTTAAATTACATAGGAAAACTTTTTTTTACTAATATTGCAGTATTAAAACTGCTTTGATAGAGATCTGATATGCTTCACAGTTTTTAAAGCTATTCCTTAACATGTATCTTTGTTTTCTTTAGTGTGTTTAACTGATAAGACTGTTGAGAAGATCCAAGGATAGGGAGAGAGTGAGTGAATAAGTTCATAAAGCAAATGTCAAGAAGAGTTCATGGCAGCAGGACAGAAATACTTTAGTTCTACCCTGTTTCCTTGAAAATAAGACCTAACCTGAAAATAAGCCCTAGTATGATTTTTCAGGCTGATCGTAATAGAGACCTACCCCAAAAATAAGCGCCAGTTAAGTGAAATCCCATACTCCACCACTGTTCAGCAACCAGAAGAATATGACATGACTGTAAAATAAAACATCCCCTGAAAATAAGCCCTAATGTATTTTTGAGTAAAAATTAATATAAGACCCTGTCTTTATTTTTGGGGAAACAAGGTAATGACATCTACTAAATAATGAATACATACCGTAGAACATAATTGTGGGTACAAAGGAGGAAATACAGTCAAGACTAGGAAGGGACAGTGTGTCCTGTGTTATTTTAATAAAGGTTTTGTTTTAACATATTAATACATACTTTCCATTCTGAAGGAGTATGTTATATTTATTTTTTTAATGAAGCAGGAGGGAAATTCATTCCAGGGATCTTTGAGATTAGAGAAGGAGGATGCAAGTGGAAATTGAGGATAGTGGATTGAAAGACTGTCTGGTGGCTTTTCCCCCATTTGGACACAAAACACATATTTGTATAATTTATCATGACCACCCTGAGGTGGTTACATCTGTAACTGAAAGAGAACAAACAGTGCCTTTTTGACTTGGAAGTGAAACAAAGAAGGTTCTGCATAATTTAATAAGCAGAAAGTTTTAATCTGTGGAATCACCATTCAAAACAGGGGTGCAAATGGTGCCTCCCCACAACTCCCCATGCCACAAGACATACTTTCTGCCACAAAAATCTCTCAATCTCTCAATCTCTCTCTCTCTCTCTCTCTCTCTCTCTCTCTCTCTCTCTCTCTCTCTGTGTGTGTGTGTGTGTGTGTGTGTGTGTGTGTGTGTGTGTGTGTGTGTGTGTGTGTGTGTGTGTTTGGTTTTCCTGGAAGCATTAGGGAACAACAACTTTCCTTCTAAACAAGATACACCACTCCTTTAGAAAGTTGAAGTAACCAATTATTACAAAAGCAGTTAGTCTTCATGTCCACCTTCTGTTGTGTTGTATTAAGAACATTAGTGGGACCCCACTAGGTCATAAGGATTTGTCTGTGGGTAGGTTCCCAACTTCAAAGACAAGTCACAAGAAAAGAAAAGAAAAATCCCCCTCGCTAGTGCCGAATGACTTCCAGTGCCTTGTCCTTGGGACAAAGAGGTAATAGCCTATAAAGAGACACTGCTGGTGGCTCTGGCACTCAGACATGCTTCTTTGCTTCCAGGTTGGTAACTTTTTATAAATTGGAATGGGGTGTTGGTGAGCCACAGATAACTAGAATATGGCTTTGCCGGCAAGCAGGTGTGGGTGTGTTTGTGTGCAGTGAACCACTAGACCTGTCTGCAAAGCCAAGGCACTTACATTTTAAAATACTTTTAAAAGTGTAAAAAAAGCAAGGCAATCTTTTGCTTCCTTTGGGTACTAGGCAGCTGGGAGGCCATGCAACTTTCCTTTATAACGTTACATTTTAAAACTATTGTGCCCGTGGCTTTTTCTTCGTCTTCTTATATCAACAAGTAGAGCTTCCATTTCTACGTTTTAAGGAATGCTTGCCACCTAACATTTCCTTCCATCAATCTGAAGGCTTATTTCAACTGTGGGGATGATGACAACATGTAAGGAGGTGGCATTGAAGGGTTTGTTGGCTTTCAACTGTGTTGTGATGTTGTTTTCCCCTTGTTTCTGTTTTCCTCTTCTGGGAAATAAAAATAATAGTCACCATGCCAAATTTACGACAAAGCTACTGATTAACTCTTTTTTCTTATTGCCTATTTTCAGCTGGGTGGAAATATTCTTATACTTGTCTCATTCTGAAAGTTTGAAAGTAAAGTGAAGGGTTTTTTAGTCTTTCATATCAGCCATACAACATCCAGGTCTTACAGCCAAAAAAACTGCTCTTAATTTTTCTGCCACTGATAGTTCAGGGGTCTATTGCAAAGTGTTCTTGCTGGTACCTGTTAAGATTCATTGGTGTGGGTGGATTGCCTTGTAGCATGGCCTCTCCCCTCTGTTTTAAGCTATACAGTATTCTGTTTTCCCACAATGTGTTAAAACAATGCAGTGTCTCAGGTAGTGTAGGAAAAAAAAAATCCATGTCTCACTGGATTATTGCTTAATCCAGTATTCAATCCAGGAGTGTTTCCTTTCAGGTCCTAGTAGATGCTCAACAAATATTATGCAGACCTAGCGCCTGACTCCAGTCTGTAGTAAGTGTACTACAGAAGTGGATCATATCATAAGAAACTGTAGTAAGTGTAAAGTTCATACCCATCAAGTGTGCATGCCATTGTGTGAGGATAAGAAGCAAATCTCTCAACAGCAATAAAATAAGAGAGAGTGTGTATGTTTTCACCTCAAGTTGTTTGTCATTCCACCCAGTATTTATGTTGTTGTCACTTAGTCAGTGTTAAGTGACTGGCAATGAAAGAAACCCTATCTCGGAACTTGAGGCATTTGGTTTGATAGTACAATTATGCCCTGGTCTTAACCATTTCCGCCATTATCTAAGTTAGACCTGTTTATTTCAATTACACTTACTTCCAAGTAACTGTGCCTAGAATTATAGATCAGGGCTTTATATACATATACCAGAAATAACATTGCCACATTATTCTTACAATTTAGCTGCATAATATAACCGCAAAAATGCAGAAAATGGGAAGAAAGTTGATTCATTGTTAAAATGTGCTGGTTATACACCACACAAGGAGGCTACACTGCCCCCTCAGCAGCGTGGGTACTCAATTTACCAACCTCAGCAGCACAGAAGGCTGAGTCAACCTCAAGCTAGCAATCTGAGTCCATTATGGTCAAACTCAAGTCATGAGCAGAGTCTTGATTGCAGTACTGCAGTTTAACCATTGTACCACAAGGCTCATTAACATTTTCTTCCCCTTAATTAATGGTAAAACTAGAGCCATTTTGTTTGAAAAATTATGTAATATATATTTATATAAAGTAGATGGAATGTCTGCAGTAGTGTTAATGTGTACATCTCGTACGTGTTTAGACTGAATTTGTGTGGGTCCTAATATTTTGGGAGGGCGTTTAGGTAAGTGGAATTCGCTCTAAATCTTAATAATCTGTGGTAGACTTGCACTGAAGTTTTGAATTTTGAAATGGATCATATCATAAGAAACTAGTTATTGTGAATCAGGAAGTAAAGGATGGAATTGGATTTATATAAGCATGGAATAGGTTTGTGACTATTGATGTCTGACCTGGCCCATAGACACATGTACATATTATTAATTCTATAGATGATGGGTTTCTACAGTGATTGGTTTCTACAGTGATTACCTACAGCATAATGATGAATGCCATTCATGGAACTCAAAAAGGCTTCTAGTTCCACATAATCCCATTTATCTAGTCTTCTCTAAAAGCTTGCCAGATTTTGGACAGAAGGATGAATTTATGGTCTGTGAAAAGGCAATTGGAAACACACAGAGTGGGGCACTGTATGGAAGAGTGATGTAGCTTCTGCTATCACTCACCTAAGGCACGTGTAGCCACAGCTGGTGGATATTGCTGTGTGTGTGTGCTTTTTTTTTCTTTCAAATTAACACTTGCTCTCTGAGCAGCTAAGGTGATGAGAACTACAGAAGATTCAGATTCTACCATTCCCATGTGTTAGTACATAGTTTGTATATATTCTAATGTTTAAAGTGTTTGTATTTATAAACTTTAAGATTGTATTGAGGCTCTTTTGTGGCACCCCGAAAGGCTTTTCAAGTTAATGGGCTGGATATATATTTCAAGTAAATATGTAAGTAAGATCATAAGGTCTGTTAAGACAATTCTTAAGGCATTTTCCCACCAAGAACTCCTGCTAATGCAAACACAGTTTCCTTTCATTCTTGTATAGTTTTGTATGGGATTATCTCACAGACGCCATTTTAGTAACTTTAGACGTATAGCAGCTATGCTTGATAGATAACAGCCTTTGTGCATTCTAACCATCAGTATGGTTGCTCAGAACTAGCTAGAATCCTATTGATGTTTGCATAAGGTTTGCATAACTGGCTGCAGCTCATTGTGGCTAATTGATGAGATGTTGAGTTATGTCTCAGTTGTCTCCCTGGTTATCCGCCCAAATGTGCAACCAAGATATACCCTGGTACTGTATCTTGTCAAATAGCTGGGGAAAGTTATAAGAACCTTACTTGGATTTGCTCTCTAGTACAGTAAGTGTGCTTAGGAATTGGATCACAATTTTTAATGGCTCCTGATGATGACCCCAACAATTTTTTTTTTTTTTTTTTTTTTTTTTTTTTTTTTTTTGCTGAATCATGTCTGCTGGTAAATATCTTTGGATTATTAGGTTGTGTTCTTTGTTAGAGAAGGTAGAATTTTAATGTTGTTACAATTACTGTATTATCCATATGATTGGTAGCATGGTAAAATTAAAATGCATTGGTCTGTATTCTTCATTTGCAGTACAGGTTAGAGCCATAGGGCCTTTTTGGCAGCTGCCCCCAGACTATGGAATGCCCTCCCGACTGAGATTCCTCTGGCGCCGACGCTGATGACATTTCGGCGCCAGGTCAAAACCTTCCTGTTCCAGAAGGCTTTGAATTGAAATAATATTAGCTGTGGGTCCGATGGCAATTTTATTTATATATATATAAAAATTCTATTTTAATTGTTCTGAATTTTTATTGTATTTTAAATGTTGTAAGCCGCCCGGAGACCTTTGGGTAGTGTGGGCAGCATAATAAATAAATAAATAAATAAATAAATAAATAAATAAATAAATAAATAAATATTCTCATGCCCATTTCTCATAGATCCTAGTAAACGCCAAAGAGCCCGAAAAACCCACAACAAGCCTCAGATACTATATCTGAGCAGATTGGGTTTACTCTCTAGGGTGCAATTATAAACTTGTTTGACTCACGAGTAATTGAGCACAGTGAGATCTACTTCTCACTAGATATGAATAAGATTGTGCTATAATAATACTCCCCCTTCTTTGATACACACACCTTAACATTGTGAAGTGGGTTAAGCATGTCTTTGAAGCGGTGAACAATGCCTTCAGGGGGTCAGACTTATTATGAGCCTTGACTCCTAGCAGGGCCACCCTATGATGCATCAACCTTTTCAAGGCAGCTACTGATCAGCAACAGCAGCTGAAGATGACACTGGCAAAGGAGGCAACGGCAGAGGTGCTAACATTTATTAGTATTGCACAGAAGGTGGCAGTGGTAAACGCTTGTTGAACTTTTGTTGTTGAACTTTTCTTGCCATGAAAAACCTATGATGAGATAGTCCACAGTGAAACAGGAGATAATGCTGGAAGATGAGATGTCCAGGTCAGAAAGCTCTCCGTCAGCTTCTGGGGAAGAGCAAAGGACATCTACAAATAGCTCTGTTACTAATGACACAACTAGAGTAATGCCAAAAGGACATCTAGTGGCTGACACGCACAGTAGTAAATTGGAACATGGAATGTGAAAAGTATAAATCAAGGTAAATTGAAAACTGTAAAGCAAGAAATTGAACCCATACACATTGCAGTGCTGGATGTCGGTGAATTAAAGTGGACTGGAATGGGATATTTTCTGTGAGACAACTGCAAAGTGTTCTGTTCTTGAAATGACCATTCTAGAAGAAATAGAGTAGTTCTAATACTGAGAGGAGATGTAACATAGTTGGGTGCTGTAATCCAAGGTCTGGCCAAATAATATCAACCAGACTCTGTGGAAAATATTGCCATCATTCAGATCTATGCTTCAACTGCCGATGCTGAAGAAGATGAAATTGAAAGCTTTTATGCATGCATCCGAGAGGAAATTGATCACACATCAAAACAGGATGTGCTAATAATCATAGAAGACTAGAACATAAAAATTGGGAGCAAACCAGAACCAAATACTGTTGGAATATGTGGTCTAGGGCAGTGGTTCTCAACCCTGGGTAATCTAGGTATTCTTGGATTGCAGTTGTCAGAAGCTGTCACCACCAGCTGTGCTGGCAGGAGTTTCTGGGAGTAATAGTCTAAGAACACCTGGGTTACCAAAAGTTAGGAATCACTGGCCTAGGGGACAGAAATGAAGTGGGAGAATGACTCACAGAGTTCTGCAGAGCCAACAGTCTGTTTATTGCAAATGCATGCTTCAAGCAACCAAACATATGGCTGTACATGTGGTCAAGAGATGGTCAGTATAGAAAACAAATATATAATTGCAAGCATGAGAAGAAAAAGCTGTATTCTCTTTGCCCAAAGAAGACCAGGAATGGATTGTGGTACTGTTCATGAACTGTTAATATCTCACATTAGAGTAAAGCTGAAGAAGAACAGTAGAAGGATCATGGTGCCAAAATATAATTTGAACAATGTTCCTGATGAATTTAAAATCCAAATAAGGAACAGATTTGCATTACTAAATTGACTATGAACCAGAAGAACTATGGATTGAAACCAGATATATTATTAGGGATGGATGCAAAAGGACAATTCCTGTAGTAAAAAGAAAAGAAAATCCTAGACAAATGATGGGAGAAACATCTAAAACTGCAAAGGATAGATGAGAAGCAAAAGTAAAAGATGATAGGTTTCTTAATGCAGTTTTTAGTAACTGTTACGTAGAAACAAAGAGAACTATTAAAATAACCAGTGCAAAGAAATAGAGGAGGGCAACAAAATGGGAAAAACAAGATATCTCCTTTAGAAGAGCCAAGAAATCAAAAGAGAAATTTAAACATAAAATAGGAATGCTTAATGACAAATAGGGAAGCTTACTGACCAGGAGAAAATTAAGGAGAAGGATAAAAATAGTATACTTAAGACCTATACAGAAGAGAAAAAGAGACTCCTTTGAAGAGGAATCCTTTGATAAAGAATCTGTGGTTTAAAAAGTGATGTGAAAGCTGTTCGGAAAGTACTAAGAAGAAATAAATCACTGGGGTAGATGGAATATCAATAGAACTGTCTCAGGCCAGAGGGACTGAGTATGCCAAAATCCTAACAAGAATATGCCAACAAATATGGACTGAAAAAGTGTACATTAGATTCCCGAAGAAAGTGGATGCCGAGTAGTGCAATAACTATAGAATCATTGCTTTAATGTCACATACAAGTAAAGTGATGCTCAAGGTGTTGGAACAAAGGCTTTTACCTTATATAGCATGAGAAATGCCTGATGTTCAAGCTGGATTCTGAGAAGGAAGAGACACAAGAGATCATATTGCAAATATCAGCTGGTCCGTTGAGCACACCAAAGAATTTCAGGGGACGATCAGCCTGTTCTTTATAGACTACAGTAAAGCTTTTGGCTGTGTAGATCATGAGAAACTATGGATTATTCAGAGAGAAATGGGTGTGCCTGAGCACTTTTGATTGATGCGTGAGCTGTATTGTGGATAAGAAGCTACCATTTTTAAAAAAAGGGAGACAGAATGCTTCAGACAAGAGTGTATTTCATCCGTTTATATGTTCAGTCTGCACACAAACATATACAGAAAGGCATACTACATTCAGATGAGGCAGGAGTGAAAACTGGTGGAAGAAATAGCAGCAATAAAAGATATGCAAATGACACCATCTTACTGGCAGAAAGCAGAAATGACTTGGAGTGGCTTTCAGTGACAATGAAAAAAGGAAGTGCCAAAGCAGAACTCTAGTTGAATTAATCATAATTTTGTATACCCTGGTTCAGTCATCAATCCAAATGGTAACTGCAGCCAGAAAAAAGACTTGGAAAGACAGCAATAAAAGAATTAGGGGGAGGGGGAATCATTAGGTATAAAGAGGTGGCTGTGAAGCCCAAGACCAAGATCATCCACACTCTTGTATTTCCAATCACCATGTATGGTTTTGAAAGACGAACACTAAGAAAGCTGACATTAAAAAAATATTAATTCAAGATGTGGTGCTGGAGGATACCCTGGATGCCCAGGAAGGCAAATAGGGGATCAAGTGTGAACTATCTCTGGAGGCAAAAAATAGGAAACTGAGGCTGTCCTGCTTTGGGTACATCATGAGAAGACAAGATTCTAAAAGGCTGAAGGTGGCAAGAAAAGAGGAAGACCAAATATGAGATGGATTGACTCTAAAGGCGGAAAGTATAAGGTTGGAGTTTAGAAGAGCTGAGCAAGGCTGTTGAGGACAGGGCCTTTTGGAGATCTTTCATTCATAGGGGCAACTTGACAGCACACAACAACAACAACAACAACAACAACAACAACAACAACAACAACAACAACAACAACAACAACAACAACAACAACAACAACAACAACAACACTGAAGGCATTGCCTCTCTTTTGGGGAGGTGTTGACTTAACTATACAAATGTGTAACAGATACAAAAAAGAGAAAAATCTGAAATGCATTTTGATATCCAAAATGCTCAAGTATACTTGCAAAGATAGACTACGGTATGTCTCAAATGCAGCTTTGTTGTTGCTCTGTTAAAGTAGTGTGAACTAAGCATGAAAAGGATAATGTGTAAATTCTTTGATCACATGGTCAGTGCATGTTCAACATATCTGTAATCACACATGCATGGAGTGCACAAATCAAATTATTAATTGTGACCTTAGAAAATATGAAGGGACGCTAGAAATCTTTTTGTATGTGAGTAAATAAATGTCTTGAATAACTGTAGGCCAATTGTATTTTTACTCTTACCACACTGTGTAACATTTATACTGTATTACATGATGGCTGAAATCCAATCGTAAGTTACAACTTAGAGTAGGCCCATAGAGTAGGCTTACTCTAAGTTGTAATTTACGATTGGATTTCAGCCATAATGTAATATAAATGTTACACTGTGTGGTAATTGAGTCATTACAGAAGAGCTGACTCATCAAATTTCCATTGATCCAATGCATCTACTCTAGTTGTGACTGACTACTGGATTTTGGCATTTATACAGTTGGCTTTCTCCTGTCTGTGGGAAGATCTGTTTACAAAGAGCTTCTCTGGCTAATGGCAAAAGGCACTGTCCACTTTTTCATGGCATAGGAAAGGTTTTCTGTCAAAATGGGTGCTGCCCTTCGAAGAAGGTTTAGGGCTGTGTCTTCTGCCTGTGAGAGCAACTGCCCACCTCAAAAAAGAAAAGCTATTTAGAGGCAAGGGGGTTCTTCTGTAGTTGCATGTCACGTGCTTTTCTTATGAATGGCATATTTCTCATCGTATGTTGCACTTATATTATATAGGGCAAGGGTACAACATACACTTCACATCAGTAAGGTCTCAGGTTCAATCTGTAGGAAGTGCAATTAGTAATGAAAATAGTAATGTTAGTGATAATAGCTTTGCTTCAGTATTTGTTGACTTGCTTGGTAAACAAGCAATACTCTTAAGACTTGATATTGGAAAAATATGTTCAAAAGACGTTCTACCGTTATAGACAGGACATTTGGGAGGGCATTCATTCATAGGGTCACCATAAGTTCGAGGCAACTTGACAACATGTAACAAGAAGAAGAAGAAGAAGAAGAAGAAGAAGAAGAAGAAGAAGAAGAAGAAGAAGAAGAAGAAGAAGAAGAAGAAGAAGAAGTTACTGATGGGATGTGCCAAGCATGTTGCTTTGACAGCGTGGCAGCACGACCAGTTTTGAAAAGAAAAATGTCTTGGTTCTTACTTGTCTCATGAAGTGAAAAACTGATGAATGCTTCTCCAAAAGCACCACTTGAGCCCCTGCTTCTTCTGATGATGATGATGATGGTGGAGGAGGAGTATGTTCCATCACTGGGGCTTTATTGTTCTGTTGGCTTTTATGATGATGCAGAAGCTTTGAGAAGATTGCCAAAGTTCCTTGAAGGGGGTAGGGTTTCTACCTGTGTGCATGTCTTCTAGTGTTCTCTTGTACGTATTTTGGTAGAATGCCACAATTCTCAGCTGGACAGTAGTCTTTTCTGACACTCCTTTTCCTATTCCAATGATGACATGTTTTAGTTCCTTACTTCTGATATTGTATTGAGAGCCCGTGTGGTACAGTGGATAAAAGTGATGACTCTGATTTAGGAGACCTGGGGTTGAATCCTTGCTTGGCCACGAAAACTCACAGACAGTGGCAATCTCTCACAGACGTTGAAAACCTTGTCACCTACAACAGCATTTTAATCCTAATGTGGGGTCATGAAATAACAGGAGTGACTGCCGACTGAGGAGCGATTTAAGAGAGGCATGTAGATCACACCTCTGTGTGAAATGTTCCATTTGGCCCTGAAGTTTCCATCCCGGCTTGGGCCACCCGCTCCCTGTGTCTGAGGAGCTTTTCTGTGCTTGCTAACGTGACAGCTTCCCTCTCCAGGATCTTCCTGGCTGTGAGCAGGTGTGCGTGGCAGCTTTTTAATGGCACTTCCCTTTCTCAGGGTTTGTTGGCTGCCAGTCAAGGTGTGAGGCAAGAACAAGGCATCCCAGGAGAGTTCTTCGGCAAGCAGCTGCCCCTTCCCCCCTCCCCTGATGCACACCTGATGCACTGTCTGCTGTCTGTGACTCTGTAATGGGATGGGCACTGCTCCACCTGAAGTCCTCTGGGAAGCCTGGAGGCCTCAATCACGACATCGTACAACAGACTGGCTGCTGTGGGATTGTGAGGGGAGGGGGTAAGGGGGACTCATGATTTCTGTTGCCTTTGCTCTTTTAAAGATCCACACGACTTTTGAAAGGACAAGCAAGGGTGTGAGTAAAAAAAGATCTGTATGTCTGCAGGAGCTTTTCTGAACATATGTTAACCTATAACCAAGGATATGGTGACAGTTTCTATGATATTTTATCAGTATGCTATTTGATTTACCTGCTGTTCTATCTTTGTTTTTTTTTCTACCTCCACCAAGGTTTTGCAGTGAGGAGAGCTATAAATAAATAACAGATCCCCAGTAGATGATAACTCGGTAGGGAGCAGCTTGATAGGAAGGCCTCTGAGACTGGTACTCTGAGTTATTTTCTGCTTCTTAAGAAATGTGATGGGTAAGATTTTTCATAGTGATAATCTGCAACTTTTTAGGGCCATGTTATTGTTACCCCAATAAATAATCTCAGGAGTGCAGTGCACAGAAGACAGTATCATCCATAAGTCATTGTGAAATGAATGAATACCTGTGTTGAAGGAATGGGTGCAAAACTAATGTCTTCACATAGAAGAGTCTGGGTGCAAGGTGCATAGGGGCATATATGGGAGAAAGGGTAGTTATCCTGGTCCAGTTCTTTCTACTGGTTCCTCCAACAGCAATAGCTCCTGGGTAGTTTGCGATTGTGAAAGAAATGGGTGTGCCTCAGCACTTGATTTTCCTGATGCACAACTTATATTGTGAACAAGAAGCTATTGTTAGGACAGACTATGAAGAGACAGAATGGTTTCCTATAGACGAAAGGGTCAGACAAGGATGTGTTTTATCTCCTTATCTGTTCAAATCTGTATCCAGAATGTACCATGCAGAAAGCTGGACTAGATTCAGATGAAGGAGGAGTGAAAACTGATGGAACAAATATCAGTAATCTAAGGTATGCAGATGACAAGATCTTACTGGCAGAAAGCAGCAATGACTTCATATGACTTTTAGTGAAAGTGGAAGAAGAAAATGCCAAAGAAGGACTGCGATAAGGAGACAAAAATCATGGTTACAGAAGAACTACATAATGTTTGTGTTGACACTGAAGAAATTGAAATAGTGGAAGATTTTGTATGCCTTGGTTCAATCATCAATCCAAATGGAGGCTGCAGCCAAGAAATCAAAAGAGGACCGAGACTAGGTAGAACAACAATGAAAGAATTAGAACATACTCTGTTTCCCTGAAAATAAGACCTAACCTGAAAATAAGCCCTAGTATGATTTTTCAGGATGCTTGTAATGTAAGTCCTACACCCAAAATAAGTCCCAGTTAAGTGGAAACCCTGCCCTCCACCATTGTGCAGCAACCAGAAGAAAATGACATGACTATAAAATAAAACATCCCCTGAAAATAAGCCCTAATGCATTTTTTGGAGCAGAAATTAATATAAGATCTTGTCTTATTTTCGGGAAAACACTGTATCATCAAGTGTAAGGATGTGTTTTCTTCTATGTCTACTATACTCTTGTATTTCAATCATCAAGTATGGGTCTGAAAGCTGGACAGTAAAGAAAAGTGCCAGGAAAAAAATTATTTATTCAAGATGTGGTGCTGGGGGAGAGCTTTGCAGATACCATGAAGGACGAACAAATGGATCCTAGATCCAGTCAAGCCTGAACTATCTCTGGAGGCAAAAATGTTGAAACTGAGTCTGTCCTGCTTTGGGCATATAATGAGAAGGCGGGATTCTTTGGAAAATACTGTACAGTAATGTTTGGAAATGTGGAAGGCAGCAAGATAAGAGGAAGACCAAAAACAAGATGGACTGACCGGATGGGCAGTTGAAGACAGGACATTTTGGAGGTTTCTTATTCATAGAGTTGCCATAAATTGGAGGAGACTTGATGGCACATACGAAATTTGTGCTTGCTGTTTCTGTTTGTGCACTGGCCAGCAGCCATTTTTTGTGATTGCAGCTGCAAGTTTTCAGGGGGGGAAACGGCTGCTGTTTCTCCATGGATATAGTCTGATTCACACTAATCTTCCATAACATGGTTGTGTATACATCTGAGACTTTGGCAGTATAAGCCTTCCCAAAATCTATGTGTGGGGTTTTTTTTTTGTTTTGTGTGGGGGTTTTTTTGTAGAAAATATGGTTCAGAAAATATTCTTTATCTGAACCAGTATCATTTTTCTTATCAGAAATTTCAAAAGAAAATAAGAGGTTTTCAATTTTAAAAAAGAAAAAAAATGAAAAAAGCCATTTTTGTGTCTGTTTCAAATGGACTTTTATTCTAATTACTCTAATGAAAGTAGAAAACCTATCCCATACTGAATGGTAAGCTCTTTCAAAAAAAATTGTTCTGAAAAAAATTCGAAATTGTTCTGAAAAAAATTAAATGTTACAAAAGAAAAATGGAATAAAACAGGCTCTAAACTTTATTTTTCTTAAGACATGCTGATATGAATAATCTAACTTTTATAGAAAATAAAAATTGCTATTAGAAAAAAGATTTTTCAATTGTATTCTTCCCCTTTATGCTAGGAAATGGGAGGAATCACTGTGGTATAGTGGTTAGGATGCTGAATAGGGGTTGGAACTGTCAAACCCATCAAACTAGCTAGATAATCTCTGACTCGTGCCTCTCTCTCAGCCTAGCATATCTTCCCGGGCTGATGTGAGGGTAAAGTTGGAAGAAGGATTGCCAGATAGACTGTCTTGAGCTCATCTGAGGTGGGATATAAAGGTAGCAAATGAACAGACATGGTCTAGAGGGGCAGGGTATAAATTTAATAAATAAATAAAATAAATAAATAACATTCGCTGGAGACTACCACACATATGCAGGTGAAATATGAGACATTTGATTTACAGGATTTAACAATGCTATGAATATGATACCCTCAAGAAACTGTTCCTTTTCATCATTGTTAGTATGTTTGCATTCTGTAATATATTAAATGCTGGAAATAAAAATCATTTCTCAATTATAGGTTGATCATGACACAAAAGGCAACAATAAAAAGCCCTTTACTGAAAAAAGCCCTTCCTTCTTTTTCTATGTGTGTGAACAGTTGTTGTTGAGAAAACTGAAAGGGCTGTCCAGGCATTCCCTCTTTCTGCTTTAAAACATACTGGAAAAGCATGCATAAGGTATTGCTTGTAATAAGTGTTACATATGAAGTTCAGTGTCAGCATAATACAAAACCACACTTGCATAGGAAGTTCAGAAATCATTAATGAAATTTAAATTGTATTACTGTACAGTGGTGCCTCACTTAACGACGATAATCTGTTCCAGGAAAATCGCCGTTAAGCGAAAACATCGTAAAGCGAAATTAAAAACCCCATTGAAACCATTGAAACCCGTTCAATGCATTCCAGTGGGGTAAAAACTCACTGTCCAGCAAAGATCCTCCATACGGCGGCCATTTTCACTGTCTGTATAGCGAGGAATCCGTCCCTAAGCACAGCGGGGAGCCATTTTAAACACCCAGCGGCGATTTAGAAACCCCGATGATCAGCTGTTTTTGATCGTCGTAAAGCGAAAATCGGTTCCCGAAGCAGAGAACCGATCAGCGCTAAGCTAAATTCCCACATTTAGACCATCGTTTTGCAATTGCAAAAAGATCGTCGTAAAGTGGATTCATCGTAATGCGAGGCAATCGTTAAGTGAGGCACCACTGTACTTGAAATGTTGACCCTGTAAAAATAATTGAATATATTTGCTATCAAAAATACATATCATACTCCAGACTACCCTTCAATGGGCAGAATCCTGGTGGTTTGTGTAAGTTGGGGAGTGACAAAGACAAGATTTTGTCCCCCTGTTTGTGCCGCATTTCCCACTGTACCCTTTGAGATTTATTCTGCTGACTACATCATGTTGGTTTTAATCCAGCCTTCTGGCAAAAGTACATGCTATTTTTTTGTTCGTCTAGTAGGGCCTGTGGGTTATTGTTGTTCTTTTCGGTAGCAATTCGAGTCACGTTATTTTGTCTTGCTTTTGGCTCATGTGATCATCTGTATTGGTCTTTTAGGGCCATTGCTGGGCATGTCCAGATGACATGACGATGCAAAGCGTGGAGTGTACTGCCGGAGTGAACCGTAATCCTTTTGCCTGCCTTCAGTTTGCACTAACAAGGACTACAAGTGCAACACAATTTGAAAATTGTATTTCTAACAATATTTTTTCTTGTTTGGTGAAGTACACGCTATTTCAAATGCTTACCATGACTTCTTAGTTTAGCACTATCTTACTTGCTAAACTTTTAAAAAGGAGGGATCTGAATGATGGTGAAAGGGTTGAGTAAGAGGGCGGTGATAATGGCAGAGAAGAATGAGGGTGGTTGTGTTATGTATGAATACTTGAAATGACTCTTCCTGGGATAATGAAACATTTCTAGTGAACTGCAGCAGGAATGTAAATGCCGAGTCGTGTTATAGAGACTTTCCCGCCAACCAAGGACAAACCTCTGTGTGCTTATGTCCTAATTGTAGCTAATTGACAAGCTGCATATCTTGGTTGCCTGCTTGGTCATGTGCCTGACTGCACAGCTGAGATGTGCCTAGAGAACGTCATTAATTAGCTTTAAATAGCTGTGGCAAATGACACAAACCTTACATGAACACCAATAGAATTTCAGTTAATGTTTGTTTAGTAATGATTTGGTTTAATGGATACTTCTGGTCCAGAATCCTGTTTCAAACAGTTTGCTGATCATTTAGAGCCATTATCCTTTCTTCAGTTTTGTCTTGTTGTCTACACATCCCTGATGTGTGTAAGTGGAGTATTAGAAAAGGAAAATAGCTTCAAATGACAACCCATTGTAGAGTTTCTAAAGTCATGATATAAATCAATGCGCTACAGAGGTGAACTGTACGTAAGGCACATTAAATCCCAGTGGCCAGTTTTTCTATATCACTGTTTATATCAGGAAAAACTGGTTGTGTGGGTGAGGTGCAGGTTAAGAGTGGAGAAATTACAAACTCTTTCCATGTACTGCTTGTTCTTTCACCCTCACCTGTTTTTCCCTTGCCCCTAGGTTTCCAAACGCATATTGAACTGGTCTCTAAATGCCTTTTGTCATCTTCGTCTTCATTCATTCCTTAGTTTATTTAAATTTTTCATGCATCCTGTGGGCTGTAATTTACCTGTTATGAGTAGAATTCTGCGGCAAAGTAATTACAGTGGTGCCTCGCATTACGATGTTAATTCATTCCAGCGAAATCGCTGTAGGACGAAAACATCGTAAAGCAAAATTTAAAAGCCCATAGAAACGCATTAAAACCCGATTAATGCGTTCCTATGGGCTTGAAACTCACCGTCCAGTGAAGATCCTCTATAGCGCGGCCATTTTTGCTGCCTGTGCAGCGAGGAATCTGTCCCAGAAAACAGCGGGTGGCCATTTTTTTTACCCGGCAGCCATTTTGAAACCGCCGATCAGCTGTAGGAAAATCGTCATTTTGCGAGAATCGGTTCCTGAAGCAGCGAACCGCTCATCGCAAAGCAAAATTCCCCCATAGGAAACATCATTTTGCGATCGCAAAAACTTCGTCGTTATGTGATTTCGTTGTAAAACGGACCGCTTGTCTTGCGAGGCACCACTGTACAAGGGATTGATCTAGATTCAGTGACACTTAGAACAGAGCAATTGGAATCAATTTAAGTCTCACTAAATCTGGATCCAATGCAGATTCAATCCTACCTAGCCTTGCTAAGCCACAACTAGCAAAATCAAAGTCCCATTGATTTCAGTGGATCAGTATCAAATAAGCCTGAGATTAAATTTATCCTAATACATGCACAGGGGGCATCTTTGTTGCTTTTGTTACTTTGTGTTGTGTCCCTGTTTCAAGATGGAGATCATGATCATTTATTACTAGCTCAGTGCTGGTGACCCTATGCCACGCAGAGCCCTTTCTGCGTGCACGTGAGCCATAAGTCGCTGGATCACTACTCCACTCCCTGCAGCCAAACCTCAGGAGGTGGCTGCAGCCACGGTGCTGGCTCTTCTACAGGCAGCGGACCAGGATCCGGAGCAGTTGGCACTGGCGGCGGATCCGGAGTAGCGGGTCTGGAGGCACATCTGTGCCTAGGATTCCCCCTTCCACCACCACTTCCGGTTTTGCCACTGCCACTTCCGGTTCCGCTGCTGCAGCCCGCCACCAACTGGTTGGCCCAAAAAGGTTTGCCGCCACTGCACTAGCTTGTAGTTGTAATTGATGCTGCACGTACTGTACTAAATTTTCTTCTATGTCTACTTCCATGTTTAGCTTCTAGGAATGTATGAACTTGTCAGTTTCAGATTCTACAACTTTCAGACATTTTGAAACACAGAATATAACTACACGATCAACTACTTCAGGATTTGCTCCATTTATAAAATGAGTGCATTCAAAGTTATTTTTAACTGATCGCATGACACAAAGGCTGAATTGAAGTGGGCCAACTTAAAGTGGCTTTTTCTTTCTGTCCTCGAAGGGTTTCTACTTTTTAAGCTGGAAGGATTTGAACATCTCCTGTGTGATTAATTGTGATATATGCTTGTTATGACAAGACGTATTTATGTAGGTCGTGTTTTGCCGACATAAGTAGTTTGTGCATGATGTTCAGGACTGGGGAGGAGGGGTCATACAAAAGCAAAGCACTGTGAGAATGGTTTGCTATGATGCTGCTTTCTCATTTAAAACTTCTCAGACTGCTACATTTCTGAAAAACTTCTATAGAAATATAACGTGGTACTTCACAATCTCAGACTACAGAACATCAAAAGTTTGAACAGTAATTTTGCAAAATACATCATGGTTCACAATTGAGAATGATTCTAAATGGAATCAACACTTTCACCACCCATCTGTTACTCCTTTCCCTTGTTTTCAAGTAATCCATGCAGGAATAAACTAGCTTAAAACTAAATGTCATTAGTAATTCTGCTCTGTCCCAACGAGCACTGACTTGACTACATCGATTTCTGCTAAAGTTTGCTAATTTTTTTCCTTAAAAGCCTCTACAGAATTTCTTGCACAGATTTTTGTGTACAGTATTTCTCTTGAGTATGTCTTGCTTTTGTATGTAACAAAAAGTATGTTATTTTTTTTTAAAAAAAAAGTCTTACAGATTTTTGAAATTTGAAATACAGGAAGCAAACAATTAACAGGAGAAAGAAAACACATAATATGTGCATTTTTGTATGGGTGTTTGGACTGAAGAACTGAATCACAAAATTTGAAGGAATGTGCAAACAATAATAATTGCATTCTGATTCTGACACTAGTCTGGGAAATATAAATTGGGTGGTTTGTATTAGCCAGCAAATTAGATGAGTTTTTCCTTCTCTGTGCTTGTTTTCCTCTTTGGGGACTTTCAGTGGGACAATATGTCTCAGGGGCCCAAACAAAAGCAGAAAGTGGAAACTGAAGGATAGAAGGGAAAGCAAACTGACCATTGGATCTGCTGCTTCTCTGCCTCGTCGTCGTTTAGTCGTGTCCGACTCTTCATGACCCCATGGACCAGAGCACGCCAGGCCCTTCTATCTTCCACTGCCTCCTGGAGTTGGGTCAGATTCATGTTGGTTACTTCGGTGACACTGTCCAACCATCTCATCCTCTGTCGTCCCCTTCTCCTCTTGCCTTCACACTTTCCCAACATCAAGGTCTTTTCCAGGGAGTCCTCTCTTCTCATGAGATGGCCAAAGTATTGGAGCCTCAGCTTCAGGATCTGTCCTTCCAGTCAGCACTCAGGGTTGATTTCCTTTAGAATTGATAGGTTTGTTCTCCTTGCAGTCCAGGGGACTCTCAAGAGCCTCCTCCAGCACCACAATTCAAAGGCATCAATTCTTCGGCGATCAGCTTTCTTTACGGTCCAGCTCTCACTTCCATATATCACTACAGGAAAAACCATAGCTCTGCCTACGTGCAGTCAAAAAGAAAAGAAATCTGAACAATCTGAGGAAGATGAAAGATAGAACAGAGCATTTTGAAATCACAGGTACTTCTCCCCAGAATGTGTAGAACTAAACTTTTTCTTGACACAGCACAACTGAGGAGAAGTTTGAGTGGATTGTGTTAGTGTTCACCCATTTCAGTTGTGTAGGTAGGCCTATGTGTGCTGGGGGTGGATGGGTTAGTGCATTTGGGTCCACCCACCTCATCTGGGCAATTCACTACATGCTTGTCTTGTATAACTGTTTGCTGGTATTGTTTGTCCAGTCTTTTTGCTTGATTTGATTTTAGCTAATTAATTATCTCTTCCTTTTCCTAATTTTCTGATTCTAATGAATCAGGGATTTTATGGTGAGTACAATGATATTACTAAACTATCCTGCCTCTTAATTTTGGTTAGGCACTTGTGTCACAAAGCTAAAAAGAGAGATGAAGGAGGGCACTGCCTCTTGGGCGGATATAAAATGTGTGACTGATTTGTTGGGTACCCAGTGTGATGCCATGGATTGGGGAATGGACTAGTACTCAGGACGCCTGGGTTCAATTCCCCCCTAAGCCATGGAAACTCATTGGGGGGAGTGGAACCGATAAAGCCCCTCCTTAAATATCTCACTTACCTTGAAAACCTTGTTAAGATACAACATGACCTATGAGGAACCCAATGAAAGCTGTTCTTGGTCAAGTTTCCTGATTCAGTGAATGGCATCATCCTTTCACTGTCACCCACTAACAATGGCTGGATTTGGTCAGGTTTTTCACCACCAACTTATCTTTGAACAGGATCTGTAATATACTATCGCTAGTAGCCTCTTCCTGTGACTTTAATGAGAAGGAAGGGATCTGCCACTTTGCTCCTACATTGGGCTCTTCCTTCAGTTAAATGGTTGGTGCTGGAGGTTGGGCATTGCAGGTTTGAAAGGAAATGACTGTTGCTTGCTTACTCCTTGTCTTTGTAGAAGAAAATTTCCCCTTGTTAACAAATGGTCTCCTGCCAGAATGCCACCAGGGTCCGATGCTTTGTTATCTTGCTTGGGCATAGGGCAAGATCAAGAAGACTGCCTGGAATCTACAACCAGCCTTTTATTCACATGGGAACTGTGTGGTAACAAGTACATCGCCCTGCTGTACAAACCTAAGCTTTTTTAGATGTCTACACAATGAGACAGAAGCGTATAATTGCTTGTGCTATTGGACACAGGTCAGCTGAGTTATTGTGTGGTAAAAGGATGTAGAGAATATTAAACCCACTACAAATAGTGTATTTCACGTATTAGGGCATGGGGGGAGTGCTGCTTAGGTGGTTTGTAGAAATGGAGGACTTTTCTATGAATCTATGTCCGGAAACTTCAGGGAGTCCAAAATGCAGCAGCCAGATTGCTGACTGGGACTGGTTACAGGGATCACATACCCCCCCCCCCCAATTACAGCAGCTCCGCTGGCACTTGGTCCGTTTTTGGGCTGAATTCAAGGTGTTGGTTCTAACCTTTAAAGCCCTAAATGACTTGGGGTCCAAGCTATTTCAAGGATTGCATCTCCCTTTATGAGCCTGCTCAAGGGTTAAGATCATCAGGGGAGGCCTTTCTCTCAGTCCCACCACCTTCACAGCTGCATTTGGTGGGGACGAGGGAGAGGGCCTTCTCTGTTGCTCCCAGACTTTGGAACTCCCTCCCACAAGAGGCAAAAAAGCAAAAAATAAAGTGTGCTGCTTGTATACTGCCCCGTAGCACTCTCTGGGTAGTTTACAAGTTAATTATGGAGACTACATATTGCCCCCCCCCATGAGCTCTGTACTCATTTTACTGACCTTGGAAGGATAGAAGACTGAGTCAACCTTGAGTCAGCTACCTGGGATTGAACCCCAGGTCGTGAGGACAGTTTTGGCTGCAGTACAGCCGTTTAACTGCTGCACCACAAGGCCAGACTGGCCTCATCTTCACTGTCCTTCCACAAGCAGGTGAAGTCCTTTCTCTTCAGGCAAGCTTTCCCTCAGTGACTGGCTGCCTGAGTGGGTTTTGTTGGGTTGTTGTGCCTTTCTGCTTTGAATGTGGTTTGGTGTTGCTTATGTTTTTTATGGTATTTGTTTGATCCCTTTTAGTATTTGTACACTAACTGCTAGCTTTAATACTGCCTTTTAATGACATAAATTATTTTTTTTTCAAGGACTTGATGTAAATAGTTTACTGTATAGCATTTCATTATATTTTCTTTAGGGAGACGCTATACCTGACAGTGAAAATCAGAGGCCACATTCCCCTGTATTTTTCTTTTTACTGTGGGAGCTCCAGATTAAGTAAGGGTTTTGCTGTTGGTGATAGGGCATCTTGTCCTCCTTACTGCCTATTGTCCTGTGCAAGAAACTGAAACATTCTATGCAGGTTGATGCTTTTTCTGGTGGATATTGCACAGAAAAGTTGGCATTCTAAACAGGAGTTGCACTGCTCCTCAGCAAGTTGTCATTTCATTTGTCCTTTTTTTTTTTTTTTTTGCTGAATTCTATATAGGAAGATGTCATTCTGTGAAGGACTTGTAATAGTCAGCCAGCAGTGGCACTTCAAATTTAATTTTTTTTAAAAAAATGGTGATAGGGAAGAATCACTTGAGGATCCTGTTATTATGGAAAAAACAGGAAATCTTGCTGACACAAGAAGTCTTGTCAGGAAGTCTTGGGGTGACAAAACTCAGAAAATTTCAAAGATCAAGATAATCTTGAATATTTGTCAGATCCCAATTTTAGACTGAGAAAATAGCTCCTGTCATAGCTTTGATCCATTTTGACATGCCCTGCTGCTGTTCCTCAGTTAAAAAATGAAAACATCAAGAGCTTTATTCTCCTGTGTCACTTGTACTTCAGTCTGTGCTAACAACAGATTCAGTTAACTAATTGGCTGTGTTTAGTGGCTCTATGACTTTGAAGCATGTGTTGTACACACACACACACACACAAAAACACACAAATATATTCATTTCAGTTCTGCTGCATTGTAATTCTGAGACTAGGCATCACACTGTCAGCAGAGGAGTATATTTGTATAATAAGAGTGGGAAATACTCTTGGCTTTGTTTCTTGGGTGATGCTCGTTCTGGTTACGTTTTATCCAGCGCTGGGTCCCTGACAACCTGAATTTGTGGCAAATTCCCATCCTGTGCTCATGAGCACAGGGTTACTTCAGGCCTTACACATTTTATTGCACAGGCGTTCTCTTCTCACTCCTCCTTGCATTCCCACTCCTGCTTCCCTGATCTCCACATGCTTCTCTGCTTTGCCAAATCTCCAAGCAGCAGCTGTTGGGCTCAGCCAAGGGCCATCTGTGAGCCTGGTGACTCCAAAGAGGATGACAGCAGCAAGGGCTGTATAGGCAGGGAGGGGCAGTACCGCATCCTTGGCACTAGTCTCTGTACAGATGGAGGTTGCGAAGGATCCCAGATGCATCACCCTGTGGAGATGGAGCAGCTTTGAGCTCACCAGCAGGTGCCACTGCGTCCGACTAAAGCATTTGTACTGCATCATCATCACCAAAAGCCCAAAACATTGGAGGGCCATAATGAAGAAGATGGTGAGAAAATCTAAATGATTCTAAAGGAAGAACTAGGGGACTTGCAAATAAAAAATTGCAAAGCATCTTGCAAATACGAAGCTGCAAGATGTAGCGCATTCTGATTCCCTTTGGAGCCATTGCTAACCTGCCTTGCCCCCAATCTGTCCTGAGTTTAGTTGTTTTCAAAGCAGCACAGACAGACTTAGGCAGTTGCTAGGATGTTGTTTCCTGGCCAGTCCTCAGGACTACCCTGATGCATGCATTGATAAAACTAGGTCTCTCTCTCTCTCTCTCTGATGTCTTCAGTCCAAATGCTTTTCTAGTCTCTTCTACCCCGGCCCCAAGCCCTATACTGTGTAATGTTTGGTTTTGCCACAAGTAAGTGCATACCTAGGTCTGTTTCTTTCAAAACTGCACTGAAGACCTAAATTGGAGGATTTGGAATTGGAGGCAAAATGGCTGCTTTTTCAGGCTCCAGTTCCTTTGGGACATAACCTGCTGATACACCAGTCCCATCTTCTCCTATGCAAATAGGACAATATATTGGGGTAATTATTTAAAACATTTATTTATTTGGTTGTTGTGGGTTTTTCGGGCTCTTTGGCCGTGTTATGAAGGTTGTTATTCCTAACGTTTCTCCAGTCTCTGTGGCCGGCAGAGTGCTGTCCCCACAACAACCATTAGATCCCGGCCGTGAAAGCCTTCACGAATACATTTATTTTATTTTATTTTATTTTATTTTATTTTATTTATAGCCTCTCTTTTTTCAAAAACTGGGTTTCAAGGCAATTCCCAACCAGATTATAGAGAGGTGACAAATAAAAACCCAATGGTAAAATTTTAAAACAAGCAAAACAAAATTAAATTGGGAACAATTTAAAACAAGAGAATTTTAAAAGTGTGGCATCTACCTGTTTAAAGCTCCTCTTACCAGCAGCCAGTTAGTTGCCCAATAAAAATATGAATAAATCTGAAGAAATTTGAATAAAAATCTATTTGTTTGCTGGTGGGAGGGCAACGGTAAGTGAGAAAGCCATGCTTTCCTGTGGCTTAGCTACCCTGTGGGCAACACTGAGAAAGCTTTTCTTATAAATAAGTGACATATATTTATCCTGCTTTTATTCCTAAAAACTGTACATATGACATTCTGTTTGACTGAAAGTCACACGAAGATAAAAGCCAGGTTATGAACTATGGACCAACAAGTGAGTCAGTTTTGCCCCAGTAGAGGACGAAGAGGAGGAGCACCCATTGTTGCCCTGCTCAGGCCCCCAAAATGGCAGCCCAGCATCTGGCCAAGCCATGATCCAGTGGAACCATTTGTATTACATACGTAATATTGTTAGCTTGGTGTTACTGAACCTCTCTGCAGGTTGTTCTCTGGCTGGGGTCAGTGCTGTGAATTTGATCCCAGCCCCAGAGTGAGGACTCTGCTGACCAGTAAAGGGAACCTGGGCTCAAGTAATGATTGTGGTGGGTAGTGAAGGGGGTGGGTAGTGAAGGTAGTGAAGTCCAGCAACATGGAGAGTCTAGAATTAATTGAAACTATGGTTGAGAAAACGCGCCTGGCCACCCTGACCTTGGGAGGGGGTGGCTGCAGTCCCAGGTACTTTAACCGCCATGGCACTATGCCCATGAGTGCTAATCACTGTGTGAATAAATGAGAATTAAATGGAAACCAGCAGCTGTGTTCCAAGAGCCCCCTAAGCAGGGCAGGAATGTTTGGTCTTTTTGCCTGACATGGATTACAAGGGTTAAGGGTGACTTCAAGCAGGCAGGGAGAAAAAAAAGCAGAAACACAGATACTCTTCTGACATGCAAGAGAAAGTGGCAGACAAACTTGGGAGAGGAGCAATGTGGTCTCCAGAAGCTTCACCAAACAGTGAGGAAAAACAAGCCCGCAAAGAAGACATTTGCTCACTCTGTAAGATCTCATCCATTAGGGATATGAAGTATGGAACAAATGAAGCAATGGGCTTAGGAAAGGGGGCCAAAGAAAGGGGCTAAGGGGAAATCAGTAGGAGTGAAGCCAGCAGGGAGCAGAGAAGTTGGAAACAGGAACAGGCAATCAGTCTTTCTTTATGCTGCCATTTCGATATACAGTAGATTCCGAGTCGTACATTTGAAGCAACTTACGAATATATCACTAATGTGCCTTAAAATGTTGCTGCCTGGGGAAAAAATGAAAGTGCATTTGTTTGTAGGATGTTTTAATATTATATAGGGGTGATTATTGTGTCTCAGTTTGGCAAAGAAAGAAAAAAAAAGAAAAAGATTACCCCCTGAGCTACCAGTTTACAAATTATTATGCATCTGGCTGCTTTGATTAGCAGGAAAATAAATGTATGCTGTGGTATTGCCTGGCAAACCTGATGGGTGGTTATGGACATAAGAAAAAAAAAGAGCCAACTATTTATTCATGCTTTCTAGCCTTGGATTGTCAGCATTTGGGGACAAGGAAAGGAGAATTAAGATGGATGGGAATATTTATTAAACATATACAGTATATCTAAAAAGAGATAGAGAGAAAGAGACCGGGTGTATTGTTGTTGTTTAGTCATTAAGTCATGTCCGACTCTTCGTGACCCCATGGACCAGAGCACACCATGCCCTCCTGTTTTCCTCTGCCTCCCAGAGTTTGGTCAAATTCATGTTGGTAGCTTCAGTGATACTGTCATCGGAGGTGTCAAAGCATAAGAAGGCTAAACAGGCTCACAGGTCAGTCCAACTGAGAGAGCCTTCCCCTGTGAGGGTCACTTTACCATCTCCTATCCTAGAGGAGTCGTCCAGGGAACTTCACAATCCAGAATCACTTTCTGAGGGAGAAGACTTTCCAGCACAGTCTCAACAACAGGCATTGAGGATGGTTCCAAGCCTGTCTCCTAGCCACGGCCATTCAGAGGCTGAGGTGATTTCCAGCCTGGCCTCAGCCCATTCTAACCCCATATCTATTGGGTGGGTGACAGTGGCTCAGGTCGGAGTCGAAGATGTCTCCACCACATGTCTCTCAGTGAAAACACCTTATAAAACGTCAGCATGTTTCACCAGACCAACATCCTTCTCGGCATCAAGATGTAATTGTGCTTCTTTACCCATCTCGGTGTTGCACTGTTGCCGACTTTGATGAGACGCTATACTGTATATGGAAACAGACCAGGAATACGAGTTCGATCCCATGTTCGATGCTGGAGAATATGTTTGACCCAAGAGGGTACCCGACGTTTATGCCTCTTCAGGGTCTTCTCCTTCACCACCTCGACACTGACACCAAGCATATCTCGAGGTCGAACCGATCACCATGAAGCATGCTTCGAAGCGATATGCTAAACAGGAGCAGCATTCTATTACCAAAGAGAAGCGACCTCGAAAACAATCAATACCGGCACCTTCAGTAATACAACACAGAACATCCCGGTCTCAAGCTTCACGCCAGGCTTTACCATCAAGATCAGTTCAACCATCTGATGTAGGACTGCAGGCTCCAATACCAAGAGTCTCTGCCTCTGCATCAAGAACACACAGACGCTCACCATCACCCACTCTGTTGGTTGAAGGGGGGAGTCCAGAGGCTCGTTGGCATCGTCAATGTCTGACTTGGATCAGCAGTCTGAAGCATCAAGGGAATCTCCTTCGAATCTGCCAACGTCAGATTCAGACGTGGCTGACATACACCCCTCATCTCCCTCAGAGGATTACACACCATACTTGCAACTAATACTACGAATGGCTAGGTCTTGGGAACTGGACATTGATCAACCTCCACTTCCCAAACAAGACTTAGTATTTGACAACATAAATCAAGAAAAATCACTACCTTTGATTGTGCTAAATCTAATCAAAGAATCATAGACTCAACCAACTACATCCCTGCAAATTTCGAGGAGGATTGAGAATCATTATCGAACACATGGTAATGATACATCTTTCCTGAGCAAGCATCCGGCCCTGAACTCTATTATTGTCCAGTCCAATCAGTCAAGGGCAGGGAATCGATCTAAGGTGATCCCTACTAACAGAGAGGGTTGTGAATTAGATGTGCTTGGCCGTCATCTGTATTCCTTGGCTACCTTTGTGATGAGGGTCTCTAATTACCAAGCGGCCATGGGTGCCTATCAGAGGCAGCTATGGAGTAAAATACTACCAATTCTTCAAGCAGCCCCTGAGGAAACCAGAGCCTCAGCCTCAACACACATTTAGAGGGGACAATACTTGCCAAACAACAGCGTTTGGCATCGAGGCACACTGCTGATGCAGCATCTAAGGCAATGACGTCAGCCATTGCCCTTTGTAGACATGCCTGGCTCCGCTCAGCAGGCATCAATGATGACACTAGGTCACAGATATAAGAGCTTCCATTTGATGGTGCTGGGTTGTTCAATGAGAAGACGGATGAGGTTATGGAAAACCTGCATAAAATTAGAAAAACAGCTAGATTTTGTTACGTCCAACAGCCCAAGTATCAACAGCAGCAATGGCGCAGACCATTTACCTTCCAACAGTCATATCAACAGTCATACCAGCCTTATCAGCAAACCTACCATTCTTATAAGCCTCCTCAAGATAGACCAAATCCGTCTTCATTCTCTGCTACCACATCTTTCAGACCTCAAGCCTCCAGTCAGCACCGTCAAAATTTCCATCGGCCTACCAAGGGCAAGCAATATCTTTGACAGTCCTCTACTGATTCCTACATCCAGCCCACTTTACCTTCCTCGGCTAGCTCTCTTTTTCAACAAGTGGTCTACCATCACCACAGACATGTAGGTGCTTGCCATCATACGTTTTGGTTACCTGCTAGAGTTCTTAGATCTTCCTCCTCTTGGTCATATCAACCAGTTCTGATGCTTCTCCATTTGTTTCCTCACCCTACTGTAAAGAAATTCCTTCGAGGTCTGCGAAATATTTGTCCTCCTGTGTGGCCTCTGACTCCTCAATGGTCTCTTCGGACTGTCCTGAAGGTGCTCACACAGTCTCCATCCATAAGCAGAATGGCTACTGCTTCTTTAAAATTACTGCCCTTAAAAACTTTGTTCTTGGTGCTGTCACGTCTGCATGAAGGGCGAGTGAATTAGCCACACTATGGGCTGATGAGCCTTATATCCAGTTCTACCTAGAGAAAGTTGTTCTCTATCCTGATGTTTCATTCCTCCCTAAAGTGATTTCGGAATTTCATGTTAATCAGCCCTTGATTCTCCCAACGTTGTTTCCCAACCCTTCATCAGATGTTGAGGGCATGCTCCACTCCCTCGATGTTCGTTGGGCTTTAGCCTTTTATGTTTCAAGAACTAAAGAATTCTATAAATCTCCCAAGCTGTTTGTCTGCTTTCATGGACCTCGGAAAGGTCATCCAGCTTTGTCCCAATCAATTTGCAGATGGTTGGTCTCTGCCATCGCTTTAGCCTATGACCTGGTTGGCAAGTCTCCACCAGAGGTGCCGCATAGCTGCACGGCATTGAACTCTCTGACATTTGTTGGTCAGTGACCTGGTCTACACCATTGACCTTTGCTACCCATTATAGACTGCATGTCGGAGCAAAAAAAAAAAAAAGCAAGCTTTGGAAGGGCTGTATTGACTTGGTTCTGCCGTGTCGGCCCTCCTTCTGGTAAGTGAGCTTGCTAGTCACCCATTCGTGTGCATTCACAGAGACCACGAAGAAGAAAGAAAGGTTACTTACCTGTAACGGTTGTTCTTCAAGTGGTACTCTATGAATCCATATGTCCCGCCCAACCTCCCCGCTGTCCATCACAATTACTTTTGGCATTTGATTTTTCAGCGGTGGATATTCAGAACTGAGGTACTGTGGGCGGGCAGAGCATGCACGATACAGGGAGACGTTTCTCTTGTCATTATGTAAGCTCTAGAATACTGTATTCTGAAGAGTCCTGCCCAGGTGCAGTTTAACACATTCGTGTGGATTCACAGAGTACCACTCGAAGAATAACAGTTACAGGTAAGTAACCTCTCTTTTCTGTCCATGGAGTTTTCTTGGCAAAGATACTGGAGTGGCTTGCCAGTCCCTGCTCCAGGTGGATTGCGTTTAGTCCAAACTCTCCACTGTGACCTGTCCGTCTTGGGTGTCCCTGCACGGCATAGCCCATAGCTTCTCTGAATTACTCAAGCCCCTTCGCCACGACAAGGCAGCAATCCGTGAAGGGGACTTAGGCATATACCAGATATTATAGTACACAATAGAAGCCTTATATGAAGGGAACCAGAAATGCCAGAACACCCTGACAGATTGGAGGGTTGCTTCTTTAAAGAACAAATTGTAGAAGAAATTAAGAAAATAACTAATCCCTTTCTGACAAATATGGCAGAGTGTGGGAATAATTATAGATATATATTGAATTCACCTATTTCACCATTGCTACAAGTAAGTAGAGGTCTAGAATTTTCCCAAAACTGTTAAAAATAAACTTAAAGAAGTATTAATAGAGAAAGGGTTAAACACAATAAAGAGTTGGATGAAAGAGATAAAAGATGAAAATGCTATGGTTTAAAACACGTGAGCAGGCTGGGGAATGGGAATGGGTGTCACTCCCTTCCTTGGCACTGATTTGAAATAAAATGTAGACCCCTTACTTTTCAAGGCAGCACATGTTTCATAACATGGAGGCATCTGGTTTGGCCCAGAGAGAATGGGACAGAACAGTTTAGCAGGTTAAGGCTGAAGCACCTACATTCCATACTTGGGGTGCAATAAGACAACTACAAAGGAGCTTGCCTGACTGCACTGAAAAGGGTTGCTTTAAGGATCTCCCTTAAAGTGACCTTTCTGTCTGCCAGGGAATTATTCCAGCCTGGACCCAAAATGTAGAAGCCTTACAACATGTGAACCTGAATGATTCAGCTTGGACACAGATCAGGGTTGGGCTGGAGCACATTTCCCTATACGTTGTGAGGTCACCAGGAAATTGATTGCGCTGGGCCACTCCACAAGCAGTCCAAAATGTGATCTGTTTCCTTGTGCATTCACACCCTTGCTCTGTCTGGGCACCTGATGTGGATTTCAGAGTTGTTTGTTCCCAAAGTGTTTTGATTGTGTACTGTATTTGTAAATGAAACAAGGTTTATAGAAACACCATTCATTTTTGATGTACAGTACACTTATCAAAAGGAAAAACACCTCTTTTGCTCTGAAATAGCTCAGTGTACGGGGAAGTGAGCAATAACAGCACTGACTTTAAAAAAGGAATGTTTCTTTTATTCCTTCATCTTTTTCTCCCATCAAACTTTTAACCAGAGATCTTAGCTGTTAATATATGAGCCTCAGAACTCTATTTTGTATTCAACTGCAAGGTCTGCCCCAGACATACACTCTTCCTAAAATGTGCACTTCAGCGTTCTTGTTTTTTAGTTTTATACAAGGACTGTGTGGCTTATTTCCCCTTTTCATTTACAAAAGTTTTTTTTTAAGTCCTACACTGCCTGCCAGGCTGGACCCATCAAAAAGCTGTATTCTGTACATCTGTAACAAATGCAGGCAAGACTTGGTCAGGATCCTTTTTCAGGGTAGAGTTTATGAGATAAAGAAATGGCTTGGGTGGGTAAGACTTTCCTTTTGTTCAGAGTTATTTCTTTTACTACATGAGTTAAAGCTAAATAAGTGCTTGTTGAGTTGTCATAGGGAGAGGGGAGTTAAGGAATACTGTAGCGGCAGCAGAATGGAGCGTGGGGAAGAGGTGAGGAGGTCTGTCATTTGCATCCCATCCTCAGCACTAGTTAGAACCGTCACAACTCTCAGCTTTGTGATATCTTCAGGCTTTGATCTATTTTAGAAACAGGAAAGAGTCCTTGTGGCCAAGAATCAATGGGGTTAATAGATATAGGAATAAGTTAGTGGGAACAAATTAGCAGAAGTGCTAGAAAGGAAACATCCATGACTGGAAGAACAGAAGAGGCTATAAGAGTGAGATAGGCGGTCAAGGGGAGGTGTCACAACTTGGTGGGATGAGGAGTACCTGTTTCCTAATGCACGGGTATGATGCCAGGGCTTGGGGTGGTGATGTAGTTAGAAGATTTCATTGTGGAGGAATCAGTGATGGGAGGGAAGAGGAAGAGGTTGCAGACATTGGTCAAAGGGTTTCCTTAACAGTCTAGTATTACCCATCTCCCAAATAGAATATTGCTTCTCCTGGGGCCTTTAATGATCATGTGTAGGGGAGGGGGTGGGAGTGAGAGTGCCTCTCTGCTGTTTGAGCAAAAGGCATGGTACTGTTGTTAGTGATCTATTTATTCAGGAAATCCCCTGGAAGATGTCAAGTCAACACCTGTGGACCCCCCTGAGGGGGTGGTGACCTGTGCCTGGCTGACAACATTCCCTGGGCTTTAAAATGAAGTGAAGGCAGATGGAAGAGCACGGCTGACAGGGATGAGAAGGAAGTTAACATTCTGGAGTCCTCAGCTTGCTGTGGATGTAAGGGAGATACATAATGCCACTAGACAGTTACGGAAACCCTTTGACCAATGCTGCGAACAAAAATTTTCTTTTCTTTACTCCGTTATCTTCAGAAATAATTCTTGACGCTAGGCATGGTAAGGATTGACAGAAAGTCTGAGGATTTAAAGAGGGATTCATCAGATGTTATCGAGGCATAGAGCCATGCCTGTGTATAATTTGGAAGTGGACTAAAAGGCTTTCTTAAACTCTTGAACCAACAGTTATAAACCAAGTGAATAGGTATAGGTGGAAGTGAGTGGTTGAGATTATCAACAAGCTGGGCATTTGCTGGACTCTTCCCCCAGAGCTGCCACACCCATCAGACCTCATCACCCAGTGTGTGACTGGGCTAATGGGGGTTTCGGTCTATACTTTCTGTATACTGTCCTTTTGTCAGCACCATTTGACTTTAGTAAATAGGCAGATGCTAACTTAATACAGAACCATTTGCTGCTGTAATGTAGATTGGTCTTCTGAGAGGATATCTTATGGAGCAAAAAGGCAGCACCTGATGCCCTTGACAAAATAGCTAGCCAAAGAGCGGTAGTAAGGAAAAGCAGTAGGCCTTGCCCCTCAATGGAGAAACTACAGAAGCTGCGAAGGATACTAAGTTTACTGGCCTCCTTCTCTTCATGGAAGCTGCCACTGACTCTGCATCAGGAGTGCAGAATTGTCTCTCTAGATGATATTAGGTTCCAGCTACCATCAACCTTAGCCAGCTTGGTCAGTGGTCAGGGTCCAACAGCATCAGGAGGGCCACGGATTCCCCCTTCCTTCCCCCAAAATAACATGAGCAGAGAGTGGTAAGTCATCCATCTGGTGTTTTCTTTGCACAGCTCAAGTCACCTTGGACAGAAAGAAAGAAATCCTGCTAAGTATCAGGGGTTCAGATACTGTACTTTGGATCGAGTCCTCTCTTTTGGGAGTTGCCAGTACATACTCTGAGCCTGGAGTCTTCATGTTTTAGGGAAGACATGGCACCATCCAGCTTCAAAGGAAGGAACGGTGTGCTTCCCCTCTCTCCTTCTACTTTAGGTGCCTTTTTTCATAGCAGAAACTCTGTGTGTCTCTGTGTGTGTCCTGCGAGGGGAGGGGGCAGTATTTTGTTCCCACTCTTTATCCAGGAGTTGTGCAGAAGAGGAAGCCTCACCAGGCCTAAGTATGGAAATGAAACATGTGGAAACATTTAAGGAGGGAGCTCTGAGGAGACTGTGTGCTGACTTGGGGGAAGGGGAAAGGAGGGAGAGATTTCCCTCCCGCCCCCTTTTGCTATGTAAGAAAGCTGCCAACTTTATATTTTCATAGAAAAATGAATGGTGCAGGAACAATTCTCCTTCTCCTCTCGATCATCTCCCTGCAGTTCAGAATAATACGTGCTGTGGTGCCCGAGGTTATGAGCAGATGAAAGAGAGGAATTGTCATAGTGGGAAAGCCAGACCTGAATTCTTTAGAATAGTTACGATGTATTTTGAAGGCAAAGACTGAAGAATATTGGCAGAGCACTGCATAAATACTATTGAAGCTGAAGTAGCTGAGAGGATGGGTGGCAAGGCCCAGGTTTCATATACCAGGGAACTACAGTGGATTGGGCCAGGTATATTTGCAAACACAGAGAAAAGAAAAAGCCACTAGAATAGCTGTGGAACTGCATTTGAGAAGTGACTTTCTGTTGGAGTAACAATAGGGTATATACTACAAGATAAAATGAATGGACATCTATGAAATTCATCAATAATATCTGTAAGAAAGGAAAGGGAAATTTGGGGTGCCACAGTAGTATGAATGCCTCTAACGGTGAGCTGCATTGCACCAGAACAAGAGGATGCTATAGCCTAAGTAGGGTGATGATACCCAATGTTGGTTGTTTTAAATCAATATATGAAAACCCTCACCACTTATTACTTCTGTGCCAGTGACCGTAATGTCCTTCCCTTCATTCAAACAACTTGCTGTTCCATGTAGTTTGGAATGGTGAGATAATCTCAATTTCTGTGAAGCCTGATTCCTTTCTTCATTTTCTTCCCGTCTGCACCCCTTTTCAGTTGCCCATCCCTCTTCATTCAGCCTTCACTTAAGCTTCTGGTTCATTCAACATCACCCCCAGCACCCAGATGCTAGGTTTTCTGTCTTTTCCCATCATTCTTCTTGCCCTTGCCTCTTGCCCCTGTTAAAAAAAAAAAAAAACCCACAGTGTTTTTGGCATCTAATAAGAAGAAATTCCACTTCTATCATAAAAATTGTCCTTGTTTATTGATTAAGTATTGTAAGAAACAAAGAACATAACATTTATAAAGCATTATGTAGGAAAATGCAACATTAATGCTTAAATAAAAACTTACGTATCAAATACTAGTTATTACATATATAATTAATTATTTGGTCCAATAATTACAATCTAAAAGACTTCACAAGTTATAAGTTGTAATTTTTTTTAACATTCTGTTGGTGACTCCTTATCACAATATTTATAGCTTTATCTAGTGATCAGGGATTGTTGTTATGGCCAAATGTTTAAAAATAAAGTATTCAAATGTCAGTGGTTACATCTGATATCAATGGTTATGTGGCATAACAATTTTTAAAAATCAATCAGGTGTCTTTCATCATCAAAGGTATATAAATTCACAGCCCATGCATATGTATCTGAGATTTACTTGATTCAGAATGGAAGAATGGAGGAATATTGCATTCCCCACAGGTGTAGATACTATTAGTGCTGCCCTTTGGTATTTTTTAAGAGATGTGGTTTTGATGTGGGGTGTGATCTCTAGGGCCACAATATGATCTTCACAACTGAGAAAAAAAATCTACTGAACATGCATCTTAGTTAATATAAGCAAGTTGTATTAGTTTAACCCATATTTTAGTATATCAGTTTCTTTAATTTGTTTTTTTTAATTGCTGCAATCCATTATGCTATCCAGATGCAGAATTCTGTGAGAGTAAAATCTGAGAGATGGCCCAAAAATCTCATTATTACTTTGGGATATATTCCTCATAAAACTGATAAGGTTTGCAGTTCAATTGAAACACAGTCTTACCTGGGAATAAGTCCAATTTCCATCAGTCAGGCTTGCTTTTGAGTAGACACATATAAAATTGCACTGTAAATCTGTAGTTTAACAACAACCAGTGTTTGGGTGCACAGGCAAAACCCACTTGGCTCTCTTCCTACCCTCATGTTGCCCTTTGTTACTTCGTTCCCGTGTCCTCATCTCTCTCCCTCTTTCTTCTCCAGAAACTCTCTCTCTCTCTCTCTCTCTCTCTCTCTCTCTCTCACTCACTCACTCACTCACTCTCACTCTCACTCTCACTCTCACTCTCACTCTCACTCTTTCTTTCATCACAGTTAACCAGAGGGAGGAGAATAATGTTTACTTCTTTGGCATGGTTTCTGTGCATCACATATGTTTGCATCTCCCAGAGCACATGTCTTTGTGATACCTGGCTGTTGCCAGTGCAGATGCTGCTGCCTGTAATGAGTATAACTGCTTCAGCAGCAAGAACACCCATTAAGCAAAAAAGACTAATGAAGAGCTGAACAGGAAATCAGAGACTGCAAGATGGTTAGCTAGTTTTATCAGTGGTGTCACTGCTTGTCTCCCTCCACTCCAGCGACAAATTTTTATAACACTTAAAAGGCAAAGCCCTGTTCATATTTGCAGAGAGTAATGCCTCTGGACATAGTGCTGTGTGCAGTTTCTGCCTTGCTATAGCGTGAACTGGAGATTGCTTCCTTCGTGCATAAACAGATGATGACTACCCCCTTACACAAAGAGTGGAGAAGAGGAGGAATCAGACACATAATATATCATCTATATGTGTGGTTAGAAGAAACAGGATTCCAACCCAAGAAAGTAGCAATTATTCATGACTCTGATAGTTTACTGTTATGTTTTTTAAACACAGAATTAGGCAAGAACTATTTCCACAATATCTTAGAGAAGTGAGAGAAATTCATAGCAGACACGTGAGTTTTGAGGAAATCTGTTGCTGGCTAAAATAGCAGAGAGGAATTCCTAGGAAAATTAAAGGCAGAAATGAAGATGATTCCATCTGTTTCTGTTCTGGCCTTTTCAAATCTTTATCCCCATCTAGAAATTTTCCCCTAAATTAAAATGCATACTGAGCTCTGCCTTATTGGAAGACTTCATGTTGTTCTGGAATTTCCTTGGTTGGTAGTACTATACGTCCATGGTCAACACTTTCAATTACCTGTCTGGAAGGCAGTTTGATTGTTGCAGTATTTTCCATTTTCCATGTAGTTTCTCCATACACATTTTCTGGTATACAGAATAGTCTTCAGTGCCTGGAAATGGTCGATGTGGGCAACATTATTACATGGCAGAGAAGGGGTGGTTGGTTGGGGGGGAATTGTCCTGTGGGAAGATATTGACCAGTGTAGCGATCCCCACTGTAATTGATCATTGCAAAAATGTACCCTGATTGCTGCCAAAACAGCTGAGACACATGAGTGCTATTTTGTCACATATTACACATGGAAGAAGGTATGGCGACATAAATGTGTAATATGTGGATCACTTTTCTCCCAGATCACTTGCTTTAGTGTTTATTTCCTATCAGTCTGACAATGAAAGCAGGCCATGTTCTTGTTTTAAACGTTTGTCAGCTGTTATACATTTTGCTTGCACCCCCACCTTCCCAACCCTCCTTCTCCTCTCCCATGTTATGTTGTCAATAACCATACTCTGGCACATGTACTTGTTCTTTCTTAATTGCTGGTTTCCTGCTTCGTTATTATTAATTGCACAACAAACAAACATTTGAATGAAACATACAGCATTAAATAATAAGAAAGGCTATATAAGAAAGATGGTTGAGTGAGGAAGCTAATGGAAGAGGTACATACAGTCAAAGGTACCAGGAAAATGAAAACATAAATTTTCAAAATGACAAATGTTCTGTTGGATAAACAGACACTAGAAGCTACTTTTTTATAAGGTGGAATTTCAAACTATCTATCCCAGCTCAATCTACTTTCACTATCCACAGCAACATTCTCAGGCTAATCTTTATTTATTTATTTTATTTTATTTTATTTTATTTTATTTTATTTTATTTAAAATATTTTTAACTCACCTTTCTCCTTAAAAAGGACTCAAGGTGGCTTACAACAATTAAAATACAGTATTTAAGATTTGCTGTTGTTGTTTAGTCTTTAAGTCTTAAGTCATGTCTGACTCTCCATGACCCCATGGACCAGAGCACACCAGGCCCTCCTGTCTTCCACTGCCTCCCGGAGTTTGGTCAGATTCATGTTGGTAGCTTCAGTGACACTGTCCAACCATCTCATCCTCTGTTGCCCCCTTCTCCTCTTGCCTTCACACTTTCCCAATATCAGGGTCTTTTCTAGGGAGTCTTCTCTTCACGTGAGATGGTCAAAGTATTGGAGCCTCAGCTTCAGGATCTGTCCTTCCAGTGAGCACTCAGGGTTGATTGCCTTCAGAATGGATAGGTTTGTTCTCCTTGTGGTCTAGGGGACTCTCAAGAGTCCCCTCCAGCACCACAATTCAAAAGCACCAGTTCTTCAGCGGTCAGCCTTCTTTGTGGGCCAGCTCTCACTTCCAAACATCCCTACTGGAAAAACCATAGCTTTGACTATGCTGACCTTTGTTGGCAAGGTGAGGTCTCTGCTTTTTAAAATGCTGTCTATGTTTCTCATCGCTTTCCTCCCAAGAAGCAGGAGTCTTTTAATTTCGTGGCTGCTGTCACCACCTGCAGTGATCATGGAGCCCAAGAAAGTAAAATCTGTCACTGCCTCCATATCTTCTCCTTCTTTTTGCCAGGAGGTGATGGGACCAGTGGCCATGATCTTGGTTTTTTTTTATGTTGAGCTTCAGACCATTTTTTGCGCTCTCCTCTTTCACCCTCATTAAGAGGTTTTTTAATTCCTCCTCACTTTCTGCCAACAGCGTTATATCATCTGCATATTTGAGGTTGTTGATATTTTTCCAGCAATCTTAATTCCAATTTGGGATTCCTGCAGTCCAGACTTTTGCATGATGTATTCTGCATGTAAGTTAAATAAGATTGTATCCCAGTACAGTTTCCACTCTTTTGTTGACTCGTATGATGGCTACTCCATTTCTTCTACAGGATTCTTGCATATAATAATAGATATGATAATCGTCTGAATTGAATTTGCCCATTCCCGTCCATTTTAGTTCATTGATGCCCACGATGTCAATATTTGTTTTTGCCATCTCCTTTTTGACCACATCCATCTTACCAAAGTTCATAGATCTTACATTCCAGTTTCCTATGCAATATTTTTCTTTGCAGCATTAGACTTTCCTTTCACTTCCAGGTGGGTCCTCAGCTGAGCATCCTTTCGGCTTTAGTCCAACCACTTCATTAGCTCTGGAGCGACCTGTACTTGTCCTCCGCTCTTCCTCAATGGCATGTTGGACGCCTTCTGACCTGAGGGGCTCATCTTCCTGTGTCATATCTTTTAGCCTTTTGTTTCTGTTCATGGAGTTTTCTTTGCAAAGATACCTGGGTGGCTTGCCAGTTCCTGCTCCAGGTGGATCACATTTAGTCAGAACTCTCCATTTAAGATATAGAATACTAAAAGGATCAATGAACACAATACCAAAAAACATAATCCATACTAGAACACATTCAAAGTTTCTCACAGTTTACTAGTTTTGTCTGTAGCTTCTGGGAAACTCCTCTTTGTAATGGAGCCCTCTACCACTGAAAGATACAGGATTCCAGTACCATTTATCAGGTTCGGGAACTATATGGTGGTATTGATTGACTTGGTTCAAGGAGGGCTGTACTTAGTCCAGGTTTACCACTTTGCCTGTTGTCTTGCTTTGTAAAGTGGCCATTATGTTTTATGTGGTCATTAATCACCCTCATCAGAGGGTCATTTTCTCTTTTGCAACATACCTGACTAAATCCTCTTGGCTAGTTACATTAGAATAACACAAATGGCATGACTTTTGGAAACATTGCTTTCAGCTATGAAGTCACTGTAGGCATTATCTGTCATGTACTGAATTGTGTGATTCCATATGCAATTGCTAATGCCTATGGTGATTTCTTGAGGAACTTTGCTTCCAAAAGTTATGCCATTTATGTAGCTATAGAAGAGGAATTTTGCCACTGTGACTGGCTTCTTTTCCTGCAGTGAAATAATTAGGAATGCATCTAGACAATATTTTATTGTCAAGATAAAAGAGCACAGAGTGCTGTCCTCTGAAGATGCCGGCCACAGAGACTGGCGAAACATTAGGAAGAACAAACTTCAGAACACAGCCAAAGAGCCTGAAAAACCCACAACAACCAATCTTTTATTTGTTACCATTTTTGCAGTCAGTCTACAATGAGACTGTGTAAGTGTTCACAGAATATGATGTATAACTAAAATAATATGAACATTGAACATTTCAAGTAAAATGGAGTATTTGTTCAAAGAATAAAGAGTAACATTCAGTGTTATGTTGTTGATTTCAGAATATACTTAAGATTTCTAGATCCTTAAATGGAGCATCCTTTTTTTAATTTTATTTCTTGGTCATTTAAAGAAAGTTAATATATTCCTTTTCATGATGAAGCAGAATTTAGTGAGCCAAGGAATAAGTGAGGGTGGGGCCACATTTTTCCATTCCCTAGCCAAAACAGGCCTGCCTGCCAATTGCAGATTCCCCACAAGGTCTTAGTTTTTGGACTGACCTGCATCTCTAAGATGTACCAATAAGAAGACTAATAAGGTAGGAATTATTTTTATACCTGATTATTCTTTACAAGGTTTTGTAGAAGAATCTTATTTTCTGGAGTATATTATTCAATATGCAATCTGTACCTCAAAGCATGCATGGACCTTTTCCATTTTCAGTATTGTTATTTTGCTGTTCCCTCAGCATTAGAAAATAAATCATTTTAGACAGAGTGTCTTTTATGCTAATTTCAAATAACTATATATCATTAAAGATAAGCTATATTTATGATTTGAGCTGAATTTTAGATAGCTGTGCCTCAAGCACCTGAATGTGTTACAAGAAGTAATACATTTATTATTTATTTAGAAAACTTTCCTATTTTCTGTCAGCTAGACCTCCCAAAGAAATGAGTAATAAAATAGATGAAACAATTACTTTAAAATATGTTTAAAACAGCTTTAAACAAAAACATAAACATTTATTTTTAAATAAAATATATAATAAAAACAGTTTTAAAATAAATTTTAAAAGCAAATTTTAAAACCAGTTTCCGAGGACAAAGACTCTTTGGAAAACCTTACAAATATGAAATTACACCTTCATGGTATCCTATCTCTGGCCACCAAAAACATACCAAAACAAAAAGAAAATATTGTCTCAGGAAACTCACATCTAGACTATGATGCTCTACTCACCGCTTACAGATAGATAGACAGTAACTGATATTCAGAAATATATTGCTAGTGGTGTCCTGGATTCCACACTGATAGGAGTGAAGCATGGGGACATTTTAGTACCAGGGGAAATAATGACATTTGCCACTACCACTTCCAGTTTCCTTGTTGCCTCTAGGTTTAGCGGCACTAGTAAGAGTTCCAGTCCTTATAGGGAGGAGAATGACTTATTCTAGCAGCAATATCCTTTGACCCAGTCTTGTTATTGTATAAAGTTTTTACAGGTGACTTAGCAGGGTGACTACATTGACAATATACCCCACAGTTTGCATCAGATTTGGCACTGGTAAAATGGAATTAAAAAACAGTGAGTATATAATGTGAAGCTTAGCACAGGGAAACTCAGTGTTTTTCATTGGGCAATTCTATCTTTTGTGCATCTGGCAGTTTATTTTGCTCCAGTTTGGCTGATTTCAGTTTTCTTCACTTTCTGGCACATGTGATCACCTGACACATGGACATACTGTCACATCAGCCGTGCTCAACTAAGCACCTGCTACCTCCCTTCCTGCAAACAATTATTCAATACTATTGTGGTTGTCAAAGGTAACACTGTGCCAGATAAGTGCTATGTCACTTTAGGAAAATTAAATTTTAAAAGAGAAGGAAGTAAAGGGATGGTCCTGATGGGAATGGCCAATCAGCAAAGACTGGTGTTTTCCTCATTACATTTCTCTACCTCTACCCCTGTGGACTAATGCACCATGTGGACATCTGCGGTGATTTCACCTGCAGGGACCCTGTTTGAAAAACTTGAATCAAACTGGGTTTTCCCCATTGTGTAGTCATGCTCTTGGTCTTGAATAAGCAGTTCCTATTAGTTTGAGAAGAAGTCCTGTACCTGGGGTAGATGAAAACTGTTAGAACTATTCTGTTGTTATGCATCAACTTAGCTGCCAGCACCTTTGGACTCTCCTTGAGGCTGTGGCTACAGGAACTTTCACAATGAGCGCCTTCACATCAGTATTTACCACTGCGTGTCTCTGAATCAGCAGGTTCCATTTAGCTACCATGACCGTCATAGCCATGAGCAATAGACTTTTTCTTTTCCTTGCATCTGTCCAATCTGCTTTTATAATCGTCTAAGCTGTTTACCATTAGTACATCTGAATCCCCCTGATCCTTTGTTTAAAAAAAAAAGTGTTTGCAAGCTTGTAATCCTCTCATAATTTTGCTGATGTATTAGTGATTAACTTCCACATTTCTATTAGAAAAATAAAACCATTTTTTCACATGAATGTATTTTTGATAGTTTTTGTTTTATTCTATTCAGTTAAAAATTGTCAAATTTTAATTAATTAATTATTTAAATTTATATGCCGCCCACATTACTCAAAAGTCTCTGAGCGGCTTACAATAATTAAAATGCAATAAAAAAAGATAAAACAACTAAAATACAATCAAAACACATACTCTAAAAATTGCCATCAGGACCCATAGTTGATATTATTTTAATTAAAAGCATTCTGGATTTGTTGACTAAACCTAAAATTTCATCTATCTCGTGTATTTAACATGCTTTTTTAGAGACTGTCTTTGGGGAAATAGTGGTTCCGATGAGGGGCTTTGAGCAACATCTTCTGCAGGAAAGACTTACAAAGAATTTTTCTGTCATCTCTCTAATCTTCTCTCAATTGTCTTCAAAGGGCCTGACCCCACCCCCACCCCAGTTAGTTAGTGTCTCACTTCTGTTCTATATAAGGAAATGTTTATTGTAAGTTTTAATGAAGTAAATAATATATTCTTCACATTGATTTTGGTTGTCTTATCTTACCATTTTATTTTTTAAGTTTTGTCACCATTTTGCCAATTTTATCAGGAACTTTTTATCATTTTTAAAATTAGCACTGATTTTTATTTTTTGTTCTTTTCTGCATAATAATAAGATCAACAGTATGTACAGAGAACAAAAACAAAACTAGGCATGACCCCATTATAAAATTATTTTGTTCAAGTCCCATTTTAAACTCAAAATGTGAGAGATTTGAATAGGTCCTTGACTTTATTGAAATGAATAAGACTTAGAAGTATTTAATTTGGGATGGGGTAGGCCCTCATTTATTTCAAAACAGATCCATGTTTCCAGTTATGATTTTTTTTCCTGCTTTGTTATTCCATGGATACAAATAATTTAACAAGGAACTTAATTTATCCATTTAGTTTCTTCCACCATTGAGTACTGTAGTATATACACACACATATTCAGCTTGAATTAATTACTTATTTAGTCTTCCAAGAACACTATGAGCTTCCTGCAAAATATCTAGTTATCATTCCTAGTTGTCTTCAAGGACTGCCCTGTCTGTGCCTCTTAAATTTTAATCTAGCTGAAATTTTGATCCAACCGACTTATACTGATTATTTATATATATAAACTTTTTCTTGTGATAAGACTAAGGGGTTTTGGCACCTCATATCTTGTAATTCAAACAAATTCTATCAGATAGGCAACTTTTTTTGAACATGCAACATTTTGGATCACTCTTACTTTCTCTTTACATTTAGTGAAGTTATTTTCAAATATTTTCCTAGCATCTTTTATCATTTGTCATCTTATTAGGCTTTTTCTGACCTTTTAGCTTTGGTCATTTGTGTGAGCAAGATATCTTAATTGGGTTGTTTATTATTTTTCCTCCTGACTGTACATGCTTTAGGGTCATGGTGGGTTTTTTAAAAAATGTCTCAATAGTCCAGTATCCACAAAATAACTATCATTGGTTGTGAGAAAAGATTCTTTGTGCTTGTAGATCTTAAGAGGGAATTCTCCCATTAGTTCTCTTATTTCCCCAGTACATGTAAAATGATTTCGTGACTGGGGAAGTGGCAAAAAATATACCGGCATTCATCCTCCAGCTGTGTCACAGTGATGCGGACCAGTGCAGGGAAATCCTTGATTCACCACCTTTTCCTGTTGGTTTGGCCTTATCCCACCAGAACTGCTATTCCTTTTGGGCTGCCTTCTCCTCATCCCAGGGGCTCCTTTCCTACTGCACTCAGGACTGGCTTGCAATCAGGTTTTTCTAAACCTTCCTGCTCTGCAGAAAGAACATCTCCTTCTCAAAAACTGTGGCAGTTTTCCAATTACAGATTAACTACAAAACCCTGTTGCCATTCCCCTGTTCGCTAGTTTAAGCACTTTCGCTTGTGAAAATTACATCTGCCCTTTTCCAAAATGGCAGGTCATTGTTGCAGGTATAGAATTGGCGTTGGATATCTAAATTAGTTTGTTACATGAAAGAAAGCCTATAGCGTGCCATTCTCACCTGCCAGCTAATACATTAATATTTTAATATTTGTTGATCTTGACCCCTTGCTGTTAATATGATAACCAGATGCACTAGAGAACAGCGCTTCTGTACCTATTAAGAAGACAGAATATTCTGACTAGTTCCCTTCAGAGACTGGCCATGCTAACTGGAGGATTCTTGGAGTCAAAAAGGTAATTTTTCCAGTTTCTGATGTCTCGACCAGAAATGAATACAAGGCCCCAGAGAATCCCTGGAATGATGCAAATCAATGTGATCTAATCCATACTATTAAGAGAATCTTTTGTGTCTTTGGGGTGGTTTATGTAGAATTCACTGGATGTTTTTTTTTAAGCTTAGGTTTATTTCTTCTTCTTTTCAAAATAAAATTGTAATGTTTGGGGGGAATTCAAAGACCCACCAGTACTTTAGTGGTTTCAGTTGTGAAAACATAAAATACATATTTTGCATCTTTAATATTATCTGATTTCAGGAATCTCTCACATTTCTTTAGATATGTTTAATACAAGAACCATAATGTTGAGAGGTCAGAGCAAGTGACAGGCTGTACCCGTCCCCATATATCTGTTTTAGAATGAATCATATAGTTTGTTTATCTTGTGTTTCTGTTAAATTCGCTGGGTATTTCATAAAAGAAGCCTGGTTTCAAAATCAAGAGACTATAGCTTTAATACTAGCAAGCTTCCACTTTTAACAGACTTGACAGTGTTGTTGCCAGTTTCATTTAATTGGCAGTAACATCGCCTTAAAAACAAAGGTGTTGCCCATCTCATAGGTTTGGTCACAAAGGGGGAAAAGCCAAAGGAAGCCCTCCCTGGCATTCCACACAGTCCTCCCAGGTGCTCAAGTCTCCCTACCCCAGTAAACCATTCCCATCACCAGCCCTTATCAGAATGACTAGCCTAGGTGGAAGGAGATTATTTTTATCCGGTTTCTTGGGTCTTAGAGCAACTGGCTTTCTCCTCTTCTTACATAGTAATTATAGTTCGCCTACTACTGAATTAAGTAAAGCACACTGCCTATTTCATGACAAGTGAGCATGACATTATTATTTTTTTAAATCTGCTTTTCCTATATGAAATTTAAATCACCCATAGCACTTTTATCCTCACAATGACTTGTGTGGGTAAAACACTACACTCGCAATAGCCATGGCCACATTTTCCATTTGAAATTGTTACTTGTTCTACAGAAGTGCTTCTTTTAGTCTGAATTTAGTAAAATGAGGAAAAATCAGTTGAAAAGATACTTTATCACTCTGCAAAACAGTGGTGGATAAGCAGGTCCTGAGGAAGCTAGTTGTATAAATTAGCGGGTGGGGAGAGATGGGCAGTGTTGATGATTGTATTTTACTCTGTTGACACCCGGTAATTGTGACCAGGCAGCAGTCCCTGGAAAACCAGATCTCTGAATAGCTTCGCTCTAACTGCTCTTGCCTCCTGCTCACTGGTCTCGCCAGTCCCCCTTAGTCTCCCCCCTTGCTACTCTGCCACGTGCCTCATTATTGCTGGAGTTGTTGGGGTCGTGACCCCTGGCTCATTCTCTATTGACCCTTGACCTCCGGAGACTAATCTGTGTCAACAGGCCCCCAGGGATGGAGGAACAGCAGCTCTGCAGGTGGAGAGGAAAAGAGGAGGGGGTGGCTGGGGAACTCACCCCCTCCAGCTCTAGGAATTTCGTGGAGGAGGCAAAGAGACAGGATGATAAAGGGCAATCCAAAACAAGTGGATGCATTGAAATCAGGTTGATTTAATCCCTTCTCCCAGCAACCTGCTGCCTGGTCTCTGCTCTTTGCTTTTGTCTCATTCCTTCTCCCGACCTGTCTCTTCACAGCCATTGGCCTCCTCCTTTTGTTTTCTACTCTCCCCCCCCCTTTAAATTGGATTTGATGCTGCATCCTTTCCTAGTGTCAGCCCCTTCACTTCCCTCTCTCCTCTGCTTCTGTGAATCTCTTTGCCCCACCTCTCCCCACTGAGAGGGCGGAGAATGCCCTCTTGCGGCAGGATAATTTTGTAGGAAGTTGTAGTTATCCCCCCAACCCCCAGACAGCTCCTGGGAGGGAATTCCCTGCTGTGTCATCCCTTAACATTGGCTAACTCAGCCAAAAAAGGGGGCAGGGCGGAGTTGCTCCTGCCAGCAACTGTGATTGTTAGAGTGATATGATATACTATTGAAAATGTAAAGAAGTAAAGATGCTACTTTCTACTATACTGTCTTGTTTACAGTTCAGTGTCAGAGGCAAAATTCTGGAGTTGTCCATTAGCCCAAATCCCCTTGGTCCAAAAAAGACCTTGCTCAAGTTACAATAAGGGACACCATTCCCATTGATGTGAGAAGGAAAGCTCTATGCACCAACAGATGTTAACAGTGTTCAGTGTCTTAACCTGCACTGGTGTGATTCACAAATACAATTCTTGCCAGTAGCCTGATGTAAAGACATAGGAATTTCACATGCAAATTCCATTTGATGAGCAGCATTAGAGCACTTCATTGTTGGTTAGGTTTTTTGAATGTGTGGCTGGAGAAAGTGGATTACTTGAAGCACCATCAATCTCAAGATGCTCTTCAGTCATTTTTTTTCTCTCAATGCCAGACTATTTGGGGAAGATGGTCTTCTTAAACTTTTGTATTTTAGCCCCTTTGTCTTTTCTTTGTTGGGTGATTGTGGGAGCCATAATATGCTGAAATTGAAAGAAATCTAGAAGTGCATTTGTGGATTTCGGTCAGGGCTCCCCTACTTTTTTCCTATTCTTTCTTCTCTCTCTCTCTCTCTCTCTCTCTCTCTCTCTCTCTCTCTCTCTCTCTCTCTCTCTGTGTGTGTGTGTGTGTGCACGCGCGTGCGTGCCCACACACCTCTTTTAATCACCACTGCTTGATGAGGATCCCACTGAACAGCTCACTTTGCTCAACAGGCATATTTGCTCAAACTGGCCTGTCTGTCACCATCACCTACTGACCTATGCCTGGTAAGTGGAGGTTAGCACAACTGGCAGGTTAATGGTCTAAAGAGACACTGGCTGTTGAAGTGATAATCATGTGAAATGTAGGGAGAAGGAAAGTGGAGCATAGTTGCCAGGGATGTTTTACAGTAAGTGGAGACCCTGGTGCCTCAGGCACTGCCAAAGAAAGAATTGTTACCCAAATGATAGTTTTCTAAGGTATGACCACACAGAAGTTTGTCCGGTGTTGATGCATACCACACACTGGCATTTAAATCACTGTCACAGCTCTCATAAAAATGTACAGTATAAGGACCCCCTTCTCTCTCACTCTTCTCTGCCATTGTTACCACTCTGGCCAACCTCTTTAATCAGCATTCATTTAGCAAGTGAAATAGTGCTGAACTAGCAAAATATGCTAAACATCTGAATTAGTTCTATATAAATTTAATGCTACAGCACTAAACAGGAGAAAATATATTGTTAGAAATACAATTTACAAATAGCGTTGTACTTGTAGTCCTTGTTAGGCTTCCACTCGTCTTTTCCCCAACTGTGAAAAAAAGTTTAAAAAATACATTATTCATGCCAGTGTATTGTAAGCAATGAGAATGGACAAACCGACGGATATATTTGAATGTGCTGGTTGCTGAGGAAGGTACAGAGGGCTACAAGTAGGTACAGGTACAGGTTATCTAGGTTTTATCAACATTAAAGTTGAATTCATTTTTATTTGGCGCAACATAGGCATGTCAAAAATTCTTGCATTGTCCTTTCAACTGTACTAAGTGAGACTGGTTTAATTTTCAATGGTTCTGCTTTACCTGCCTCCAGTTGTATGTGCAACAGTGTCCTCTACAATCTACAATCAGTGGTCCCCAACCTTGGGCCTTCTAATGTTCTTGGACTACAACTCCCAGAAGCCTTCACCACTACCTCTGCTGACCAGGATTTCTGGGAGTTGAAGTCCAAGAACATCTGAAGGCCCAGGGTTGGGGACCATTGCAGTCTACCTCATTTTTTGGGGGCACATGTGTCTGAAATATTCTGAATAATTTTCAGTAACAATGAGTATTGTTTCACTGTAGCAAAAAGGAGGGAAAGATTCCAAGAAAATTCATTCACAAAGACTGTGCTGGACTTGAGTTAAGATTGCTGCATAAACCACAGCATTTCAAGCCAAACCACAACATACCATTAATGTTTCCACAAACTCTGCCAGTAACCTAGCTAGGAATTCTCTCCCACCCCCCACTTATTTCTATCCTAGACAATCAGAACAGGTTCTGAGGTCAGCTGATCGAGCCTCCTCCTCCTCCTCCTCTTTGTTGAGCACTTCTGACACTGAATGAGAGAGTTTAAAAATTATCCTTGAAATACAGCTTTGGGGAAGAGTTTTATTCATATTTCATACTGTCGTCGTAACTTAGGTTGGCTCTACTATGGTCTCTTTTAGTTATGTAGGTGACAGCACACGAATGAGCTCTGTTTCACTTCTAGTCTACATGCTTACTCAAATTACATTCCCGGTACTGGAGAAAGAATCACACAATTTAGGTTACACTCAATTTAAATGGCAGGCAAGCAGTTCCTAGATAAATATTTGGCCTACTTTTTGCACATTACCTTTGTGGTTTATTTCCTTGCCATATTGGTAACACATGAATGTTCCACATTTGTGGTTTAGTTGAATCATGTGGATGCTTCCCATACCAGTGTCAGCTTCATTGCTCCAACCAGCCCACATGATATTAGACATGGTGTGACATGTAAGCTGAGTACTACTGCTTCCAAATTCATCATATAAATTTGGCCTTTCCTAAGGTACTGTACATGTTGCACAGTTGAAATAAATATAGCAATTAATTGGCTGCTTGACTGAGAAGTCAACGCTTGGATAGAGATTGACTAGAGACAAACAACAGTCTTATCTATACTTCACTTTTTTTCTAGGTGTTGAGTCTTCCCTCTCATTCCATGCAGTCTTTCTGAAATAATTGTCTTTTTTTTGCCCAGTATAGTCGAAACTGAGAAACAGTCTTCATTTGTGTATGCAATATACAAATCGGCACCCAAAGTATCTTCCATCTGCACGGGGGTTCAGATGACTAAAACCTGACATGCCCACTACCCTTCATTTAGTACCTGAAGATGATTTTTCACCCCTGAGGGAGTTGGAGCAGGTCTTCAGAGGTTTTGACAGAGAGTTTGAACCACATATATGGGATGAAGTGGGAGTTTGTGAGATGGCATTATTAGAAGACGTTTGTAATTGTATTTGAGGCAAAATGCTCCCCATGAGGCTTAAAGCTTCATGTTCAACATGGTCTTGTGTTTCTTAGGCCAGCTGGAAACTTTTTGCTGTTTTCAGTCATCCCTCCACCCCTAAATAAGAGAGGGGGTGTTATCTGGTGGCTGCCTACTTATCACTCCCTGCAGGGATTTTTTCCTGCAGAAAGCTCAAAGAGGTGGGATCCTGCCTTTCTTGGGGGATCAGGAAGTTATGGCTTCTCTTTTATTACCTAATTAGTAATGGCAGAGTGGGTTGCCCTGGGTCAGAAGTCAAGGGTAGTTCCCTCAGCGCTCCATTGCTCCTGCCCTGCAGTTACACGCTTGTCAGTTACTAACCTTGTCATTAACGCAGTGGAAGAATGGGGCAAAGCCGGCTGTCTCAGCAGGTTCCCTCCTCCTCCTCCTCCTGCATTAGTCTTCTCTCGGCACTGTAAGTCCCCTGCCTTTTCTTCACATCCTTTTGGCAGAATCAAAGGAAATATGGTTTCTCCTTGTGGCTAGGAAGACAAGACGGAAAGGAACTTATTCAGGATCTCATGGCAACTTTGTATCAGGGCAAGGAAGAGGGTTGCATCAGAACCAGAATGCTCCCCCCCCCCCCCGTCCTGTCTTGTCCCAGAGTTTCAAGATCTTACCTCCAACCTTTTCTGGCTGCCTTTTACTGCCCTGAGACAGTTCAGTTCTTGGCTGGAGGATGCCATCAACTGGCAGGAGGTCAGGCTGAGCACCATTGCCTACTTCTTTGTTCACTGGAAAAACTGTTGAAAAGCCTGCAAATGAATTGCAAATGGGGGAGAGTGGTTGACTGAAAAACTCCGTCTTCATCAGAACGATTAGCCTAGGTGGAAGGAGATTATTTGTATCCTGTTTCTCAGTCCTTAGAGCAACGGGCTTTCTCCCCCTCTTGTTTAATTACATAGTCATTACAGTATAATTACATGGTAAATATACATGATTATGTCCTTTAAACCAGAGGGCAGGTTACATGATAATTAGCACTGGATGTGATGAAGGTGCTAATTGTACTTCCCCAAACTCTGATTCTCTGGATGGCCAGTGCAAAGCCCTACAAGAATTTCCCACTGTTGTTCAGTGTGGGCTGTGCTTTCTTCCCCCTGGGACTGACATGCTAACAGTTACTTGAGGCTGCTTAGGGAGATAAGCAAAGTTGAGCCCAGAGTGTCTCAGGAAAGGCAGCCTAATTTCTGGAGAAAAAGCAAACTTGGAATTTTGGGTGCAACCCAAAATTACGGGCGTTGTCACCCTTACTCTAGTCATGAACTACCTATGCAGCCATTACGGCTGTGCTTCCATGTTGATTTTCTACAGTGGAAGAGTCTGCTGTTGTGTTTAATAATGGTGCTGGCCCTTACCTGTGCTCTTTTAGAGATGCGGGAAATGTTGCTGGTTTTGGATTGCAAGTGCCAGAATCACACAGGTACCACAGCACATCTCTGCCTCTTTGAGGAGGTAAAATAATAAGTTCTGACATAACCAAATCAAATTCTTCTTCGCCTAACCAAAGACCAGGATGCCTTGGGGAAACAACCCAAACTGCATGTGCAGCCCTTGGCCCATATTTGTGCTACACCAGCAGAGGTTGGGGCAACAAGAAACAGTCATTTCTTGCATGTTGTTGTTTAGTCGTGTCCGACTCTTCGTGACCCCATGGACCAGAGCATACCAGGCCCTATTTCTTGCATATGAGAGAACAAATGCTTTGGGAATAGATCCCTAGAGGGTGAGAAAAGGCAAGAGGGCTTGGGCCTCTGGTTGTGGTGGTTAATATTCAAACACTACTGGAACAGTTCTTCATTTTATTAAACAGTAGAAACTTGCTAAATCTTCATTCTATGTGAGTTGCCCCCTCCAAGTCTCAGAGACAGTGCCATTTTCTCTCTCAGGCCTGTCAAAGCGCAGTAACTAACTAACTCTGATCTTACGGAGGTCTTTTCATGTCCTTGGCCAAGCATTGCCAAAGCACAGGGAGAAGTGGGCTCCTTATTTGTACCGCCCAGGTCCTGCCTCTGTTTCATAATCAAAGTGATGTGTCAGAGATGCATTCAGACTAACAAAGGCAGGGAATGTATGTATGAGGAGAATTGGAGCAGGTGGATTTGAGGAGGGGTATCTTTGTGGGATAGCTGTCCGTGGAAAGAATAGATCTAAGTATATTTCGGAAGTGGGCTTGATAGGCATCTTTCCTGCCCCATCACATTTAGTTTCATCCAAATTCAAGTGGAAGGTACAGGCTTGAATTGTAATGGGGTGGGGGGAATCTCTGGGTGCCTTTATCGTCAGCAGTGTAGCAAAATGTGGCCATGGTGCCTTTAAAAGTTCTGTAGCTCTTTGGCTGGGCCTCCCCTGTTCCAGCCCGGGGGCCCCAGATGTCTTGCATTGCACACATCTGTTTGACAGCTTATTTTCTGTGGTGGAGAAAGCGGCTGTGGCTACAGATTTGGGGAGGGAATCTGTCTACTAGGAGAGGGAGAGAAAACCATTGTGTGGAAAAGGGTGGGAGAGGCAGCAGTTCAAGCAGAGAAAAGTAGGGTACAGTCTGGAGATGTCTAGGGCTTGGGTTAGGCTTGCAAGGGAGAAATATATTAAATGGAAGCGTCTTCCTTCTTGATGGGCAAATCCTGTCGTTTTATTTGCGCAACGTTCATGGTGGGAGAAGATTAGTGGGAGGGGGGAGCAGGGTGCAGGAAAGTATCCTGCTTCAGGGTAGTGAGTTTGGGGGGGCGGGGGTGTCGTTTGGTCTGCTTCCCTAAAGGAGCGTGCACTGTTGGGCTTGGGAAGCTGCCCTGTGCTGTAAGCGCCTCATGGTACCTCCTGGGATCCAATATAAACAATAAAGTCTTTGTTACTTTGACCTGCTGGCAAAGAGCCAAGCAAATTCTTTGCGTATTTCCTCTGCTCACTTCCCTCCCTCTCTCCCCGCTCCAGCCTCTTCCAAATCTGCTCCTGAGCACATAAGGAAATGCAATGTGCTTGTGCAGCCAGAAAAATCCATCTGAAGCCACCCCTCCACACCTCCCCAGTGCCTCCCCAGTGCCTTGGCTATCCACCAACCCCTGCTTCCAATGCAGGCCTATTCCAACCTTTAGGTGAGGAAGGGAGGCAGGAAGCTACAGCAGGAGATTTCTAGATTGCAACCCCCCCCCCCATAAACACACAAACACACACACACTTTTGCTCTCACTGTGTGTGTGTGTCTGTGTGTGTGGTGCAGGGAAGTCAGTAGCGTTTTCTCCGTGGAGAGCTGGAGTGGCAACAGATGGCTAAGGGTGATGGCCCGGGAAGGGGTGTGTACTGGAAGAGCTCTGTTTTGGAGCATTGAAGTAGGGTTGTAGGTGAAGGATGAGGGCAGGTAGGCAAGACTTTGTGTCAGAATATAACCAATATAAGCTTGCTGTTTGTTTTCCGTGTTGCATTCACTTCAGGGATGGTAGGGTGCCTTTGAGCATGGGCAAAGTAATTTGGCCCCTTGAATAACTGTAAGAAGGCCCTCATGGAAAGGATGTGTGAGGGTTAAGGACTACACACCTGGCTATTACGATGATAGAGGAGCTGATACAGTGGGGTCTTGACTTGAGAACTTAATCCGTATTGGAAGGCGGTTCTCAAGTCAAAAAGTTCTCAAGTCGAATCTGCATTTCCCATAGGAATGCATTGAGAACCATTTGATCCGTATCTGCTCTTTTCCGTCCATAGAAACTAATGGGAAGCTGCTATTCCGCCTTCGACCACTAGAGGGGGATATTTTGTTTCTTTTTTTCTTAGGCAAGAAAGGTTCAGGGAAGGCAGGGAAAAGACAGTCCAGGCAGTACCAGGCAGTCTGAAGACTCCCAATCCACTCTCTAAACACTGGGAGGAGTGAGGAAGCAGACAGGCACCCTTTTCACTGGCCAACAGTTAACTGAAAGTTCAAATTTTGCACTTTCCCTGCCTCCCACGTGGTTTTTTTTCAGTTCTTAACTCAAATCTAAGTACTTAAGTCAAGTCAATATTTTCCTATGAGAGCGGTTCTTAAGTCAAAATGTTCTTAACTCAAGCCGTTCTTAAGTCAAGACCCCACTGTAATTTCCAACATCATTCCTGTCACACTCCTCTCGGTGCCCTTAAGTGGTAGTGCTTTGTAAAACATGGAACCAAAAATATTTTTAAGAGAGATTATCAGCTGACCCCTTAATTACTGAAATGCTTCATGCTTTTGCGTGAAGCTTCTGGTATAAATTTTAATCTGCAGATTGAAAACCAGGCAGACCCCAGAAAGTTATTGGAATGTTTCTATTATTCTTTTAGAATATGGTTAATAGAAACTAACAGAAAAATAAAGGAATTTCCGATGGTCGCATACAATAACTTTCATAGGGTTCCTCTGCTGGGTGGCTCATTTTTTAAAAATGAAAATAGGCTCCATTTCCATTCTGTTATGAAATTTTGCTCCTTTGGTAAACTTTTGGTGCAGCCACAGGTCAAAAGTTGGTAATCACTGGGTGAAATTTGCCCACTAGCTCTGTTGTCCCTGAACCCTTTCCTCGGGGCAGGAATAGTAACCACAGTCTCTTTGCCAGCCATTCTCTTGGCTTTCTGATGGAAGCTGCCAGCAAGGGGAGATGCGTTGGGAAGCTGGAACGGCTAAGATATTGTGAACCTGCCCCTTTAAAAAGGAAGGAATAAACAGCTTGCTTTAGAGGCTGTGATTCTATGTACCCTTTCCTGAAAGAAGCAGTACGATGGGGCTGCCTGTGGTGAAGAGGGAGGGCATGTGGGGACGACAAGGAAAGTGTTTCTCAATAAGCTGCTGGAATGGTTGCATTCAGTTCAGTCGTGAGGGAGGGGAGGGGAGGGGAGTGGGACACAGCAGGGAAATGGGGAGAAGGGAAATGGGAGATGAAAAATGATGGGTGAGCCCAGGGATTCTAATAAGAAAATTGCTTCCAGTCCCAAAGTCTGCAATTGCGGGTTAAAATTACAACCATTCCCCAAACTACATCTCCTCGTAAATCTCCACCTCTCGTCCCATTCACCCTGACAACAGGAAAAGCAAAGCCACTGTCTGGGGAGATGTTATTTATTTATGTGAGTAGAATTTGGGGGAGGGAGAGTTCAGGGGAGGGGTTGGAAGAACAGCAAGAATTTGATCATCAGGCCAGCAATACAATCAGGCTGCTAACAAGAAGTAGAAACTCCACACAGTCTTCTGGAACGGTTCCGCTCTCCCAAGCCTGCCTTTGTAATTCTCTCTTTACCATTACAGTGGCCACAGAAGTGAAGTTAGCGAAGTATGAGGCAAGTAGCCTATACACAAGCACACTGCAGATTTAGAAATGAATCTTAATAACCTATTTGCACCACAAAATTATGGTGCATAAACACGAGTTACTCATCGTAAATCATGAGGAGGGACATGTAATTTGTCGTCCCCCCCCTTTTTTTAAAGTTAAAGTGTATATTTGAGGGCTGGTGTGGTGTGTAGAAGACCATTCAGCACCATGCTGATATTCCACAACCACTGCCCATTTAAACAAGTCTTTTTTGGTTGATCTCCCGCAAACAGAAGTGCTCCCGCAGCTGCTGTTAGGTGGGTTGCTTGTATTTACAGTTATGTATGTAATCCAGGTACTGCTTGCCCTTCTCTGATGCATCAATTGAACCCTTCTCCTGAGATTTCTGTGAAGGAATTAGCAATTTAGAAGCAATAGCCCAAATGACATTTGGCCAGAGTAATGGTTGCTTCCTACCTACTCCTGAGTGCAGCAGTCCTCTGTGTTAGAATACTGGTCATCTCCAAATGTATATGAGTTCGTTTGTATGGGGGGGGGTGTTTGGAGTGAATTAAAACAGGGAAATTGTGGTTGTGGGTGCCGAACTCTTGACTTTGCTTGCCTTTTCACATACAGCTCCTTCCCCTCTGCCATTTTTTTTCTCCTGGCAGTGTTCCTAGATCAGAAGCTAGCTGAGGAAAGAAGAGAAGAAGCTGAGGAGGCAGCATTTGGGGGTGAAGGGGGTTGGGAGGGGGGGTGGCCATGCGACTCGGCACGTCTCTTTCTGTGCCTCTTCCTCTTTAGCTTGATCCCACTATCAGTCCTCACGTTATACAGATGTAACACAATCCACTTTCATGCACAGGTCATGCCACAGGTGGAATCAGCTCATCAGAGCCGCTTTAGACAGTCAAAATGAAGTAGGACAGGATTTGTGTGTGTGTGTGTGTCTTACCACTCCTGGCTACAGAGTATGTGTCTGAATGGAGCTTAGAATAAAACTCCATATGGCTGTCCTCTGAAAGCTAGAATATCCTGGAGAAGTCCACGTTCAGCTCCGCTTTCTCCCCAATAATCTGATTTCTGTGTAGGCAGTTAGTCATGTGCTGAAACATTTAAACGTTGTAGATTCCACCCGAAGCCTGAAGTTTTACTGCATTGGAAAACAAACTCTACAAAGCTTTATGAATTAATTTAGATGAATAGTTTGCCTTGTTCCTAAGGTCCAAGGCAAGGAATAATAATAGCAAAGGACAACAGCAACAAAAAGGAGTGTATTTTCCTTCAATTTGAAATCTATCTCTGAAGTTCTCTCACCTTTTTCAGCCTTAAACCTTGAGCCCCATGAGACTTTTTCTTAGCACTTCTAAAAATTGCTCAGGCATAGCCTTTGGTGAGTCTGGTTTAGAATAGTCCATAACTGAAGGACAACATTTTTTTAAAAAAAATCATGCTCAAAAGAGTTTTTTGTGCTCCCTGGAACCTGAACCTGGTAGCATAATTAAGAGAGCAACATCAGGGGATCTGCCAGATGGTAATGGACTGTGCAGAGTGCTAGATTCTAGCAATCTCTGAACTGATTTGTAGACGGAATGGAGGCCAGGCAGTTGGGAACAAAGGTACCTTTCTGATATATTAATCTGTGGGTATCTCTGTTCCTATCAATTTACTCCTTTAGTCAGGTTTACGATGTTGCACTATGCTGCATTTTCCACCAGTGGTTGATCTATAAGGCAGCTCCAGTCTGCTATCTTTTCATTCTGTCGCTCTTTGCTCTTTTTAAAAGAACTTTTAACACTGCTACATATTTTCATCTATTTCAGATCTTTTAAAGGGAAGGTTGCTGGACTCCCATCTGGATATTTCTAATTTTCTCTGCCAAAGCTGACCTGATAGGAAACTTGATTCAGGAAGGATAATAAAGAATAAGACTTCTCAGCTCTGGGTTCAAGGGTACTGAGAACTGAGCATAACTTTGCAAAGTCAAGATGAAAAGGAGGGGGAACAGTGTGCTCCTGAAATTATTGCCTGTGTCAGAGGAGGTGGCAGAATGGTTCTTGCTTACTTAATTAAGAGCAAACAGCAATTTGAGTCTGCCACCCTCCTATTAGTTAGGCTGAGGGTTGTTATCTGGGAGATTTCGGCTTACATGCTTGCCAGGGGCTTTCAAGAACTGGAGCTTCCTTGCCTCCCTCCTTTTTTTGATTCATCCACTGATATATTCAGAGAGTCGCAGGAGAGATGGCTTCAATGCTTTCTAGTATCTGGCTTTCAAAGAGGCAAAAATTCGAGACCCGGTATGATCCCGTGTCCCTGTTCCACCGCAACCCAACTTGTTTTCAGTTCTTGTTTGCTTCCCTCCTATTAACTATGTGAAAGATTCATCTACATCTGGGTGTGAGGACAAAATTTCAGGGAGAGGATTGATTTGAAAGTAGAGGGAAGTGAGAAATGTTACCACATTTTTATAGTTGCGGAAAAATAGGTCCTTCAGAAGAGAGATTGGGCTGAAGGAAACAGTGAGTTTTCTAAAAGAAACCAGGAAAGGTGGTTGGCAGTATCAGGTCTTTCCCTGTTCCCAAGCTTTCCCCCAGTATATTCCATGCATCTGCTACTTATGCATAGGGGCCCCCATTCACCTGAATCCCAAGTGTTTTTATGGGCTTATAAAAATAATCCTATCTCCTTGGCTGGCTTCCCAGAACATCAGAACTAGCAATTCCTCTAGGACATAACTGGGGAGACAAATCCCCCCAGAGATGTTGGGTACTCCAGTTCGTATGAAATGCTTATGGGTGTCCCCTACCGCCTACTGTCTCTTCCTTTCTCCAATTTGAAGACCGAACTGGTGTGCAGCTTTTACTAAGAGAAGGTCTCCCAGGCAGTAGTGCTCAGTATCACTGTATGCCTGTGGTTACTTTTTTTGTCTCATTTATGTATTTGTCTTATTTACCTTTTTTTTTTTAATCCAATAGTCCAAATATTTTGCCTCGGCTTTGCACCCATACACACATTAATAAAGTTGATATAAAGTGAGGAGAAAGGGTAATGTCTCCATGACTTTTTTCAGTACCCAGGACTGCAGTACAAATAGAAATATGTGTTTCTCTCTCAGCTCCAAAGCAACAGAAGACATTAGCAAGTTTCAGTGGAACACAAGTGATTGATTCCATTATCCTATATCTATTAAATTTTAAAACTGGTGCAATAGTGGCATGACTTTGATGTAGAAGTTCAGAATTCCACTCAGCTGAATGAGCAGAAGGCGTCCAAATGCCGAAGATTTGGCTTACTGTGTGTTAAAGCAAGTGAAGTAATGCGTACAATACTATCACCCAGAGATGGGGGTAGCAGTCCATTAATTCCAAAGTCAGTTGCTTAAAGACCCCACTAATTTCTAAAAAGGGAGAAGCATTAAACAATTTACAAGGAGAAGTGGGACAATGACCAAAATGCAGGCATGAAGAAACAAATCCCTTGCAAGTTTAATATTTCTTAAATGAGAAAAGTCTAAATCAGATGCCATCGGGGTCTAATTTATTTTTAAGTGGCCCAGGGTCTATATACAATGGCACAATGTGGGAAAAGGAGAGTTGTGGGTAGTGTTCTCTTTGATGACAACCCTGTGACATATTCAGTGGCTTGTGATAGTAGAAAGGATGGCAGACAAACCCTCTTTGTTTTCCTCTTCTCACATTTTTAAAAAATATTATCCTAAGTGACAGCACGAGTATCCATGCTATGTTGATGTATTGCTGTAGTGCTATGTCACTTACTAAATTAAACCCCCCCAAAAGGTAAGTCACTGTGGCTTGCACAATGAAAGTCGTGACAAAAGGTGGGGAAAGGGGTGGAGGAGAGAGAATCAGTAATCAGAAGGGGAAGAGTCTGAAGTGCTGCCTAGATCCTTCTCATGGGAGAGGAAAGTCTCCTGTGTGACTGGAAGGATTGCTCCAAGTATGAGATAAAATAGATTGCATTCCTTCATCTAATGGTGGACACCAACTGTTGTCTTTTCAACAAGGCACCCCTTTCCCCATCTGATTCCCTGATCACTCTATATTGGAGGACTGCAAAAATATTTCTTGTTTCAACTTGAGCAATCCCCTTTCAGTCTCAGTTCCATCTTGGAGTATGGAAATATCATTCTGAGCTACGTATATCTCAAGGACATACTGTAGTTCTTAGTTATTTTATTTTTCAGTGTTTCTTGGAGAGTTGGGAGTGAACCACGAAATTAATTGGAATTTCAGGAAATGTCAAGTGTAATTTGACCAGATACTTGCATTAACTTGCCATTTAGAATTTGGTGCTTGTTTGTTCCTCCTTTGTTTGAGAGGAAAAGGAAAGTCTTATTTGAAAAAAAAAATCATCACAATATGTTAGTTAATTTATAACAGAATAACTGGGATTCTCCACCCCTGCCCAAATCTTGAATAACAACTGTGTTGTTGCTTTTGTTGCTTCCTTCACTAAAATCCACACACTAAATATAAAAAATCCAGTTTCAGTTTGCTCTGCATTGTTGGAGGTGCTACGAACTGGGTTGACATCTACACAAGGAATCTCCACTGCATTTCAATTTCAATGCCATCGACATGCTCTGTGCTATTTATTTGTGCATTTTACTATAACTTGATGGGTAGCAACTATCTCATGTTATTTTATTTTTTTAAGTATTTATAATTCAATTTTTTTTATGTGAAAGCAAAAACATTTACAAAACATTAAAACTATTGCTGATTTGAAACAAGTACAATGTAACTGTGTGGAAACAACTGTAGAGAGGAAGGGAATGTGCAAGACCATATTTGAGTCTAATTTTAAACAACTTAGTTGTTTTACGGGGGGAAATTGTGGAAAAAAGAATGCACACTTTCTTGAGAGCTGGCAAAGATGGGATCAGGAGGGCTCCTTTAGAGAGGCAGTTGTATAATGAAAAAAGGGACCACTCTTCTATGGTCTTCTTTTTCCCAGTTTTGCTTTTTTGCACAGTCCAGTGCATGGCTATGAGGTAACCAAGTTGTGATTGGATGCATTGGTTAGGGCATTCTGTATCTCTTCTGGAGCCCTTTTGAAGTCTGCATGTCATATTAGACTACTGGCCTGTAGTAAGACTGACAATAGTTGGAGGGCCTAAGAGCTGTGAAGAACATTTAGTGCATTGAAGAAAAATAAAGTTGAGCCTAGATAATCCAACTTCTCTGACAAAAAAGAGAAACGTAACCCTGCAGCCTGTGTAAATTATGCAAATCAGGACATATTTTTATATTGTATAATACTGTCACAAACAATTATTTCTAATTGGCAAGAGCCTGCTTTTGTTATAATGGGACAAACAGCAAAACTATGAAGCATGTAAGTCGTGCCCAAAGGAACTGTGCAGAGCCCTGAGCATTGCCCCCAAGGTGCAGGAGGTGTTATGTAGCAAATCTCTCACCTTCTAAGATTTCACCAGGTGTTGTTGGCACCCCCTTGGACATATTGATGCAACCACTAGGGCTGGAGAAGTATGGCTTTCCTAAAAGAAAGGAAGCTAAGCGTTTTGGTCTATTGTTCTGCAGCTTTTCTGTGCTTTTTCACAGTTACAATGTTCATACAGTCATGACTATTTCTTTCCATCATTTAACTCAAGTATAGTTCGAATTCTTCATGGTACTTGGATAGCATTTTGAAGATGTATTTAGAAACAGCCATTTGGTGCTAGGGTGTGTACATGCCAGAAGGGTGGGGTGTGTTTATCTTTCGTAGTATCTACAATTATTGCTTATGTGATGATGAGGTGAACACACATAAGGTATCAGACTCTATTACCCACCTGACTTTGTCACCCAAAACATTGTACCTCATTAAAGAATGCCACATTTTTGGATGCTGTGGAGTCTTTTTTCTGTCTTTGCTCCATCACTGCCTTCCTATCAGTGGAGAGGTGGCATTTGTTCTCCTGTGGCAGGAGCTTGTCTACCATCCTCTTAGGCTGCCAATATCTTTGTTCCCAGAACAGCAGTAAATCACATTTGTGTTGCTATTGTTGACCTCTCCTTGAGACTGGTAGGTCACAGTTACAGTAACCATTAAAGCAGAAAAGCGACCTATGCTGAGTTCAGCCTGGAAGTACCTCCAGTGTGCCACAATTCTGCTTTAGGTCAGTTGCATTATTTTGTTTCTGCACATCCCCAGTACAGTCTTTAGAACGGCTACATCAGAGGTGGGCAACATGATACATCCTGGAAGGATTCTTTTGATAATGTTGGTAGCATTCTTGGCATTCCACCTTTTGCCATTAAACTGCCATTCTGCACACTGTAAAATAAGTTTTTGGTTTATGAATGCTTGTTCCACAATGGCATTTTTTATCTATGAGGTGCCACAACGCTCCAGTTTCCCAACACACTTTTGTTTCTTGATCATCGCAATTGAATAGTCTGGGATCCTGTTGGGATTCACACATCCTAAACTTTCCCAACATCCTTTAAACAGAAAATTCAGATACTGTGAATGGAACATAAGATGAAAAATAGGCGAGTTTTAATAACTGTTTAATAACTTTTATTTTGGGCACACATTTTTTAAAGTTATAGAATTAAATAGACTGATTTTCATTTTTAGCAACTATGATTGGGTCTCATCATTGTACAAAAAGAACAGAAATTGTGGAAGTAGAGCTAAAGAATTGGAAGATCAGGAAATCTATGTGCTGATTGGTCTTTGACTCCTAGAAATTAATTAATCTTCCAGCCGTTTGTCAAACCAGCCACATATCCACTATTTTTTCCAGAATAGTAAGGGCTCTGACTCTGCTATGTTCTTTCACACAGAAAATTCAGAATCACACAAAAAGCTCAGATTCAACATAAACCTTGGCAACTGTGGAAGCATGTATTGTTAGAGGACATGCCCTGTGCCTCACAGCATAACTGAAGTCATTAAAGTTTCTAGATCCTCTGCACATACATAGCTGACCCCATATGTTTCTAGTTCTTGTGTGGCTCTGCAGGGTGCTTGCTGTCCTACCCTGTCATGTTACCATAACCCACCTGTCTACAGCTGTTGGAGCCTCTCCTCCACCTGTTCCAAGTAAAAAAGGAAAGAAATAATGTTGAAAACACCACACGTTCTTAAGTAGTACAAGTCCTGATGATGTCACCTAGGATTTGAGCAGAGGAAAAGGAATCTGGGAAGTTTATTCCCACATAATTGAATTAGTAGGGAAATGTTTTGGCAGAACATTGTGTATCCACAGTACTTTGTCACCCGGACAACATCTTGGTGGGGAATTTCAGGCAGCTGCCTATGTTGGGTGTGGGAATGGGAATTCATCTCACACTTTTAACTCCTTCACATGGAGCTAAAGAATTGTCCACAATGTACTGGGGACTAGGAGGCACTATAAACAAAATGAACCTATTTTAGATGTGGAACCTTTTTCCACCCTTAGGACAGTAATTATAACCAAGTTCAAAATAGAACTGGATGAATGGGAGTCAGAAATTTCAATAGATCCACTAGGCAAGCTGTTGAGAATCTCCATAGTCAAGCTTAAAGAGAGTGGCTTAAATAAAACATGGCATACAAACTTTCCACACAGTTATTTTCATCATGGAGTCATTTTGTGACATTCTTCTATTATATATATGTTCCAGAGTCATCATGAGTGATTCCTTGTTTTATCTGTTCTGCATTTGCCAGATCTTGTCTCTCCTGCTGAAAAGCCAAGCTCATTCAATAGTCATCTGGTCTAGACCAGTGGTTCTCAGTCTTGAGCCAGATGTTGTGGGGCTTCAACTCCCAGAAGTCCCAACCCACATGACTGATAGTCAAGACTTCTGGAAATCCTAGCCCAATAATATTTAGGGTGCTGAACCTGGTCTAAACTACTCCATGCTCCATTTTGCTAATCTTCCTGTCACCCTTTGCAACTTCAAAGGTTCTCTCCCTGCCCCCAAAATTATCTTTCTTTCTAATTTATGTGATTGTGTTGCTGGTAGGACCTGGGGCTTCCATCACCCTCTCTTCTCCTTGCCCCAACTCTTCATTTTAAGTTGTGACTTCCATCATCTTATTTTTAATTTGTGACTTTCTCCTTTTTCTGATCTTTTTCCTTCTTTCCACTTTTCTTGTCTCGTTTCATATATTCTGCTCTGCGACACCTTATGACTGGGTGTCCCATTCATTTACATCTTTTGCACATCATCTCTTAGGTAAGATACAGCAGAACCAGTAAGGACATACTACAAAACTAGGGCTGAAAGCAAATTGAAATGGATCTAAATAATGTGTCTTATTCAGAAAATCTTTAAAACTGAGAAATTGCCACACACTCTGATACTTAAAATGAAATATTGGAGACTGATTGGTAATTTCAGCCTTAAGGATCTGTTCCTTAACCTCCTCTGTGAGTTCCTCCTCTCTCTCTCTCTCTCTCTCTCTCTCTCTTTAGGACCTAGAAAGAGGAAGAGGTCCAGAATACACATAGTGACCCTTATTTCTTGAGTTTGTCCACATTCTTCTTCTGCTGTACAAATGGAAAAGCAAAGAATAATACTGGAGGAGCAGGGGCCACATTTACAGAAACTATGTCAACTATAGCATTCAATTGAGAACAAGAATGGCTGAACTAGGACCCTTACCCCAAAGACAAGGAAAATCTTTGCCTCAGAAAGACTTGGGATTGTGCTCCAGTCCGCGTATCCCTTGGCTGGCTGCTACCCTTCATCCTGCTGCATTCTCCATCCAAGAAAGAAAAGATGAAGGGTAAACCCTGGGTATGCTTGAGACTGCCCACTGCTAAGGAGCACTACTATTACTGTACTTTGTAGCAATAGGAAAAGTGCTGTTCAGACACTACTAGACAGGATTTGCAAGAAAACATGTAACAATGCTTCTAAGAGTCTTGCCCTGTCATCCCTAGGCCTTTCTCTGAGAAGGGGTGGGGGTGGGTGGGGGGCCCTGTCTTATAAGGTAGAGTTTTTTTCTTCAGATTGAGACCTTGACAACAGTACTGTGAGATGACCCCCGTCAAGGTTTGGATTGTGTCCTTGGAGAGACGGTGGCAGTTATGGTTGCATCTGCCAGTCCACCCAGGGTAGCAAAATAACATAGGGGAGCCCAAAGCTGAGCACTGGGGACTGACTGCGCAGTGGGATAGAGTTTTGAGATTTGGGTGGGTAGCAGCAGTGTTGCGAAGAAATGGCTACAGAAATAGTCTAGTGGGATTCTAGGGCATGCTTGGCAAGCGTTCTACCAAGCACGGATCCTGACTTCCAGCTACATCCTGTGTCCTGGCTACCCTGTGGAATGGCCTGCTTGTCACATGAGCTTTCCATTGGGGCTTCCAGCTGTTTAGTCTGCTGCTCATAAAAACCCCACTTTTCTGTTTTGGCAACCATATAAAGTTGTCTCCCATTCTGTCTCTGTGGGCTACTCTCACACACATGCACACACTATGCATCTCTTCCAAGAACCTGGAACTCTCATTAACTTTAGGAAAGACTGAACCACACTTTTAGATCCTGAGTTAATGAAGATTCAATATACCTCCTGGAAGTAGAAGGGCCAAGCCGAAAATCCTGTTACAAACATGCCTGAGTTTGGAAGCCTTGGAACATTCATGCAAAGAAAAGGAAGATGAAAATATATTTTATTTCCGAATATTTTCCCCAAATTTCATGTTGAAACTCTCCTGAAAGGGATTCTCAATTCTGTGCTTTCTTTACCCCACATAGGAACAAACTACAGCTTTCACACAAGGAAAGGTGCACCACAGACCCCCCCTTTTAACGGGAAAGAATATCCCTCCCTTTTTTTGTTTTGTTTTTTTAAACAATGAGAACTAGTTTGTGAGAGGAGAGTGGGAGCAGAGATTGTGGGTAATTTTTTCCACTTTTAATAACCCTGTGGAGTTCTAGATGTAGGCAAACACAAATTAGAAAATAAAGTTGGGGAAGTTTACAAATTTTGGAGAAAAGAAAGAGAATATGGTTGAAAAGTTATGCTTTTCTGTTCCTGTATTACTTTTGGGATATGAATTGCTTTCTCTCAAAGACATATCTCTTGTGAAATGGGGGTGGTCGTCCTGATTTATGTTCTCTCTCTCTCTCTCTCTGTGTGTGTGTGTGTGTGTGTGTGTGTGTGTGTGTGTGTGTGTGTGAATTGGGAAAGTCCTAATTTGTAGAAAGTGTTGCTGTCAGAGGCAAGAACCAAGAAATCATCAACAAAAATATTTCCATTACTTTCTGGATGAATGTTGGGACTGGGTTTCTAAATTCTGCACCTTGTACAAGACCACATGCCATAACTTCAGGCACGTTCAGTTCTGACTGCAAGTAGGCTAGATTCAATTTTTGATGCTACGGGCCATCCAACAGTTCAAACAAAAGAACCCAGGATATCACCTTTAGTACAGAAAAGGTTTCTCCTGTAATGACACAGAACAGCGGGCAAAGATCCTGGTCTTGTCAAGGTAGCAAACCAGTTCTTGACTATGGTGAAATGGAAGAAAGGAGGGTGTTTAGAAAAGTCCAAGGATGGATTCATGCAAACCCATTCCCCAAGGAACAAATGTTTTGCGGGAGGTTTCAGCAGTACAGTAATGCATGTTACAAGGATGGGGGTCTTGCTATATATGGAAGAAATTTGTCTACACACAGAATTCTTCTGTGGCCTACCACTTCATTTACCACAGAGAAAACCTCCAACCTTTTGATCTGTGTTTTTAAGTCCATACTATATGCTACAGGTAGTCCATTGTTAGAAACTGCACCCTCTTAGTTTTCCAGAGGCATGATTCTGGATTGTGAGTGAGCAACCATATTTGCAAATAAGTTCTGTGCTTGCCCCCCTTTGACTAAATCAGTGAAACAAGACAAACTAATTTGCAAACTATGGAAGGAGTGAAAAGCTATTGCTATGACAATTAGGTATTCTCAGCACTTAAAAATTCCACCTTCTAATAATAGGTTACCTGTAATGTGCTCTTGGCTCTGAGTTCTCAGTCCAACAAGAGATGGAAAGGGTGACGTGGGAAGATTTTTGTATCTCCAGGGTTTCATATCTAAGGCACCCGAACAAGTTTTTTTTTTTCATTTTTAACTTGGTGAGTTAGAAGTTTGTTTGTTTGTTTGTTCCTGGTGCTTGTATACTGCCCCATAAGTGCACAGCACTATTCTGGGGTGTTTTCATAAAAAAAGAGAGAAAGATAAATAAAACAATGCCAGAAACCCAGACTGAGCTCAGATGGTGCTAAAAGTTAGAATGGCAGATCAGGGGTGGAAGACTTCAGAAGAGACTGCCTTCGAAAGCCTTTGAGAAGCACCTTCAGTAGTCTCTTGAATCTAGGGAGGAAGCCGGCCAGGCCTAGCTCCATCGGGGATGGGGTGATTGCACATGGATGGTGCCACCGCTGAGAAGGCCCAATTTCTTGTAGAGGTTTTCCTGGCCTCCTTGAGCATAGCTACCTGGAGGAGCATAGCCTGAGAAGATCTAGTGTCATGGGATGATGACTTTGGGGGAAATCCCAACAGATAAAATAGTCCCAAACCATGAAGGCTTTACAGACTAGCATCAATACCTTGAACTTGGCTCAGATGCATCTGGAAGCCAGTGCATGTGAGCCAGGACTGGTGAATGTGATCTGATATACTCACACCTATCCTGGTTGCCACATTCTACACCTGCTGTAGTCTCCAGGTCAGCCTCAAGGTTCATTAGAAGTGTTAATTGTCTTGATTCTCTTAGGAGTTCTTAATGAGGATGGAGAGTTTGGTCTTGTGAGTTAGTGTTGGAGGTAGGTGAAAAAGGATAAAAATCCCACAGCTCTGTTCCATGTTTGAGTGGGCTGTAATACAGAGGGAAGGCTGGGTATGACCGAACAGTGGTGCTCAGTGGCTGTGGAATACTGATGCTATGTGCAATGCATGAACGCTTTCCTCTGCCCTTGTGAGAAGTTCTCACTACTGGGTTTGGATTGTTCCTAACTGTAAAGTGGTTGGAAATACTTCAGTCTAAGGGGACACTTGCTGTTGAGCAACCTAGCAACACCCTCTTACACTGCATGGGCCCTGCAAATGCCATGAGCTCACTAGAATACCAGACCACTGCTGCTGCCTGAGCAGGAATGGAATGTGTTGCTGATTATGGCCCCTGTTGTGACAACAGAAGCCAGGCCCCCATTTGTGGCTTCCTTCTCTAAGACAGAAAGTAGGTCATTGCTGGGAAAGTAAATGGGAAAAAGCTGTGAGGGTGGCACGGGGCAGCCGGCTGGGCAAGGCTGCATGCTCTCTCTCTCTGTCTCTCTTGCTGGGCTAACTCTTAATAATGACTCTAATGTGGAACATAAGGTCAGGCGTGATTTTGAGGTTACCTCGGATAACCTCCCCAAGGCAGACAAAGAGCCTTTCAGTCTACATAGGCCTCCTGGGTCTTCACACTGAGCCTCTCTTGCTCCTTCATTTCCCCCCCCTCCCTTTCACTTCCTCTCTTCCTCAGCTAGTTGTAAGCAGGGACAGCGGTCGTAGAATTAGATTATTGTATAGATCTATGTGTGTCTTTATGTCTTGGCTCTTGTGTGTGTAGTGGCTTTCTAAAAGAGATCTCTGGTTCTTTCTGGAAAAAAGGGAGAGTGGGGTTCTTGAAACTGTAAAAGAGAATTGGAGTAGGAGGAGGTTGTCATAAAGAGATGAAAAACGTAGTTAGCCCTCTTGAATCTCTGTATTCTTTGCTCTAAAAGAGTGCAGAAGCTTGGCCTTTTCCTCTTCCACAGTTTTGGAATGTGTTGAAGGAACAGGCCAAACGTAACCAGAGCATTCTGTCTTTGCAGTGTCAGGAACATCTGTTGTACAAGGAGAAAGTTACACACATCTTGTAAGGCTTCACCAGCATAGTTTAGAGTTTGTGTCACCTATTCTTTTGCTTTAACTTTCAAATACTGTCCTACAAAGCTCTAACCGTGCTGAGTGGGTTTTCCAAATGCAAGCAGGGAAAGGTATTGTCTGAAGCAGTACTGAGAAGGGATTGCTTCTGTTCTTCCACCCCCTGCCTGGCCGGTGCTCACTTCTCGATTCTCCCTGGAAATTTGTCCAGGTAGTAGAAGTTGTAGAGAGAAAATTGGGCTGGCCTTTTCAAAAAGGAGAGCCAGGGAGAAGGCTAGAGTCCAAGGGAGGGCTTGGAGGGGGGACGACAAAGCGACCTCTTATTCCTCCTCCTTGCCTTTCCCCTCCTTGTCTCAGCACAAAGTAAATTGTATACCCCAGTAGCGTTCTGTGTGGGGGAAGAGCTCCCTCTCTCACTTCCCACCCCTCCAAGAGCTAGTTTTCTCTGCAGGAATAGGCCCCTCCTGTGCTCAGAGTAACCTTAGCCCCTCTGGGTTCCTGCCAAACAGATGCAGGGGACTGGAACGGGCCCAAGCGGAGCTCAGCGCTTGTGAGTATTTTGGGAAAGCTCAGAGCTCTGTGTGTGCGTGCATGTGTATTAAAGGGACACTTCTCTCTTTTCTTTATGTTAATTTCTTCTCTTTTCTTTGTGGCTTTCTTCCTTTCTCTTTTTCTCAGGCTTTTAACCTGCCTTGCTACGTTTCCTTTCTTTCCTTCTTTGACAATAGTTTCAAGTCACTGGGGAGTGTGGTGCAGTCGGCATTAAAGAAACAAATTTCCTGGATTTTCAAAACCTCTCTTTTAACACCCTTCCCCCGTTTTTTTCCCCCTCTCTCTTTCTTCCCACTCTCACCTGCCCCCTCCTGTCCAAAGCCCAAAGCTCATGTTTCTGTTTATTGATTGATTCATTTTCTGAGAGAAACCACATTTTAAAATAACTTTTATTAAAGCTGAGAGACAAAGAAGGAGATGCTGTCCAAAGCCCCAGCGCAGTTGGCAGCCTCAGTGCTTGAAGGGGCCCAGCTGGGGTATATTGGAGGGTCTGCAGCTTCATCTATGCTGAGCAGCAAGTCTCTGTGCTGTGCGGGATATATCTGAGGCTTGCTTGTAATACAGAGCTACAATTCTGAAGAACTGCTTGCAGATAACTATGCGCCTGCAGGGGCTCAAGGATGTCTCAGCCAGGGGGTAGGTCTGAAGAGGGCCTGCCTTGTAGTCCATGAGGTACTCACAGCTAGAAAATGGTGGGCATGGTTTTCTTGTCTTGGAGAGGATGGAATAAAACTGGGAAAAATACAGATATGAGCACTCATTTTGTGGTCTGCTACATAGGAAAAGGGTCAGTCCTTTTTGTTATTGATAGCAGTTGAACAGTGGAGGCAAAGGAGTCCGTGCAGACAGTGCTAGTGGAAAGTAGTACTCCATCTCTTGAACCTAGGGGCATCCAGAGTAGCAGGCACTGCATGTTTCGTAGAAAGGAGCAAACTCATGCATACCTACACCTGTGCAATTGCTTACAAAAGCATATAGTGCTACCCAAGAGGTAAAGGTATTTGAGGAAGTGTGTATGGAGGAATATCAGTTACTTTGTGGAAGAGGAGCCCACCATTAAGAGAAGCTCTTAGTTATTATCAGTGAAATCTCATTAAATGGGTAGACTGAACAACCAGCTGACTCAGCTCTTTTTGTATTATACCCATTGCAGGAAGTAGAATAAAGGACCAGTGCATCAGCTCTTTCGTTGCACTCGTATCTCCTACTCTTTCTTTTGCTTTCCACGAGAAGTTAAAAGAGTTTGTCACAAGAATTTGAAACCATATCAAGTAAAGCTCGCCTCAGTCTGGTCTTCTGCTCACAGTATTTATTACATTTGTGCATTTCATGAAACAGGCCCAAAAGACAACCCAGGCATATGAATCGTCAATTACTCATTTCTTGCAAAATCCAGTTAGCACACTGGGCAGAACTGCCCATGGAACTGAAAAGGAACAAAGGATGCACTAAATTTTGAGCTGACAGGAATGCAACGTGTTTGAAAAGAAAGGCTTGTGTGGTTTGAAATGTTCAGGGACAGAGATGGGCATGAACCACTGGTTCGGCCTTGTTCGTTTACTGGCCCCATAGGTGTTCCGTGGTCCAGTGCCCTTTCTCTTCTGGTGGGCACCACTCAGAGGCAGCGACCGTAGGAAATGGGGCAGAGATGCTGGGGCATTACTTCTGAGTTGGGCACCCACCAGAGGGGAGTGGAGCACTGAATCACAGAACACTTGTGGAGCCAGTAAACTAACTGGCCTGAACTGCCAAACTGTCCATCTCTAGGAATGGCATCATTTTTCTGAGTTGTTTTATTTTCATAGAACAACATTGTAAAGCTTTTGTAGTTTGCAGATGATGCTACAATAAATGGTGGGCAGCTTCTACCCCCAGACCCTCTGCCTCAGCACACTCTGGTGACTGGGCTTTGGGCACTCGCTTGCAGGTATAATGAGAGGTATGGAAGTGTGCCCAAATTGGGCAGCTCTGCTAACCCATCATATAGCCACCCCTCCGGGGGGGTTAACAGGACTGTCACCTTCCACATTCTCAGGGACCATTATGAGAAAAATAGCCCACATTACTCCCACTCCATGTTGGTGAAAACATCTGGCTACATCTCAGGAAATATCCCTCATGTCCCTTCCTCCTTCTTTGTGTGAAGATTCTGAGTCCTCCAGGTGAGGTTATCTGGAAGCTGAGTCAAGTAGCTTCTTCAGCCAAGTCTGAAGAAGCTACTTGGATGAGTAGTGAAATGTTTCAGCCTAATAAGAAAGAAGTCCAGTTGCCTTGACTCAACTTCCAGACGTCCTCCTTCTTGCGGCTCAAGGCACATTATTGACCATAGAGAAGGAAGAGGCCATAAGAGGTGGCACTGACTGTACTGGGACGAGCACAACACTGTTCATATTGCTCACCTCAATCCTGCTTGTTACTATTTCATTAGTGGTCCCTTGCATTCTTTTTCAAATGCACAAGACGCCCTTACTTCAGTGATGGAAGTGTGAAGATTTTATGAGGTGATGGGGAATATAATGAACGAATTTGACACGAGTGGCTGGAGACTGCCACATGTGGCTGCAATAGAACATAAGATTCAATGGAAAGGAATCTCTCCGGGTTGCTTCTGGATATTGCTCACTTTCATTAGTTATACTGAAAACGCCTCTGACTCCAGTAGCCCTAGCCAGCATGCTTCATGGATAGAACTGTGTGCCCTAGCGCCGCTTCTCTGAATCCTCCATAGGGGCCAGTTCCCTTCATTGGCAAAACGATGTGAAAAGGGTGCTCAGCAAGTAGTAAGTCTGACCGAAGTTCAGAAAGAAGTAGTGTGCCTTTTAAAATTACATGTGTTTTCTGCTCTGTATAGTTCTTTGACATGGTGTATAAACACAGGAAATTCCAGTTTTAATCATGTATGAAAGCATCTCTGAGTATGCTGAGGGCCACCAGCCTCTTCAATACCAGAGTTTTCCAAACTAACATTTCTGCAAGCGGGATGGTCGTTCATTGTCCAAAAACTGTGAGTCTAAGATGTTACATCTTCCTGGCCTTTCCATTCGCATACCCTTTTGAGGAGAGATTTGCCTCCTTTCCTTGTATTTGCTCAAGATTTTTGTCTTTTATTTCTTCTGATATGATGTCTGTCTGCCCGATGAGAAGGCAACTCATTTTTTCATGTCGGTTAGAAAGAAATTGTCTTTAGACCTTGCCGCCTTATTGCTATGCCGCCATTTTAGGGGAGCTCAGGGTAGGGATGTGTTCCCATCTCACTCCTGTTTCTGTCTCCTTTGCCTTCATCAAATGGCTGCAGCAAGCACAGGCTGCTCATAAAACCTGGCTGCCAACAGGCACCAGGGCAGTGCCAAGTCTCCTCTTAAAGAGACAACCACCTTTTTCTGCGTGTGAGATTAACTGGCCAGCTGCACTTAGATAAGCAGAGAAGGCTAGGCGACTTTTATACCACCCATGCAACTGGTTCTATGTGTATATTTTGCTTCTCTCTCTCTCTCTCTCTCTCTCCCTCTTGTAGCTTATTTAGATAAGGGAGGGTATGATTCTTGGTTTCAGTTGTGTCTTCTGCTCTCACCACCATGTCCTACTCCTTTCATCATCATTATACCTACTGCTGTTCCATACTGTTTATTGTCCATTTATTCACTCACTCACTCACTTGTTTGTTTATTCATTCACTCATTTGTGTTAAAATAGTAATGGTATAACATTCCTAGAATTGGAGGCAAAAAGCCAGGCAGCTTCTGTTGCCTGCATTTTTGTTGCCTATTCCTTGATGTGTAAGTCCTGGAGACACCACCCCCAGCCCCAACCGTAGTGCCAGTAGGTGCTCGACTTGAGCTGTTCTCTCTGAGTTTGAACGTAGACTGTGGCAGAATATAATCTCGGATTTTGAACATTTCAACTGAAGTAACATTTCAACTGAGGTGTAATATCGTTGAACTAAAAAAAAAAGTCCATGTGCTATTTTAGTGCGATCAGTCAGTTAGCTACCAAAGAGAGGATTTCTGTAACAGATTTTGGAATAGGGTACATATAAAAGCTCCCTCCCTCCCACCCTCCAACTTGTTCTTTCCTTCAGGGTCCACTGCAACCTCTGGTAGGGCCAATGCAGAAAGCAAGGGTTTTTTTTTAATCTGTTTCTTTTCTTTCTTTCTTTTTTAATTATGTTAGGGGTGCCATTCAGACCTTTTCTTGGGAGAGAGATGGGTTGGCTCTTGAAACTCAGTTCTATCTCCTGACATGAAGGGGTGTCATCTAGTGGCAAGACTGCATACTGTAACACAACCCAGCCCTCTGCATAATACAATAGCTGCTTAAGCAGTGGCCAAAGAACCATGGCACTTCTTTCTTTCCAGTAGTCTTAATTCCCTTGAATAATTATGCATCTCTTTTTGTTTTTATTCTAGATTCATGCTGTTTTCGCAGCCCTAGCCTGTGTCACTCAGTAGATCTTTGGGTCTACTGTTTGTGAAGGGCTTTATGTACAGTATTTTGAACACCTGCATAATTTCAATTTCCATTTGTCGCATCTGCTCCTATTATTTGATGCTCCCAAGCCCCTTCCCTCTCTTTCTGCCTCACTTGTGCCCATATGAATTATCCCAAAACATGGAATTATTGGAAAGCTTTTATTTTGATGACTCCGTTTTACTTTCCTTAGCAAAGAAATGAACCCAGCCCTACCCTTTTGCTCTCTTTTGCTTCCTTCCCTTGGAATCTCTGCTTATTACTTGCCTCTTTGTCGTCCCTTATAGTTGCCATTCCATCCTTACCAGAGAAAGAAATGCTGTCCTCTGGCCCAGACATACACTGGATCCAAAAAGCTTGAGTGGGCTCTGCATTGATGAGCAGGAGCTGTTCCACTAGCTTTGGAGCGGTTGCTGGGCAGGAACTGGTGCCAACATTGTCTAGAGAGCATACATCTCCCTCCGCCTCTTTCTCTGTCTCCTTGCCAATCGGACGCCTCCAAATCATCAGTGCCCCAACGAGAAGGGTTAGGCAGATGCAAAGTTCCAGCAGCTTCCCTTGGCTACAGGCTACAGGAGAGCAGGCCCTGGGCCAAAGCAGGCATTGTTCTCTTTTCTTTTTCCTTATGCACCCTGAGAAAGGTGGGAGGCAGATTTCTGAAGCAGAACAAGGGGTTGCTTTTAGAAGATGATCTGTTTCATCCAGAACCTTATACTTTGGGGTGCGGAGTGTGCTAAGCACAGCTCTGAAAGGTAGATATGGAGTGGGAGGAATACTCAGGAGTTTCTGCAGCAGTGCTTTCCAGATCCAGTAAAATTCAAATGAAATAAAATGTTGCTGCTATCTGCAGACAGAATGTCTCTCGGTACCCGCAGACTGACACCCAGTGCATAAAGGATATAGTCCCAAGTTTTCCCCTAGTAGCGCTGGGAAGTGCGGAAACAGTGTGGGGCAAGAAATCATCAGGACACAAAGCCCAATTTAAGTGACACTGACAGGGAGCAAGGACCCAAACATGGTGACTTCTTGCTATAGGAATCTTTTCCATCCTGTATCCAGGTGAGCCTTGCTGCCTTCTCCCCTAACGAAACATCTGATGTTCCTTTTGGCATCAAGACTCTCACTGCATTAAGAGATAAATCCAGATATCGTAAGGTTCTCATGGGGATAATGAAGAAAGGGGCACCCATTCCATATCTCTTCAACTTTTGTGAGAGATTTGAATCATGGCAACAGATATTTATAACATCACATTTGTTAATATTGCATGCAGTTCATTTCTTTTTTAACTATGTTCACATCCCCAGCTTTGTGTGCCATATGTTATACCGGTTTGTCTGAATCAAATGACATACAGCTGATGAAATGAGTTATATTCTATGAAACTTTATAATGATTTTGTACATCTTAAAGATCATAGGGAACTTTTGTTTTTATTGTCAACAGGCTAATAACACTTGCCCCTTTGAAAACCATTTCCACAACTTATCTCGTTTTCTTACCATTTGTATAGTACCTGTAGTGGGTTGCTTGAAGTTAAATGGGGTTCAAGGAATATGGAAGACATAAAATTATGAATTGGGCTGCTGCTCAAAGTGCAAAGGGAAAGGTCCTTCTTTTAGACTTAATTGTCTCCCTAGATCTGATGCCTCCAAACATAAGAAGTCCTCTTCCTCTTCCCCTCCTTTTGAAGAACCTGGATATTTACTTCTTTTCTGTCAAAAACTTCCAGTATTCCCCAGCCCCACCAGTGACTGCATTGGCTAGAGAATCTGGGAACTGCAGTCTTAAAAGAAAAACTTTTTCTGCCAGTTAGTAATAGAAGCTCTTTGTTGTGTGCTGAGTAAAATTCCACTTCTAGTCTTAACACATAAGCATTCTTTCCTGGATAAATGTGTGCACTTATATATATACTGTATGTTTAAATATATAAAACTGCTAAAGAACTTTAGTGGTTGATAAGGGACACAGTTCTAGTTAAAGATACTGGTACACTTCTAAATTCTGCTATCTTTAGACAACCTTGTATGTTTGCTGTGCACTCAAGGATGCAAAGACTTTTCAGTAAAGTGCGCTGCCCTTCCCCCCTCCCCCAGGAACCAAGCAACCAATAGGAACCAGGCAGTGTGGTGCAAGGGTGACTGCCTTTTTAAAGGAAAGCCAGCTTTCATTTAAAAATCAAAGCCAGATTTTGATTGAATGTCAGGAGAAACTTCTTAGATGTTGGACCAGTAAGACGGTGGAACCAATTACCTCAAGAGGTGGTGAATGCTCCAACACTGGAGGCATTCAAGAGAAACTTAGACAACCACCTGGCAGATATCCTTTGATTTGTATTCCTGCATTGAGCAGGGGGTTGGACTTGATGGCCTTATATACCTCTTCCAACTTCACTATTCTATGATTCTACGATTCTGCTCATTTCTTAAAATTTGGGCAGCCGGTTGCTCTCAGAATGGCAGCAGTGCTGGCATCAATCCAATCCTTTGGGGAAGAGTATGTTAGGATTAGAAAATGCCATTTGAACCCATGAGGTAACACTGTCTATACCAAGTTAGGTGGGCCAACAGCTGATCCACCTAACAGTGTAATAAAGCATGTTTCCTGTGCTTCAGTTGAACCAGTAGTCCCACACAGCCCAATTATGAACTCAGTACCATTGTGAGTGCCATTAGTAGGTGAGACCATTACCATGGAGCCTTGAACAAACCTGCTAAACTAATCTTATAGCCCCCGTTTTATGCCTGCCTGCCCGCCCAACCAGCAGAGAAACACCAAAATTAGACAAGTTGGGCCCATTGTCTGCATGTGTCTATACACAACGATGAATGTTCTCAAGAGGTGTGCATTTTAGTGGAAGGGTATGTGGACAACTGCAGATCTTGTCCAAGGCCCACAGAACTTGGGAGTCAATGTTGATAGTAACACATACTTTTAGTGTTTTAGCTCCAATATAGAGCCCATATGGACTATTAAGCTGACATCTGAATTAGCATGATCAAGCAGGAGAACACATCAGGGGAAGGAGAAATATGTTTAACTCAGTCCCTGGACACTGTGGTTATTTTCTTGGCAGCTCTGAGTTTGGGGGTTTACTCCTTTACAGAACTCTTGAGGCCTTTTGGATCATACGGTATAATGGAGTTGGAAGGGCCCTATAAGTCCATCAAGTCCAACCCCCTGCTCAGTGCAGGAATCCAGATCAAAGTTCTTGTAAAGATCTGTGTGTGTGCTTGTGAGTGGGTGTTTTGGTGATGTAAACTGTTGGAGCATGATGCTCAGGATCTTAGGAACACTTCCCCCTGTTCTTCCTCACCCCACCCTGATCATCCTCCAGTTTTTGTTTTTTAAAATTACAATATGAGATTAGACCTGAATCACCTTATCAGCTATTGATATACTAGTTTAGCACTAGATCACCTCCAGACAAGAAGACATTTTTTTTAAAGCGAACAAAACAGAAACAACCCAGATCAAATAAAAGTCATTCCTGTGGTATGTGGTATTTCTGTACATATAAAGAACTCTGGAATGCTGCCACCTTTTCCATAACACTGTACAACCCTTTCAAAACCAAGCAGCTTGACAATGAACCATAAAAGAATCAAGGAAAGAAGGAGGGGCTGTTGGCTGAAATGTGAATCAGATTGCATTGAGTGTGAACACGGAACTCACAAATCAATCCTCACCCCTGTGTGATCAGTGACTCTGAATTCAACTGTAATACAGGCTGAAAATTAAAAATATAGCAAAGCTGAATCAGAGCAATTTGGCTTGCCAGTGTAGTTGCAGCCTTAAGTTTGTGATAGAGGTACATTGGCCCTTATATTCATGCTCTTTACTGTTCACCCTGTCTCTGTTACTGAAGGCTCTCTGTGTGCCCTGGGCTCATGTTTGAAACTTCTGTTATTGTGAGGTTCCATAATCACTAAGCAGCCTGTGTTAATTGGGGCTCTGAAGGTGATATGTGTTTATTCACCTTTATTGATCTCTGATGTTTCTCAAAGATAGCAACAAAAAATAGGTATAAACAATCAAGAAGACTCGCTGTTAAACTGAGCCAGACAAGGCCATGTAAGGAGAATTATATTAAAGAGAGGCTGGAACTATGTGCAAGATTGGACATGATGGCTGATTGCATACAAAAGGCAAGTCAGTACTCTGGCTTTGAGCATTACGCAGGACACTTGAGTGATCCCTCCCTTAAGTCTGCTGCTTTTGTTTTGGTAAACTGTAGATGTTTTGTCAATGTTGATTTAAATACTGCTTTACATAGCTCAGTGAGTTAGATATCTGGTTGTGAAGTCAGAAGTTGGAAGTTCGATTCCCCACTGCCCCTGCAAGGTGAAGAGCCAGCCTGCGTGGCCTCGGACAAGCTGCAGAGTCCCAGGATACCCACAGAAGAAGGGAATGGTAAACCACTTTTGTGTACTCTCTACCTAGAAAACCCTGGAAAGGGTTGCCATAAGTATGAATTGACTTGACATCACATGGTGATGATGGTGATGATTACTACATACTATTCTGATTCACATCCTAAATGCAATAAGTAATGGTCAGTAAAACAGTATGTTACTATTGCTCTGTCAGCCATGAATAACTCTCGCTGTTTATAACCTTGCTTGATTTTTATTTAAGTACAACCATTTGTTACTGTAGGGGAGATGGAGTTATTCTAAATTATTTTCTCAGACTGGAATGTGAAGAGAATGTTTATATGGGAACATTAGGTTTCATCTGTAGGTGGATTTGCAAAAGTGCAGAGTAGGGGGCAAGAGGCTGAATGAGGGTCTTTTGCAGGAGTTTGGTTTCACTTAAGAGTAAAATCTAGAAGTCCAAAGATTATTTATATGTTAAATAAGAAGGAATGGGGTGGTACCTTTAATATACGTATTTTGCTTCCATCATAAAATGGAATGGAGGAAGATTTCTGTAGATATAATTGGATTAGCATCACTTGGTGCAGGACAGAGTTGCTCAAAAGTGTCATTGGGCTAGTGGAAGTCTGCAGTCTCTCCATGTAGGAATGTTACAATGTGGGCATCTTGGAGACCTGGTTTCTCCAGAAGTTTAATTATCTTTTGCCTCTGATTAAAAACATAAGAACCGTCTGATTCCTTCTCCCTTTGATTGCCTAAATAGGAATGCTGAATTCCATAATTTCTTTATTTCTGCTTCTTTGCTAAAGTGGAGCAGAATCTCCTTGAATCTTGCTCTCTCTGATTTGCGACAATCAGGTCAACAAGATAGCACTGTACAAAAGAAATGTCAGATGGCTATTTCCATTTCTAATATACACGCATGGTCTGTCTCACCTTGCTTGAAGCCTTGCTGTGGCAGCTTTTTGATCTATGCCAGTGCTCTTGAAGCCTGATTCTGTCTGTACAGGCCTCTCTTTAGTTTGTATACTTCATTTAGTTGGTTTAGGTTGATGAATCTTGGTGATTGTTCCATTTAAATTTCTTCTGCTATATCTCCATCTATGAATGCAGTTTTAATGCCCATGTTTTTAACATGTGTTTGGATACAGTTACAATTCAGGAGCATTCTTAAAGTGCTGTACTTGGTAACAGGAGCAAACGTTTCATCAAAGTCTTCTCCATACTTCTGCAGGAACACTTTGGTCCTAGTCGTGTCTTGTAGTGTTCCACGTCACCTAGACTATCCACTTGTCCGTCACCTAGACTATCCACTTGTCCCCAATCCTCTCTTGCCTGGTGGTAACATGGTTGGGTTTATTGCTTGTTCTTATGCACTGCATACTGTGTACAAGTATCTTTTCCTTTCCATCTATTCTCCCATCTGGCCACTTCAGCTGCTGGTGTCTGTTCAGTCTCTTCCCAGGTTACTGGCTCATTAGGTAGCATTGTGCTTGTGAAGTAGGAGAGGCATGGAGTTGGTACACCTTTGTTGTGCTGCAATGAGCATCTGAGTGCTGGCTCTGGAACTTGGTGTGGCAATCAATACCTCTTCCAGGCCAACAGTCTTGACATTTTCATTGCTGCCATCCTGTTGTGGTGTACTGCTCTGTCCCTCTATGTCATCTTCTTCCTGCTCTCCATCTGAATCAGGCTATGAGGATCTTTCCATACTCATACAGAAAGATTGGAGGTGAATTTGCAGCGGCCTCAGTCACTACACATGACACAGGCCCTATTGTAGTTGTTAAAAGTACTCATTGCTTCCATTGCCCACCATCCAGTGCTGGGAGACTTCCCAGCTACTGCTAGTGCCTGGGTTGGGTGACCCACACGACAAAAACAGAGCCACTTGCGTTAGCCCTCAGGCAGTAACAGTGTTGCTGCCCAGCCAATGTTGGGAGGCAATGTTGTTTTTGCTGTTGGGGGGGGGGGGAGCTCCAGTGACTCCTTTTTCCCTGTATGGCAAGAGGGCAAGGCAGTCAGTAATGGCGAGAGACCTCCCAGCCGACTGGCGGGCCGATGGCTGCGCCACATCCTGCTTTAATGAGAAGAATTGCATTAAAGCAGGACACGTGAAATGGGTGGGTTTGCATCTGTTTTCAGATAACCCGCTTACTGCAGGTTATCCGAAACATGTAGTTCTGCCAAAGTGCCCTTCGTCTGCTAAGCTATCGAACGCAGTCCCCGTTTTTTCAGCTTCACTTTCTTCTTTAGTGTAGACCACATGTCTCACACTAACTTCAACTATATCCCTTGCTTTCAGGAGTGTAACCAATCAAAGTAGTCTGTTCTATTCTAAAGTCCAGCTTATCCCTTTTCTCCTTTGGTAAATAGGTATATGCTTCTAAAGTTTCTAATGTGCTTCATATTTGGCATTTACCATGCTATAGTTGAATTGGGGAATTTGAGGTGCCCTTGGCTGGTAGTCTGTTTTGGAGACTTGCCGCAGTTGTGCTTGCATTGCCACATAGTCTGATGGGCAGTTCAGCATCTGCAGGCATGCAACTAAAAGAGATCTTAATTATCTATCAGCCATTGCCTTCTGCTCAGGAGTATATGCCTCCCTCGTGTGCAAAATGCCATGTTCTTTCAAAAAGGCTTGTGTGTGATACAATATATATTCACCGCCATTGTGATTTGAAGGGCTTCGAGCTTGCTTTCAGACTTTTGAGTTACCACAGCCACATACGGTACCTCTTGAGCATTTGGTGTGTCTTGCTCTTTTCCTTCAGCTGATAAGTAACACAAAACCTTGCGAAATCATCCACAAAGATTTCCCGCTTCCCTTGGTGATGATGACACATTAAGTGGTTTACATAGGTCACTGTGAATTAGATGTAGCACCCTGATGCTTCTTCTCTCAGTTCTGCATGGAAATGAAAGCATAATACCTTTTGCTCAAGGGTCATCTTTGCAAAACATTTCTTGTCTAAAGCTGAGACACTTTTCATATTGCAATTCAGACCTGGCACATAGAGAACACAATTTATTGGGGTAATACACAAATTCAGTGGTGGAGCTTGCGTTTTAAAATGCCACCACCTGTTCTTTGTATATCTATGGAGTCACCATCTAGATTTTTCCACCAAAATTTCTGTCCATGTTATTAAAGAATTTATTAGAGTGAGTACTGTGATTATCAACAATCCAGCCTTTTGACTTTTGTGTATAACCATTAGTGTTGCTTACTTTATGATTTGAGATTTTACTCCTTTTTAATCTTGTTGGTTTGTGTTCAGAATAAGTCTTCAGGGACTGTTTGCTTTCTATATTCAAAACTAGTACAGCTACCATAGGTTAAGCAATCTTTTGGGGACAGATAGAGTCCAGCTAGATGGTCTTTTGTACAGCAGTTGTAGCAGAAGTGTGAATGGCTTTGAGAAATAGGGTTTTTTTTTTTTTTAAATCCATTCTTTAAGTAATTTGAGCCTCTTGGATCTGGAGCATTCATGGGTAAACATCATTCAATATTTTCCTTCCTTATGGCACCTGATGTGTTCTCCTCATCTAAGACAGAAATCAATGTATCAAATTTCTCACCTAGTATTCCCATAAGGAACTCTAGTTATTGCTGCTGCTCAAGTCAAACCTAGTCAGCTTCAAATCAACCAATATAATAAAGCGGTCACATGTTCCTCACAGTCTTTCTTTGAATCAACCCTCAACTTTACAAGCTTCTTTATCAAGCCTGTCTCTAATTTAAAACTGGCAAATCCATACAATCTTTTTAAAGCAGCTAGCATTTATTTTGCTGTTTGGCAGTTTGTAACACAGATTAGCTGGTCATCAACCAGACTCTCAAAAATTACCACTCTTCTTCCATAATCTCTCTCTCCTCTGCCTCCAACTAGCCGGTAGAGGAAAAGGCATTAAAGGCTTCTAGAATAATCCTCAACCTGCATTTCCACTGAGGAAAATTGGGAAGTGGATATATTTTCCATTTACCCCACAATTTGCATCAGATTAGGCACAAATGAATTGGAATTTAAAATACGGCAACTGCACGACATAAAGTTCAGTGCAGGGAAGCCCATTGTAGACGCATCTCTTTTTACTAGGAAGTTACCTTTGTTGTTCAGCTCACAGGGGTGGTTTAAATTTGGTGCAATCAGTCTGACACCACATTTGTCTGCTTTCTGCCCGATGTGATCACCTAAATCCAATGCAATTACAAGGGAGTCATTTCCCCTCAACTGAGATGGATGCTGTTGTCTCAAAACAAATTTTCAATGCTTTCCAACATTGGTACTGCAACTGATTAGCGCTATGCCCTTTCCTCAAAATTTTAAATAATAATAAAAAAGAGGCAAGCACACATATGCACACACCCCAACACATGCCTTGTAATGTTTGCATTTTTACAAATCAAAAGGGACATGGAAAGCCCCACATACCATACTATAAGACAAACCATAGAAACTGCTTGGATCAGTACTTGGGGGACAGAGTTGGTCTGAGGGCTCATGAAGCCAGCGGTTGTCTGAACCAGGCATTGCTGTTTTGAGAGGCAATAGGGCTTCCTTCTGATCAAGGGATTTTGATCACTGTGTGTCCTCCCTTAAGTCCTGGCTGGCTATTTCACCACCAATTTTAGTAGCAAATATGGAAGACACTCCCATAGACATGCAGAGTTAAAGGAGGACCATGCAAGACATGGTAATCCCTATGTTAGCAAAACTGACAAGTTTAAGAAATAACCTTTGAACTTTCAAACTGCATAGCTGGAAGAGACCCTATGGATAATCAAGTCCAACCCTTCTCAAGGAGGCACAGTGGGGAATCAGACCTCTGGCTCTGTAATCAGAGACCTAAACGACTGAGCTATCCAGCAGATAGCTCCAGAAGTATCACATTAGGAAGTTGGCTGACCTTTCTCTAAGTTCTGCACCTTTTAAAATTTTCCTTCCTTCCATTCCATTCCATTCTGTTTATCCGTTCGTTCGTTCATTCATTCATTCAATCGGTTGGTCGGTTGGTTGGTAATTTTCATCACCAGTTTATGGCCTAAGAACACTTTGTCCTGGAAGGCTGGAATCTTAGGTCCTTTTCTAGATGGAGTATTTTTATTTTTTATTTTGCTGTGGAGATTCCTGAGCTCAGTACAAAAAAATTAAGAAAGGATAATTATTTGTGTCTGACCAAAGTTGAGGCTGAGCTGGTCTGGAGGTGGATGGGTCCTTATTTCGACTCAGAGACCTCAGTGTATGGCCAAGGCTATCTTTAATCCCATCATGCAGAGGCTCAAGAACACATATTGCATATACCTGATGGCTATTGTTTCTTAAGGGACCCCAGTTTTGGCCATGCCCATGTTGAATTATTATCATGCTTTCCATCAATATTTCTCAGGTGTTGTCCATGTAGTGGTTTATTTTTTCCAACTGCTTCATTTATTTTCAAATTGTTGTTTCTTATATTGAGCCTTTGTTTCTGTTGTTTTCAAAATATTCTCAATTTTCACCACCTTAAGTAATTTTACTCTGCTTGTACTGATATAATCATTCAAGCATATTTTTTTCTTCCTCTGCTACCTGCTGTATTTGCAGTAATCCACGGCCTCTTGATTTTTTGTGGTAAATATAATATGTCCACATCACCTTTTGGATGTAGTGAGTGATGCATGTTCATTAGTTTCCATGTTTTTTGATCCAATTCTTCTAATTTGTTTTGAGTCCAATATATTTTTCCAGTTGGGCATCTAGTTACTGCTAACTTCCCCAATTTCTTCACTATGGGCCATTTTTCTTGAGGAACTTCTGAATGTTTTTACTAATCCCGAACATTTTAAAGCAGGTGTTAATCTAGCTGTGTGGCAATAAGTCAAATGCCTTTTTATAGTCTATCCAGGCCATGCTAAGGTTTGTTTTTGTCTTTTTGCATTCTTCAGTATCATTTTATCAATAAACAACTGATCTTTTGTGCCTCTTGACTTTTTAAAGTTCCCTTTCTGTTCTGTTGGGTACAGGGAATTTTTAGTTAAGTAATTATATATTGATCTTGCCAGTACTCCTGTGAGGAGCTTGAACATTGTTGGAAAGCATGTAATTGGTTGATAAGTACTGGGTACATTGCCCTTTTGATTATCTTTTATTATCAGAAATGTGTGGTGTGTTGTCATCCAGTCTTCAGTTGTAGAATTTTAAAGTACAGTGGACCCTCGACTTATGAAGGTCTCTACTTATGAAAATTTCGAGGTACGAAAAGCTCCAGCCACAAAATTTTGGTTTGACTTGCGGCCGGAGCTTCGACCTACGAAAGGCAGGGGAAATTCAAAGCCGCCCCCGCTGCCCTCTGCTACAGGGACAGGAGATGGAGGGCAGCGGAGGGGGTTTTGAAGCCCGGGAAGCCGAAAGCTGGCAGCGGGCACAGAGCGGCTTTCGGCTTCCCGGGCTTCCAAAGCTGCACCCGCTGTCCTCTGTCTCCTGTCCCTGCTGCCCTCTGCCTCCTGTCCCCGCAGGGACAGGAGGCAGAGGGCATCGGGGACAGAAGGCAGAGGGCAGCAGGTGCAGCTTTGGAAGCCCAGGATTTTTTTTCTTTGGCTGGAACGTATTAAATGGTTTTCAAGGCACTCCTATGGGAAATGGACCCTCGACCTATGTATTTTTTGACCTGCGGCCACCGTTCCAATACGGATTAATTCTGTAAGTCGAGGGTCCACTGTAAGTGGTTAAATTGCACTGCTATATGTTGGTGGAGACTTGTTAGATGCTTTTACCATTCTTCTTCTTCTTCTTTTTCAAGAACTTCAGGCAGACTAAAAATTATAAAAACATTGACTAGTATTAAATAACAGATACAAGTTTTAACCAAAAACCAAAGTATCTGTTACATATTGATGCAGTATGTATGTATGTATGTATGTATGTATGTATGTATGTATGTATGTATGTATGTATGTATGTATGTATTATTATTATTATTATTATTATTATTATTATTATTATTATTATTATTATTATTATTATTATTATTATTATTATTATTATTATTATTATTTTGCTACCAATGGCTGAATATGATACTAATTTTGTGGTTGAGTGGGGCACATACAGGTAGGCACACAAAATGTAAATCCGTCTCAGTGATTCTCTTTTCATACTGGAAGGGGAACAAAGAGCCTTCTCTTCATCCTTCAGCAAAGCAGAAAGAGCAAGCAGTATAAAGTACTCTGTGGCGAGGGTAAAGCAGAGTTTCTTCATTCGTTTCCCCAGACATCTACATGAAATCAGCAGAGAAAGGGGATTTGCAGCAATTGGAAGGGGGGGTGTCAGGTCAACAACAAGAAACCACACAACTATGGCCTTAGGGGGCTCTGTGTATCTTCCACGTCTTCCAGAAGGCAGCTTGTTTGTGTACCCTTGCTATAAAGCATACTAGATAGAACAAGTTGCTATTTGCAGGAGCAGGGTGAGCAAAAAGAAGATAAAGATGTTTGATAGTGAGGGGAGCTCCCTCCCCAACACTCCCTCAGAACCAGCCAGGGGCTATCGCATGGAAGAGTGGTGGCAGCTGAGCTTACTAGACAGTGACAGGGAGGGTTTCAGGCCATGCTGTGCCTGGGTGGATTGTAGGCCCTGGACTGGCGCAGCCCATCTGTTGCATTGTCATTCCTACCTTTTGTGTGTGTGCTGGTGGGAAAAGGGGCAGGAGGCAGAGGCTTAGCAGCCAGTTAATGATTGGGCTGGCTTCCAATGTGCCTTCTATCCATAACTTTTAAGGAGAACAAGTTGAAGACGGTGCAAGAGTCTCCAGTAGGCAGCACCCTTAATTAAAAATACTAATTGCCCGCTTCAGTCTGCCAGCTCTAATGTTTTAATGTTCAATAGTCTTTAAGGTACAGAGAGATTCTGGTAATTGGAGTCCAGGCGCCTTACTCTTTGTGCCATGGATTTCAAGTTCCTTCTTCTTTGTGTTGAAGACTGTTCACCTTTAGGCTATGCGGGTAATTTTGCTAGAGGAAGCTCTAGAAGAAGAGCCTTGATTTGTATCTGTGATGTACCTGAGAGCACTGTAATAGAAACAGATGATTGGAGCATGGATGACAGGGACCAGGTCCACAATGTTTAGGGAAAGTGCAGACAGCTTCTCATCTCTCTTAAATAAAAGGCACTGCTGGTCATATGCTTAGGTTGGAAAGCTAGTTCTTTGGAGCCAGTAGACCTCAAGGATCACCAATGGCCATCTTTTTATGCCTTACCATTATCTGACTTATATTTGCACATTGCATGATCATCCTGCTGATTGGCATGTGCATACTCCATCTGATGTATCCCCCTCTGTCCTCTTTCCAGGCCAGGGAACTGGGTGTATGCCATTCCTTAAGTCTGATTTATTGACTGTCCAGTTCACATAGTGCAGTTTGTTATGAGCCAGGAGTTTAGAAACTGCAGCGCTTTAAAGCAGAATGGGACATTCCAACATATCCCAGCGGGAACCATAAATCCAGCACTGCAAGTATCTGTAAGAGAAAACACACCCATCTCAAGCACACAATTAATCTTAGCTTTATAGGCAACCTATCCTATCATGATAACATAAGAGCATATACTGTATACTGTCCTGTGTGAATTTGTTTACAGGTATATGTATAACATATAAATATTATATGCCGGTATACAGTATATCACAGAAGTGAGTACACCCCCGCACATTTCATAAATATTTTAGTATGTATATCTTTTCATGTGACAGCACTGAAGAAATGACACTTGGCTACAATGTACGACTAAAACAGTGAGTATACAGCTTGTATAACAGTGCAAATGTGCTGTCCCCTCAAAATAACGCAGCACACAGCCATTAATGTCTAAACTGCTGGCAACAAAAGTGAGCACACTTCTAAGTGATAATGTCCAAATTGGGCACAATGCTTGACTGTAGGTATGACACACTTGTCTTTGTACTCCTCACCTGGTTGCCGCCACACATGCTTGACACCATTTGAACCAATAAGTTTATCTTGGTCTCATCAGACCACAGGACATGGTTTCAGAAATCCATGTCCTTAGTCTGTCTGTCTGCAGCAAACCGTATGTGGGCTTTCTTGTGCATCATCTTTAGAAGAGGCTTCCTTCTGGGACGACTCCCTAGAGAACAATTTGATGCAATGTGTGGTGTATGGTCTGAGCACTGACAGGCTGACCCCCCACCACTTCAACCTCTGCAGCAATGCTGGCAGCACTCATACGTCTGTTTCCCAAAGTCAGCCTCTGGATACGACGCTGAGCATGGGCACTCAGCTTCTTTGGTTGACCATGGTGAGGCCTGTTCTGACTGGAACCTGTCCTGTTAAACCACTGTATGGTCTGGGCCACCGTGCTGCAGCTCAGTTTTAGGGTTTTGGCAATCTTGTTATACATAGCCTAGGCCATCTTTATGTAGAGCAGCAATTCTTTTTTTCCAATCCTCATATAGTTCATTACCATGAGAAGCCATGTAGAACTTCCAGTGACCAGTCTGAGAGAGTGAGAGCAATAACACCTGCTCTCCCTTCACACCTGAGACTTGTGACACTAAGATGACTTTGCTGGGCTTTGAATTCATTTGGTGCAGTAGCACTGGAGAAATGGTTAACCTTTTCCTCCTGCACTAATCCTCTCAATCTAAATTAACTCACCTCCCTGGAAGTCTCCAATGGCCATTTGTACTGGGACTGCAGAAATGAGGACAAGAATGCCATAGGATCCACCGCTGGACAGGCATATAAGAGCCACTGGAAGCCCTCTCCCATTCTGATGAAGAACACCACAACGAAGGCAGGAGCTTGTCCAGTCCATTGACCAGAGAGGGCATGGGTGCAGGAATTATTTGCCCTGCCCAAAGAATCTGTTTCATCTGGGCTCATGTGTATGATCTTAACTTCTTGCAGAATGTGAGCACGGGTTACAGTAAATAAACAAAATCTGTAATTAATCTTTAACCATTAGTGTGTGTCAACCTTTGTCTCCCCAGAATAGAGAGTTTAAGAAATATGTTGTGTGACATGATTGCATTAAGGCAAGAGTAGGCAACATGCAGGCCTCAGGCCACATGTAGTCCCTTAGGGGCCCAGATGTACCCCTCCCCCATGTTCATCTTATTTAGAGAAGCCACTTGTACCATCTAGTAGGCATGGAGGAAAATATTGCCATGTTCTGAGCCCAGCCAATACCCCTGGGTCCACCCTACATAACCTTTTAAAATTTAAAGTGAGCACTACAGTACACAAAGGTATTTTTCCCATTCCCCCACCCCAAATGTCTGTGGACTTTGCAAGTGGAGCCCTCCATGTCCAGGGATGTGTGAGTGATCCCTGAACGTCTGGAGACTGTCCGCTCCTGAGTTAGGGTTTCTCTATTCCCAAGCAAGCAGAGGCTGTGTGTGTTTGCGTGTCAGTATGATGATGCCAGATCGCAGGGTTTTCAGCTGTGTTTTATTAGGGACATAAATGTCAACAGCATGCATTTGTGTGCAAATACAACGCCAGATTTTGAAGAGAATTCTAGATGTATTTGAATGGTCAAAGTCCATAAGAAGATTAAGAAATACTTCAATTAATTCACAAATGAGGTGACTGATTACTGTTGTTACCAGTGCATATCAGTATGCATGTATGTCTTGCATCTGTATATCTGACGTGCATGGAGAAGCATGGAGAAACAAAATGATCAGTATAAGAATGAAAGATAAGCAGATCTGTGTGTTCCTGTGACAAATAGTGAGGCTGATCCAGCTCAGAAGCATTTTTATTTATTTATTTATTTTGCTTTCTCTCTCTTCCACTGCTACAACTCTTGAGTCTCCCAATTCAGCAACAGATTAAAAGGCAGAAAGAACATGTCTGGGTTCCACCTAGTATTCCTAAACTGTGCAGATCCTTGCCCTCAAGTATTGCAGTTCTAATGGGATATCAGATTACTAGGGTATAAATGTCAAGCAGATTCTCAAGACCGTAAGTGTTGACTTCAGTAACTGTCCGCCCCCTCAACAACTACTTCCGAGGAAGCACCATGCTCAGAAAAGAGCTCCTAGCATTATGCGATCTGTGTATTTTACTTTTTTAAGTGGAAATGGGGAACCTTTAGGATGGGCCTAGTAACCTTTCCTTGAAATAACCACTAACTACCTACTGTATCTCCCATATCCTGTTTCATAAAGATATTAGGGAAAGGACCATTACCCATAGATAGGGGAAGATTGCTGTCCCTGTCCCTACAGTTTGGGCAGAAAGATTTGTCAGGCCTGTGAAGGACAGATAAAGAGTTCACAAAGTGTTTCCTTTGTTTGGGCAATGGATCTGTTTGTTTGGTCAGCTGCTGCCTCCTGATAAGAGTTTATTTTGCGAGATAAAAGTACCTTCTAGGCTTCAAGATCACAGGCCTTGGCGAAGAGGCTAATGAGCAAGTTTAGAGGAACTCTCTCTCTCTCTCTCTCTCTCTCTCTCTCTCTCTCACACACACACACACACACACACACACACACACACACACACACAGAGAGAGAGAGAGAGAGAGAGAGAGAGAGAGAGAGAGAGAGAGAGAGAGTGTTTTTATTTAATATAGATTTGAAGGCAAAGGGGTTTCAAGACTAGCACAGATAGAAGCTAGGTGTAAAATTAGTAGAGTTACTCCAAACGTCAGAAAGAAAGGACTTCTCAGATGCTTCAAAGGCATATAATCCCACTATAAATAATACTTCTTGGCACTTCTCATTTACATGGATACTTCCATTCCCAGTGAAAATCTTAGATGGTTTCCACCAGTGAGATGCCAAATAAGGTTCAGGCTCTGTATGATTTTAGCCTTTTTTCTGTTTCCCAGTCTGAAACGCAGTATAGTTAAATAGTCTCTCACACACCATTCCTCTTCAAACTTAATCTATCCAGCCTACATAATATCCTGGAAGGATTAATATATGAACCCTTTGCAGTGACAGACAAAAGGTTCATACCCTTCTCACTCAAAATACAAGCTTCTGAATAAGTGTTGTAAATCTACACAATAATTTTCCCTCTTCTCTGCCACAAGCTGATTCAATTCTACCATGTCCTATAAAGGTATAAATTCTGTTATGCTGTCCAGCAACAGTGTTTGTGAACTTATTAAATCTGTGGTGATCGGCCTCAGACTATAAATGCAAAAGGATCATTTTGTTTTCCAAAGCTGTACTCAGGACTGTACATTACTGGTCTCCTGCGAAGAAAGGATATTTTCTTAATTTATTATTTCATTAAGTTTCTAGCCCTTTTGCTGATCTGAACTAGGAGGGGAAATGTTCATGCAGATTGTATCACATTGCTTATAAAGAAACATACTTGCTCCTGATACGAGGTCTTTATTTAATTTTCTGAGGCTCAGTGTAGTATAGGTGGATAGAGTGTTCGACTCAAGAGATCTGAATTCAAATCCTTGGTCAGCCATAGGTATTCACTGGGGTTGTGAAAATCTCACATACCTCAGAAACTTTACTAGGTTCATTGTAAATCTGAATTGACTTGATGCCATATGAACACACATTTGTATATGTGTGTGTGTATATGTGTGTATATATATGTGCGTGTGTGTGTGTGTGTGTATGCAAATAGAATACAGTATATGCATATATATAAAAATAGAAATTTAATTGCATAAATTGTATTGAAGTACTAGCTGTCTGATGAGTCCTAGTGTCCTCCAAGTGTGCCCTTAAGGCTCATTAGCCCTAAATTTTTAGCTAAAATATAGTTTACAGTATTTGAATTCACTGGTCCTATCTCAGGATCTATATATATTGCCTAAGCTACAAAATACTGTAGTATTGTTAAATAGTATTGCTTGTTTTGTTCAGAGAACAAGACATTAAGGACATGACAGGGTTGATGTTAAAACTTGATTTAAATCTTGGGAACTGGTTCCCATACTGGTTGAACAGCTGGAATAATGCCTTTAGCAACTGTATCATGTCTGAAGAACTATCAGAATTTAATGATGGTTGTTCATCTGTCAGGCAGAAGCAGATGTTACAGATAACCTGTCATTAGAAGATGGCAGCTTCCAAAGCAGGAACTTTTGCCTCAGGAATTTGCATATTAGTTTGCTTTGCTTTGTGATTGGTCTTCAGGACTTAAACACAGGATTCCTCTGAAGTCTGGTTTCCCAAAGATGAAACCTGCCTAAATGACATGTCTTTAACACTAACATGCTTTGAGCTCTAATCAGAGTTATCTGTAAAATGTGTTGCTGTTTTCAATCATCTACACTAACAGTATATCACAGTGCAGCCGTGCACGTGACCCACACAGTCTGTTGCAGAGTCTTGGATTTCTGATAAAATTCCTTTTGTTATATAGTAGAAGTCCCTTCCAGTCACACAAACCAAGAAGTTCCAGTCACACAAACCAAAGACTGCATGTGCGGTTGTAAATAAAACTGCAATACAATTCACATAACATGAAGGAACTCATTGTGAAGTCCTTTTCGTGATAGGTTTTCCTGCCATGGGTAAACCATGAGTTAACTGCAAGTTTTTTGGGTACTCCATGCTGCAAATACTTGACAGCTGTAGTGTGTATCAACAACATGTATCTGCTCTACAGCAAGGAGTTCCCTATCTTCCTTATCTTCCCACCCTGGATAGCTGTGCCTTCTTTTAACACTCTTGAGATGATCATATTCCTTGCTGGTGTTCCCTTCTTCCTCTATTGCACTTTGCTGCACCCATTGCTTCTTCGCTTGCTTCCTTTCTTCTTCCCTCCTTGACTGCCACCACCCACTACCATCATGGTATTTTAATATTTTTTTTCTCAGCTGATGAACATCTTCAGAGCTACACGTTTATTGTGTTGCTCTTGGCAATTTGGAGTGCTTTTTATTGGTATCTTGCCTGTTTTATTTATTGATTTCCTCCTCCTTTCATTTAGTGAGGTGAATTGTGGCACTGTGTGCAATTTTGAGCATAGATGATAGGTGGGTTTCATGGTGGAACACTGAAATTATTGACTTGATTAAAGTATGGGGAGACCAAAAAAAATGCAGGATGTGCTATTGACCATGCATCAGGACATTGAGCAGTGGTTTCCAACCTTGCGTCCCTGGATGTTCTTGGACTAAAATTCACATAAGCCTTCAACAGTAGCTATGCTGGCCAGGATTTCTGGGAGTTGTAGTCCAAGAACGTCTGGGGATCCAAGGTTAGGAACCACTGCTTTTGAGTTTGGCCAAAATCCTGTTGTGTAGCTATGCTAGCAGAATGCTAACAACACCAGTTTTGGAGGTGAATTGCTCAGGTGAAGAAATCATTTTAGACATTATCTCTTGTGAATTGAATTGTGCAACCCAGGACATAACACATAATACTGTATTTACAGTAATGTCTTAGTTTGGGATCATTCATCTCCAAAAGCTGTGTTATACAAGCTGTCTATGTGAGAGGATTTTGGCAAACCTGTCCTAGATGACATTGTTCTCCTCTGAAAGGACAAGCTTGTAGCTTAAACCTGACATTGTTTGTTGATACCTTAGCGGCAGTCATGGTTGGGAATGCCTGTTTTCTCCAGCTTTGCTTGGTCTGGCTACAATATCCTTTTGACTTTAAAAGAACTAGCTACTATTTGAAATGCCCTGCTAGCTTTTTGATAAGATCAGTATAATGTGCTTTATTCATTGGTTTGAAGACTCTGAAACCTTCAGCTATAGTCAGAGATTGGCAACTAGGCTATTAACAAGAAGTGGCCATTGACGCCATATTGCATTGGTTCTTCTTTATTGTTCACCTGGTCGTTACTGGGCTCAGTTAAAAAAAAAATTTACCTCTAAAGTTCTAAATAACTTGATGTCTAAAGGAATATAGGAAGTTAATGCTCTTTCTCTCTTGCCACCGAGAGTGGTCATTTGTCTAGATAGGCGGGGTATAAATGCAATAAATAAATAAAAGTAAATAAGTACATAAATAAATAAATGGAATTAGTAAATGCTCACTTCTAATCTTGTCCTGCCCCCAACTTTAATCATGAGGGGCTTAAAAAAAACAGACAACTGGCACCTTGCATGTTTCTACATGGACAGTTACTTAAACAGTCAGTGCACATGTATCACTTGTTTGTTGTGCAAAGCCACATTTTTTTCTCAGAACAGAATTTCTGTTGTGGGAATACTAAATTTTCTGAGATTGCAAGGTACATCAGTGCAGGAATACACACCTAATCACATTTTAAGAAGGAAGGAATAGCAACAGTCCTGTGTCTTCTCCTGTTACCCCATCTACTTTATGTGAAGTTGATGTCTTGCCATTGTCACTGAAAAGTTCCCTGTGGGAGTGCTGCTGACCCATGTGGCCTAAGTGGTGCTAAGAATCCATATTGCAGTGTATGCAATATATTTCTGTTATGAGGATTAAAGTTCATGTACAAAGCTGATCTGGTGCACCAGTGATAACTGAAGTATGTTTTGCTGGCCTCCTCCCTCCTCCTTCTGCTCTGCTACTGCAACATTTCTTTAAACTTGAATGAAAAACAAAATCATAATTTATTAATTCCAAAGCAAGCCCCCAGTGCCCCTCTCTCTCACACAGTGTTTAAGAATTTATCTCATATCTGTCTCTAGGCTAAGCAAAGCCACACTCCTTCGGCCGATCGTCAGTTGCCGGCTGCCGGCATTGTGGGAGCGCTCCTAGCCGCCAGCACTAAAATGGCTGCCAAGTTTTAAAATGGCTGCCAGCAGTCGTAAGGCCGAAAGGGAACAGTATGCCTTAGCCAACTTTGAAAGAGAAGGGATAAAAGGAGTGGAGAGAACCAACTCTGAAATATTTCCTTAGTGCTTCCCCAGCTGTTGCAGAGGCATATTTCCTGGCTTCTTTTAGCTTTGCTTTGGCGCTGATAGAGGTAAACTTGCTGTATTGTTGACATAGGTAACCTGAGTTCTGCAGCTGGCCTCTCTGTGCCACATCTGGACAGGAAACGGATGGATTGATTAACCCTTTGGAGGTCTTAGACCTGGGCCTGAACAATGAGGACAGGTGGTCCTATAAAGAGGGTGAAGAGATCATAACAACAAAGCTATCTGGAATTCTTTAAACCCTATTCCCGCTTGTATTTTACCTGTCCACTGGATACTTCCCTCTTTCTGTCACTGAATGAATTACCAGTAATCTGAGATTATTTTATTGTTGCTGAGGTATAAAAATCCGATACGTCATACTGACATCACAATAATTGGATTCTCTCAAGGAGCCATGTAAACCTGAACTTTCATTTGGATAAAACCCTAAATTCTTTAGCATGGAGTTCCTTAAAGAAATGGGTAGAAAGAATAATTCTGACATGGTCTGCTTTTGCAACCATGGCATCTTGAAAATGGGAGAGAAGTTACCTCTACTGACTTTTGCCTTTCAAATCATTTCTGACAGACCTATGAATACCACAAGGGATGCTGAAATTATAGCTAAAATAGGAAGAAATATGGAAACAAAAGTTATCATGAATTTGTTATTCAAAAATATGGAACATGTCTAATTGACATGGATTAGAATATTCACTGAAACAAGGATGCCTTGAAAAGATGGAAATAATTCTTTTACCCTTTGATTGCTGTTAGGAAAATTTGGCTATAACCAGTGTTGCTTCTCACTTCCTGTGTGCAGGGGTGAGCGGGACTTCATTCTAAATGGCAAGTAAACAAACTGGCTGCCGGCTGCCTGTGCACAGCCCCGATGGAGCTGTAGGCGCACATGCACACACAGCTTAGAGGGAACATTGGCATTGAACTTAGCATCAGGAGACCTTGACTATAGTGTCCATTTCAGCATTTCCACTCTCTCTATGCTACCTTTTCTTTTCTAGGTCCATATCCATATACTGTAAGAGAATTATAGAATTTCTCAATGCATTTGTATTTAGCAGTAATACTTAGTGGAAGGTAGGGGAGCAATTACGAGAACAAAATGTGTGTATAGGTCTGGTTGTTGAACTCTTTTCCTTTAATTCCTCACATAATTTTTCCCAGATCCTGGTTGGGTACTGCGGTGATCACTTTAGGGAACAAACTATGAGGGGGAAAGTGAAGATTATTATTGCTGAACTTTTTGCTCATTAAATTGGATTCTCCTCTTCTGTTTCTATATTATTGAGGTTTAAGTATCATATTCCTTTACCAAATTACTGCTGGAATTTTATTTGTTGTTTGTAACATTCACACCATAATCCTATACAAAGCTACTCAGAAGTAAGCCTCACTGAAGCATGCAGTTACACATAGGAATTCTCCTGGGTTTTTGTCAGGTTTAGCATGCTTGAAATCAATTTTAAAATATCAGTTTACACAACATACAATTAAGCACATGGTTTTTTTTTGCCGAGAAGCGTGTTTTTTTGTTCGGAAAGGAAGGTTTTTTAAACATCCGCTAGGAGCCTTTTTATTTTATTTTAATAGTATGAATGTTATTTATTTTGAATCATTTTTGCTTGTGTGCTAGCCTGTGTAGGAGTAAATCATATCTGTGGAAATTGTCAAGTATTGGGTTGGATGCTGGGATCATGGGTTTTGGGCTTCCAATTTGATCTGTTATATTTTTTCCCCTCTGTAACACTGACCTAACACTATCCCAGTATGAAGAAAATATATGTATGTATATTCAAAATCACACCACAGCAGAAGAAAATGGCTTTTGCTCATGCTGCTCATATCACCACAATAGAGGAAGTGAGGTGGCAGTGGCAGTGGCTGTGAGAGGAAGTAAGTGAAAGTGAGAGTTGGCTAGTGCAAGGATGGGCAGGCACAGGACAAAAACCTCAAAAGCAGTTCCAGGACGATGTGCCAGCAACCAGAGTGTCTCCACATAGCTAAGGCAATGCAGGGGGTTATTTTAGGGGTTTTTTGGTGCAGACATTTCACTCTGGAAATGCATAGCCTATGATCCAGTTCCTAAATTATTTCAACAGTGTAACTGTGCCCTGAGTTCAGCGAGGTTAACTCCTGTGTAAGTGGGAATTCTGTTGCAAATTTAGTCTCTCAGTCTTGTTTTGTAGTTCTGATTGCTCTGCAGATATTTTGGACTTCAAATCCTTTAATCCCTTAAGAAAGGTATAGACCAAAATACTGTATGTAGAGAGTACTGTACAGGATTGCTATCTGTTAACCATTCACTTTTTAATCCTACAGTTCCTCCTTCTTCTTTATGATAATTTTTAAGTATCTGAAATATTTATTTATTTATTTATTTATTTATTTATTTATTTATTTATTTATTTATTTAATCTTTTCTTTTCTTCTCTTTTGTTTTCTTTATAGGCCGCCTTTCTCCTGATAAGGAGACTCAAGGCAGCTCTCAGTATTAAAAAAAACAGAATTGAGAAATGTTAGCATAATTCACCTGCTATTTAAGGTACATTCTGTGTTTTAAATGGTCAGCTATGAGGAAAATAGAGGCCACTCAGCCCTGTGTTTTAAAAAAGAATTAAAAGCAGCCATAAACTGTACCAGACTGGATTAGGATTGGCATGGTCCCTTCATGTCCCCCCCACCTGCAGCTGACAGCAGTTCTGGGATAGGAGACTGCAACTAGGAATAGAGCATTGGGGCAGAAGGGACATGGCTGGTACTGATTTTTTTAAAACTGTATCAATATCTACTATTTTTGAAATATGCTACTGAACACTGCGTAAGTTCACTCATCAATTACCAACATTGGCTGCAGTTCATGTTGGGTGCACACAATACAGTGGGGTCTTGACTTAAGAACGGCTCGAGTTAAGAACATTTTGACTTAAGAACCACTCTCATAGGAAAATATTGACTTGACTTACATGCTTAGATTTGAGTTACGAACTGAAAAAAACCCACGTGGGAGGCAGGGAAAGTGCAAAATGTGAACTTTCAGTTAACTGTTGGCCAGTGAAAAGGGTGCCTGTCTGCTTCTTCACTCCTCCCAGCGTTTAGAGAGTGGATTGGGAGACAGTCTTCAGACTGCCTGGTCCTGTACTGCCTGGACTGTATTTTCCCTGCACCTTTCTTGACCTAAGAAAAAAAGAAACAAAATATCCCCCTCTAGTGGTCGAAGGCAGAATAGCAGCTTCCCATTAGTTTCTATGGACGGAAAAGAGCAGATACGGATCAAATGGTTTTCAATGCATTCCTATGGGAAATGCAGATTTGACCTGCAAACTTTTTGACTTGAGAACCGCCTTCCAATATGGATTAAATTCTCAAGTCAAGACCCCACTGTAGTGGATCTTGATTTGTTGCTATACAATGTGTGAAATGCTTCTTTGACTTCATTTTCAATTAGTCTAGCCTAAACACACCACCTAGTTCCCTCACATTACTATATATAATTTGGCTTCAAAACTAATAGTCAGATCATCATTGTTCTTTTCAAATAGTGTCATATTCATATGTTAGAGAATTGCAGTCTTGGCCCACAATTCCCTGACTCTGCATTTGTCTGTAGAAAGCAAACTATTATTTCCCCAAAAATCAGTCAAAATAATCCAGGTCTCAGCAGACACAGCATAGATACAAACACACAAGTGTATATGCATACATGTTTCCTATAGAGAAAGAATTGAGTGACATCAAATTAGGTTTTTTAATTAAAAAATGTAGAGCATATGAGGAGCACAGTCTATATGATTAGGAGTCATAGAAATTAAATCAGTTTCAGTAACTCTAAGCAAAGTTATGTCATGGACACTTGAACGTTTCAGGCCAAAGTTTCACCAGGTAGAAATCACTGTGGAATTTTCATAATCTAATGATACTAGTTGGTCACAAAACTATTTTGAGTTATGCAAATTTAATTGGCAAAGAAGGTGATTTCACTTCCTGCATGCATATGTTTCTAAATGGATTGGGAAATATTGCTACACATAAACAATGCACAGGGAAGAACCATTTGCAGAAAAATGTGACTAGAGAGACTATAGATTTGTAGTTCCTCTTGACTGTCGTTTTTTCCCGTGTGAATGAAAAGAAAGGGATATGCATCTGATGGTTCTATGAGTGTGGCAATTCTTCCATCACATCACTAATCCATTCGGCAGAGAGATAGCATACTTGGTGGATCCATGGATCTTCCTAACATATACATGTTAAACCATGTTTTAAGATCACAGAAATGAACCATAGCAGGTCTTGGGCTCCCACATTGCCCCTTACTTCTCTTTTTCCTCACAGTTATGAGTCGGTTGAAAGTCTCAGATTCATTTTTTACATTAGCCATCATCTTCTGCGTTTCCCCAAAAATAAGACAGGGTCTTATATTAATTTTTCCTGCAAAATGTACTAGAGCTTATTTTTAGGGGACATTTTATTTTTTTCATGTACAACAATCTACATTTATTCAAATACAGTCATGTCATCTTCTGGTTGCTGCACAATGGTGGATAGCGGGGTTTCACTTAACTGGGGCTTATTTTTGGATTAGGGCTTATGTTATGAGCATTCTGAAAAATCATACTAAGGTTTATTTTCAGGTTAGGTCTTATTTTTAGAGAAACATGGTAGTATAGTGGACAGCTTTGGACTGCAACTCCCAGGAGCCTTCACCACCAGCTGTGCTGGCCAGTGTTTCTGGGAGTTGTGGTCCAAAAACATCTGGGAACCACTCATCTAGTGTGTCATCTGAACTTTAAACTGTGATTAAGCTTTCACACTGTTTCTTACGGCCACACATTGGAAGGAGAACACACAACGTGTGCTGCATCCAATGGTAACATAAACCAGAATGTGTTATCTGAACAGCGTCTTTTTCTGCCTGTGCCCACTTGTTTCCAAAATAGCTGAATAGAAGAGATATGTGCAGTTGTATCCCAGTGTTTTTGTGAGCAGAGATTATAGGAGTTTGTCTCCCTTTTCCAATACATTGGATAGCAATGAGTTATGACTGCTAAAAGTTCCGGTAGATTATTTGTTTATCATATGTAGAATCAAGAAATAATTCTTTGCCAAATAGACTAGATAGCTTGATAGAAACTAATTTGTAATAACAAGTTAGTTGTATTTAATTCATCTTTCCAATTATGAAGAGAATAACTACATTACTTTACAATTGTAATTTAACAAAGAATTGCTGAACTTCTTAAGAAGGCACAAGTATAATAACTTCTTAGTTATCTTTATAGTTATAGGGAGATCCTCACTAAACAGTGGGTGGAGGAATATCACATGATTCAAGAGTTGGCTCATGCTGGGTTTCAAGCTGCTGTGTTGTATTTTGATGTGGAAGTAGATCAGTATATGCCACAAGTCAGTGGCTTTCAGCACTCCCATTTAAAAGTAACCTTCTGAGTTCCAGATTGATATCCTTTACTTGATAAGGTTTCCCTTCTGTTGGGTGCCCGGGTGATTTTGCTTGAATCATAGAGCCCTTTATATTCAGAAGGCTGCTCTTCTGTGGTCTTCCCTCTCTGTGACTGTGCAGGCGCTTCTGTGGGGAATTGCTACGTAGATGATTCTGCCCTTACACTAGAGCTGGATACAAAAGGAGCACGAAATACCAATTGGTTAGCTTACTATTATTATTATTTTACAGCACCATGATCATGTAGAGATAGGGGAGTGTTGTCTTTTGAATGTTCACGCTCAAGCACCAATATCTCGTTTCTCTGAGTAAGCTGTGCCATAAACTGCATTTGTATGATGGTGGTGGCGTCCTTCCTGACTTTTCAGATCCATGTTTCATAAACATGTCGTATGCTTTCCAACAAATTATTGATGTTCGTCTTTGCTTCTGTGTTTCAGAATCCGGACAATCAGATAATTCAAACCAGCAAGGAGATGCGGACATCAAACCACTGCCCAATGGTGAGTGAAATACTTCTTTAAGGGGGTTAATTCCCTATATTGTTACCCCTAGTTAGTCTTCCCCAAAGGCCTTTACTTTCTCCTTTCATCTGTTGTGTCTGTTTCTGCACACAGGTTGGAGTAAGTGCTGGCTGTTTGGGAGAGGTCCACGTACATAGTTGTAATTACTCCTATAATTTGTGAGAAATAAGTGTGGCAGTGATGAGGGAGGATTAAGATGGGGGGGGAGAGAGAGTATCAGCAGGCAGTCGAATTTTTTAGATTTGGTGGCAGCCCAGGGCTTAAAGGCACAGGAGTAAGGCCAAAGAATGTAATTTATTTATTTTTTAAATGCAGCAGCTATGTGCTGTATAAGATACTACAATGGGACTTTGTTAATCAAAACAATGTGTTTAATTTCTAATGTTTTAAAATTTAAAAAGCTTCCTTGTACCCTCTAGTGGCCATTTCAAAAAATAAAAAATTAATTGGGGCTATAGAGGGCCTGAGGTGCTGCAAAATCCTCAAAATAGGGCAAACTCTTCCCTACCCCAATGTATCCTAGATGGCATATAAGGACTTTAAGGGACAAATAATAAAAAATGTTTCCACACTTTTTTAAAACGGAGAATTGGGGAACTAGGGTCCCAGTGATGCTAGCATATCCACAAATACCCTTCTTGGGCTGCATTCAGCCAATGGGCTGCATATTGTCCACTTCTGGGTTAAGATATGTACATGAGGTCCTGACATATAGCCAGTCCTGACATAGAGCCAAGGCCTTTGATGACGTTAAGATGGACAAAGAGATGGAATTATTCAGAGCTGGAGGAGGGCTGGAAACAAAGGTTGGAAAAGCCACTGACCACACTGGCTGAGAGATTCTTGGAGTTCCTGTCAGAAAAGGTAACTTCTCCAAGCTCTGAATAGACAAAAATGTTAGAGTCCCTTTCTTTTCAGCCCCACTTTGGCAGACAATGTATTATGTAATCCTTAGTTCCTGCTTTCTGTCTCTATTTCAATTATTTCACTATATCCTTGTGACACAGCCTGTGTGTCTCTTCTTCCTCTTTCAGGGCATTTGACTTTCCAGGACTGTTTTGTGACATCAGGCGTCTGGAATGTTACCGAGCTAGTGAGAGTGTCACAGAGTAAGTTAAGGCAATGAAACTCCAGCACTGCTGTGGTATTCTTCAGGTGATCAGGGTGCATGGCGTGCAGACTTTCTCTCATATTTTAAGCTTACTAAATGCCGCATGATAGTGATATACATGTCTCTGGCTGTGCTGTCTTTTGAATAACCTACTGCTAACACTCATCCCTGGAAGCTGGTTCTCATGGAACAGGAACCAGTAACCCAGAGCTGAGAAATAACTGAGATGTTTGTTTCCCACATACACATGCCTTGTAAGGAAGTCTGAATGCAAAACCATCTGTCCTTGCATTTTGCATTTTTATTGCTCCAGGCAATATTCCTGACTGTTTCCTGCAAATCACTTAATGTATTTACATGGGTGACACCTTAATGAACAAAGACTGGCAACATCACAACTCTGCAGTGAATATGGTGTACAAAATGGGGCACTCTTCCCTATCTAGGATTCCATTCCTGGAAGAGTTCATATTGTTGAAAATACATTTCGAAGAACTCTTTCTCTGTTTTCTTGTTTCTTGTTCTGTGAGGCCAACCTGGATACTAGGTGTAATTTCTGCAAGAGTACTTATGAGTTTAAGGTATGCCGAATTAGTTTATCTGGTGTATGACATATGGACAAGAACTGCATGTCAGTTCTCACATTGATAGCAGCTGGTCCAAACAGATAAGGCTAGTCTTACCATTAAAAAGAGCAAGGCAGTTGATATCAGTCTACTTTATTATTATACTGTATTATGATAAGGGCAACATTTTCAGTTTCCTGTGCCATGCATATAAATAAGTAAGCATAAACCATTCAAATGTGCAAATCTGTGGTGCAGCCATCCTTGGAGTATCATAAGGAAGGATTACAATGACCAAAATCCTGTTGTAGTAAATTGCAGTAAAGCAGGTCCATTGAATCAGTGGGGATTTAGTGAATTAACTCCTCTCTGACTCCTGTGCTACAGTAAGTCACAGTTAGAGTCGGCCCATTTGAATCAATGGACCTTGTGGAGGAGTTGACATATGATATCCCCATTGATTCAGTTGACCTACTCTAGTACATAAGAGTACAAAAACTTAAGATCATGGTCACTGGTCCCATCACCTCCTGGCAAACAGAAGGGGAAGATATGGAGGCAGTGACAGATTTTACTTTCTTGGGCCCCATGGTGACAGCACCCACGAAATTAAAAGATGCCTGCTTCTTGAGAGGAAAGTGATGACAAACATAGACAGCATCTTAAAAAGCAGAGACATCACCTTGCCGACAAAGGTCCGCATAGTCAAAACTATGGTTTTTCCAGTAGCAGTGTATGGAAGTGAGAGCTGGACCATAAAGAAGGCTGACCACTGAAGAATTAATGCTTTTGAATTATGGTGCTGAAGGTGACTCTTAAGAGTCCCCTAGACTGTAAGGAGAACAAACCTATCCATTCTGAAGGAGTGCTCACTGGAAGGACAGATCCTGAAGCTGAGGCTCCAATACTTTGGCCATCTCATGAGAAGAGAAGACTCCCTGGAAAAGACCCTGATGTTGGGAAAGTGTGAAGGCAAGAGGAGAAGGGGATGACAGAGAACGAGATGGCTGGACAGTGTCATCGAAGCTACCAACATGAATTTGACCCAATTCTGGGAGGCAGTGGAAGACAGGAGGGCCTTGTGTGCTCTGGTCCATTGGGTCATGAAGAGTTGGACACGACTTAAGAACTAAACAACAACAACAAAGTACATAAAAACATAAGAAGAGCCCTGCTCGATCAGGCCAAGGGCCCATCTAGTTCAGCTTCCTGGTATCTCACGGTGACCCCACCAGATGCCTCTGAGAGCAGAAGAGACAACTAGATATCTGTCTCCTGGTACCCTTCCCTTAAATCTGGCATTTGGAGGTACCCTCCTTCTAAGCCTGGAGATTGTACATCGTCATTATGGCTTGTAACCTGCAATGGACTTTTCCTCCAGAAATCTGTCCAATCCCCTTTTAAAGGCATCTAGGCCAGATCCTGTCACCACATCCTGCGACAAGGAGTTCCATGGATTAACAACATGCTGGGTCAAGAAATGTTTTATTTTGTATGTTCTCACTCTTCCAACATTCAATTTGAATGGCTGTCCCCTGGTTCTGATATTGTATGAGAGGGAAAAGTGCTTCCCTCTATCCACTTTATCCCTCCCCTTCATAATTTGATATGTCTCAATCATGTCCCCCCTCAGGTGCCTTTTCTCTAGACTATAAAGCCCCAAACACTGTAGCCTTTCCTCATAAGGGAGTTGCCCCAGCCCAGTCATCATTTTAGTCACTCTCTTCTGCACCTTTTCCAGTTCCACTATGTCTTTTTTGAGGTGTGGTGACCAGAACTGTATGCAATACTCCAGGTGTGTGATTTACTGTATTAAGTCATGGCCTCAAGTCAAGATTTTGGTCAATGTTTGGATTTCTTTCCTTAGAAAAAAAAGGCAAGTTAGGAGAGACACAACAGCATTTTGGAAAAAACATCATCCCATGAAGCTTGATGGTGGGAGATTTAAGGCTGATAAAAGGAAACACTACTTCACACAACATATAGCCAAACTAGGGAGTTCTACCACAGAATCATGGTTGCTAGTAATGGTATTGTTAACAGGTGGAAGAATCATAGGAATCTGGGATGCCTCAGTTAGTGTTACGCAGTTAGAGTTCATGGAACTCCAAGGCTTTTGAATCCACTTGTATTTGTTGACCCTGGATGTTGTCAGAATTAGTATAAACACTTAATGATTCCGTCAGTTGTTCTTGTTCTACGTTGTTTTAAGTAATAACATCCATGCTCATGTTTATCTGTGCTTTGTCTCAGTCACTGCCTGAATCCTGGAAGCTGCATAGATAACTTAACATAACTAGCACAGAGGTAACTATGCTTAAGCACACCATACTCCACACTGAGTTTAAGCAAGCCTAACTCTAGCAACTTGGATTAGACTCCTTGGGACCTTGGAAGTCAGAGTGGAGAAAGAAGACAGGTAAGGGACTTTCAGAAGAGGCAGAATGAAAGGTGATAGCTAAGCACATGAGGCATTGTTGGGTCAAACTACCTAGGGCAGTCAAGACACCAAAAAGGTAACCAGAGAAAGAGTAGTAAGGGAGAGGAGGAGCATATGGCTCCAGAATGTAAGAAAGAAGTGGCTGGAAGGGGTAAAAAACAAAAGGGGCAGAAGAGCATTAAGAAGCTGCTCAGGCATTGCCCTTCAGGGTGGGAGACTTTCTCTTGGTCCCACCACCCTCACAGGCATTGTTAGTGGGGACACAGGAGAGGGCCTCATTCTCTGTTGCTGCTCCCAGACATTGGAACTCCCTCCCACTGGAAGCCAGGCTGGCTCCGACTTTGCTGTCATTCCACAATCAGGCAAAGACCTTTCTCTTCAAGCAAGCTTTTTCTGAGTGAATGGATGTCTGAGGGTTTTTAAAACAGGTTGTTGTGCTCTGTTGCTTTTAAATGTGTTTTTGTATTGATGTTATTTACCATTTTAAATTCTTTTTAAGTATTTGTATACACACTCTTGTTACAATTTATATTGTCTTTTAATGATGTAGGCCACCTTGGGTTCTTTTAAGGAAAAAGGCAGGGTAAAAACAAACAAACAAACAAATGTGAGAAGTAGTGCACATGTGACAGCTATGTCCTTACATCCGGAGCTACTGTCTTCCCCGTATTTTCTTTCAGAAGAATGAAATACATATTATGTTACAGGCTACTAAGAGATGTTCTGAATACGGAGGAAAGAGTATAGAATGGAATGGCATGCAAAGGACAGCATTGGAGTTGTCTATCTCATGTGTCTGTTTGTCTTCCTCCCTCCCTTCCTTCCCTCTTGCTATATTTCTATGAGGTGGTTTTGCATATGCCTCCAGGAATCTTTCTTGCTATATTTACTGTTTTGCTCCTCCACAAATTAGCTAATTGCGTAAGCTACACCCTTTCATGTTGCTCTAGCTCCCAGGGAGCAGGTCTCTTTGAAAATCAGAGATTTTAAATCGGAGTCAGGAATGTATTTTGACACCCTCTGGGTGTGAAAAACTAAATCCTAAAATAATAGCATTGAGAGTTTGAGTATTATCATGGGTTCTGAATATGATGACCTCTTCCTGAGTTTGCAGAGCACATGGTGGGAATGTACACATCACTTATGGTTTTGGATGGGGAACGTCTCACTTTTCAAATGTTAAATTGCAGCTGCCATCAGTCTTAGCTAGTCTGGCCAATGGAGAAAGGTGAAAGGAGTTGCAGTCCTCCAGTTTTTGGAGAGCATCATATTCCTCATCCCATAAACAGCACTGTCTATAACCAGCCTTGCCTACATCAACCAGCTATTCCTTTTCCTCTGCTACCTGCATTCATGGAGCTGCCAGCTATTCAGTTAAGAGGCCACTATGACCCTTGGTTTCCTTCTCAATGCCCAACCTAAAGTCTCAGAGCTATTGTTTCTCATTTTCAGCTCCTGTCGCAACAGCGTCTGGTCCAAATTTCTCCCTGGCTGACCTGGAGAGTCCCAGTTACTACAATATCAATCAAGTGGCTCTTGGCAGACGATCAATAACATCTCCACCTTCTAGCAGGTACATCTCCCTAATCTGACGGGTAGTAGAGAAATCTCCTGTCCTTCTTGTGGCAGTGTCATCACCCAGCTCCAGATCTGAAGGCACTGGGGAAGTAGTGGGAACAATCTATGCTAATGCAAACTTAGGACAGGCTAAAACAGTGGACTTCTGTAGGCAGAACCTGGCAGAATTGGAAGATGGTGACAGGGTATCACTCTTTACTGCAATCCCCCCATGTGTCCCTAAAACCAACCCCATAAGGCTGGGAAAACTTCTGAAGATGGTTTCCAGGCAGCATCAAAGTCTGCAGATGGGAAGGAAGTGAAAGAAAGTTTTGTTACGTGTGCTAGTACAATGTTGCCTTTTTGTCCCAGGACATTATAAACCTGTACCATGCACATCATCATGGAAGAAAAGAGTTGGCAGTCTTCTTGGATCTTGTTTTGGACTGTTGCTCTTTAAAGGAGAAGGCCTCAAGCCCTGGAGGAAGATGGTCTTCTTCATCTGGCCCATCTTTCATGATTCACGGTTGCTTATCCTCTTCCTCTCTGTGGTCTGTTCTGATTGCAGCTCCACCAAGCGGCCCAAGTCAATAGATGACAGCGAGATGGAGAGCCCTGTAGACGATGTGTTCTACCCTGGGACAGGACGGTCCCCAGCAGCTGGCAGCAGCCACTCCAGTGGGTGGCCCAATGATGTGGATGCAGGTAGGAGGCACCATCTTTGTCTCACTGGCTGGCATACAAGGAGAGGGAAAACAAACACATGAAGACTGGCCTGATCTCTGCCTGTTATATACCACCCCCATTCAGAAGTAGTTGACCTCTTGTAAATTTAATTTCTCCACTGTGGTGACATTCTACATAACATTTTGGGAGGATTCGGGGAGTGGGAGGCAGTAGAGAAAATCAGGTTTCTTGTGATATTTTCCCCCTGAGCTACGTAGGCTTTCTGTTCCTGATTCCCAGAGCTTTGTTTGTGGCTAGTCTCTCCCAAGCTTGGACAAGTAGCAGCTGTGTTAAGGTTTTAAAGACTTGGGGAGCTCCCTAACTACGTAGGTGCCAGACACTTCGACAGAGTATTTCAGGGAAGCTGACCAAACAAGGAAGCCTGTGATATAGTTGCTTAAGATGGGCGCAGGGCACATTTTTCCATGCAAGATCAGAGAAGTGCCTAGACATAGAATAAGAAAACTAACGTGAAGATGTAGTAGTTTGTTGGTGGAATGGTAATAATTAAAATAAGGACTTGTTAAAATAGGGGCTAGATCTGTAACACTGCATTTGTGTGGCAAACTGTGGTACACTCTGGTCTGAAGATAAGGGGCTGATCTAGTTACTGGGGGTTAACTCAAGTGGTCAGTACTGATGGTCCAAATAAGGGTCCAGCAGAGCCAAAAACTGAAGAAAACGGAAGGGAGTACTGTGTTCTAAAGGCCAGAATCTTTGCATAGCTTTCCATGACGAATTGTAACTAATGGGTGAGGTGTCAGGATGCATTTTTGTGGTATACCTACCATGTTCCCCCGAAAATAAGACAGGGTCTTATATTAATTTTTGCTCCAAAAATGCATTAGGGCTTATTTTCAAGGGATGTTTTATTTTTTCCATGTACAACAATCTACATTTATTCAAATACAGTCATGTCATCTTATTCTGGTTGCTGCACAATGGTGGAGGGCTGGGTTTCACTTAACTGGGGTTTATTTGGGGAGTAGGGCTTATATTACGAGCATCCTGAAAAATCATACTAGGACTTATTTTCAGGTTAGGTCTTATTTTCGGGGAAAGAGGGTAGTCATGCACCTGATTGTGCAACCAAGATGCATCCCAGTACCTTGTCAGTTAGCCACAATTAGCTATGGCAGCTTATGCAAACCTTGCACAGACGCCACTAGTTTTCCAGTCTAATGGCACAGGGTGATAGATCACATACATCAAATGCAGAATTCTCCATGTTTTTATAGAGACTTCATGGAAATAATTTTACACATATTTAAATTATGTATAGGCCCTCCTTCATCATGAAAGATAACCCTGTGGCATTTTTTGCCAAAGGATTTCTTGTCCCAGGTTCATTTGCTCTCAAGTTGGTTCTGAGATAGAATGGGGCTGCTATTTTGACTGGGAAAAAAAGAACTTTCTGTTTTTGAGACCAAAAGTCAGGACACAGAACTTAATTAAAGAACCAAACTGTGTGCATAGGTGGATTCTATCTGCGTTATAATGGATAGGATGGATAAAGGAAATGGTTAGAATGCTGGTTGATGGGATGAGCTAACTATATATAGCCCAGCAGGAGAACAGTGTATAGTTAGGTCATTTGAGACCTCTTTTTTGAGGAGGCATTGAAAATAGTTGCATGTGAGATTTAAGAGTCTGTGTAGGCTAATGCATATTTCCTTCTCTGATAACATTATCCTTCCAGGCATGCAGATATTTCATAAATATATGCCTGAAATGTCCTACATGTAAGTGAAGCTGACACCAGTTACAAAACCAAAGCAGGCTAATTTGTAAAATACAGATTGAGATAACCTTGTGGTAGAATAAATGAATAGTATTTTCCTTTTAAGAAAACTGCTTTTTAATGATGAGTTGGTCATATAATTTGGCCCCAAGAAAACAGAATTTGATTTATCTCAGGGCAAGACCAGATGGATGAAGTTGGAACAATCTGGTTCACACTTTAAAGGTTCTTATCTTCAGTACAATTTATTTTATATCAGACCTGAGTGATTCTTCCATTCACATGGGATACATTTCTTCTCCCATGAGAAGGATCCAGACATTTCTTCGGTTTGCTACAATTTGTTCCCCTTTTGGTTATTGACTGCCCTCCCCCACCTTTTTTTCACAGCCACATCAACTTCCCCCTTCTTTGTTAATTAACGTAAGTGACATAGTGCTACAGAAATGCATCAAACTAGCATGGTATAAGTATTGTAATGAAAAACACCTGCATTACAATTTAGCTGTGCCAGTTAGGGAAATACTTTTAAAGGAAGATAAAAATAGAGGAGGGTTTTTCTCCATCCTCCCTTTTAATGTCACAACCCACTGAATATGTCATAGAGTTGTTACCTCAGTTAGCACAACCCATAACTCGATTTGGGAGTGAATTAACTAACCGCACAGGCTATAGAACGGGATAATAAGGAGCAATCTCAATCACACTAAATAAACTTTAACCTGAAGCACTGTGCCAGAAAGGAGCAGGACAGCTGTTAAAGGGGGCAGAATGGGTGGCTCTTATTAAAAACACATGCGCTCGCCAGAAAGTAGGGCGAACCAAACTACATGAAAAGCAAACCAGATAATGAGCTATATGCCAGTCTGATCAGCTTCCTTGTTGGGAAGTTGCTGTACGCTGTATCTTGATTAAGAATTTAATTAACACTTGCCAGTTTGCCCATTCTTGGTTAAAAAAAATAGTACCTTAACACATCAAGATGTCCTGTTGAAATAATATAATTGTGACAAGCTTGTTCACTCTCGCGCAGGACTGAAAAGACTAAAACTTTTCTTTCTAAGGAGCAGCATTAAATAAAGGGGGGGAATTAGCACAAAAAACTTTGTATTTTGCACAAATTGAAAGGTTTTGGGCAAAACCTTGAAGAAAAGGCAAGTTCTTTGTACAAAAACAATTTCCTTGAATTTCTGAGGGAAATAATCACAACTCTCTCCCCACTATCTACTTTACAGTAAGGGAGATGATTATACATACAGTCATGAGATTACCAGTTGCCATCAGGTAAAGTAATCCTCTACTACAGTCATTTAAAGAAACTATGTTCTCTTCTGGGTGTTGCATAAGCTATAGCTTTAGACCTCCAGTTGCAGGAATGACTGAGTGATGTCATAGAGGAAGGAAGGAATTTGGTTGCAAAATAATTTATCTCTTAATCCTGTCTTTCATTGCTCTTTCTTTCATCCTTTTTATATGCTGGTGTGAAAAATCTACTTATCCTTCTGAACACCTTAGGCATTTGCATAGCAACATTCTTAGCGAATGACAAACTCCCTTCTACCTCAGAAGCAAGGCAAATGTTACAGCAGAAAGACAGCCTTCCATGTGTGTATGGCTTATGAAAGTGCCTTTCCTCAACATTTGACCATACAGTATAGTAAGCTTATGCTCTTGAATAGCTTGCATACCTGGTGTAGATACTTAGCAATGCATGGCTGAGGGTGTCTGGATGGTGAATTAACAAAAGTGACCAGAGATCAGGACCAGGAAATGAATGGCAGGAAAATAATGGATTTTTTTGGGAAGTTGTTTTTTTCTTTACCTTAAGAAGGATGGCCTTAGCTTGGAGACTAAAAATTAGGAAGACTTTCTGGTTGGCGTTGGCTGTCAGAGTTTAGCTTCTACATTTGGAGTCAAGTAACAAGTACCCTCAGGTCAGAAAAGGTGGAGGGATGGGAGGGTTTTCTTTTTTCTCCCTTTGCCTCTCCCCCCCCCCCGGGGAGCATGTGGCACACATCTACTGAAGCTAGTTGCTCCCTAAACACTCTACATGCTACACCTGCTCTCTGCTTGCAGCTTATTTGATAGGTCTGGATTGAGCAGCTGATCTGCAGGGTATGAATATGTGAATAGGCCTGCTTTGCACCTGGGACCTGCTCTAGATGGGGCTTTTAGTTATGCATTTATAATCCTGTCACATCATCCAGTGTTGTGGTTAGATGATTTGATCCCCAAAGTGCTTCCTCTCCTTTAGAAGCCTCAAGGCTACCAAATATGTATTCAAACACACTGCATTCTCCGTCTCTCTCTCTCTCTCTTTTCCCCCTCCCTCTTCATCTTGTTGAGTTTTGTTCCCAGCCCTCTCAACAAATCGCCAATTAAGCAGCACAGCTGCAAGGCTTGTGTGAACAGCTGGAGAGACCATCCAACCGTCTGACAGGGACAGGTGTTCACAGCTGGCTGGCAACCCCCCCTCCCCCCTTCCCATTCCTGTGCACAGGTATCAGGTGTTAGGCAGCTGGCATGAGATAACAGGCTGGGGGCTTTTCTCTCTTGGGCTCCCTTGCCTGCTGCTGGAGTGCCAGATTGTGCAGGATTATAGAGACAGCAGTAAACATGAAAACCCTGGTTGGTCTTCCTAAGAAGCAGTACAGCAGCTCCTGTTATTCAAGGAGTGTCCTCACCAGTATATTTGTTGTTCACTCATTGGGATGATATGCCGTGATCGATAAGTTTTTGTTATCATTCTTCTTTATGGAGAGAGGAATCCAGGCCAGCCACAGTTCTATCAGAACACATACAAATAGAGAAAATTAACTACCTTACAGAGTAGCCAATGCAAAGTATTATGTCCTGATATCTCAACATCTATCTAGATGGCATTTCACACTGAAAGTAATTTTTCAGTCAATCTACTCAAAGGTGCTGCAAGCACAACTGCTTTTTATATATTGGTGGGTAGGTGAGTATGGGGGTTCAGGGTCAGGTTCGTGTAAAAAGCACTCAGACAAGCAGCAGACATTTTCTGGCTGGGCAATATTCTTTATAAATGGGACATGCAACAGAAATATTGCAGTGTGATCTTGCCCTTTTCCATATTATTCTAGTCTATCATGTATGAGGACACATCTCCCCACTCCCACAGCTGGTCAGCATTCTGTGACCACTTTGCATGTTGGGTCATTCTTGGGATAGATTAGGTTTCCTTCCTACTCTCTTTAGCTTTTCTTCTCCTAAAGATCTGTTGTGTTTTTGTACAATAGTATATGTGATGCCTGCACTTCTGCATAAGCCTGTTGATAGTTACCTCTTGCACAATAATGATGCCATGTTGACTACCTAAGGATCTGCATTTGGAGAATTGAAGTTCACTATCGGTATACAGTATAAGGGAACAGAGAACAGGGATTTGTATAAAACTTGAAAGAAATGTATGAAAAGTTGTGATATTTAAAATGTTACTTTTTTAAATCAACAAGGGCCACTTTGATAGTTTTAATATCAACCATTTAATAGTTTAAATGTTTACCTAATTATTAATTTGTGTTTTTTTTCAACCATTTATTTATTTGATTTATATACTGCCCATCTGGCAGCCAAGGCCACTCTGAGCGGTTTACAACAAATAACAAAAGACAACAGAGTAACAAAATAGCAAATAGTGACATTAATACATAGGAGTGAAAATCAAAAATCATAAAGTGAAGTGAGGATAAAATTATAATACAATAAATACAATTAAAAGCATAGAAGAAAATAAAAACATGGAGCATGGCAGTATGATAGAAGTTATATTATTGGACACTATTGTATAAGAGTGTAGTTTATTCCGGGAAGGCCTGTCTTTAGGTTTTTAGTAGCTTTTTGAATGTGCCTAGTGAAGGGGCCAAGCGGACCAGTAGGATTTTTGCCATTTTTAAGGTCCAGAAATATATAGCTGGCCACACCGCGACAGCAAAGTTTAAGCAAGGGCTTGTTTGGAAACCCAGGGGTCTAATTTCCTTGAAAAATCACTTTATCTTTTATGAAGGCTGGCCAGACATGCAGACCTCCTCCTATCTGAACACAATGGTAAAAATCCTACTGGTGTTTGCATAACTTGTTCTGGTTAACTGCAGCTAACAAAAGTGCCATGGCATACTCAACTACACAAACTAGATGACTCACAGTACCTTGTCAATTAGCCACAAGCTGTAGCAAGTTACACAAACTATACCATTGTTCACTCTTTCAAAAATGTTTTAAAATATTGTTTTTTAAATTCTTAAATTCTTTGCAACCCCTACTGCTCCATAACCAAAATATTTCTTCTTTCTTTCCAACCCAAACTCCATGGGCATGCTTATATGCAGCTTCTGTAAAAGCTGATAGGGCTTTGTGAAGCGTTATGGAAGTACTAATGATGTTGATAACGAGGCACACAAGTCATTAGCGTGTCTTGTTTTTGGTGCATTGCTCACCTATGTGTCTCATTTTGAAAAATAACTGCTAGCAGTCCTAGGAATGGTCCTGTGCCTTATTAACAATACTTTTAGCTTTTAGCTGTTGGCTAAAATACTGTTAATACTAGCTTTCACAGATGCTACCCATATGGTTGAAATTTCTCTTTTAGAAAGAAAGAACTTTTCAGCAATAAGAGATTTGGTGGATGGGAAAAAATTTAATTTCAAAAAATAATAGTGTGATGAAAATAAAAGTTTAAAATAATATATTAATAGCACATAAAGTTTCTCATACCTGACAAGTAACAGTAATAATGATTACATGCCATCAAGTTGATTTTGACTTATGGCTACTATAGTGGGTAATTAAACCTCCAACCTCTGGCAATAACTAACAAACAAGCAAGAGTTCTGAAAGTAACAGCAAATGCCAGTAACATTTCCAAGTTCTGTATTAATGTAGATAATGCCCTGTGGACATAATTGGAGTCTCTCTGTTTCCATTCTTGTGCATGATATATGAATGTGTGTTTGTTTCTTTTGCATTTCTGCCACTGCCATTCTGCCACTTCATTTTTTTCTGATGTTACCCAGATGTGTAAAGAGCACTACTCTGATAGAAATTGTCTGCGTTCATGTTCAAATGCCAGAAGCTCCTATTGGATTTACTATGGAGCTTTCGTCATAAGCAGTGAGGTAGCTGTAAACAGTGTGCAAGGCTGCCCTACATCACTGTTGTTCTACTTCAGAAATATTCTGCCATTTCATTTACCTCCTTCTGTGTGGTTGCCATTGTTAAGAGATGTGTATTACACATCTCCAGGACTACAGCATATGCTATCCCTTATTTGACAAAAGTAATCAGGATTTCCCCCACTGTAAAACTGTCCTGATTGCACCAATCCCTCCTCCCCCAATTAAATTTCTACTAGTATCTCTGTTGTTTCTGTCTTTTAAATACCCTCACAGCTTGGAACATAACTTTTCAGTGTATCATATTTTGCTGTTCATTAGCTGGACTAAATATTCCTTTGTTACTCCTTTCCCCTCAAAAGCACTTTTGGGGACATTTGTTCTTCTTAATGTTAAAAAATAAGGTTATTTATTTATTTATTCATTTGTTTATTTATTTATTTTTCAAAAAGTAACAAATAACTGTCATACTGTTGTTTTTTAAGTACTTTTTCTAAAAGCCCTCAGTACTATCATATGCTATTTACAGGAGGATACTTCCTATGTCTTTTAGGAAGAATATAAATTCTTTTGCCATACTATACAGTCATGAAACTCTCACATCTTTTGTTGTTTGGTCCTTAGCTCTTACTAATAAAAAGGGCCATTTATCCAGTAAAAAAGAAAGAAAGAAAAGTTAGTAGTTTAATTTGGGCCTAACCAGCAAATTCTACATTTCTCTATAATCTGTATTTCACATAAACTGCAATCTCAAGAGCAACATGCTCCTATTACAACCCACTATATATTTCTGCTTTTCCTGATTTCATTACTAGTCGATAATGGTGAGGATTATGTATGGACCTAGTAGTATGACATGTTTCTGTGGCAAGCACAGACAAATGCTGCAGTTCACTTTGGCCTGGGAGAATCCAAGTTGCGTTTCTTTCTTTTGTTAGCTTCTATGCCTGACGGAGGTCTCATTGCAGCCTAGTGTGCAGATGACAGATTGAGGAGTCTTGGGGTTTCAGTAGACCTTTCCGATTTGTTTCTTGGGACTTCCATTGCCCCATTTGTAATTTCTGAGGGTGGGATACTCTGTGAACGTTGAGGTTGAGAACGTCAAAGATGGGATTTTCTTCTCCGACTTCCTTCCTATATGACTTCAGACCATAGATTTTCTTCTCCGGCTTCCTTCCTATATGACTTCAGACCATAGTACGTACAGTGTGATTCAATGTGGAGGAAGGCAAGCTTGTATCTTCATGCCCCTTGAAAAACTGATTTCAAAGCAGTGTGCCAATTGCAAGTTTAAACTGTTGGCCGGCAGGGGAGACTTGAAAACATTTTTAAAATGCATAAGGTTGAGATCCCCCCCCCAAAAAAAGCAGTTGCAGCTGTTCTGATCTATGCAGAAAGGCTGGACTAAGATCTGGAAATTGAGCCATTTGATAAAGGAGGATTAATGTATCTTTTCTCAGGCATCGGTACTGTGTTTCCCCAAAAATAAGACAGGGTCTTATATTAATTTTTGCTCCAAAAATGCAGTAGGGCTTATTTTCAGGTGATGTTTTATTTTTTTTCCATGTACAAGAATCTACATTTATTCAAATACAGTCATGTCATCATCTTCTGGTTGCTGCACAATGGTGGAGGGCTGGGTTTCACTTAATTGGGGCTTATTTGGGGAGTTGGGCTTATATTACGAGCATCTTGAAAAATCATACTAGGGCTTATTTTCAGGTTAGGTCTTATTTTTGGGGAAACAGGGTAGCTGCTGTCCCTCAGCACTCCTGTGATTTGTTGAGCAGTTCTCAACAAATATCTACTCAAAGGATACCTAGCTAAGACTTTCCTCAAAACAAGAAGTGACATCTGTGATGCTCATTCCTCTGTCTAGAACTGTAGAGCCAGATGCCGAGTTTCAAAGTGCCTCTGCACAGATTCATGTTGGTGTCTGATCTTTGTTAATTTAGAGGAGAGGCAATTGTAATATAAAATTAGCATTCGAGCTAGTACAGTACTTTAATTTGCCGTACAAATCCAACTGAAGTAAGACCACTTTAAACACACATTAAAACTGTGGTCCCCAATCTTTTTGACACCAGGGACCAGTTTAGTTGAAAACCATTCTTCCAAGAACTGGACAGGGGGTGGGGTACTTGTTATGCAGTAGATTGTTGGAGGATAGCTTTCAATCGAGCTCATAAAGGAAATGGCGAGCAGGAGCAGGGGGTGAGCTGCCATTGAAGCTCCACTTCCTGTTAGATGAGCAGTGGCAAAAAACCTAATAGGAGCACAGGCTCATATTAGATTCTAATGCCACAGGAACAGCTGATCTAGCAGCAGGAGGAGGAGAGCAGGGAGTGAAACTCCACCCTCTGTCAGATCAGCAGCATCGTTAGAACCTAATAGGAGTGTGCTGATAGGAGGCAGAGCTTCGCTCGCAGTCCACCTCCTGCTTGCCGCTCATCTGTCCTGGTGGCCCGGTCATTCCAAGACCACGGATCAGGACCAAGTGAGCCACCCTGGGGTTGGGGGGCCCTGCATAAAAACACTCTGAGACTGCACTTTTGAAGCCCTGAAGGATGCCCCTCATTGGTTAGTTAATGTCACCATTCAACTTACAAAGTACCGCAAGTTAATTAGATCACCATATCTGGTGTGCCTATAAGACGAGGAATGAGTTTGTCAGCATGCATGAAAGGGACCGCTTTACAAGGGAGGGCAAAAACGCCCTTTCTGAAAGGAGACAAAGTGTTGTGATCTAATAGGGGAACCAGCTGATTATTATCTCCCTGGACTATTGTTCCAGGCTCTCTGCAGATTTGCAAAGATTAGCGCTTATTACAAGTTAATTGCTATAGAAATAATATACGATGCTGATGACTTTGCATCCACCGCTTCTGCTTCACAAAGTGGAACATGCCTAATTGTTTCAGCCAATTTCTCATACAGGGAGCCAGCAGCTTTTAGGCCAGCTAAGGTGCGGATCATCTGCTTTTTAAACCTCCTGAGTGACAGGTAGAGGCACAAGAAATCCCAGGTAGCCTTTGTCACATATTCCATGCTACAGACCTGCTGCAATAGCTGAATCCTGGCTGAAGGGGCATATTTAGACTGTACGCTGAGATGCAAGAGTGAATGAAAGAGCACGGCTAAATACTAATCCATCTTTCCATCTGTTAAACCATGCACTTTCTCCCTGATTCCTTGCCAGGACCGGCTTCTTTAAAGAAGTCAGGGAAGTTGGATTTCTGCAGTGCTCTGTCCTCCCACACCACCTCCCCGAGAATGGCTTTCACCCACCACCCGCTGCCTGTCCTAGCAGGAGTCAGACCAGGTGAGAAAAAAGCCATTTTCTTAGGGGGGGGAATGGGTGGATTGTGGGCAAGGGTCGGGAGGTAAGGGACAGGGCTGTCTCCCTGAATGGGTGTGTCCAGAGCTCTCAGTCATGTCGGTTCTGGCAATGGTCTCTTGCTGTCTATCCTCTCTGTCCTATCTTTCTCTGCCTCTCTCTCCCTCCCCACCTCCCTTTCTTGCTACTTTTTGATCTTGCTTACCTCTTTTCTCTGCCAAAGCAGCTTAACAATTGCAAAATGCAGCCTAGAAGATTGATCATTGTGATGGCATACAAAGGCCAGGATTTGTACCTAGTAGTCCTGCTCCATTTAATCCAGATCTACCTAAATGTGATCAAGGTGGGGACCATGGCAGTGGGCTTGATGGGTCAGTAATCTGGTTTGGTATACAGAAATGAGAAAGGAGGCACCAGGATAAATAAGGTGTAGGTTTACATATCTAATAAAATGCAAAGTAGAATATATATTAGGGATATGGAATTTGAAAAGAAACAAGTGTGACCAATTGGAAATTCAATGTATATTCAGGTAGGATACCCCATTTTCATTGGCTTGCTACTTCCAGGATAAAAAATAATCTTATGCTTGCTTATCAGAGATTTTCCACTGAAGCGCCATTGCATCTGTGATAGAGTTTGTAAAATCCCAGTGAAGTGAAGGACCAGGATTCCTGTTTGAGGACAACCATACTCATAGTTCCTCACTATCATTTGCAATGAACAATCTCTGGCTTGCATAAGAGATAACTGCAAGCCAGAGAGCACCAAGGCAAATGTGAAGTATTGCAGATGTGGGGCTGTTACGTATTATGTTTTTGAACAGGATATTAATGAAGAGTTTTAGGCAAGTTTTTAGTAACCATATCCGAAGCCTATCTTTTAAGAGACAACATTATTTTCAGCCCATTTTTAATGCTTACTTGGAAACTGATTGGCTAAAGTAAGTTCACATCAAAAACTATTATTATTATTATTATTATTATTATTATTATTATTATTATTATTATTATTATTATTATTATTATTATTATTATTATTATTATTATTATTATTATTATTATTATTATTATTATTATTATTATTATCATCATCATCATCATCATTATCATCATTATCATTATCATTATCATTATCATTATTATTATCATCATCATCATTATTATCATTATCATTATTATCATCATCGTCGTCGTCATCGTCATCGTCGTCGTCATGCTATCCTTTAAATAAACATTCTCAGGATGGCTTTTCAATCAATGCAGAAATGCAGTAATAGCACAAAAATACTAAAATATATACAGTAAAGTAATAGTTTTACTTTACTGGTCATTGAAGCTACCAACATGAATTTGACCCAACTCTGGGAGGCAGTGGAAATCAGGAGGGCCTGGCGTGTTCTGGTCCATGGGGGTCACAAAGAATCGGACATGACTTAACAACTAAACAACAAAGTAATAGCAATCATATGTGAAGCAAAGATTTGGAAGCAGCATAAAAAATATATCAGTAGAAAGAAAACCAAGTTTGAAATGCTTGGAAGAATGAAAAGGAACTCTGACATCACAGTGGATAGCAGAGCGGATAGCACGGAATGTCCAAACACCCCTTTCTCTGGTGGCAACCCACCATGCTGTGACAGTGTAGGCACTGGAAGAAGTGTCACATCACAGGGCAGCTGATACAGTTATCTGGTCAAAAAATTAAATCCTATCATTTTCCAGGGATCAAAATTAAAGTGTGTGTATGTGTGTACCTGCTCATTTGTGTGCATTTAAGAAAGGGTGAATGAATAATCTATACTGGTGTTATAGTCAGAGACTGACAACTGTTGTTTATATATTGGGATGGGTAAATGCGCATGATGTAATTATACTAAAGGCATTTAGCTGTATTTATTATAGGCACTTAAATGATTATACGCACAGAAAGAAGGTGTTTGAATGCAAGAATCATGAAGGACAAATGCTGTGACAGTTCTTGTTTGTTTGGTTCATGTGAGAATGCTGCTGGGGCATGTGGTTGAGCAGGGGCTTTATGTAATGTATACTTATTTAGGAGCAATACATGCACTGATCCTGTGTGTTGCATAGAATTCTGTGTCAAGTGGAAGATGTTTCACATGAGTGTCTTGTGGCAATATCTCTGATAAAGTGTTTTGAGTAAGACACAAGAATATACAGACTTAGGTGGGCTGTGCTTGAAGCCTCAAAGCTATCCTTAACATGGGTTTTTAATAGGAGTATTAATTCTAGCCTTAGTAATAGGTTAGTTTCTTGCCAGCCTCTCTGCACTTTGGACTTAGCCTTGGGTAGTGTTTTATTCAAAGTTCAGCTTTACTTGCAGTCATAAGCACAGTTGGAAATGGGTAAGGCTAATGGAGAAGAAATTTTCTTTCTGAAGACTGAGGCCATGTTGTTATTTTTGGCCAGACCAGTGTACCAGCTAGGCTGGCTGCAGTCTTCCAGCTAGTTTCTTTGTATGTGAGTTCATAATATATGTTAAAAGAGGCTTACTGTGGTATGACCAGGTCAGTTTTTATCTTTTGATTCCTTTGCTGCCACTCAGATTCAGAGTCATGCCTTACATCAGTGGTTCTCAACCTTGGGTAATCTGGATATTCTTGGACTGCAATTACCAGAAGCCTTCACCACCAACTGTGTTGGCTGGGGTTCCTGAGAGCTGCAGTCCAGAAACACTTGGGTTACCCAAGGCTGGGAATCATTGCCTTTCATGAAAGGGCAGAATGGGTAAACTGAGATGAGCTCCATCCTGAAATGGAGGTAGTTCCCCATTCTAAAATGGCCTCTAGAGAGAAGTCATAGCTCTGACCTGGAGAGGTCTAGGCTTATTCTTTAGCTCTGTAACCTTAACAGACCTTCCAAATCCTCAGACATTATGCAGCTATTAATACTGTGTAACTTGGAGAATTTTAAGACTTAGAAGATGTATAGTATAGAACTATCATTCAAAATTATCAGTTGTATTATAAACAGGCTAATATATTAAACAAAATGCAGTTTTAAAAGCACAGATATCAAATGGAAACAGATGCAACTGTTGTATCTGAAACTTCGACAAGGAACAGTTTGCTTCTGGTCTGGAGTTTTAAAACTATACCAGCTGTGTTGTTGGTCAAAAGATGTAGAAATGAATTAAATTATTGCCTTTTCAAAAGGCACCAAAAATTGAGTATCTGAACTAGAATCCTAGCCAGTTCTAACCTGGGTGTATACAGAAATGACATTTCACAGATCTACAGATCTACACAGACCTTATTGGTGAGAGCATGTGCAGTCACTGAAACAACAGATTTGTATAGTGAACCCTTGACTTACAGACAGCTTGACTTACAGACTTTTTGAGTTACAGACTTCTCTGGCCACAAAATTTAGGTTTGACTTGCAGACTGAGATTTGACTTACAGACCAGAAAAAAAACAAAATGGAACAAAAATGGCCTGTTACGGGATTAATTGGTTTTCAATGCACTGTAGGTCAATGGAGACTTGACTTACAGACTTTTTGACTTGAGAACCGCCTTCCAATACGGATTAAGTTCTCAAGTCAAGACCCCACTGTACTATGTTCTGAGTACACAAGATTGCGTCAATGTGTGAAACTCTCTTTAAGTTTTAACATTGATGGTTTTTTAAAAAATGATGGAAAGCAAAAAGAAGTGTAGGTTTTTAATTTTTAAAATATTTTCTTTCTGAACTTGTTGGTCCTTTTTCTGTTTATAGAATTGTAGAAGTGCTATCTTTACCCTAATTTTGTGACTCCATTTTCCTAATGAAGGTCTTCCAAATCTTTTTTTTTCCCTTGTGAAGCAAACAACTAGTATATGATTTTTGATTAAGAAACTGGCACTGGTGAAACACCTCATTCTTCCAGAGCCACAGTTAATCAACAATTTTGGGTGATTCAATTATGGATCTCTTGCACATAATGTTTGGGCCTAAAGTAAGTACAGGTGCAGTCTGATGAATCTCCCTGTGCAGAGTTAGCAGCAAACACTGCATTACATCTCTGCAGTTATCACTTCCAAAAATGATGGAACACAACGTTCCTAATCATTGGAATTGTTCCACTATTGTTTTTATAGCCACCTATCCCAAGAATTCCAGGTTAAAAATTGCTTTCTAAATCTTTGAGATCTAAAGAAGTTGTTTTTAATGGAGCCATAAATTCTATGGTAAAAGGTCAAATCTCTACACTCAATTCAATGAAGCAATTTTACATGCAATTAATTAATTAATTGGCACTCCCATTAATGCTCCAGCACTAGTCCGAGTGGTTCACAGTCAAATATACAGTCAAAATGGGTGGTATAATAAAAAAAACCATACAATAGGCTAACCACCTAATCTATATCACACAGTTATATCAATTTGATACCATTTTAACTGCCATGGCTCCATCCTAAGGAAACCTGGGATTTGCGGTTTGGGAAAAGACTTAGTATTCTCTGCTAGAGAGTTGTAGTTCATGTGAGCGACAACAGATCATTTTAAGTACCTCATCAAACTACATGTCTCAAGATTCCAAAGGATGTGGCCATGACAGTTAAAATAGTATCAAATTGTGCAGTGTAAATGCTCTTTTGTGACAACATCTTGTGATGTTAGGAGCATCCTCTTCTGTGTAACTACAACTGAGATTTTTTTTTTTTTTGCAAAGAAGCAAAGTGTTACACAATTCTTAGCCTCTTTCCACAACAAATCCCTCCAGTGCAGCTGATTTTTCAGTGAAGTTATTCCTAAATAATCTTTAGGAAGTACGTATGGTGGCTAACTATTAGTATGGATGTACTGTAAAGGTCTTTCTTAACTTCAGTATTAATCCAGAGTGCTTCTGTTTTAGAACCTTCTCCCTTCCTTTATGTTCAGTTGCAGTTGACAGCAGCCTCCTGCCTTTTCCCCCCTAGCTTCCCATGTTAGCTATCAACCATAGTCCCTCTTTCAGTTTGCACCGTCTGACTAGTGTATCAATATGAATACAGTAGTAGAAACTGGCAGGAAAGGCAGTCCTCCCCACACAACAACTGATTCTCTGGCTAACTACTCCCCTGGTCTTCCATATTAGTTTCTAAGTAGCCAGCAAGTTCCAAGGAAAAGAATACACTATGTTGTTTTTCCATATCTATTTTAAAAAGGAATCCACTCCCAGTTAATTTATATTAATGTGCACAGCATTTTACAGAGCAATGCAGATAGAACAAGATGAGTCCTTGCCATAGCAGGACAATAAATCTTAAATTAGATCAGAGGAAGAGGAGGAAAAACAACAACAGGAAGAAAAGCTACATGTACTTGTATTTCATTTTGATAGTGGAATTGGGGGTTGGTGGCATCGATTAAAACAAGAGTATAAGAACTATTGCTTGCAAAACAGAGGGCTTCAACACAGTGTAGCAAAAATGGAAGGTATACTTGCATAGAAGCAAAAGCATTCCACATCCTTACTGTGTGTACATATTTGTATACACACATGCATACATATAGACAAACATTAAACGTTTCTGCATTCAGAATTATTTACATCCACAACTCTAATCCGTTTGCATCTCTTTGTATACCTTTGCAAATGCTTAGGTTTCCATGCTCTTATGAAATAATACTTTCTACAAGCTGTTGGGGTTAAGTCAACCTGTATCTCCTGGAAATGAGACAAAATAGCACCCTACCCTCTTCAACAAGGATTTGGGGCTAGTTGTTCAGCTGCTGCCTGAGAAAATATGATTGATATAAGTGGCTGTTGGGTTGTGTGGAATGGAAGCAGCATGGCATGGGGGTTGTTACTGACATCTCTTTCTGTCCCTCTTTCTTTTCTCTCTCTCTCTCTCTCTCTCTGTCACTTTCTCTTGCTTTCTTTCTCTCTAACTCTCCCTCCCTCTTTCTGCTTCTTTCTGTTTTTCTGTCTATCTGTCCTTACCCTCTCCAGGAAGCCCCCGCGCCACAGCGTCGGCCCTGCACTTCCCGTCAACCTCCATCATCCAACAGTCCAGCCCCTACTTCACACACCCGACCATCCGCTACCACCACCACCACGGCCAGGACTCGCTGAAGGAATTTGTGCAGTTTGTATGCTCGGATGGCTCAGGCCAGGGCTCCGGGCAGGTAAGAGCCTTGCACCTCAGCCCAGGGATGCTGGCCACTCCAACCAGAACTCTTCCCTACAACCCTTCTCTGCCTCCTTTTCCTCTCTGTCTCCCTCCCTCCCACTTTCTGCCTGCCTGCCTGCCTGCCTGTCTAGGGCATAAGGAAGTAATTGGCACTGTAGATAGGCACTTTTATATAGCCCCATGATTCTGGCAGAATGGATCCTTTTTAATGCAAGGAACGGTTTGATACACCAAATAGCTCACGGCCTCATACCTTGACAGCTGAAAATATACAAGTTGCAACATTTAGGCTATGAGAACTGTGCTGAGGACAAGTTTTTTTGGGGGGGTGTTGGGAGGGAATGTGATGTATTCAAAAGATAGGTGTCTCTTCTGTTGTCTTTTTCTGTAAAACATGACCTCTCAAAGGAAGGCGAGTGTGGCCCAGACAGTTCCCCTTCATCACCCCCTTCCCTCCCCCTTCCTTGTCTGCTGCTCGTTTTGTTTCTGAAGGTTTCTGAAGGACTCTGAGTGTTCTGGAACTTTGAAGTATTCTGGATTCCAAGGCAGAGGAGGATCCTCAGCTAAGCATGATCTAGAATGTGTAGCCCTGCAAAACTTGTGAAGCTGGTAGAGCGATCCTAGTGATCTAAGACTTTGCAAGCACTAGCAGATCGCAGTTGCCTCCATAGACCTGCAGTTGAACATTTTTAGAGCACCGTGGGCTTTTGAACGTGGAATCTTCTGAGGCATTGTTGGTTGTAGGATAGATTTTTGTTTTAATCTCCTTTAAATACAACTTTCCTAAGTAGTTTGGTTTGTCCTAGAAATGCCTTTATTTGCTTCAGGTCATACATTTGGCCTGGTTGGAATGCCTCCACCAAAGGAAGTCCTTGTGACTTGGCTTATAATAATAATAATAATAATAATCTTAGAACTGCAGTGCTGGAAGTGACCCTATGGATTATCGAGGCCAGCCCCTGTCAAGGAGGCAGAGTGGGGAATCAGTCGAATTATGGGGTGCACATTTGTAATGAAATGCAGGAGTATCCCCTCCACATCTCATAATATGTCAGTCTATCTAGGCTCTGTGACTAAAAAAGGAGCTTGGAATAAAAGCATTCTTTGGCTTTAAACCTCCTTGAAATGAGGTTATGTGGTCAAAGTTGTTCATAAGCTAGCGTTACTCAGGCATGGCTTTGTTGTATTTTGGTGGAATTGAATTTAAGAAGGGAGTTTCACGTAGCATTGAATTTACCTTAATATTAGCCAGATGTATCCTTCCTGTAGCTAAGATTCTTTTATAATATTTATACACAAATACACCCCACTCAGAAGTCTACTATAACAATTATTAAAAGTTTCCTTTTGGTAAATTTTGGCTGTTGTATTGCAGCCTATTAAAATGTGGCTGGGGGATTAGGGACAAAAGGAACATAACTAATCTTTTGATTAAAGTTACAATAACCCTTGAAAGCCATTATAGCACTTTGCCAGTCTGTGCTTGACAGGCTGCTGTTGCAGTTAAATTTTATAGCAGAATAAACAAATACATAAATAAATACTACACATTCTTTCTGAAAAAGCCCTGGAAGACAATGTAAAAATTGTGCAGTGACCTGGCAATGATGCCGCATGGACTCTTCATAAAACACATAAGGAAACAAAATTGGACAACCATCTACCAGATCTGCTTTGATTTGGATTCCTGCATTGAGCAGGGGGTTGGACTCAGTGGCCCTGGAGGCCCTTTCCAATTGCATTATTCTATGATTCTATAAAATGGTGGCAGGTCCAAGAAAAGGGCTAATATAGAAGCAATTCAGTTGGCAAAGACACTGAAGAATCTTTAACAGAGGATATATTCCAGGAGAGTAACCACGTCAGTTTGAGGCATAAGACATTTTAAAGTTCCACTCTGCATTTTGTCTTTTGTCAATTCCACCAAAGCTCTCAAGTCAGGATTAACTCTCCCAGTTTAATTAATCTTTGCCACTCTTGCAGGACATGCAGAGTAGCAATGAAACAGCTAAGAGTCCATCATCATTTGGGCTTTTATTTAATGTAGGGTTTTATCTTATTGGTTTTGTTGGGAGATTGGGGTTATAATTTATTTTATCCTTGTAGACTGTTAGAGTACTGTCTCAAGCTAAATAAATAAATAAGCAAGCAAGCAAGCAGTTGTTATCAGAACTAAAAATCCATGCACCACTATGTACTGTGTATCTAAGGAGGAGAAGGAAAGATGGCTGCCCCCCCCCAGCCAAATCCTAAATGTTATTATTATTTTAATGTACACAAGCAGGTGCATAGTGTTATAGTGCTGTGTGCTGTGCATGTGAATTATGCTAACATAACACTATGCAGGTTCCTCACCTGCTTGAAAAATTTCTGTAGGTGTCCTTGACACCATTAGTAGTCTTGTGATAACGTATTTAATTCCTGGGTTATAACAAGCACACTGAACTTGGTACAGAAATGAAGATTTTTCTTACCCTGAAGATTGCACAGAGCCTCCACCAAATCAAAGGAGGCAGTGGTATAGGCACAGCCAGAATCTCCAAGCAAGTTGGTAGACTGCAAAAAAAATGCAGAATGGTTCATTCACTAGCTTCCTATGGAAGCACAGGATGACTTTTGTTCCTTTCTAGGGCTAGGAAAATTAGGATGCCCATTTATCAATGCCTACTAGAAGTCATAGTCTCGAACTGGACATTCTTTCCGTGGGATGTGGTTGCTACAATCCAAATCCCAGCTTGGATTGTACACTGCATGTGACAGGGGAAACTGAGCTAAGGAAAAAGTTTTCCTCAACCTGCTGATGTTAGGTTTGATACATTAGGTATTTTGTCCTGGCCCCGGTTTCATGATGGAATTGAATTTCAGGTGTTTATTTAAAAGGCTCTAAAAAGAGATCTCTCATTCTGTGATGAAGTACTGAGAAATAAAATGCCACAGCTTTTGAGTTTAGATTGGATCTGCATGGTTTGCTGGAAAACCCATTCAGTGTTTTCTGAAGACTAGCTTGATGCATTTTGGACACCTGTGGCTGTCATTCACTGAGACAGGAGGAGAAATATCTGATGCACACAAAGACATTTTTTCCTTCTATGTTCTGAATTATATTTATGAGCAAATCATATATATGGACCTATAGGCAGAGCTATTTACGAACCAAAGTTAACACAGATGGAATAATTGGGGGATTGTCTCACTACTAAGACATCTCTTCCTTTGTTCTTTTCTCTCCGTGCACCTGTATGAATTTGGTTGCACTCTTGCATTGGAATTAGGAACCAATCTGGTCAAACCTTGATGCCCAGCAAAGAACGGAGTCTGTCGCTAGAAATGGAGATGTCATCTACGACTTTGACATATGTTTGCAGTTATCTGTGACAGTGAATATTTTCATTCGAGTTTTCACATCTTGTAATTCACTCTTTAGACCTGCCAATCATACTGGGACACTGGGAAACCCTGGCTTTTGATTCAGGCCTGAGTCTTTTGTGACAAGAAAGGAGAATGTACATGTTTGAGAGGAAACGAGATGAGAGTTTAAAAGAGAGATGGGAAAGACATAAAATCGAATAATAATTGTAATGAAAAAAAGGGGGGGAGAAAATGGTATCTCAAACATAAGCTGAAGTCCCTTCCCTTGCTGTTGAGCCCTGAGAGCCGCCAGCAGATACTGCATCTTTAACGTTGCCTTGTCTCGTTCACGCATCACTGTATTTATGTTGTTCGCAGCCTAACGGTAGCGGCCAGGGCAAAGTCACGGGGTCATTTTTGCTGCCGCCACCACCACCTGTGGCCAGACCAGTGCCCCTTCCAATGCCTGATACAAAATCCACCAGCACTAACCCAGAAGGCGGAGCGCCGACACCAACGTCACCTTGTAAGTGGACCCAAGTGTAACCCAAACCACCAAGCACAGCAAAAACAAAACCACTCTCTCCCTGCCCAAAGCCCTTCAGCAGGGATTGAGCAGGGCAGAAATAATGGGGAGAGGAGAATATAGAAAAGGTCAAAGGAAAGATAAGTAAAAGTGAAGCAGAGAAGACCATAGATAGCGACAGATGCGGAAGAAAGAGGCGCGGAACAGGAGCAGTCAGGGAAAAGAGAGAGAAATAGGAATGTGTGTTATAGAGAGATGAATGGGGAAGTGAGAGAGAGAGAAAAGCAGGCTTTAGGCAATGAGTAGATGGAAAAGGTGGGCTTGGGGCACCATGTTGTCATCATCAAGTCTTGTGCTTTGTGCTTGTTTTAAAGATTGAAACACACCATTTGATCCCTTTCCCCAAGCTGCCATCACCCCGTCACACCTTCCATCCCATCCCCCAGCGTTTAAAGATGCAGTAGCTGCCCAGCTCCGACACTTTTATTTTAATTTTATTTTTACTCATTATGTTGTTGGTTGCCATGGTGGCTCCAGGATAAGGATTTGGGGCTTATTTTTTTTTAAAGGGACAAAAATAAACCATATATGTGTAACTCCAAGGATAAGAAGTATTGTTAGGTGTTTTGTTTTTTGTGATATGGGTGAAGATTGTGTTTACAGGTGTTTATCTGATGCTTCAAAAATTAAGTTTTATTAAGTTCCATAGTAAAATTCCTATCACCCCTTGAATGATGGGTTCGTGCTGTCTCTGGAAGGGGTGTGCCTATGGCAATGGGAAGGAGGGGAAGATGGCAATCAGAACTTCCAGAGATTGTCCCACTATTTGGTAAGACATCTGGCTAGAGGTGATTGGACTAAAAACCCACAAGGGCAGATGTGTCTTAAGATGTGAGTGGGGATTGTTGTGAACTAAGATGCCTATCAGTGTTCCCATCAAGTGGGAAGTGGAAGGAAGTTTATCCAACTTATTGCAAAAGGGATGGGAGTTAAGGCTTTTGGGTTCTCCAGCTACAAAGTAGTTTTATAATCTCTTTTGGCTTAGGGGATTCCCTTTGGAGGAAAGACCAGGTATCACTTCATTTTCCTTTTGCTTTATCTCCTTGCCTCTTTTCTTTTTAATTTTTTCTGCATCTGTGCTCATGCATTGCTCACTGTCACGCTGTTCATATTCTCCATTAAATTGGTGATGTTGGGAGGGGCAGAGTGAGGAACAAAGGGCTGGGGACAGGTTGCAGGCATGGAAGACATTTCTGGAAATATGTCTGTGCTGATTGCTCTTTTTTCCTGTTTTCATAATAGGGCTAACAAAGTATTCAGAAGGTGCATGGGGCACTGCAGCTGCTTGTAAGGTTGAGGCCAGATGTCAAGAGCTGATCCACATGATCAGCAGTTTCAGGATAAAATACTGGTGCTAGCGTGAGCCATATCAGATAGACTGGGGTGGTGATGGTGGTGTGTTGGTAATTATTAGACTTTGGGTTCTTGAATACTGCCCCCCTTTATTGGAAAAGAAAAAAGTGTCCTGCATTCAAAACTAGCACATCAGTGAGAAGACTAACTTACAGTTTTTTCCTCTGCCATTTGCTCATTTTGGATGTGCAGATTTTATTTTACAGTATTTTATTTTACAGGGGAGGCTTTTGAATAGTCAGCCTTCCTATCCCTAGCATGAAGTGATAGTGTCCAGCAACAGATATCTGGCTTGAGTTGCTGGTTGTGTAGCTCAGCTCTTTGTCCTATTTAGTAGCTGGAGGTCAAGAGAAAGGACCAGAGCCACAAGATTTTAATTTGTGTCAAGTGCCAGGGAACATATGGAGTACGTACTTGAAGGAGCTGGGAGCTAAAGAGGACTTTCCCTTTTTTGCCACCAGTTCCTGAAATCACTGTTGGGGAGCAGCCCTTGAATTCACTGAGCAAGGACTACTGCGTTTATATCAAGGTCCTGTAGGCATGGGCAGCAAATAAAATTGCTTCAGGCAACCAGAGATGCTTGTGATCAGTAGCTGAGTGGGAAAGTGAAATCACATATAGCTAGGTTTATGCTTATATGCATGTGACTCTGTGTTTGTGCGTGCGTGTGTGTGTGTCTGTGTAGAATGCTTAGGGAACTTTCATTGTGTTGAAGTATTTTGGCCCAGATGAGTTTCCACTTTGGAGATTGGCTTTGCCTGCTCCCTGCCCCTCACTCAGCCCTGGCCTTCTCTACCACCATACTAAATACCAAAGAGCTGAGCTCAGTTATTTTTGGCACATACCACCATGCCCAGGGGAGGTATACAGACCACAAGACTCCATCTCCTGGCAGAACCATACATGGGCATGTTCTGGAATGCCTTCTGCCCGTGGGCAAGATAGGCAGCTCAGCAAAGAAGCCCCCAGCCACCTCTAGGAATGAAAAGAAAACTAGGTGTGGAGATTAAAACTGTGGGCTGTGAAAGAGATAGGGATAAAGATTCAGAGAGCATGCATGAGAGACACAAAGCCTGTGGAATGAAGGCCAGCATTTTCCCTTATCCGCTGTAATCAGCAAAGACTCTACAAGACTGCAGTGCTTAGTCCAAGAGGAGTACCCCAGGCACTCTTGAATTGCCCTATAGGAGTCCGGGGTTCTCTGAGGGTTTCAGCGAGGTTGCTGCATCAAACCCTTGCCACACACACTCAGGTTGGATTTGTGCCTCTCCCGTCTCTAAAGCAACAAGCAGTTGCAATGCTTCAAAGCAACCAACTCCTGGCTGTCCCGATCTTCTGGCCCTTTGAGAAGAGGGTGTTGGAGGGAGGGAGGGAAGGGTTGTGCCCATTTTCTCTCTTTGCATTGTGCTGTCTTGAGTCTCACCTCAAAGGCCTGTGTGCCCGTCCTTTTCCATGACCACCATCAATGCCATCAATCTCACCCTGTGGCCCTAACGGCCTCACGTCTCTTTCCCCTCCAGCATTCTCAGCGCCAGGCTCCTCCTCCTCTGCCAACCGGTTTGTCGGCATCGGACCCCGGGACGGCAACTTTCTAAACATCCCCCAGCAATCTCAGGTAGGGGGAACCAGCTTCATAGAGGGTGTATGTGTGGCAGTAGCCCAAACATAGCTTGAATTGTGTGGGAGGGTAGGGTGGGGCAGGGCGGGGTGATTGGTATGATTTTGCTGACGGGATGGATGGGGTGAGGGCCAGGACCAGACACTCGAGCGTCAGCTGATACTTTTGGTCTCTTACCTGCATCATATTTAGCACTGAAGTCTCCACACACAGTCAGGCACAGCGCAGGTGGTAACAAGAGACAACTACGATGTGGATCTCCTCAGGTGTTTTGTTAACTGTGGGAAAGAGGCATTTAGTAGGTAGAATAACAGCTGAGACGAAGTATCAGAATTACGGGATTTTCAGTATGCTATCCAGCCCCTTGGCCATTATCAGAATTACTTCTGGTAATCTTAAATCAGATTTGCATCCTAGGTTATCCCTGCATTTTCCAGACAGGAAACTGAAACTTCAGGAGAGAGCCTTTAAGTCTTGACTGAGACAGAATTAGATCACAAAACTGCAACATTTGAAGTGTAAAACAATAGAAAGGTTGTTGGATTTGGAGAGGGAAGACCTCCTCATTCTCTCAACTACAAAGTTCCTTTGGTGACCTTGGCTAGAATAAGGTCTGAAGGCTAGTTACAGATTATGATTTCCCTACATCTTTATTCTTGTCACCAAGGCTCATGGCCCCTTCACCTGTTGAACTTCAAAATGGAAAACATTTTGATGCGGGGGGGGGGGGGGAGACATAGGCAAGAAACATACTGGTAAATCATCACAACTATACACAAGTTGAGAAAGTATAGTCTCCTGGCATGTGTTCTCTGCTTGTATACCTAATCAAATATAGATGCATTCCCCATGACTTCACTACTCTTTTTCATATATGGAAATGTTTTGGAAATTAATATACATGATCATTTGTAGCGAGTGCACACATGCTGTATTTTTGCAGGTGCAGTAGAACTTCAGCTTTTATCCTCTCCAGTTGCACACTCTACCTCTGAGGCAAGCACAAGGGGGAGTGTTGGACGTTTTTCTTCTGATATCACTTAACCACAGTTTAATATGTCCAGTTAACTGTAAGGATATTTAAGCAAGACCATGGCTTGTAGTTGGCTTCTTTCTAACAAACTACAGTTAAGGATAATCACAATTTGTCGGGATCAGACAATACAACAAACTTCATTTAAATTAAACTGGCAGTGCAATCTTCCAAACTCCATCTTTCAGCCATACCAGAGGACAGGGAAGAGATGGGGAGTGAACTATTCTGAGACTCATTGCAGCTTGTTCTCATTGTGCCAACTATGGTTTAGTGTGACATAGAAATGCAGTCTATGTGTATAGGCAATGTATTCTTGCCAAGATGATGTTCTGTCTCAACAGTTGTTGAGTGAAACCTGAGAAAATCTACATGATTCAATGTTTTTTTCCCTTGCCTGCAAGTATCCATGTTAGAAGTCTCAAGTGTGAAGTAGTCCTAAGCCTAGGTCCATCTGACTGTGTGATCAGAACCTATTAAATCAAAAAACAAAGAACAAAAAACCTTGCACAGTGAAAAATGGGAAATAAACTTTTTATGAATAATCCTACCATTTTATTTATTCAGGATTGTTGTCATTACACTATGTCTTCTTTGCTCTGTCATCTTTTCCCCATTATGAAGAGGCCTTCTTTTAGATCACAATCTCTTCCCCTGCATCTCCAGTTTGCTTTTTCATCTTCATTTTGGATTATTTGCCAGCCTCACGGGGTGCTTTGCTGCCGATCAGTGTTCCCGGCCATTGAAGAAAATGTCTGCCAGCAAAACAGGGGGAAGGAAATCTTACTGATTTCTTGGTACCTCACATTAGAGTTAAAAAGATGTAGGATAGGAATTTGGAGCCAATTGGACAGCGACACTGACAGCTCAGCCATTTGATTGTTTTTGCAATTGCCCAGGTATTGCGTAAAATATTTGTGTGGGGAGCAGTAGGCCCCTCCAGAAGTGAGACAACTATGGTACGTTGCAGTGGTTTGATGTACCCAACATTCCAGGACAGGCAGTGAAATCATTTTAAAACCAGCTAACTGGAAAATTGGTTGTGTAATGATACTGGGCCATGGCCCTCCTGTGATACCTGCAGCTAGAGGATGAGCCCAGTGCCAACACACCTCCATTTGTATAGGACTGGATGCCATTTCCACATTTTGTCTTGAGGTGCCAGCAGAAACAAACGAGGGGATTATCCTGTGGCAGAACAGAGATGGAAGACTGACCATTCCAGAGGTTGCATAATTCCTTCCTGTGGTTCTCTGGTTGGAGTTCCATGGGGGCCCGTTCCCAGTGGCATCTTCTGGTTTGCAGGGAACCTTCCCTCTGCAGCAGCTTAGAATGCATTTTAGAGAAGAGGAATATAGAGGAAATAATTTTTCTTACATGCCTCTTAAATGTATCTTGGAGTGTGTTCTGCACTGTTTGAGCCATTTGTTAACGCATTTCTTGAAGCAAAACATAATAGAGAGACTTGCAGACATTCCTGCTAATGGTGCCGTTAAATTCCACATAATGCAATAATAGAACACACACCCCACAACAAAGTTAAAGGTTCGCCTATGAATATGTGCCACGTTGTTGCCAAATTTTGTCCTGTTAGTTTTAATGTAATCTTCACTTGCTAACAGTATCTTTTTCTCACATAATAGCATTGTAGAACAAGATGTCTGCCATGCAGAACTAAAAACTAAAATCAAGGGGAAGGAAAGATTCACAAAACATTAGGAATGCTAGCAGAGGTGTGGAGGCACCATGCCAGGTTTTCAGCCATTTTTGGGAGCAGCAGAAGCGCTCCTGCAAAAATACGTAGCTCGCGTCATGCTGAGAGTCATGGGGAAACAAAGCATCTTCTAAAAACTTCTGAGAGTGCTATGGATAGATGGGCCGGGAGGGGAAATCTGTTGCTTAGAATAAGTGGTATCATTAGCCAGAAAGGGCCCATGGCACTCAGGCAGCCACAGTACAGAAGGCACTTTCAGTTGCAGGGGAAGAAACAGTTGAAGGAGGGGGGATCCTGCATTTTTCTGGGAACATAATAGTCCCTTTATTGCAGGAAAACCGTTGTATCTCCACAGCAGAGGTGCTAACAGGGTTATCCTGTGATAATGGAGTAGCAACTGCACGCCTGATGTGCAATAAAACCCTGCCCACCCTACCTGGGCTGCATTTTATATTATCCAAATCTTACCAAGGGCCCTTATCATACTATTCAGGGATATTTTAATCCTGTCGGTAGTGTGCATCCAGAAGGGAAATGTGGCACACATGAAGGATTAGAGTGACAAAAACAGGGGGCTGGGTAAAGTGGAAAAGGAAGGGACGGAGCCCTGTCTCTTCACAATCCCCTGCTCCTCCCTGTCCCACACAAGCCGGCTCTCAGTTTGGTTCGTCCTTTTTCTTCCCGGCCTCTGTTGCTCCCTGGTGGTGAGCAAAGGAGCCTAAACAGAGCAGAAATAAGATCAGCTCCCCTTCCCATCCCATAACCAATGTCACGTCTGGCCCGTCTGGTTTCCCAGAGCAACCAGACATGATGTCACACCCAGATGAACTTGGACTTGGGGGGCGGGCGGGCAGGGAAACAATGGTCCAGAGAACCTGGACTAGGGCCCAGCACGGCCGCAGGAATAGCAGGGGCACTTCCGCCAGCAACTTCCCTACTTTTTGCTTTCTCCGTTCTGTTTCGCCTCTCTGGTTTTCTTTCATTTTCCACTTCTTTCTTCCTCCACTCCCGTTTTTTCTTCCCCACTTCTTTTAATGCACTTCTCCTCCCCCCCCCCTTGGTTTCTTTTGAATTTTTTTAAAAAAAATCTCATCTCTTCTGGGATTGTAGAAAGGTAGGGAGGGGTTGCTTGTGAACAAGACAATTGGGAGATAGTGAAGTATTTCTCAACCAAGACCTTGCCAGGTGGGCTCCAAGCTTTGCCAAGGGCCCTTAATGTGGGCATGTGTTGTTGTTTTTCTGTGTGTAAGCAATGGGGGGGGGAGGTGGATATTCCCTGCTCTATTGGCTAGGTTACAGTGTAATCAGGAGAGGAAAGGGGAGGGCAGATGTTACCACAGTAACCAGTGACTTTTTGGAACTCTGGATTCTGGCAGATGGAGAAGAACAAAAGAGCGGAATTAAAAGACAGACAGAATTGGGCAAGAGCGAGAGATGAGGAAAAGGAGGAACGTGCCCACTAGTGTCTCCCCCCACCCGCATTAGCTGTGGTTTCTGACCATTGCCCGTAGGAACAGCTGCAGGTCTTGTGAGGTGTGACAAACGTTTGCTTTCTGACCACACTGCTTTTGTTGTGGTGGTGATGGAGGTGGCAGCTGCAGCTAAACTTTCATCTAGTGCCACCAGTATATGAACCCAGCACTTGCCCAGTTTGCTTGGCTTAAAGTTTAGGTTTGTAATGGGATTATAGTTAGTTTCCTTCTGTATGGTGTGATGGATGTGTCCATTGTATTTCTAGCTGGCTGGCTTCTCTTTCTGATGCTCCAGTTTGGTCAAGGCCCGGCATTAGAATCCCATGATTGATCTTACCTGCATCTTCCAGCTAATGCCTACTATAAAAGGCAAGAGATGACATGGACATTTCACTACACTTCCCTCTGCCTCTCAGCAGTTGCAGACCTTCGTCAGCTGTCCCTTCTCAAAGAGTGGCAGAAGCCGCAAAATTCTGACTGTCTCTTTGGAATGTAGCGTAGCTTTTTACCATGATGGCAACTGGTTGATATATGAGATGTAATCAAGAAAAAGAATAGAAGAATCACCCTTGTCAACCCTTACAGCAAAACTGAGCTGTTGGGTCAGGGTTGTGCATGTGTTTGCCCTGTGCACACCCAAATAGCAGGAGCACAGACCTGCTTGTCATAGGGAAAGACACATGTAGGTGAGAGAAGATAGACCACCCCTTTCTCCACCTTACCTGACTACTGTATGTTCTTTCGTCCCAGCTTGGCCTCAGTGTTTCAAGTGGGCAAGAGAGACCAGTACTTGTCCGATGATGTTTTCATTTCCTCATTTACATGGTGCCTTTTATGTAAAAGAGCAGAGTGCTGGCTCCCTGCTTGATACTTCAAATTGGGCAGATATGGAAGAAATACACATGACAGTCCACATCATGCCTGCTTAAGCCCTAATTTTACTGTAGAAAATAAGAAAGGCGTTGCTCCAGTGTTAGATGAATCAGCACATCCTTTTGCGGTTAATAAATAATAATTACTCTATACCTTTAAAAAAAACCTTGGAAAGGGTCACTATAAGTTGGAATTGACTTCCTAGCACTCAGTTGTTGTTGCTGCTGCTGCTGCTGCATTACACTTCTTGTTTCTCATTATTGCTCCTTAGAGGTTAAACCAAAAGGCTAAGTCACATCCTAGAATTGACAGGTGAGATGACTTATTTGCAAAATCACTGGTTTTTAAATTTCGGGAAGCAAAGTAGCAACTATTGGCAATTATTTTAAACTGATAACAATTCCAGTTGCTGAATTAAGGTGTTGGTGTTTGGAAAGTACCTTTTAAATTAGTCACCACCTAGCCTGGTGTCTTCCAGATATTTTGGACTACAACTTCCTTCAGCCTTAGCCAGCACTGCTCTTGCTACTCGAGTGCATGCCTTAAGACAATCATCAGAGTTACTCACTGCCAGGGTAGATCCCATTAATCAGACCCACATCAGCATCAGGTCCACAGATTTGTACTAGTGCTACAGATGCAACCTGGTGTTGCTGTGGGTAGTTAAGATTGCAGCTGCAATGTCCTGTAAACGTCCAGAAAAGCAGTTGTCATGTGACTATGGAGGGCTCACTCAAGGCATCTGAAGGATGCCATAATATGAACAGACATCTGGAGAAATGAGTTCATCATTCACTGCCAAGTGGGCCACTGTCACAGTGGAGTGATCACTCCTGACTGGTTTGTTGCTAAGCCACAGTGTTCTGATTGGCTTTCCACGTATATTGTCTCAAATTCCAGCCAATTGCACAGGAGAGATAGCTGTTAAGAACTGTCCTGTTATTAGGTTTTTGTTGTTCTTGTTTTGTTGGATTGTTTGCTTTAAATCCCTAATTTATATGGGTGCCCCCTCTGCTATCTCTTCAACAGTGTCAGTTTTTGCCCCTGATGCTGTAATCTGGCTATTGCCTCACTTTGCTATTGGTTTAGCAGATTAATCATCATTTCACACGTGAGCCAGTTGGAGAATTTAGACTGGGGATATTTTTGCACTTGAGTAATGGTCAGCAGTCTGGTTGGCTGGCAAGGATTCTCGTAGATGAAAGAGCTGGCACCTTATTTTATGAAAGGAACATTGCTCGGCTAAACAGGGAGAGGATATGCAGAGCAAAAACAGCTACATACAGCAAAAATAATAAAAGCACTTTGGAAAGTGGCAAAGTTGATTTGTTAATTAAAAAATCACAGAAATTAGGAAGCTTGAGGTCTATGCACATATGGGGAAGAAAGAATTTCTGAGTGGGTCAAGACTACACAATGCTGTTTTTGGAATCTGGTGAATTTGCTTCACTGCAAATCATAGTTACATGGGCTGTGCTCTATATCTCCTATTGTAAAATGAGCAACGTTGTTGTTACGTGCCATCAAGTTGCTTCTGACTTCTGGTGACCCTTATAAGGTTTTCAAGTTATGTGAGATGCTCAAGGAGCAGTTTACTGCCAGTCCTGCACTGAGTTTTTATGACGAAGCAGGGATTTAATCCCAGCTCCCCTTAGTTCTAGTCCCAACACTCTATTTTACACATATTTCCCTCTTAATCCCAAGCAATCTTTTACAAGCATGTCTCCCTTGAGTGAGACATCAATACTGAGAACTTACAATTCCAGAAAAACGATGAGGTCTGAAGAGACAGAGCACTATAGCCAGAAGCTGTGTGAATGACTGGCTGTGGGAAGAGAATGGGCCCACTGATTTAGGATGGGTGCATAACAACTTTTCCTAGTGCTCTGAAAAGAGCAGTGTTTTGTTTTGTTTTTGGCACTTTTTATTCCAGCTAGTTTTAGAAATTTGTTCAGGCCAACCAGCTTACAGGTTTATGCCTAGCCCTTCAAGGAAATAGCATTTAGGACAGGTACAGAAAGGGGAGCTTCACCTGGTGAAGCAGACAGTTTCTCTTGTGCCAGAGTAAGCAAGGAAAGTATGTGACCGAGGCAGGAGGAGAAGCAAGGAGAGACTGAGAATAGAGAGGAGGGGAAATTCCCAGACCTCATAAGAATTATAGCAGAGCCCCTCCTAGTGGTCATTCTCAATCCCTGCTTCCCCCCCCCTTTTTTTTATTCCAGAGTTTGAATTATTTGAAACTCTCCTTGTCTCTTTTCTCTGCCACACCTTCAGTATTCTCCCGCCCAGCAGTTCAGATGGCTATTCTAGCCACAGTGTGGCTCATTCCCCTGATCCTTTTTGACATGGGTAGGGAGCAGATTTTCTCCACGTATTTTCTGCATCTTTCCCCCCTCCTTCTGTTCACAAGGACCTTTACAGTTCTAGATAAAGTTTTGGGCTGGGGGAAATGGATTAGAAGAAGCCTGCCATGGGGATTCCTCTTACGGCCTGGGCTTCACAGAATTGGAATCATTGTCAAATACTCCTTCCTTCTCCTGACGATGAGAAGCAGGCAAATGGAAGGGCCAGGCTTTTCTAGGGGTAGAACCATAGTTGAGATATAGGTCTAGTGCTTGCTTTGGCTGGAAGGCATACTTCTTTCTTGCGAACAGGCAGTGGAGCTGGCTATGGGGAAACAAGCTTGCTTCTACCCATGGATGGCAGTGGGCTCAGTGGTTTACAATGGGGTGAGGCATGGGTGGAAGGAGAACTCAGCATGGATCTCTCCGCCTTCCTTTCCAGCACAGAGGTGGTTGCCACTGTAACAGTCAGATTCTTAACTGTGGGCAGGAGTCAAGCTTGGTTTCCCCAAAACATGGAAAAAGTTAGCTTTTCAGGGGGGAACTCCTGAAATCTCCCCTGCCCGTGTCACTGCCAGGGAACTGTGGTCTGAAGAAGTAACATTTCCAAGGTCTGGCTTCTTCAAAGAGTGGATAGGGAGGAGGATGAGACAGGGGAATAAGCAAAAAGCAAAGTGTACAGCTTGTATACCACCCCTTAGTGCTGAAAGCACTCTCTGGGCAGTTTACAAGTTAATTGTGCAGGCTACACATTGCCCCCACACTTGTGTGAGCCAGGTACTAATTGTACTAACCTTGGAAGGATGGAAGGCTGAGTGAACCTTGAGCCGGCTATCTGGGATTGAACCCCAGGTTGTGAGCAGAGTATGGCAGCAATACAGGAGTTTAACCACTGAGCCGCAAGGCTCCTCATGGAGGAGCCTTGTGGCTCAAGTTGGTTGGGAGGATTGCTAAATATTACTGGCATTTGCCTTTAACCAAAGAAGGACTGAAAAATTGCACTTGATAAAATGCTACAGCTAGTGAAGTTGTAGGCTGCAACTATAACTACTGTACTGTACTGGGATATGATTATTTCTGTAGAGATGAAAGTACTGTAACCTAAGATATTGCTTGTTGAAAGCAAGGAGGAGTGTGAATTCAGTGGAAATAAGAGCTTTTTTGTGCAACCTGGAAAGATAAAGAGTATCATTTCAACAAGCAATACCAAGGGTTACTTTCTCCTCCTTAACATTTCTTACTGATAAGGGAGTGGCAGCTCTGAAACTGCATTCTGCTTTGTGTGTTCCATAGATGTAGGTGGCATTTTGGGAGAGGTTGCAGGAAGGGAAGATAAACAGAAAGAAAGAGGAAGAGCATCATTAGATACATTAAGATTAAAGGGAAGGCACTCTTATCTACTTCCAGCACAAGTGTTAGCAAGAGGAGGAAGCCTAGATCTTATATAGTAGAGTCAAGGTATTAGGCAAGGCCTGGACTCAAATCCCCACTGAGCTTTGATGGCTTAGGCTAGTCACTCTTTTTTCAGCTGACCTACTATGGTTGTTGCAGGGATAAAAGTAGAAGGGAACAACCAAGGGTGCCCTTTGAGCTTTGTAGACGAAGGAATTCAAGATCTTCTGCAGAGGCCCCATTGCATCCCATAATCACCAATAACATAGGTTGGCAAACACCTGAGACAGGGCTTTCTCTGAAGCAGCACCTTAGTGACGAAACTCTATCCTAAGAAAAATCAGGCTGCCCCCATCTTTTGTTCAGTTTCCAGCAGGCAGTTGAAATTATTATTTCATTGGGTGTTTGGATTTTGAAATGTTCATCTATATTTGTTTTTAAAGAATGTTAAATGTTTTAATTTTTTTGTCACTTAGAGGGTCTTGGTGGACAGATAAGTGATGAATGAATAAATCTCTTTAATAAGTGGATATAATATATACCAGTGCCACCATTGAAAATGGTAACCTGTTCCCCTTCCTGTGATACCTAAACTCAGATCTTAGGCAGAACATTCTTTGTATCGTCATGCCTTATAATTCTCCTCCCTTGCCAGCAGCAGTGGATGGATGTACAGTGGAAGAAGACAAGGAAACATGTCGTTCAGTAACATGAGACAGGAGGAAGTTTTAAAGAACAAGATGGAAGGAGGAGGAAAACACATATTTGATGTGTGGTGCAGTTCTCCCCTAATTTTGTTAAAGTATATGTCTGAAAAGTCACAATGTGGATGTGGATGGAAGCACTTGTGTTATTTATATGTGTGCAGTAATCAAAGAGTTGATGTTGGTTTTAGCTTCTGATTAAGTATACCCCTGATGCTAACTCCGAGTGAACCAAAAAGTGAAGCAGCCTTGAAAGGCTTTAGCAGAAGGATTTTACAGCAAAGAGGAATGGGGCATCAGTATTGCAGAGTTAAGATACATGGAAATCATTCATTACCAGTATTTGATAGCTAATGTATTATAGCACTAGCAAGGGGCCAAGGACCAAAAATGAAAGGAAATGATGGGAAAACCCCAGTTGCCAGAGTAAGGGAGGGCAGCAAGGCTAAACAACACTGGAAGTACAGAAGGAATACTGGGTATGGTTTAATAGGCTTCAGTTATTTCAGTATCAAACGAAGAAGACAGTTTATCATGCTGTAGTTTAATTCCCCCTCTCCTTTTGTGTCTTCTTCTGCTCTAGTCTTGGTTCCTCTGACGGGATCTACAAGCGAAGAAAAATAATAATGATGATGATAATAATAATTTTTCACTCAAGCCCTGCGAATCCGAATCTTCAGTCCTTAAACCATATCTTCATTGAGCTGCTCCTCTTCAAAGAAAAGTAAGAGACGTTGGGTAACACTACAGATGAGAAGCTTAAAAAAATCATGTTGGACCTCCCCGATCCAAAGCAGATTTTGCATTTGCATAGAAGAGCCTTGTCTTCTGCAAGGAGTCCCATCAATATCTACAGAAGTCATATAACCCTCTGTTCTAATAGCTCTGGAAAGGCCGTTCAAGCCATGGTTAAGGGGATTTCACTGTATTCATCATGGGAAAGGAATAGCATTCACATCAACTAATCTCAAGTCCAAAATTGCACCATGGCTTGCTACAGCTTATGTTTGCTGGGAAATGAAAATGGAGGCGGTTCCCTCAAGTCTCATCTGCCTAGCAGCCTGACTCCAAAAAGATTTCTGTGCATGTTGAGAGGAACTAGGAACACTTGCCCAGTGGGGGCTTGAGAGAGAGTTTTTCTTCTAGGCCACTCAGTTGCTTAAAAACACACACACACACACACATAAAAACACCCTCAGACAAAGTGGGATGATGGGTGCCAGCATTTCAAATTGCTGTAATTCCGTTCAGATGTCCTAAATATATTAGAAAACCAGTCCAGCACATTGCATTGGTTCAGAATGGGATATGGCTTTGATTAGGGCACTCTACCAGAACTCTAAAACTAGATTGGCCTTCACAGCACAGACGTCTCCCACCAAACATAAGTTCCCTTGTGCAGTAAATTCTCTCATCAGGTGACACGTTGTGTCCTGGTTAGTTCAAAAAAACAAAAGCAGAAGCGTTCCTGACTAACAGAGGCCCAAGGCGTGGGCTCTCCTTATAACATCTCTCCCCCTGTCAGCCGCACAGGAACACCCACATGCACACATCCTTGGCACCTAATCACTTGTCTCCTGACTTTGTTGTCCTCCTATTCCTATTTCATTTCTCTAATGAATGCATTACAGAAATGAAAGCCTAGCAGCACCTCAGGATTATGAAATCACTTCCAGCCTTTCTGTCCACAAACTGGGATTCTTCATCCCCATAGGAAAGGAGGTAGGCCATCTTAGATTCATGAAACCAAACTAGTTTGATTTGGAAGGCGTTGCTAGGTATTTCTCTTAAGAATGGGAGCTTTTCCCACCATTGCCACTGGCAAATGTTTAGGAAACTTACTGGAGGTTTATTTAAAATAAGTACAGTAAAAAATAAATGAATGACTATATTGGCATAAGAGCACTGAGGTTATACCGAAGTTGTACCCCAGGCAGACCACAGGGGCCAAGGCAACTGCCTCAGTCAGGCACGTTTCTGCACAGCTGCATTGTCTGGACAGAGTGGGCTGCATTCCTTTCCCCTAAAAGTTCGAGCCTTCTCCTTTTGAGGTTTTGGGTGTCTGTTGTTGTTATGGTTTGATGCTTTTCCTTATTCCTTTTCTCCACTTTGTTCTATTCCTACTTTAGTTGTAGCATTTCTTTTGGCTTCCTCTACATACAGATGACAACAGCAAAAAAAGAAAAAGAAAAAAAATTAAATGCAAGGGGGTTTGGGTAATAGTTGTTGCTGTAAAGGCAAATAAAAAGGAAAACCCCTAGAGCATAGTACACATGAACACTCTCAGCAAACATCAACGCAACAAAATAAATGGTATGGGCTTAAAGATAGTGGAGGCTTCCTGACTGATAGATGTGAGGGTTTGACATTGTCATCTGTACATGCCGTGCATGCACATACACACATAACATGCACCAGAGTCGGTCACACAGCTCCACGCACTTTCCTGTTTCCCTTTCTCAGACGACCAAAAAAAAAAAGTGTGGAAGAACAAGTATCTCTATCTTGCATCCGTGAGAAAGATCATCATTATTTCTTTTCCCAAAGGTCTGAAAGAGGTCCTTCGCTGTCTCCGTGCCCCACACTGAACTTTGGGGATAGGAGCTTTGCCAAATTCACCTCTGACCCTCCGTTCCATCTTCCCTAGTAAATGTTTCCACCATCATGTGAGGAGGGTTACTGGTTGTCACAGGGCAATGCCACATCATATACTTAGGATAGGTAAGAAGGTTCTATACCACAGTAGGGATGGGGATGGGAGTAGGGGTAGGATTGTCTGATTAGGAATGTGCCAGGAGGGTGCTGCAGGGAACGGGTTACTGTGCAATCTGTCCAGGGCAATTGCATTTGGGCTTGCAACACCTGAGTTGCCTCCCGAATGACCGCATGGAAAAAAAAAACGGTGGATGTCTAGAGACCACCTGAAGCCCCTCCCCTATCTGTCACACTGATCCCCAGCTTCTTCATGAGGCATCTGCAAGGACCTCTGGAGCAGACAAAATCCAGGAGGTGCAGGTGAGATTGGGTAGCTGAACCTCTGTCCAAGTGCAATGATTTTCCCATTCCAAATGGAGAAACAGGGTTAAGGAAGGTAATTCTAAGGGCTGCCTTTTCTCCAGCTAAAAGCTGTGGTCCTCCAGGCCACCCATCACTTCTCCAGATGTCAGAGGAACACCCTGGATCTTTCCCACACATGCACACATGCACGCATGTGCACGCACGCACACACACACACGTAGACACACACTCCTCTGTACCTTTGCATTTGATATTCTTATCAAAGGCCTGCTCTTATAGAGGAGTCACAAAGCCTGACCTTGCACAGCTGCAGGACAGCTGTTGCATGAAACAAGGAGGGGATCTTCTTCCTGAGGGATATGGTCAAGGAGTGAGTAGCCTACAGAAGACTGTAGTGTAGATGTCTGGGTGATATAATTGGCTGCTACAAAGAAGAGCCACCTGCCTGGTGCTTCATCTTTGGCATGATCCAGGTCAACCCCTGTCCATTAAAGATAGTGGAGGCCTGGATTTAATAGATTCTAAGACTGATGCTTTGCTGCTTCTGCCATACCAGAGGCCCTCCCCACCTAACATCTTTTGTGAAATACAACTGAGAAGTAAAATATAACTTTCCAGAGAGAGAGAGAGAGAGAGCACTTTAAGGCTACAAAAAGAAAATACTTTTTAGTGTAACTGTTGGACAGAGCCATCACTTCTCATGATGTACACACTCATTTCATATCATGATTCAGGTCTATGAAATGATACAAAACTATTTGCTGGGATGAAAAATGGAATGAGTGTCCACATCGCAAGCAGTGAACCTTCTTTTACATCTCAAAGGAAAAGGGGGAGAAGAAAACCCTTTTGTCTCATTTCTAGCCAAGCCTTTATAAAGATTCAGAGTTTTCAGGTTCAATTTTGGGACAAGAGCAGAGATCAAAAGCAACATTTTGGATTGGAACACAACCCCCTTCCGTGTTGTGAAAGATTTGAAAGGTGTCCACTTCTAAACCCAAGGTTACCATCTGTTTCCTTAAGAACACCAAGTCATGAAGAAGTTCTACAGGTGTAGAAATGGAAATGATTCCTGCCCTTGTGCTCTTAAGAAAACAGACATCTCCCATCTTCTTGTTCACATATTTCTTTGCTTCCCCCACTTTTTTTTGCAAAGTATAAGGCTCCCTTGCTTTGCCTAGCTGCATCGGATAGGGAATTAGTGTCATTTAAATCTTGAGATTCTTGGATGTGCTGAAGCTGAACATGACTCCAGCACCAGACAAGAAAACACCCACTACAGCATTTCAAGTACTATTAAGATTTTTATTTTATTTTCTCATGAAAGTTTCTGGAGCATGGCCAAACTGAGGAAGACTGCTACCATCCAACTCCCCAAAGCCTTAAAAAGGGTAGCCAAGTTAATTAAATCTGTCAGTCTGATCAATATCTGACTGAAATGCTACGTGTCCACATGAAAAAACATCTAGAATACAGGGAATATTTCCAGAATATGAAACACTGTAGGTCACCGTATTGAAACTGCCACAGCATCATTTTAGTTATTAGATTAGTCCAGTAATTTTTTCCACTGTTACAGAATTCAATTCAGATCATCCAGTCTGGTTGCTTTCTGACTTAAATGATTAGCAGTAGCCAGAATGGGTTCCCTGTTGGAGATGTGTGGGGAGTTTGTAGGAGTGCCCAGAAATGGGGAAAGTAACTTTTTTCAGACTACAACTTCCACAGCATCCGAGCTGCCAGACTAACTAGGGGAGTTGCAGTCTAAAAAAGTAATTTTTCAAGTTTCTGGTTCAGATGAAAGTGACCACAAATGAACAGCTCCTAGAAATTGCACGAGATGGGAGAGTACAGGTTTACTCTTACTAAACAAGCTCTGAATCCTAGCAGTTGACACACACAAATTTAACTCTTGGCATCTGCTAAGGTGTGACCGTTGGGTGGAAGCAGCACATGGATGGATGGAATGGCAGTGCCATCCAGCTGTATGCTACCTTGTTTGAGTCCTAAAGAAAATGAACATAAACACAGAGGAAGAACCTGGAATGGGATGACATGGAGGACTTTAAATTTTGGTGGCTGGATAGTATGGGCAGCAGAAAGAAAGATACACACAAATGTGTATTTAAAAGGGGGAGGGGATTTTTTAAAAACAAAATATATATTAGGGGGTTTAAAAGAACCAATTTTGTTTGCATTGAGCCAAGTGCAATGGAGTGCATAGTTTTAATATCTTTGTATGTTAAAGATTGTTAAGAAGAAGAGAGAAAAATCTATTTTTGTTGCAAAGTCCTCTGTTCCCAGGGACTCTAAATAAGTAGGGACAAAAGAAAAACCCAACCTTTGTAAGTATGGGGAAAAACTTTTTCTGTTTATTTTTTCATTTTGTTTATTTTTCCTTTTTCTTGTTTGTTTTTTAAATCCTTTTTTTAAAAGATTGATAATGATCGGGTTTGGTTTTTTTGTTTTTTCCTTTTCCTCATTAGTTGTGTCGTTTTATGGGAGGGCTGAAGGCAAAAAAATTTCACACACAAAAATAAAATGGTTAAAAAAACACTGTATCGGGTTAAAAACATTGAAGAAAACTGCAACATTAAAGATCTCAATCAGAGAAATTGAGAACAAGAAAAATGTTAAAATCATAAAAGAAAAGAATTAAAAATACAGAACCTGGTGCTTCTTATAATATAAAGTACATTAAAATCTCTATTATACATAGTTTATGAACCAATTAATTGTTATCATAAAGCACATTTTAGGAAACACGCATTATCCCTTCTTTATGTTTAGCTGAAAGGGGCAGCGGGCTTTGCAGTCAAACGCACCAGCAGCATCTGGCAGCTTCTCATGGATCTTACCAGGTTGCCGAGCGAGATGGGTGATGGGAGAGGTTGCCAAGGCAAAGGGAAGAGGTTCCTGTTGGAGCAGAGACAGCTCTGAACAGGCGGCCATGTTTCTCTAGCTTCTTTCCCCTCCTTGTCACCCTCCACTGCTGCCACTGCATCACCTCCTCTGTTGTGTTCTTCTGCCTTGTCTTTTCCCAAAGAGAGCTAAACAAAACAGTAGACTTTTGAGTTTGGCCTTCATTCCTGCTTCCTTTCTTTGTAAGCCAGGCAGTTTGTCCGTGCATGCACTCTCTCGCTCTTGCTGTCTCCCTTTCAGGGCTTCTCTTTGGAATTAGGAGCCAACTTACTACGATCTCACCAGCATCTCCTCTGTTGCACCCCTTCCTCTCCACCCCACCCCCTTGAGTTGGTCACAACCTCCGCTTGCCCTTTCTCACAGTCTTTCCAGTATGGCTGGGAGAGTCCTTTCCCTCACCTTTCTTCTGCCCTAGTTGGACTGCAGCACAGTACAGCACAAAGCAGAACTCCAGATCCAAATCCTCCCTCACAACCTCACAAGCATAGAAAGTTGACTGGAGAAATTTCTCATCCTGGAAGAACCAAGATGTATGATTTTTGCCTTACTCACACCATGCTTCACTGGCCAGCTGACATAGTGCCTTTGTAAACCCATCTTCTGCTGGAACAGATGGACCACGTGCTCTGCCAGGGGGTGGGTGCTGGAGGTTCCACCCTTCCCCTTGTAATCCATGTGCTCAATAACAGGGGAAAGCAATAAAAAGCCTAAGCTTGACCAGCAAGAGGGAGATACTATGGACAAAAGCAGTGGTGCCTAGTCCCCTTTGACCTAGCTTCTGCTGGCCCACTCAAAACTGGCAGCATCAAAGGGAGGGTGAAAGCAATATGGATGGCCCCCAGCACAGTATGTCTGCACCTGAGCGTCTTCGCCACTTTGCATGGAGACCAGAGCCACCTGTTGGCATAAAGGGGGCACGCCTTTCACCTCCTCTCCCAGATGGTGCTTAGTTGGGTGTCTAACATGATCAAAACAGACAAAGGGCCAGTGGCTCCCTGGAGGATATGTTAGTGTTGCTTGAGTGTCCCAAAATGACTTCATTTTGGGGTGGAATCCTCTAGTAGAGCTCCATCTAGCAGAGCTCCCAAGACCTTCCTTTCCCTCTGATGCATGGGGGGAGGGGGACATGTCCCTCTGCTTTACCTTCAGCTCTTTTGCCACCAACAACCCCCTGGGCCCTGGAAAGGATACTCAAGCCCTTTTTATATATGGAGCTCTCTTCCCTCCTTTCCTCCTTCACTTTTGTAGTTGAGCACCCTGTCCTTTCTTACTAGAGATCTTCAGTAGCTCTCTCTCTCTCTCTCTCTCTCTTTCTTTTTCTTACAGCCACTTTCAACATGTGCTCCCCCAGTAATCCCCAACCCGCTTCTCTCGCTCGGCAGCAAAACGTTGAGATCCACGAAACTGCAGCTTCCCTGACTGCATCCTACCCTTGCCCCTTTGAACAAGTTTCTTCCTTGGTTAAGAAACGCAGTATATATATGAGTACAGTACAGTATATATATATAGTACTAATGGAATTTGGTGTGCTTTTTCTCCTCATTCCCTCTACTCCTTGCCTCTCCCATCCCTTTGTGTCTTTGAGTCTGTTCTTCCAATTCCCCCCCTCCCTCTCACCCCTCTGCACTTGAAAATAAAGAGTAGTTCTTTGTCTGTTTTTGTTCTTTCTGAAGTTTCTTCCGTGTCTAGCAGAATGCAGGTAGCCATATGTTATAACTGTCAATATTGCTTCACGACAAAAAAAAAATAGGGGGAAAAAAGAAAAAAAAAAGAAAAATCCAAACTGTTTATCATTTTTGCCTGAGCTTTCTTCGGCTTTCTCCATTGGAATGGCTTATTGTGTTATGTGAATTTAAAAAGAAAAAAGAAAAAAAAAGAGAGAAAAAAGTTTTTAAAAGTTTTTAAAAACCACAAAAAAAAACATATATTAAAAAAATAAAAAAAAATCATTGGCTTCCCTCTTCCCCTGTCCCCACCAATTCCTTCCTCAGAGCAGAGATGGGAAGCCCAGTGGAGGGGAGTGCCGAGGGCTCTAAAATAATATATGTGTGTCTGTATTGGTGGGTAAACTGGGGGAGGCAGTGTCCCATCTTCCCCATTTCCATGCTTTCTGGAGGAGCTGCTCAGAAACATCAAGAATAGACCCATTCCCTCCAAACACACATCCCATCATCTCTTTGTTCAAATTGTAAAGTGCCTAAAAGGTTGAAAAAAATTAGCGGCATACATGATACTTGAGTTCCTCCTTTTTTTTCATCTGAGTTTGGGCATCTTCATGTGATGCCTGCCGGCACAGCATCTACTCACCAAGGGAGGCCTGCTGCTCCTCTGATTCCAGCTATGATCCAGCAGCGAGAGCAACTGCAACTAGAGCCACCACAGCATAGGTTCCAGCAAGCCCTCCTTTCAGGTTCTTCTCTGTGCGCCAGGCTTACTTCCAGCAGAAGAGAAAAAAAATGCCTGTGGGAAGACAGCAGAAAGGGTGCCAGGGGCAAGGGCCTTGCTGAGCACTCTTCAACCATGCAGCTCCTCTGCCTTCAAACTGAGGAGCTTATCCCACCTGTTTTATCATGATTTAGGCAGACCCACACTCAAAATAGGAGCTTGCCCCCATGGCATCTAGTTTGAGCCAGAACATCACAGCAGACCTTCAGTTTTGCCTTGGGAGCCCAGTAGTGAAGTGCAGAGGCCCTGTTTCCAGAAGAAATCTACACATTTTTTTCACCAGAGGTAGATGTGATCAGGAGGAGGCGATGAGATAAGAGCAACATAGCAGTGGTCTCTCTGATAGGAAGACCTAAATGTGCCAACAGAGCTCTTCCTAAAAGACCACAAAAGAGGCCAAATGTTTACCAGGAAATGGTGCTCCTGGATCCTCTGGAGGCCTAGATATTACTTTGGAACATCTCAGGCAGCCTGATGAACTTGGGCGCCCTGCTTCTCCTCCCAAATCAAGCCCAGCAGCATGGGGAATGTTTGATAAGGTCTTCCATTACTGTTGCTTCCTCTTGCAGAGGCCGGTCCTCCCCACTGGTTCCATTTTGTTGTCTCTGGCTTTGATCCTGGGGTGGCCTTTTGTGGGATGTGGCTCAGAGTTTCCCTCCCTTGGGTCTCTTTGTTTTTAGAAATAAGGCTTAGCCCCATGCACTGAGGCACCCCATTTTGACTGGGGCTCATTGTGGATGTTAGGCTAACACTTGCCTTTTCCTCCGCGCAGAGAGAGGCTGTTTTTGGCAGAGGTGTGGTTTTATCAGAAGAATGCCAGTCCAAGGCACGCCACACGTGGCTTCGTTTAGCTCAGGCCCAAACGAAGGTGTCCAATTCCATTTTCACCCATACCAGCCCGGTGCTCCACAGCAGCAGCCTCCCAGCTCCTCTCTTCCCCCCCCTCCCTTTCAGTGCCGTCCTGCTCCTTGTGAAGCTGTTCATTGCTACTAGTTTGGTTTTGAAAGAAAAAAAAAAAGAATTCATAACCCTGCAGCCGAATTAAGGGAAGTGCCTTAAACTGATGCCTTTGCTGCCACCAGCAAACAAACTGAGACAGGAAGAGAAATCAATCAAACTGTATGCATCCAGCTTCAGTAATGTGAACAAAAGATGTTTACAGAGATTGCAATCAAACCGCCTCTGGGTGGGGCTCGTGGGAGCCCCTCCCTCTGTTGCTAACCATCCCCACCTGCTCTCCCCCCCCTCCCTCTGTGCAGCTTTCACACACCAGAGGGTAGCTGAGGCCTACCACAGGGCTTCCTCTACTTAACCAGCCTCCATTTCATGTCGCTTGCCTGATCACCCCCAAAGAAGGGAACCAGCTGCCATGATGTGATGGGCCAGCTCCTCCAGTCCCCTTCCTGTCCCAGTCAGCCCTCGGCACTACCCCTCCCTCCCCAAGTGCCACTCTCCGAGCGGGGTGTAATACGCATGTGTTAATTACAATTTTTTTCCATAATAAAAGTTTATAGATGCAGCACCTTCTTTAACTGATTGAATTAAAGAATGTTATTGACTGTAACTGTCTCTGTTTGGCTTCCTTGAGAGATAAGTGGCCACTTGAGTTTCCTTCCTACTGCCCTGAGTGTATATGATGTACGAGGCGGTGGCTTTGGATCTGTCCAGTCGCTCACTCCCTGCAATATCAAGGCATGTGTGCTGTTGTCTTCTTGAAAGGCTGCACATATAGGCGGAGTGTGCGAGCTGTGATGATTCCGGTGGATGTTGATAGGTGCCGTATCCTCTCCTGCACCCAGAAATGCCGGTTTCAGAGAAGTCACTGGGGAAAGCAAGCCTCTTTGCCTGCCAACTAGAGATGGGCACAAAGCCCTTCATGATGAGTCATCTTAAGTCATCGTCACGGTATACCTGCTGTGTATGATGACCTGTTAAGAGTCTGTGTTGTGTGTAGATGTGTACCTATTTCTTGGAGCAAAAATGTAATGTATTGAGTGGTTAAAAATTGTCTTTTTTTATACTTCTCCAGCTATCCCCTGTTGAGATTTTAGATTCCTCTAGAGTTCTGCAAGGGTAAGAGCAAAGTACAGAGAAAGCAGCAGGTGGGATAAAGGTTAAGCACTTCTCCCTTTCTCACTCCACTATAAAGCTCCCTCCTTTAATATTGTTTTGTAGTGACAAAGTGTCCATCTGGGTTTTAGGTCCATACCTTTGTAAATAATTTGCTGTTAAATGCTTAGGCTTCCCAGTACAAACATAAGCTCCCGGTGCAAATGCAAAACCTACTTTGGCTGCTGCAAACATTTGATATTTCTTCTGTATTCTCTCCCACATAAATGGTAGAAAAGGCAAGAGAGATGTGCACATCATAGGGTCACATATGAAAATAGTCTAACTTGTCTTCATATCTAAAGCCATAGAACTAAGAGCTGGGAAGGAAGAACTGAGGTATTGACTACCATCTCAGCTTATATGTAGCTTCTTCAATGGTGAGCCTTGGTACTGGCATCTACTAGAAGCTGGCAAACTGATAGAAGTATTCTGCAAACAGACCAGCAGTAGAACCAATACTATCAGTTGTTTCGTTTCCACTGTTCTTGTTCCTAGTTAAGCTGATTTTGGGGGCCCTCTGACCAAAATGAATAGTACATGTGTGCATTCAAGGACCTAAATTCAGTAGCTATTCCCAACTGGAATACACCCACTGAATCAACTGCTGAGTGATAAGTCAGCCTACTCCAATTTACATAAATCCCATGGATTCAGTGAGGGCACAGCTATACTATCAGCAGGGAACAAACTAGTGTGGGCCACTTGGGAACAGTTGGTCTTGAATACATTGTTTTAATCAAGCCTGACTGCTCACATGGAAATGGCTCCTGCTGATAACATAAAGTGGCTTAATACGCAAGCGGTTTCAGGATACTGAAAATTAATCATTTCCCCTGTTAAGCAGAAGGCATGGGGAATTAAAAAACTTTTTTTTACCATATGTAGACTATCACTGATGCACTGCATCAGGTTTTTTGTTTTGTTTTGTTTCGCTTTTAATTCTTTGCCTTTTCTTAAAGGGCTGGTCGAAAAAGTGCCTGCAGCTGAAGCCACCACTGTGGATTTGACTGTGAGTGGTTTCTCAACCAGTGCTTTAAAGTGAGACAAAGGAAAGATTTTTAATTTTTTATAACTGATGAAGCGCATCAGCAATAGTCAACATGCAGTCAAAAAAAATCCACATCCTCTGACCTCTCTAAACAAAGGAATTGATTGATTTGATTTGATTTGTGCACCACACATTAGTGTGAAGCTCTATTCTGTTTATAGTAAAATAATAAAGCACAACAGCTATGAAATTACAATAAAACCAATCAACAGGTAAAATCTTGCTTACAAATCCACAGTATTGGCAAATTGAAAGAGGAAGCCTTAATTTGGATCAGTTCCAGCAATCACTGATCCAAACCAGAGTGAGCCTCTCCTGCCCTGGAAAAGTACAAGCTTCTTGTCAAAGTCCAGAAAAGGGTGGGTAAGAATGCTCTGGGGGCAGGCTAGGACCCTCCTGTTTGACTCCCTGGCCTCTGGTGTGCCTCAAGATTCTGTTGCATCCCCAGTGCAGTTTAGCATCTACGTACATGACACTGTGGGGTAAGGTATCCTGGGGTTTGGGGGTTCTGTGTCATCAGTAGCTAACTCTCTCTTTCAGACCTTGCCATTTAATTCTAAGGAAATGGTCTTATCTCTAAAACCAGTGCCTTATACCTGTAATGGACTAGATGAGGACAGACAATGTCAAGCTTAATCCTAGCAAGACGGAGGTGCTCCTGATCAGTCATAAGGCATATCAGGGAGTCATGAACCCCTCCCACTTTAGATGTGGTTACACTCCCCCTGAAAACTCAGGTTTGCATTTTGGGTGTAGTCCTCGATTCATCCCTGAGCTTGGGTGCCCAGGTTGCAGCACTGGCTGTGAGTGCATTGCACAGTTAAAACTGGTGCACCAGCTCTGCCCATTCCTCAAATTGGTTTCAGTGACACCTGCCTTGGTTACATCCCATTCAGACTACTGTATCACGTTCTATGTAGGGCTGCCCTAGAAGATGGTTCATAAACATCAGCCGATTCAGAATGCTACAGTCAGTCTACTGACTGGAGCTGGTTACAGGGATCACTTCTTTTTTCTTGCAGACTCCTCTTTGACACCCATATAGCATATACATACAACATAGTCTTCGGCATGTGTGGAATAGATATACCCATTGAATTTGGCCAATGTAAATAATTTTATCTCAGGTTTTTCCCTCCAAACAAATCTGCCAAACTTTGCTCATCATTTGATATGGGAGAAAATGAAGTGTCAGATTTCCCCATCCTTGAACCTATTCGAACAGGAAAAGCATCCATGAGTATCAGAGCCCACACTTTACCAATGCAGTTCCCTCTTTTAAAAGCCTCTTGCATGGCACAAAGGTGTGAATTGTTGAATTAAAAAAGGTCTATGCATATACACTGGTCTTAGTATGGATTGAGGTTATGCACACTTAGTAAACAAAAGGAATACACAATTGAATGCTACATAGAAAGTAGAGCATATAGCTTTACTGTATTCTGATTTACTGGCAGCTGTAGCTCTGATGGGAGCTGTTTCTCATCAGAACAGACCACAAGATACATGGACCAGTGGGCAGATTTCCTTAATATGCATAGCCTACCCCCCCCCAAAAAAAGGGGGATGCTTTGAAAAGTACTCTATGCTCTTCTTCCCAAAACAGGTTGGTATGTGAACTGTGCCTCACACACTAGGTCATTGGGAGCCAATAAATACAAGCAGAAGACGACATTCAATTGTTAACTGGATGGCTTTTGGACAATGACTGCTTCAGTCTAAACTGCCCATCAAGGTGGCTGTGTGAATAGAATGGGTGTAAAAGGAAACTTGTATGCTGCTGCCTTGAACTCCTTGGAGAAAAGGTGGGAAATGTAATAAAACTCTAGGTTGCTAAAATGGATTAAAAACAGAGTCACTGACAGGCATCACACAGGTGTGACTAGGGAGCTGGTTACATATTTGTTTCTGTACTGTTTTTCTCAATGATCATCTTCTGGTAGAAAAAAAGCATGTTTTGAAACAAGGGAATATGGCACAAGATTAATTCCCTGTTGTGTCCATAGTTGAGACACAAAGAATGATGGTCAAGTGACATATAGCAAGTGAGAGTTCATCCTGGAAGCGGAGCTCTTGGCAATAAGTGGCTGATGAGGTATACTCATGTTTACACTGCTGAAATGGAGGTGGAGCACTAGAGCTAGTTCAAACTTTAAGGATCTGGCTCAATAAATGTTTCTGCCTGAAGTGGAACAGCAAATGGCACCCTTTCATCATGATCAGTACAGTAGAGGGAGGAATGGTTAATCTGTTCCATGTCCCCCCCCCCATCCTTTCACTCCAAATCTACACACACACACACACACATGCACACACACACACACACACCACAGGGGAAATAATGGCAGGCAGATAAGAGGACAAGCATGCCTTCCATTCATCCCTTTCGTTTTACCCTCAGGCCTCTATTTTTATCTTTATTTTTAAAGGGCAGTGAGGGCATACGTCAGGGCATAGTTTGGACCTGTGAAATACCATCTGGGGCTGGGACAAGACCATCTGCTGCCAAACACAAAGCATACAATTCCATACAAAAGCCCTCTAGTCCATTTACAGAAGCTGATGGGACTGACATTTAGATCCTTTTTTTTTTTAACACTGGAGGTAGGATGGCATCTTCCATAAAACCAGGGATTGCAAGAACAGGCATTCCTCTCAGAGAGGGAAATGCCTCAGGCCCTGGGAAGGAGGTGTTCAGGAGAAATGGCCAGAGGGAATGCCACCGGTGCCATCTGCTCTCTGTGAGAGCTGCTTCATTCTGACTAATGGCAGGGGAGACTGGGAGGCCTCTCTGCCAAACCCCCTGCTGAAGCACATGGGAGAAAACTAAGCTTAGGAGCTCTTTGCTTCTGGGGCCTAGGCATGGCCAACCTTGCTGGTCCTTCTGATCAAAATGATGGAATCTCTGGCCAATCAGGGAGAAAGGCAAAAACAAAACTTCAACCCCAGCTCTTTGCAAAAAACTCCAACTCCAGCTCTTTCTTCACCTCCTCTAGGGTCACTTGCCTCCTTAGTTGCTGAAACTGTAGTGCCACAGATGAGTCACTTATCTGCTGCATGGTTGAAAAATCCAGCTGCTTAAAATTGTTTGTCCCCCATTTGCTAGGTTGGTGTGACATGGCCTTTAAAGCCATTCCCTTAGGTATTCTAGGAGGTACAACATGAATTGATCCTTTTGACATTTTTAAAGGTGCAACTACACAGTGAAGAAATGCAAATGAGACTGCCCCAAAACCCATAGTATTTCCCACAATTTTTCCCCCTGTAGTAAGTTTGGTAGCCAAATACGACTGAACCATGCTAATGAAACAATCTTTTTTGATGTTGGTTTCAAAACCCTGTTTTACTAATATTTGTGGGATAGTCTTTAACATTTAAAAGGGACGTGGTGGCGCTGCGGGTTAAACCACAGAAGCCTCTGTGCTGCAAGGTCAGAAGATCAGCAGTCGTAAGATCGAATCCACGAGACGGAGTGAGCTCCCGTCGCTTGTCCCAGCTCCTGCCAACCTAGCAGTTCGAAAGCATGTAAAAATGTGAGTAAATAGGTACCACCACGCTGGGAAGGTAACGGCGTTCCATGTCCAGTCGTGCTGGCCACGTGACCACGGAAACTGTCTTCAGACAAATGCTGGCTCTACAGCTTGGAGACGGGGATGAGCACCACACCCTAGAGTTGGACACAACTGGACTAAATGTCAAGGGGAACCTTTACCTTTACTTTAACATTTATTTAGCATTTGCTTGGTGCATGTGCTTATAGTCTCTCTCACACACACATACACACATTGAGCTTGCATCTGCCAGCTTCAAATAGTAACTTCCCCTCCCCTCTTCAAACATTTCTATCATTTAGAATGTTGTTCATAATTTAGGGCACAGTTAGATCAGCAAGCTCCCCCATGCAAGCTCCACTGGAATCCCTCTGTCACCCCTCTCCAGTGCAGCAGAAGCGTGCCTCATGGACTAGGCCCATCGTGCTTTAAACAAAGAAGTTTATTCCCTCTACATTCTCTTTAAAAACAAATACAATTACATTTTCATTCAATCAGTCCAGAGACTGGAAAAGGTACTTTTTTTTTTGGACCACAACTACCAGAACCCCTCATGCTGACTGTGGGGATTTTAGGAGTTCTAATCAAAAAGCAACCCACTTTTGAGGCCTGGCTATTACTGCTTTCTCCTCACAAGTGAGCTTTGTGTCCTATGCTTTTTGCTTGGCAAACAAGTTCAACAAGGTAAGCCTTTCTAGGCATGCAAGCAGAGTGAAGGCATCTTTCCAGTGAGCCTAAAAAATCATTAACATCAAAGTGCTGAAGGAAACCTGAAACATTCAGAGGCCATAATGGTTGAATTCTTTAATTGGGCAGAACAGGGGCATTTAACAAGGAACAGTGGGGCAAGATAAATGGGGTGGGAGAAAAAAAAAACACAGTATCACATGGCTAAAGAACCATGAAGACAAATGGAGAAAAGGAGAAGCAGAACAGTCATTGCTCAAAGTCTCCAACTGAAAAGACAGAAGAAATGTTTAGCCACACCAATATCAACAGAATTGGAAATAGCTAAGTGGGCAAAATGTTACAGTGGAGATTGTACACCTCTGTGTATTTGGAATAATTTCTAGCATAAATCTGGGATTGCTGAGAGTCTCTTGACTGAAGGCTGCTGCCAAGAGAAGCTCACACTCATAAAAAGCAGCCCATCTCTGTGGTGCCAAGGAGCTAAGAGAACTTTTTCTGGAAATACTCAGCATGTATTAATCTATCTCATATGTATGGTTCTTTTCTTCTAGGCACTGTAAGCCCTAAACTAACATGCTCAGAAGGCAGCAATTTAGTACCCTGAATGTTATTCTTTTCTATCTGTTATTCTTTTCTGTCACATCACACACGCGCACATACAGGGACACACCCACACTTGCAACTGTACCTTTTTAATCTCCTAGAAACAAACTCCACTTCTGTTTAAAAAAAAGGTTCAGAAGCAAACGTACAAACTGAACAAAATTTTGCAATGATAGCATATATGCATTAGAAGTATTTGTTTGCATTAGTTCATTCATGGAACTGATTTCAACCTTAGAGTGTCATTTTTTCATGGCATAGAGCATGAAAACACAATGTACAAATATTTCCTGGCCTTAATTGGAATGGATTTGCAAGTCTTGGCCCACAGGTCCCCAATAGCTACTGTGGGGGGTTCTCTGGAAAATCTAAATGGGAGACAAAGGCCTAAACATTACAGTTAATTAGTCATTATTTAAGTGTCTGACTGGCACAGTAGCACCTTATTATATCTCCAATACTTGGCAAATTACTTAGCATTCTTTTGTGATATTGTTCTGGATATAAACATAGATTTTGTTTGCAAGTATGACTGGTCAGTCATGAAGGTCAGCTCCAGTGATGTCTCTGAAATGGGGTTCAACTTCTAATGATAATCTATCATTTAGTTTGGCCCTCATTCTGGAGAGTGATGCCTGTGAGGAAAGGCAATTATCCTCGTTTCATGTTGATCGAGTGATTCACGAGGTGTTTGAGGGACTAGTGGTTGTTGCCCTTCTTGTCCTTTGTCTGTCCTACTCTTTCCCCAAAAGCCCTTCCTCACGTTCTTTGCCTGATAACAGGCAACACAGGCTGGCCACACTCCCGGATCTCTTGCTGACACATCTGGGTTTGGCAGGAGGCCCAGGGGCATGTTGAGCAGAGCTGGATATTGACTCAGCACAAACCGACCTCCAGTTTCCAGGAAGGGGAAGGGTTCCTGAGGCTTCCAAGTTCCCAGCTACCAACCCCCACTGCTAAGGTACATGGCCACTGAGAGTGACACTGCAGTTGCTGAATCATTGGCCATCTATTCCAAAGCATCCTCCACTACCTCTTATACTCCAGATGGGATTGCAGCCTACCTGGAACTCTAAACATATCCACACGGCAAAAGCAAGTAGCCCTAAAAACCTTATTCTCCCTGTTAAGATGATAAACCTGAATTGTATAATTTCAGACAGTGGTTGGAGGGTCATGGGAAAAAATATAAGGGGACAGGAGTTTTATACACAGAAGTTTAACATGGGAGAAGAGTTCTCATCTTGCCTACTCCTGAGTTGCCAGTTTCTCTGAGTAGGATTCCACTTGCTAGCATGTCAGCATGCACATGTAACCTGTTCCCTAATGTGAATCTTCACCTTGAATCCAAAGGAGGGATCAGTAGATAAAGTAGATATTACACAGCAAATACATATTGAGGCCAAATTATTCTTTTATAGACAACCCATCATTGGAAAAGGAAATTCCTCACCTACCAAAAACATCTGCTTGTCACAGTAGGAGCCTTTCTCACCTCTCATGCTTTGTTTTGTGACTGTTCTTCGGTTCTCAGCAATGAGCTTGCTTGAAAGTCCTGAGGGTGTGATCAGATGGCTTCAAGGGCCTGATCAGCTTTGAAATGGTAATGGGACCGGTCTCCCTTCAAGCGACCCTTCCACCTGCTGAAGAATTGCTCCAGCCCAGCCCCCAAAAGTAGAAGCCATACAGCTGGACCAAAAAGGTCCAGCTTGGGCACAGTTCAAGGTTGTGTTGGAGCATGTTTCTGTGTGTGTCATGTGATCACCAGGACACAGATCACACTGGACTTCTCCCTAAGCAGCCCAGATTGTGATCTACTACTCTATGGGATCATGCCCTAAGTTCTCAGATACAATGTTCTGTCAGAATCATGTCTCTGGAACTCTAATGTGATTGCAGCTGTGAAAATGAGTTATCTATAACATATCGTTTGCTGCATTGTCTGCGAACTTGAGGAAAGGATTGGCACTGGGTGGAATCCTTAACTCTTTCCTTTCTGGCCATTAAAGAAAAGTCTTAAAATTACTCTCCAGCTGCTTTTCCTTCAGTTTGCTGAAATGTGTGTTTTTCCACTGGCAATGGAGATTTTAGAGAACACAGCCAGAGCCCCATGACAAAGAATGCTGCTGAAGGAAAGGCTGAGCCTATGAGGAAAGGGCCTTCCTGCGCAGCAGGGCCAAGGCTAAGGAAACAGCTTTACTTTAGCTCGCCTGCTTTCTTCTCTTGTTCCTTTGTAGAGGTTCAAATATCTGCCTAGGCCTACCTAAAACTGATACTGTACTTGAACTTGGGGAGATTGAGACTGAGAGTCAAATTCACTAAGCAAAAAAATGATGTATCCAGGAGCCTCAGGAGTGCTCTGTAAAAACAAGGTGATCTCCACATCACAAGGTCTCCTCAAGGGAGATGGGCCAAGAGGATGGGTGTCTTTCCAGCCAGCCCTCGCCTTGGAACTGCGCTTGCTTGTATCCCTGCTATCCCCTCTCTGTGGCCATTCCAGAAACAAGCTGAGTTGGGAACAGGAAGAGCAGTGTCCCCTTCCTACTCTCTCCCTCATGTCCCCTGTGTTTTGTGGCACCAAATTGGCATGAAGGGTCTGTGTTTCTCTCTCCATCCCTTTGTGGGCCCGCAAAAACACATGGAGCCCCAAAGCCACGCACTTGGCCTCGTAAAATCACAGCAGCCCTAATATCATAGCCTATCCAATGGCTTTTGGTCTCGCCACAAGCATCCTCAGAAAGGACATTCCTTCATCCATCAATGTTGGCTTGATCTACTAGGATGGTGGTCTGCATGGGGGAGGGGCAGATGGGGAGGTGATGGTCACACAGCTAGATAAGCCCTCTTCCATCATCGTGGCTCATGTGCCCCCAGTACAGCCACGGGCTCTACTGTCACCTGTTCCAGTTTTATGGGGGCTGATGGAGAGGGAGTCCTTGGGGTCCCATTGCAGGGGGGCTCTGTATCAAGAGCCTCTCCTCCGGCCAACTTGGCCTGGTCACTCAGCAGCTTGACAAGGAAGTTGATATATTTCATGGCTAGACGAAGGATCTCATTTTTGCTCAACTTTTTGTCAGGCGGGTGGGTAGGGATGAGTTTCCGGAGCTCCGCAAAGGCACCATTCACATTCTGTTGACGCCACCGCTCCCGGCTGTTGGTGAAGACCCGACGTGCCACCTTCTGAGGCTGAAGACCTGGGCAGATAAGTGGGAAAAGAGAGGTGGGTAAAGCATATTTGCAAATGCATAAACTGAGATGTGGATGGGAGAGACATGGGTTTCCACGTTAGCAGCCAGACCCATCAGCAACAATTTCAAAATGGTGTCTCTGTGTGTGTACATGACAGAGAGAGATTGGGAGAGAGAGAGAGAGAGAGAGAGAGAGAGAGAGAGTCACCATCACTCAGTGGTGATATAAAGGCCAATGTGTGAATTCCAGCAGAAGCTCTTGAACACACAAGGTAACAACAACAACAACAACAACAACAACAACAACAACAACAACAACAACAACAACAACAACAACAACAACAACAACAACAACAACAACAACAACAACAACGAAATCTAGGTTTCTTCTGAACATGTCTTAATGTCATACCCTGAAGCCATGAGACTGAATCCCAAAATTTAGAGTTGCTGGGCTGGCAACTTTTAATTCCTTTGAGAGGTCAGGTCCAAAACCTTAGATCCAGAGAACAGGCCCCCAAATCCAAGACTTTACAACCCGTGTCGCACCTCAGCTGAATTTACTATGCAGTCTTTCTTGCACCTACTCACCCTCTGTCATGTCCTGTTCAAAATGGCTTGGTCGGCGTTTGAGGCGGTTGCTGGGGAAAAGGCCAAACGCTCCAGAGCTGCCAATGTAGATGCTAGAGAGAGAGAAAAAAAGGGGGTTGAACTAGTTCTTTTAGGGTTACAGTTGATAGGTACAGTTGATAAATAATGACAGGGAGACTCATATAAACACATGCACATTAATTCCATATGATGATTAGTGTGGATTGCATTGCCAAGCAAGAGCTGGTTAGCTCAAGATAAAAGTATTCTTGTTACTCATTTCATAAAAATTCCTCACCCTGTATTCAGGTCTGAATAACTGCTGCCCCTGCCACACATTTTCCCCCTCTTTCTTCATCACATTTCCAGAGTAATTCTCATAATACAAAAGAGATATTTGTCTCCTTCTGCTATCCTGGGCAAAGTTAATTCCTGGAATAAAAGCTATCTCATTCACAGAAATGATTTATTAACATAGGAACAGAAGAGGAGCCCTGCTGGATCAGGCCAAGGGCCCATCTAGTCCAGCTCCCTGTATCTCACGGTGGCCCCACCAGAGGCCTCTGAGAGCACATGAAACCACTAGATACCTGTCTCCTGATACTACTCCCCCTGCATTTGGCATTTTGTGGTACCTTCCTTTTAAACCTGGAGATTATACACTCCCATCATGGCTTGTAATTTGCAATTGACTTTTTTTCCAGAAATCTGTCCAATCCCCTTTCCAAGGCATCGAGGCCAGATGCCATCACCACATCCTGAAGAAAGGAGTTCTACAGACTAATAGCATGCTGAGTAAATAAATAGTTTCTTTTGTCTGTTCTCACTCTCCCAAACACTCAATTTGAGTGGATGTCCCCTGGTTCTGGTATTGTGTGAGAGGGAAAAGAGCTTCCCTCTAGCCACTTTATCCATCCCCTGCATAATTTGATATATCTCAATCATGTCCCCCCACCCCTTAGGTGCCTTTTCTCTAGACTATAAAGCCCCAAATGCTGTAGCCTTTCATCATAAAGGAGATTCCCTGCCCAGTCATCATTTTAGTCGCTCCCCTCTGCACCTTTTCCAGTTCCAGTATGTCTTTTTTAAGGTGCGGCAACCAGAACTGTATGCAATACTCCAGGTGCGGCTTTACCAGCATTTTGTACAATTGCATTATAATGCTGACTATTTTATTTTCGATCCCCTTTTTAATGAGATGTAGCACGGAATTGGCCTTCTTCACTGCCGCCGCACACTGGGTTGACACTTTAGCTGATCCATAACAGACACAGCTGATAACTAAAGTCTTAATTTTTTTTTTTGCCCCAATGTGCATTACTTTACATTTTCTTATAATGAAATGCATTTGCCATTTTGCTGCCCATTCTCCCAGTTTGGAGAGATCCTTCTGGAGCTCTTCACAATCCCTTCTGGTCTTCACCACTCAGAAAAGTTTTGTGTCATCTGCAAACTTGGCCACCTTACTGCTTATCTCTGTCTTCAGGTCATTGATGAACAGGTTGAAAAGCACCGGTCCCATGGACACCTACTCTCAATCCATGAGAGGACCTGCTCTCTTATCCTCTGACTGTGGAGTTGTCTCCTATACTAAATTTGGCCTCCGGGACCTCACAGCTACATTTCCCCATGTCGTTGGTGCCAACATGCACCACCAGTGCTACCTCATCCCCAGCACTCTCTACCAGTTTATCCAGATGAGATGTGATGTCCGCAACCTTTGCACCAGGCAAGCAAGTCATTGTGCAGTCCTCACAACAGTCACAAACCTCTCGCTCTATGTTCCTGACAATCGAATCGCCTACTACCAGAAGCCCCCCTCCCCACAAGGAAGTATCCTCAGTGCAACTGGATACTGTAGAAGGGGTCCCCTCTGGGGGATGGTTTCCCTTTGGTCCAGATTGGCGTCCTCCAGCCTGGAGACTTCCGAGCAGCGGAGGAGCTGCCTGTCTTGTGGGTGGGAGGACGCCTGAAGATCCCTGGAAGTCTCACCTGTGGTCCCTCTCTCCCTCTCTCTGCTTTTCCTGGTCCGCAACCAAGACCTCAAGGGAGCGAACCCATTCCCTGAGTTCCTGGAGATCCTTGCAACGAGGACACACCCATGACTTTTGCCCAAGAGTCATACACTCATACATATGACACTCGGTGCAAAACACTGATCTGATCTGATTTCATTACATATCCCTTAAAACATACAGTATTTTGGTTTGTAGGCTGGCATTTCTGTAATCTCCACAGTGGGTCGTTGTCTGTCAGTCCGGGGGGGGGGGGGGAAGCTTGGATTAATTATTTTGTACAACAGCGGCAGGCTAGGGATTTCTGAGAGCGTGGACCCTGCGGACGGTGGGTTTGCGTAGGCAAGCACCAGGTGAAGTGAACATCCAAGCTGTAGGAGGAAGCACGCTTCCAATTCAATTCGGGGGGGGGGGGGGACTCTGCCTGGATTAGCAGCCAGCCCAGCAAAGCATAAAACCCACAGGCCAAGGCCAGTTCCCCGGATTATCCCTCTCACTTCCACTAGAGGTCAGGAGAAGGCTCTGCCGTGCTTCTCGGGGAAGGGAAAGAGGCGGGAAAGAGGCTGCTCGCTGGTCTTGAGGAGGAACCGCCGGAGGGGAGGCTCCTAAGGCCCAGCAGGAGACAAAGCCAAATTCATGGAACCAGAGGTATGTTTTCCATATTTACAGACCATGGAACACCCTTTCCTCCCTCCCCCCGAATCCCACAGCCAGAAGCAGCTGGGGATATGTAATCCCACAAAATAAAATGTTCTCTCTGTAACATGCACGGTTAGTTTAGCAAATTCACCCACCCACCCACCCCCTTCAGTCTTCCCAGGTACTGAGAGTAACCCTGGGTCGCCATTTTGTTTGCCCTCCCACAGGGTGACTAGTTGGCTGCCAAAGAGTCTGGAAGCCCTGCCATCTGGACATGGTTCTAGTGGCCTCTCAGGTATCAGCCCAGGGGGGTTATTTTGGCTGCCCAGAGCATTTCTAGCACACACATCCCTGTTTTGGAAGGAGAGAACCCCACTTTCTACTGGAGAGGTTACACAAGTTCCTTCCTCATCCCATATGCACCCTGACCTCACTTGACTAGGGGTGCCACAAGCCATAGACTAAGGAGACCTCAGCTGTCTATGGATTGAGATACAGTACTGTATGTGCAACACAAGTGGATGCTGTGTGTGTGTATAGGGGGGGAGCAGGAAGAGAAGATTAAAACAATTCTACAGCTCAGCAACATAACTTTGTACAGGTGATTTAAGAGCACTTCCAAAAAGAGTGAGAAGAACCTATGATGACTGAATGAGTGTAAGCCAGAGGTGGAGAATTGGTTGCCCTCCAGATGTTATTGAATGACAGCTCCCATCGTGCCTTACCTCCATCTATGCTGGCTAGGTCTGGTGGGTGCTGTAGTCAAACAACATCTGGTGCACAGCTTGAAAAAAATAATCTTTAAAAGAGGTTTGTTAAATTGTTATATACCCTGTTTCCCTGAAAATAAGATCTAGCCTGAAAATAAGCCCCAGTTAAGGGAAACCATGCCCGCCACCATTGTGCAACAACCAGAAGATGAGATGACTGTATTTGAATAAATGTAAATTGTTGTACATGAAAAAAATAAAACATCCCCTGAAAATAAGCCCTAATGTGTTTTTTGGAGCAAAAATTAACGTAAGACCCTGTCTTATTTTTGGAGAAACACGGTAGTAGTTCACTAGTTGTCAGTGTAGTTACATGACAGTAATATGTTACCCATTAAAGTAATATGTTACTTATTCCCAAAATAACTAAATAATTGCTTTTTATGGTAATTGGTTTTTTTTTCTAAAAATTTCACAACTAAGTAAATTCAGACTTATGGCAATTTTCACAGGGTTTCCCAGAAACCAAACTCAGATTGCTTTCCCAGTGCTTTCCTCTGGAGGTACTTTAGGACCATATAGCTTGCCGAAGGCTGTATGAAGGGCAGAGCATGTAGCCCCCCCCCCACATCAGCCCACATGCTTTCTATCTGTTCTAAATGATGTCAGCTGGCCCATGTTCTGGGAGACATAGTGCGAATTTTAACTCCTGACACCTAACTCCACAGCCAGATACTCCAAACTGCTCAGCTATATCTGCTCTCCTTGAACTTTTTTTTTGATACTACAAGCCACCTGAGACAGCATTAAAAATAAATATGCAGCACATGAACCATGTGATGTTCCTTCACAATCTTTTTAGTGGAGTTGCACCCCATCATTAAAAAGAATCTAAAAAGCTGCAGAACAAAAGGAATAAAGTTACTTGTCGTTAATGCTATTGTATTGCAATTTGACCACATGTTTATCCAAGTAATGAATCAGTTAGAAATAACCTGCTCTTTCTAACTAGCTATTCCAAGATTTGAGCTGGAGGGCATAATCTCCAGATAAACTGAAAGCTTTGGGTTGAGTTATGGTCTTTTTATATTTGAACTACAAAGGCATAGCCTTTGGCTAGAGCTGGAAGAGATCCCAGCTTTCTGAAAGGTAGTGAGTGCCCTTAAGGATTGTTTCACATCCAGTCTAAAAGTGACTTTCTTGCCATTTTTATTTGTTCAACAATGCATTTGTTCCACATTCCCTTAACCACCCTTTAAAAAGAAGCCAAAATAGATCCCCCCACCCACTACAAAACAGAAAGGGCAGCACACCAATCAAGCAATAGCACAATGGGTATAGGTGTGGGGGTGTCTTTTTCTTTTCTTTTTTACAGAGGTTTCATAACACATCATTTTGAAAACAAGAAACAAGTCCCACTCACTAAACAAGAGCAGAAATTAAATAATTGCAATTACAGTTACAATTATTCTTTCCCCTTCTTGAGTTTTATTGTTGTTGCTGTTGTTGACATAGCACAAAATCATAAAGCAACCTCTAATTATATGCTAGGTATATTGTGATCCTCAGTTTCCAAATGAATGATTTTCCAGCAATCGGCTTGCCATAAAACAATCAGATTCCTATCTTCTTTTTCAAGTCCTAATTTCCTGTGTTAATTCAGCCATTGTTAATGGCATCCTCATTCCCGCCCACACAAACAGTAAGATATCTTTATAAATTTGAAATTGAGCAAACCCAGAACAATACAGTATTAAAAAAAAAAAAAAACAGACAAGAGGGGCAAAGGGGTTGAGGCTTTTGGGCTTGACCTGAAATTGCAGACTTTTAGCCTACTGCCTCTCTTCATTTGAATAAGGAGTAAAATCTTAGGTGGGGGAGACACCAGTAAGGAGTGTTGGGCTGTTCACTGTCTAGTTTCACTCAGGGCTTTTGCGGCACACTATGCCCTGCTCCTTGTGTCTAGTAAGCTCCATCCCAAAGCCACCAGACTCTGCCCCCTTCATTTGCAAGATGCAGTTCCCTGCCACCCTCGAGTTCCACCCCACCGGGGCCAACACTCTGATCTAGGAGGCGTGCTGCTCCTTGGCACCCCCATAGGATGGCTGTGTGTTCTGTTTTACAGAGGAGAACCATATGTTTGAAGGGCTGCATCTGGTCCACATCTGACTTAAGGACTTACAAGGAAGCATAGCAAAATGTTGAAGTTGCCAATCACAGGCCATCAGGTCATTCTTACCATTATGATAAGAGGTACTTTTATTTACATTATTGCAATTGTTTCTACATTTGCATTTTTACTATGGTGTCATGTGAAAATTTTATGTAAATTCATGTATTCTCTTTTGGTGATGCATAAACAGCTGCTGTGTTCCTAACCTCTAGCCCCAGAGGCCAACAACAGCACTAGTCAACAGAGGGTGGGTGGGTATTCAAGATTAACCAAGGAGGGTCTGCCACAGGTATTTAGCCTGGTGGTCGCCCATCATTTTTTTTAAAAGGTGGAATAGCTACTGTAAAACAAATCAAAATGTTAAACTAGACAGAGCTTGGAAATGTTGCTTCTTTGGATTATAGTTCCAAGTTAAACCGAGTGGCAAATTCTGGGAGTTGTAATGCAAAAAAGTAAAATCTTACCCACCCACAGAGTTTGGGTTTCTTCCCACTCCCACCCCTGAAAATCCAGCCAGGACTTACCTGTTGAGGAAAGGATGGGGTGGATACTGTGGGGCCAAGAGGGGGCTCCTTACTCCGGGAAGAGGCATGGGAGGTGGAGGAGGACCAGGTGGCACTGCTGAGAATTGCAAGAAGTTGGGAATGGGGTGCAGTGCTGTCAGCTGGGTAGTGGGGACCTCAGTGTGGGGAGGATGCGGCTTACTGTAGCCTAGGCTGATGACTGGAATGTTGTGGGGCAGCGACGTTGGGGGAGCCTCAGAGAGAGGACTCCCCTTGGTTTGAGGAGGAGATGATACGGGGCTGGTGGGAGGTGGGGTGGTCTCTCTTTCCTCTTCCCCACTAGTTGGGGAGGAGAGGGGCGCTGGAGAAACAGGGGGAGGTGGATCCGGCTGCTCAGAGGCAGGAGGCGGAGGAGGGCTCTTCAGCTTCTCCATCATTTTGTCTTCACTTTTCATCTGTAGGGAGAAAAGGAGGGTGAGATTAGGTCCTACTGACTTGACTTGCTGTTCCACACATTTAAAAAATGACACAGAAGGCATCTGAAATATTCTCTCCCTCTCTCCCTCCCTCTCTCCCTCTCTCTCTCTCTCTCTCCCTCTCTCCATACCACACATACGCATACACTGATCGGCGACAACGTTAAAACCACCTGCCTAATATCACGTAAGTCCCCCTCACGCTGCCAAAATAGCTCAGATGCATCGAGGCATGGACTCCACAAGACCTCTGAATGTGTCCTGTGGTATCTGGCACCAGGAGATTAGCAACAGATCCTTTATGTCCTGCCAGTTGTGAGGTGGGACCTCCATGGATTGGATTTGCTGTTCCAGCACATCCCATAGATGCTCAACTGGGTTGAGTTCTTGGCAATTTGGAGGCCAAGGCAACACCTCTTTGTCATGTGCCTCAAACCATCCCTGAACAGTTTTTACAGTGTGACAGGGTTCATTATCCTGCTGAAAGAGGCCGCTGCCATCAGGGAACACCATTGCCAGGAAGAGATGTATGTGGTCTGGAACAATCCCTAGGTAGGTGGTACGTGTCAAAGTAACATCCACATGAATCCCAGGACTTAATATTTCCCAGCAGAACGTTACCCAGAGCATAATACTGCCTCTGCCGACCAGCCTTCCTCCCATAAGGCACCCTGCTGCCATCTTTTCCTAGGTAAATGATGCACACACACTCTGGCAATTCACCTGATCTCAAAGATAATGTGATTCATCAGACCAGGCAACCTTCTTCCATTGCTGCATGGCCCAGTTCTGAAATTCACGTCCCCATTGTAGGTGCTTTCAGCAGTGGACAGGGATGATCATGGACACTGACCGGTCTGTGGCTATGTAGCCCCATATGTGATAAACTGTGATGAACTGTCTGTTCTGACACCCTTGTATCGTGGCCAGCATTAAGGTTTTCAGCAGTTTGAGCTAGAGTACCTCTTCTGTGTGACTGGACCAGATGGGCTAGCCTTTGCTCCCCACATGCATCAATAAGCCTTGGGTGCACACGACCCAGACACCGGTTCACCAGTTTTCCTTTCTCACACTACTTTTGGTAGGTACCAAACACTGCTTGTCAGGAACACGCCCACAAGACTTGCTGTTTTGGAGATACTCTGACCCAGTCAACTAGCCACCGCTATTTGGCCCTTGTCAAAGTCACTCAGATCTTTTCGCTTACCTGTATTTCCTGCTTCCAACACATTGAAATTCAAGAACTGACTTTTCACTTGCTGCCTAATATACCCCATCCCTTGACAGGTGCCATTGTAATGGTATAATCAAGGCTATTCACTTTACTTGTCCGTGGTTTTAATGTTGTGGCTGGTCAGTGTATGTTGATCACTTTGTTCTGAAGCATCACAAGTTTCAAAATATCCACTTTTATAAAGAGGAAAAGAAGTTTTGTTGACAATACAATGCAGAGGGTATTGAGTAAGGTTGGCAGCTCTCAGGGCACCAGCCAAAGTCTCTGGGAATTTCTGTGCTTCTCCAAGCAGACAAACAAAACTCAAGGCAAGCAGCTAGAGGAAGAGGAGGTTTGACACTGTGTATGTGAGGTGGCTGAGCACCCATTCCCAGCCGGTACCAGGTGTTACTGTCTCAAGGCATAAGTGTTATTATGTGTGTTGCTCTTTTTTAGTTCTGGCACAGCAAAAACCCCAGAAATAAGGGGACAGTTGAGAGGGAGAGAGAAAGAAAGAAAGAAAGCTGGTGGGTGCATGCACTTGGCCCATTTTGCCACCTGGAGCTAGGCAGGGAACTCTGTTAGTTGCATTTTTAAAAAGTAAAGTTTTCCATAAGAAGAAGAGGATGGTCCATGCAGAGAAGGGAAGGGAAGCAAAATGCAAGGGAGAGATAGGGAAAGTTGCAGAAAACTGAATGCTAACTTCCAAAGAATATCAAAGAGAGACAAGAGGGCCTTCTTAATGAACAGTGCAAAGATATAGAGGAAGATAATAGAAAGGGAAAAACCAGAGATCTGTTCAAGAAAATAGGAACATTTTTTAAAGGAACATTTTTTGCAAAGATGGACATGGTAAAGAACGAAAATGGTAGGGACCACACACAAGCAGAAGACATCAAGAAGAGGTGGCAAGAATACAGAGATGAATTATACCAGAAAGATCTGGGTGTCCTGGACAACCCAGATAGTGTGGTTGCTGACCTTGAGCCAGACATCCTGGAGAGCGAAGTCAAGTGGGCCTTAGAAAGCATGGCTAACAACAAGGCCAGTGGAGTTGATAGCATTCCAGTGGAACTATTTAAAATCTTAAAAGATGACGCTGTTAAGGTGCTACACTCGATATGCCAGCAAGTTTGGAAAACTCAGCAGTGGCCAGAGAATTAGAAAAGATCAGTCTACATCCCAATCCCAAAGAAGGGCAGTGCCAAAGAATGCTCCAACAGTTGCACTCATTTCACATGCTAGCAAGGTTATGCTAAAAATCCTACAAGGTAGGCTTCAGCAGTATGTGGACTGAGAACTCCCAGAAGTACAAGCTGGATTTTGAAGGGGCAGAGGAACTGGAGACCAAGTTGCTAACATGCGCTGGATTATGGAAAAAACCAGAGAGTTCCAGAAAAACATCTACTTCTGTTTCATTGACTACACAAAAACCTTTGACTATGTGGACCACAGCAAACTATGGCAAGTTCTTAAAGAAATGGGAGTGCCTCACCACCTTATCTATCTCTTGAGAAATCTATATGTGGGACAGGAAGCAACAGTTAGAACTGGATATGGAACAACTGATTGGTTCAAAATTGGGAAAGGAGTATGACAAGGCTGTATATTGTCCCCCTGCTTATTTAACTTATATGCAGAATACATTATGCGAAAGGCCAGACTGGAGGAATCCCAAACCGGAATTAAGATTGCTGGAAGAAATATCAACAACCTCAGATATACAGATGATACCACTCTGATGGCAGAAAGTGAGGAGGAATTAAAGAACCTCTTAGTGAGGGTGAAAGAGGAGAGCCCCAAAAATGGTCTGAAGCTCAACATCCAAAAACCTAAGATCATGGCCACTGGTCCCATAATCTTCTGGCAAATAGAAGGGGAAGATATGGAGGCAGTGACAGATTTTACTTTCTTGGGCTCCATGATCTCTGCAGATGGAGACAGCAGCCATGAAATTAAAAGATCCCTGCTTCTTGGGAGGAAAGCGATGACATACCTTGACAGCATCTTAAAAAGCAGAGACATCACCTTGCCAACAAAAGTCCAAATAGCTATGGTTTTTCCTGTAGTGATGTATGGAAATGAGAGCTGGACCATAAAGATGGCTGACTGCTGAAGAATTGATGCTTTTGAATTGTAGTTCTGGAGGAGACTCTTGAGAGTCCCCTGGACTGCAAGGAGAACAAACCTATCCATTCTGAAGGAAATCAACCCTGAGGTAGGGTGTCTACTGCAGGTGCCTAATGAGTGGGGATTCCCCCGCTGTCAAAGAGAGATGGTGAGGTAAGATTAAGGCACCCCTTCTGAGCAGATAATGGTTTAATGTGGTTGATCCTGGTCTTGCCCACAAGCAGAGGAAAGAAACCACAGTCTCTTGTGATTGTTTTTCTCCTCTGTTCTCTATGGGTGGGAGTCTGAGAGGGGAGGCTCTATCACTGGTGAAGAAGGGACATGCCTTTGTTCCTTAATGGCATTTTTTCTTCTCCACCCCCCGCCCGCCAAAGAGTTGCTGAAAGTTTTCTTCACCCCATGTGCTTGTTCCTAAATCAGTACAGTAGTGCTTGCAAATAGTTCATGTATACCTACAAAATAAAGCAGTATTTTGGTTTTATACCTCTTTAACTGATGTATTCCTTTAAAGGGGTCTACGGACAGGCGTTTGAAAGGAAACTGAGAATTCTATTCAGAAACCTCGAAAAAAATATATGTGCTAGTCTGTTGCAGTGTAAACAGCAAAGACTTTTCTGGCACCTTAAAGACAGTCCTGTTGGATCGCGCTGGATCAGGCAAAACAGGGTCACTTTGAAGTATGGTATTGGGGCAATCCTTGCATCCACATAGAAGGGTGGGATGGTTTCGACACTGCATCTCAAAGTGACCCTATTTAGGCCCCACATCCTCTACTTCCATCTCCATGGGAAGTGGGGGAAATCGATAATTTTTAAAAATGTATAGATCAGTGGCATGCCAGTGAATTGGCTTTTAACAACAACCCAACATAAATTTTAAGAAGAGGTATCCCGTTCCCTATCCTCTTCTTTCTCCACCTCAGTAGAAAGGTGGATTTTTTTGTACTTTTCTTTCTTACTTGATTAATAGGTGGTAAAGTGAATCCACGTAGGTTCAGTCCTGACAATCATGCACGTTGGAACCACACCAAAATGGAGCAGTCTTCCTCACAGAACAGTAGCCCTTGTCAGGGACCCAGAAATGTGTGGGTAGGCATAGAAAATGGCTGAGCTGGTTTGCGATTATGAGAACATTGTTTTGCTGAAAATGGAGTGAACCAGCCCATGCCCAAAGGGTTCCAAACTGTGGAATAAATATAAAACAACCATCTGATCAAATCCTGGAAATATACCACTGCAATAAACTGGCAGATTTGCTGGTAAAGTATCAACACCATGTTTCCAGCTTCCACCCTGACTAAAGGTTAACAGGTGTGAGCAATTTATAGCACATGCCCAAACTGCAGCACTTTTTCTGTGTTCTAATCTGGTGATATTGTAGTGTTGGTGGATGTGCATACTGTCTCTGTGGGTGTGTTGGAACCTGAGCACAATAATGCATGACAGAAATGTGCCCCACTTCCAGCTCCCTATTTAAATTTTTTAAAGTTATTTATACCTATCTTCTGATGTGCGATTTTAATATACAGTACAGGTTTTAAAATGGAATTGGCCCTCATATGCACACAGAGGCACAAAGGAAAAACAAATCAAAGTCACAAGGGCGGTTGAAAGAAGAGTGGTTGCAAACAGGGGAGGTGGGGAAGGGATAGGTAGACACCTGGCAGGAAAAAAAAGAAGTGGTCCTGTACCACCTGAAGCTGTGGTGTACCCATAAAAACCAAAGTAGAAAAGAACCAGATTGGAAGCCACTTTGAGCTGCTGTGCAGCTTGGTGTCATGGACTAGAAAAGGAATTGCTGCCGATTCCGTTTTTTCCAGAGAGTGTCCTTTTAACCTGGGCAGTTTTTGTGAAGTGTACCTTCTTCTTAAGATGCAGTAGAAAGTAAGCAGCCTAAGAAATGTAGTTTAATACCCAAAATGTGGAGCATGATGATAAATATATCTACCTTAGAATCTGGCTGAGTAAAACAGTGAAAGAGAGGGAGACAGGGTGGAGCCATTTTATAATATGCAACACAAACTTAAAATTACATTTGAAAACGTCCATTATACACAGTGTTGTGTGTTCTTTGTTCTACTGTATGGCACAGAGTCTTGGATTGTTAACACAGGCTAAAATTAAAAAAAAAGAAAGAATCAATTGAAAAGTGGATTTACTGTAGGATATCAAGAATTCTGTGGATCAACAGGGAGGTAGAGAACTATCTGTCAGATATACCATGAGCAGGGAGTTGGACTCAAATCACTGTATAGGCCCTTTTCAACTCCATTATTTTATGATTCATTGAAAGAAATTCTAAATGAATAAGGCCAAAGAAACCATAAAAGTTGTAAAATGCAGAAGGCTGGAATATGCCAGTCATATAATGAGAAAAAGAAAATAAAGTTTTGAGCTCTGAGAAAGCCACCTACTTCCTAGTGGTGTCAGCCTATTGATGCTGTTTCTCAGATGTATGTCCAACCTGTAATAGATCCAAGAGTTCTAGCTGTGTATGGTCTGATATATCAAAGACAGATTCTACTATACACTTATGACATCTTTCCTGGGTGACTGGAACACATCCCACATAGTTTCTTACGGCACTGAGGTGTAGAGTGCAAACCATGTCCATTGCTACCTTGGACTGGAGGTGAGGGAAGATTTCTAGGGTTTCAGCTGCTGTTTCTCCTTTCAATCCTGTGGAGGACATTGTGTTATGGAAGTGGGTGACAACTCAGGCTGCAATATTTAGGCCCAAATCTTGTTGCTTAGTATAGAAAATGGTATTGAAGTAGGGCCATTGAATCAGTGGGGATTTGGTGAATCAACTTCTCCAGTAAGTTCCCTTGATTCAAATAAACCTAATCTAGTTGTGTACAACAAGTAAGTTGCACTTAGATTAGGTCTTTTTGAATAAAAGGAATTTATGGAGGAGGTGAGTCACCAAATTCCCATTGATACAATTGGCCTATTCTAGTGCAATTTACTATGCTACTAAGCTTTAGGATTTTGGCCGATATATTTTGAAACTTGCAGCATGTAATACCATAATACGTAGCCATAACATACCATAGGGAATGATAGGGACTTGTCCAGATAAAAGCAATAGAGAATTTTGTGGTATCTTAATTACTTACTTCTCTCCCTCCTCATCTTCCTGCCATACCGACAGCTGAACTTCACTATGGTTATTTTGATTTTGGGTGTGGCAGACTCAAAAAATGTGGTTGTGTGGCATCCTCTTCCAGTTTTTTTCAGACAATACATTTTTCTCCTTCTGCCACTTGTTTTCCGATTCATTTTACCTTCAGTGATCAGCAATACAACAGTTTGCATTTCTTTGAACTACAACTTCCAAAATCCACACACAGCCAGCATGGCCAGGAGATGGCCAGTGGCTCTGCTGACTGGAGAATTCCGGGAATTGTTCAAAAATTAACATCTCCAAGTTGTGGCCTTTTGTATCACATTGGCCCTGACCCAGGCAGATTTTGCAAACATTTTATTATACAGGTCAAGGCGGCTTCCATCTTTTCCTCCTTCATAGGTTCCAGAGTCATGCCCTGGTATTAGAACAGGTGAATGCTACTGAGGGAAAGTTGATTCCCACCTGCAAGAGTTCTCTGATCTATGGCAAGCGGAGTGTTTGTATTGTGATCTCAAAGCAAGTTCCTGATTAGGAGTGGGTCCATGTTTGGCTTTGGAAAGGACAGTTCTCTTTTTTGAAGGGCTGCCTAGAAATCTTATTCCATGTCATGGAGCCCCCAATTTGAAGAGCTGCCCCAGTCCACCTCTGACGGTTACCTACTGGTCTTGTCCACCTCTGTGTAATGGTAAGCACAAATAAGGAGGGCCAATGCTGGGGAGGAGGAGGAAGGTTAGAGTCACTTTTTCTGTACTTTTAAAAAAACATTTAAAAAACTTATATTTTTTAAGAAAGATTCAGAATCATAAGAAAGCTTAGCAGTGGCCCTTCACTAGTTAGCATTTGGACAGCAGGTGCACCCTTGGCCATAGCCCTCCTGTTATGGTGAAATGCATTCTATTTTTATTTAAATTCTAGTTATTTCTTCTAAGTGTGCATCTATTTATAGAACTAGTATGTTCAAATTTTTTTTTATGCAAATGTGTTCTCTCTAGCGGGGGGGGGACCAATTTCCTCTCTTCGAGTCATGCATGAGGGGACACTAGAGGTATGCAATTTTGTGATTTAGGACTACAACTTCCAGAATTCTCCAGGCTGCATGTCGTCTCAAAACATCAATCTGTACACGTCTGGTGGCCACTTTCTTCCTGCCGCTCCCACTAAACCTTCTGAGCTAAGGGGGAGGTCACATGAACAATCCCGCTCTGAGCAGCTAGAGTTATTGTTTTTTTTTGTTTAAGAATCTTCATTCACCTCTCTTTTGAAGTGATTTCTTGAGCACAGAGACTCATGGAAATGGTTGGATGGAAACTGATTATCTATTTAATATTTTCACAAGTAGATTCCTGGTTAAGATGTGACAAAATCTGCAAGAAGCACAGAGATAGGGATGAGCAGATCCATCAGATTTGTTTTCTTTAATATTAAGGATTTTTAAACTTCAGGGTTTTTTTATTTCCAAAATACGTGATCTGAGAGTTCTAGTAAAGTGTTCCTTCTTTGTGTTTTTTAACTCATCAGTAGTGACAACTATTCCCAACCCCCAGGAGGGGTTGTACCTCCCTACAATATATGAGTCAAAGACACACGTTTGATTTTAAAAAATGTTGGTAACCCTAATTAAGGTGTAATCCTGGTTGAATAGACAGGGATTCATGTCCAGATTGTCTACAATCAGTACTGAGCACGCTTGGTCTGGATGGATAAATATTTCAGTTGAAGGCATTTTCCCCCAATTTCTTTCTTTTTCAAATACAGTATGATGAAATCGCAAACAAAATTTTTGAAAAATCATAACCAAACTGAGATGAAATAAAATTCATCTAAATAGTTAGGTGCAATGCAACACTTAATATTTTCATAATAGGAATTTTCAGAAAAAAGTGATGATCATTTGTTGCAGCCAAATGAGCCAAGAGTCTTGTAGTGACACCTTAAAAATCAACAAGTTCTATTTGGCATGAATTTTTGTGGTTGCAGCTATCTTCTTCAGATGTATGTGTTGGTATTTGAAGAAGTGGGCTGCAGACCATGGACGCTTATGCCAAATAAATCTTGCTCCATTTTAAGATGTCACCACAAGACTTTTTGGTTGGCTTTACTTCCATGCGCATTGATTTGCTCACAATAGCACTATGGAAAGAACAGACAAACTGAAAAACAGCCATTGTTCAAGAGTATTGTTATGACTCCAGGGAACAATTACACAATCCTTGCTATTCCCCTTCCTTTACAATGGATGCACAGAATTGAGGGAGCTGCCTCAGAATGACAGTACTGCTATGGGACTGCTCCTAATTTATGGCAGAGGAGGATTTAAATTCTTGAACTTTTTTCTTTCTTAAATGAAACATACACGTTCCTGGCTCTCATGGTTGTAAACTGAGAATGGAACTGGGCGTAAGCCTACATTCAGGCCTGATGCAGAGGGACGTTTTTCTCCCCTCCTTGTAATTCTAAAATTACTAGCTTTAATAGAACCCCTAAATCCAAAAACATGGTAGCTGGTCAAAGTTAGTAAAAGAGATGAGGAACATTACTTTTTAGCTCAGCTCCCAGAATACTGCAGCCTGCCTGCCATTTTGTGATGATGAAAGTTTATAAGAGTAATAAAAAATGACTTTGTTATTGTAGTTTACTGACAGGGATGGCTTTGAGGGGTTTTCTGCCTCATGTACCAAACGAACATGGGTGGTTTGGGGTGACAGTCTGCCAAGATTAGCATTCTGTTTGTATTATCAGGTATCTCTGGAAACTCAATGGAAGATAAACAAACAATAGTATCTGTACACAAACCACAGCGCCCACCTCCATGTTTGAGCCCCGCAGGAATTCTGTCTCTGGTGGACACAAGCATTTCCATTTCACTGCTGTTGCTACTTGTTCTCATGGAGGAGAGGGCTGTTCTTGTCCAATCTTTTTCAAAACCACTGAAAAATGGAGGTATTTCCATACCTTGTGGTTTCTAAATTATATATCATGTTTGAGGAGAATTTCCCATGGCCAGTTGTGATCAACTTCCTTCAGCTGACCCACTGGACAGAATCCATCCAGTCAACGTCCCTCTGCCAGTGGAAGGCTTTCCTCAATGAAGTGGGCAAAGGTCTTTTCCTTTCCCGCTCAACAGCTTCTTCAGTGTCTCCCCAGTTCTACTCCACAGATGTCTCCAACTCTTTGGAGGAGATTTGCAGGGACACAGAAAGTGCTAACTGTTACGTTCTTCCCTACCTTACTGCCAGAAGCCTAACATGGGCAGAGAAAAACCTGTTGGACTTCGCCCTCTGAGATCTAATATTATAGTTATGAGATCTAGTCATAATTTTTTTTTAAAAAAAATGAAGCCTAGATTCTTTACTTTTTCTATGTAGGAGGTGTTCCACATTCTCTATTGTTTAAGGCAGAGTTCCCATTACCTTTTTAGCACTTTGAGATATTGTTTGAGACTGTGAGACCAGAGACAAAATTTCTGACAAATATTTGAAATGAGATACAGTTGTGGTTTGTGTTTCTGCTCTGCCGAAAACGTACTGTAGTTGGAAATTGGCATTCTAAGCAAGGGAAGAAGGAATGCTTGATGCAGGAACAGTGCCAAAAATGATACATAATTTTTTCTCCACTGGTGGCCCATAACAGAGTGCACTATTGAAGTGCATGGCAAGATGACACTCTGCGAGACAGTGGACGTGCCTAAACGTCCAGAGGATGGGGAGAATCTCCTCTGGTATCACATTTTCACCTGCCATTGGAATAACTCTGTTCTCTTTCTCATTTTTGCTTTCCGTTTCCCACCCAATACCCATCAGCAAGGATGGAGAATCCACATTTTTCTGCCTGTTGGTTGGTAATGGCGATTGTGGCCAACAGATCAGAAGAGTTTCAAAACTTTTAATGAACTGAGCTAATGAGGGAAGGAAACTAGTTAACGAACCCCTTTTTAAAATTAGTATCTGATCCAGAACCAAACTAGACAATGAAAAAAAATGCTGATGAGCTTGACCCAGAGCAACACTTAATTTTTCGAAGAGGTAGCTGTGTTAGTCTGTGCTAGCATGTCAGGCAAAAACAAATGAAAAATGAAAAAAAAAATTAGATTAAAACGTGCCACCTAAAAGACTAACTGCTATATTTTAATGTGAGCTTTTGTGGACAAATTTGTCGAACGAAATGGACTTGTCTCCAAAAGTTCACATGAAGATATAGTTTTTAAGTTAGTCTTTAAGGTGCCACAATTGTCTTCTTTATTCTTTTTTTCACTTTTCTTTTGTTTTCTCCTGACATCTAATTTTAAAACGCTTTGACTCCAGAATTGTGGAGATGTGCATCTGAGGTGGGCCTTGGGCATGTTGACTGTGGAGGAGGAGCTTCTAGGTACCCAAATGACTCCTTGCCACTTTGCTATGTTTTTTTTCTTCCTCATGCTGCCATTTCAGCCCCCCCCCCATAGATCAGAGATCTACAGATCACAACATGCAGGTCTAAGCAAGATGGTTCATGAGGGTGAATCAGGAAATTTGCTATTAACTGGGGAATAGGAATTTCGTTATTTGCACTCCTTTTCAAGATGACATGAAACTCTTTTGGTTGCAAATAGATTCTTGTTCAGAAAAAGCCCTGTCCTATTCATGGCAAAAATTTGTCTGTTTCTTCCCAAATGACATATACTATATTTTCAAGTTGAACTCTGATACTGTACGAAACTTCTCCCTCCTGCCTCCCAGACACATAATTTTTGATCTGAAATAATGGCTTGGATAGGAATGGGATGATACTACATGAAGCAGGTAAACTGAACCAAGGAAGATAAAATGGCAATAGTGCTCATTCTGAATGGCCATCTCAGCGCTTTGTTTGAGGGCAGGCATTAAATTATTATTTTTTTTTGAGAAATACAGGAAATGGTTTTGCAAGTGTCATCAAAGAGGTCTTGCCTTCTCTACCAGGAACATGTGAGGCCATTTCAAAGCCATTCTTGCAAAGAATGAAAGAAAATATGAGCTACTTTTAAATGTGGGTGGCTGGCTGTGCATATAATTTTAAAACACATTGCTTTTTGTAAAAGCCAGTTCTGTCATTGAAAGTTTAAAAAAAAAGATGTTTCTGACTACTGTCTTTGGCAGTATTTTCAAGCAGGAGAAAGAGCAAGGATGAGAAAGAGTTGCCAGGGGTGGGGGGTGTTGGTTAGACTACAGCTCCTAGAATTCTCCAGCTAAGATGGGCAATTCTGGAAGCTGTAGGCCAGAAAAGTAACTTCCAGTCTCAGGAGGGGGTGGACACAAGGAATTTGGCTTAACCGTAGAGTAAAACTAAGTAACAGCTTTATGTTATGCTCAGCAGTTCAAGAAGTATAGTTTTCATTCAGACATTTACTACTAAAAGACATTATCTATTAAATGAGCAGTATCTACCTATGAAACCCAAAAAAGCCAATCGATAATTAGCTTTAATAAATGATACCTTTAGCTTCTCACAAATTAGTTGCAGCAGCTTTCAGTGGAATGAATTTTAAATCCAAGTATTTGAGATTTCCTGGATATAACCTGATAATGCTAAAGCTACAATTAATGTTTCTGTCTTTAGTTTTTGACAAGTATTCATCAAACTGTACATATAAATGAATCCAATCTCTTTGCAAGAATCCAGCACAAAGTTTGCAGTGATTGAACCCAACTTAAAATAGAGTTTAAGAAGCTTATAATTGTGGTAGACTGTCTGTGTGAGAGAGATTTGTCATAATCTGATACATATAACAAAATTATGTGTGCATAGTCAATGTAACAAACAGAATGCATATGAAATATTAGTCATACATATACAGTAGTGTACTAATATACAATGTGAAATTTATCATTATATGGCAAAACAATAGTACATTACATTTTTCCAGGAAACGGCATCTATGTAATGCTAATTTATGTTGACTCTAGGATCTGTTTCAAATACTGTAAATATTTCCAGTAACTGAGGAGATGGGAAGAGACAATCATTGTCACATTTTATTTGTGGCAACTTTACAGGCACTTTTTTCATAGATTTTTATATGGAAGGAAGGTGTTCTTAGATGTGCAGCCTGGCTGGTCCATAGAAGTTATGTCCATGCCGTGGGAACTACGGCCTCCCATGATGTGTACTGACACTGAAGCAAAAAATGGGTGCAATTGTCACACATGACCATCTACACTCAGTTTTCACTTTTTTTCTGGACGGAAGTCCTTGCCATGGAGGAAGTGTGTAATGCTTGAAAAGGCCCCTTACTGAAACAACTTTTAGTCCAGGGGAAAAAAATGTCACTCTCCCTGTTTGCCTCTCCTGCTTCCAAAATGTCGAGATATATTTCTCGACATTTTGGATATATTTATGAATTGACGTAAGGCTGCATCATAGCCAGAAAAATAAAGTCCAACTGTTAATCAGTGCTTCTCATTCCAGATATAGTATTACAGACACATCTCATGTAGATGACTATATGTGATCATAAATTATACAATTGCACATCTAAATTTGAAAGATACAGTTACAGATTAAAAAATGCTGTGTCACTTCAACAGGGAACACTAACGAGCCTTTGAACTGATGTTATGAAACATAATGAAATAAATAATAATTACTTGGTTTTACTACGAATTTAACTCTTAAATCATTTGGTTAATGCAGTACGATAAGGGCTGCAATTGCCTAGTAAATGAGAGTATCAGAGCAGATTAAATGATAACATGATAATAGCAAGATAAACTAAGAGAATACAGGAGAATTCAAAAAGGAAATATGCAGGTGGATGTTTTAAATCTATTGATTATAGTAATTGTTCAATTCTAATTATCATACTAGACCCCCCCCCCCAAGACAGGGAATTCTTGGAATTAATTCACGTTGCTTGACGAATGTCACTCTATTCAGTAAAGTGATAATTTGGATTTTATTGTGAAATCTCTTTGGATCAGGTTGTATTCTTAGGACTGCTATGAAAATTTCATTATATGTATATGTTATGGACCATACAAATGCTATTTTCCATAAATGGATTTCCAGCAGTGGAAGGAAAAAATCATAATAGTTCATAAGGAGCAAAAAGTTACAACATTAAAAATACAATATGAAGAAGAATATTCCTGTTTACCAGCTTCCTAGACACTGTTACTCTGCATTGCCTGATACGGTATTGAAATTACAGTAAAAGTGTACAAAACATTTTGTGTCAGGTCATACAGGTCTTTATGTACCAGAGAGAGAGGGGAACACAGGGTGTTAAATAATATGGAGATAAGAAAGTGTTTTGTGTCAGATCAACAATAAATGACAAGGAAATAAAGCAATGCAAAGTGCTGCCCCTCTGGGTAAGCCATGAGTTGGAAGCGCCCTAACCTTACAAACATGTTTGCTGAAATAAAATGATCACAAAAATCCAGCCCACTTCCTTTCCAAGGAGCACGACCACCATTGCTTCCCCGGCTGCCCCAAATACCCCCCCCCATTTCTCACCTCTCAGACTTTACCCGTCCAAAATCACCTTTCCTTCTCCAAAGGTCAAAGACCGTCATTTTTGATTTCCCTGTTGCTGAAGGACAAGCAGGAGGTAAAATTCGGCTCGGTTGCTGGAGAATTTCGAAGTGAGATGGACTGTCACCTGATTGCTGGTGGTACGGAGGCCTGGATGGCGAGTTGGGGGAGCATGTAGAACCGGTGTCACGGCAGTCTACCTGAAGAGAGAACAGGCGGTGCTGGCATCCAATCTGAGTGCCTGGAAAATGATGTGACTGGCTGGCATCGTTGGGTAGTTCACCCCCAGAGTCGACCACATGGCCGCTGCCAGCTACCACGCTCGGGGGCCATGATTCATGGCCGCTTCCTCCTCTTTGCCACCACTCCGTTTGCCTTGCCCACAGCTTGCGTGGATAATTATTATTGCTATTCGAGTGATGTTAGGGGCATCGAATCAATTAGTCTCCAGCTTTTCCTGCCACCTCATTCCGTACAAATCCCCCTGCGGCCACCTCTCTCTTTTTGACAGGCACTGCTTGGCCACTGGAAGGAGCTGCTTTGAAGAAGGAGCCTGGGCCAAGCCCCCTCCCCACTCCTTCCCCACTCCGCCTCCCCTTCCCTCCCCTGAATGAGAGAGATTTCCTGCCCTCTTTGGACGGGGGATGTTCTGCAGCTTGTAGATAAGCGGCACAGGACTGCCTGCGCTGGACTGATAAGGAAACTCCCCAGTCAGACCCAGCCTAAGCAAAGGGGACTTGGAAGGCAAACAAGAGGAAGCCCAGCGTCGTCTACACGCTGGAATAACATAGACTAGTGATCACTAAAGACTGAATGGCACACACATAATAGAGGGAGTTTCGCAAAGCTCAGAACACTTTCATTAGCTACTTTAAACATGCAGCTTGGATGCAAGAAAAAGGAGGGGGGGCAGGTTCCCTTCCTCCTGCCAGCCTGATTTGGGATTCCTTACGGGCACAGTGCCCATCGGCCTCCTGTCAGGCATCACACTGAACTGGTCAGCAGCCAGCACTTCCTATAGCCATTGGATAGTGTGGAGATCAGGTGGACGATCCTGTGAACCACTGGCTTTGATTCTAAAGGTTGCTTCCAGAGAAAGTGTTTATCCTGTAGTATTCTGCTCCGTTTCCCCCTCCCCTAGGATTCTAGGACTTGGAAGAAATGTGCTACCAGTAAGAAGAACATTACCTCTAACATGTTGCTTTTCAGGGCCATTGGGGTACAATGGGCATTAATTTTGTGAAGAAATGTGACAACCAATAATGTCATTTTTTTTCTTTACACATTGCCATTTTTCAGAGTAAAAAGGGTATATATATTGCTCATCTTGTATAAAGGCGTGTGGGCAGATCACTTGGAAGAATTTTTGGTCACTTGCTGATTGTTGAATATGCTTTTATAAAAACAAATAGTTAAATGAAAGCACACACAGAAAAAGTAACACCTTACTAACATGTTGCTCTTAACGTTGTAGATAATGCAACACTTTAAAAAGAATAAATTGCATTAATTTAAAAAATAATATTCTAAGCTCTACCTGCTTCAAACACCAAATTTTATGTAAAGTCCATATTTCACTGTCTTCTACTTGTAATATTTTCCTATTGCTTGTTATAGCATTTCTTCTTACCACAAAAATCCATTAACAATGGAAATATGGTATAGGTGCACAGTACGTTAGGATTGCTAATGCTACACATTGTCTCTCTGGACGCCTCCCAGAAACCACCTGAAGATTTCAGCAGTTTCTAAAACTTATGTTTGCATCTATGAATGTATGAAGTCATCCTATGTGAGTTTGAGAGTGCGATCAGACAATGACTTATGTTGTGTTTTGGACCACTTTTGGCATGGCTTGTTTCAATCTATTTTCTGGTGACTACAAAATATACAGATTCCCTGTATGGTGTAGTGAATGATGTGATGGACTAGCACTCTGGAGAACAGGGTTCAAATCTCCACTTGGCCATGGAAACTCACGGGGAGTAGAACTGGTAAATACACTTCTTAAATATCTCACTTACTTTGAAAGCCCCATTAAGCTCAGTATAAGTCAGTTCTGACTTAACAGCACAGAACATACACACACACACACATACACAAAATGTACAGACAATCTCAAACCAGCCCAGCCTTTTTCCATGCTTATCTGCCTCTTTTTAGATTAACTGGCAGCAGCTTTTTTTCTGCAGGGGAACCCTCCAATGGGTTCAGTTTCTGACATGTGTTCTCGCTAGTACTGTACTGTACTGAAAGAAAGTGGCGTCAGTGGGGGTTTCATTTCCCTGGTGCAAGCCAATTCAGTGCTGTGCCAGTTCCTAATATTTTTTTTTAAATCCAAACTTTCTCTGTGGAGTGGAAGACAAGAGAGAACATTGGGGCACAGAGGCAGAGACAGGAGAGGGCTAAATACGAGCTTGAGGTACATTGAAGTTTCTTTTCCCATACCCATCCAGTTCCTATGTGTGAACGCAAGGATCGCTCTAAATGCCATACTGCACCATGAAGTGGCCCTGTTGAGCTCTGTGCAGGCAGTCCTCGAGTGCTTATCTACAAGCTGCAGAACATCCAGCCCAGCATAATTTGACATTCTAGTTGCACCCTGATGCACCCTGGCATGATAATTCCTGCTACATAATTTAAGGCCTGAAAATTAATGGCAGAAAATTGGCTAAAAGGCACATATCTGGAATACTAGGATTTTGGACCAAAAATTTGTTTGGTTAGAATATAAATCATAATGCAAGGTGGAATTCAGTAGAGGAAGTAACTGTTATGTCATTGTTCTGAAGGGGTTTATGACAAACATTTGAGAAGCAAACTAGGAATCAGCATGTCTTCTGTTGCTGTTTTCAGCATACACACACCCACACACCCACACACACAAAAAGGGGTGATGGAAATGAATGAGCAGGTGGACTAGCATTCCCACTCCAAACTACTTCTACCAAAATTCCCTCTTCTACATAACTATTAAACATAAAGGAGCCTCACCTTTTTTTAAATGTGGGTACCCCTAATTAAACCACAGAGATGGGAAATGCAAATAGAGGGAAAGGAAAGAGATCCTTGTGAAAAGCAAGACTTGGAAAGGCCACATGCGAATACAAACGTCTGGGGAAAAATCCAAAGCAGGCCCAAGAATCTTTGCTCCTACGCTTTCTGTAATGTTGGGGCTTCTACCGTGAAAGCTTGTTCAAAACAAAAATGGAAGGACTCTCTCGCAGAATGATGATCTCACAGCAGTCTTTGTCATTTTACCAATTCAGGAAGTCCCATGTTCATGCTTAAGAGGAACAATCTCCGCTGGCTCATTTCCCGGTAGTCCTGGCCTGCCACCTCCTGGGGAGGCATCCACAAACCTTTCCAAAACATCAGTCACAATAGAGGCACACACAAGAAATGGCTCATCCTTACTCTTTCAGAGGCCCTTCTTGAAGGTCATATGCTACAGGTACCCATGGATTGGCTGCCTCATAAGAATGTATTTTTTTCCAAGCACGAGTTAGGAACAGAAGCCCCATCATTCTCTTTGCCTGGAAATACTCTTCCTAAATGTGCAACACAATTTTATTTTGCTAATGCTCAGAGGTACTTCTGGTGGTCATTATTATTAATGGCGATGATGATATTGACGACAACGATAACCAGCCTATGTTAACGGAAGTCTCACAGTCCAGGAATGTATAGCTGGATGATAATGTTGATAAGCAACCATTGAACCTGTGGCTGGAATTAGGCCACCTTCAAGCTGAAATGGAGGGATTCCTATGCTTTATCCAACACCAACTTACCTATACTAGATACAATCAGAAAACAATTATGAAGCAAGATGTAAGTGATATATGTAGGGTCACTCATCAGTCCAAAAAAACAGCTCATCATTTCACAGCTGGATGCCCTTAGCTGGCTTCATATATGTTCAGTCATAACTAAATACAGTATAATTTGTCAGCAGTTGGCTAGATCTTTTGGATTACTCATATCCTTTTCTGCATATTATAAATTTCATCTACTGCCAGTTTGGAAAAATGGGACAATCAAGTTATCGTGGATAAAACAGTTGAACTCAATTAGCTGCATTTCTGAATAAGCACCAAAGAAAAACATACCTCATAAAAGTTGGGAGTGTCATCAACGAGCAACCTCAAAAGTACAGAAAGTATAAAAATTGCAGAGTACCAAACATGCAAGAAATTAAATGAGTATGGAAGCAAGGTCAGATTATCCTCTTCATACAAATTTTAGCAACTGGAATTATTTTTTAAAAAATGGCTATCAGTTCAAAACAATTCCCAACACCTAATTTGTTTCCTGAAATTCAAAAAAAAGTGATTTTTTCCCCAAACATGTCATCTCACCTGCAGAATTTTGGCATTTAATTCCTAATTTTTGAGCTTGCCCCTTTGACCCATCCCCAGGCACCAGCAATGCTGAGAAACAGGCAAAAAGGGGGCTCAAAACAGAACTGGCAATCATCATCAAGCAACAGCATGCTCCCTTCTCTCTCTCCTGCTGGTCTCTCAGTAAATATACAGAGCCATTAACAGTATTCTTGATTGGCTTTTGAAAACAGCCATGCAAAGTGCACAACTTGCATTGTGCAGCTTGCGTGCAAGCAACACACTGCCTGTAGTCACAAGCAAGAGCTGCCAGTTTTCCAAAGGGTGATTCCTGTGTAAAAGATTATTATGAGGAATATAAATTTCCTGGAAATCTTAGACACCAGCACCTGTGGAAAATGGGGAGTGTAACATGGGAAGGCCATGGGGCAATGACTATGTGATGAAATTAGCTACTGTTGCTTGGGTGCTGGGAAGCACTTCTGTAGCTTGTTTCACTTTTTCTAAAAGAAAGAACTGAAAATCTCTTCTCTGCCGTTTTTCCATAACTCTAACCTCTGGCATTATTGTGATAATATGATTTCTATGCTTGCTGCTCCAATTGCTGTTTGTTTAAAATATTTTTACCCCACCTTTCTCCTTTAAAAGGACCCAAGGCAGCTTATTGCATTAAAAAGACCATGTTAAAAAGCAAAAGGAGTAAGTAGACAAATATTGAAAAAAGAATTATATAGATGTAATGGAAACAGTAAATGAAATTAATTCTAAAAACACCTTTAACAACAACAAAGCACAACCATCCATTTAAAATCCTCTCTCAGACAGCCAGTCCCTCGAGGAAGCCCTGCTTGAAGAGGAAGGTCTGAGTATATTTGCAGAAAGACACAAAAAATGAAGCCCAACTTTGCTTTCATTCTGCAAAATGGCCAGGACAGGCAGAACGGACACCTGTTAACTGCTCTTACCAAATCCACTCAGACCTAAAAAAACAAAAAACAAATTAGAACACTTGAAAAATTTCTGCTATAAGCATAGGAAAATCTTGTTTTTAGCAACCATATATAGAGCTGTCATTTTAAAAAGTAGGTTTTTGAGCTCTGGCTGGGATTGGTGGAAGAATTTTAAACAAAATTATTTACGGCATAGTTGGATGCAAGTCTGATCCAATATGTATTCTATTCATTTAGAGGCACTTACTCCCATTCCAGATGGGTATGTATAGGACTGCAAACTTAACGGTGCACCTGTACATATCTACTCAGAAGAAAAGCCGTTGAGTTCATTGTGGCTTATGCCTAGGCTTATAATTGTAACAGTACAATCTATTACAAAACCAAAAATGATAGGATACACTCCTTCAGACAGTTGTATTTCACATGCTATTATGTGATGTCTACATTTGTTGGAGGGGAGTTAAATTATAACTACAGTTAAATTATAACTAATTTAAACAACAAATACAGCTACATTGTTTCTGGGATTAGCATGCTACTTCATGTTTTCCTTTTTCAACAAATTTGCCTTGTGAGACATGACATTCCTTTCTCTCTTTTCATGCTTTATGTTCTTACATATGCAGTCCTACATGATTATATGCATATAGTCATGGAATATTAACTCTGAGTTGTATGTCCATTAGATTCTGCAGAAGTTTCAGCCAAAGGTTTGAAAACACAATCTTTTGTTAAAGATTGTTGCTAAGGGCTGGATAAACCCATGTCCTGAAACTGGAGTCATAATCACACAAATGATAAGAACTGAAGTTATATTGCTGTCATTTAAATGTCATCTGTTGTCATTTAAATCGTTTTATAAATTTCCATTCACCTGGTACATGGGGAAAATAGATTCATTTGTCCAACTGATGAATTTTTTTCAACCTTGCCAGTGTGGGCTTTTAAAAATTATCCAGTCCCTGAATCACTTCTAACCACATTGGTTTGGTGTGTGTGAATATTGCTGTCAATTTATTTTCCATCTACAGTACTTGTGTTTTTGATGCCATGGGCGCTGCATGGCCACTTTACTTGGACACACACCCCCAGTGCTAAATGATGTATTGGTATTCTCTCCTCCAAGAGTTTACTGCTATATCATTTCCTTATTGTAACATGCATCCCCACTTGTCCCTTCCCTTGTCAACATGAAGAAACATCCCGCTTAGTGTCCTTAGAGAAACAAAGTGTTCCAAAAACTGAAGAAATGCCAATGGAAACCTTGTGTTATGAGACATTCCAATATTGTTTTCTAAAAACTTTCACACAAATTGAGATACTGCTTTAGTGGTATATCATGTAGGTATTTTTTAACAAAACAAAACAAAGCAATTTTAGAGCAGCATGCTCCTGAAACAGAATGGAAAAAGAGTCGATTTTAGTATGTAGCCTGCAAAACCATTTCAAAGTTCAAGAAATGTATTGAAAAAAGAGACAGCCATGTGAACTCGCCCATGATTTATATATCATGTGACTGACTATACGTACAGTATAAATGAAGTAGGAAATTAAAAGGATTCAATTAGCCTGTGTGATTAAGCCCTGAATTTCAGGTATGTTTCTATCCATGAAACGTGGAGAAGAGGCAGTGTCATTGTGGAAGGGGAAACAATTATAGCATGGAAGGACTGCAGCTCTTCTGACTTAGCCGAGTACAATTGGCCTAGCTGTTCTTTCGCAACAACTGTTGTTGATTCACCACTTGGTGGCTCATTCATAAGAGTACTCTCTGTGAAACAGTGAGAGGTGTTTTAGAACTGATGGTGGTATTCCATTGAATGGAAATGAATGTACACAAACTCTGAGACCCTCTCTGCTCAACTGAAGGAGTCAATAAGCTAGAAGGAAGTCCTTGCACAACTTGACTTACTCCCTGGCAACTGTGTATAGGATTCTAGCCTCAAGTTATTTTGTTAATTTGTTTTATTTTTCTTTTGGATGGTTTAAGTAGGTTTTCCAAACTGATTTTTAGACTATGTAAGCCAGATCTTGGAACTTTATTTTTTTTAAAACAATCATATTAGAATTACTTTTTTAAAAAGTAGGAAGTGAATTGTTGCATGATGCTTTGAAACTACGGTACTTCACACACTCATTTTGAATCATTTTCATTTCTTTAAAGCCCATAAAAATAGAAAACATGGCCAAAATTCCTGAAAAAATCAAAGATTTTTTCTGGACAAAGGGAGTAGATATTACATTATCACCATGTATAGACCTTACCAGCTAATAATGATATTATCTGCTCTTCCCTTAAAAGTAATATTATTATGACTTCAGAACTGCTAAAAGTAATGGGCTACAGCCATCTTTATTACTTTTAACACATTCCTTCCAAACTCAGAGGAAAGCAGGTAAGTACAACACACCACTTTTGTACTCATCGAACACAGAGGCAAACAGAGCTATGCTGCCATGGAGCTGTTTCCACTCCTAAGCACTGCTTGGCCCTCCAGTTGTGTGCTGTGTTTCTCAGGTGGGCCAGAGAAGGATGGAGAATTTTCTTCTGCCTAAGTTAGACATGTAGTTGCTTGGCTCTAAACTGCACATAAAAGAAACAAGATGAAAAAAATTCCAAAATCTACAACCTTTATTAGGACTCAGTAAAATTCCACAAACTTTTTGAGTTCTCCATAACTCTTGTCAGGGTGGAAGGTATAGAAATGGGGAAGGAGCAAAGCATGAAAGTCCACAAATTTAGCCATATATTTGAGATAGGAGGTCTGCATTAAAGTAAATTCCAAGAATGAGATTGCAAACTGACTGAGTCCCTAGTTGCTAAGTGTGCAGACTGCCCGATTATCATAGCAAGGCATACTAGGAGAAGTGTTGGATCTGCTATATCTGAAAACATTTTTACTCCATGCCAGTTGTAATCAGGTGGGTTGCCAGCCTTTATGTTTAAAGTGCAACATGACTCCTTACTGCATCACTTAATCTGTAAGAAAAGGAAGTCTTCTTAAAAGGAGTGACAAAATTATTCTAGACTTGTGGGGTTAGCAGGATTGTGACAGTGCCACTGCTGACCAGTGTGTACTATGCATAGAAGACCTCTGCTGTAATGTGATAGAATCAGTTTTCCTTCACCTCCTGTTCTGTACTGGGAATTGCATGTTAGCATTTAATATACCAAGCATGCTTCCTCATCAGCTCCAAAAATGTATCTCACCAAGGCACTCTTAAGTTTTCCAGTACATGGTGACGCATCAGCTCAGTGCCTTAACAGGGCCTCGATCCAGGGGCTGTGTTGGCCTCGCTGAACTCAGCTTTTTTTCTATGTTCCTGGGATGGCAGGACACAGGCAAACATGTACAGTTGCCATGATTTATTGCATATGCAGGAGGGGAGTGGCCAGTGCCTCTTTGCTCCTGCAAGTATACGGCATGTGTGTGTTCTGGGCCATCAAGTCAGAACCGACTTATAGGGCTTTCAAGGTAAGTGAGAAATTTAAGGAGGGTCTTTGCCTGTTCCACACCTCCAGTGAGGTACCGTGGCTGAGCGAGAATTGGAACCCTGTTCTCCTGAGTCATCATCTGTCACTCTGCCCACTACACTAGACTGGGAATCCCCTACAAGCACAGGCCTTCCAGAACAGGGGGATGGCACAAAGGTGGCATCCTCCACCAAGGATGGCAAAGGACGGATATAAAGCACAAGCATTTCTTCATGTATGAAAAGAGAGACAGAGAGGGAGCTGATGTCCGAGGGAACATGATTTGTACCTGTGAGGTGCACACAGTGTGTGTGTGTGCACACCCTGTACTGATGTTCTCTAGTGGACCTGTTTGTGTTGAGAGAGGCCACATTCCCTGATTTCTTGAACCTGAATGCTGGCAGTCTTCAGAGCCAGACCTGAATTAAGAAGAGCTTAGAAAAATTACTATAGAGAGGACACCTCTTTCTTTCCAGCACTGCCCGTTTTTTCTTTTCTTTTTCCTTTTCCTTTCACTCCTTCGTGGCAGGCCTTGGGGGAGAGCAAATTACTTTTTCCAGAAGTCTGAATAATATGCTTTCCACTTGCTTTCCGTCGCTCTGTCCATTTGGGGTTTTCCCCATGCCCCTTGCCCCCTTTGCTCTCTGCAAATAACAATAGCTTTCCTCGCACACATATACACTTTGCAGGAATAAGCAGCTACAGCATACTCATGGGAAAGCCATAGCTTGCCACCCATGATATTTTGGCATGTCATCTTTGGTGAGACTTGCTTCTTGAGCAAAAAAATATGATGAACATGGTGGTTGCTAAGTTTCTTCCTAAGCTGTGAAATAGGCACAGGAAAAGTTTCCTAGGTACACATTATCACCCAAAATTTACCAAACTTTGTATATCATTGAAGAGCTGATTAGAACAGAAACAGACTGTGCCAGACAAGGAGGTGCATTAGGTGAGAAAGCTCTGGTTTTTGCAAACTTTCAATGAAAAGCCAAATGGAATCTTGGTCAATTCACACATTCCAATTACCTCAACATCTTTTTAAGGTCTCAGTAGGTAACATTCTTACCTAGACAATAATGCTGTAATCCCAAATACCCTGGGAAATAATCCAGAGCATGGAAAAGTTATTTTTTAAAACTGACTCCCAGATTTCCCCAGCCTACCTGTAAAAAAAAAAAACAAAACTCAAGGACAGAAACATTTCAGTGGAACATCTTGCATTTTTCATTTATACAAAACCTACAGAGATATGTGACTTTGCTTTTTTTTAAACCTCAAGTTCGATTTGGTTGCAGAATTCTAGGCTTCTATTTTAAAGAACAGGAACCTAAGGATATAAGGCTGTCTGCAAAAACACCTGGATCTAGATGAAGGCTTGCACTCTCTCTCTCTCTCTCTCTCTCTCTCTCTCTCTCTGTGTGTGTGTGTGTGTGTGTGTGTTGCAAGAGTAATTGTTTTAATGAGGAATACTGATGATGGCTCAGCCTGCAGAGAGGGAGAGGCAGCCTTGAATGGCAGGAAATGTGTTCACTTCCTGCTTCTCCCAGAGCCACTGCTCAGGAAAATATTACTCAGAGCCATTGGGCCACTTCACACAGAGCAATAGAGCTGTTTCGCGCTCATTGCTTCCTGCACTATCCTGGAATTGACTCTCCGGGAGCAAGGATACTGCCAGAGTCTTTGGCAATCATGGAGGCAACAGCCCGGCCTTGACTGATCTCTCCTCTATCTGGCAGTGGAAGAGGAGGAGGGAGAAAACAAGGGAAGGAACAGAAACAGAGGGACGCACATATACGTGCTGATTGAGGTTGTGGGGGATATTGGTCCAGTAGTAATAGTAATAAAATAACAACTTTTATGATCCGTAATAAAAAGCAGCATTTGAATATTCACAAACTGCAAAGTGGTGATTTGAAGAAATAACCTAACGGCAAAATTCTAGCTGCCCATGTATACCAAAACATATCTAGTACCAAAAAAAGCAATGCGTGGTAGTGGGATTAGAGCAGTGGTGTAGGTTGCACAGTTGCCTTCCTTGATGGACTGTGAAGCCTCCACTCATTTTTTGTTGCAACTCAACTGGTGAGAAAAGGGAGCTGCTACAGGGATCTGAGTGGGATTCTCATGGGGAAGTAGAAGAAATGAGGTTATCTCTGGGTCTAAGTTGGGGAGGAGGGGGGCACTTTGCTATCTCAGATCTGCTATATAAGAGCACTTTAAAAGCATTTACATTTTCAAGGCACTGATCTTTAGATGCTAAAGGTGTTTGAAAAACATGGCATTGAGAGTTTGAATGCAAAGAACTGGGCTGTGCTCTGCAGCCAGTTGTTCTGGGGCTTCCATCTAGACAAGCCTAGAACGTGGTTTAGGTGGGCAAGCAAATGTGGACATGTGGCCTTCAGATATACAGGCTAGATCAGAGTAAAAAATCTTTCAAGGTTCTGACTCATACAGTTTGCTACCACTTGAACCAGACAGATGAGGCTTCCAGTGAAGATTCACAGGAGTTGCATAGATGGCTCAGGCTGTAGGAAAGTAAGGCAACAAATGATTCAGCACAGAGAGATCCACCTCTGTGTTGCTTCTTAAAATAATAGTGAGTGTGTCCCCAAAAAGGTCAGCCCCCATTCCTTTCCATTGATATATATTATATACAAGTGGTGCCTCGCAAGACGATTTTAATTCGTTCCGCAAAAATCGTCGTCTTGTGAAAAAATTGTCTTGTGAGGTGCCCTATGTATCGGTCTCAAAAAAAAAGGTCTTGCGAAGCATCGGTCTCAAAAAAAGTCTTGTGAAGCACGGTCATAGGAAAAAAGTCTTGCGAGGCACCATAGTGATCGCAAAAACCAATCGTCTTGCGGGTTTTTCATTCCACGAAGCAATCATCTAGCAAGACACCCCTGTATATATTATTTATAATTTATATATATACAGTAAAGTTTTCAAATACCACAGAGGACATTATAGTTGCAATATCCTGTCATGGACACAATCCACATAATGCACACATTTCTCCATCCACTCTCCCCACCCCTGCTCCTGTGCTAGACCTTGTGCACTGCAGTATCCATGTGATAATCCAGCCTAGTTGAAAAACAGCCTCAGCCGTAGTGGTGTTTCTCACACAATGCAGAACACCTTTTTGCATTTCTTCCCATAAATGGATGCAGAAAGATATCATGAGTTTTCATACATGCTGCACATATACACTCTGGTGGGCACTGCACTGAATGCATGTGTAGACATGCATGCATGCACATACCCTTGTGCAAACACACCAGGGAGACGGCATGGGTTGCCTTGTTCTTTCTGGCTGGGTCCAATGGCAGGAAGCACCTGGCTGGTTTGGCGGAAGCAGCCGGCTCCATCTGCTTCCTGCTCTTCCTGCTCTACTGGGGGGGGACATGGCCGTGGGAGCGGGAGCAGGGAGAAAGAACTGTTGAGGCGCTTTGTCCAAACAGGATATATGCAAAAGTGACCACGCTGCAGGTGGTTGGACGTCCCTGCCTCCACTGCCCCTTGGTTTATTTCTATTTGTTTTGAACGAGAACCTCTGACACAGGAACCTCTTGCTTCATCCAGAGCTCATTGCCTTTAGAGACACACATTTGAGGGATATTTCACTGCTAGTCTTTCTTTTTGAGAATCCGTCAGCCAGTCTCTCACTCACTGTCAATCAATCAGTCAAGGCTTTGATTTATTTTACACTATTTGGACCTTTGCATATAAGGAACCCAAAGATTTTATGTGAAGATGTTTATTTTTTAGCATTAATACAATTATAGCGCAGTATCCTGAGTCTCATAATGTATATTAAGTAGTGCTGCTGTGATGCAGAGAAGAATCCCATGGCAGGGGGGGAGCCCCAAGCATTCCTTTCCCAAGCGGTACGTGTGGATTCCAGAGCCAAAAGGCAGAGCATAAACACTTCCCTTTTAAAAAAAAGAAACGGGGAATCAGGGCTCGGAAAGGTACTTCTGAAATGTAATCTCGTCCCATTACTCTTTACATGTGTTTGAAAAACAGCCTACTTCCATGTCTCATTGGGATGTCGAAAAAGTAACTTCATCATCATCTTCGAACTGCAGAGCTGGAAGGGACCCGATGGATCATCGAGTCCAGCCCCTGTCAAGGAGGCACAGTGGGGGAATCAAACTCCCAACCTCTGGTTCTACAGCAAATACCTAAACCATTGAGCTGTTACATTGCTTGTTGTACTGCTCATTACTTTTCTATTACTTTTTAAGAACTTGGGCGTAGTAGAAAAACGGCATGAAACTTGGGGTGTGTGCCAAATTCCTTCTTAGAATGCTTTGTAATTCCATTTAAAAGTAATGTTTGAACGCAGCTAGAAAATATTCCTTATTTTACCAATAAAATAACTTTGTTTCTACTCTGTACTGTACACTAATTTAGAAATGCAACCATTACACCCCTGAAAAAAATGACTAGATGCCAGTAATTATGACTTGTAACCCCTTACTTCCAAGCTCTAAGAATAAAATAAAATGGTTGTGGGTTTTTTGGGCTCTTTGGCCATGTTCTGAAGGTTGTTCTTCCTGACGTTTCGCCAGTCTCTGTGGCCGGCATCTTCCTCCAGTCCTCTGAAGATGCCGGCCACAGAGACTGGCGAAATGTCAGAAAGAACAACCTTCAGAACATGACCAAAGAGCCCGAAAAACCCACAACAATTAGATCCCAGCCGTGAAAGCCTTTGCGAATACAATAAAATAAAATGTTAGCAATGTGTTTAAAAAGAGGATAGGTGCCTAAAAGACTTCCTTTCCCCTAGAAAGGCTGCTCACAAGACAGAGCAGGAATAGTTTGGACAGTCTGTCCTGAAACTTTAAAAAACTGTTATAAGAATGATGCACTTTGGAGGTGGAGGCTGACGAGTGATGCGGCAGACACTAGATGATAGCCATTTGATGTATTTTTGTACCCACAGTGTACCTAAAGCTGAAATGGATGCAACAGCAAAGGAGGGTTGTACTTCTCCTCAACAAAATACTATGGTTTAACCAATAAGAAAATGTGTTCTGCCATTATCTAATGTGCTTATCTGGATTCTTTGTGGTGTCATAGCAGAGACCTCACATTGTCAATCACAAAGTCTATGGTTCAACATTCAGCTCTGCTATGAACTTATTAGATAGCCTCAGGAAATATTTTATTTCCTTCTCTTTCTTTCGTAGATGGGCATGTGCACACACACACGCATGGACGTGCGCGCGCGCACACACACACACGCATGAACTGTAGGGATAATGACCTGCGATTCAGAGGTACTGTAAGGATTACTGAGATAATGCCAATGAAGTGCTTTCAGCATGCTGAGATAACTGCTTCAGTTCTGAGTAACATGCATTGTTCTGTGAAAGTGAGTGTGTTTTTGTTCTGTATCTACAGTGGAATTTAGAGGAAAGTCAAGTTTCACAGCACCTTACTGACAAGTGAATTTTATTTGGCATGAAGCCTTCTTGGGCTGCAGCCACTTCTTCAGAGGCACAATGTGATTATGTTCTATCCTTAGTCTATCACCGGAGCGCATTTCTGTTGTAAAGAGGTGTGCATTTGAACCACAGTATCGGTTCCTTTCATCGCGCAGCTCTCGTTGCTTTCCCATACATACATCGCACAGAGCACCTGGGACAGAGGCTCAAAGGAAGATGATATCATGAGTGTGGAGGATAGTGTGTGCAAGCTTTGTAGGAGGCACCCGAGGACACGTGTTGGACTTTGCTCCCTTATGAATTATTTCTGCAGATGTCCTTGTGGAAGCCCGTCTCTTACACCGAAAGGAAAATAATGGAGTCTTGTGGCACCACAAAGCCTAGCAATCGTTTTGCAAGGTAATGAGTCTGTGACCCAAGATAACTTGCCTGGGCTGCTGCCTGTGATACGGGCGGGTCTGTCATGGCCTTACCCAACTTGGCTGAAACTCACGGCTGTGCAACATGGGATCTGGACAAATTACAGATACTGAACCGAACAAAGCCATCTGAAACTTGGCATTTTCTCCCCTCTTTAGGGTCTATCACATGGGGGTTGTGAAGTGTTTTCTGGGGGGGGGGTCACGTTATTTTTAATTGCAATTATTTTTATATTTATATTAAATATGCAGTTTTATTTTAATCCTTTCAGCCCACAGATAGATATTTTCAGTCTGATCTGCAACTCCAGGCAGCCTAGAGTTCTCCATTACAGTATTTCTGTATCCTTTTCAGTAGATGTTCGTTTTATGCATGCACATCACTCTTATCCCCTCTAAAAAGAGTAGCTCTCACTCATGTTTCTCTGCTCTTCCACATCCATCTTTGGCAGACTGATATCATCCCTCCAGACCCAAGTGTGAATCTGGACCAAAGAGGCCTGAATGAGGTGAGTGCACAGTGCACACCAGGAATGCTGATGCCCAAGATGGTGGCAGGATTGAAATGTTGCCCCTGTGGCAGCAGTGCCTTTTGCTCCACCTGAGTCTCCCGCTCTTCTGGGTCTGGTGATGGTGATACAGTGGAGGGAGCAGGGACCTGGCCAGGGAGATGCTACCAGGCCCTGCCTGAGACATGGAGGAAGAAGGCAAAGGGGGCCAAAAAGTGAGGGAGGAGAACCAGGGAGGGGGTGAGGCTCACGGCAGGACCTATGGGAGATACAGTATGCTTATTTGGTCTCAAGGGGGAGAGGCTCTTCCCTGAAATGGGAGGAGGTGAAGGGGGAGGAGACATGAAGAGTGAGTTGTTTTCACACTCAAAATACGAATTAAACTCGCAGTCTATTGACATTTTTTACTTCTCAAATTTTATCTGGTAGAGGCAGATTTACAGCCCACCCACTGCATAACTATGTATTATTACGTTCATATAAATATATTAGTTTAATATTATTTTCTGAAAAATTGTTTTATGTCTTTTCCTTGCTCCATTAAAAACTTTTTATGCAAATGTGGCATTGGTCCCTGAAAATAAATGCAAGGTGCTAGGCATTGAAATCTCAAGCAATTAGGCAACAATAGGTGACCGGGGATTAAGGGAGTTCCCTCCTTCTGCCCTCCCTCTATCTTTTAAAAAGCACCTAGCCCAGCAAAAAGTTTTGAAGAATGCAAAAAAGATTGCATATATCTTCTTGTAGATACTGTACATTCTGTGCTGCATAGATTTATTTACTTAAAATATGTTTACACCATCTTTCTCCTTAGAAGGATCCAAGGCGGGTTACATCATTAAAAGAAAATATAAAAGATAACAACAGTGAATATAAAATTATTTAAAAGGATCAAATACCATACAAAAAACATAACCAGGACCAAAACATTCAAAGCACAACCTATTTTAAAAATCCTAGTCAGGGGAAGTTTGCCTGAAGAGAAAGCCAGTGGAGCTACTTTTAACAGAAGGGTTATGTGATCCCTGTGATAAGCAGCCCAAATCGGTAATCTGGCTGCTGCATTTTGGACCCCCTGAAGTTTCCGGACATTTTCCATAGAGAGAATTACGGTAATCTAGCCAGGATGTAACGAAGGCATGTGTCATCATGGCCAGATCACATATCTCTAGGAAGATATGCTGCTAGTGTACTCATTTTAATGGTGAAAGACACGCCTGGCCACCTCCTGAAACCTGGGCATCCAGGTTCAGAGACAAATCCAGGAGCGCCCCCAAGTTGCGTACCTGTGTTTTCAGAGGGGGTGTAACCCTGTCCAACACAGGCACAGCACAGATTTAGTGAATGGTAAGGTATTTATTTACTCCCTTCCAACAATACCTAAATGTAGAACCTTTGTGCGCTAAAATGGCGATGAATCAGAATAGCACTTCTTACACAATCCACAAGAGGGCAATGCTGTCTTTTTATGAGTAGCTTCAGCCTTAATTTCTTTGCAGCTGCCACTGGCAGCTGGAGTTCCCATCGATCTAATACAAAGTGCTTGCAAATCTTATACTGTATCTCATCATCATCATAATAGCCCTGTGGAGTAGGCCAGGGAAAGAATTATTCTCCCAAGTGAATAGAGTTAGCAGGAAAGGCAGAAAGGGATTTAATGGCATTGCTTGCATCTGCTTTTTCAAAAATAATATTTTTCCCCAAAATACTGTATTACACATGATCACATCATGGTAGTATGATCAGGGATTCCTAGCCTGACTCTCCACCTCAAAGATGAAGCAAGGGACATTTTTCAAAATGTGTGTGGGTGGGGGGAGGACTGGATGTTACTTTTTTGGGAGTGTTAGGCTACTATTAAAAGTGCAAGAACAAGTTAAGGAAAATGTCAATTCTGCTGGAATATATTATTATATTATGCATGTGTTGTATCAGTTCCTCTCCCCCTCTCCCGTGGCCAGTTATGATTCATTTCAACTTACATGATACCAATTTTGATTTTGTCTCTGCTTCTTTGACTATGGAAATATCCCAGGCTCCCTGTGGCATATACCCCGTGGCCCCTGCTTGTCCCAACAAACACAGAGCTCACAAAGGTATCTCAACACACCCTATGACATGCTGCCATCTCTTTATCAACTTAATTTTCTTATGAAAGACTAAGGTCCATCCAGTACTGACTTTTTAACAGAAACAGGTTTATTGATTACGCGTGGTTTCAGGTATAATTCTTAAGCACATTCTTAAAGTTCCACACAGCATCAACATTTTACTTTAATCTCTTCTATGTTAATTAACAAGGGACGTGGTGGCGCTGCGGGTTAAACCGCAGAAGCCTCCGTGCTGTAAGGTCAGAAGACCAGCAGTCGTAAGATCGAATCCACATGACAGAGTGAGCTCCCGTCGCTTGTCCCAGCTCCCACCAACCTAGCGGTTCGAAAGCATGCAAATGCAAGTAGATAAATAGGGACCACCTCTGTGGGAAGGTAACGCCGTTCCGTGTCTAAGTCGCACTGGCCATGTGACCACAGAAGATTGTCTTCGGACAAAACGCTGGCTCTATGGCTTGGAAACAGGAATGAGCACCACCCCCTACTGTCGGACACGACTGGACAAAAATTGTCAAGGGGAACCTTTACCTTTAGCTTTATGTTAATTAACACTGGTTACACTTTGACTAATCACTGCCTAATCACTCCTTAAACACTCTCTGCCTCAAAACCCCAAACTATTCTCTTCTCTCTACCACTCTCTGATTCTGACTGAACTTCTCTCTCACGCTCCGCCTCTTCAGCAGCCCCTTTGGCTCCGCCTCACAACCCCATTACCATACAGCTTATGAATAATGCATAATTTATAATGCGTAACTTACTGTGGATGCCACACCTCCCTCTTAACAGAGAGCCTGGTGCCCAACCTTCTCTAAGGCACAGGCTAGTAGTCAGCAAGCTGCCACCCACCAGGTGATATTGGACTGCAACTCCCAAAATTCCTCACCATTGTCGGTGGTGGCCGAGACTAATGAGATTTGCAGTCAAGCAAAATCTGGAGATAATGTACATAGTCCTTCTGTAGGAATATACTGCTTCCCAGGGATACCATTACAACCCTAACATTTTCTCACCTTCAAGGCCAAGGTGACCAAAATGGAAAAAGACAGTGCAGCTAGGCCCCTGTCTTCTGAACCTTGTATAGTTGTGAAGAGGAGGGACGTTTGACTCATAAAGCATCATTCACACGCCCAAGAAGCAGCACGTGCCAAAATCCCTTATTCTTCTATATATACAGTTGTTAAATGTGGCTGCCAAGTCTGTTTCTTAGATGCATTGCCTAGCCTGTAAATCTCTAGTCTTTGCAGAAATGAAAGATCTTTTAAGGTTGAGATTTAGGCATCAAAGAAAAACCTGCTTCTCTATATGCCAGAGAAGTCAGAGACAACCAAAGAGTCTTGAAAATAACTGTGTTGTTCATTTAGTAAAACTACACTGCATTTAAATCATGAATCAGGGGAACCGGGTCATTTCCATTGTCCCTGTTTGTTCCCCTTTCTTCCTGAATAACATGGGAATTTGTGTGATTCATGTCCACAAGTATGTACTTCTAACTAAAGAGGTTAACAATTTTGTAGAGGGGAGGAGGAGTCAAATATCCACCACTTCCAGCATGGAAACTAGAAGTGAGTACATTTGTCTTTTTGGACTCTGAGAAGATCTGCTGAAGAATTCTGGAAGTTGTAGTCGAAAAACACAAATCTGCACATCTCTAATCCGAACTTCTTAGTTCTCTTCCATTTCCAATAATTCCCTCCCCGATCCCTTATTCTATTCTATTCTATTCTATTCTATTCTATTCTATTCTACTTTCACAGTGCTAATCCTCTCCCCTTTTGAGGCTGGAAAGCATAAGTACTTCATCTTTCCCTGGCACTTAGGAGAATCACATTTCCTGAAAACTTTTCTCTCTGATTGCCTAGGGTGCTCACATAGTACAAACCACCCATGCCCTACCAAGTTTTGGAGGCACGGCAGTGATAGAATTCTGAAAAAAATGTTTTAAACCTAAAAAAGAAAAGCCGTGGACAGCAAAAAGTAACTTTTTGAAGCCTCTTCACAACTCCCCCCCCCTTTCACCTGCTACATTGTGCTTTCTATAGTTTTTTGCTCAGAAAGAACAATTAAGGAAGGAACGAATTGATTAGATCAAGTAGCTTTGCTGATTGGATTAAGTAGACTGGTTATGGTTGCTATAAAGGGAAAAGTCTGCCTCTGGAACAAAGAGAACAACATTTAAATCTGGGGTTGAGGAGGAATGGAAAAATCCGGGAAACACATCAGTGGTGGAGGAGGAGGTGAGAAGAAACAAGATAGGGAAAATGTCTGGATGTCAGGGCACTTTCCAATGGCATCTGTGCTTGAAAAGGAATGTAAAGAGGTACAAACGCTCTACCTAGATGAGCTTTTAGTACCTAGGGGTACCCACCATGCTGTAGTGGATAGAGTGATAGACTAGGACTCTGAAGACCAGGGATCAAATCTCCGCTCAGCCAGGGAAACTCACTGGGGGACTGGAACAGAGAAATAATAGTCATGTGTCATCAAGACAATGCCTTTTCAGAGTTTTCTAGGTAGAGAGTACTCAGAAGTGGTTTTCTACATGGGCTGCCTCTTCTCTCTGGAACTGGTAAAACCACTCTATTAGGGTTGCTATAAGTTTTTTCCGGCACAGAACTATATAGAAGAGCCCTTCTACAGAAGTTAGAATGAGAGAGGGAAAAATTTAAAATAATGAAGTCTGTGTCTGACTGTTCCAAAAGTGTATTAAGTAGGATTGCACGGTTTTTGTAGGCATTGCCATTGTGCAAATGGAGAGTATGTTTTCTTCTGGGGGACCACCACCTGCACAACTGCTGTGCCTATAAAAGGGGTACAGTTCTGTAAGTAGCATAAGGGATATATTACTACATTGGCAGGACTTTATGCTCAGTGGAAACTGTAGGAGGTTGTTAGTAGCCTGGGCATTTAAAAGTCAGAGACACTCCTGGGTAGACTTTAAAATGGTCAGATGTAGAAGAGGACGGGGCCTCTGTTAAAACATTTTAAAATCAGTTTCCACAGGTGCAGGGACAGGGTGAGTTCAAAAGGAAACTTTACCATGAAGCAAAGGAGAATTTTGAAACTACGGTATATTTCATATAATTAAACGCATACATATTTAAATAAAGAATGGTTCAGAGTCAAATAGTGTTGCTTACTTAATCCCCTAGCAAAACCAAGGAACCCGAGTGCTTCTATGTCTCCTTTCTACTTCCACAAACTCCCAAATGTAAACCAGACCTAAGCAGAATTAAAAAGGCAGTTGGGAGGGCAGAATTTGAGTTCACTGTTGTGAAACTTAAAGAGGTCTGGTGGCAAATTTCCCCAGTTTTTTATATTAGAAATGCCGCGGAGCTTCATGGAGCCTCTTAAAGCATTTTCTCATTAAAAGCAGTAGCTCTTAGACACATTGGTCACAGACCAATATCTGTGGAGCCCTGTTGTCTTCTGCATCTGGCTATTCTCCCACAGTAAGGAAGGGTTTTGCTCTATGATTCAGTACTTCCTGGTTACCAACTAAGATTCACAAGATTATCTGAAGAATGGAAAGGGCATGTCATGGAAAGAAGAGAGGACAGGAAGAATCAGACAGAGCCTTTAAAAAAGGAAGAACAGGGTATGCAAGGGGAAAAAAAGAAGAGGGAATTAGAAGTGAGACCATCAGTGCATATTGTACCAAGGCTAGACTGTAATCCCAGCAGTCCTAACCAGCATAGCAGCTAGTGAGGAGTACTGGGATTTGGACTCTAATGACATCTGGATGACTACACTTTGATCAGCTCTGCACAGTGGTGCCTTGACTTACGAAATTAGTCTGTATTGGAACGGTGGCCGTAACTTGAAATTTTCGTTAAGTCGAAGCACTATTTCCCATAGGAATGCATTGATTAATCCATTCCGGCTGAAGAAAAAAATATCAAAGAAAGAAAGGAAAGAAAGAAAGAAAGAAAGAAAAAGAAAGAAAGAAAGAAAGAAAGAAAGAAAGAAAGAAAGAAAGAAAGAAAGAAAGAAAGAAAGAAAGAAAGAAAGAAAAAGAAACAGAACAAGTCCCATGCTGGGACTGAAAAAAAACACACAGAGACACAAAACAAACAAATCCAAAAACAAACATTGGAGCAAGTACCACGCTGGGACTGCCAAAAAAAAAATCACCAAAAAACAAAACAACACAGAAACATAACCCCCCCAGCCCAAACTTAACCTCCAAAACCCACCCAGAACAACTTTTTTAAAAGGAAAAAGGAGCACCTTACTTACGAAAATTTTCCAGTTGGGAAGCCTCCCGGGCTTTCCCGCTGCTGTGACCACTGCCCTCCTGGGGTTCTCCGCCGCTGTGACTGCCGCTGCCGGCGGCCGGGAAGCCGGGGAGGCCTCCACCAGTAGCGGTCACGGCGGCGGGGAACCACAGGAGGCTGAGCTCAGCCAGGATGGTCTGGCGGCAGTGGCAGCAACGGTGGAACCGTTTGGGTGAAGAAACAGCCTCTTCACCACCAACAGTTTGAATTTCCTGCTCTTTCCCCCTGCCTTTTTCCGTTCGTAAGTGGAAGCTCTGGCCACAAGTCGAAGCAAAATTTTGAGGCCAGAGCTTTTCATAAATCAAATTTTTCGTAAGTTGGGACATCCGTAAGTCGAGGCCCCACTGTACTATAACAGGAGTAAGATTTGCTAATGCTAACCCTACATGCCCTTTCTTATCTGCCTTTAGTATTTAGCCTGGATTGCAAAATATTGAGAGCGGAAAGCCTTTTTTGGCATGGAAATGAAGTGATGGGCGGAGCTGAACCTGCTTAACTTCTGTAGGCCAGATTTTTGCTAAGGGTGCAGCACACTTAACGAGAGCATACATTCCTGTGCTGCAAGAGCTGAAGGGGGAAATTGTTGCTCCCGATGTTGAACATGGTTCCTGCTTCCACCTCTGCTTAACAGGGCTTGGAATGTAGTATGTAGGCTGTGTGATGGTGCAACAAGAAGGTTTGCAGGCACTGGAGTTAGTCAAATGTGCGATTGCACATGCACAACTTCAAACAGTTTTATAATGGGGATGACCATCATAATACACATTGTGTGGTTTCTTAAAAGGACAAAGAGGGAGAGTTGGAAATTGCCAATTAGCATTTGTTAGCACCTTAAGTCAGCTTCTACTGTTGGAGCTCCATGCAAACCAAGCTATCTGCCTCTGTCCTTCCATACTCCTATGAACTGGCCTGGAATTTTCTCCCACTGTTTAAGTTGTAACCTGAGAGTTGTGGGCCACAGATGTAACTTTTCCAACTTTTCTGCCAATGTTCTAGACAACTTTAATGCATCTTTAAATCTGGGAGCATTCCTTCCTATACAAATAGCCAATATAGTGGGATTTCATCTGGACCAGGAACAGTGTACATATGAGTTTATATGTTGCAAGGATTCCAGAATGAATTTCCTCTGCCTGTTGGCTGCCAGAGTCCCAAAATAGGGTGGGAGTTTCATGCCTGCTCTTTCTAATCACATGAATGATATCACATTGGGTTCAGACCATAACATCCTTTGACACTTAGACAGCATGTTGGGTCTTGGAGAAATTAAATCTTGTGAACCAAGGACTTCAGCACAGTTTGCATCTTAGGACAAGGATCAGCCCATGGGTTGCATCTGGTACCTGCTGTAAGCTTCTCTCTCTCCTTCCTCCCTTCCAGCATGTCTTCTTGAAGCAGTACACTGACACTTAATAAAGGCAAGATTACTATTCCAGTATTGATCTTCAGTACTCATATTTTTCTCCCACTGCAACTTTCAAGGAGAAGATAGCAAGAAATGAAAATGGCAAATGGGTCTGTGCCCACCAATCCTTCGTCTCTGTGACTACATTCTGGCTTTTCCCTTCCTTCTATCAATGGTGGTGATGCAACAGAAACAGAATGGATGGTGCCAGGATGCAGAAAAACACATTGTTGGGTGGTGTCCTCTTAACCCTAATGTGCATTTTAGGCTATACCAATGGAAAATTGCTGCTGGAGTGGCCAAGGACTTCTTCCCTCTCCATCTCTGTTGCCCACTGGTAAACATGGCAGCTCACCGGAGTATTAAGATGAATGTCCAGTTGGTTTAGGGCAGCGATGGCGAACCTATCGCACATGTGGCACAGCTGGCATGCAGAGCCCTCTCTGTGGGCATGTGGGCCATAAGTTGCTGAATCACTACCCCCAGCACCCAAACCTGAGGAGGCGGCTGCAGCTGCAGTGCTAGTGCCCCAACAGGTTGGCAGGCCAGGATCCGGAGTAGCTGGTTCTGGCGGCGGGGGGGCCAGCCGAGCTATAGGCAATGGCGGGGTTGGGCACGACTGGAGGCAGATCCGGAGTGGGGTCTGAAGGCGCCTCTGTGCCTGGGATTCATGCTTCTGCTGCCACTTCCGCTGCCACCACTTGGGCTCATAAAGGTTTGCCATCAATCGTTTGGGACTATGCTATTTTATAGGATTAGTGTTGTTCTGTCATTCAGTACGGATCAGTTGAATAAATGAGGAGAACAATTCAGAATCAGAACTACCCAGAGCAGCAGCCTTAAAATGAATACAGAATGTGCATTATATTCACATCTGTATTCTTGGTTTTCCTGTACAACACTAAATCAGAACCTGAAATGAGACAATCATTAAAAAAAGAAGAAGGTAGAAGGATTTTAGCAGCATGGCTTCATCCCATGCTGCTAAAAACATTATTGGATCAAGAGGATGGGCAATGACCATGTACTAAGTGAAGAGATAGACTCACGAAAGCATAAAACACATAAAATGTAGAAAGCCAGAATCAATCAATCATATTTTAAGAAATGAACGTACAAATTGTTACAACTGATCATTCCAGGTAAATAAATGGGAAAATTAAGTACAGGAAGGAGATGCGTTTATTGCTTGAAGATTTTTGGAGACTGGCTTGGCTGTAGCATAGCACTATTGTTTGGAGGAGCTTCATCAGAATTGCTATGATGGCATCCAACCTCTCCAGTAGGAAAGGAACAACAAGATGAAAATATTCTCGAAGGCTTTCACGGCCGGGATCTGATGGTTGTTGTGGGTTTTTCGGGCTCTTTGGCCAACAACCTTCAGAACATGGCCAAAGAGCCCGAAAAACCCACAACAACCATAAGATGAAAATAGTTTATAGACTAGTTGGCACTGAATTTAGGTGTGACTGGGTGAAGTCAAACATTTTCTATCATGATCAGTAAAGTTTTTGTCTGTTTTCCTGGCTGCTGTGCCCTCTCAATCTCCCAAAACAAACCACTTAATATGTGAGTCCTGTTCATACACAGCTAAAGGGCAGAGATAAAAGGGACGTAATTTCTCATGCCTAACCTCAAGTTTGACATGGAGATTTTGTGGATTATGGTGTAATAATACAGTAATAATAAGTAGCTACAGTCATGCCGTCAATTGTCCCTGCCATCATAGAATCTGGAGCCATCGTCTTCTTCTGTATGGTTTTGAACAACAATTGAATGAACTCCTTAGGAGTATTAAAAGCAGTAACCAGTGACATTTTGTATATCTGCTGCCATGACAGAAAATGTTGCACCTTTTGAATTAGCAAGACAGCGTCTGTTTGCTTCTGGCTTCCCTATTTTCTTGAATGTGGAATTCATGACGGTGAGAAGAACCTGCACTGAACAACTTCCTGCTCTACTCTTTAAGTTTCAACTTCTGCATGATAACTGTGAGAATGGGATGACTCATCCTCTAAGATGTTGCAGCTTCCTCCTTGGCTGACCCCTTTTTATTTTTTTTCTTGTATCTGATAGACTAACTCATGGAATACAGTATTCGGCTTTCCCAATATAGCCTTCTCTTTATTTAGGCCATCAGTGTTTCCCCAGATATGAAAAAACAGAACTCAGCAGCAGTGGATTGGGGTTATATATACTATTCGTTGTGACAAGGTGTAAAAAAATAGGTAAAACCATAATTCATTATGGGCAGATGAAATCAGGAAAGACTATTGTTGCTGCATGCCATCAAATTGCCTCCAATGTATGGCGACCTATGAACGAGTGATGTTCAAAATATTGTTACCTCAACAGCTATGCTTTGTGCTTGTACACTCAAGACTGTGACTTCTTTTAGGGAATCAATCCATGCCATATTTGACCTTCCTCTTTTCCTGCTGCCTTCAACTTTTCATAGCATTATTGTCTTTTCTAGCAAATCCTTTCATTTCAAAATTTGTCCAAAGCATGGCAATCTCAGTTTTGGCATTGGTATCTCAAGAGATAATTCAAGCTTGTTTTGTGTAGGACCCCTTGTTCATCGTTCTGGCGGTCCAGTGTACAGTATCTGTATTCTCCCCGGTTCTTTTATGCCCCACTTAAGATTTTTTTTTCCTGTGGCTTCATATGGACATGAGATACAGTAGTGGTTCATGAAGAATTGAGTTTTTGTAACAAATTTAAAAAACAAACAGATTTTCCAGGACAGAATTGGATACATTTTTGAAGCTTAACATTCCTGAAGTTTTCTGTTTTAATTTCTTGTGCGGCTGTATGAGACCACAAACATTTACCAACATTTACCTCTAATACCACTACGAACCATATGCTTGGCAGACAAATACTAATTAGGCAACAGTTCCCAAACTTTGGCACTACAGGCTCTCTTTTGATTTTCAAGAAGCACTCACCATCTCTTCTTTATTGTTGTCTGACTACTTTTTAAACAAAAAAATCAATTTAAAATTAAAAGTAAAGAAAAAAATACATTAAAACTAAGAAGTTTTTCATCTCATAAAAATTAATTAAAATATTATTTATCCTAGGGGATAGTGGAGATATAAAAATGCTAAAATTCTGTCTCCCCAATTTCTTTATACTCCTTGGGTGGGATGTTGCCTCAGGCGAATCTTTGAACTAGGTCATCCTCACAGTTAATTCTTCAGTGGATTGGTAGCCATAAATATATTTTGCTGTACAAATTGACGTTTTCATATGGGGTCAGGCAAAAAGAATTTAATGACTATCGTGCACATATGCCGAGGAATAATACTATATAGAAAACATGTTGTTATGTGCCAACAAATCAAAATTGATTTATAGCTGTCCTATCGTAACAGGACGTTCAAAGTAAGCGAGGTACAGTATTTAACGAACGGTTTTACTAGTCACACTCCCCTAATCAGTTTCTACGGCCGAGTGGGGAACCCAGCTCTCTTGAGTTCTGGTCCAGCGCTGTAAGACTGGAGGGGAGAGTAAAGTTTCTCTCACGGGAGTGCCGTCCCTCCCACTCACTGCCGACAAGGAGATCCAGACCCTGCCGATTCCCCCTCCCAGGAAGATAAGACCACCTGGACCAGACCTGGGGAAGACAGAGGAGAATCTGAAGGGGTTAACAGTCCAAGAGACTGGGACTGTTTTGGCGGGAACTGAACAGAAGCCACGGGTGGAGGTAGAGGCGGGTCTGGCAGATATAAAGAGGGGAGAAGAGGTTTTGCTGCCAGGTTGGGAATGGATTTGGTTAGAAGATCTATGGACAGGAAAGGTAGAAAAGCTTTGGATCCCAAAAGAGGAGGTGGATGCCCAGAGAAGGAGAGAAGCTACCCCTAAATCTTCTTATTGGGGTGAAAAAGAGACTAAGGAGTGGAGAAGGAAATTGAAGGAAGAGAAGGAGAAAGTCGAGAGAGAAAAGAGAGCAAATGGAATGGAGGGTGAGGGAGATGCAAGCGATGGGATACCGGGAGGGGGACCTTTGCAGACATACACCCCCTCAAGAGAGAGCTGGCCTGGCTGGATTAACGAGATGAAGGCACCATCCCCTTATTGGAGGGGGAGACCCGACCGATATTGAACCTGGGTTCATCCCTAGATTGGCTGGGATCTTGGAATATGCAAGGGGGGAACTCCTTTAAGGTTGCCGATTGGAAGCCCCTATCTAACCCATTGTTGGAAGGTGAAAAAGGTTGGAATACATTTCCTAACACTGGTTTCTTGTTAAACAATGCAATAAATGTCACACCAATTTCAAAATCTTGCATGTCTGTTGATTTATTTGAAACAAAGCAGGAGCTTGGAGCTGAACCCTCACAATCACTCTCTCCACTACTCCACACTTCGTACATATACACATGTCCATCTGGCATACTAACAAAAGAAGAGATGGAACATTAAACATTCAAAAATTCTGTTTTTATGGTAATATATATTATTTTTTTCTTCCTTATCAGGGAAATTTTGGCAAAACCTTTCAGCACATTCTGTGTGCTTTTTCCCCCCAAAACATAATCTGTCGAGAAGGGTAGACTGTATTAACGGTCATAAGTTATCTCACACTTGCTATTTAAGGTCACCTTTAATAATAGTCTTCATTATGCATCCTTAATAATAGTCAGTGGATCGTTTTATCAATTTAATGCATGAAAATGTAACATTGGTATGCTATCTAGTCTCTTCCAGAAAAGATGGCAAGTGGTGGCTTCCTTCAACAATAACAAAGTGGGAGGATTTAGAAGAAGTAACTGTGTTAGTCTGTGCAAGCTTATCAGACAAAATCCAAAGAAATAAAACAAAACAAAAAGGACAAAAACATGTGGCACTTTAAAGATTAACTATTGTATTTTAATGTAAGCTTTTGTGGACAGTCCAAGTGGGAAGGGAGGGAACTAAATGTATTGTGACATGTGGGGAAGAATAATATATAATTTTGTGTGTGTGAAAAATGGAGACATTATTGGAAGTATTTCTCTTTGATGACTTGATGGCTATGCATTATCTTCATCTTTATTGTGGTATGTTAAGAGATTTTGTAGTGAGGGAGTGATAGCAATCCAGTGTTTATCATCTACCAACTGATCCAGTGTGACACTTGTGCTCAAAAATCTAAAGTGCTGGGAGAACTAGTCCTTTGTTTGCCCACCTGCTCTGCTGAACATATAATGTGCAGCTATTTATTTATTTTTAAATAGACCTGCACAGCCCTAATCCAGACTGTGATCTGAGCAGATGGGCAAAGGAGGATTAGAACTTCCTCCCACTTGGCTTTGAGCTGAACTAGCGCCACCTCCCTAAGGTTAAACAAAAGGAAGGGGAACGCCCTTTGGCACCAGGGAAGGCTTTGCTGATGGCTTGTCTCAGAAGAGATAGAACAAAACTTCTGCCACCTTCATTAGCATAAAGACAGCCTCTCTAGTAGACACAAACTTCCTTATTTTCTGTGCAGTCAGATATAATAATATAATTGCACACTATCAAGTCAGCTGCCCTATATGGCGACCCTCTTCAGGGTTTTCTAAGAATAATCAGAAGTGGCTCTCCATTCCTTGTTTTGGGAGTTCTCTGAGTCTGTGCAACTTGCTCAGGGCTGCACAGGCTGCCTTTTCTTTTGGGCCTCGCAACTTCTGACTCAGCTGCTAAATACCTATGTAGCACCAAGTTAAAGGAAACTTATTCCCAAGTAACTGTTAATAGGATTGCAATCATACTGAATCTAATAAAGATAATACTGCTACAACGGTTCCCTCTGCTACATGTGTGTCTGTGTGTCTGCACGCACATACTTTTGTTGCAGGTGGTAATCAGTCCTCTTTGCCATGGCTTCTGCCAGCATTTCCCCTCAGGCATGACTACGGGCACCTAGTTTACACTCCTCAAGTCTGCCTGGCACATTGTGGTTTATTCAGAGTCCTGATGATTAATTCAGATGAGCAAGGATTTCTGGGGAGAGGGGGATTGGTGGCAGTGTTGGTGGTTTAGCTACTCAGCTCCTTATCTATTCAAAATCTCAAGCTTTTCAGAAGTCTTTAAGCCATGCTTGCAGCTGGGTTATTCTCTAAGATGACGGAGTGCTGCAGGATGGATACTTTTGCCTGAGAGGTCACTTTGCATTAGTTGCCAAATAGATTTGGTTTGACCTGTGTTTTCTATGGGAGCATGTCTTTAGGAAGAATCTGAAAACATAGAGATAGATGTTTTGTAGGTTATTTTGTTAGGCTGCTAAGGGAGGGAACGGGATCCCAAAACTAGGATTGTTGCCAATGCTGAAGCTTTCTTTGTAAAAATAACGAAAGCACAGATGTCCAAGAACTAGAGATGCATAATTTTGCACCCAGTGCCAACTTGGAGAAGATGTACAGGCCTTGCTGTGGCATTTTTGCTTGCCTATTTCTCCCACCTTTGATGCAGAATAAAGTTTGATTGACTTCTTGGGCATCATCGAGACAGCTAAAAGGGAACCTGATAAAATTAGCAAAATACTTATCCTCACTATTATGGTGTTTCTTTATACCAGCTTCATTGCTGCTTCAGACTGGCTAGCTTTGTCTGCTAGGAACATCCTAGGAACAGGCACCTTTATATCCTGAAGTGAACAAAAAACAGCTAACGAACTGCAAACGCCTCACAAATCTTATTTTCTTTTCACATGAGCTGGTAACTCAAGGTGTGACAAACAATCTGTCAAGCCCAATCCATTGTTATTGTTACTTAAGGGTCACCCTATGAATGAACAACCTCCAAAATGTCATGTCGTCAACATCCCTGCTCAACTCTTGAGAACTCAAACCTGTGATTTCCTTTTGGGAGTCAATCCATCTTGTATCTGGTCTTCATCTGTTCCTGCTGCCTTCAACCTTTCCTAACATTGTTGTCCAGGATTCCAGCTGAATAATTTACTCAGTAATAAATGCTGCTTTGTTTGATTAGGTCTTGCTCTTAAGTACACAGAGGAAGGGCTGCACCCGCAAATCCCCCTGCACCACTGCCAAAATATCTAAGCTCGGGTGTCTGATTTTCTGATCCCAAGACACAGACTTCGGGGTTTAAATCTAAGACTTCCCTTGTTATTTGCCCCCAAATAGGTCCTTCCAAGCAGAACTTGGAAAAACTGCTTTGTTGGTCTATGTCTCCCAGAATCCCCAGGAGTTAGTTCAGCAAAATAACTTTTTTCAGGGTCTGAATAGTATACTGGAAGAAACAACTCTATGTGCTGGATCCAGAGCTGGAATGCAGGGTTGCCCAGCTTCCTCTTAGCCTACCCTAGAGTTATGCTCAATCTTACCATCTCTCAGTACGTATTTAACCTTTCTCTTTTGCTGGTTATCTAAAAGGACCATAGAAATATTTAGTTAAAAAATTATTTTAAAAACAATTACAGGCCGATGCTTTAAACAGCCTAAGGCAAGCTTCTTAAAAACCCCTCAAGAGTTTTTGTTAGATGTTGCCTCTCTGGCCACTCTGAGGTGGCTGCTTAAGGGGGGAATGATGGCCCAGCCAGAGCGGGTCCTATTTCCCTCAAGAGATGAAATCCCACCTCAGGGTTTGTCTAGTAGGCCACCCGCCGGTCTCCTTCAGAAGTGGGACTGCTTTCCCGCCTTTTTCCCTTCCCCAGACCCAAGGCGGGCGGGAAAGGGTTAAGAGACGGCATGGCGGCGGGGGAGGAGATGGTGTGCTTGTCCTCCCTTATCAGCCCTGGAGTGAAGGCAGGTTAAAGAATGACTTTAACCTCTCTGGTGGTGAGGAGGAGGAAATGTCACATGGCGGAAGGTGGCGGCGGGGGGGGGGGGCGGCGGGGGTGAGGCGAGAGGAGAAGTAACTGTGGGTCATCCCCCCCCCCCAGGCGTTGGTCTCTCCGTTACACTCAGCTTTTCTGCTTCTGTCCTCCCCCCCAATGGGGCAGGAAGGGACGGCCCCCACCCCATTTCCCCTTCGCAGCTCCTGATAAAAATGACCCCCTGGGCAGGAGAGGTGCTTCAGTCGGCGGGGCATGGCAGACACGCCTCGCAGCGAGCGGTGCTGAGTTAGCAACATCCCAGCGCGACGACCCTGACCGACGCCTCCATCCATCCTCTGTCGGGGCAAGAGCCGCGATCCAGTCCAGCGGACGGTAAGTCTCTGGCAGCCTCGAGGGCGACTTTGCCGCCAGAACCAAATGCTTTTCCTTTCTATTTTTACTAGCCGGCCTTTCCGTTTGTAGCTCTTTCCTGATCTCGCCCTTGAGCCTCGATCTACTTTTCCCAAGGAGAAACACAACAGGTGGACCTGTTCACGTTTTACAGAGACGGGGGGAAAAGTTACTTTTTTGGACTACAGCTGCCAGAATCTCACAGGTAGCCATGGCCACTGGTTGGAGTTCCCAAAGAATTTTCCTCATTTCTGACAATTTTCAGATTCCAGCTGATTTCTGAGAGCTAGTCCCATACCTGAATAAAGGTGTGTGGTGTGCGTGTGTGTGTGTGATTTTGGCTGGATGATGGCCAGTATAATACAATCTGAAAACATCGATTGATGAGTATAAAATACATAAGTAAACATAGACGAAAGCATATTAGTGTAGTTAAGTAATAGTGAGATAGAAGTCATAAGCAGGCTTTTGTAAATAAAACTTAAGACTTGGGAGGACCAACTTTTGCATACCAGATATCTAAAAGTAAATAGCATATGAAAAGCAAGCAATACTGGATGTTTAAAGTATAGTATTTAAAATAATTGGGACAGTAACCTTGTGCCCCATAGATATTTATTCCCACATACCCCCCTCCAAATACAGTGGGATTTACTGCCAAACAAAGAAGTGAACACAAGGGGGAAATTTCTGAGCAACATAATTTTTTTCAACAGTTCTGTTGTGCAGTTTCAAACAATGTTATGCTGTATTTCTTTAAATTAGAGGTGACCCAAGCATGAATCAATTTTGCCATCTAAAATGTAGCCAAGAATTTGATATATCCAGAAGTTCCCACCATGAAAGCAAGAATGCTTTATTCTGTATCACTCTGTAGCTTCAGGGTATGGACAGAATTGTTCTCAATTCAAATATTCCCCTAATAAGAAATAGCATACTTTATGAATTCAAAGTAAAGGATATCCTTCTTTATTTATTGTTTTTTTTATTGCAGACATCTTGTTATTGAACAGATGTATGGAACAGCCCTGTGTCCCTTTGTGTGGATTTTTTTCAGTTTGACTTGTGTAATACAGGTTTTTCAATACAGTGGACCCTCAATTTATGGAATTAATCCGTATTGGAACGGTGGCTGCAGGTCGAAAAGTCTGTAAGTCGAGGCTCCATTGACCTACAATGCATTGAAAACTGATTAATCCGTAACCGACCGTTTTTGTTCCATTTTGGGGTTTTTTCGGGTCTGTAGGTTGGTTCTCCGACTGCAAGTCGAACCTAAATTTTGTGGCCAGAGAAGTCTGTAACTCGAAAAGTCTGTAAGCGGAGCCGTCTGTAAGTCGAGGGTCCACTGTATTCTCTCTGATCCTGTAGTTGCTTATGGCTCAGTTAATGGATCAGTATGCTCAGAAACTTTGGGCATTCACCTTTGCCCCTATTTAAACCACAAATGATAACTAGCGAGCCAGAGAACTGGTAGAAAAAGCTCCCAGTCCTAAAAATGTCAGTCTTGGAGGTGGACTCATTCACAGATAGAATGTGTTGTATCTGAGAAGTATCTTCCAGACAGACGGCAAATGCAAAGCATTGTGAAAAAGAATATCTGTCTTCTCTCTTTTTAATCATCAGACCTGCCTTAGACGCTGCCCTAAATACTACAAAATCTCGAGGTAATGATTTGTTTTTGTTGACATTTGGATTTACTTGATCTATCATCTGTTGGTATAGAAGACAAGCAAAAGATGAAAAGAAAGAAAAAGCTGTGTCATCCTTGTACACAATCTCAATGGAAGGCTAATTATAACCTTATTAAAATATTGCAGGCATAAGCCACCTTTCAACCCCACAAGGATGTGCACCACAGAGCTGGAGATGGTGCAGGAGAAACACAAACATCTGAAAAATCAGGGCTAGATTTTGGGCCAGTCATCTCTTATTACAGCAAGTTTCAAAATGGGGGCTGTAGACTCTGGTCAGAGGTGTCGGTTTCAGACTTCGCCTCTGGTGGTGTGGATTTGAATGTCTCTCGCAATTTTGTTAGATGGAGGGCAAAACCAAGACAAAGGAAAAAAATAGTGTAGCATTTTAAAGATTAACAGTTTTATTTCAGTGAGTTTTCATGGATCAGATCCACTTTCTCAGACCTGCAATACAAATATATGATCTAAATATTGATGTGCATCCCCAGCCACAGAACTCACTGGAGGAGTGGAACTGGTATAACCACTCCTTAAATATCTCACTTACCTTGAAAGCCTTATTAGGGTCATTTGGACTTGACAGTGGATAACAGTAACAACAACCAAGACCAGGTGAGGATACAGACAAGAGACAAAGTGATTATCTGGAATTATCAAGGTGATAATTACTTCAGTTAGCAGGTTCTGTCCTGGCCAATAGCTGTAGGCCAGGTACTTGGCTGTATCTGTAAATATATCATCTTTCTGTCTCATATCTCTGCCTATATCACAACTTTGTCCTGTACTACATAGCAAAGGCAATATAATCCTATGCATACTTTCCTGAAAGCATGTCCGACTGAACACAGTTGGGATTAGAGATGCATAGGTTTTCACTGTAAATGACAACAGACTGTTAATGTAATCTTAAATTGAACAATGATAATCTTTTCAACATAGTGTCTGACTGATAACTACATAATCATGTAAATTACCTTTTCTCAGGTGACATGAAGCTTGAATTACAATTTTCTCTGTGTGTGTGCGTGTGCGTGTGCGTGTGTGAGTGAATGGGAGAAAACACATTAACCACATTCATTTGATTGTTTACAGAGGTTAGTTGCTTATAGTACAATTCTGTACATATTCACCAAGAAGTAATTGACCAGTGGTACTTCTAGGTAACAGATGTAGATTGCATGTGAAATCTCATCAAGCAGACTGGCAGCAAGATTAAAATCTTGGAGGGAGAATCAAGTTCAACTTTTTATATCTAATTAATATCAACTAGAAATGATGTATTAGAATTAAAGGTAGTCTTAACATAATTCCTAAGAGAATACTGAGAAAACAAATTGTTCCTGATTCATTGCAATTCCGTGAACTAAGGACCTGCAAAAGACTGTGATTACTTTATTGAGTGAGTCAACCCAACTCATGTTCAGTCTTCTTCTTTTCCTACTTTTTCCCACTTTTTCTAGCATTATTGTCTTTTTCAGTGATTCTTACTTTTTCATGAGATTTCCAAAGTGCAATACCCTCTGTTTAATTATTTAAGCTTTTAGTGAGAATGCAGGCTTTATTTGATCTAACCCATTTATTTGTCTTTTTAATGATCCATTATACCTATAAATCACTCTTCTAGCACAATATTTCAAATGAATTTATTCCCCCCTGCCCCCACTGTCAGCTTTTTTCATGGTCTAGCTTTCATATCCTTACATAGGAATACGTATGGAATACATTTTATGTAGCTTGGTATTGGTCTTGAAAGAAACATTTTACACTTCAATTATCTTTCCTAGTTTCTTCATAGCCATGCTTCAAATTCTCAGTGTTGTTCTGATTTCTTGGTGGCAGTCTCTGTCCTGATCAGTGGTTGAACCAGTGAGTTAACTCTTTAATATGTGTGATATCTTCAGTGTCAGCATAGAAGTTAAAAAATTCTTCTATAACAATTATTTTTTCTTCTAATGTTCAACTGTAAGCCAACTTCTTAATGTTCTTCTTTCACCTTCACATGTGTTTGGTATCATCTTACACCTTTGCCTGTAGGAAACCATCTGTCCTAACAGTAGTCACATGTCCAGAATATAGTTTATGCAATAGGACAATCAAATATTGTTGCACACCGCTTTTTTTAAAGAAATCCATACCTTTCAATAATATTCAAAGGCTTTGCGGTAGTTTATGGAGCACAAATGGATTTTCCTCTAGAATGCTATGAAGTACTCCAGTAGTCAATATATATTTGCAATATGACCTCTGGACCCTCTTCCTTTTCTTGAACATCTGCATTTCTTACTTCATATATTGAAAAGTCTGTTGTAAAATCTTGCACATCAGTTTACTTGCATAGAAAATTAATGTGCTGATCCTATAGTTACTGCAGACTTTGGCACCGCCTTGCTTTGCAGCTGGAATATATATTAAGCGTTTCCAGTCTGAGGGAAACTGTTTTGTTTTCCTATTTTTTAATGTATTCTTGTTGACATCTTGAGGGATACAGTTTTATAGCCTGAATTAGCTCTTGGTATCCCGCCTCCTATTTGTTTCTTCCAATTGTTTTGAGAGCAGCTTTCACTTTACTTTCTAAAATTGTAGATTTTCATTAAAAAAATTATTCCCTCATAATTTCACCTCTTTTGTACAACTGAAAAAAGATAGAACACAGAAGATAGCTTCCATTTTCTCTTTATTTTATCCTGTTGACTTCTCAACATTTCTCATATTGGTCTAAATTTCCCTTTGATTTCTTGGGTCTTATGGAGAACATATCTTGTTTTCCTTTTTAATTTTTGTTTTGTTTTGGTCATCCTCTTCTATTTGTTTGCAATGATTGTTTCAATAATTTCTTTGTTCCTGTGTGGGAAGGGCTCAAAAATTGCATCAGAATTGGATTCTGATGCTGTTTCTGTCAGCTTTTCCTTTTGCCACTCTTCTGTCGTTATTAATTTTAAGTTTCTTCAGTCAACTATCATATTTTTTCTTTCCTTTTGGCTACAGGAATAGTCTGTCATTCTTCACTGATAACATCTCTGTTCTTATTTCACAACTCTTGTTTGTGGTCATTTGATTCTAGTAATAATAAGTTCTTTACATAGTCTTTAAATTTATCATAAAAGCTATTTTAATTGTAGTTTGGAACTATAATTCTTTACTCTGACAGTTCATGATCTGTATCATGCCCATTCCTGGTCTTGTTTCTGCACAGGTAACAGAGCATAGAGCCTCTCTGCTTTTCTTTCCAAATATATAGTCTTTTTGGCTTCCATATTGACCATGTGTGTTGCCTGAAGCATATATTTGCAATAAACAAACTATTGACGTCACAGAATTCTATGAATCACTCACTCACCTGCTTTCTTTTTAACTCCTTGGCCAAATTCTTCAATATCCTGTATAAGATTTCATCTTCTTCTATTTAATTTCTTGTTCTTCAGCATCAGTATTTGAGGCAGAGGAATGAATGGTGGTTATGTTGATAAGTTTTCACTGAGGACTTCACATTATATTCTCTTAACTGTTTCTTATATGTCCCTTGACACTGTCACAAGCATATCATTTCTTCTGGACTTTTTATTCAAAAGTAAAACAATAATAATTGGATTGAAAATGTCCTGTTTCAATCTTATTTAGTTCACTCATGAGTGTTGCAATGTTTAAACATTCCATTCCTTCTTTTATGATTTCAAGCTTATCTTGGTCCATATGCCTCACATGCTGTGTTCTAGTTGCATGTGACATGCAGAATTAGGCTTTCTTTTTGCATCTGCATGCATCAGCAAGTACTGTAGATTTCGTTTCAGCTTTAATCCAGCATGTAGCTTTATTAGCAATGGCGCTATTCTTGTGTATTCTTTGCTCTTCTCCAATAGCTGAAGGAGAGTCTTGTTTTTATTGTCTTATCATAAGGTTTATAGAGTATAAGTATTCAAAAGTACTTTGTCATTGCTGCCTTCTGTGCAATACTAACAGGAGTTAGCATGAATGTCACTGATCTTGTCTATGAACAATCTGCCACTAGAGTCACCTTTCACTGCTGCTGCTGTCTGCTATCTGTAATAATTTTTCCGATCCCCATTACTGAAACTATCACTAATGCCTAATACTACTCTTAATTCCTGAAGAGGATGGACACATCTTAGTCTGGTGCCCCAGCTTTGGTCATTCTTGGTTGGGTGGCCTTGCTAGGAGTTCACTGTCATAATGGTATTGCTCTCAGCTTCCCTGATACACTCCCCCCCCCCCCCCCTTTACCATGTTAAGGTGAGCATCCAAGACAAGGTGAAGATGCAACAATGAGGTAAAATCATTTATCTTACTGCACCATCTGATGGTCACGAAAGCATTGCAATTTTCCAAACATCTAGGGGTTTCAGTGCTGAAATGGGATAAAAGTTTTTATTTCAGAAGTGGACATGAAACTGTTCATCGGGTAGAATACAGGGAAGGAGTAGAGGACTGATACTGCAAACAGATTTTTGGCTGGCATTTCTCATCTAATCCCCATGTGTTTGCCTGCCTGCCTGTCTACCTCTTCATTTATATAAGAAGAAATGTTCGGGTTCAGACCAAAGATCTACGCAATCCAGTACTCTGCTTACATTGGCCCATCAGATGCCTGTAGGAAGCAGGCCATGTGTATGCTAGCGCTCCTGTGCTTCCCAGAGACATCATGATACTGCTGGACATTAATATCCAGAAAGCTCAGATGCCATTGTCAGCTTTATCCTCCATGACAAACACCTTTGGTTCCACCTGTTCCTTCACTTTCAGATGACGAGCTTCCTGCTCCTCTTGGGCCTGGGCCTAGCTGCCCCACCAACTTTTCATGCTGCCTCCTCCTCTTTGCGCTTCATTGCTGTGGGGGATTGGGGTGGAGTCCCCAACGCACCTTTCTATACAGCTCGGGAGGCTGCCGTGGCCCAGGAGATGGGACGGACGGTGGCTTCACTGGGAGCTGATTTCATCTTGTCCCTTGGAGACAACTTCTACTACAGTGGGGTTAACGATGTCTATGACAAACGCTTTCAGGTAAGGACATGAGAAGGTGGGGATGCCATTGCGACTCCCTGATAGGAGGACTCAGAATAAGAGCAAATTGAATCTTAATTGTTGCTGAGTTGACTTTATGTTTCCCAATGTAAGTTGCTTGTCTGGAGCTCAGTACTAAAACCAATAACAACACAATGCAAAAATCCCAAGCAACTTAAGCCAATTTATTTTTTTCAAGTGCAAAGTGAGATTCTAGCCGGAATATATGATTATGTTCCCCCCCTAGATGATTTTTGCCTATCCTATGCCTGTTAGCCTTCATAGTGTAGGCAGTAGTGAAGGATGACAGGCACTGCATTCAAAACATGTAGAGGGCCTGCATTGCAAACCCATGAACTAGAACATTGGGCCCTGGACTTGGGGTGTGTGCCCTGTAAGAGAATGTGAAGAAACTCTATGGGCAACAAAAGACTATGAGGTTTTCATGACGTGAGAAATATTTTTATCAGGGTAGGTAAATTTATATAACATAGGTTTAGTAGTACTTAAGATTTCTCAAGAAAAACTGTGCTTTTTCAATATTTGTACTAGGCATTTATTAAGTTGTATTTATCTAAATTATGAGCAGAATATTTTAACAGGGGATGGACTTTGGAAAGGTTGGAAAGCATGATGATTTCTTGAAAATCTAAAATAGGACATGATGCAGAAACATTTGGGAACCACTCTACAAGAGGGCACTTGAGAGATTTCTTCTTCTACTAGAGTAAGCACAGGGGACCTGACTTATCTGAGGCCCCAAGCATGAGTGTTAGGAGGGCTTTTTGGCCCTTCGCCATGGTCTTGATCCATTTTGGGGGCCCTGCAATTTTTATTGCCAAAAACAGATCTGCTGTACTTACTCTAGGTAGGTAAGGGGACTGGAATTGTGTGTGCTAGCTAAAGTATCCTCTGGTTTAAAGTAAGAAAGTCTTCACCAGCACAACTCTACAACAAGGAACCCTTCACACAATGTCCTTGGTTTTGAGTTTCTTCAGAGTGTTCCCAGCACCATACATGTCATGCATGTCTAGCTCAGAGCCTGCAAATTGTGAATTGTGGCTGCTCAGCGGGATTGAGCAAGATTAATGCTCAGATGGGAGACCACAAGGCTTGTGGTCCGGGACCTCTAGGTAGGGCTAGGAAACAATCCTGCCTGAAACCGTGAAGGCCCACTGCCAGTCTGTTGACAGAGTTAAGCTAAATAGAACCGGTGGTCTGATCTGGTATAAGGCCGCTCTTTGTGTTCCTGACCACTTTATCCCACTTGCACACTGGGCATTATAAAGATGAGGTTGATATTTTCCAGGTGGCGGGTTAAAGAAGCAAGAGGTTCTAAGAAAGCCTTTTTGAATAATTTTGAGACCTACATCAGAACCAAGCTAACCTGCAATGAAATAGCATGACTTTGTTTTGCTCTTTTTAATGGACAAACTTTTGAAACTGCCAGGCAAGATGTTATCAAAGAAAGATGGGTAAAGCCTGATATGATGGTGAAGTCACAGGGCCTGCTAGTCAGAGTCAGAGGATGGAGGCACAGACTGAAATGGTTTATCAATGGAAAGGGTGAATAGCTTAACTAGGAATGACAGAGGGCAGGGAATAGTACAAATCATATTTGAGAGAATGGGGGATTAAAAGATAGGGGCAGTAAAAATAAAAGGCTTAAGCTGTTTGTAAATGGGGTAGTAACTGGCAACAAAGGGATGGTGTTAAAGAGAGGGTTCCCCATCCCCTTCATTCAATGGATGGGGAACCTGGAGATGGAATCAAAAGAACAAGTGAAAAGAGGGGATGGGATTTTGGATTCTTCTCTCCCAGCAAAGGCTGGCCCTTTGGTAACTTTGTGCTGCATAATAATGGCAGTGCCACCATTCAGAATCAAGCCTGTAGGTATGTAAACCAGGAAGGCAAAGGAAGTGAGTTGCAAGAGAACAACAGCAAGAAACAAACAGCAACAAGTAAGCCAAATAGGTCAACAACCTTTGTGGGAACTGCTGACTTTGGTACTCCAGTCCAAATGATTGATTTGGGCAAACACAGTGGAACCTCTACTTCAGAACTTAATCCGTTTTGGAATGGTGTTCTTCAGTTGAAACGTTCTTAAGTTGAAGCAAAATTTCCCATAGGAATGGACTGAAAACCAATTAATCCATTCTGGCTGTTTTTTTTTTGTTATGTAGAGGTGTGTTCGTACATTGAAGCATTAGTTCCCATAGGAACTAATGCAAAGCTGGTTAATACGTACTCTACCACTAGGGGGAGAATTTTTTTTTACCTAAGATGACCTAAGGTTAAAAAAAGAGCAGAAAAGGTTTTTTTTCCTGTTCTTATCTTGGATTTCTGTTCTCAAGTAGAAGCAAAATTTAGCAAATGGAGCTGTTCTTAAGTTGGATTGTTCTTAAGTAGAGACCCCACTGTAACTGCATTACATCCACCTGGGTGAATAGAGAGGAGACTTAGTTTAGGGAAGATAGGAAACAGAGTCATACAGTTACCCTGTTTCCATGAAAATAAGACAGGGCCTTATATTAATTTTTGCTCCAAAAAACGCATTAGGGCTTATTTTCAGGGGATGTTTTATTTTTTTGTCATGTACAACCATTTATATTTATTCAAATACAGTCCTGTCATCTTCTTCTGGTTGCTGCACCATGGTGGAGGGCGAGGTTTCACTTAACTAGGACTTATTTTTGGGGTAGGCCTTATATTACGAGCATCCTGAAAAATCATACTAGGGCTTATTTTCAGGTTAGGTCTTCTTTTCGGGGAAACAGGGTAGCTTTAAAGGGCAATAGAAAAGGAGATTCTGATGATGATCATGTGATGTGGGGGCAAAAAAAATTGAAAGAAAAGTAAATGTTCCATTAATAGTAGTATCTTACCCCAATCAAAAGGAGTAGTATTGGCCTATTCTGCCTTGAGCAGACCTCCCTTGGAATACTGTGTCCAGTTCTGGAGACTGTTTTTTTAAGAAGGATACTTGCAAGCTGGAATGTATCCAGTGGAGGGTGTCTAGGATGGTAAAAGGTCTGCAAAAAACAAGCCAGGTTAGGATTGGGTGAGGGAGCCGGGAGTGTTCAGCTTGAAGAAGAGAAGACTGAGGGATGTGACATAATAACCAGCTTCAAATATCTGAAGGGTTGTCACACAGAAAATGGAGCAAGCTTGTCTTCTGTAGCGCCAGAGAGTAGGATTCAAATGATAAGAAAAGAGATCTTGCCGGAACATTAGGAAGAGACAGTGGAATGGACTGCCTCAGGAGACGGGCAAACTCGCCTTCACTGGACATTTTTAAACAGAGTTCAGATGGTGCTTTTCAGGGATAATTTAGCTGAGGCTTGCCTTTGTCACAGTGTCGAACTCAACAATGTATAGGCTCCTTTCCAGCTCTCCAGTGCTGTGGTTCTATAGTTTTAATAATAATGGGAGTAATAATTTGAAAAACTAGAAGTAGAGGCAGGGGTTAGGATAGAAAAGCTCTTGTTTGAGGATCTGAGGGTAAAGGCAAGAAGGTGACAGTTAAGCCAGAAATGAGAAGATAAGAAATGGCAGGAAATGAGTAAATTCAAGAGACATATGAAGGGCTGAAAGGCAAGGTGAAAAAACAAGCTTGCAAAATTTTGCCCCAAAATGAGGTGAGGTGACTCACAGCACCTCCTCAGACAATGTAGGTTGGTTTCTTAAGGCAAGCTAACTATGGATCTCTTTGCTTAAAAAAAAACACTATTGTGGCAAAGAGTTTAGGGGGATTATATATCATTAGAAAGGGATAGAATGACTTGCAACATTTTGCCAAACTCCCTCTCTGTCAGCTGGCATGTTGTAATTAACATTGCACAGTAATTTTCAGCTCTCAAGTAGGCCGTAGGTTTAGAAAGGTGTGGAACACAATCTGAAAGGGAAAAATGCTCCTGAAGGAAAAAAGGATAGGGAAGAAAGAGAGAGAGAAAAGTGGACTCGTGTATCCATTTTTTAAGTTACCAAGTAAGTAAGTGGTTGTCATGGCTAGTTAGGACACGGATTACTTTACTAACAGTACTATGTAGACTTGGAGTTGTTGCTCCAGAAAGCCGTTGCCTGCCATTATTGTCAGTGAGGACATGACTGGAAGTCGTGCCAGTGATACTCTGGAGAACTCTTTCCTATCTGTTGCAGCCATACGCAACTACAACCTTTCCTTTTCATTTTGCAGGAGACCTTTGAGTCCGTTTTCCAGGCACCTTCGTTGCGTAAGGTGCCCTGGTATGTCGTGGCTGGAAACCATGACCACTCAGGGAATGTCTCTGCACAGATTGCTTACACCAAGATCTCCAAGCGCTGGTAAGATCCCCCTGTCCTAAGCCTGTGAGGTCTGTCTTTTCCTGGTTTGCTTATGTTTCTGAAGATCTAGAAAGACACAGTAGCCAGAATCCTGTTAGTGACTTAGACTTGTGCAAGGAAAACCACATAGGTCACAGCACCAAAGGTGCTGGTTGTGTTCCTGTGTATGTTAATAGATAGCAATCTTCTGTCAGGACTTAACACAATTTCTTTACACAAACATAGGTAGGCCATCACTGTTCATAGGAGTGCCCTATCCCCTAAAGCTGTTTTGTCTGTTAAGCTAATTTTTGTTGTGATGTGCCCTCAAGTCGCCTCTGACTTAACGTTGACACTATGAATGAGTGATCTCCAGAAGGTCCTGCCCTCAACAGCTCCACTCAGCAATTGTAAACTCAAGTCTGTGGCTTCCTTCATGGAGTCAGCCCATCTCATATTTGGTCTTCCTCCTCTCCTGCTGCCTTCAGCTTTTCCCAGCATTATTTTTCCCCCCACAGAATCCTGCCTTCTCAAGAGGTGCCCAAAGTAGCTCAGCCTCTGTTTTGTCATTTTTGCCTCCAGAGGAAGTTCAGGCTTCATATGATCTAGGATCCACTTGCTTGTCTTTCTGGTTGTCTCTAGGGTATCTGCAAAGCTCTCCTCCAACACCATCTTTCAAACAAATCAATTTTCTTCCTGTCATCTTTCTTCACTGTCTAGCTTTCACGTCTGTACATAATAACTGGGAATAGAAGAGTGTGGATGATATTGGTCTTACTCTTCAGTGGCACGTCCTTGCACTTGATTATCTTTCTAATTCCTTCATTACTGCCTTCCCGAGTCTCATTCTTCTTCTGATTTCTTTGCTGCAGTCTCCATTTGCATTGATGATTAAACCAAGGTATACAAAATCTCTATTTCAATTTCTTCATTGTCAATGTTAATGTTGTGGAGTTTTTCTGTAGTCATGATTTTTGTCTTAATATTCAGCTGCAATTCTGCTCTGGCACTTTCTTTTTTCATGTTCCCTAACAGTTATTTCAATGCATTGCTGCTTTCAGTCAGTGAGATGATGTAATATCTTGAATTACTGATGTGTCTTCCACCAGTTTTCACTCCCACTGCATCTGAATCTAGCAAAGCTTTAGGTATATATTCTGCATACAGATTTAACATATAGGGAGATACTAAGCTTATGGAAGGGGGATAACCTGAAAGCTTCATTAATTTCAGATATGCTCTAAACGTCAAACAACTAAGTCTGAACTGTCCTTCTTAAGAAAGAAACTTACCTTGATCAACATATTTGATCAAGGTAAGAGGGCACCTACACAGAAGTTTGTGACATTCTTTATTTATCCATTTTGCAACACACACACACACACACACACACACACACACACCCTTCTAGTGGGCATGGTTCTGCACTGTCTGAGAGTAAAACTTCACACACTTCCAGCGCACACAGTAGAGGAGATGGGCGACAGTGAATGGGTTATCTTCTAGGAAACCCACTCTCAGGGCCAGCTCTGTCCTTAAGCTGAGTGAGATGGCTGCCTCAGGCGCCATGGAGAGCTGGTATGCGATAGCGGTTAGACTGCTGGACTGGGGCTGTGAGATGAGCCACTTCCGCTGTTGACTGAGTGATGGCGGTCTGTCTTGCAGGAAAGGCCACCATGAGATAGACCACTTTATCCATGGGGATAAAGTGAGGAGGAGGAGACCTTTCAGCTTCTCGGTGGGAAAGCAGGATATAAATGTAGCTAATAACAAATACATAGGCATACCAAGAGTCAAGGGATGGTGGGAAAGTATTGGAAGTTAAACTATGTCGGCCCCATGGGTTGTCCTACATCACTTAAGATGTGGCAATCAAGAGGAGGTTGTGCCACCTCCAGTGTCTGAATAGAGACACCTGCAAATCTAGTTTACTTCTTTGTGTGTATGGGGGAGGGGCAGGTCCTTTGCCCCTCAGGCACCCCTAGTCAGGCTCGTCTTTACTATTCTTTTTTTTTTTTTTTTTTTTGCAAGATCTCTGGCAACACAACCACTTGGGCCTCTTCTGGGACCCATGGACTGAACTGGCACTTCAGCCTGGCCTGATGTGCCATTAGTGCCTCAGCACCAAGGGCAGGGAGCACAGTGCTTTCCTCCCTCCCCCTCTGGCTGGCAAGTAAGTCTAGCTGTGCCATCATCATTGGACATCACTCAAGCCAGGTTCTAACTAAAGACTCAAACCTGGCATATGTTACATTTTCATTGGTGATGGTGGGGAGAAAGATATATAGATTATTCTCTTGGGACATGCAGCAGAGGTTTCAGCTCCTCCCATTTCATTGAAAAAGAGACTGGGGATTCTTAGCTCTTTGTGAATGGTCACTCACCAAGGGAAACATTTTTGAGTATTTTCTGTTCTTTCTGAAGAAAAACAGCTCTTGTGGAGAAAGCCGATCCTTAATGACCTGTAATCTGAGCAGGTAAATGGTTCCATTCTCAACCTTCATCCTTGTCAAATTGGGACACGCTGTTGATTCCAGGAAAGGAAGTTTTAAAAAGTAACTTTTCAAGCTCTAACAGATGTTTGGTTAGAGGAGCCCTGACACGGCTTTCCCTTTCTGTCATGTCCACAGAGCTTCTGTGGCTAACCAGGTATCCTTCTGAAGGTTCTCTGAAACAGATGTACAATATTTTGTTCTGACGATTCTTCCTTCTTCTACTGCATTTTCCCCCCAGGCATTTCCCCAAGAACTACTACAGATTGAGGTTCAAGGTGCCTGGTAGCAATGCCACCGTTGCCATCCTCATGATAGACACCGTGACCATCTGCGGCAATTCAGACGACTTCCAGAGTGAGCAGCCCTTGCGTCCGCAGAACGTAGACCTGGCCCGTAGCCAGCTCTCTTGGCTCCGCAAACAGATGGCCAACTCACAGGACGACTACTTGCTGGTGGCTGGGCACTACCCCGTGTGGTCTGTGGGAAAGCATGGGCCCACAGCATGCTTGGTCAAGCAGCTGCAGCCACTGCTGCTGAAATACAAGGCCACGGCCTACCTGTGTGGCCATGATCACAATCTGCAGGTGAGCCAACGAAATCACCATAATCTTAGATCGCTGCAGAGCTGGAATGCATACGCTCTTGCATGCGTTCTTAAAAAGAAAGCAACCAAGGGTAAAGACTAGAGAATATGGCTGGCCTTAAGATGAGGCAAAGAGGGCAGTCAACTCAGGTAGCAAATACTAGGTAATACAGAGAGGACAGCAGCCAGCACCTCCCGATTGTTCCTGCCTATTGAGGTTAGACCTGTATGTTCAAGACATGTCTGTTCCATATAAAACTGTTGATCTTAGGTGAAATGGAAGATGCAGTGAAACATCCCACTTTGTAAGGCCAACTAGAACATAAGTGCTATCTTGTATCTTCTGTCAGACAATAAAACGTCCTGGTAGCCAGTGAAAAGTCTGAGCTTTACTTAGGAAGCTGCAGTCTCCTGACCTCTCCCTTCAGACTGTAAAAGAGTAACTTGCTAAGGTGGCTGCGTAGGTGAGCAAGAGAATGCCTGTTGAAGGGACTATAAGGGGTTCAGCAGAGGTCAGTAGCATGCAAAGGAAGCTCCTGCTTCATGCGTTTGTGGTTTTGGCTCTTGTGGGTCTGCCTCTCGTCTGCAGCCCTGTCCCTCTCCTCCATTTTCTGCCCTCTGATGATACTGTCAACTCTTGTAGGCCTCTCCTGCCCTGCCCTCTCTCTCTGCCTTTCTGGCTATTACATCACCCTGATCGCTTCTTTCACCCGAATTTATCTATATGAGGAGGTAGCAAGCTGTCTGAGAAAAACCACATCATTTGGTACTGTAGTCTGTGTTAATTAACAACTATGGTGCACTAAATGGAAACAAAGCTCCTTCTGCCATAGCCATACCTCAAGCATTAATTTGTAATATTTTCCCCAGCACATTTCATTCTTGCAGCCACACACAGTGTCAACTCATCCCAGCAGAGCTAGGGACTGAACCTGGAATTCCTGAAATGGTCTCCCTGCAGGAGTGATGCTGGGCCATATACTGGGCTGGAATGCTGCCAGGTCGGGGGCGGAGGTGATCATGGTGTAAGCTTGTTCTTTTTTTCTTCCCCTATCAGTACCTGCAAGACAAAACAGGCTTGGGCCATGTGCTGAGTGGAGCTGGCAACTTCATGGATGACTCCAAGCAACACCTCCACCAGGTTCCTGCTGGCTACCTACGTTTCTTCTATGGCCAACCTTCTTCTCAGGGGGGATTTGTCTACATTGAGCTTAACAACAAAGAGATGAGCATCACGTACATTGAGGCCAGAGGCAAGTCGCTTTACAAGACCACCCTACCCAGGCGGAGACGTTTCTAAATTCAAGATTGCGGTCCTCACTGGCTCCTATCTTAGCTGTCCTGGCTTGCTAGGGGTGGGGGGTGAGGACACTGATGACATCTCTGGGTCCCACGCAGACCTCACTCCTTCCTCCTATGGTGACCATTGGCACTTGTGGGGAGCCTAGCGGTCACTAGAATCTCCCCTTTGGGGAAGTGCGCTCTTTGCTCTTGTAGATTATTCTAAGTTCTCCATACTTTTGGCACACCCACAGTGTTCCTCTGTGAATGCTGCCTCTGTGGACCCCTATGTCTCTCTGTGACTCCTGCCAACATTTGAGAACACACCTGGGGAAGAGCTGCCTGGGATTCCCACTCGCATGGCCCTACGGCCGGCAGCTCTTTCTGCAAGATGAGCTGTTATAGGGTGATGTTAGGTAGACGGGTTTTTGGAGTCTTAAGCTAGGTTCACAACCAAAGCCGAGAACCAAGCAATATACAGTTCGAGGCAGTGTCCGAGGGCCAGCCTCACTGAACCAATATGTATGTCTTGTATGCCTGTGTCTGTGTCTCTGAGGCGTGAAATGGAAACAAAACGTTTCAAGTTGTGGCACTTCTTCCCCCACTCCCAACCCCAACCAGAGCCTTTAATAGCAACTTGTCACATAGGTAGCATCCCTAAGAGAGGGGTGCAGCACAGAGTAGTAATAATTCTGTGCTGTGACCATATGGAAGACGTAGCCTGTTTGTACAACAGGGTAGAAACCTAGCCTTGTATTGAACACTCTAGACGAAATAATTTGCCCTTCGTGCTGCCGCTAACTCTCAGAATTATCTGAAAGTAGGATGAACTTTTCCCTAGTTACAGTCATCATCTTGAAACTATCTGCAGGGTCATCGCTTTCAGGTAAAGACAGTGGGACTCAGCTACCTGATTGAGACTGGAGCTGAAAATTAACTTTACTCTGTCTCTGCTGTGCCCAGCAAAGTTGAAGTCTTTGGGTGCAGGTGAAATTTGGACCACGAATAATACAGGCTTTGTGGAGGGAGCCGCTTGTGGCTACTTTCCCCACATGGGCAGTAGCATTTCCCACGTTCTCCCTCTTTTAAGTTTAAGGTCCATGATCCTCCACTCTGAGCCATATGTAGAAATTCTCCACCACACATACTGCCCTCTGAACACTTGTGATTCTCCTCTGTTTTGACCCCGCAGCAGGAGGCGACCTCTTATAGGCAAACAGCTCTTATAGAGTAGGAGACAGTGGTGGCTGGGGTGCTGTGGATAGCTAGAACATTCAAAGGATGAAGCAGGAGTCTTTGTAGGAATATGAGAGGATATCTGTGATCCCACATAATGTGTCAGCACCTTTATTAGGTCAGGTCAAAAGGTACAAAATTAGATGACTGGCACAATAAAGGTATTACTTCATTCTGGATTTTGATATTTTTCTTATGGCCAGAAAGGCTCGCCATTCTTGTCTGCTAACATCCCAGATGTCACTTATTGCCTACTCTTTGTAACTGCATACCTCAGCACGCTGTCCTGCAGAGTTTTTGGCCTCAGTCACTCATTCTATGCAAAAGTGCTAATACTGTACTACATTTCCGATCTAGAAAACACCGCTATGTGTGTGCAGCAAAGGGATAGGAGAGCTGTCTGTCTTCCAAATAAATTAAGGGGCTGAAAAAACTGTTGCTTAATGTAGGAAGTGGCAACTAGAGTAGGCCCACTGAATCAGTGGGGATGCAGCAAGTCAGCTCTGCTATAAGTTCCACTGATTCAGTAGGGGTGCTTTAGTTGCAATTTACTATGCTAAGCAACAGGATATCAGCCAGGGTCTATAACAAGTCTTTTTCTGGATTATTCTTTTGGCTCCTCTGTTTTATATTTGATTCTGCTCTAAATGTTAGTAGCTGTTTTGCATTTTAAAGTCATCTTTTTGTCTTGATTTTAATTTTTTGAAATAGAAGGGTTCCATTTCCTGTGAGATCAGTGATTTTATGCAACCAGAATCCAGTTTTCTTCTATATATGAGGTTCTTTGGAGACCTGTTCACAGGGGAAAAAAAGCAATAAATAAATAAATAAATAAAAATCTTAAAAAAGGAATATGTTTGCATCTATTATTGGGACTCGCTTTTCAATAAAATAATTTTAGAATATTTCGTTATAGTTTTTGCATTGAATTTTTAATTTCAATACGATCTGGTGAAAAATAGCTGGTGCATGCGCCTGCTTCGCAAGAGGTCATTCAAGTGTTTGAAATTTCAGTACTAAATGGATCCTCTCATTTCATCATATCACACGCAGTCCTATGTTTCTGCAATGTTGAAAAGAATGAGGAAAGTTATTGCAACTTCATGGTAATATAAACAATTATTGTTAAAGTTTGCATTGTTCTCTAAGGCCTAGTTTTATTTGCTTTGCAGTTGGTCCTACCCAGGTGGTATAGGGTTCACGTGGCTGCTGCCACCTATCGTCTCCCTGCTAACTAAAATAACAGAAATGTGTCATGTCACCTGTTTAAGAGACAGCCAAGAAATGCCAGAGGACTGAAGCCATCTTTACAGAGGGCTACAGCATTGTTACAAACATTATTGCTGGTATTAATAACAAGAGTAACCGCAACTCTCATTTCCCACTCTTCCAAATATCAGAGAGGCTAACAGTTCTTGCAGTATAAAGCGTTCATAACTGCCAATATCTAACCATTCATAACTGCCAATTCCTTAAGCTTATATTTTAATAATTCAGGTCTGCCCTTTAAATGACCAAGCCCATTGTTTAGGAAACCTGAAGAAACAGTATTTTAGCAGCAGCTGAATACTAGTTAATTCAGTTAAGTGAATGGAGACAGTTAAGCCAAAGGGGGCATAATTTGGTCATTTAGACCTGGAAAGCCCGATTTAGGGCGCCAAACTATACATGGACCATTAGGCCAGGAAAAAGCAATTTTTCTTAGCCACTTGAGATCCTTACAATTGGAGGTACCCATGCCTGAGTCTGGGAATCTCTGCATGCAGAAATGTCTGCTCTAACATTGAGCTGTACCACCTCACCCCATGCTTTTTAGCCGATATCCTTCCTCTTATTCAAACACTGTACAATACCTTTCAGGCGGAACGCATCCACATTTATACTGGGCTGTGAGGCAGAGGATCTTTGTAGCAGGAAAACCTGGCAGATCCCCATCTGTGCCCCTTGTTGAATGGACCTACTGTGTTATCAGCGGAAAGTAAGGAAAGAAGAACAGAGAGGGAGAGTATAGCCAAGTGTCTGAGGAATTGGATTGGGACCCATGAAAGTGCACTCAAATAACCTGTTGATCTTCACAGTACAACATATTTATTTTGGTTTTGCTATACTGTACTTCTTTACTGTACTTGACTTAAGATGTTCAACATAAGGGTAGCAGAGTAACTGAGGGTCCCTAAAGGAAGCCATAGGTACACAGGATCATGTGTAGTGAATAGAATGATTGCCTAGGTTGGAATCCCTGCTTTGCCAGGGAAGCTCACTGGGGGAGTGGAATTGGTAGAACTACCCTTCAAATATCTTGCAGTACTTTGAAAACCCCATTAGGGCCGCTGTAAGCTGGTTCTGACTTGAAGGCACATCACAACAAAGGAAACCACAGGCTTGACTTTAGAAGAGCCGAGTAGGGCTGCCGAGGACAGGACATTTTGGAAATCACGTCGTCGCAGAGTTGCCCTAAGTCTAACGTGACTTGACAGCATGTAAGAATTTAGGCAAATGGAGCAAGTAGAGTGTGGTGGAGAGAATGTTCTGCCAGGACACAGGAGATCTGTCTGCTTAGCTGTGAGAACTCAGAAATGGTAAGGGCTGCCATAAATCAAAAGTGACTTGACAGAATAACAATTGATGTGAGCCACTCCACTTCATCATACCTATTTTGACCTTAAGAGGTAGTACCTCTAAACCAGTGGTTGGTTCCTAACCTTTTCGAGTCACAACCATCTTTCATAATAGCTAAGTAAAATGTGGAAAAAAAACCCTGCCACATTTGTATAAAAGGACATTTTTAATTGGGTAAAGCCATCTCTTCTCAGAAAGTAGAGGCTTCTTTCCCCCACGAAGGGCTCGTTTCTCATACATACACAGTAACTAATATCCGGCTCCAAAAGGTTAAGGATGAATACTTAACAAGCGCTACCACATATATAAGGCAACCTGCGACACCTTCCTAGAAAACTCTTTGCTGTCCACTTGGGGATCATGATCCCCATGTTGGGAAACACTGTTCTGAAAAGGGCATGTTTTATCCAAACCAGCCTCACAGCTTCTTCAGCCAAAAGGTTCTTCCTCCTGCACTTCTTTTCCACTTACTTTACCTGGAATTTAAATTATTATTCACTGGTAACTCCCAATTCAAGCAACCCTGAACATCCTGTAATAAATCTATCTTCCAAATGTTCCTTTTTCTTTAGTTGCCTTTGTTAAGGTCTATGATGCTACATCACACGGTAAAACTGAAAACACATAGCATCAAACAATGTGCATTCTTCAAGTCATTTTTTTTGTTTAGCATCACATTTCTTAATGGAGTTGCTTCAGTATTTATATTTGATGGATCAGCTGGGACTACTATCACACAAGAAAAATTAGAACAGATGCCTTGGAGCAACTCTCTTAAAATGAAAGCAGAACAAGAAATATGACAAGAGAAAAAAATGACTCATTTAAAACAAGATGTTGGAAAAAAGTATGATGGTTATCACAAACCACCAAAAAGACCACATGCATGTGTTCTAGAGCAAATCAAGCCTGAACAATCACTAAAAGGCAAAATGACTAGATAGGCTGCCCTACTTCAGAAATATCAGTATGAAAAAATCCACTGGAAAAGATATTAATACTGAGAAAACTGGAAAGCAGTAGGAAAAGATGAAGACCAAACATGAAATGCATCAAGGAAATCACAACTTTTAAGTTTCTAGGACTTTAGCAGAGCTGTTCATGACACGAATTTTGGAGGGGTTTTTTTTTAATTAATATGGACATTGCAAGTCAGGAGCGCTTTAAAAAGCACGGAAGAAATGTCTATATGGGAAGGGTTTTTTTTAACATTAAGTCCCGCCAGCGCCAATTCCACCTCTAAGGTGGGATCTCAACGGCTGACAATATTGTCTGAACATATTTCTCAAAGCGTCCTCTGTATCCAATATGAAAATAAGGATTAAACTTGTCCTGATCAGCAGAGCGACATTTTAAAAATGTTTTATTAAATCTTTATATACTCCTTATATGCACTTGTATGCTTAACAGGCACACGCTGTATTCCCGCCAGATGTAACGCATAAGCGTGAAATATCCAGCGTGAAAGGCCGGGATTTCTCCGCCGCGCTTCCAAAACCAGGTCGCGTTTCCGACCGGGTCACGCCCACCTCCCGCGAACAAGTCCCGTTGCCACCCTCCGCTGACCTATAGGGAATGGGGCGGTGCTAACGGTTCATTTCCGGTTGTGGCGCCGGAAGTTCTGGTCTCCGTTGGAAACGAGGCCTAGGAAGGTTCGTGAGGCCAGGTAGGGGAAAGGGATTGAATCAATGGGGGAGCCTTTGGCCTCTTGATCTCGAAGCGAAGTTTATTTCGGGACCTAGTCCCCGAGAAGGGCCGAAGCGGCGGCAATGGCTGCTGCACGAAGGGAAGGGAAGGGAAGAGGGTAGCCCTCGCTTACTGTTCGCGTGGTCTCCATTTCAAGCCACGCTGGGACATTTCGTTCCTACAGAACCAAGAGAAAGGCTTGTGGGAGTGTTTACTCCTACTCTTCTCTCTGGTCCGTCTAACTCGCTCGCTTTTTGTATTGCTGATCTCTCCCTTTACAGCTGCCAACTCTTTTATTCCCCCCCCCCCGCCATCAGTTTGTTAGCAAAAGGATGCGGATACCCGGGCCTATTCGGCAGTGATGGGGTCCCGGTTTCTCCCTTTTTTGGTTGTTCAGCTGGCAGGAGTAGAGATGTAATTTCCGAATATTTCCTTTTTCCTCACTTTTTTTTCCCTGGGGGGGAAAATGAAATTTTCAAATGTTTATATCTCTAGAGAAAACTTAAATAAAGTTTCAGACCTCTTTCATTAAGGTCTTCATGTCATATAATTTGAATACCATGGCATAGACACATTACTTGTCATTGTAAAGTAACATATTCCACACTCCATGTTTTTTCGATTTTTCCAGAAGCGCCCCCCCAATGGCTTTGGAAGCACACACACACATACCAATTTTCTGGGTTTTTTTCCTGGAAAAATTGGCAGGACGTAGTTTGCATTATATGTATTAGGAACAGAGCTCCCCCCCCCCCCCCCGATTATCTATATAGAAGCTGGGGTTAAATAAGATTTGTGGATGTTTCTGTGTTTAAGTCCTTTTGTGGTAGGGACATGGGCAGATGAAACCTCGTTTGTGGGGCATAAAAAACAATGGTAACCCCATTGGATGATAAGAGGAAAAGGCCACAGTTGGGCAGTCCTTTGGGGACCAACCAAAGCATCTCAGAATAGTGGAAAAGGTTGAGTTCTAGATCAAAGTTGATGGTAGAAAAAGAGGCAAACAAAAGTGTAATAGCAAATCAGTCAAGGTACTATAGCCATGAGGTTTGCATTAAAGATGAAACTAATATGTTAATTTGCTTTAAATTATATACTTCATTGGCTTCTGCTATGTGCTTATGGGATCCTCTTAGGGTGAGGAAGCTGACTGGCCTCTGTTTCTGGAATCACAGTTAGATACAGTATTTTAGTTGAGGCTGAAAGAAGAAATAGAAACATAAGTCTTAATATTGAGAAAGCTACAGATTAAATTGAGATTCTGAATAATCCTTTTAAAAAAACCTGAAGTGAAATATTGGTAGTATTAAGAGTGGGTGAAAAAGCAGTAAAATCTTAGAGTTGAAGTCTAGACTGTTGTGGGCTTTCGGTAGAGGCATGACTCGATAAAAACTCCTGCTCTTAGACATGTAAACATGCTGGTCATGTTCTGCTTTTGGTTTAAACTAAGACAACAGACACCCACCAATTAGCCCATTAAGCTCCCTTTCCTACTGAGCAACGAAGCACCACTCCTTCACTGTTAGCCTCTGCTCCCTCAATTGAAGGACCTACCTTATTGCAGATCTGGCCGCTCTAAGCCCTCTGGTGCTAGATTGCAGAATGGAAAGGGTTTGCAAAGATTTGTATCTCTTTATCAGCAAGTATGGGTAACTCTTGTCTTTATTTTCCTGCAGGCAAGGATGGGGCGTAGGAAATCAAAACGGAAGCCTCCACCCAAAAAGAAGATGACAGGGACACTTGAGACACAGTTTACTTGCCCCTTCTGTAACCATGAAAAATCCTGTGATGTTAAAATGTAAGTTGTATACGCACGTGGAAGAATAGAAATTCTCTGATCGATGGCAAATTGAATCTGCTTAATATGTTATGAGACCCAGTGTCACAGATAGTGTTAGGCTCAGTCCCAGCTGACAGGTTCAAATCCCTGCTCAGACATTGAAAGTCATTGATGATGTGTGTGTGTGGGGGGGGGGGTAGTGATCACTTGCTAAATGTCTCACATACCTTGAAAACCTTTTTAGGATCACCATAAGTCTGAAGTTATGTGGTAGTACAGAACAATAATAACAGGTTGCAGCAGTTGGAAACTCAGATTCTTAAAACAGACAATTGCAAAAAATGGAAATGCAGGAGAATATATGTGATTTTCTAGCTGGGGTAATAAAGGAACTGAGGGTGAAGGGAGTAGTGGTGGTCCAACTTTTGAAGAGGTTTCATGTGTTCATCTTCTTCCAATCTGTGCATTTGGAGTTATTGTATCTTATTCTCCTCAAGCATAGCACACTAGATCTAAAGTAAAATGGCCAGAATTTCTTCAGTTTGAAAGACAACCTCCAGAAATATCCTCTGTGTCCTTTATTGTGTGGTTTCCTATTACTTCTACATATAGTGAAAGGAGAAGAAATAAACTGTCCTTTTCCCATCCTCAGGGAAGATTTATGGAGGTTAACTCTTCTCTTCAACCCAATTGAATTTTAGCTGAAATGAATATCATTATCATCATTTTAGAACTGCAGAGCTGGGAGGGATCCTATGGATCATTAAATCCAGTCCCTGTCAAGGAGGCAAAGTGGGGGATCAAACTCCCAGCCTCTGTCTCCACAGCCAGACGCCTAAACCATATGTACTTACTGCTCTTTTTAAAATGGTTTTTAAAGGATGTGGGGGGTTTTAAATTGAAAATTAGTAGCAATAGAACTGTGTGAATATAGGGAATACAGCAAATACAAAAGGAGGGTATGATGCAGAAATATATACAGGGAAAAATTGCAGCCACAGTATTACAAGATCAAGGTAGTTCACTTTTTCACAGGTTCATGTGTGGCGCAGGAGGGAGATACGCAATTTTGCCAGACTTAATATGCTAAATACATATCCTAACTGCTATTTTGAGTCAGGTCCCTGTTTACTCTTCTGATTTCTAGTTTCTCAGATGCGCAAGGAGATTGGAAGTGTTTGCATCTATAAAATGGTATCTTTATTCCAGGGATAGAGCTCGGAATACTGGAGTGATATCATGTACTGTGTGTCTGGAAGAATTTCAAACCCCAATAACATGTATCCTTTGGTATTTTATTCCATAAAAGTATTCGCAGTAAGTAATTCTTGATCCACCCCACCTGGATGAAAGAAAAATGTGATTGCAGTGAAGGAAGAAGAATAAAGATTCCTGGATTGTAAACGTTTTATCTGATTTGTACCAGAGCAAAAAGTGGGGAATGACAGGGATCCAGAAAGTTTAGTTGTTGTGAGACAACCCCCAGCAACCAAGATGCAGTTGCTCTGCCCACTGGTTGGATTCCCTTATTTACCTCAAAAAATTGTTAAAATACGTTAGTCTTATCTTTGTAAAACACAGTGATCAAAATCCTGTTGGTGTAAAGTATATCATGGAGCCAAATGATGTCATCATCTGGTGCAGGTAGTATTTAATTTAAATGAGTTGAAAGACTCCTGCCTCCCTGTTTCAAGTTCTGAGGCTTTCTAGGGGCCCCTTTTGCCATGGATAAGCTTTTCAGAGCTTGGGGGTGGATAGCCTTTAATTCAAGGCCGGATCACTGCCACTGGTCCCAATTCTGGCAGCTGCAATCCGGTGGTAATTTTTACTATTAAAGGCTCCCTTGCCCATAGGCTTCCCCAGAGCAGAAGGGAATATGAAGGAGCCTTGGAAGCTGAAATGGACAGATAGAAGGCTTTCAGACCATTTAAATTAAATCATAGAATGATAGAATAATGGACTTGGAAGTAGTCTGTAAGGCTATTGCGTCCAAGCCCTTGCCCAAGGCAGGAATCCAAATTGAGTTTATCTGACAGGTGGTTGTCTAATTTTCTCTTGAATGCGTGCAGTGTTGGACTGCTCACCACCTCCCAAGCTAATTGGTCCCATTGTCATACTGCTCTTAACAGTAAAGGTGTTTTTTTCCTGATATTCAGCCAAAATCTGGCTTCTTGCAAATTGGTCCCATTATTACACGTTCTGCATTCAGGGATGATTGAGAACAGATCCCATTCCTTCCTCTTTCAAATATTTGAAAAGAGCATTACAGTGGTGCCTCGCTTGACGACGTTAATCCATTCCAGCGAAATCGCTGTAGAGCGAAATCATTGTCAAGTGAAAGTAAAAAGCCCATTAGAATGCATTAGAAACTGGTTAATGCGTTCTAAAGGGTGAAATACCTCATCGTAAAGCAAAGATCCTCCATAGGGCGGCCATTTTCTGCTCCCTGTAGAGCGAAGAATCTGTCCCTAACACTGTGAGGAGCCATTTTGGAAACCCGACGATCAGCTGTTTTGATCGTTGTTAAGCAAAAAATCGGTTCCCGAAGCAGGGAACCAATCATCGTAAAGCGGATTTTCCCCATAGACACGTCGCTTTGCGATCGCAATAGCAATCGCAAAAACCTCGTCGTATAGTGGATTCGTTGTACAATGAGGTATTCATCAAGCGGGGCACCACTGTATATCAACCACCTCACTCTTGTTTTCTCAAGGCTAAACATGCCCAGTTTTTTCAGTCTTTTCTCATAGATCTTGGTTTCCAGTCCCCTTATCATCCTTGTCTTCTTTTGAATTTATTCCACTTTTCTGCATCCTTCTTAAGGTGGTATACTGTATCTAGAACTGGACACAGTGTTCAAGATGAGGCCTGACCAGTGTCAAATAGAGGGGAACTAACACTTCGCAGGATTTGGAGAGTGCATAGGAGTTGCAGCCTAAAATAGTGTTCGCCTCTTTTGCAGCCATATCACACTGTTGGTTCTTATTCAGCTTATAATTTACAAAAATTCCAAAATCTTTCTTTCATATAGTATTATGTACCCCCCCATCCTGTAACCATGTGTTTGTGTTTTTTTCTTGGGTGTAAAACTTTGCACTTATCTCGGTTAGGTTTCATTCTGTTGTTTTTAGCCCATTGCTCAAGCCTATCAAGATCCTTTTAAATTTTGTTTCTCCCTTCCAGGGTGCTAATTATTCCACCCAATTTTGTTTCATGTGCAAATTGGATAAACATTCTGTGCGCCCCCTCATCCAAGTCATTAATAAAAATGTTGAAAAGCACTAGGTCCAGATCTGAGCCTTGTGTACCCCACTTGTTTCTTCCTCCCAGTTTGAGAAGGAGTCTTTGATAATTACTCTGGATACAATTCTGTAACCACCTGTGTACCCACCCTTACATTTGTGCTATCCAGCCCATAGCTAGTTAGCTTGATAATCAGAATATTATGGTGCACTTTCTTCAAAAGGGTTGTCAAGCGATGTGAGTCTACAGCATTCCCATTGTCTACCAGGGAGGTTACCTGAGCAAAAAGTGAGATGATATTAGGAAGGCAGGATTTGTTCCTGACAAATCTGTGTTGGCTTCTAGTTACTGCTGCATCGTTTTCAAGGTGCTTGCAGAGTGATTGCTTTATAATCTGCTCCAGAATTTTTCCTGGGATTGATGTCAGGCTTATCAGTCTGTAGTTCCCTGGTTCTTTCTTTTTGTCCTTTTTGAAAATCAGGACAACGTTAGCCCTTCTTCAATCAACTGGCATTTCACTTTAGTGCCTCCCTTGGCTGCTGCTGCTTGAGAGGTCTACGTACTCTTTATCTTCTCTTATAGCCTGAAGTATGGCCACACTGCTCCAGTTTCCTCACTTTTTCTTCTAACAGAGCTACAAGTTCACATTTGCTGCATGTGTATGCTGTGTTATTCTCAGGAATGAAGAAAAACAATGCACACACTTTGCAGGTCATCATCACTGCAGGTGTCTCTTTTCTTCAGAATCCCTGTTACTTTTTTACTTTTATCTGTTTGTTATTGAGTGCCCTTTGTATTGTCTGCCTTGAAGCATGGGAAAGTCCACTAATATATAGCTAAATCCAGAAACCAAAAATTTTCGTAGACACCTCCATCAAACTCCTGTTTGCTCTCCCTGTTTGCTGGGCCTGTTTGCTCATTCCTTGGGGCCTGTCTCAGTTTTATTCTTCTGCTATGCTCTATTAGGAGTTAGCAAACAGAAAACATTACTAGCTCTGTAGTGACAGGATATTGCCCAGAGAATGGTCTGAACTGAAATACTTGTTCGGAGAAAGAACATAGGTATGAAGGATTATAGAGATACAACAATGGGATGTATTGGTGGTGGCATACATTAAATTAAATATGTTTTTGTGCAGTAGGTTCTCTTCCTTGACTTTTGATCCTAAAGATCTTTCAGAACCAGTGGATGTTTACAGCGATTGGATAGATGCTTGTGAGGCAGCCAATCAGTAGCAGCAACTGAAGAGGAACTTGCCAGGAAATAACAACATTTCTGAACTTGGGCTGGGCTGGATTGAATTGGATGGGGGTTGTCTGTTATGTCTTGCATTGCTTACAGAATGTGCTGAAGTTACAACTGGGGTGGCTGGGAAATTGTGGTTCTTATTGTCTCCCCCATCCAATAATCCTGTCCTTTTGTGTGAATATTGTTGGATTGTACCTCTAAAACTATCATTTGAACCTCTAAGAAAGAGAAAGGCAAGCACTTTTATAAAGAGCCTGGCCATTGGACATCTTAGTGTCAATGACTGTTTTGATCACAGTCCTATCAAGGATCCCTCAGTTTATAGAATGGGCTTCAATGAAAGCATCTTTGTATCTTGATAACTGCTGGTATTACTTGGGAGTGCTATGCTCCTTGTGTCCAAGGTTAAACTGCCCTGTTTAACTAGCAACCCTACACAGGTGATAAGAAATAATTTACTTCTGGTTTCATGACATAGTATTTTAGCATCTGGTTGAGTACTAGACTGGAGCACTACAGTAACTTCCTTTGATAGGCTGTTTGCCATTAGAAAGGATCGTAGTGGGTTCTGTTTGTATTTCCACACTTCCAGGAGAATGTCTTACAGCTCATTTCCTGCCAACAGTTATTTTTCTGTGCCCGTTTGTGCATTGGACTCTTCTCCATTTTCTTGATACTTGGCAAGCAGAACTCTTTTCCACAAATTAGTTTGGAGAAACCTGAGTTTGCCTCTGCATAAAAACCATGGATCCACCAATACGGTGCAAAAAAATTCTCAACAGTTTGATTTTACAATTTCAGATAGAAACTTTATAACCTTTGAAGGAAGTGTAGTTTTAATTTACTTATTTGAAAGTCGACTTAGTTGCCAATAATATGAAATTTCTGAGATTCGATCCTCTGCACAACTGAGTGAAGGATGTTGACAATTCTAATACAGCACAAAACTTTCATTCAGGCTTCGTGCCTGGCTGAGAAGTTGTGTCATCTTCTGACAAATAGGTGGTGGATAATGTGCACATGTGGAATTGAACAATATGTTGTTCTAGATCCCTGCCTTCTCCCCTTTCATTTTGCTTTCGAATCCTCTTCACTGTATTTTTAGATGTGTCGTGAGCATGCAGTGTGCTTGCTAGAACTGTTCACTCAATTGCGCGTTTGACTCCTTTTCTCTTACTTACTTTCTGGTGGTCTGATAATAGGTCCTTCCAGACAACTTCCACACATGTAATTGGCCACAGAGGGGCAAGCAGCGGGAGAGCTACACTTCAGAGCAAGGGGTTGGGTGGGAGTTTCCTTCTGAATCTGGTTATCAGGAATGGGGAAGCATTTGGCCCCTTCCCTGTTTGGCAGCGAGGAGGCCTTTTAAGATCTGAACCAAAAGGAATTCCATGTTCTTTTTGTGATTTATGTGCATGTCCTTATATGTAAATAATATCTGTGATAACAGAAACTCACCTCTTGATTTTATGTATTTGAGGAGCTTCTGAGGTAATTAACATGCCTTTTAAATAAATACTATATTAGAAAAGTAGCCTTTCATTGTCTTGTGTTTCTGCTGGTGTGACATGACGTCACAGAAAGTTTATGGTTGGTTTGAAGTCTCTGCAGCTGTTTGTGATTCCTAACTGCTTTGGTGGTTGCAGTTTCACTTAATGGGCTTATATTTGGGGTAGAGCTTATATTTTGAGCATCCTGAAAAATCGTTCTAGGGCTTATTTTCAAGTTAGGTCTTATTTTTGGGGAAACGGTAGTTTCTGAGTTCTTACTACTTTGGGGGGAAATTTTCTTTGTAATGGCTTCCATTTTGGCTGGTTTGCACTGCTCTTTCATTTTGTATACTTTCTGTGTTAATACTGCTATTGTCCATTGTTTTTGTGTTAGCTCATTTTTAAGTGCATGTTTTTGTCTGGGTAGTCTTTTTTTAACGTGGAGATTCTTATCATTGCATGATTGAGTTGGAAGGGGCCTATAAACCAGTTGTGTCCACCACCACCCTGCTCAATGCAGGAAACAGGTTTTCATTAATCTGTTATGTAGTATCAATTCACTACTTACTGAGATTTTGTGATATAGGATGGGCTACAAATGTTTTGAATAAATAAACAAATTATGATAATCCTGTGAACTAATAACCTCCAGGAGAGGTCTTAAAGCTGTAGTTTCCTTTGTTGAGTCAATGTATCTCATGTTTGGTCTTCTTGTTTTCTTTTTCTTACAGCTTCAGTTATTGTCTTTTCCATTTGTTTTTGTATGTCTCCAAATACAATTGCTTCAGTTTAATTATTTTGGCTTCTAGCCAGAATTCAGGGTTGACTTTGATTCATTTATTTGTTTTTGTGGAAGTCTACTGTCTCTGTAAGATTTACCATCTTCAATGTATTGAATGAGTTCTTTTTCAGATTTGTTCATTGTATATATTTCACATAAGTGGATAGTAATTGGGAATACTATAGATAATTAGTATTTTCTGGAGCCTGAGTCAGTATACAGCTACAGGTATTCAGGTGGCAAGGAAGAACACAACTTCAGAGTTTGGCTCTTGAATCTCCCTGGAGGAAAGAGAATTCGTCCTTCTTCACTCTTGGGGGCTGGGAGAGGTGATCATACCATCTGCTCCTTACCCGCAGCTCCTGAAGCCCCAGTAGGAGCTCAGGCTCCTGCGTCCCTGAGGGTCCAGCATCTGCTGCTGTTGTTTAGTCATTACAGTACATTGTGTCCGACTCTTTGTGACGCCATGGACCAGAGCACGCCAGGCTCTCCTGAATTCCACTGCCTCCTGGAGTTGGGTCAAATTCATGTTGGTAGCTTCGATGACACTGTTCAGCTATCTTGTCCCCTGTCGTCCCCTTCTCCTCTTGCCTTCACACTTTCCCAACATCAAGGTCTTTTCCAAGGAGTCTTCGTTTCTCATGAGATGGCCAAAGTATTGGAGCCTCAGCTTCAGGATCTGTCCTTCCAGTGAGCACTCAGGGTTGATATCCTTCTGAATGAATATGTTTGATCTCCTTGCCATCCAGGGGACTCTCAAGAGTCTCCTCCAGCACCACAATTCAAAAGCATCAGTTATTCGGTGGTCAGCCTTTTTTATAGTCCACCTCTCACTTCCATACAACACTGCTGGAATAACCATAGCTTTGACTATGTGGACCTTTGTCAGCAAGGTGATGTCTCTGCTTTTTAAGATGCTGTCGAGGTTTGTCATCACTTTCCTCCCAAGAAGCAGGCATCTTTTAATTTCGTGGCTGCTGTTCCCATCTGCAGTGATCATGGAGCCCAAGAAATAAAATCTGTCACCACCTCCATATCTTCTCCTTCTAATTGCAGGAGACGATGAGATCAGTTGCCATGATCATCATCATCTTCTTCTTCTTTTGATATTGAGCTTCAGACCATTTTTGCGCTCTCCTCTTTCACCCTCATTAAGAGGTTCTTTAATTCCTCCTCACTTTATGCCACCAGAGTGGTATCATCTGCATATCTGAGGTTGTTGATATTTCTTCCGGCAATCTTAATTCTGATTTAGGATTCCTCCAGTCCAGCCGTTCGCATGATGTATTCTGCATATAAGTTAAATAAGCAAGGGGACAATATACAGCCTTGTCGTACTCCTTTCCCAATTGTGAACCAATCAGTTGTTCCATATCCAGTTCTAACTGTTGCTTCCTGTCCCACATATAGGTTTCTCAGGAGATGGATAAGGTGGTCAGACACTCCCATTTCTTTAAGAACTTGCCATAGTTTGTTGTGGTCCACACAGTCAAAGGCTTTTGTGTAGTCTATGAAGCAGAAGTAGATATTTTTCTGGAACTCTCTGGCTTTCTCCTTAATCCAGTGCATTGTTAGCAGTTTGGTCTCTAGTTCCTCTGCCCCTTCGAAATCCAGCTTGTGCTCCTGGTTGTTCTCAGTACACATACTGCTGTAGGATTTTGAGCATAACCTTTCTAGCATGTGAAATGAACATCTGTAGAGTGAAGCAAGTCTTCAGTCCCAAACAATGAAGTGTCCAGTTCCTCAGGCTCATCTTCACTGGAGGACTCCTCTGGTAAGGTCTCTGTTGAATTGATGGCAGCACCAAAATGCAAAAAATCTTCACCAATTCGATTTCTTCATTATTCAACATTAAAATTATGCAGTTCTTTAATTGTGATCATCCTAGTATTCAGCTGTAATCTTGCTTTTACACTTTTGTATTTCCTCTTCATCAGTATTTGCTAGTTTTTTGCCAACAAGCATGTTGTCATCTTCGTAACTTAAGTCACTAATATTTATTTCACCACTTTTCACCCCCCTTCATCTGAATCTAATCCATCTTGCTATATGCAGTGTTATTCATATATAGTGGACAGATTCTGACACTTTTGCCAATTCTTTGGGAGCCTCAGGACAGAGAGACGGGGGGACCTTTAAAAGTAAAAAAAAAAATTCCCACTGATTGATAACAGGGATGGTCTGGCAGCAGTTATTTATTTTTAAAGGTCCTCCCCACTGCCCTGCATCTTGAGGCTGTAAGTTAAACATTTCTAGCACCTGATCCCAATTGTGCTGGGTTACACAATAGGATTTTGCCCATAGTTTTTTATGATCCACTAAGTCAAAGATTTTGCCATAATCTAGAAAGCACAAACATTTATTCAGAAATTCTGTGCTATACTATGTGATCTCTAGTGCCTCTTCCTTTTCTGAGTCTAATTTGAATGTTGTGGTTTTTTGTTTTGTTTTTTGTTTTGCTTCCTCTCTCTGCAGAGAGAGGGATGTTTTTAATTTTCTAATTACCCCATATCATTTAAGTGGTTAAACTGTCTGTATAAACTACTAATGATGTAGGGAAATTGAAGCTTCCATTTGCCAGCTCACTGGAATTTTCCAGCAATTGCACTTACTGGAGATGAACCAAAACAGAGTGATCCTACCAACACGGAAAGAAAGCAGAAGTCCCTTATAGGGGCCAGAAAGGTGCGGACAGGAAATGTTGCAGAAAGGTTCGTCCACTATAGGAGATGGGCTGGTTCGCTCCATCAAAGAGATAATCTGATTGCTGGCTTTAGGAGCAAACCAGCCCATCCCTATGGACCAAACAGTGGGTTAAATGTAGTCACATGTAGTTACTCCCTCAGCCTGAAATAATTATATGGTTATTCCATTGATTCTAGATTAAGTGTTCTGAGAGCAGCTTTCACCTCACTTGCCAAAATTTCAGTTTCTTTCATCAGAAGATTTTTCTTTGAAGAAATGCTGCCATTCTTGCATTTTTCTATTTTGTTCTTTTGTGTATTGTTTCTGTCTTGTCTCTATTTTATCTTGATCCCCAACCATAGGTTATCCAGGTGTTTTTGGAATGCAATTCCCCATCATCACCTGTTGTGCTGATCAGAATCTCTGGGGGTTGCAGTCCAAGAACACCTGAGTTACCCAAGGTTGGAAACTAGTCTGTTCATCTTTCAGCATCCCTAATCTTAGTTACAATTTCCCTTTGATTTATTGAATCGAATGGAAGATGGCTCTTGTTTTTCCTCTTTTGGTTGCCCTCATCTATTTCCTTGCAACTGTTAATTAATCTAGTTTGAGATCAGTATATGTGTGTATATGTATATTTGTCCTCCAAACCCAACCTCAGCAGAGAGAGAGAGAGAGACCCCACTATTTTTGCTCCCTCTCTTTCTTAGTTTTGTATATTAATTTTTAATATCCTTCTTTAGAGCTCATGGCATTTGTCTTTTTGCTCCAGATTTGTACTCAAATGTAACTAAAAATGAAAATTGCAAGTCTGCCTGACTAATCGGTTTTCTATAATAGACCATTTCCTATTTTAGTAGGCTACTCATATCTGCTTGTTTGTTCTGCTAGTTTTACAGAACAATCATTTAGTAATTCTGATTTATTCTTCCTCTTCTGTTGTTCCTTGTGAAACTAGGGTAGGGGATTGATATAATTTGCCTTTCCCCCTTTCTACTGACCTCAGCAGAAAGTAAGCATAGTAAGAAAGCAGGAGCACAAAATGGAATATTTGTCCAGAATTAGCTGACTTAGTTTGTTTGCTAAGCAATTAGGCTGAGTAAATGGGATGCAGGCACTTTAGTTGCCTAATGGCCAAGGTGATTTACTGAAACTTTGAACAGAGTATTCAAGGATAGTCATGGGGCCCTGGCAGCTAACCCTGGTCTTTCTTTAGCCTTCATCCTTTAGGTGTTGTCCCCCCCCCCCCCGCTATAGAAGCTACAGAATGCACAGTATCCTGTAATAGGACTACAGTTGTCTTGAATCTTCTTATTTTATGTTATTTATTTAATGTAAGTTTCTAATATTATTGCAAGTTGCATGTTAAAACATCCAACTCAATAGAGGTTGATTTGACAGCTGAAGTCTTTAGTATCCAATGGCTAATTACCTTTTTGTATGTAATAATGTTGCTCCAAGTTTTTTATACAGGAGAAACCACTAGAAACTAACTTTGTATTCTGAAGTCTAGAAGCTAATGCTATCTTGACTTCCCTTCAAACAGTGAAGTGAGTTAGGTGCATTCTCTGCTAGAGGTTTGTAGGTGCCTTTTCACCTGTGTTGTGTGAGCAGCATGGACCATGTTTGCTGATGGTATAGTCTTTACTGTACAACAACTTTGTTCATGCAAATACAACTGTTGAACTCCCATATGATTAGATCACAGTTATAATCTTCATCAATATTTTTCCCAATCAGTGAAACAGACTCTTGGAAAATGGCAGAATTGAAGTAACAGAGCTAGACCAAGTTGCTCTTTGTTTTGAGAATTATTTTCTTGCTCTTCTGGATAAAACCAGCCTAACCTGTGCATATAAATTAAATGAGCATATTATGCATTTGCAACAGCATATTCAGCCCATTAGTTTACATTATCTTTATGTTGTTATAATGCCACTTACTTTGTATACTGACTGGCTAGCTCAGTGGTTTAAGTACCTGAATGCAGAGTCAGAAGTTGGGAGCTAATTCCCCACCTTGCCTCCTGGGAGAAGAGCCAGCCTTTATAGCCTTGGGCAAACTGCAGCATCCCAGGTTGCCTCCAGAAGAAGGGAATGGTAAACCACTTCTGGGTACTCTTTACCTGTGAAACACTGAAAAAGGTTCACCATAAGTCAGAATAGACTTGATGGCGTGCAAAAAAAAATAAAATAAAAAATCAGATGCGCCTTGCTATAGATAATTGTGAACAGTCTGATCTGATAAGAAAATGCTAAAATAATGCTGATCTATGCCAAATTTATATATGTAGCATCATGTACCTTTTTGAGGTAGGAGGCATTGAAATGTTATTCGCTGCTGGAGTTTTTCATGCCACAGACTCCATTCTGTAGGCCTTTTCTCTTACATTGAAAGCTGAGATTAACATACCTAGTTGGTGGTGTTCTTTATACATTCTGCATAGTTGACTGGTTCCCATTTGGCAATACAAACACAGTGGCTCAGAAATGAACTTGGGACACTTCAGATCTTACTGGGCTGTTAAAAGCTGCCTGCTATTTCACACGTACCGGACAAACTGTTGGATCCTAGAGTTAGAAGATCTTGTTCCAGCTCCTTGCTCAGTTACAGGCATTGCAATATGTGATCCAACTATAGCATCCTTGAAGACGGCAAACCTTTCAGATATTTGAAGATTGCCATCATGTTACACCTTAATTGTCTGTAGCTGAGGCACATGCACCCCTCTTAACTTCTTTTAAAATATTGTGGTGTGGGGACAGGCTCTGACTCATCAGTATCTTCCTTAAAAAGAGAACTGAACACAGCATTCCAGATGCAAGCAATAGAGTGCCATATGGGAGACTATGAGCTTCCTTGGCTGCTGTTTCAACCTCCTCATTTTCATTCAGCTCCTGGTGTGTGAAGGTGCTACGTCCTTTCATATCTAGTAGTGCTGCTCTAGGTCCACCCTGTTCTATACATGTGTCTTGGATGATTTTGTGAAAGCTTTTGTTTTAATCTCTCTTGAATCTCATGTAGTTGAATTTGTCCCAGTATCCCAATCTAGATCCTCCTAAAGTTCCGATCCTGTCTTCTGTGGCTGTTCCTGAGAGCTTTCGTTCATCTGCAAATGTGAGAAGTAATTGCTTTATTTTCTTAACGAGATCATTTATAAAAATATTTGAACAAGAAGAAGCTCTCCGAGGCATTAATTAGTACTCACTAAGTATGGCTGCTTAATCAGCTGTAAATCCACTTAATTGTAGTGTTATCAGAGCTGTGTTTACCATCTTGTCAATACAAGAATACTAAAGAAGGGTTGATTTCAGATGCTTTGCTGAAACTAAGATATAACTGTGCATTGTGTTCCTATGAACTACTGACAAATAACTGTCAAGAAAGGAAACAAAACTGGTCTTGCATGACATATTCCTGACAAATTTTGCCATCACCTGTCAAGAGATCTTGTGTACAAAGGCTGGAAATCTCTGCTTGAAAATCTTGGAAAGGCAATCAGTGGTGTTCTAGATAAAGCAATAAAAATTATTCACCCTAATAAAAGATTTATAAAAATAAGTCCATATCTCTTCCTCTTTAAATAGCCTTTTTGAAAACATAAGGTTATTAAATAATGTTAAAAATATAACTTTTTCTGTTTTTTATTGTGCCACAGTGAAATTAAGAAATATTTATTAGCAGAGCATTACAAAAAATATGTTTATAAATGGCATTTTGTTTTTAATGAAATAGTGTATCTTGCAGTTCAGCATGCAGAATGCTTCTAACTCGGGAATTTCAAGGGAGAAGTTAAAGGCAGCTGAGTTCCAAAGTTATACAGCTGACTTCTCAGTAGTCTAGATATTTGCCATTTCCCCAAATGTTTGTATGTAACAATATCTGGTACTGTGTATTGAGAGACAGTGGACAGATGTTTGCCTTCACAAACTCTAAATTTACCAGCAGACAATATGGAAAGTTAGTGAAGTTGATTGTTACTGTACACACAATTGATAGGAACATAGATAAGCGCATCAATCCTAAAGTAGATCTACAGTGTTTAGATTATTAATCTAATAGACTGATTCAGTATTTTTATCCATCAGCAGATTGAAAAGATTTTAATGAAATTACAGAGTAACGACCAGTACTCCCATGCAAGAGACATTTGTCCCTCACCCTCCCCTGAGAGTGAATGCCTTTCTGAGATAGCCCCTACTATGGCACATGCAGGTTCATGTAAAAAGAGAGTCAAGGCTATTTTGTTCAGAATGATTGTGGTATTGTATGCAAATCCATGCAAATGTGATTTATTAAAATTCATAAAATTCATTGACTGATGTTTCTTTAATCAATTGATACCCTTATGTTAAACCCAATCTAGATGCTTAGGTAAGTACCAGTGAATTCAGTGGGACTTAATTATTTTAAATTCATTTTCCTCCCCTTGCATTACACAATATTATGGTGATTCTGTCTTCATTCAAGGTGTGTGAATGTTGATAAGAGACTAGAAGAAGCATCTTTGTTTTAAAAATAAATTAGTTCATTAGCAACCAGTGCTTTTCCTAATCTTATTCAAGGTTTTGCATGTTTTAGACCTAAAGAATTTAATTTTTTTTCTCTGACTGTATACAGATGGTTTGCTTTTTTGTGAAACTATTTGATATTTCAATGTTGTACTAGGAAGTAAGTGTGATGGGTATGGGTGATTGATGTAGGATAAACAAGATTGCTGGTAATACTAATAACTGAGGCAGCCACAAGAGAAGGAACAGGTAGCCAGGAATTACTAGGAGGTTCCTATTTCCAAGCACAAGAGCTTTCTGTATTATAACAATTTGAGTTATGTGTCACATGCACAAGCACACACTTTTTTGTTTGTTTTTGGTAGCCTGGGACATCTCTCCCCAATGAGGTGGGGTCAGAAAGGAGAACTGCCACTCCTGGAAGCCTTCAGTGTAAAATTGCTTATTACAGATTAAGAACTGAGCAAACGTGTGGTTTTTTTTGGGGGGGGGGTTGGTCTTTTCCACTAAGATTACATTCTTCACTATTTCTCAGTTTATTTTCCAGGCAGTCCAATTATGGCAGAAAGATATGCAGCCCTGATTTATGTTTATATCTCCCTGCCATTCACCAGTTCCAAATAATCTGTCACATCACTCTTGAACTATTTCTGATCTTTGGATGTGCCATGTGAACATACCCTGTCTGGTTAGGTGAACCTGCCAGGTAAGTCCAGCCTCCTTCTACAGCCTCTCTCAACATTACACTTATTCTGCCTAAACATGTTGTTTCCAGGAAGTGAAGAGCTGGTTCCGTTTTTCAGCTCTGGTACAAATGACACTTAGCAGAACTGAAGTAGGCAGACTGAGAGCTTGTCCTTTTACCCTACACTGATTGAAGACAGAACAAACCAAGTGATGTGCGACTAATGGAGGCAAAGCTTCTGTTACTGGATGTGCAGAGTGAAGCAGAGGAACTTGGACATTCCTGAGTAAAAGCTTTTCCTCCATTGTCTACTTGTGTACTGATGTGAGCACAAGCCATAGGGGAGGGAGCAGTGATTCTAGTGGAGGCTAGACTCTTGCTTTCAATCAAGTATGGATGAGAAATCAATATGCATTCCCTTGTTTCTATTTCTGCCAAACTACTGAGTTGTTTTACTGTGACATTCTGTTCCAAGGGCTTTGTGTCACATTAGTATGTGCTTAAGAGTAGTGGCTGTATTTGATAAGTTAAATAAAGCGTGAAGGTATCAAGGTGAAGCTTAAAGGCTCAGTGGTAGAAGAGAGACCTGGCTTTCGCATAACTTAAGAAGTCTCTGGTAAGCCATGTCAGAAACTCTCTGGCTCTTCTTATTGTCCCAGGTGAAAACAACCGCTTGATCTTTAGGAGAAAGCATCTTTGGTGTGCCAGGGTCTCTTTTCAATGTCTGTTCCGTGATTTCTGGTGTCTACTCTGAGTTGTAGAAGTTATGATGGCTATGGTTGTACTGGTCCTCATCCTCTCCGATGATGGGATAGTTGGGCGTGAGACAATACTTGGAGTCATAGACCTGTCGTGGCAGCCCGTACACAGTCATGCCCTGCTGCGAGGCCCCTTTGTTGCTGCCCATCTGCAGTGAAATGTTCTGGGTGTCACAATGCTCCATGCCTAGAGTGGGATCGAAAATTTGTCGCTTGGTTCCTGGAGCAGTCATGCCCGCCTGAGAATGGGTGCAGAGGGGTAGTGGAGAGAGAAGAGCAGATAAGTAGGTAGTAGTTAATTTGGGAGCATAAAAGCATTGCAAAATGTCTTTAGGAGAATAAAAAACATAAAGAGTATACAAGCTTTGAGTGACACTCCTGCTTCTCCCAGTCTACTGCTCAGCATGCTGATAGGATTTTATCAGTGTTACACATGAGTGGTTCTCAACCTTTGACCTTCCAGCAACTTTTTTACCAACTTCCAGAAACTCCAGCCAGCATTGCCAATTATCAAGGATTCTGATAGTAGAAAACAGCTGGAAAGCCAAAGGTTTGGAATCACTGTTATAGGTAGCTAAAATATCTTTATCTCAGTCAAATCAGCCTTCTCTAGTATCTGTGTTTCCTTTCTTCTCTATTCTGAAGCCAAGGTGTCTGCTTTCTAGTATAACACACACCCCTCTAGTCTTTTTTCTGAGTTCACTTTGATCTAGAAGTCATAACATTTCCTGGGAATCTTATTAAATTTAGAAGTAGCAGCTTTGTGGACTAGCTGTACAAGACGAGAACAAGCTAAAACTTGCTTAGTTATAGTCTTATCTTGTGATAACAGGCTCTGCCTTGCTGGAACTTGCTTTAGGCACAATTCATGTGTTTTTCAGAGGCTGGAAGCAAGCCTATTGGCTCAGAAAGAATCACAGTGTCCTTTTTTAACAGTGTTGCTGTTCATCCTAGGATAAATGATTAAGTGGATTACTGGTATTTTTGTATGGCGCCTAAAACAAGCTGCATGAAAGTGCTTGTGTCAATGGTATTACTGACTGCTCCATGAGACAGAATACCTGAAACCCACAGGAATACCTTGCTCATGTAAACATGCAGTTATACATTAATAAGTCCTAAAGTGGTAACGTAAATAGCTGTTTCTTTCAGAAACCAACTCCTTTTTAATATTTCTGTAATTTTAGTTATGTTTCTGACATTTCTTAGGGACATCTGCCTGCTCCTTTTTTCTTTACGAGAACTGCATTTTAACAGAAGCAATGTGTTTACACCTTCAGTAGGGGAGTTTACAGCAATCAATAGACTTCTGGTATTCTCTTTGAAGGGCTTGAAGAGGCATAGACGACAGAACACAGCTACATTCCCTGCCTTGCTCTTTTTTAAAAAACTAAAATAAGGGAGCCCATCTATGAAAAATATACAACTGGGATATCTTATTAATATTTATGTATTTATTTGATTTGTATACCCTCCCTTTAGTGCAAACACTACGCTGCAAGCATTGTCAGGCCTGTCTCCCTCAGAAGGTTCACATGATCTTATTTTCATTAAACACCTGTCTTCCCGGAACTGAAACATTTAATACTCCAGTTTAGTTACAGTACATACATTTTTCTCCCATTCTCTTTTTTTACCTGGCTAGCTCCCTTGTTGGTTCCCATCTGTAGGCTGATTGTAGCTTGATCTAGGGGTTGTTCCGTGCCCAACTTAGGGTCATAGAGATGCCGACGTGTGCCGTATGCTGTCATTCCCTGCTGGCTGGCAAATTTGTTGGTTCCCATCTAAGAAGAACACAGTGTTGAAAATTAGTCAGGTTATTTCCTTTTGGAGAGTCTCTGTCTGGGAAAAAAATACCATAGAACTGCCCATACATGGAAGATTCCTACTGTATTTTGCCACTTGGGACTCTTCCATATTCTACATCCCATTTCTGTTATACATTTTAGCCATAGTTAGGATGTGCTGGTATATCTGTGGATGTTTTCAGGCTGAGGGAGATGTCAAAGTGTGCTGGGGAACACATTTAACAAAAACCAATAGATTAAAAGTGTCAGAAAAGACAATTTAAAATGTACTTCAGGGGTGGTACATTAACTGAAATGCGATGTTACAGTCCTGTGTCTGCTTCACTGACACAACTGGTTACCGTATCATAATCTCTTGCCAATAAAATGTGCTTTAAAACATTAATGCTGGGGAAAGTTGAGGGCAGCAGGAAATGAGGAAGACTAAATATGAGACAGATTGATTTCCACAGCCTTGCATTTATAAGAACTCAGCACGGCTGTTGACAACAGGAGATTATGTAAATCACTCGTTTATAGGATTGCCGTAAGTTGTAGGCAACTCAATTTTATGTAATAACAACTTGGCTCTTTACTAGCACTCTCCTTCTTTTCACATGAGCTTTATTTTGCTTGGGTATGATAAATGGGACTTTTAAAGCTAGTTGATATTAAATAATATTTGCTGTGGAATGTGACACACACTGTGTATTGGGATGGGGGAGCAGTCATCCGTACTGCAGTGGCACAGTGTTGTAGTTAAGGTTTTTTTAAGTGACATACGTTTGGAACTCCTCCCAAGATAAACAAATAGATGCTCAGGTTCCTTAACATAAATGCAGAGACAGATTCTTGTGGTGAGAACTTGATACTGTAAAAACCCCTTCATTTTAATCTGCCATGGCCTACAGCGCATATTCTCTCTGTGTGTGTATGTACTGCTGCTGTGAGTTGTTTCTTTCCCTGTAGCATGAATCACTGTATCTATGTTTACATATTTTTAGATAAAGCTAATATCATTCAGTGCCTCTGAGTGGCAGGGCATTGTCCAAAGTCTTCTCATAGTAAGGAGCCCTGCCTTGTTGAAAAGCTCGTCTGGGTATACTGAATTTAGTGAAATATTTTCATCCCAACCCTCCTGCTGTGCTTCTGGCTGCAGCAGCTCTTCTGCAAAGATTGCTTTGACTACACAGCCTCCTCCCATGATGGCCATGTGGGAACTCAAGCATGGTAGCCCAACTTTTGCCACCAATGTTAGAAATTCTGCTTGCTGCCATAAAATGTTTTCAACCCCTTTTCTTGGGAGAAATTCCCACCACAGAACAGCTCAGAAGTAACGTACCTGTAGCCCAATGATATTCCGTCCTTCTTTCAGCTTTTCAGGCATGAATTTGCGTTGTTGTTTCTCAGCATATTTCACCCCTATGTTCACCTTGTTGCCCTTTGTCTTGGCCTGTTCAGGGACAAGAGGCAGGAGTCCTTCAGATTTTGCCCGTGTTCTGTGCTAACTTGGGTATGGTAAAATGGTTCTTTCACCACAATCTCCTCCATATAATGGAGCTTGGCTCTTACTTCCTCTGGTGGAGAATCTCTTGAATTGCCAAGGATAAGCAGGGTCCTATTACTCTGCAATCAAGTTAAGAATAGCATGGGGTTTTCTACTCAAACCTGTAGGGCTTGCTGTGCTCAGAATTGGGGACAGATAGGCAGGGATCAATTCTGAACTTTGAAAATGTTTTTCTTAAAATGAGAGGTCTCATCTCTCCGAAGAATCCCTCTGACTTAACAAACTTCCCCTCCTATAAGTGGTTGGGAAGAAGCTACGGTTACTGAGTGGCTAGTTAGGCTGCTCAGAGTAATCTTAAGTACTTCCATTTTCCCAAGCTTATTGTTGACCTTTGTTACGTATTAGTGAAGACAAATTTACGGTGAAGCTGTTAGAGACATTGTCCTGCATACTAAAATGTGACTTCCCTCTGTGTGCTAGTTATGAAGGGAGAAAACTGGGTTTGTCCTTTAGGGAAAAGAAATGAGGACTAGGAACACACAAAACAGACCACTGGAAATTAGAAGATTCCAGTGCCCAGCATATGGAATCTAAGGCTACTGCCGGATGATGGGTTAGTGTGTGCTGCCAAACCCGAGTTGAATTAGGGCTGGAAAGCTGTAGCAGTAGAGAGAGTGAACTATTAGACAACATATAGGCAATGAATTCTTCAAGTAGTTGTGAGCAGCCTGCAAATCTGAATATCAGTTCCTAGTTACTAATCTTTTTAAATTAAATGGATATTGTGGCTTTTCTCCAGTGAGCTCAAGGTGGCGTACATGGCTCTCCTTCCCATTCTGTTTTCCCAACCATTTCATGAACTAACTCAGACCGAAAGAGAATAACTACCCTACCCTGGTCACCCAAGGATTTTCATGGTTCATGTGATATCCTAATCCCATTCTCATGCTCCAACCATTGCAATTTGCAATCTGTGGATAAAGCTAGCTAGATTGGAAGAGACATGTTTCTTAACCACTTTCCCTGTTCTCCCACAAGGAACATGCAAATTATTTAAAATGTTACAGTTTCACTGGCACTGCAAAGCTTTGTTAAAAAACTGTTCAGTAATCAAAAACTGCTGAATAAAGTAAGCTGTTACTCACCATACTGGCAAGAGCAATCAAAGTAGTCTGCACCTGGGTATGGTTTGTGTTCTCAAAAAGGTCATTAGCTTCAAAGATGTCATGGGGCTTCACTCCATATTTTGTGATGGCCTTAATGAAGTTGCCAATGTTCTCCAACTGCAAAACACAAATGGTCAATGAACCATCTGTTGAGCCTCTTCGTACCCTACCTCCATCAACTTACCAGTCACTGATCCAGAAGGGTATGGCTTCCTTCTACAATTATTGACTATCAAGTGGACAGTGGTGTTTAAAGGTCTAGTGATTGTACTCTTAAAGGGCAGTTTTAAAATAAGGGAAAAGAATGACTGAAAAGAAGTGGACATCAGCAAAGTTGACAGGAAGATTGCATCAGGAAATTTTTGCATGTTTATACCAGCCAGTGGCATGGCTGGTATAAACATGCTTGAATTGACACTGGTTATGAGAGCCAGAGGTCTACTCCTGGTGGTGGCTGAGATCTGGCACCAGTAATGACAGAGCTGCAATGTATGAAAAGGAGGGTGATCTTTGTTGTATTTTGGGGGGAAATGTCTAAGGAGAGTAGACAGTTACTGCCAAAACCACTGAACTCTGATGCAGTGGAAGGAAGGGGACCTAACCTTTTCCTCACCTGCCTCTTCTATATGTCAAATGCACCTTCCTCCCTGTCTAGAAATCCTTTTTCTTCCAGGGTTTCATTGCACATGTTTGCTGTGTAGGCCTTGATCAAGTATGCAGAGCTAGTTCATCATCTGACTTTGAGGCCAGGATGGCTGCTGTTGGGGCCTCTGTTCATGAGTGCTTTATTGTGCACATACAGCGCACCTTCCTTCTGAAGCTGCAGTTCTGGTACAAAAATATCACATCTCTTAGGACACAAAGCAGTAAACCGAACAAATGTTAGCATTTGATCTGGACAGAGTGTTTGTCACTGTTGATGTAATTGTGTAGGGCAGGGAGTGTGCTTCAGCCCAGATATCTTCTTGTGAACTTTCCTTCTTTGATTGTGGTGCCTGGTTGTGCAATTTCATCAGCAGAATAGAATGAGAGATAATGTGTGGAAGTTTACATTGTGTCATATCAGTGAAGAGGAGCATAATTTCTTCCTGCTATACTCTTATAATATTGGCCTTTCATTATTCCAACTTTTTAAAAAGATTGTGCTAGAGTGGCATTTGAGGTTATGTTGCACTGCAGTTCCCAGGCTCCCCAACTGCATTGACTTATTGGCAAGACTGTGAGAGTTGTAGTCTAGAAAATAAATTTCCCCAGCTCATTGATTCCCCAGCTGTTATTGATTAAAAGTAGAGGGACTGACTATTTGCACATCTGACTCCCACAAAGATGTATCGCAGGAACAAGGCTTGCTAGAATAATGAACAAAGGGCAAAATGTATTTGAGGCTTGTTGGGCTGGAGAACAAAGTTTTTGGCCGGGTGTTTCCCTATGTAAATAACCACTTCACACTTTCCAGAAGTAGCAGTGTGCACTTTCTGAGGTTTGCAGTTTGTTTGGTAATGAAAAAAAAAATCGACAAGTCCATGTACACATTTGAAAATACATATCACTTAAAAATGCATACACTGGACAAATGCAGAAAAAACAGGCTTTTGTCAGTAAGGGCCTTTCACAGAAGATGTGTACATTGCGGAGCGACACACTACAATCTGTAAATTTCCATTGAAGAAGAAAGAATTACAGTCCCTAAATATAGGACTGAAACATGATGAAAATGTGGGTAGAATTCTGATAAATGAAAACAAGACTATTACATTTTCACATGCTTAATTGAGCCATTTATTATTATTATTATTATTATTATTATTATTATTATTATTATTATTATTATTATTATTATTATTATTATTATTATTATTATTATTATTATTGAAAAAGCTTGCTTTGTGACTTGGGTTTCTAGACCATAACTTAGTCTATTGACATCCCAGTTTTCTAATGGAATGGGTTCCTACCCTATATCAAAGGGAGGGTTTGGAAAAGATAGTGTTGTGGGAGACAGAATTCACCTGGTGCCAGTTCTGGGTGGACTCATTCACCTTCTTCACAGATCCTGGTTGAAGTTTGTTTATAAGGCTGAAAGAGAAATTGGGGAAAGCAGTCTTATGCACAGCACAACAAAGGAGGCGCTTTGTGTATCATGTTTCTCTGAAATGAAGCTTTGACTTCCCACTCTGCTACTGTCTTGACATAACAATACACTGTAATACACAAGTGCATGATTTCTCCTCTGTAGAGGTAATCTCCATGTATATTTAAAAAATATATATCCTGAGCAGTTCTGAAATATAGTAGCCATAGGTGGGAATAGAATAGTCAGCAGGTGGGTGTTTGTATTTTTACAGTCACAGTTGCTTTTCCATCATTTAAAAAGAGCCCGGGGATACTTTACATACCTTTGTTTGAAACAACCAAAATGTTTAAAACACATCATTTGTCAAAACAGCCAGGAATCACACATTTAATGGTTCTACAATTGCTACTCACTCAACACTCTGCAAAAAAGGAAGCTGTTTGCAATGCTGCATGGGATACTGTCTTCATTTCTGATTAAGCAATGTACAGAGTTAATAAAACCGAATAAATTTTTAAAAGGTTTTTACAAAATACAAAAAGAAATTAAGAACGAACAAGCAAATATGGATGAGACCTAGGAGAAGAATTGTCCATTTATAATTTACTAGGAAAAGTGGATACATTACATAGTGACATCAAGAAAAACAGGGGGGGGAATGCCAGACAGAAACAAGAACATGGTATGTAGGGATTATTTTTATGTTCTAACCATGGGTTCAGTGTTAACATAATTGTTTTCTGGTTGTTGTGGGTTTATCATAAAGTTTTGAAACCAATGACAGCATGAATAGCTCGTTTAGTCTCTGTGACGTTTTATCTTAGGCCAGGAAGTATAAATTTTGGCTATGTTTTCTATCTTTTGTATGTTTTTTTAAAAAAATCAGAATAATAAAACGAATAGATAAAGTAGTCGAAAGAAAGGCAGCACAGAGTCTGCTTTTCTGCCACTTGGCCGGAATGGTGCGTGGAGTTACCAGATGTCCAGGGGAGTGGGGGGGGGGAGAGAAAAAACACACCTCTAATCACCAGCTAGGTTGATTGACATCTGGACCAGTTTCCAGAATGTTTCATGTAGAAGTCAGAATGGCGAACTGCCTGCCTGAAAGTTTTGCAGAAAGCAGCAGTTCTTGTGTTGAAAGCCATTTGTGATACAGTGATGCCTTGCAAGATGAAAGTAATTTGTTTAGCGAGTAGCGCTGTCTTGCAAAATTTTCATCTTGCGAAAAGCGGTTTCCCATAGGAATGCATTGCAATGCAATGCAATGGGAAACCTCGCAAGACGAATGAAGTATTTTCATCTTGCAAGGCATCGGTCTTGAGGAAAAAACACGTCTTGCAAAGCACAGCCAAAGAAGAAGCTATCTTGCAAGACACCACAGCGATCGCAAAATGCTTTCGTCTTGCGAGTTTTTCATCCGGCGAGGCGTTCGTCTTGCGAGGCACCTCTGTATTTTTCACTCCATAGTGTATGTGTGATGTGTATGCATTGCTTGGCAATCAGGCTATCAGCATACAATTTCGCATACTGTGTAGTTGTTCTTGTTTGTCCTTAACAAACTCGGGAGTGTTAGTATTTGGGACTTCAGTTTCCAGAAACCCCTAACTGGCATGGTCAGTAACTATGTTGGCTCTGGACATCTTGGACCTGTGGTCCTAAAAAAGTAATTTTTCCAGGTTCTGCTCACTAGCCACCTTCAACAGTTTCTTTTGAACCAAGGAAGGCAGGTTGAGTGGAGTCAGCAGCACATAGGCTGGAGCCAGAGGGATTGGTAGAAGCAGCTGGAGGGGTTGCATCTGGCTCTACCTTCCCTGGAAAAGCATTGCCATCTTCCATAGGAGGCCCAAGCTTGAGCTTAGCCCAGGCCAAAGGAGTACATTTTTGCTTTTAAGCTTGCTCTGCAAGATGCAGTCTCCCCACCGCACTGAGATAATGAACTGATTTGAAATTGGAATTTAGTAACTGAAGGATCAGGACTTCTGCAGCACCCTACTCTAGAATTCACAATTGAGGGTAGGCCTTGCTTGAAGTTCAAATCAGGATGACATCTACATGCATACTTTAAGACATGAAGGCACAATCCTTTTCTTGAAGTGCACCAGTTCCATTTCTTGATAAATTATGCTCTGTGATTTAGATCAGCTATCTTTCATGTCCTACTGGAGTCTTCAAAACTACCATTCATGACAGGCCACCTGTAATTTAGGATAAGAACGAGGAGTCGTGTCCGACTCTTCGTGACGCCATGGACCAGAGCACACCAGGCCCTCCTGTCTTCCACTGCCTCCCAGAGTTTGGTCAAATTCATGTTAGTAGCTTTGATGACACTGTCCAGCCATCTCATCCTGTGCCGTCCCATTGCCATAGTTTGCTGTGGTCCACACAAAGGCTTTTGCGTAGTCAGTGAAGCAGAAGTAGATGTTTTTCTGGAACTCTCTGGCTTTCTCCATAACCCAGCACATGCTAGCAATTTGGTCTCTAGTTCCTCTGCCCCTTCAAAATCCGGCTTGTACTTCTGGGAGTTCTCGGTCCACATACTGCTGAAGCCTACCTTGTAGGATTTTTAGCATAACCTTGCTAGCGTGTGAAATGAGTGCAGTTGTACAGTAGTTGGAGCATTCTTTGGCACTGCCCTTCTTTGGGATTGGGATGAAGACAGATTTTTCCAATCCTCTGGCCACTGCTGAGTTTTCCAAACTCACTGGCATACTGAGTGTAGCACCTTAACAGCATCCTCTTTTAAGATTTTAAATAGTTCAACTGGAATGCCATCACCTCCACTGGCCTTGTTTGCCATGCTTTCTAAGGCCCACTTGACTTCACTCTCCAGGATGTCTGGCTCAAGGTCAGCAACCACACTATCTGGGTTGTCCAGGACATCCAGATCTTTCTGATATAATTCTTTTGTGTATTTTTGCCACCTCTTCTTGATGTCTCCTGCTTCTGTGAGGTCCCTACAATTTTTGTCCTTTATCATGTCCATCTTTGCACTTAAGCGTTAAAAACATTTGATTTGGCCTTGCAATTTGTCTTGTAACAAAACAAGCAAAATGTCTACTTCCTGTTTCAAATGATCTTCTGGAACCCCCCTCCCCATTTTACTTGGGCCATCCCTTTCTAGTGCTTGACAGGGCATGAATGAGAGACGGTTGTGGTTATCAGGACACAAATCTCCCCCTAACTCCCATGGTTACTTACTCGCACAAGATGACTCCGTCTTTCAAACTTTCCATGAAACTTTCTCCAATCCGCCTCCCCGTCACTTCCTCTATCCATTTCCGCAGTTCCTGCTCCGTCTGGGGATCATACTTCTGTGCTAGCTGTAGAGAAGAATTGATTAATTTGGAATTAGTCTGCACAGTCAACAGTGGCTAGTGTAAGGGTTGAGAACCACAGGTCACAGAGCTGAATCTGATCTTGCTAGCATTGTTTGGCAGCCTGAGGTTCCCCAGGTAGCCATGCCTTCTGTTCCATTATACAATTTGTAATGGCTGCTTAGATTTTATATGTCCCCACTCCCCTTCTGAACGACTGCAGTCCATTTCTTAAGCTCAGTTACTGGCAGTGGGGTAGTAGTAAACAAGGAATTACAGGTGCTTTTCATGGCAGTACCTAGAGCAGTGGTCAGGGAACAGGGGTAAATTACCCCAAATGGGGTAAAAATAACAATCCTGGGGGTAATGAGGACACGACCCTAACCCTTTCCCTCCTCCTCCTCTCCTGCCTGGAGGGGAGTCCCTGGCAACCTGATCGCCCCCTTCTCCAGCCCAGCTGCAACCGAACCATGGTAGATGACAGCTGGCAATAGGCCCAGTGGAGGGCAAGGCGGGGGCGAGTGGTTGGAGCACCCCAGCCAGGAGGAGCCTCTCCTTCCAGTGCTGGAGAGGTGGAGCATGGTGGAGGGGATGGCCATGATGGTGGCCTGGGCCAGGCTCAGCCTTCTGGCACTGGGCCACCACCCCATGCCCTGTCCCTGGAGGAGCCCATCGGGGGCAATGACGCTTGCCTGGCCGTGCGGTTTCCTTCGGCGGTGCCTCCACACTGGCTGGCCAGGCCTGGAGGAGCCTCTTGCCCCCCCCCCGTGCACCAACTGTCACAGCCCTTCAATGGCGAGGCCCACGGCAGCCCCAGCGAGTAGCCGCCAGAGTCGGTTCCGGAGCAGGAGACGGCATTGGGTGCCCCTGGAGGGCGAGCCACCTGCTGCTCTTTGATGGCTGCCGAGGAGCCGCCTGCTGGCGGAAAAAGGGAGCCGTCCCCATGGGGCCAAGGACTGAGCGCAGCCCTACCAAGTGGTGGCAGAGGAGGATGCTGCAGTGGCCCGGGCGGCGAGGCTTCGGCAGCGGCACTCAACTGGCCGCGTGTGACTGAGATCCTTCCTTTCAAATCAAGGGGGTAATGTCAGCATATAAAAAAAATTTTAGGGGGTAAAAGGTAAAAAAGTTCCCTGACCCCTGACCTAGAGATATCCCCTCCCTGCAACAAGTGAATCCAAACATGCTGATCAGTGCATATCAACAGTTGATGTTAATGGCTCTAATTGCTCATTCAAGGCCTTGAATACTTTGCATTACAATAGGGATAACTTGTAACTATTTTTCCTGGGAAAATCACTTGTACTTGTCTTCTAGGGGCTGAGAGGAGGGCTGCTAAACTCACCTAAATCCACCCCTTGAGAACTTCTCTAAAACTGGCCCTCCAGCTGAAAAAAGCTCTCTCAAGCCATTATTGTGGACTAACACTCCCTTCTCTAGAACATGAGGTATGTTTCAGTTCTTCCGGGGCAGAGTAAGTGCCTTGCATCTATTCCTAAGTACTGGAAATTGCAGCCGTGGCTACTTGGTCCATGAACAGAAGTGAATGAACAAGGTAAATAAACAAAATGTGTGGTGTTAGTGGAAGAGACAAAATAGGGTGTGGTTGTTTCTGCTGGCCTAAGGTTGATAAGTTTGTCTGACCTGTTTGGACTATTGTTTGTCTGTCTGTAGCTTTGTTTGATTGCAACTATGTATTGAGTTCCAAGCACATGGTACTAAGGGTGGAGCTATGGCCGGACTCTCTCCTTTGTAGGACGTTTTCAAGCAGAGGTTGGATGGCCATCAGTCAGGGATGCTTTAGGTGTGGATTTTCTGCACTGGCAGGAGGCTGGACTTCATGAGGCCTGATGAGACGTGTTTTATCAGTAGCCACAGTCATGCACACTTCTAAATAAACATGTGTTGAATTCAGCTAGAGCTACTCATTATTTTGAACATGGTCAATTCAACAAAAACATTTGTGGTTGGTTTGTCAACACTTTTTTAATCCAGTGCAGTATATAATGTTGCAGAGGAGATTAATATAATGTTCTGCAAACAGAGGAGAGTTGGGAGCTAGACATCATAGGAGTGGGAATTGGAGAATGCTCAGACAGTGATACTTGCTTAAAAGGATATTACAAATCTAAAGTCTTAATTTATTAAATGTTAAAGTTAATGTTGGTACAGTGGAAATTTAAACCAGCCTCAGAGGCTGAAGTGACATCAGCATTCGGGCAGTGACATAAATCTGGGAAAGGCAACCTTTGCACTAGTTTGCCTCTTTATTTGGAAATGTGCTTGCAAACCAACAAATCCTAGTGTCCTTCTAAGGGCCTTTTCAGACCTTGTGCCAAAGCAAGTAGGGTCTTGGATTCTAGCAGCTCTTGGAGTATATGTGAATGACTGGGGCTGATTTAGAGGAGTTTCTGATCTGCCATCCTATAAAAATGCTTGACGGCATGTTGGTCTTTTGAAAGATCCACATGCTCTCTGAGCCTGGAAGGCCAGATGATTAAGTCATTGAGAGCAGCGTGTTGCACAGACAAATTATTATTCCTGTTCTCTTCTGCTGTCGATTTATAAATAAAAAGAGAAAACCACTTTCTAGAGTTCAGTAGGTGGGAGCAAGATTATTCTGGCTTCAGTCTGGCAACCATCACATGAAAAAAAAATCTCATACAAGTTCCTCCTTTCAGCCCTGTTTCAGCAAAGGAGTTCTTGGGAATGGTTTCAGAGATGGGAGGTTTTTTGGTGCCACCCTAGTGTGGCTGGAGAAAAGAAGCAGGGATTTGTATACAGTCATATAATAAAGCAGCACTTTGTTCAAACAAAAGGTAGCTAGTGGGGCTCCTAGGAAATCAGAAGATCTCTAGAAGCCTGTAGGTCATGGATGGGTAACATATGGATGCTCTGCCATTGCTGGACTCTTTTAAGTCCCATCAGTGTTAGCTGGAATAGCCAGTGGACCACGTGCACAATTGGATCTGGGCCTGTGAGTTGTCATGGGGGTTGCAGTCCAGAAACAGCTGGAGAACTACAAGCAACCTATCCCTGGGATTGATGTAATCTGATGACCTGCTGGTTGCTCAGATAAAAACATTTATTTCATGTCTACTTCACTTCTTGGCTTGAGGGTTGCTACCTCTTTCCTTCTATTGACCCTGCTCTTGAGCCTTTATCTGACACATAGAATTAGGAAATAAAACTCTTCGTGACATGGAAACAAATAGTGGCAAAAGCTTCAGTCACCTATTTGTCTTATTTCACTCACATTTAATTAGGCTGCTGGTAAAGGCATACAGTCACAAGCAGCTACAAAAGTGTGGCCCCTGCAGTCCCTTTTGGTTTATCATTGCATTTTATCGTAGCAATTCTGCGTGGGGAACATATGGCTCGGATGGTATTGGACTTGGAACTCCCTTTACTTGTAACCAGTAGTGAGGAATTGTGGGAGTTGTAGTCACTCTAGGAGTTTTGGGGAGGATGGTCTGCAGTAATTGGATATAGCCGCCCCATCCTGATTTGTGTTCCCAAGCCTTGCTTCCTTATTTGTCTTTTTAAAAATAGTATCTAGCAGCATTTATCCCTATGGCCTGCCTGTCTGACATTTTCTCTTAGCTCCACCGTCTCCTCGGCTCATTCATACCCTGTTTCTTTAGCTGCAGCTTTTGCTGCTCAATCTTTCCTCCAAACCTTGCTTTTCAGTTGTGTATTCTTCCCCATCCTCTTTAGCCATCCTCAGTAGTGCTTTTGTCTCCAAGCAAGGAAAGCACATGCTACAACTGTGTGAATATTTTCAAGAGGATCACCCTTATAAGCCCCAAACAAATGCAATCTAGATTGAATACATCAGGGCCCACTTGCTTTTTTCCTTCTTATAGCTATTTTTTGTGACCAAAGTCCACCTCCCACCCACCCCTATTTCCACCCTGTAGGTAGGGATGGACAACCATTGTCTTCAAATGTTTTGGACTGCAGTTTCCACAACCCCTTTCAATATCCACACTGATTATGCTGGTTAAGACTGACAGGAGTTGTAGGTGAAACACCCCTGAAAGGCCTTAGTTGCTCAGGCTTGTTGGGGAAAAAACACAAGTACTTATATTCTTTCTCATAGGCATTGCACATTCACAAAATTCAGATTAAATCAGGCCAAGGAAGGGACAGATAGACAGTACACAGTTTAAGAAGCATTCTCCTTTTCTCCGTTTGAACTTTTAATTCCGATTACAGCTTTCTTTAGCTGCTGTAAGTTTTTTTTTAAGCAAGTTGATGGGAAATATTCCTGTTCAGTGTGGTTGGATCAGAGTTCTGGGCTGCAGATTCTGGTGTCAATCAATGGAAGAGGAATCTATGGCCTGTATAAGTAGCTCATTCTAGTACAGAAACAGTGAAAGCCGAATTCAGCATTTCCTAGCTTTTTCTTGAGCTGGCAAGGACCTTGAGTCTCTGACAACTCACTCTTCTGATGGCTCCCATCCTGGGCTCCTAACCAGCTGTTGCAAAAGGCTAGAACAATTTGCTCTCACTTGGGAAGAAGAGTGCAGAGAGAATGACTGCTGCATTTTTTTCAAATGGCGAAAACAGCTGTCCACCTTCCTGATGTTCAGCTGCTTTGATAGCCTTCCTCTGTAAACCAAAGCTTAGGAAAAGTTAATTCTATGGACAATTCTTAGATTCTTGGAGTTGCAGTCAAAAAAAAGTAATCCATTCTGAACTCTTGTATGATGTGGTATTGTAATCAAATTAAATAAAAATAATGTGTATATTAAAAAGGAACAAGGGATATGTAGCATTTTACTCAAAAAACTAGTCCTCAAACTACAGTATACCACTTATGCTGGGTTTTCTAAATGCATTTTACACAAAGCTTCACTCACTTTGTGTGGTTAAGAGAGATTAATTTTGTACTGTGGCAACAGGTTTATTTCTGTAGCTGATGGGCTTTGCTGGTACTGGCTTTACTGTGTGTGGTATGTTTAAGTTGTTTGACTTTTAAAAGGCAGCCATTACTCTTAATCTCTTGCACATCTTCAGCTGTGCTGCATAGGAATGAGCTTTGCAATGGCTGGTGGAATCTGTGGGAAGGAGATGTCCTAGCTCTGTCTAGAAAGTACATTTGGAAAAGTCCACTTCTCTCTTCCAGTATAACAGTAGCAAAATCATTCTTGGAGTATGGATCCAGCCTCATATTATGAGCAGCCAGTGAAAACACCAGGGGGAAAGTTAGAAGATCAACTACAGAGGACGTTTTGCCAGGTAAAATGGGGACTTACTAGTGATCAAGAGAAACAGCTTGTTCTGTGATGTTGTAAATAAAATGAGATGAAGAGGGAAAGACAATACTTTTAATCTGTCAGGATAACAATGCTTCTAAAAAGGTGCTGTGCAGCGCCCAAAGTACTTCTACTGGTAAATTTGCTTTCTGTTTGTTTCAGCTGGGATGTTCAACCGAATTGTGGCAATGTAAGGTGTACATTCAAATCAAACCATTATGTGTAGTGAATTGTAATTGAAAATGACCTTTCCCCACGTTTAACATTGATGCCAAAGGCCTCTGAGGAGGACTGGAGGATTTGTCGGGTACTTTGGCACTAGTGAGAGAGTGGGTAGCAGGGAGATCATGCAGTAGGAATTCATTCAAGCAAGATATCGAGAAGTCCCTTTAAGAAAAGTATCTATTGGATACCTAGCTTCGCCCTTAGCTTCAGTAGTCTGTTATGCATACAGCTGGCTGAACAGTCTTAAAAGTTGGGCACAGTGATAAAAGCCATTCTTTAAAAAAAAGGTTATGGTTAAAGACGGGTACTTAAGAATTCTGTTCCAAGTCACAAAATGGTATTGGGGGAGCCGTGGGGTGAAGGAAGGAAAGCCCTCCTTTGTTATTTTAGGTATTAACTGCAAATGCACTAATTTACAAATTGATCTTGCTTTATGTACAGCATGTCCCAAGCCACTCCTTCCAGGACACCAAAATGGAGAGAAAATACTAATAAACAATAACACTTCCACTTCCTGAGGACACAACTTTCCCCACATAAATCCTAATAATCCCAGCAGAAGGACAAATTCTTGGGAATCTTGGTCTGACACATCCCCCATTTTTCTCCCAAGTTTGGCGAATTCCTCCTAGAGGGGACACAGTCTGTTTGGGTTGGCAGAACTTCCTGGCACTAGGTGAAGGTATGAGGCTGCCTCACATCCAGAGCAAGGATGGGCCCCAGGAATGCATGCATACAAATGGATGGAGACTGTGTGTGCACACACTCATGCACGCACAGAGCTATAACCAGGCCTGCCAAGCACCCAGAATGGAAAGAAGAAGCATAAGTGAGATGCTAACAGAGCTCCTCTGAGAGCCAACCCGGCATTTCATGAGATGAAACTGGGCTGCTTGCAAACTATGCAAAGGCTTCTCTTTATCTGTGTGTGCTTGGGCTCTGGACAGCAGTAATGATGGCATGGCTCTGGGATGGGAGTGAGGATAGGAAACAGCAATGCCTCTGGTTCACAAATTCCTCTCTGGATGTGATGCCAGGGGATTTATTCTGACATTCCAGCCCTGATCTCTCCTCCTAGTTCTTCCTCTGACTCACTCCATGACCTCAAAAGTCCTTCCTCTGTCCCTCAAAGTGCATTCAGACCTACCTTTTTAAGAGAAAAACTGTGTTTGATCACAGTAGCTACACTCTCATTTGCTCTCTAGGAACAACCTAGTTCTGTTTCTGGAGAGGGAGAGAGTTATCTTCAACACCAGAACCACCTGCCCTCCCTTCCTCCACCTCAAAGGATGTAGTTCTATACCTGCACTACCTGTGATAAATGTTCGGATTTTCAAAAAAAATATTTCTACACTGACTTGTCTGCTAAAAATATTTTGCGTACCAGAAAGATTTCCAAGGCCATGTTGTAGGCAACAGCATATCCGGTCCACATGTTTTACTGTCTGGGCCTGTTGTGTATCATGGTTCCATTATTGCTCTGTATTAAAATCCATATTTAAAATCCAAGACAGAGGTTTCACAGCTCTGTCCCCTGCCAAAAGGAAGCATGGAAGACTGGCAGAATTACTGGTCTTAAAAACTCCTGTTGTTAGTATGCCCGACAAACATTAACCCTCCAAAGCTTTCTTTTTCCCCAAAGGAGAAAAGATACAGGAACCCCACTGGTGCAAAAGCAGAGGATTTTGAGCAGAAAATGCCAGAAGGATAAAAGTTTACCTTCTCTTCTATCCATCCCACACCACAACGTTTGATCCTGTTTTTTTGGGTTGCAGCTGTTGCTTGAGAACAACAACATGCCGCCCCAGTTGAAGATCCATGCCTTTCCCACATAGAATATAGGCAAGCAAACAATCTTTCAGGAAATGCTGCCCCCTGTTATTAACCTTATCGTTCATTTGAGACAATACTAGGGTGTTTAGAACATGGTTCAAACACCAGGACTCTGCGGCACTTTCAAAAATGCTTCTGAGATTGTACACTGGTTTCCCAAAGGCATCTGAAAGACTGGCGGTCCAAGCAATGGCTTGGATCACTTCGGCAGGCTTGTAGAGAAAACAGCAGGTGAAAGACATTTGGGCTTGGCTACTGGAGCCACAGAGGAAAATCCTTGATCAGGTAGGTATTAACCTGGCTGGACAGTCACAGGCAAGCCTTCAACCTGGGATTTGTCATCATTATTGGAATGACAAGTGCAGAAACAATTGTAAAACACCTTGCATGGCAGAGGGGAACAATGTGAATTTTATTCCTCCTCCTAGGAGTAGTACTCCATTGTTGCTGCTTTACTTTGCTTAGAGAAAGTACCACAAGAAAGAGTAAACGATCCAAATATTTAACTTAGAAGTAAACAGCACTCCCTAGAGCTAAGGCAGCATATATATGGGGCACATTTTCACAACTTTCAGAGATAGGAAACTTAGACGTATTTGCATGCATCTTTCAACAGAGGTCATCTGGTGCAGATTTTAATGTCATGTTAACCTCCACTTTTGCTTGTAGTACGTATTTACTCAGGATTCTGTGCCATCTTGCAAAACAAGTTTTCTTGTCCATGGCACTCATCTACAGGTATGTGTGAAATATATAAACCATGCATATAACCCATGTTCTTCTCCGTCTCCTTCATGCATTGTCTGAAGGAAGCTTTTGTCTAAAGAAACTCAGGCCATGATTAATTTATTGTTCTTGGACTCAAAGAATTTGAACATATTGCTAAGGGCCATCTAGCTGAACCCCTTGACAATGCATGAAAACAGGGCTAAAACTTCCCTAACTGATTGTCATCCAACTAATATTTGTTTTAAAACCTCCTGCAGGAGAGTCCACCAGTTTCCAAATTATTCCATTGCTAAACAGCAATTACAGTCAGGATTTCTCCCTGAGGTTTAATTGAAATCTCCTATCTTTCTTGAAATTTGAAGTTGGAACAGCCACTAAAAAGCTTCTTCACTTGTGCAGTTTCAGGAAGAAGTTATTAACTCTGGCTTTCTTAGGGAGCTTTCTTCGGCCTTTCCACGGCACATGGCAAAAAGCAAAAGCAAAGTGCTCTGCTTATATACCGCCCCATAGCGCTTCAAGCACTCTTTGGGTGGTTTATAAGTTAATTATGCAGGCTACATATTGCGCCCCCCCCCCGAGAGCTGGGTACTCATTTTACTGACCTCAGAAGAACAGAAGGCTGAGTCAACCTTGAGCCAGCTACCTCGGATTGAACCCTGGGTCGTGAGCGCAATTTTGGTTGCAGTACAGCAGTTTAACCACTGTGCCAAGAGGCAGAAACTACACTTTCCCATGACATGTAGCTGTTACTCTTCTGTGGGTGGTGTCACACAGCAATGTTCTGTGGGTTGTGTGGCTTGACGGGCAAAAAATCCATGCAAGTGCTTGGAGTGCATTTCATGGGTGACTTTCTGTACTCGTCAGGTGGAAGAAAGTACAAACAGTCTCTTGTACAGCTCACAACACTGATGTGTGAGGCTAGTGTGGCATCAACAGTTTGTAGGAAAATGGACATCATCAGTACTCAGTACTGTATGTGGATGAATGACTATGATAAAATCCATGCATCTCAGATCATCCCAAATATCAAGAATAAATCCTGAGTGCTAACTGTGTATCCACTTTGTAGGATGAGCTACAAATACAATATGGTATTCAGAAGTTACAGAAATGGAAAGGGCCAAAATCCTAGTATTTGGTAGGCTTTTGCTACTGTTTTTAAACAGACATGCTGTGCGCGTGCAATGAGAGTGACATCTCTAGTAGCAGTTTGTGCTGATCAGAGTTCCTGCTTCACCTCTGAGTTCAGCAACTTCAGCTTGTTGTGTGCAGAGCTAGACAACGGGTTACTGGTTTATATATTCCAAACATCCTTCTTCCTCAGGTCTATCTAGTCCAGAAACCATTTACTGCCTAATTGCAGAAGTGTTGCTGCTGTTAGTGCTAAAGCACTCTCTGGGCAATTTACAACATAACTATGCAAACAATAACGTGCCCACAAGGGTGCTGGGTATTCATTTTACTGACCTCAGAAGGAAGAAAAGATGAAACAACCTTGAGCTGACTACCTGAATCTATTGGAAACAAACTCAGAATGTGAGCAGAAGCTTTGACTACAATTTAACCACTTGCGTAACAGGGCTCATAAAGTGTACTTGTGTTTTAAGTCTAAGAATCTGTCCACACTGCTATTTTGCATCTCAATTAATCATCCCAAAAAGATTGCATGCCCTAGCCCTGTGCCAGAAAGATACTGGACAGCTCTTAAAGGGGCATGATGGATTATTTTAAGTAGAAATACAAGTGAACATCATCTTTTTTTTCCATGCAAAGCAATGCTGTCAGGGAGCCATATACCATAAATATATACCAGTTTGGATCGCCTCTTAGATACAGTATATAGCAAGTGACTAATAAAGCATTTGTTTAGTTATGTCTTTTTCAGCAATGACTGATGAAAGACTGCTTCCTATTTTATAGTCTGAAAAATTATAGTCATTGCCTTTTTGGTGTTGTGCCTCAGTATGAGAGGGCAACTATAAGACATTGAAGCAGTCTTCTGAACTACTAGACAGAGGGCCATATCAGATAGAATCATATAGCTGTGGACCTGGAAAGAACCCCAAGAAGCAGGAATTCTACAGCTAAAGCATCCTTGAGAGGTGGCTGTCCAGCCTCTGCTTAAAAACTCCCAATGAAGGAGAAAGGGAAATAGGTATTTCTTCCTCTTCTGGTGATTCCCCTTCCAGTATGTGGTTTACAAATATTGTCTGTTTTACAAGAGGTTGCCATGTTAATCTGTGCAAGCATATCAGGCCAAAGAAACCACAAAGGCCAGATGACAACTCTTTGTTCAAGAGTGAGCAATCTCACTCAATTAAGGAGCCAAATTCTTGCCTGAGATCTCACTACAGACCATGCCAGGGCCACATCCTCTCTGGATATGATGCCAGGAGATTTATACTGGCATTTTAGCCCTCATCCCTCCTTCCAGTTTTTCTTCTGACTTACTGCATGACCTCAAAATGAAGAAAAGAAAACGGGGAGTACCAGTTCTATTAAGATCCACTCAAGCCCCTTAAGTTTAAAACCACTGTGCCTGAAGGCTTCCTGGAGTTAAAAATAGATCTTCTGAAAATTCAGTTCAATGAGGTGGTCATTTCATTAAATGAAGCGATTGCCTGCCTTGTGGAGACTTGACCAGTGTGGGCACCAAATTAATGCTGACAGAGGAAGCTGGTTACATGCTTCCCTTGGAAAGATAATCAAATGTTTCTCATTGTATAAGCTTAATGGCTGAAGCGGTTGCCACAAACCCACAGCTTGTTGCATCTAATCGTACTGATCAGTGATTTAGCTGAAGCTGTGTCTTCTCCCCATAGAGTGTAGTTGGATGGTTTACTCAGAAACAAAATAGATGATAGAGTTAGAGCACTGTTAGAAGCAGAGATTGCTTAAGAGATAAAGGGTTGTCTGTTTTTATCAACATCAAAATGCTTCAAAATTCAAATTTTGCAAATTTCCTTGCTTTTATTTTGTAATTGGCCATCGGGTTACCTTTGAAGGCTTTGCATTATGTATTTCTCTTAATGTGTGATTTTATCCTCAGCACCAACTCTACTGTTGGACAGAACTAAGCAGCTCACTATGTGTGTCACAAAAGGACAGCAAATGTTTATTTAATTTATTATTGTATGCTAGGGATGGGGAGAGGTGCTTGTGGGATTTCCAGCCTCTGGTATTAAAATAATCTGGACTTTGTTAAGCAGGACAGCCTTTGTAATTCCACATCAGACAGCAGAATTCTTGTATCGCTTTCCTGGGTTGGACACATCAGGCAACTTATGGTTGTACTCCTTTTGCTCCAGTACTGTATCAGCTTTTAATTCTGAACATTCTGATTTATTTGATCTGTTAATGCATTTGCCATAGTCATGAGTGTTAGGACGTAGACTAAGTAACACCTGATTTTTGGCCGTGCCCACTGCAATCCAATCTTCACTTTCTTTTCTGGGGTGTTCCATCTTATATGCGACTTATACAAAACTGATTCAGCCTACATTTGTTTCATATTGTGTTTATGGCAGTGGCCTAAAAAAAGGTTGAGAATGGCTGGTTTAAGGGACTCTGGGAAGCTTAAGCGAAAGATTGTAGTCTGGGGAGGATTTCTAAGGGAGTATCACGTCATGCATCTTATGCCAATTGTTTTGTTCATAGATAAACCTCAGACTTCTATGTGTATTAGAAGGTACCTAATAATTACAGCGCCTTGTAGGGCAAATTTCGGTGGAGTTGACTAGTATGCTGGTTCATTAACTCCTCCAGTAACACAGAATTTCCTTCATTTTACAGACAAATCATGGCTTATAACAAGAAGGAAATCTTGCCCCCGCCTTCCAATTGTGCCGTGTCCTCCTAGGGACAGGCCAGGAAACTTTGTAGACTTCAGACGCCATTTTTTCCCACACAGACCCAAGGCCTCAAGGGGCACTGCATCCCATCCTAAGACAGCCCCAATGGGTGAAAATACAATTATCTGGCAAATATTTTTGCATGGCAACACCCATCAGAGAAAATTTGAGGGACAAAATGTACATTTTGGGAACAAAATGGATATTTTCCCCGTGTTTTAGGCGACCTGGGTGCTGCATGCCATTCATTATCTGCACCCATGTCTTACTGTTTTGCTTCAGGAAAAATTCAGTGTTTGTCACCATCCTTTTAAGCTGATTTGGGTTTATCAAAGGATAAACCCAATTCATCTTAAAAAGATGGTGAAGAACACTGCATTTTCCAAAACAGAATTAACTGGTGATACTCCAGAACATCCAATCTGCAGGTAGTTCTAGCTCTTGTGTTGCAAAAGCATCCTAATGTCCACAACAAAATACAGTGATAAAACAAGTAGGCCCTCAAATAAGAAGAGCTACATCCAGCTATCAAGCTATTACATTTATCAGCTTTCTTATTAATCGAATCCAGCAAAGATTTCTTGGTTCATCTACTCTAGCCCTTTTCCAGTTTCTGTAAAGCAGGGCAGGCCCAAGACATTTTGATGAAATTAAAGACAAAATGATGGTTTCTCTCACTCCGTATGAACTCAACTAAACTCCAGCTTGAGTCTTATTCAGGTAGAAACAGATTTTTGCACCTGAAGGTAGCATGGTTAAATGTCAAAGCACATCACAGGGGACATTTGCCCTCCAGCACCTTATTCTCAGAACAAACCTATCGATTCTAAAGGAAATCAACCCTGAGTGCTCACTGGAAGGACAGATCCTAAGTTAAGGTTCCAATACTTTGGCCATCTCATGAGAAGAGAAGACTCCCTGGAAAAGACCCTGATGTTGGGAAAGTGTGAAGGCAAGAGGAGAAGGGGACGACAGAGAACGAGATGGCTGGACAGTGTCATCGAAGCAACCAACATGAATTTGACACAACTCTGGGAGGCAGTGGAAGATAGGAGGGCCTGGTATGCTTTGGTTCATGGGGTCATGAAGAGTCGGACACGACTAAATGACTAAACTATGAACGACGAGCCTCAAATATTTGCCACCTAAAATGGCCATGTCACTTTCCCTAATGGTAGGCCAGCCCTATGGAAGGCAGAGCAAAAGTAATGCAAGAGGAGACCATGTCCTCTCTTGCAAAGGAGGAATGTCAAAAGGCAGAGAAGTGGAAGAAGCAAAAAAACACATTGGCACAGTTTCAGGTGTGGTTAGAATCTTTTTGTAGTGCCTGTGGTTATTTCCTTCTTGTTTTGGTAACTCTCTGATTTAACATAAATCTGATTTGGCCATCTGATTTAACATAAATCAGATGACCAACCATTATACAAAGTGATATATCTTATGTGCTGGTTGCCAGAAAATGGTAGTTAGAAAGACTGAAGCTATTTCCATAGCTAAAGCACTCCCAAGTCACTACAGAAGAGTAAAAGAACTTAGTACAATGATAATGTTTTTGATTTATCTTAGCAGAGACAGATTTTATATCCTTAACTCTGAAATGCACTGGACCAAACAGAACAGTAAGATTCTGTATTTCTTTGTTTTAGAAAACAATATGTTTACAAATCCAGAGATGTTTCATTAGTTCTGACAGAAAGGGCCTTCATACCCAAGCCAAGTTTATTTTCTCACATTTTTGTCTTGTTTAAAATGCGTTAGCCATTGGAGGCTCAGTTTTTTTAGTTGTGGCTGCTATAGCTGCTGTTCTTTTGGTTTGCATTTTTAATGCAAATTTGCTTTCATATTAATGATAAAATGAATTATTAGTAGTACAAATCAAAAGTCTGCAAACTCCTGCCTCAGGAGGAATTGGTCCAGGGTTTTTGTACTGGGGGCGGGACCAAGGTAGAGACGCAGCCCATCTCTAGGGGCACCAGATGCACCTCAAAGAGGAAGGTTCTTCCAAAGCTCAAAATGTTTTATCTGTAATTATCAATAAGAATTTGGATAAGTTTAATCTCTCACTTTAACTTTGAAAATGAAAGCAAAGGGTTTTGTTTCCCCTTAAAGTTTAAAGAAAGAAAGAAAGAAAGAAAGAAAGAAAGAAAGAAAGAAAGAAAGAAAGAAACTGTGGCCACATACAATGCAAGGAGTTCTTGGGAGTCTGGAGGTGTAGAGGTATTGGTGGTCCTTTCCACCTGAAGACGTATTGCAGATACTCTGCTGCTTGCAAGATACACATCCTGCCAAACCATGCCTTATATAGAACCAGCTTACAAAGAAACCCCAAAACTGTCCATATATGGTGAGTCTGTTGCTGCCCAGACTCCAGCAGCAGAATGGGGAGTGCTGGCCAGGACGGTAGCTGAAGAATGCAGCTTGTGGAGGGGAGGGAACAGTTTGGCCTTTTGATGGAGCCAGAAATCCAGAGGAACCCTGGGAGAAACACCATGCGGTATACAAAGAGGAGAAGCTGGTAATGTGGTAAATTAAACAGGCAGGAAAATCTGTGCTCCCAAATTAGTCAACTCTAAATGGACCCTTGGTACACTAGCAGTTGTGAGTCAGGTCATTCTGAGTCTGATCATTTCTCTGTCTAGTTCAATATTATCACTAGTTCCAGAATTTCAGTCAGAAAACTCTTTTCTACCTTGAGATACTTTGTATTGAACATAGGATCTTTTGCATGTGAAGTCCGAGTTCTCTCACTAAATGACAGCTTCTTCCCCAGCAGTGAGTATCCTGTACAATCTGAGAAATATTTCCCAGATTAATGTTGCTTGTGCCAGATGCTGAGGCTTGTAGATTTGGGCTAACTCTGAAATAAAGTGGCTCCTACTGCTGTACTGTGGGGAAAAAAGTCTAGGATTGTACTAACAGGATTTTGGTCAAAATACTGTAATTTGCCCCACAAAGCTTTATAGGGTTTTCAAGTTAGTGGGAGACTCATTACATTTCCAGGTACTGACAGAAGAACTGCTAAGCCATGGAACAACTGCCTATGCTAGGTCCAGAGATCAGACTGTGATCTTCTGGTGTCCAAAAGGGAAAATGCAAATGGCACTTCTTAGTCACAGATTAACATGCTGGTCAACTCAGTATATGGCTTGGGCTACTCTGTTTTCTCAGGCTGAACCTGCTGGGCCTGACTGCTGAGACAAAAGAGGCCTAATTCCCATAGTGCATCCACGGGAATACAAAATCTTACTCATAGCATTAACTGTAAGAACTGGCTGATCTATGCCTCTAAAGATACATCGAGGATGGGAAGTGGTATCACAAGTTAAAATGAAGTAGGGCACTCTCCGGAAACCATTCCTCTCACTGCTCTATCACAGTCATAATGGGTAGCCTGAGGGTAGCTTAGCTGCTTTAGGCCATCAGATATGGGGTGGGATGCTGCCTAAGTTTCCTATGAACAAACTTTTGTTGAGTTTCATGGTGTTGGGAAGGTAGAGTATTAATCTGTTTCATTTAATTTTAAATAAAAAAGGACAAGTAATCAGACTGTAACCTTCATGCATAACCCTGGTAGATTAAATTCCATTGCATGTGGTACCCATGAACAGTGAAGATCAGGAAAACATTTTACTAAGTACGGGTATCAGAAACTAGAGACGGTTCTCTTGGAAAAGAGAAATATATGCTTCTACCAGCGTGGCTGCTGTGACAGTGTCTGGTCAGGGATACTTTGGGTCCTGTTAGGCCTAGGCAGTGGCTCTGGTGGGAAATGTCTGACTTCCTCTGTGCTTTGAGCCATGATACTGCTGTAGGCTTCAGTCCTTCATCCACATTTCTGTGGGAACACGTCACTGATTGAAATATTTTTGGGTGATCAGGTTAGACAGGACTGTGTTGTTAATTTGATCATAAAATCTTGCACTGAGCAAAACATTCACATTATAAAAACCTTATATTTTGCCAAAACAAAAATCAGGCATTATCCTAAACAGTATATAAAGACTCAGAAGGCCTAAGGTTTAGAGTTGATTGGCTGTTGACATAGCCTTTACCTCAGTAACAGTTCCATATCTCTAAGGTGGAAGAATAGCGAGATATCACGCAAATATACACTATGACACAAGATAGTTAAGTGTGTCCATCTTAGTAGTTACAATATGTTTGCTGGTTCTGACCTTGAATTCCTGGTTTGCATCATACCTACTGCCAATAAATATGTAATAGAGAGCGCCCTAGGCAAGCTGCTTTTCTCCCAGCCTGGGTACACCCAGGGATACCTTCATGCCCTACTTGCCCATGATGAGGACTGTCAAATCTGAATGCATCTGTATGGAAACCTCATTGAACCCTTGAAAGGCACTGCTTTAGCTGGATGCCTGGAATCACCATCAAGACAATGGTCCCCTTTGCCTGTTGCCTCTGATGTCTGTCTGGCACTCGCTCTGTGGTGACCATTTGCAACTGCGTAATGGCTATAATTAACCTGTTTGTTTTTCAGAGCTATTAAAAGAAACCATATTTTAGAAGAAAAAACAAACTCCCTCAAATAAAAGCAGAGGTGCCTTTTTTAAAAAAAAGTAGCTGTCAATGTTTGTATGTCTTTTCCAGTATCTCCCAACATTCTCTCTCCTGGCACGCACTTTGCCTGAGCTTCTTACCTAAACATAAAACTGCTCCCCCACCTCCTGATCCTTCTGGTTATTCATGTTTTCTCCAGCCTGTTGTGCTGAACTACAGTTACCAACATCCACAACCACCCTACTGAAGATGACATACTGGAAGACATCTTGAAGATCCCAGGTTGGAGAAAGCTGTGCTTGGCTAGCAAAATGCCTTAAAATGTCATGATCTATTTCCCGTAGATGCCCTGTTGGCACCAGGGCTGCAAGACAACTGAGATGAAACCCCATCCATGAGGAAGCCCTGCTCCATGGAGTGTGGTGCTAAATCCCCCAAGCCCCCAGTTGTCAAACACCTGTTCCTTACCTTACTTTTGACTTCAGCTGACATGCCATAGGCTGGGCCCCTGTTGAAGTGCGTTGAAGACATGTTGCACACGTGGGGTGTTGCCGCTCAGTGCAGTGTTGGTGTTTTGCTCCGTGCACGTTGGATCTGCCTCCCACCGGCTTTCCCTGCAACTTTTAAAAACTCTTTGCTCTTGGGTTCTCCCCCCCTCCTCTCTGAGGGGGAGCCGTTCCATTGGCCAGACTACGTGGCCAATCACCACCTGCCAGGGATGCTGATGTCAGCCTGTTGGTATTAAGAAATGATGGTGTCATTTTTTCCACCTTGGGGGGCTTGGGAGGGGGGGAGGTCCAGTTCTGCTGCTGCTGTGCCGCTGTATCTATTCCCTGGTGGATACTCTAAATATTTACAGAAGCCTGAGCCTGTGGGGAAGTGTTAATGGAATTGATGGGAAGAGCATCCCCATTCTCTGGCTCCACAGCTTTTCCTCTCTGCAAAAGTGGTACAGCTTCTGTCTGTCTCTCATGCCCTGCCCTCTCTTTCAGTCTGATAATGTCTCTGTGGCTTCCTCTCTGCCCTCTCACCCAACCCCCCACCCACCCACCCACCCTGTTTCTAAGCATCTTTCCCAAGGAAAACCTCTACGCCACTCACTTTCCTTTTCATGCCTCAAAACTCTGAAAGAACAAGTTAGAAAAACAGAAACCAGTCAGTCAGAGGGCAGCACTTAGCTGTCTGGCCAGGCCTCCCTGACCCTTTCTGCACCAGTTCCCTTTGCTTCGTCATCTTATTTGGTGTTTTCGACTCACATGTTGCTCTGGCAGTTTTCATGATTCCTTTTATTTTCTTCCAAAAAAACTTTTGGCAAATTATCCAAATACTTCTGTTCTGTTCTCTCTACTTTTTTCCAGCAGCTGCTAAACTGATAGAAGGGTGTAACAGAGCTTGAAGATCAGCTGTGCTAATACGCTGTATTTCCTAAAGTTCCTTTTTTAAAAAACTACAACTCCTAGAATTTTAATGCACTGGCCGTGCTGAGTAGTGGGAGCTGTTGTTCCAAAAAACGGTGAATGTTTATTGTGTCATTTTACATTATTTTAAGATGTTTTAATTCAGTGGTTGTGTTTATAGTATATGGTAACGTATTTTAACTAAACTTAAATATAATTAATTGTAGCCATATCTGTTGCTTAACCACTTGTGTGTTGCCTTGAGTCCCTGTATTGTGAGAGAGTCAGGATATAAATAAATAAAAAAGCAAGTGAGCCCTCCTCTAGAAGCTTAATGAGTCCAGCATTTACAGACAAGAACCCCTTATTGAATGTACTGTTGAGAATTCAGGCATGAGAGGAACACAGATACATTGCAGTTGACTGAGCAATTTGTGATTTGTTGTAACCCGCCATTGCTGTCACAAAACAAGCACAGACAATAGTAGCAACTAATCTGATGCACTTCAAAAATGAACAGACTTTAGGAACTTAGCAGGAGACAGGAATGAGGACTTAGCAGCACGCTGTGGAGCAGCAAACCATAACAAAACTCTACACAAATTTAAGGACACTTTTCCCTCCACAACATTGCCAGCAATATGTATTTAAGTTCACAGCTTTTGCTACCATACCTCAGGTCCTTGGAAACGAACTGAAATGAGAAAATTTTCTTTTTGTAAGCTAGCACACCTCAGTTTTACACACTTCCTGTTCATGTATGACAGGGCAATAGAACTAGGACTGTGCTTTGGAGAAACCATATTTGTGGGGCAGCAGGGGCCAGAGGTTGCCTATAAAGAGCATCTCAGATAGTTGCTTCCTTTTGAAACACAGTGGTCAGAGTTGAGTGAAATACTCACCATTCTGAGGCTCCAGGCATTGACCGAAAGTGCCCTGGATTCAAGGTTAGACTTCTGTCACAACAGGCTGGGTAACCCCTGGACAATCATGCTATTCAGGCTATTTTGGAAAAGAATCCATGAACAGCGTGTTGTGTCTTTCATGATACCAACTGCTGCTCCACAAACCTCTGAGAAATGGTAGCATTGATAACTTGGTAATCATAACTGTGAGGGAGATTTCTAGAGGGAAAGGCCTTTATCTATGTATCATCTTCCCATATCTCCACATTCAACAATTATAAGAAAAACAAAAACAGGTAATTGTGAAGTTGCAGGAAGAAGAAAGTAAGCATGGACTGTACAATTGATCTGAAAAATGTTTTCCCCCACTTATTTAAAAAAATGCACTCAGTCCTCAAATACCTGAATGCATTGTAACCTTAGCTGAAATCTCTTCTGACTCAGAAATCTCCCTTTCCAGCAGCTGATGTGGATGACACTGAATCAGAGATTCAAAAAAGCTTCTTATTAAGTATTTCCCATTGCATTGTGCCCCTGTGACACAGCATGGAGAGATCTTGCCCAGATATCTCACAGGGTGGTTTTTTTTTTTTTTTTTTTTTTTTACCATCTAAAGTCACCTTGAATTGCAGCTGCCAGGAAAACATCACCGCTGCCTATTGTCACAGCTCTTGTCTGACGGGAATCCACAATGGATTCTCACTTAGGTAACTTTCCTTTTCTCTCCCCTGAACATGTTGTGAAAATGGAGCTTTATGTCACACTGCTTTGTTATATCATAGTATGTTTTTACACTATGCACACTGCTTGTAGAAATATTGAGTATCCCTTCTGAACTCTCTCTCTCTCTCTTTTAATCTAAGACTGTACAGTATACAGGAAATTGTAGTAAAAAAGATACATTTTCAAGGATTGTTTCACATCAGCAGTGTTTTACTACACAATGACAACCTTCATTACTGATTCAGTGGCTTCCTCACTTGCAGCCCCAAAGGGAAGATCTCACTTTGCTAGTTACCGGTAATTCATGCCCTATTCTTTATTTTAGGAACACAGGGCATCATTAGTTAATACACTTGTTATATTTTAAAAGTCACTGCAAACAACTCATTTTTGGAGGGGGAAAGTAGAGTTTAAATACCTTTAATAAACATAATTGATTAACATTTTTTAAAGTTTGGATATTTCTTTTCCCCCCAGAGCATAACTCATTTGTCATTTAACAGCAGGGAGCACAGTAGGTTAAATGGGAGATCCAGTTAGTCTCACTCACTTTAGCAACCATTTTCTTGCTAAAGTCTCTCTCACTTGAGTGCTGCTTACACAGCTGTAATTCCCAATGGACTGCATCCAAACAGTTTGGAAAAATGAATGATAGTGACAGCTGGCTTTGACGCCTAAGCAAAGGAATAAAAATACTGATGTGAGGAAGAATTTTCTCCCCTATTCCCATACACGCTACCCAAATCCTAAGTGTCAGTACGAAAAAAGATGGGATATATAAAACCTGTTACTAGATTTTCTAAATTGGCAGGAATGTTTGTGTCCGCTGTGTTATTTTTCCCAATCTAAGTCATCCCATCCTTCTTAAGAGCTGTTAGTCTTGCTTGGGGCTTTGTCTTTATTTTAACCCCCCTCCACAATTGTTAATACTGTAGTTGTTTGAAGGAGAGATGGCTGGGAAATCATTGCAAGGATTCAAGATGAAGCACAGTTTCAATCAAATGTCCCCCCACCCAACCCCGGTATAGCTTCTTTTACTGATGAAGGTGGGAAAAGGTATGAAAGCAGGACTACGGCTGAACCTAAGACAAAATCATAACCACAGAAGAATTATATAACTAGTATTGGCAATGAAGAAGTTGAAATTAAAGATCTCATATACCTTTGCTAAGTTATCATCAAGCAAAATGGCAGCTGCAGCCAAGAAAGCAGAAGATGGAAATTCGAAAGAGTTCTTATGAAGATACTATAAAAGATCCTCAGGTGTAAGGCTGTGTCACTGGAGACAAAAGCCAAGATCATCCATATGTTGCTATTCCAGATGATTATGTATAGATGTGAAATCTGCATAATGAAGAAAGCTGACAAGAAGAAAAAGTATTCATTCAAAATGTAGTGTTGGAAGAGAGCTTTGAGGACATAATGGACTACCGGAAAAATAAGTAAGTGTGCCCTAGATCACATCAAGCCAGAAATCATGCCAGAAGTAAACTAAACTGCTGTTATCTTAGGTTGGATATATAATGAGAAGAAAAGATTCACTGGAAAAAAAAAACAATGCTAGGGAAAAAAAAACAGTAAGAAATGACGAAGACCCAACATTAGGTGGACTGACTTGACATTCCTGAGTTTGCAAGAATTGAGCAGGTTGTTAATGGTAGGATCTTTTCAATGCCATTTCATGGGGTCACCATACCTGATAAGCCGCTTAATAACACATAACAGCAAAAGAAGATTGTCCATATGAAACTCTCAAGCTGATCCTTGAACTCAGAATGCAGTTTCGTAATTGGGCACAGGAGGAACTGAAAAGAATAAAAGTCACTAATGCAGCAATGATTGCTCTCCTCCTGAAGCTCCTTCTCTTCCTGTGTTTCTTCCCAGGAGCTTCAGACATTCTTCTGTGGTTGTCCTATCCATTTTACATTTCAGTGTGAGTGTTTCTGGATTAAGGTTTTACCACTGTTGCTTCCTTGGACATGTGGAGTAAAATATTGATGCCACAAGTTTGTACACAATTGTGGGGGTGGGGACCAAGTGACACTTGCAGCCTTGTATATTGTAAGAACTTGTTGCCTGAATACTCTGATACACATGTCAGAGGAACCAGATTGTATTCTAGGAAAAACAAGTAAGGTGCCACAATCCTTTGTATTGTTGTTGTTATACACATTACATACCAGCCAAATTATGACCCATAGGGTTTTCCCATCTCCCAATTTTCCTTTAAACATTTCTCACTTCTGCCATTATTTCCTAAACTCTCTGGTGATCATTTTCAACTGTCTTCATAAAATAGATCTGTTGAAAACCATATTGTATTGAAACCTTTTCTTCAGGCTCTGAATGGGAATGAAAAATGGGCTTTTAATATGATACAGTTCCAACAGATGTCATTGCTGAACTTTCTGAGATTGCAGTGTTGTGTAGACCAAGGACTTGACTCCTCATTGTTTATCAGATGTATACTAAATAGAAAGAGCTGGCTGCATATCTCAGTGGTTGAGATCTCTGGTTGCAGAACCAGAGATTGGAAGTTTGATTCCCCACTGTGCCTCCTAGGAAAAAGAGACAACCAACATAGCCCTGGGCAAGCTGCACAGACCCAGACTGCCCCCAGAAGAAAGGAATGGTAAACCACTTCTGAGTACTTGCTACCTAGAAAACTCTGAAAAGGGCTGCCAACGTAAAAAATGACTGGATGGTGCACTATTATTTGTTACACTGTGCATAATTCTTATTGCTGTTAGTGGATATCTATATCTTTTATATTGTGCCAAGTGTAACAATGGCACATTAAGCAATGAAACAGATGGCTGTTTAATCTGACCACTTATTAATCATATTAGCAGCTAAAGAGTGTCAGTAGTCAGTTTATGTATCTTCTTAGGCATCCTTCAGTCTCAAGAGACTATGGTAACATACTCTGTATTGAGGACTTGGAACAGCGTCTAGTGTGGCTGAAAAGGCCAATTCGAGAGTGACAATCTCTTCTACACTGAAGAAAAATGCAATCTGTCCCCTGTCCAGCTCCCTGATTTTGCTGCTTCTGGGATTGCCTCTTTGCCTCGGCCTGCTGGACAAGGGTCTCTTCAAATTGGGAGAGGCTGTGATGCACCACCTGCCTCCAGGCTGAATGGTCAGATGTCAAGGTTTCCCATCTGTTGAGGTCCATTCCTAAGGCCTTCAGATCCCGCTTGCAGATATCCTTGTATCACAGCTGTGGTCTCCCTCTGGGGCGATTTCCCTACACTAATTCTCCATACAGGAGATCTTTTGGAATCCGACCCTCAGCTCACAACATGCTCAAGCCAACGTAGACATTGCTGTTTCAGTAATGTATACATGCTGAAAATTCCAGCTCAATCTAGAATACTCTATTTGTAACGTTGTCCTGCCAGGTGATACCAAAAATGCGTCAGAGGCAACGCATATGGAACATGTTCAGCTTCCTCTCCTACCGTGCACAAAAGGTCCAGGACCCACTGCAGTACAGGAGTGTGCTCAGGACACAGGCTCTATAGACCTGGATCTTGGTATATGCTGTCAACTTCTTATTCAGCCATACTCTCTTTGTGAGTCTAGAGAACAAGGTAGCTGCTTTTCCAATGCATTTATCCAGCTCAACATCTAGGGAGAGTGTCAGAGATTGTTGAGCCACGGTACACAAAGTCATGAACAACCTCCAATTCTTGCGTGGAGATGGTAATAGAGAGAGATGAGTCCACGCCCTGGCCCATGACGTGTGTTTTCTTCAGGCTGATTGTTAGTCTAAAATCTTGGCAGGCCTTGCTAAAAGGATTCATGAATTGTTGGAGGTCTTCAGCAGAGTGGGCAGCAATGGCTGCATCATCGGCGAAGAGGAAGTCCCGCATGCATTTCAGTTGGACTTTGGTCTTTGCTCTCGGTCTAGAGAGATTAAAGAGCTTTCCATCTAATCTAGTCTGGAGAAAAGCATCTCCTGTTGCAATTCCAAAGGCGCGCTTCAGCATGACAGCAAAAAAGATCCCAAACAGGGTCAGCGCGTTATCTAAGCTAACAGAAAATGCATGCTCAGTCTCATTTTATTGCTAAGAAGATGTTTATTGAATGAGCAAAGACAGACAAATGTTGAATGTAGCTTTTGACTTCTGCCTCAAGCCCTACCCTGACAGAGCTACTGCCTACAGCTTTCAGAGGGAGAGGGTGGTGTACTGGTAAAATCATAAATGTCTACCCACCCTAAAAACCTGATTAGGGTCACTATAAGTCAGATAAGACTTGATGACACGTAACAGGATTTTGCTGATGTAAACTGTGACACCAGCTGCATGTTTTTCTGTTATAGAGATGGGCACGAACTTCCAGTTTGGTGGTTTGTACTGGTTTGTTTATTGACCGAACAGGTGTTTGGTGCTTTAAACCAGTTTCCTCTGATGGGCGCCTAGAGGAGGCAGGTGCTGTGAGTTCAGCTGAAGATCTGGAACCTGAAGGGTTAACTACAGCTGAGGAGAATGCTGAGCGATTAGAAGCACAGACAGCTGAATTGCCACCAGATTCTCCTCCCCCAGTAGCCAGGGTAAGGGCTAGACTTTGGCAAAGACTTATGGTGCAAAGGTCAGAGGATCACCTGAAGGCTGCCCACAGAAACATCAGGTCAGCTAGCCCTGAGTATTGACAGGATGAAAAGGCTTCCAGCAGTTCAATGACTGTTTTACTATATAAGCAGCTCCCAGATGGCTGGGAAGCTCCTGGAAGCAAGAAGTCAAATATCTGGCTTGCATCCATGCTCCTGACTACCTTGAACCTTGTTATTTGGACTTTTGGCTTTGGACTCTGACCCTGGACTACGTTGTGTGATTTGAGTTTGGACCCTGACCTCGGATTATGGTTTGTGATTTGGCTTTGGCATTTTGATATCGGCTCTGCATTCTCTGAACTTCTGATATTGGACTGGCTTATCGGACTTTCCTCTTGAAACCCCTGTGAACGTGACAGTGGGGCAGGGAAGCCAAGCCGCTATCTCCGAGTGGGCGCATGCTGGAGGAGGCAGGGCTTTGAAGCACCAAACAGCTGTTCAACAAAGAAACAAATAATCACGAACTGCCAAACCAGCAGGTCATGCCCATCTGTAGTTGTAAACCTATGACAGAAACCTGCTATGCATGCTTTTATTAATTGAAGAAAACACCTATGTTACCTTGTGCTGCAGGAGGTTAAAGAGAGGTTGTGGGCCACAAGTTGCCATCCCTCTGCTATGGCATCAGTGAAAAGCATCATCCCTTTGGCCAGAGGAAAATAATAGAAATAAAAATAAATGATTGCAGTACTTGCTATGCCACTGGAAGTACCCAGAGCAGCTATAGATCTGCAAATATCTATACAGACATGTCCCCAGCTTAGCACAGCATACTAAAACAAAAGAGGCTCCATGTAGGAATCGAGTCAAAAGAAAAGTACAAAATCCACAGAAAGGAAATAAATTTGTTAGGATCAAATGCACTGTTCTCACTTTGTATGATAATTTGAAACAACTGGTCTTGAAATTAGATTTCTACACACACATATAAGGTAAAGGTTCCCCATTGTCTAGTCGTGTCCTACTCTAGGGGGCAGTACTCATCCCTGTTTCCAAGTCGTAGAGCCAGTGTTTGTCAATAGACAGTTTCCGTGGTCACGTGGCCAGTGTGACTTAGACATGGAACGCTGTTACCTTCCCACCATGGTGGTATCTATTTATCTACTCGCATTTTTACATGCTTTCGATCTGTCAGGTTGGCAGGAACTGGGACAAGCGACCGGAGCTCACTCCGTTGCGTGGATTTGAACTGCTGATCTTCCAACCTTGCAGCCCAGAAGCTTGCGGTTTAACCTGCAGCTCCACCACGTCCCTGTTACATACACATACAGTATACACATTTTAAAATAATCTAGCCTGATAAGCAATTCTATGGAACTCAAAAGCTTGCACATTTTGTGCATCTCTAATTGATAGAAATAATTCCCACTTGTGGATTAACATGCCCCAATCTTTTCTTTAGATCCTAAAACAGCACTTACTGTTTCCAGCCAGAAGTTATTGGTAGGGCTGGCTGAGAGTGCACTGGGCTGCCTCAAGAAGCAACCTCAGAACCCACTGCAATGTTTCAAAGGATGCTGAAGCATCCCAGAATAAAGGACACTAAGCCCCTACCACAGACTTTAACACTGAAAGAGATCTTCAGGTATACCTGTTGGACTGTCTGCCTGCCCCTTCATTAGTTTCCCTAGAAACCGTCCTGCCATCAGTGATACTTTATAGAGCCAACCTTACCATGACCAGGAGAGTAAAGCAGCTGCCTCAGGCAGCAGGTTTTAGGTGTCATCGAAGAGGAGGAGGTTTTTAAATCATGTAATTTTTTCATTTAACGGCGAAAGATGAGGAGAGGCACTTGTATAGTTTATATAATTATAATAGTATAACCCTGTCAAGGTACTGTTCATCTTGATTTGGGTGAATGTGTATGCTATTTGCTGTTCAGTCTTAGGCAAAAAAAAAAGTCTTAGGCCAGTCCTGACCTTGTGCGGCTGGGCCAAACTCTGCTTAGGCCTTTTGGAATGTTGCATGATTAGAGCAACCATTAGTAGGTGCTGTTTTTCCCTAAGGTTGGGCTTTTTGCTTTCCCCCAAAGCCAGGCTTTTTGCTCTAACCACATGGAGTTCTTGGGAACACTAAAGTCCTTAGCCGTTTGCTTGCTCCACTGTAGAGATCAATCCTCCTTTACTAGAGTCAGAGTGGTAATGCCATTTAGGAGTCCTGGTACAATGTCAATGCCTCTCACTCAGAACCCGGGGTAGAAGTAAGGGCAACATGAACGATCACTTGCCCAGCTCCCTGCCTGGAGGAGGAAAATAAAACACATTTGGCTTCCCGGGTCTTGCTTCACTCCTAGCTTAGAACCCCTCTCAGAACTGTTGAACAGAGGTTTTTTAACTCGGCAAATCTAAAGGATTCTGGCAGGCATCTGAGGCAGGGTGTGGAGTGTTAGCTTTAATTTATCTCTGCACTGGTATAACTAATGAGCCGGACTCCTGGCTGTTGTAAATTGAGTTCTACTCTTTACTTGCCTTATAAGTCCAGCATCCTTCCTCACTTGCTTTGCTTTTCTGTTTTTTTTTTCTTTTTTTCCCCTGCCCCTTTTCCTTAGCTGTCCATAAATCTGGTAACAATCAGAAGCAGAGCAGGCAGCAGTGGGCCAGTGAGGCCGTGCAGGCCGGAATGAACGGGGGGGGGGAAACGGGGAGGGAGCGCGAGAGCCTGTGCTGGTGCCAGGTTCCACAGCACTTTTATAAACATGTTTGCCTTAAGCCAAGTGGTGCACATTTTCAGGCTTTATATGGGAAAGTACCAACGAAAACGGGGCCTTTGAGAATGCCTGGGGCTCCCGGCCCATGAAAACCTAGGGGAGCATGTTGTTTAGGTTTGTCCCTTGTAAACAAGCCTCAGGTAGGTGCCACCTAAGAGGCTGAGCGTGCCAGTGGTGACGTTTCCCTCTTCCACCACCACCCCTATTAATACTCTTCAGGCTCACTGGCTGTTTATTTAACCATAGAAAAAGGGACATGGAAGTCAGTCTGTTTGTCAGCCTCTCACTGGGCTTATGGGAGGGGGACTATTTCCTGCCTACAATCTGGCCTGGCTTTTGGCATGAGGAGGCCCCCCCCGACACTTAGGCAGACTGGGGCGGTACATGGAGGGAGGTGCGGGGGGACCCTTTGTCTAAAGTAGCAAAATATAATGGGGCATTCTGGGGGAATTAGCCCTCTCAGGGCTAGGGAAATAATCTTTTTTCATGAGCGAAGGCCCACCGGGCTCCATTTTGCACAGACTGCTTGTTGTCACCTTCCTTGAGGTGGGTCTCAGTTCTTTCTGACCTTCTGCCTACAATTATCAGCAATTCAAGGTTTATTTATTAATTCACGGGTGTTGAACAGGTTATACCATAAACAGATAAAAAAATTGCACGACTGATAGCAAAATAAACTTTTCGGGCATACTAGCCAGTGGGATACCCAGAGTTGTGTAGTGGATAGAGTGATGGAATAGGACTCGGGGGACCTGGGTTCAAATTTTACAGGGCCATAGGGACTTCCTTGGGGGTGGCACTGGTAAAACTGCTCCGTAAACATCTCAATTACCTTTATAGTCCTGTTAAGGTCTCTATAAGACAGTTTTGACGTGATCACACATGAACACAAACACACAGCCAGTTGGCTACTGGAATCACTCGCTCATGAGGAATTCACAAGTGTCCTCTTCCTCGGACAAATGGATGCACACTTCCTCACAGCTTTTGGTTTTACCTGGGCACGAGACTCTTAGTCTGTCTTTCCCTCACAGAGCCTCCATACTTTAATCTCAGCTCTGAAATATCACCATGTCCAACTGGTCATCTTTTTTGTTGTGATGGAGAAATGTGGGAACTTCCCAATGCCCGCAAACTAGAAAATGGGACTGAGTGTGTCCTCTGTCCCGTGACTGTTGATAGGGCAGGTTTGATAAAGAACTGGTGCTGCCTGCCCATACCTCAGCACCATTCACTCTCTGGTTTGGACTTTTAATTGTATCAATCTGTTTTCATAATGCCAATGGCGCTTGTGAATAGCTTGAAAGGGCATAGTGGCAAAAAGTAATCTTAATGTAATTTGAAGACCATCTGGTGCTACCCTTCAAAGATGCACTGGCTGAAATCCAAGAGCACAATTTATGCTGGGCAAATCTGATGGCGTAATCAGCGGTGGCTTTATTTTTAATAAAAAATTTCCAGTTTCTCCTCTTGAGGCTCCCATGTGGTCCTTTTCATAATGAGGAAAAGGGAAGGGGTGAGTCTTCAATTTCCAAAAATTGCTGCTACCGCTGAGGCTTTACCAGCAGCAGTTTTTGGAAATTAAACTCACCCCTTTTCCCAAGGGGCCCCAATGATCTCCCCACGATGCAAAGGATCTTGAGGCCTAGGGACCTTTTTGTGGAAGGCATATTGGAAATGTTTTATTTAAAAACACACACACACAAAACACTGCAGCTGATGGTCTGACCAGACTTACATGGCACATCTGTGGAAACCAGATTTCATCCACTGAGTCCTCAGGAACTATTTCTCTCGGTGGCATTCCATGGTTTTGTGGAGTATTGTGACTGTGAGTGGAGGAGAGTAATGCACTTAGAAATAGGGAAAAGGAGGAAGAAGTGCTATCTTGTTCTTCTTATAAAGCCACAACTTGAGCACTTTGGGTAGCCCTGTGCACTTTGTAACCAATGACAAATCTTACTGGTTCTCCTAGGGTTGTTTCTGGAGATATAATAGAAAGGAATTGCCATATGGGTTCAGATTATGGTTTTCTACACATATCTAAAAAGAGCAAATACTTTTAGCTAGCATGGGCTGCCAATCCTGTGGAGCCAGTTATGTGCTATCCTATAGGCATAGCTGTGTGGACCATTTCTTCTTTAAACATCTGCAGACATCCACACCCTGCTATCGCTTCTTGGAGAGGGGAATTACAACTTCAGACTCATATCATAGTGGATACTATTGCTAAAATCTCCATTCCTCCTTCCTAATTTGTTTGAAGAGTTTTTCATATGACTTAAAATTAGTTGCTAATCTTGAACTCAAATTTTCTTTCTGGGTTGCTCAGTAAAGATAGTTAACAGGTGGCAGAAATATAGATGCCTTCTAATACTTTATTTTTCCCCACACACTTTTGTGTGTGACTCTTTTGGTGTAATGTATGTTCAGTTAATAGGGATGTGGTGGCGCTGCGGGCTAAACCGCAGAAGGCTCTGTGCTGCAGGGTTAAAAGACCAGCAGTCGTAAGATCGAATCCTCGCGACAGAGTGAGCTCCCGTCACTTTGTCCCAGCTCCTTGCCAACCTAGCAGTTCGAAAGCATGTAAATGCGAGTAGATAAATAGGTAAAACGGCGTTCCCTAGTCATGCTGGCCATGTGACAACGGAAACTGTCTTCGGACAAGCGCTGGCTCTACGGCTTGAAAAGCGGGATGAGCGCCGCCCCCTAGAGTCGGACACGACTGGACTGAAAATGTCAAGGGGAACCTTTACCTTTACCTTATGTTCAGTTAACTTTATTCTTATGATAATTAATTAAAAATTATCGCACCACAGTGCCATTTTAAAGCAGTGCCTAGGCCCTAGATGAAAGAAAACGGCCCCTTTTAGCAACAGATTTTGATTAGACATTCTTATCTAACTACTGTGTGAGTGTGAGAAATAGCAGTGTGCACCAGCTGCCCCCAGAATCAGTTGTTTGTTACAACCTGCTAAAACACATAGCAACACTGATGAGAAATTAATAGGAGCATAAATAATTTTATTTAACAATTTCCACCAGCTACTAATCAGTTATATAGGCCCCGGACTGAGTCTGAGAAGGCAAAGCAGATCTCAGCTGTGCCTATCACAAGCCCTAAGATTGCCCTGAATGAAAGTGCTCCCTTCTCTTCCTCTCACAGGCCCTGCCCTCCTAGCAGACCATACACAATAGTGAGCACCTCTTGTCATGACAACATAGACATGTTTGGTCAGCCGCCAGAACATCCCTGCCAAGGCCTTCCATGTCTGAGCTGGGCAGCTGAATCTAAACTGAATGGAGGTGTTGTTGGTAATTAAAATGGCAGTTCAGACCCAGGTTCCTCATGCTGATCTTGATGCAGTTCCTGACTGTGCCTTTGCCATTTTGTAAGCCTGCTTGTGCCTCCCATTATAGAAGGTAGCAATAAAAGTGTAATTTGGCGATCTTCTCTCAATGCTACAGTCCAGTCCTTCTCCTGTCACTCTCTAAGGGGGATTAATTGAAAGGTAGACAAGACTCCTGTACCTTTAATAACTGAGTGGGAGGGGACATTCCAGCAGCTGTCATGTGCATGACAAGCTATGTCTGGCCAAATGTCTTCTACGTGAGTATGAAAGGTGCAGGAGAATTGTTCCTTTTTATATGTAACATTGACACTTTGAGCTGCCCTGGGAAAAGAAAAAGGTTTGGTTGATGGAATATATATCCCTTAAGCAAAGTATGTACTATTGTGGCTAGACGCTTGGCTGTATGAGGGAGGACAGTTCTTGGTATGGTCATCAGCCTTGAAGCTTGCCAGATCTTGTAAAGGTAAGTGCCGGAAGGAACATTGAGGAATGTCACAAATGGGAAATACTACACACCAGATGCCTCCAAGATTCTCAGGGGGGACTAGTCTTTAAAGTGCCACCACATGTTGTCTTTTTTCCCCCTCTTTATTCTTATTTTGTTTTCACCTACATAGTCTGGTAGTGACTGCAAAATGAAAGTCCATGTAGCAGAGCTGTTGTAAAGATCCACATGTTGTCATATACAGTATATGAGCTTTTGTGGACAAGTCCACCTCATCAGACATAAGAGAAGGAGTTATAACATGACAAATATTTGTACATGGCATCAAGGTTCTGGGTACTTATTGTGATAATATCACAATGTTTAACACGCTATGTGTCACATGGCCTATCCTAAACCTGAACTGGTCAGCTATCTTCAGGTGAGGCAAAAAATTTTGTTTATTCAACACAACTAAGGTAAGTTTCTATTAGAAGTCCAGTCAGCTTCTGTGTCCGGAACTGGGGAGGAATGTCTTCTTGTCCCTCGCTTCAGGCAACAGGAGGTCTTGAACCAGTCCTAGACATTCTGTATGCTTAACAAGGAAAAGCAGAAGGAGATGAACTCATTCTAATATCTAATATGAGGTTCAGGTCCCCAAAACACTATCCATTCCCTGGAGCAGATTAGGCTACTTGAATCTTCTCATTGTATGAACTGATCAAGCTTCATTTGAGTCTTGATGACCCACAGCCATCACTACAACATAAAGAAGTGATTCCAGATTACTGTATCAGCTTCACCGTGCTGCTGTGGGGTCTGTAGAGACCCAGATATCTGAAAAGGTGGAAGGGGTAGTGCTGCTAGGTCAACGCCCCATTCAATGTGATTCAGGGCCAAAACTGGACATTAGGCAGCAGGCCTTTGCGATGCCACAGAGGAAGGGTGAATGAAGGTTAGGAAAATGAAAGTACTTCTCGGCTAAGTGATTGTGGAAAAAGGCATCCCCTAAATCCAAATAAAACCCACCTTATATAGTACCATGAAAAGATAGAGAAACATTATTTTTGGGCAGCCAGTAAGTGGCTTGCATGCACCGGCTCCCTTTCTAGTCCCTTCATCTTGGCCTTGTCTTTTTGGTTTGCTGAAGATTCATAGCCACAACACACATACAATCCCTTTAGTGTTGTTGTACCAGTGAGCCATGGTGCCAACTGGGAATTAATAGAGGTGGTACTCATGTTTTTGAGTCATGCTACACATCCAAAAGTCCAACTTTTACCTCCTCCAGCATCACTTGTCCCATGATCTCTCTCTCTCCCTGCCTAGAGAACCTGGGAACTATAGGCCATTAGACTGGAGATGGCACATTCATGCCTGGCAACCCTTGAATTTGGGGAAGGGGGTCAATATAGCTGTGAAATAAAGTTACTTTAGGTCAGTACTAAATGATGCCAATCATTTCATTTTCAAAAGCCCTAGAAGCAAGACTGAGAGGTACTTAAGCTTTGTAGCTCACAGACATGCATGTGTCCCAATAAAGTTTTGGAGTCAGCATTGCTGATAAAGAACTTTGCTAGGACATCTATTAAGAACATTGCACTTATCTTTGCTCATCAATAGTCATAATTTATTTTCTCCTATGTGTTTGGAGTGCAATGGAGTTTTCGATTAGGTTAGCCAAATGCAAAAGAAGAGAGACTTCTGGACTGGTGACAGTTGTGCTGAAAAGGAAATTTCTGTAGATGTAGCTTTGTAGGATAAGATACTGAAATTACTTCTTTTAAGAGACAAACCAAAGTAATTTGAGATGCATGCAGATAACAGGTAATCAAAGACACATACAAAGGTAAGCTTAGAGAAGAGCATAACTCTTCCCCAATATGTCTTTACCCCTTAGAGAATGAAGACATTATATAAAGGGAGGGCTGCCCATTTGTCATGTAGGGCAAAGAAAAATATAGTACTTCAAATCTAACTCTAGGATAGCATCCTCCCCTCATCAGAGGGCCGCACACACTAGCTTATGGAGTGCAGGACAGTCTCTTGGGCACTCACACATCTGTTCTCCAATACCTTGATGAGATGATGTTGACCTGCCTCTCTGCCCCAGTATGTGTTGCCTGAATTACCTTCAACCTGGCTCTTAACAGGGCTGTCACATTATGAGACTACATCTTTAATTTAATGAATAATTACATTTATATACCACTTATCTTTAGGATGGCATATATCCTTTTCCCCACTGTGTCCTTACCACACCAGCAGCGTAGATCAGTTGATGAGAGTAACTGACTTAAAATCACCCAATGAATTTAATGGTGTGGCAAGGATTTCAGTATGTCTCTCCAAAACCCAGTTGAACACTGTGACCCACAACGTGTCACTGGTTTTCTCAATTAGTTGCCACTTTATGATACATTTATAGTGCAGTTGTATATATAGGACACAGTGGGGATTAGGTCTGGGTAAGTTTGTGTTTGTGTGTGTGAGAGAGAGTTTATAAGGTCTCTGTGCCGTGTAAAAGTGAAAACAGAAATCTCAATAGGGTAATAACCACAACTTTCCCCATGGAAATATAAAAAGCAACTTTCAGCTCCAGATTCTTTCCCTGTCATCTCCATGTAAAGAAGACAAGGCCATATGACAGTCAGACTGGTCATGGGTCCGTCAGGGCTGCCAGGAATGGTGGCACATTCGTATCACTTAACTCTGGTTGGCTTATACTCTGTGCTTTTTCAGCTGAGGTGTCCTTTCAGGCAGCCTAAAAGAGGATTGTGTCATATGTGTTAATTTTTATTTATTTATTAATTTATTTATTGCATTTATATGCCGCCCATCTAGACATAGTCTACTCTGTTATAATGTTAAATATGTTTTAATATCTTGCTCATGGATTCATAGTGTGTAAATAGAATCACAGAATCATAGAATAGTTGAGTGTCCAATCTGCAGCTCAATGCAGGAATAGAAATCGAAGGATATCTACCAGATAGTTCTCTAAATTTCTGTTGAATCACTCCAGTGTTGGAGCACTCACTGCCTCCCAAGGTAATTAATTGGTTCCACTGTTGCACTGCTCTAACAATTAAAGAGTTTTTTCCCTAATATTCATTCTGAATTTAGCTTCCTGTAGCTTGAGCCCATTATTATGTGTCCTGCACTCTGAGATGTTTGAGAACAGATCCTGGCCCTCCTTTGTGTGATTACCTTTCAAGTATTTGAAAAGTGCTTATTATATCTCCCCCCCCCCCCCCAGTCTTCTTTTCTCAAGGCTAAACATGCTGAGTTCTTTCAGTCTTTCCTCATAGGGCTTGGTTTCCAGTTCCCTGATCATCCTTGTTGCCCTCCTCTGAACTTGTTCCAGTTTGCTGACATCAACAAACTATACGCAGTACTCTAGATTATGCCTAACCAGTGCTGAATAGAGGGGAACTAGTACATCATGGGATTGGGAGACAACTACTGTTAATGCATCCTAAAATAGCATTTGCCTTTTTTGCACCAGCATTGTACTGTTGGCTCATATTCCTAGATTTGTTGATGTACAACTCCAGGATCTTTCTCATTCATAATATTACTGGGCCAGGTACCCCCCATCTTATAACTGTGCATTTGCCACCTCCCCACCACAAGTGTAGAACTTTGGACTTATCCCTGTTAAATTTCATTCTGTTGCTCAAGTCTATTAAGATCTTTTTTAATGTTGTTCCTGCCTTCTAAGGTATTAGCTATTCCACCCAATTTTGTGTCATCTGCAAATTTGATAAATATTCCCTGCACTCCCTCATCCAAGTCATTAATAAAAATGTTGAAGAGCACCAGGCCCAGGACTGAGCCTTGTGGTACAGTGGGGTCTTGACTTAAGAACGGCTTGAGTTAAGAACATTTTGACTTAAGAACCACTCTCATAGGAAAATATTGACTTGACTTAAGTACTTAGATTTGAGTTAAGAACTGAAAAAAAACCACAAGGGAGGCAGGGAAAGTGCAAAATTTGAACTTTCAGTTAACTGTTGGCCAGTGAAAAGGGTGCCTGTTTGCTTCCTCACTCCTCCCAGCGTTTAGAGAGTGGATTGGGAGACAGTCTTCGGACTGCCTGGTACTGCCTGGACTGTATTTTCCCTGCCTTCCCTGAACCTTTCTTGACCTAAGAAAAAAAGAAACAAAATATCCCCCTCTAGTGGTCAAAGGCGGAATAGCAGCTTCCCATTAGTTTCTATGGACGGAAAAGAGCAGATACGGATCAAATGGTTTTCAATGCATTCCTATGGGAAATGCAGATTTGACTTGAGAACTTTTTGACTTGAGAACCGCCTTCCAATACGGATTAAGTTCTCAAGTCAAGACGCCACTGTACTCCACTTTTTACCTTCCAGTTTGAGGAGCCATTGATACGCACTCTCAGAGTATTATTCTGTAGCCAACTGTCTATCCACCTGACAGTTCTGTCCAGTCCACACCTAGTTAGCTTGCTAATCAGAATATCACGGGGCACTTTGTCAAAAGCTTTGCTGAAATCAAGATATATTACATATACATCACTCCCACTGTCTACCAGGTTATCCAATCAAACAATGAGATAAGATTAATCTGGCAAGATTTGTTCTTGACAAATCCATGTTAGATTTTAGTGATTACTACTTTGTTTTCAAGATGCTTGCAGAGTGGCTCCTTCATAAACTGCTCCAGAATTTCCCCTGGGATTGATGTCAGACTACTGGTCTGTAGTTTCCTGATTCCTCTTGTTTGCCCTCTTTAAAGATTTGGACAACATTAGCCTTTCTCTGATCATCTGGCACTTCACCCATCCTCCATGATTTCAAGAAAATAATAGTGATTCTGTGAGTTCTTCAGCCAGTTCCTTTAATATTCTTGGAGGCAGTTCATCCGGCCCCGGGGTTTGGAGCCTATTAAAAGTAGTAAGATACTCATTGACTACTTGTTTGTCAATATCCATCTGCAATCCTATCCCCTCCTTTTGTACTTCACATTTGCCTGGAGGAGTATAGATTGTCTTTTGGGAGAAGAGGAAGCTGAAGTAGCAATTGAGCACTGCCACTCCTTAAACATCTCATGTGCTGTACTTTGAAAGCTGTTTTAGGGATATGGTTTGAGGACCCACATCACAGGCACCGGAATGCATGCTTTGTATGCAGAAGAACTCAGGCTCCATTATGACCTAACTGATTTTCACTCTGAGAGCCAGCAAAAAATTATTCTAGAGTTTCTGGACAGATACTAATACCATTTAGGGAGGACTGTCGGGTGGTAAGGAGACAGTTGAACATTAGTTCTGTGTTTCTAGGTGATTTTCGTTGTCAGTGCCTGGTCTGTCTTGAAGCTACCCATGTTATATTAATAATAATAATAGTTCACTCCAGTAGAACTCAAAGCTTACTGTGTCATTTGGCACACTGGGACTCATCAATTCCTGAGGGAGAGGCTGGGAGCTTAATTTTTGCTGATGATGTGAGGCTGGGATATGTGGCGGCTGAATCAGAGCTCTCCCCCCCCCCCCCCCGCACTGTATCTTTACTAAGAATGAACATTTCCATTTATAGAACCCTGGTGCCTAGGCTGACATCAGCATCCCACTAGCTTGGTAAACAGCCTTCGTGTGGTGTGTGTGTATGTTACGTGTCGCTTCCTAGAGCAAGGAACAAAATTGCTACTGGGGTGCTACTGCAGCATCTCTCTTGGCAGGGCTACATGACTGATGCCTAGCATTTCAAAACTATGTGGCGTCCGTGGCTCATTGTTGGAGATGAACAAGGACTGAGATCATCACTTAAGGATCTCCCATGCAAGGAAAGGGAACCTACAGGATGATTATATTGTATTCTTCTGCACTCCTGAGGGCGCAGGCAGACAAATTGGCCCTCATAACAGTGTTGCCCATGAATGGTGCACAGGACAGGTTGCAGTGCTGAGTTGGCTGGGTTGAACTAAGCTACAGATGAGAGGGGCAAAATCTGCCATTCAGATGATAAATCAAATGCACTACCAGGGCACAGTGGGTGGAAGAGACTGGTGCCACGGTCAGGATGTCAGGGATAACCCAACTGCCTTGCCGCTTCAGGATGATTTATTCCACTCTTCAGTCTGTGTCCGTCTATGGGAAGGACTGGCCTGTAGCACATGGTTTGCAGGTAGATGGTCCTAGGTTTCTTCTCCGGGTAGGGCTAGGAAAGCATCTTGGCCCAAACTATGGAGTTCCACTGCCAGTCACTGCCAGTCCTGGGCTGGGTGGACCAATATTCTGATCCTCAGCAGCACCAGTGCAACCCTTCCAGACTCCTGAGGCAGAAGTGCTGTCACAACACTCACCAGGTGAGAAGAAGAGGAAAAGGGGGAGAAGGAGGAGGGTGGTGCTGGTGTTGTCCTCTTCACTACAGCTGTCTGGGCAACTCCTCAGCTAGCTGTGTGAATAATGCCAGAAGTGCACTAATCAAGGTTTTCCACTGTCCAAGGTGATTATCTCAGTCTAGCTAATGGTCAATCATCCTGACTCTCGGCATAAGGCAGCTCCCTACGTTTCAGGAGTGGGCAGCCTGTAGGAGCTAGAGGCCACTTTTCTGCCCCCAAATGGGTGAGCATCTTCCCAAATGAAACCTGAAATGGGGAGATGTCCACTTCTGGTTTCATAGACCCCTTGAGATATGGTTTTGTTTTTTTTTTTGGAGGGGGGGGTATACTGATATAAGAGAAATTTGCCGCCTTAGGATTTGTTTGGTTTTTTGCCAAAAAGGTGGGGGGAGAAGGATCCAGTGGCCCACAAAAAAGGGTGGGGCTGCATAAAGCCCCCAGGTTGCCCATTGCCCACCTCCATCATAGTTTTATGAAAGTATCAAGTTCTGAGGGGGTGGCCATGTTGGTCTATTGCAGCTCAAACAACTAAGACAAACATGTTTTATCTGGCATCAGGTGTACCTAAAACGTGGGCTAGAGTCCACTACAGCTTATTCCAGATAAAACTTGTTGGTCTGTCAGGTGGCGCAAAATCCTTGTGTGGACTCCACCCAACCTAGAGAACATGTTTCGTACTGCCCTTGACTAAGGAATCTTTTATTCGTATCCTGTCTGAAGGTTTAATGCCTTCTCAGCTCGGTTAAAGATACTTCCAGATGAAGTTGTGACTCTGCAACGGAGGTCTCTTTTGTGGAACATTGTGGGGCTTCCATTTATAATGCTCCTCTGTTTATTCTGCTTTCCCTTCAGATTCGTTATTGAAGGGAAAATGATAAAAACTGCTCCATGCTCTTACAATTTTACAGCTTCTCAATATCCTCACCAAAACAAGCAGCTCACCACCAGTCCCTACATGAGTTCTTCCGCTGTCTGGTGCCTTTGCCTGAGTCTTGAGGAGAAGACTCAAGACTTGGCAGCCACCCTACTTTAAGAGCTTTTGCACCATTTATTACCTGAAGAAGGTATGATAGTTTTCTTTGCTTCTGATGGTAATTTACTGCTAACAGCAACCAAAAGACAGTGTGCATCCACTTCAGCTTTTCCAAAAACGGTGATGTGGGGAATGATGGTGGAGGATGGAGGAAGAGTTCGGCAAATGCAGGAAGGCTGTACAGAGATGAGGGTGAGGAGGATGGCATCAGAACACATTGCAAAAATTCACAAATGAAAATGGGTGATTTCAGGATGAAATCCTCTGGAAATAGCTAATGTAGGCACAGAACTGTTACAGTGCATCTTTCGTCCCACCTTAGTCTGTTGCAGAAAAAAACAGAGAGACCCTCCTAGTGCCTTAAAAGCTGAGACATTTATTATGCACACAGAGCACTCTGACCTCTCAAGAAGTGTCTTAAAAATACTATAATTCTCTCTTTCTCGAGTTAAGTCTGTCTATCATTCAAAGACTTTGTTGGCTGCTCTCGCATAAAACTAGCCTGTAAAAACCAGCCAGTTTAACACGTTGGCCTATTATTCTCCGATGGGGTAACGTGTCTTGCTAGCATACAGCCCATTTTTTGTTTGGGACACTGTCACCTTTTCACCAGGCCATGCACTGTATGGCCACCTAAAATTTCTGAACTCACTTGCACTCCGTCAGCTGCCCACCCCATCTCATTTGCTCAAGAAACTGAGAAGCTCCCAAAGTCTAGAGGCTTCTCACTGGGCAGGAAGCCAGGTTAGGCCTGTTGCTTAGAGATGGTTCTGAAATTCTACACATTACTACAACATTCAACTGATTTCTTACCTCTGGGATATAAACAATCATGTTACCAACAGCTTATAAAAGCCTTTTTCGGGTAATAAGTGGTGTAAAAGTTCCCAATGTAAAGTTGCTGCAAGATTCTTTCTATTGAAAACTCAGGCAAGGGCATTAGATGGTGGAAGAGCTCATGTATGGACTGGTCAGAAGCTAACTTGCTTTGGCGAGGGCATGAAAAGAATTTACTGGAAAAGAATTTCTATCACTTGTATGTGTGCCATACATTTCTTCAGAACAGAATGATGTAGAGCGTTGGATGCCTTCATCTACCCATAACAGCTCTGTTCAGTTCTTGTAAATTCAAGCCTTTTGCTTTCCTTATTGAATCAATTCACCTCTTATTTGATATTCCTCTTTTCTTGCTGCTTTTTTGGGTTATGGGCCCCTAAACTTCCCTAGTGAGCATTCCTACTGGCCATGCTGGTTAATGAGCTATGAGAGTTGTAGTCCACATAAAAAATAACATCAAGCCTTCCAGTGTAGTTCTTCTGTGTGAGAAGGGGGGGAGGAGATAATTTTATTGATCCTATGTAGTGTGCCAGCTGTTTTATCAGCAGCAGCACATTTGTATTCATTTTTTTGTCCTGGAGTCATTATGAAGCTGGGCTTTTCTCTTAATTTAGCATGGACAGGATCTATCCATAGCTGATTACAACTGGGTGCATGTTGAAAATTCCAAGAGTGAAGATTCAGAGAAATCTATCAGAAAGAGGCTTTCAAGGTCCAGTTGTCCATATTTGGTGCAATGCATGCTTCTCTGTCAGTGTATCCGCTCACACAGCTGGAAGCACCACAGAGATGTACAAGGACAGAGACAATAATGAAGAGAAGGGAATAAAATTGAATAAATTAATCACATTTATTATATTAACATTCTTCAATTCCAGTTGTTAATAAATGGAAATTAAAAAATTACAAACACTTAATCAGGGAAGATTAAACCATTCTCAAATGCAGAGAAAAAAAGTCAACATTTTAATTTCTACAGTATATGTGATGTATATTTGTTAAGAAAAGAATGATATAAACTGTCAAGTGCCTCCTTCTACCTAACCAAAGGTGCTTTTCAGACTGTTAAGGCAGTGCTGGGTACTTGGGAAAGTCTTTTAAGGCACATAGTTAGGGGAGAAAGTTCTTACTGGCAGCTCCTAAAAATTATAGCTCACTCTCCCAGCATCCAGGTAGATTTGTAAAGATTTAAGAAATAAACTTAAAAAGTGGATAACTATTTATTCAAATGTGCCCTAAGATACTTAGTCAGTTTCTTTGATTCAGAGGAATGATTATCCACCAGAACATTCTCATGTTTAAGCCTCACTAAAATCAGTGGGGATTCACTTCCATGGGGCTTCTAAAGCTGAATTGCCTGGCAGGCTTTAGCTTTTAGTTTTGATGGTGCAGTAGTGGAATAATTATCTTATCTGACAGGGTTTGTTTTAAGACTGAATTACTCAAAGTACTCTATTTTAAGGCTGTTACTTTAAGAGTTCTAGAAGTTGTCATTAAAAAAAAACAGAGCATTTCCGAACTGTGGAATTACTAGAGGCCAGAGTTACAGAAAATAATTGGCATATAGAGGAAAGATACACCACTCCAAGTAATTTTGGTAATCTGATATCAGGGGGCAAAATGTATAAAGTTTCACAAAAGCTAAATGTTGAGCTGTGGGAATGGAACCTAATACTGTACATATTTGCACCCATTTCCTCAATAGTGACTCTGGATCAGTCTCGTTCCCTCCTCCCTGCCCTTGGTTTGCTGCCTGTGAAATGGGAGCAATCATCTCCTGTAATGAGGGCAGCTGAGACAAAAGGGTACAAAAATGCATTTCACAGTTATATCAGTTCAGTGCAACACTCCGAGACAGATGGCTCCATTCCATTCGCTGAACTTCCTTGGCTGAACTGGCTGGCGTTCCACAGCAAAGTTGTCTCCCTGAGGTTTGCAGGAGCAGAATGCAGAGCTGCGGTGTAATAGGAGGAAAGCGAGTGCAGCGTGCAACTAGAGGCACATTTTGGGGCTCAGGCCTTAAAAGAGACAGAAGGTTGATGTACATCTCTACTGCCAGTTGCTTCTCCCAGTAATGCACAGCACCCAATATCCGCTGGCCTGGTACCAGAGGTCGGACAAGTTACTTTGGGAGGCTACACCTGCCAATATACAGCACACCTTCCGTGCTGAACAGGGCTTGGGGAATTATGATCCATATACAGTAACTTACCCAAGCAAGGGAAGCATTTACAGCACTGTAATATTTGTGGTGGTCACGGGATGGAGTGCAGCATCAGTGCAGGGAATGACAACTGGTAGGACGGTCACAGCTAGAACTTTCCAAATGATGGGTTATCTGTATAGACTGGCCATAAAACCCTTGCAGTTCTTCCCTGTCTAGGCCGCACAGATGTAGTGCGCTCCCTCAGTTCAATGAAAGAAAGTCACAAGATTGAAATCTCACCATGCCATTCCCTTGGCAGCATCTTTCTGCCACTTTGCAGGATGAATTCCTTACCACAGAGAAGAATAGCACATATTTCCAGCAGCAACCAGAGGGCTGAGCAAGAACGAGTGCCTCATCCAAACATGGGGTGGGGAGGTGCTCAGGCCATGGGCTGCAATATGCACATGGCGTCAACCACTGGTGCTGGCTATGGCCAGCAGCAGTGACCATGAGTTACCTTGGGCACACGGTGAACATGGCAGAAGGAGAGTGAGAAAGAGCTGTGAAATCTTTTGTCTCTGCTGAAAGTTGGGAAATGCTAGTTGAAACTAAATTGTAACATTTCACACCGTTCAGTAAACCTGAAAACCAAAGAAGTTATTTGATCTTGCAGCAAATTATTAGATTATAAGGTTTTGTTTGGAACAGGTGCAAACTCTATGAATTAAATCAACAATGCCTCGGGGAATTTGGGAATGCTTGTACAACTAGGAAATGTGTTAATTTTGTTAGAAGCATAGGTTCTAATGAAAGGAATCAAAGCCTTTACCTTTACAGATGAAAATACAAGAGCAAACATGGAAGAAGGGCAGGGAGGGGAAATAAATAAAACAAGCATACATGTAAGGATGCATATGCATTGAGGTTAGTGTCCCTAAGCTTTTTTCGTCCTTAATTAACCCTATTGGGGGTTGTCACTATTAGCAGACCCAAGAGGAATTGGTGTGCTTCAGGAAAGAGCTGTACCAGTGCTTGTGGTCTTTTTGTCATTTGTTGGAGTGGTCCTCAGCAGGGCTGAAGAGGCGGAAGACCCAGGGAATAAGACTATGTTTGAAAAGCAGGTGGGGAAAGACATGGGAAGGTGGAATGGAGAGGGAGTTCCACTGCATGTCTCCGTGTCTTTTTAAAAGGCCTACCTGACTGCTTTCATAAGTGCACAGGACAAATGCTCAGGCCCTTGAGAGTCTTTAAAAACAACCAATACATCAAAACAAGTTTTGAAAAATGGTGTAGGAATGGGACACTATAATCCACTGCACTGCATTTGATGTAAGTACTGGGTGCATAAGCTAGGAGTCAGAGGGTCTGCATTATCTGACAATAAAATATTAAGATTTAGTGCAAGGGGGGAATTTTCCTATAAGACAAGTGTCATCAGAGGAAGAAATGTTGAGATCCTAAAGTGACAGGTAATACTATTTCAAGTTATTGTGAAATGGGATTGACCCATCCCTTGGGAACTTCATAGCTTGCTTCAAACCTATAGCTAGTTTTCTGCCTCTGAACTTTCAGAACAAAAGCATGCATAGTCAAGAAGGTCTGGGTCCCCCCCCCCCCGAGTTAAAATAGGGAAGCTAATGAGAAGTTCCAACCAGACTTGGCAGAGGTGAATCATCTTTTTCCAATGATTCCCCAGTAATTCAGTATAGTTGTTCCAATGCCAGTGATAGTCTTGGAACACTCCCCACTGATGGGGCCCAGTACTTCTGCAGCTGTGATGTATCCCTGGACATATTTTTGTTCTCCATCCCTTCACTCTCTTCCAGCTTCCCTCCCAACAAACTTTTAAACAGGGCCCAGGAGTCCTTTGACAGAATGGCTCCCATGGGAATCCCATTTATTTGCTACTGTCCTTCCTCCAAAGCATTTTTTCAAGGGAGCCAGGCCCCGCTACTACTACTACGAGGCAACAATGCCCACTGCTCCAGCTGATAACTTACAGATTGAACTCCTGTCACTCGATTCAAGGTCATCTACTGAGTCCCATCCCATCTGTCCTGAGCAGCCTCAGCTGAGGCATAAAGACCAGGCTACGGTTGACCCAGCTGTATCGCTCTTCTCATTTTCCAGTGTAGGCCAAATAACATTCCTGTGGTGGGCACACACACCTCCAACTGTGTCAAATGCCACTGAGAGCCCTTCTCCAGACGGTGGACAGATGTCTCTCTCCAGGATAACAGTTGCTGATTCTTGTCAGGACAGCACACATCTTCCTTTCATTTGGAAGGCAAATTCAAATACCCTGTTTGTGAGGGTCCAGAGTTCCCTGGCCCATAGGGAGGGTCACGAGCAGGTCCTATAGCTACTGGCTTCTAAGGGAATTAGAAGGGTGTGTCTAGGTTTGTCTGTGAGGATTTAGGTCTCTTAGGTTCCTGACCAAGTTCACCGTCACTTGTTTTTCTTCATGGTGCTTTCCGTACCTTAGACCGGCAGAAGGCTCGATAGAAGCCACAGATTATGCGGTACATCCAAACCACGTTGAGCACTTCCAAGGCCAGGCTGGGCCCAATCCAGGCCAACTGCACACCCAAGCCCAAGCGCTCATACTCAGGAGTTCCATACCAGGAGTATACCTGTCTGTAATAGCTGGGGATGACGGCAATACGCACCAGGAAGAAGACTACTGTCATGGCCAGGCCGTTGGCCAAGACCAGGTGGGAAGAACGTGGCCAGCCAGCTGTGTCCAGGAACCACCTGAGGCAACAAAAAATAGCACAGATGAAGAAATGCAGCTAAGAAGACCCAGACACTGCCTATGAAAGGCAATGCCAGGAAAGTAAGCCACACAATCATTCCAGATCCTTAACTGCGATATCTGCAATAGGTAAAGACACATCCCCTTTTCTCAGCAGGTTCTCAACAAACTGCATTTGAACTAGGGCTGCTGTCATGGATTCAAGCATTTGCTCCCTATATTCTTCATTAAACAGAAGCCCCATGTTGCCTGTAAACCAGAGACCCATTTGACGCAGAGGAATCTAGGAATTTAAACACCTCTGATCCAATAAACACATCAAAGCTGAGGGAAGATCAGTACGGCTTCTGTCAGGGTCAGTCTTGCCTCACAAACCTTTTAGAATTCTTTGAAAAGGTCAACAGGTATGTGGAAGTGGGCGGACCAGCAGATATTGTCTATCTGGATTTTCAGAAGGCGTTTGATGTAGTCCCTCCCCTAAGGCTGCTGAGAAAACCCCACACTCCAGGGATAAGAGAGCAGGTCCTCTTATGGGCTGAGAATTGGTTGAGAACCAGGAAACAGCGGGTAGGTGTCAATGAGAGAGGTGAAGAGCGATGTGCCCCAGGTATGTGTCCTGGGACCGGTGCTTTTCAACCTGTTCATAAATGACCTGGAGACACGGATAAGGAGTGAGGTGGCCAAGTTTGCAGATGACACAAAACTTTTCTAGGGTGGTGAAGACCAGAAGGGGTTGTGAAGAGCTCCAGAAGGTTCTCTTCAAACTAGGAGAATGGGCAGCAAAATGGTAAATGCATTTCAGTATAAAACTTTAGTTATTAGCTGATGGGTTCTGAGTTGTGTCTGTGATGGATCAGGAAACAGATCTTGGTGTGCTGGTGGCAGCTCGATGAAAGGGTCAAACCAGTGTGTGGCGGCAGTGAAGAAGGCCAATTCCATGCTACATCTCATTAAAAGGGGATTGAACATAAAATAGTCAACCTTATACAGTGGTGCCTCAACTTATGATCATAATCTGTTCCAGAAGATGGGCGTAACTCAAAATGGTCGTAAGTCGAAGCACCATTTCCCATTGAAATACATTGAAACCCCATTACGTAATCTGTTCCCCCCCAATAAAATAAAAATAAAACACTGCAAGCCCCATAGGAACGCATTGGGGCCGAAAAACAAACACACCAAAAAAGAAAACACCAACCAAAACAAACAAACAAACAAACAAACCACAGCCAGCCCCAATGGAATGCTATGGGACTGGGGAAAAAACCCACAACCCCCCCCCCCATAGCCAGAGCTGGTCGTAAGTCAGGACATTTGTGAGTCGAGGCACCACTGTACACCGAAAGGTCTAGTGGCAACCGGAACATTTTAGTCTTCTATTACCATAACTGCTCAATCTCAGTTTGTAAGTCTTTGTATTTGGCAATCTTTTCAAATTCATTCTTGTCTATTCTAACCTCCGCAGGTATTGCCACATCTCCTACCCAGACCTGCTTCTGGTGGGGCCACTGTGAGATACAGGAAGCTGGACTAGATGGGTCCTTGGCCTGAACCAGCAGGCCTCTTCTTATGTCCTTATGTTCCTTTCAATAATTATTAAATCAGGTAGTTTGTGAGCCAGATGTTTTACAGGTTTAAATTCAAAAGTCTCATAATATTTTGACTTCTCCGTTTTCAACAACTTTTTAAGTTTTATGATCCCACCAGTTTTTAGCCACTGATAGATCATATTTCTTACAGATATTCCAGTATAATAACACTGAAGGTGAAGGTGAAGGTTCCCCTTGACAATTTTTGTCCAGTTGTGTTCGACTCTAGGGGGCGGTGCTCATCCCCGTTTCCAAGCCATAGAGCCAGCGTTTTGTCCAAAGACAATCTTCCGTGGTCACATGGCCAGTGCAACTTAGACACGGAACGCTGTAACCTTCCCACCGAGGTGGTCCCTATTGATCTACTCACATTTTTACATGCTTTCGAACGGCTAGGTTGGCAGGAGCTGGGACAAGCAACGGGCGCTCACTCTGTCGCATGGATTCGATCTTACGACTGCTTGGTCTTCTGACCCTGCAGCACAGGCTTCTGCGGTTTAGCCCGCAGCACCACCACGTCCCCCTACTGCAAGTTTATTATGGCTTTCCATAGTAACTCTAGAACTACTACTTGTACATCCTGCCTTGTAGGACATAAGGTAGTTTACAGCATAACACCGTTCTGAGACTTCATCAGTTCATTAATGCAAAATCCATAGCGTATTGATTTCATTTTTAGGACTTCTCAAATTTCTAGTCCTCAGGGCTACCATACCTGCAGTTCCCCCCCCCCATTCCAAGCTGCCCCCTCCCAAAATTGGGTTATTGGGGCCCCTGTATCAACTGGCGTACACAGGTTCTTGAGCCAGGTCCTGTGAACTTGTAATGTTTGCTTTACTCACCTCAGGTTCACAAAGGGTGTCGAGAGCTCTGAGATCAGACGGAAGTTGGCAAAGTAGGGCAACACCCCACGACTCTGCGGGGAGAGAAAGGGAAGGCCTAAGTTTCTAGATTGGCTGCTTCCACGACGGTGCCATAGGTCTTGCTCCTTCCAGTGGCAGAAGACTTTAAGGCACCTCTGAGATGCTGAGCCGAATGCCCTCAACCTCCCCTCCTCCCACCAGCAGGAAAGCCAAGCCAAGCGTTGTTAGAGAGCAACAGAGCAGAGTGCCAACCCAGCCAGACCCACTCCATGCCATCCACACCTTTGGGCATCCTTGATTGCTTGATTGTTCAGAATAGTGTGACTGGCTCATACAAAATCATGCCAGGAGGTGCAGAGCAAGGAAACTTCCTCTATAGTATTTATTCTTTTGATATGCTGAACTTTTCACTAACAAAACATTTCAAGAAAAAGAGTAGCTCTAAGTAGCAAAGTTTCACAATCTCTAGCCTCACCTCACTTACCATTTTACTGGGTTGCTTACCATCTGTTTAATTGTCTCCCCCCCCCCTTTAATGCGCAGCTTTACTACCAATATAAAAACCCCAGCAATCTCTTTCTGATGTGATCCCGGCCAATACAGGATCATGAAGGAAATATTTTGAGGTTAGTCAGGTCAAACATGTGATGGAAAAGCCAAATCAGAGTGAGGACAGGAAGTATTGACCTAATTCCAATTCTGCTGATTAGATTTTTTTAAAATCTGAAAGTAGCACAGGATCATATGAAAATGAACCAATGCTTCTTCCCTCCATCGCGAATAACAAGGCAAATTTGCCACATTCCACAGTCCTAGTTTTCTCTTTCTCACAATTAAAGACTTTTAAGGAACGTGTACATAGCTGTTGCAATCACATTTGTTGCTGGCTCTTAATGGCAACTCAATGCTTTCATAGCAGTTTAAAATTGGGGTGAACCCTATTAAATATGGAGGTCAAATACTGAAATGTGTCAGAGCAGACAAAACTTCCAAGTCAATGCAGAACTCTTTGTCAGGCAAAATGGTAATTCCCCCCCCCCAAACTCTGCAAGCAAATACCTCATCTGTACTTAATCTGGCAGAACCAACTCCTTCACACCACCCCCTTGAAAGGAGTAGTTGATTCTTTCAGAAATATCCTGGGGTGGGAGGATTCGTGGATCCCAAAGGTTATGAGTGAGTGCAGGCTGGGCTGTATATCTCTGCAGAGGAAAATAAGCAAAGGGGATTTCATGATTTTTAGAGCCTGAAGAAGAGAAATAAGAGCCAGAAGGGACAAGGAAATCTGCACCAAGATGTTGCGAGGCATCTTCAAGTGTATGTTGAAAGAGATATTAAAGGGAAGAAAAATGTCATGAGAAATAGTGTTGAAATCTGTGTTCCAAACTACCTCAAGCTCTGCTTACTCAGACACAAGCTCCGCTTCAACTTCCAAGCAGGTTTGGGGTGAGCCACGGTGTAGTCCTCAAAGCCACCCAAGAGCCATAATTAAAATGTTTTTATTAAAAATTATTTTATTTTAAGGCCTTATTTCTGCTCTTAGAGAGGATAGTTTGTTTTGTTTTGTTTTGTTTTATTTGCACTGGAGACCTGCTAAGGCCTCTCATGCCATCATACAAATCCAAACTGGACGCCCAAACACCTCTTCCTGCCCCCCCCTTTTTTTTTTTTTTTGGCTTGCTTGCTTTGTGGATGAAAATGGTGAAAAAAATATAGGGAAGGCAGGTGCTTCTTGTGCCTACTGTATAGCTCAGGAAAGACATCTGACTCGATCTTCCTTCCCTCAGGGGCCACTCAAGGAAGCCATGACTGAGCTGGACACGCCATGGCAGGCCCAGCTCCTCCCTGCCCACTTAACAACAGAGAGACCCACGAAGGATTTCCACTTTAAGAGAAACCTGTCAGTTCCTTATTTCTGGTAGAGAAAACGGGGGAACTGTGCACCATGTCACAAAGGGATTGGGATCATGGATGGAAGAAGACATCCACCTCTGCTAGGTCATTTTCTTCTGACAGGCTGTTCTTCTAAGTGGCCATGTTCTTCTTTAGAGCGGCTTGTTCTTAGAGGGTCCAAACGAAAAGAGAAGCACAAGCTCTCACATACAGAGAAACTACATTTCTAACCCTCTCTATTAGGCTGTGAAGGAGGGGGAAGAATAGGGGAACGTTCACTGGTCTCTCCCTATTTCAGGCCTTGTGTACTTTTGTTCGGATTGAACCAGTTTCTGTGGCTTAGAAGGGGGCAGAGGCCATGTGGCATTGACAGCTAGAGAAGAAGAGCAGCAGAGTGAAGGCAGAGTTGGGTGAAGCATGGAGATTTATTTATTTATTTTTGTACAAGAGAATGGAGAATGAAGGAAAGTTTGTCTCCCCACCCAAACCCACCCCAACAGCGACTAAAAGGACTCTGGAACTAACCAACACGTATCCATAAGCGTATAGCGCCGCCAAGTGGTGGCAAACGAAAAGGGAATCGCCCAGTGTTCTCCAGTAGCGTAATAGCAGCAACAGATCTAGGATTCAAACACAACACACACATACACACACAAGGAAGGTTTACTAAGAGAAGTACAGGTAGGAAACGGGCTTCAAACAGAAGGTGGGAGAAACATAGGCCCTGATTTGCACCTTCTTACAAGGGCTCCGCTCCTCTTGTTTAAATAGCTCGCCTATAGGCAGGAACGTAGCATATGTCCTGGCACTGACATAAAAGGAACAGAAAAAGCATCTCTCTGCGAATTTCTTCATGCTGGGCTGAGTGAGATGCTGGCAGTCTGGGCACTAAGCTCACCTACTCAGCAGTGTGAAAGGATGCAACCAGTTTCCTTCAACAACAAATGAAACAAAAACCAACAGCCCATCATATGCAAACATTGCTCTCTTTCTCTGTCCCACACCATGGATCTGCTGAAGGAGGAGAGAAAACTGCATAGCTGCTTTCAACGACATCATTGATTCAGAAATGCAATTAGGGGTTAATTCCAGAACTGAGTGGGAATGGGGTGTGTGGATTCTAGTGCTAATGAATTCAGAACAGCTCTCTGCCCCCCCCCCCCCATAGTCCTTCTCAGCCTTTCCATCCTATTTCATCCTGGCCCAGTTTCCTCAGGACTTCAGAATCTGACAGAACTGGGATACAACATTCCACAAATTCTGAGGGGGAATAATTTTAACTGGAGGGAAATCAGACAGAATTCTATTAAAATCATCAACATCATCATCAACAACAACAGTTACAACAACAACCATAGATTGTTGATAAATTCAAGGTTGCAAATCACGCCCACTATATCTACCAAATGATTGTATTGATTGTGGAATTTCAAGTGGTTTAACTCCCACCCCAGGCTGTCTATTAACAGCGAACAGAATGCATGGACAAGTCTGGACGGCGAGATCTAGCTTGCTGTGCTCTGCCACAGCAGCTGAATCAATGAAGGATGCAATTTGGTGGTGGTGAGGAGGAGGTATATCTCTTTTTTGGGACAGAGGCTTGAGGTGGATGGCCTGTTTCCAAAGCTCATCCTGTCCCTTCCATGCCAGAAGGATACAAGAGGGAACCATTTTGAAGAGAGCCTCCCACTTGGGCTCTGGCTGTGTCTCTGCCTCTCCAGAAGATAGTTCCTCATCTAGTGAGAGTCTATTGGACCTTGTTTCTCACTTGGTTCCCAGAATCCTCTTTGGCATATTCTTAATGTGACGGTTGGTCATATGACCAAGAGCTAAAGCTCTGAATGACTCTTAGAATGATAGATACATAGATAACAATAGCCATCTTGGTCAGTCAAAATATTACAGACACCATTGGGTCTCCATATGGTACAGACTTGGTTGATGGTCTAAATGAAAGAGCAGATCTCAAGGGTGTGTGGAAAAGAAAACCAAAGAGGACTGTGGCAAAACTTGCCTCAGCCAAAGAGTTTCCCATTGGGGATGAGCGAGAGTCATCAGCATATCAGAATGTGTTTTCAGCATGCTCAGCTGAATCAAACCTCAGAGTGCCATATTGAAGAATAGTAGTTGGGAATGTCAGCTGGATCACTATTAGCTCTTAGGCAAGATTGAAAAATACAGTAAGAGGAAAAGGTAAATGAAATCCCCTGAAGGGAGAAGAATCTCTGAAAGCAAATGCCTTATGTAACCCACTCCCAAACCCTGCAACAGAAGTCATGAGCTGCTGTTAATTCTAGGCATTAGAAACATGGAGTTCTGAAGAGAGGATGGGACCCACCAGGCCCTTCAAAAGAATGTGATGCCTCCCTGCACATGTTGGAACAAAATAGGGCCTGTAAACTACCTGTAATCTAGTCTTTATTCTTTTAGGGAATTTTGAGGAAAGCCCTGTTTGATAGCCAGTTTCATTTGTATTACAGTCATTCATGTACATACTTCTAAACTTTCATTGTCTGTCACAACCACCTACCCCTTGCTATATCAATCTAAAACATTCACACACCAGATACACAACCCTCAGGCCTAAGAGGTCAAAGGAACAAGGCTCTGGCTGAGCCTTGATACTTGATGAGTATCAAATACAAAGTAAAAGCTGGTGTATTTTGTCATGCCTATTCCATCACCAGTTTTTGAATACGTTACAGCTTCCCCTTGTACCTGTATTTATAAAACTAAAACAGTACATATGTTTTGTTGTTTTTCAGCATGTTGGGCATCTCATTGGCAGATAAGGCGGGAGACAAAATGTTTTAAATAAAGGTAGGAAAAAATATTTAAATAAAACAATGAATTATTAACTGCATAAAAAGTGAGACTTTAAATCCAAGTCTGTTTAAGTTGAGGGGAGGGGAACCAGCCCGTGGACAGGAAAACAAACATATTGCATCACCATGTATACAACACTGCATTTACTTTGGATAGTTTAGTCCCACTTTCCTAGCATAAGCAGCTTGGAGCAAAAATATTCAAAATTGTAAATGTGAAACAAGCAGAAAGGACACCAGTTTTTCTACAGCTTTGTCCGTGCAGAGGAAGAACTCTGTCATGGCTTGCCCAAGACATTACACTTCCTGGGGCAATGGTTAAGACAGGGCAGCTGCGCCAAAGCTGATTGGACCGGCAGTTGCATTCTGGTTCTCTGCTAACAACAGGTATCTTCCACCACGCCTGAAGATGGCAGGCTACTGGGCGTGGGGGGCGGGACAGGTTACACGGCATAACATACACAGTTATGCCCTTCAAGAGAGAAAGATGACCAGGAGGAACAGGTGAGGGTTTGTCACTGCTGCCTTCCCAACAGCTGCCTTCTTCCTTCCAAGAAGCCTACCTGTCACCTGGCCATAATAGAGAAAGGCAGGGGCTGCCACAAGCTCTCATAACAATCTGTGTTGTATTTATATTGATTCTTTTGAGCACAAATTTGAGTTTAGAAAGGTTACTTGAACAATAACCCCCAGAATTCCCTCAGCCAACACAGTGCATTTCCCCCATTTTCTTTCCCAAAACGTAATGTTTCCCAGTTCTGAATCCACTAGGAACATCTCAGCTGAAGGGCACATTTCCTGTCCATTTTAATGGGCTCATTCAGAAGGTGGGCCCAGTGACATTTGCTGCAGGCAGGGGATGGAGGAGGAAGTCAGATCACAAAAGATGCTCAAAATGTGTGGGTGGAACAATAACTTTCAAGTGAATCAATGTGGCAAGGACAAGGATAGCCTTCCAGATGTGAGCTGATTATATGCCACCCCACAGTGCTTAAAGCACTCTCTGGGGAGTTTACAAGCTACACATTGCCCCACTCCCTGCCATGAACTAGGTACTCAGTTTACCAACCTCGGAAGGATGAAAAGCTGAGTCAACCTTGAGCCAGCTACCTAAGTCCATTGGGATTGTATTCAGGTCATGAGCAGAGTCTTCACTGCAGTATTGCAGTTTAACCACTACACCATGAGACTTCCCCAGTAAGCTGTTGGGCTGGTGGCAATTCAAGCTTCTGCCATGCCCTTCGCCCACTTACCATAGACCAGATAACCACAGGTGATGGCGACATTCAGCTTGACCAGCCAAGGGTCTCCCCTGCAAAGGTGACATAGTAAGTAATGGTAAAAACAGTAGGGACCTGTTTCTGGGAGATTAATCCCCTACTGGCAACTGCCCACTTCTTTTCCCCAAGCAACGCTTTCCCGCATAGGGTGTTGCGGTGAGATAGCCCTTCTGACTTGTTCTGGTGGCTCTGAGCAGAGCCAAATTCCCCACCTAGCACAGTTCTCCCCCCCCCCCAAAAGGCAACCTTTCCAAGGTCTAGCTTTGCAAGACTCCATCAAATTTTACCAGCGGTTACGTTGGTGGGTTCAGGGTGCATTAGAACCAGCAGCCCTTCAGACAAAATAGCCTCAAAAACATTATGAAGCACAAGAACTGCCCGTAGAGGTAATTCTCATGACATACAGACAGCATCTTGCCTTGGAGGTTTAGTCTATGAATTACAATACAGTACTGTAGTTAGAATCACAAGGCAAGAAGAAGCATTTTGAACTATGTCAGTGCTAATTCATTTTGCTGTTGACATTCCTTACTAACAATTTGGCAGCTCCTCACAATACATAATTAGCTGTTAGTTAATATTCTCAGGTAATGTTCTTAAACCAGATAATTTGTTCCATCCTTTTTTTTTACACACATATACACAAAAGGCATGAATTCGGTGTCTTTGATAAACACTCCTGTTTTTATCTGGGAAAAAATGTATACATGTATAGGTCTGTATATGTTTTTTTTAAAAAAAACATTGAAATTTAAGCCAGGTTAGTTTCTGAAGGTCCTGGAAGACACTAAAGGGTTTGAACTGGTGAATCGTTATCTCTGCTTTACTGGAACATGTTGACCTGACCTTTTCCCCTAGGAAAGGGTGACAGGATATTCCACAGATCATCACCAGTTCACCAAGACCAAGTGATCTGGGAAGCCAATGGGGCTTTGATGGACTGACATGCCTGCCTCCTGCCTGGTTCTCCATCCTGACCCACATGCTGAGGGTCAAGGCCTTGTGCTCTCTTCTCTCCTTCCATCTCTTGGAATCGGTCCACCTTCCTGCCCCCTCTCTCTGGTCTTTGTTTACTCCTCTGATCCTGGATGCCCACTTGGTTTGAACCATTTATTTACCTCTTTTTCTGGCAGCCAGTGGTTGGCACAACAGACCCTGCAGGACTTTGATCGCAGGCCTCTATGCTAATTTAAAAAAAATAATTAATCCAATCTTTAAAGCCCATTTTAAAAAAAGCCAATCACAGTGATTTAAACAATTTAGGATACTCTCATGCTATCTGTCCTTCTTGTCACTGAGCAATATTTCCCTTTTAAGTTTTGGAGGTCTTGCACCTTCTTTTGTTTTACATGGCCAAGATGCCCCCTCCATGAACATGCCTGTGGCCTTCTCACATCCTTCTCACCTTTGCTCATTTGCTGGTCACTGCTTCTCTGCTCAATCCTCCCCAGAAACAACATGCTCTAAAACAGCAATGATCTGAAGGCAGGTAGCCAGGTTTCTTATTTTTATTTATGATGTTCAGGGTGAACCTCTCTCTTTTGCAGGAGATAGGTTAAGCACCAGTTCTCAGGGTGCAGCTTGGTAAGGGAAAGCTGGTGAGAAACTTACAGAATCAACAGGAAATGATGGGAAAAGGAGAGCGGGGAGTAAAAGTGGCCAGTGCCTGCCTGCTAAACTTTAAGGAAGATTTCAGCCAGCCAAAGCAACATCAGGTTAATGAAAAACAGAGATTGATGTCAATGTTATAACAAAGAAAACATGTTAGTTGCAACTAAACAGATCCCAAATAAAACGCAGGAGCACAATCCAGCGTTTTTGGTCAAGCAGACTTACATGCACTTGAGAAACCCTTGGGGTAGAGAAACCTGTGCCTCTTCAGATGTTCTGGGACTTCAGACTTCCCATTATCCCTTACTAGCAAATGTTAGTCAAGGATTCTGGGAACCGTAGTTTAGCAATCTCTGGAAGGCCGTATGCTATCCAGCCTGTGAGATCTAATCCTGCGGCTCATTAGGCAAGTGTTCCTGTGGCCATGCCAGCCAAAGGATTCTGAAAATTTGAAGTCCAGGGAAAGAACCTTGCCAAGCTCTGATAGAAAGCAAGGCCTGAAAGACTGCAAGCAGAGTAGAAGCAACAGAGCAGAGGCAGGAGGGAACATGGCTTCTGTAGCCAGTGTAGGCACCTCTTGGGGCTCAGCGCCAGCCTTGGCTCAAATGCTCCTGCCTTGAGCTGACCCCACCTCACCCCACTCAGTCCTAAACCCCAAGGAAAACAAGAGCCCATTCTTCCCCAGCACAAAACAGCCCTTTATGACTTACCAGTATAATGGGACTGGCTAAGCTCACAGGCACCTCCTCATCCTCCTCTCCTTTGCGGGAGAGAGCAAGCTGGGGTGGGGGGTGGGGGAATGGATGCCTGCAGCTAGGGTGGTAAAGGACATGCAACGAGGAGGAGAAGGAGGGGGCTAGGAGCAAGCAACGTGGACTGCTCCTTCTTACCAGATAGGGTTGGCATTTACAGCATCGTCAAACCAGAGGATATAGAGGCAGAAAAGGCCAACTATCACTGCATGGAGAGTAGACACGCACCTAGGGAGGAGGAGGACGGTGACATGGTCAATGTTAACCCATGACAGGTGTATTCTCTCTCTCTCTCTCTCATGTGCACACACACACACACACACACACACACACACACACACACACACACACACACACAGGTCAGTATCCTAATGAGTTTCCATTGAGCTGAATGTTCTGCCAGCTTAGTAACAGATGATCAGCAGTGATCTCCACGAAGAAAATCTATGTGGAGTTGCTGCAGCCAGACCGCTAACTGGCACTGGTTACAGGGAGTATATAACTCTTGTATTCCAACAGCTGCCTTGGTTGCCAGGTCTGTTTCTGGGCTTAGTTCAAGGTGCTGGTTATGATCTATAAAGCTCTCTATTTAGGCTTGGATCCTGGCTATCTCAAAGCTACCCTATATGAGCCTCCTTGGCTTTTAAGATCTTCTGAGGTGTCCTTTCTCTCGATCCTACCACTCCCACAGACTCAGTAGGTGAGAGGGCCTTCTCGGTGGCTGCTCCCAGGCTTTGAAATACAATGCCTTGAGAGGACGCCAGGTTTGCCTCTCCCCCCCCCCGCCCCCAGCATTGATCTTCCACTGGCAGGCAATGACTTTCCTTCTCAGGCAGGCTTTTATGCAATAAGTGGAGGTTTTATGAATGCTGCATCTGTTGAATTCAGAGACTTTTAAAAGCATTTTAATGGTGGTTTTTTAAAAATGTCATAGGCTTAATTCTTTTAGTGTTATGAATTATCGTGCTTTTAATTATGATTATTGTGTGATTTTAATTGACTGTCTGCCTCTTTTGAGTCTCCTGTGAGGAGAAAGGCAGTGTATAACTAACTAACTAACTAAAACTAACTTGCCCTCTGCTTCTGCAGTGGCACTCCTTGCACAACTGGCACAATCCTGTGTTATTATGCTGCTGGGGTTTACTGGCCATGATTACACCTTGCAAAGCGAGTGAGTCTTCAGTGTTTTGTTCATTGCAAGGTACACTGATATCCTGCTTTCTCTCCAAGGAGCTCAAGGTGGTACCCAGGCCTCTCTTCCTCTCCCTTTAGTTTCACAAACATTCTGTGGGATAGGTTGGACTGAAAGAGAGAGAGAGAGAAAGAGAGAGTTTGGCACAAAGTGGCCCATTACATTTCATGGCTCATTGTGAACTTGAACTGGCTCTGTCATCTTTTAGTCCAGCCCTTTAACTCCTTGCTATATACCATGTTACTTTTTTCTCATGCCTTCTCCCCTTAGTCAGTCACCTGCTACAGCCTGTTTTACTGTGGTTACTGTGTTCCCTGGAGATTCTGACACTGGACCAATAAGGAATATGAAGGGGTTGCAGGCCCTTCAGCTCATCTGCCCAGTGACTGTACCTGGAATTCCATTCATTCTGCTTGACGGAGGGAAGGGTGGCGTAGCTGGGGCTCAGCGACAAGGACAGCTGGGGGCTGAGAGCTGAGAAGGAGAACTGGAAGGCCACAAAGCTGCCGGCCACAATACAGTAGCCCAGACGGGTGGAGTCCTCCATGGAGTTTCAGCAACACCTGCAAATCAAGAAATGTGGGTGGGTATTAGAGGGACACAGAATGAGCTGCGCTTGGGACTGAGATGTGCTGATGCAGAGCTTCAAAAAGTTACTTTTCTGAACTACAGCTCCCAGAAACTCTCAGCGATGGTGTTTTTCGGGGGGGGGGAATCGACTTGCTTTGTTTTGTTTTTTTGTTGAATTACATATAACACTTAGACTATTTATGGTGCTTAGACGACATGGCAATAACACTGCAAAGTCAAGCCATGCTCTGATGGCTTTTGCCTAAAACAAATGATACGAAATAGGAAACCAAAATGAAACTTATGGTCACCCTAACTGATGGACATAAATTTCTATAGCTTGTACCCATACTACACATGCCATTGACGGGTGTGGTTGAAATGCCTTGTACCGCCTCCCCCCCCCCCAGCTCATAGCATCTGGAACAAGTTTTTGTTCTTCACTCCAATACTTGGTCCAATCTAATCTCTTTTTCTGAAACAGGACCAGAAACGGAAACACAAGGAGCTGCCTTATACCAGGTCAACTGGCAGGGTTTTTTTTTTTTAAAGTGTATCAGTTGGCATTCTTTCCTAGTTGTACCTGAAGGTCCCCTTAGGGTCTCCCATCCTAGCAGTAACCTTGCTCAACCCTGCTTAGTAGCCACAATTAAACAAGTGCAGGTTATTTACCTAAAATTCCCAGAAACAACATGCCCTAAAACAGCCGTTATTTGAAGGCAGGTAGCCAGGTGTGTTGCTTTTATTTCTTATGTTCGTGCCTATGCCGTGCTTCTGTTTGAAGATAGACGGAATGACAAACTCCACAATACTATTACATCTACGACAATCAAATGTTGGTTGTCCCATAAATGATTTTAAAAAATGAGCAACAACCCAAAGCCTACTAGATAATTTTATTTGTTATCCAGCTCATTACTCTCCAATGAATCCTTGCTGCCTAAGTGGTGAAAGAGCAGGTCCTTAACGTGCAAAGGCTGCCTGAAACAACTCCACCTTACATTTCCTCCTGAACCCCTATAGAGATGCCTTGCTTTTTAGGGACCCAAGAAGATGATTCCAAAATACGGGGCAAGAACATGAAAATATATTTTCTTAATCTATTCAAGCCTCACAGCTTTAAGAGTTGGCACCTACAGAAGAGTAGCACCGGACAACCTCAACTGTTATGGGGACTCCTATGGGTAGAAGTGGTCCAGTAAATTGACCTTTTTTTTTTTTTTTTTTTTGAGGGCCTCTGTTTAGACACTTTGAGCAAGAGGATGTGAAACCAGGAAGACACTCTGGTGTGATCCAGCAGGGTGTTTCTTAGGTTCAGAAGGATCTCACGTGAAGGAAGGAAGAGAAAACAGCCCTGGGCTATCGCAGGCCCGAAAATGCCTTCTAAGAGCAGCCTAGCAAGCCATGGAACTGAAGGGAACGAGCCACACCACAATGGCAGCCGGAGAGTCTTCAGCTAGCTTCTCATTTCCTTTAAAAAGCTGCTGACGTATCAAACAAATTAAAAGCAGCACTGAAGCTTTTCAGTTTGACACACAAAAAAATTAATGCAATTAATTAATTAAAAAATTAATCCAGAAATTAATGCAAGAAATGCTTCAGCAGAGAGTAAAGGACATAAACTAGTCGGACAGGAAGCAAGGAGGTAAGAGAAAGGAGACGAGGTGGGGGGGATTCAAGGCAGTGGGTGAAAAATACACCTTCAGGTAATGCAGGACTCATGTTCACTTTGTAATTTGGGTTATTCAAGGACCAAGCTTAACATAACATTTGTGAATAGTGTAATGGATTTTTTTAAAAAAAATAAACCTAGTACAAAATAGGTATTCATAACTGGATTTAAAGAGGAGGGGGGCAGGTGGGCTATTGGGATGGTTCCAAAGAAGGAAAGGGTCAAGTGGGGATTTCTTTAAGCATGAGGGAAAAAAAGTTATGCAAGCGCCTAATGGTTGCAGAGAAGATGGGGCAAAAAATCATGTTGATGTTCTGTAGAGATGCTAAAACTCAAAACAGTGATAAGGCAACTCTAAAAGCAGGGAGGGGAGAAAGGTGAGCAGGACAGACAGAAAGGCTGCATCAAGTGAGGCACAGCTGAAGACAGAAGTTGAAGAATAATAGTTTTTAAGTAGCACAAGTACCTACGTATAACAATTTAAAAGTAACAAAGTTACTTGTACCTAACCATTTTTGGGAGGGAAAACAAGGGGTATAACAATGTTACATTTGAAAAGTAATATAATAAACAGGATCAAAATTACCTCACTGAGATAAGAAGTAATGTTTCTAATTACTTTGAAATCTATATAAGCTGTTTGAACAGGAATGTTCAGTTTTGCAATATTCTCTTTTCAATCTTAATTTTCTACCCTCTCACTCAAACACATACATAATGGAAAGTGATTAAAAAGTAACAAATACACTTATCCCAGATATTTCTAAATTTAAGATGCTGTGGGAGGAACCTGGGATCTTCTATATACAAATCTTGTGCACTAGTTGTGGCCCTTCCCAAAAACAGAAGCCTCTCAGTCCAGGAAACATACCTGGGCCACGGCAAAAAAGTGTCAGATCCTGAAGTGTAAAATCCAATAACCGGGGAAGGAAATTTTGCAATTCAGGCCGAGACAGTTACCATGGGAGGGAGATGAAAACCTTTCTGGATCAGCTACAGTTTCCCCCAGAAAACACATCATGGAACTCTAAAGCATAGCTACATTCTCTAGTTGGGGCAGACAACTGTGAGTTTTCAGGTTTTGTTGGATGGAAACTCCTATAATCCTTCATCCTTAGCAATATTAATTATGGCTAATGGTAGCTGTAGGTGAAAAACACATGTGGAAAGACAAGAGGTGCACAACCCTTCAACAGGAAAAATGTTTCGTGTGTGTTAGTCATGAGTATCAGAGTACAGTAGACAATACAGAGAGGGCTGGGCCAGTGGTCTGACCCAGTACAGTATCTTCTATATGGTACGTTCATTCCAAAGAGATGATGTACTTCTCAGAGGTTGGCAACATTCCCTTCCGGATTGCAATTCTCCATATATTCAATTACCATAATTTATTTATTTAAAATATTTCTATGCTGCCTTTCTCCTTAAAAAGGACCCAAGAGGGGCAGGTATGGCCACTGACCATGTTGGGTGGAAGATCATGGAAAGTGTAATCCAGAACGAACGAACGAACAAACAAACAAACGAAAGAACGAAAGAACGAATGAACGAACGAACGAACGAACGAACGAACGAAAGAAAGAAAGAAAGAAAGAAAGAAAGAAAGAAAGAAAGAAAGAGGAACTTTCCTAAGTTTTAGTGATTATCAGGTGGTGACATGTACTTCCAGAAAGTAACCTTGAAACTGTAATGTGTTGGATAATCATGAACCAGGCATTTACAAACCATAGTGGGTGCCAGATCTTTAAACCAGTTGAGCTACATGCGAAAGAAAGTCAAACAGTTCCCCCTGATCTCTGAGGGACATTTTGCACGGTAGTCTGGTTGCAGACAAGAAATCTGATTTCCATATTTGCTGGTCTGAGCCAAATTGCATGTTAAAGGTACATCCTATTCAAGGCCCAGATTCCAGGCGATACTTGGAAAGGTCTGCTGCAGGGCAGGGCAGCGAGGGATTAGGGTTGCAGTCCTGTGCATGCTTCTTTGTGAGCAACTGCCACTAGATTCAGAAGGAGCTTACTTTCAAGCAGCTACACAGAAGATTACATTGCTAAAAGCAAGGAGTAGGTAACAGAGAGGAAGAGGGTGGTCTACTCACTGAAGGTATTTTGTCTAAGGATTCCCACCACCACTTTTATCTAGCTGAGACTAAACCACAGTCTGGTCTCCTACCTCATTTATTTTCAAAATGTTCTCGTGCATAATGCTGTAAGAGTGCATTCTTTACCCGAAGTATTCTTGGCTGCTGAGTAGAGATGGGAACAAATCAAAAAATGGCAATTCATTTTGATCCGTTATTTGTCAAGGTTAACAGATCAACGAATGCAAATATACAAATATTCTTTGACAAATCGATGAAACACTCTGTCTGCAATTTTAAATGGCTATGACACTGGCCTCCAACCACCTAGAGCCACCAAATGTGCAGGGAAGCTTCCTCAGACACTTTTCTACAACTCCTGAAAGCTTGGTGAACATTGGACCATGGACCACTGAGTTATATAGTTACAAAGAGGACTCCCCAGAAAAGCTCCGCCCAGGTAGAGACTTCAGAATCACAATGGATCTTCCTATGTCTTTCCTCAACACGCCTGCCAACTTTGCTGAAGATTGGATATCAGACATTAAAGTTATTCACCCACCAATTGGGTCCTCCCAGGCGAGTTTACCACATGGCACAGAAGCCCATTCTGCCTACCGGCAGCCGATCATCTGATCAGAAGCCAATAGGCAGCCGCCCCCCACACACAGCCAGCCACCCCAACAGTCTACTCCCACACCCTCTTCCTTTCCCTACCTTGGCCCTCACCGCACACCCACTGACACCCCCTTACCTTAATAGCTGCTGCCAAGGTCACCATCAGGCCTTTGCAGCCACAGCGTGTAAAAAGGGAGACTGGCTGCCCTTTGCAAAGATGGCGGCTATGGCTTCATTTAGGCTAGGGAAGCTGTAGCTGCCATCTTTGCAAAGGGCAGCCTGGATTCCCTTAAGGCAGGCTAAGGGAATCCAGGCTGCTCTTTGCAAAGATGGCAGCTGCAGCATCTCTACCCTAAATGAAGCTGCAGCCACCATCTTTGCAAAGGGCAGCCAGTCTCCATTTTTACATGCGTGGCTCCAAGGCCAGAAGACCTCAGCAGCAGTGATTAAGGTAAGAGGGTGTTGGTGGGGGTGGGGTGGAGTGGGGCCTAAGGTAGGGAAATGAAGGGGGTGGGGGATTGGCTGTGGTATTGGGTGACTGTGTGGGGTGTTGGCTACCAGAGGTTGAAAATTCAATTCTTCACTTTGCCACCTGGAAAAAAAGAGCCAGCTTGTGTGGCCTCGGGCAGGCTGCACAATCGCAGGATAATTTCTGGAGAAGGGAAAGGTAAACCACTTCTGAGTATACCTACGACAACCCTGGGAAGAGTCAACATAAGCTAGAATAAACTTGACGGCACATCATTAAAGACCTGCACAATTCCCTACTACAGTTCAGAGAAGTTTGTTAGTTTATCATAGAACCTCAAGTAGCTCACCAACCACAAATCCCTAGATTTCTTAGGATGGAGCCTCGGCAGGTAACATGAGACCAAACTACTGTAATTGTACAGTTGTAGATTTGCTCCAAGTGGGATTCTAGGACTGGAATATTCAGCATCTTTTTTTTCTTTTCTAAAGAAACAAATTCCAGCTACACAGGGCCTGATCCAGCCTTGAGCTGCAAAGGGCAGAGATGTAACCCTTTCCTCTACACCATTTCTTTATTGAAAAGGTGTTATTCCAGAACAGCTATTTACCCTAGCTGGAAAAAGACAGGGAGGCATCATGAAGCAGGCAGGCTTATATGCTTGGCCTTGTGCCAGAGCCAAGCCTTCTTGCTCCTGTTCAACTCTCACACTGCCCTACACCACCCATGGAGTTAAGAATTACAAGGAGGGCTTCCTCTGAATACCACTTGCCCACTTTTATAAGGCTGCTGGGAAGATCTTGTTTAAATGATTTCCGATCTCTATTTTGATCTGTTTTACCTGAATTCAAATGCTATGCTGTTTTATGTGCATAGAAAGTACTTCTCAACTTTTAAAAGTGTACCTGCATTTTATGATTTGAATGTGTGTGTATTTGCAATTGAGGGCTGGGGGACTTCGTCTTGGTAAGTGGCATCAAAATATATATATGAATGAATGGATAAACTGGACTGTAGGTTTTTGGTGGTGGCACCTCCACTATAGGACTCCTTTCTGCAGTGGCAAGGTGGTATACAATTCATACATGCTGCATATGCAAAACCCGAGTTCGGAAAAGTTACTTTTTAGAACCACAGTGCACAAAAGGCCTCAGGTAACAACAGGACTGTGCTAGCTGGGAAGTTTTTTGGGGGGAATATTCAAGAAAGAAAGAGAAGAGTAGTGCTGAGAGGTCCAAGCCCTTGGCTCTCATCTCTGGAGGTAAGGATGGGAAAAACTCAAGTCAACAGCCATGGAAGGCAGCTGCCAGTCAAAGGTGATGCATTTCGGTCAGCAAAAGCTAGCTCTTCCTAGTCTGATACCTGCCAGCCACTGTTACGCAGTCACTGGTGCTTGTCTTCTTTCACCTAATGACCTTTGTAATGTCTTCCAACCTCATCATTCTGAGATAGGTTTTAAAAGCCTATTAGTCAGTGAACATTAATGTGATTAAAACTATCTTCTCCAGTGCACTCATAGGCACTATAAGACTCCTTCTCATAAGAAGGTTCCATTGAACTCTTGACTTAAGTGTGCATAGGTTGGCCACCTCTACAGCTCCACATTGCAACTTGCTTTGTATCGACCAGAGAAGTCTAAAGGTATATGTTTAAACTTTAAACCTACATCTTGGATTTGGCTGGTGTTACACAGCAAGCAATCTTTAACTGATAAACATTTCTAAAGGAGTGCACAAGTTTAAAGAAGAATGGGCTTATCCACCCAGTTGTGGCAGTTTAAGATCTTCTCCAGAAAATATAGTGCTGTGCCCTACATGTTGCTATAGTTCACTTGATTCTTGTGCCACCCGTAAAGTAACTTTTAAAAGCACAATTTTGAACCTGGAAAAGGGGGGGGGGGAATCACTATGGACATAATTTCTCTTGTTTAATATGGATGACTTGTTTCTCTTTCCTCTTTCCTGATTTAAGTGGAACCAGCCTTTTAAATGTATTACTGAACTTGCACTCAGTGACATGTACATTTTAAACTTGGTATTGTGCAAAGCCTGGAAAACTTACACCTTTGGACTACAATTTCCAGAATTACCCAGCAAGCATGGCTACCACCAGATTTTGAGATCAAGTCCAAAAAGTAATTTTTCAAGCACCAGCTGTTCGTCTCTGTGTAGACAAGGCTCAAATCAGTCTACAGAAGATAACTGAGATCTAGAATAAATATATCAATGTTGACTTCTACCAACCAGGGATGGGGACTTGACTTGCAGGACACGCCATCAAAGTTGGACTTAAGCCGCACTGGTGACTCAACTTGGACTTAGTTGTTTTTTTTTTCAATGATTTGGACTCAACCCATGTCTTGGAACCCACCCACCTCTCCCTTTTTTCCTGTGAAAAAAACCTTGTTTTTAATAGTGACTCAGATTTGAGGCTTGGTACAAAGACTTGGATTCGGGATTGAGACTCAAAGACTTGACAACACTCCTAGTGCTAACCAACGAATAGCATTAAAAGGGCAGGTATTATTAAACCATGATATGATGGTGTCTGAGGGAAGTCAGTTCTCACATTACAGCTCTGGTTCTGCTAGAAAGGCTTCCAATAGACAGCAACTACAGTGGCGTCTGAGAATACCTTGTTGGAAGAGACAGTAATGCTAGGAATAACTGAAGGGGGCAGGAAAAGACCAAAGATGAGATGGATTGACACCATAAAGGAAACATATTTATTGGTTTATTGAATCTGTATACTGCGCTGATTAATAATAAACACTGAGTGGCTTAAGGAGAAAGGCGAGGAAAAACTATTTTAAATAAATAAATGAAAAATAAATATACATCCAATATAAACAAAAATTGCATAGAAAAAATAAATAAATTTCTAAACACAACTTCCATATATCAACACAAAAGCAATTTCTAAACACAACTTCCATATATCAACACAAAAGCAATACCTGCCCAAGAAATCAAAAAATGGATTGATGGTGAACAGGCAATGCAAAGATGGTTAATCCATACTGCATAAAGAGAGGATGATCTCAGAAGCTTCAGTAAACAGCCTTGTTTTGAGCATCCTCTTGATATCTATGAGGGAGAAGGCCAGGAGCAGCTCACCGGGGAGCTCATTCCAAAGGAATGGGGCTACGGCCGAGAAGACCCTGTTTTTAGTCGACCTCCTTCATGGATGGGTGTGAAGACAGGTCATAAGGTTATACCATTAACCAGATCTATGCATATTTCCCCAGAAGGTTCAAAGTCTCACCTGGAATGCACTGGCATTTCATTCTGTATAAACATAGGCAAAATTGAGCTTCATAAGAGTGTGGTTTGATGAACCCACTATCTTGTTAAAAAAGCAACTTTTCATAAATAAGAATGCGGAACATTTCATTGCCCATTAGTCATTTTGGTTACAGATTTTGGGATATAAAATTCAAAGCACCTGGAGGATTGAATGTTCTCTACTGCTGGCCAGAAAGGCCTTGATCACATAAAGGACTTTGCGCGCTTGCAGAAGGGCAGCAAAGATGGAGCCAGCCTGGCCTCTGGTGGGAGGGAGTTCCAGAGTTTGGGAGCAGCAACAGAGAAGGAGGCCCTCTCTTGTGTCCCCACCAAACACACCTGTGAAGGTGGTGGGACTGAGAGAAAGGCTTCTCCTTTCTTTTTCTCAGGCTTTATTTATTATTATTTATTTAAACTATTTTAATGCACCTTTCTCAATAAAAAAGGACCCAAGGCATTTTACAGTGTTCAAAGACAATATCTGAAGCTAAAAACAGAGGCCTGGAAGGAAACAACTAAAAATCAGGCCTTCTTGGTGGTGGCCCCTCACCTTTTGAACACACTGCCCATGGAGATTCACCTGCCCCCCCCTTGCTGGGAGCTTTCAAGAGTAAACTGAAGACCTGGTTCTTTTGTCAGGCCTTCCCACCAGCTAGTACTTAGCTCTTACTCTCGTCTTCACCATCTCGGATTTTCATATGTCATTTTTTTGTTTTATTTTTATTGTTTGTTTTAATCCTATCTGTGTTTGATTGTAAACCACCCAGAGTGGATTTCTCCAGATCGGCAGTATAAAAATCAAGTAAGTAAGTAAGTATACAAATACTAAAAAAGTATCAAACAAACACCACGCTAAAAAAACGCTAAACAAAAGCAACACCAAAGCCCATTCAAGGCAGTAAAGTGCATGGCTGTAGACAAGGACCATCCCCTTTGATGCTCCCCCACTGAGGCCAGCTAGCCTGACCTCTTCAGCTGTGACGCTAGTCTTTGGGACCGACTCCTTGTTTCCTAATACATGCCTCCTTTTTGACAACCAGATGCTCTCATCTAAAGGGTTTCCTCTTCTGGAAGGCCTCTGGTCTGACTGATTTTACCAGGTTCTCTCTGTGTTCATTGTTGTTTTGTCATTTTCTCAGCTCAGTAAAACTGTCCAGGAGAGCTACCTTTCAAGGTCTGTGTCAACGTTGCAAAGGACTCTGGGAGTCCCACAGCTCTCTCAGCATCCAGGTCTGTGCCAAGCAGATAGGAAAAGAGCATACAGACCTAGAGGCAATTCAGTACCATTCATCATAGTCTCCCCCCCCCCCACAAGGCCAGCATTCTGTTCAATATTTACACATGCAAAGCTCTGGCTGTGAAAGCTAGCACAGGGACCTGATGATTATTGCTACTGACACTTGGCCAGGTTGCGATAAAGGGTAGCCGAGTGGTCCAAGCAAAATAAAATACGTGCAAAAACACACACCTGGCAAAATCAATCTTGCCATGAACTTTTGGACTTCTAAGTTCTTCACACTGGTACAACCCTGATGAAGTGGTGTATTGATCCACGAAAGCTTGCGTATCGTACGATTGTTTTTTAAGTGTTCTATAAACCCATCACTTGTTTTTGCATTTGTATTTTATTTTGAAACGTTCCCGCACCAACTTCCTCAGTGGATGCTCTGTGCTGGTGCATGTGTAAATATCGTATAGTATAGCATACTGGCCACACTCTTTGCTGTCTGGAGGGGGGGGAGTTAGCTAGCACCCTGTTCCTGAAAGCCTTGCCTTTCTCTCCTGCTTTCCAGCTGGTAGGGTTGTTTGCCTTTACACCCAAGTTCCCTCTCTGCCGTTTTTTTACTCATCAAGCCCTCCTTGCCAACCTGGGTCTCCGTCTGACTGCAGTTCCTCATGGCTTTCCCACTTTTGGAAACCCGCCTGACGAAGGGTGCTAGAGAACTTGAAAGCTCTCCCCTTTTAATGCATCCAAGTACATAAAGGTGTTGCTCTCTATGAATGTCCTTTTGTTCCTGTGGCGGAACACAGTGGCGGCTGTTTTCTGCCCCTGATCTGACTGAGGCTGGGCTTTCCTTCCTTCGCTCTTGACGGCTCAGACCGTGCCTCCCTCCTGTCATCTTTCTGCCACAATAATTAACCCCACAGACTGCAGTTCGCGGGGGTGGGGGGGGAAAGAAGGGCTCCAATGTATGGGGGCTCTCGCCCACCCACTCCCACACGCCTGGGATGGGGAAAAGGATGGCGCAGCCCACGAGCCAAGGAGACGCAGCGCCCAGGGGCGCAGACCCATTGACAGCAACGGGACTTGCGAGTCCCATTCATTTGCGCGGGGGCCACTCCAGTTCGGACGAAAACGGGGGGGGGCACCCTCGAGGGCACCCAGAAAGAGACCTCCGTGTGCTGGCCGTGGCGAGAGCCGGAGCCCCTTGCGCGATGGCCGCCTCGCTGGCCCCATCCCGGCTTTGGGGAAGAAGGGAAGCGGCTCTGCCTTCTCGTGCCCCCGGTGAAATCCCGGCCACGGGCGGGCGAAAGCTTTGGCGCTTGGCTCGAAAGACCATCGACGGGCCCCCGCCATTGCCCGCGCCCCCGTCTCCCACCCGCGGCTGGCGCGGCGTCCTGCTCCGCTCCGCGCCGGGGACTCACCGCTTTCCAGCCGCCTCGGGCGCTGCTCTGGCCTGGACGACCACCGAGGGCAACAACACGGCGCCTTCCCAAGGCGGGGGCCACGCCCCCTCCGACGCCGACACCACCCCCACCCCCACCCCCGGTCCTCCCCCGCCTCCGCCTCCTCTAGCCGAAGCAGGGGAGAGCAGCGCCCCTCCCGCGGCCAATCCACCGCTGCCGCGCCGCCTCTGCGCCCCCCGCCCGAGGGCTAAGAAGGGAAGGAGGGGGGGAATCCCTGGGCGGCCCGAGGGGAAGGGGGCGGGGCAGGCCCGTTTGCCCCCCCTCCGGGGGAAGCGCGTGCTCCCCCCCCCCCCAAGATCGGAAAGGAACTCTCTGCCCTTCCACGTCGACCACGGATGCGGTCTTGTAGCTGTTGCTCCCCTTTATTTATTGATATTTGTAGAAGCCGGCAAAGAATCACCCACAGCGATGTTCCCGAGCATAAATCATGTCCCCAAAGTGCAGGTCCTGGTCATTCCTACCTCTTTCCACGTGGCACGGGGTCCACGTCCCGCGCGCGCGCTCACGCACACACAGAGAGTAATTTCTGCAGTTGCTCGATAGAGGCACACTGCAGTTCAAGGGGAGAAAATGACAAAGTTAAGGGCAGAATAACTAGCGGCACTAAACAGGCCGCCGTCAAGCGCCGGGATCTTGTCAACGAAGCCCAGCGGAGTCGGTAAAGGGCGCCCCTACGCGTCCCTGACCCGACAAAAGCTTCAGAAGGAGACAAATTCGTGGCTGCCAGCTAGCAGTTAGGCTCCCCATGAGCCATAACAAGGGTTTGCTCATTTCATTGGGATACTTTCATAAAGATACGTTTGCTCCAAGAACTGTGTTTTAAGACCCTTTTAGTCAGACGAGGTTGACATAACCCTCGGCCCAAGAAGTCAAAGGTACAAGGCCCTGGCAGGGTCATTACTCTCAAATGGCACAGGAGAAGGGATGGGACAGGGTGTCATTCAGAGAAGCTATGGGCTATGCTGTGCAGGGACACCCAAGACAGACAGGACATAGTGGAGGGTTCCGACTAAATGCAATCCACCTGGAGCAGGGACTGGCAAACCACTCCAGTATCTTTGCCAAGAAAACTCCATGGACAGAAACAAAATTCTCAAAGGTATGACACTGGAAGATGAGCCCTTCAGGTCGGAAGGCGTCCAACATGCTACAGAGGAAGAGCGGAGGACAAGTACAAGTAGCTCCAGAGCTAATGAAGTGGTTGGGCCAAAGCCGAAAGGACGCTCAGCTGTGGACGCGCCTGGAATGAAAGAAAAGTCCGATGCTGCAAAGAAAAATACTGCATAGGAACCTGGAATGTAAGACCTATGAACCTTAGTAGGCTGGATGTGGTCAAACAAGAGATGGCAAGAATAAACATTGACATCCTGGGCGTCAGTGAACTAAAATGGACAGGAATGGGCGAATTCAATTCAAATGATTCCTATATCTACTATTGTGGGCAAGAATCCTGTAGAAGAAATGGAGTAGCCCCCACAGTCAACAAAAGAGTAGGAAAAGCTGTACTGGGATACAATCTCAAAAATGATAGAATGATTTCAATACGAATCCAAGGCAGACCTTTCAACATCACAGTAATCCAAGTTTATGCACCAACCACCGATGCTGAAGAGGCTGAAATTGACCATTTTTATGAAGACTTACAACACCTTCTAGAACTAACACCAAATAAAGATGTTCTTTTCATTATAGGGGATTGGAATGCTAAAGTCAAGAGATAAAAGGAATAACAGGTAATTTTGGCCTTGGAGTTAAAAACGAAGCAGGACAAAGGTTAATAGAGTTTTGTCAAGAGAATAAAATTGGGATAGGAGTATGACAAGGCTGCATATTGTCCCCCTGCTTATTTAACTTATACGCAGAATACATCATGTGAAAGGCAGGACTGGATGAATCCCAGACTGGAATTAAGATTGCCAGAAGAAATAACAACAACCTCCGATATGCAGATAATACCATTCTGATGGCACAAAGTGAAGAGGAATTAAAGAACTTCTTAATGAGGGTGAAAGAGGAGAGCCCCAAAAATGGTCTGAAGCTCAACATAAAAAAACAAAGATCATGGCCACTGGTCCCATCACTTCCTGGCAAATAGAAGGGGAAGATATGGAGGCAGTGACAGATTTTACTTTCTTGGGCTGCATGATCACTGCAGATGGTTACAGCAGTCATGAAATTAAAAGACACCTGCTTCTTGGGAAAAAAGTGATGACAAACCTAGACAGCATCTTAAAAAGCAGAGACATCACCTTGCCGACAAAGGTCCACATAGTCAAAGCTATGGCTTTTCCAGTAGCGATGTATGGAAGTGAGAGCTGGACCATAAAGAAGGCTGACTGCCGAAGAATTGATGCTTTCAAATTGTGGTGCTGGAGGAGGCTCTTGAGAGTCCCCTGGACTGCAAGGAGAACAAACCTATCCATTCTAAAGGAAATCAACCCTGAGTGCTCACTGGAAGGACAGATCCTGGAGCTGAGGCTCCAATACTTTGGCCATCTCATGAGAAGCGCAGACTCCTTGGAAAAGACCTTGAAGTTGGGAAAGTGTGAAGGCAAGAGGAGAAGGGGACGACCAAGGATGAGATGGCTGGACAGTGTCTGCAAAGAAACCAACATGAATTTGACACAACTCTGGGAGGCAGTGGAAGACAGGAGGGCCTGGCGTTCTCTGGTCCATGGGGTCACGAAGAGTCGGACATGACTTAACGACTAAACAACAACAAAGGGTGCCCTTCCCCCTTTGGCACCCATCCCTAAAGACTAAAATTATAATTGTGTGCCCTCAAGAGAATTCTGACTTCTGGAGACCCTTTTCAGGGTTTTCTAGGGCGCGAGTGCTCAGAAGTGGTTTCCCATTCCCTCCTTTTGAGGCCATCCTAGGTCTGTCCAGCTTGCCCAAGGACACACAGGATGGCTCTTCTGGGATGCCCAGTGTGGAACTGAACACCCCCCCCCCCAAATTGTGGCTTTGCAGCAGATACCTGACTGAGGTATAGTGCCAGCTAAGAACTTTGTTGTTCTGTGCTGTCGAGTCAGAGCTGACTTAAATACCCCTTAAATGGGATATTTAAGGAAATCCAGATGCAAAAACAGGCGATGCCTTTATAAACTACTAAAAAAATCATCACACAATAAATCCAGCTTTTGTAGATTAAAACCACTTCATCAGGATTGTACCAGTGTGAAGAACTTAAAGTCCAAAACTTCAAAGGCCGAAAGTACACTGGGGGGGGCAGGAAATACCCATTTGATACTTAAGGACTGATTTTACCAGTTCCACTCCCCCCAGTGAGTTTCCATAGCTGAGTGGGGATTTGAACCCACGTCTCCTGTGGCTTAGTCTATCTGCTACACCACACTAAATACAAGAAAAAAAAACATCCACCTCTTAAAATAGATGGACCTTTGGGAAAGACTACCCTCCCCTTCAACATACGGAGCACTTAGTAGCGTACAGAGTGGAGTTGGCAGAACTCAAGTCCACCTCAGAAAATGGAGGGGGTGTGTCCCCCCACAGACACAGCCCTTTCGCAAGAACAGGCAGCTTCATACCTATGTCAGTGTCACACTCTGTTCCCCCTCAACCAGTACAATGGAAGAGGTGGTATCAGGTGCCCCACCCAGATGCTCCTGACGTCTCCCGTTATTGGGCAAATGGTACCAGATGTATTTATTTATTTTTTAATTTTTATTTTCCTTATAAAGGTAGGGTAAGGTAAGGGGCAGCTGGGATAGGGGTACCCTCGGAGGGAGTGGATTTGAATGGATACATTACAAATCAGTATTTTTCATAGTAATTCTATACATTCTCTTCTAGAAATAGTTCCACATACAGTGGTGCCTCACTTAACGATTACCTCGTTAAATGACGAATCCGCTTGAAAATGAGGTTTTTGGGATCGCTATAGCGATCGCAAAACAATGTTTTAATGGGAGAAAATCACTTTATAATGATCGATTCCCTGCTTTGGGAACCAATTTTTCGCTTAACGATGGTTTAAAAACAGCTGATCAGCGGCTCTCAAAATGGCTGCCCATTGTGCAAAATGGCTCCTTGCTGTTTTTAGGACAGATTTTTCGCAAGACAGGCACCGGAAAATGGCTGCCCTATGGAGGATCTTCGCTGAACAATTAGGTATTTAGCCCATTGGAATGCATTGAGCGGTTTTCAATGTGTTTCAATGTGTTTCCCCCCCGCTTGACGATGATTTCGCTCTATAGCAATTTCACTGGAACGGATTAATGTTGTCAAACGAGGCATCACTGTATCAGAAATACAGTGGACCCTCGACTTACAAAGGTCCCTACTTACGGAAATTTCAAGGTACGAAAAGCTCAGGCTGCAAAATTTTGGTTCGACTTGCGGTCGGGGCTTCAACCTATGAAAGGCAGGGGAAAAGCCCTTCGCTGTCTTTTGAACAGCGAAGGGGTTTTTGAAGCTCTGGAAGCCGAAAACTGGCAGCGGGGGCGGAGCGGCTTTCGGCTTCCCAGACTGTACAACCCCCTCCGCTGCCCTCTGTCTCCCATCCCCAGTGCCCTCTGCCTTCTGTCCACACAGGGACAAAAGGCAGAGGGCACCAGGGACGGGAGACAGAGGGCGGTGGGTGCAGCTTTGGAAGCCTAGGATTTTTTTTCTTTGCCTGGAACGGGTTAAATGGTTTTCAATGCATTCCTATGGGAAATGGACCCTTGACCTACGGAATTTTCGACCTGCGGCCAGCGTTTCAATAATGGATTAATTCCGTAAGTCAAGGGTCCACTGTATAGATACTGAGCGAGAGGGAAAAATCAAATTCAGATACTGTACACGTATTGTTATTCTAATTATTGACTATATAGTTGATAGCCTTTATCCATCATTTATTCTGTCTCTTCTGCAGCTATACAGATAACTATGTATCAGTCCACTATTCTATCTAACTTGTAACCATGTATATAATTGTGACCAAATTTTCCAATGGTCTTTTTTCTTTTTTGCATCTAGCCAATCTGAAGTATGCCCATCGGATATGTTTATTAATTGTAAGGTGGTGCTTTTGATGCAACCAAAGAAAGACTTTATTCTTTAAAAGTTTTCTGTGTTTATCCATGCACGTCCAAGAAATCGTTTTGAATAGGACAAAAGGACTCAGAAATCGATTTTTAAAATACAGATTTAAAACGATGCTGACTTGTAGCAGTTTTATCATTTCGAATTGTCTACCCTCCTACCCTCCACCGCCACCCCCTGAGGTCTCCAAAGCTACAAGTTTTTTCCTTTCAGATGGCGGGGATAAAAGCCCCTCTCCCTGCCGCCAAATGCAGGCAACCCGTGACCCGAAATTCCTAATCCAACTAACGGCAGAAAAGCTGAAGCCAGAAACAAGCGAGATAGAAATGGACAGCAAGGCTGCCAGATGGAGGCAACGTTTTCAGCACCGCTATCCTACAAATACCAAAGAAACAAAACAAAACAAAAAAACACAAAATTTTAAAAATACAAAAACATGTGCCACCTTAAGGAGTAAGGTACCAAATAAGGTACTAAAAGAGAAAAAAAAAGGAATAAGGTACCACATGTTGTCTTTTTTTAATGTTGTCTTTTGTTTCTTTGGATTTTGTCTGATAAATTTGCAGAGATTAACACGGCTACTTCTTCCAAAACTGCTATCCTACGGATTCCCCAGCGATTTTGGGAGGGGGAACCCCCACGTGGTGGTCCGCCACCCTAAACCCCAAACTGCTTTTCCCACTCCACCCTCCTTCTCATCCACCCGTCCCCGAACGCCTCTGGGCCCCGCTGGGGGAGGAGCCAGGCAACGAGAGTTCGCACGCTCTCGCTGACTGACGTCTCGCGTTAAGGTGACGTCGCGGGGAGTAGTTCCAAGATGGCTGCGCCCACTGCGAGAGGTCAAGTATTTACGGGGCAGGCATACGTGTGAATGGCCGGGTGGTTTGGCGCTTTGGGGGTAGAGAAGGCGTGGTTGTAAATGCTCGTTCCTCAGTCGAGCAAATCCAGAAAAAGGAGTGTAAAAGATTGGCAATTGATATATTTGCATGTAACAGTTTCGACACGAAGAAAGTATGAGGCCAAACACGTGTCTTGTGACGAATGCGTGTATTAAACGGGGGAGGGAATCGCTAGAAGTTTGATCTTCGGGTTAAGACTGGCGATTTGCACGTTTTTTTTTGTATCCGTGTGCATGCGTTCCTTTTCAGCCATTTGTTCGCTAAGTAGAAACTGAATCCGATCAGACTTCTAAGATTTCCGTTTTGGTAGAGATCCATAGGAGCTGCTGCATAGGTTGGACATCTAGAAAAGAGTTCATTGAGTGAAATTTTGAAAAGCATACTGGAGAGACGTTTCAGGTGCCTGTTGTGTGATCTCTAGGTGATACATTCTCCTGTTGTGAAAGCAGGAAAGAATCCAGTGGCAGATTTAAGGCTAATGTATTTTATTTTGGCATAAACAGCCTGCTTCTTCGGATGCATGTTCAAATTCAACCTTTGTGACGTAGGTACCTTGCCTGTCTTTTATGCATGTTGAGTATTAGGCAACACAAGAAGGAACCATAAAAGTGTCAAAAGCATGGGATAGTTTTTGTTTAAGTTTTAAACAATATGCTGCATCAGAGATTCCACTCGGGAGAGAAACCCTACAAATGACATGTGGAAAGTGTTTCATTTTACATGACTGGGATGCTTTATAGTCCATACAAGAGAAAAACTATTCAGATCTCACTATTGTAGATATTCCAATAGTAACTTGCTGAGAATCCAGATTTTGTAAACCATCCAATAATCCACACAGAAGAGCATATTTTAATGTAATTAAAGAAATTTAAAGTTAGTTGAAATCTCCAATCAATTGGCCATAATCTGTTAAATTTAATACAAAATTGCATTTGTGTTATTGCTGTGGAATATGTTAAAACGTTTGATCATTTTTTCTACTACCCTAAGAGATCTAATTTAGCATGTTTTTTTATTTTTTTATTCTTATTCACCAAATCATCTTATTATTCACCTTTTATTGGAAGTTGGGTACCATCATCACTATTTTATCTTGGTGTGGAACAGCTCTAAACAGTGATGTCGTGTTTACTAAGTGGCAGTTTTACATGCCAGAACCCTGTTGGCAATTTTATAAGGTTTGATAGCTTGCCGGGGCTCAATCAGAAGGTACTGCAGCTTGTCTTGGTTGCATGCCTGGTCACATGCCTGATTGCGCAAGTAAGATGCTCCCTGGTACCTGGATGGTTAGCTGTGGGCTCACATATAGCCTGTAAACAGTTATTCTGTTCAATTTTATATACAGTAGGGACATAAATGAGGTTATTATTAAGGATGATATTAAGACAACAAATCTGACAAATCCCGCCACACACTTTGTTAGTCTGGGGTATTGAGGACTGCTTGAAAAGATTTTGCACATGTGGAGGCTGGTAGACATAATGTAATTTATCTCTCTGATTGGAATATATGTATTAGAGAAAGTTAATCATGTCCTAGTAACTCTTTTGCCCTAAGATATGTAACGCTTGATTGTATTTATGCCTACAGTGAAGTCTGTACTGTATCTTGGAAGTAGGTGATACAGCCAGAGTGCCATTTGTTTTTGCTCTCTAATTCTCGGAGGACAGGCTGATGTGCCATGAACTGCATGCGGACTTTATTGCTGGCTCAGGAGCTGTCGTCTTCTTGGAGGAGTGCTGTTCCACTACAGGCTGCTTCTAAAAGGAATCTCCTGCGACAATGGAGAAAGAACTGTCTCCAGGTAAAAATGTTTCTGGACAGTTCCCTTTATTGCCCCTGAGACTAATTAACAATGTGGCTAAACTTCAGATTCTTAGACTTCTATGCCTACTGGTTCAGTCTAAATCTCTGCTGGTGGCTTGTATGCTTCAGACTTGGGCTGAAATCTTTTAGTGACTTGGAGGCATCAACAGGCGCTACCCAGCTGCTGTTCTCACTGTTGCAGCAGCTGCCATCCGGTCCCACACTTTTTCATACTGAGGATGGTGCAGGAGTGATTGGGTGACATGGCCTCTCAGAACCTAGGAGTGCCACCAGATTGTTTTGCTGTAGCAGCAAATATGGTCTGAAGGTTAAAATCAAGTTGTGGGGAGCAGGGTGTGGGTGGATGGCTGGAGGGAGTAGATAGTCCTGTGTTGGGTGGCCTACAGGGTATAATTGGATGTTCCTCCAGCTTTGTCTTGTCCTTTGTCTGTTTCTCTCCCTTAGAATTCCAGGCTGGCTCCTGTAAGGAGCATCCATCAGAGTGCAGAGCTTGGCACTGCCAAACTTCCTGTTCAACGTGATCCAAAGCATAGTAAAGAATCCACTACTCGAGCCTTGGAGCCTGTGGAGAATGTATTTGAAAGAGCTTCTAAAGATGGAAAGACTAAGGCTGCATTCCAGAAAGCTTTGGAACTCTTCTGCCAGCAGGACGTCCGCCGGAGGGGTCACATAGAATTCATCTATGCAGCTGTAAAGAAGATGCCAGAGTTTGGGGTACAGAAAGACATCAATGTATACAACAAAATCTTGGATGTCTTCCCCAAGGAGGTGTTTGTGCCTCGCAATTTCATCCAGAGAATATTCAACCACTACCCACGACAGCAGGAATGTGGTGTCTACGTGCTTGATCAAATGGAGAGCTATGGTAGGCCCACAGAGAGAGCAGAAGCTAATCAGTTCCCAGGGTCTCCCAAGACGTCTTTTCTGTTTTCAAGGGGTTTGTTGAGTGGTACTCAGAGTAAGAAATTTAACCTTGACAGTCATAAGGATTAGCTGCAGAACTTGGCCATATTTTTCAGCGTCTTTGGAAGTTCAGGTGTAAACATCATAAAATAGTAATGTGGCTATTGTTTTGTTGGATATTTGCCTTATAGTGATGTAGAAGTGGTATGATGCTTTGAATGTACATTTTTGTTTACTATGATGAAGAATTCCATGTTATGTTAATTTTATTTTTTATTGGCCTAAAAATCAATATTTCCTTATGCTGACGTTCATTGCTATGTGCAATACTTCAGAATTTGATTCAAGCTTATAATGGAAAGAAGTAGGGGATATTGTTACATCCCCCCAATACACTTTTTGAACACATTGTTTGCAGTCGCTGAAATATATCTGTGCATTTTTCAAAAGTATGCATTTGTTTTGCATGTTTTTTAAAAGCTGCACATAATTTTAAAGCCTCAAAATGAAAAGAAAAAAGTATTGTGATATCTTTAAAATTAATGCATTTGCTTCAGTGTGAGTTTTCATGGATTACAGTTCATTTCTTTCAGGCACATAGAGTACAATATGTGGGTCCTAGGTTTATATGCAGCGTTTGTGAGGTGGGAACAGGAGCAAAACCAAGTGGATTGTGAAGCAGGCAATGGCAATTGAATATGCCCATTGGAATTTGTGGAATTTAACCAATGTCATCCATCTTCTGTCCCAAATAATTCATTGTAATTACTTTTCACCTACACTAGCTACTTTGAGATCAGCAGTAGTGTTCTGCAATAATATTGAAATGATCTGACATTGACTTCTGTCTGTTGCCATTTCAGTTGTTAGATTTGTCTCTGTTTATTCTGTTGCGTAGAGGTTGCCCTGTCTCCCTATACAGAGTGCAGGGAGACACTGCTAGCAGGAAATGGCATGTATCACGTTAGAAGATGAACAAGTAAATTTATTTATTTAAAATATTTTTATCCTTCCTTTCTCCTTAAAAAGGACACAGGGCAGTTTACATAATTAAAAGACAATATTTAAAGCTAAAAAGAGTAAGTCTACCAATACTAAAAAGCATCAAACAAATACCACACTAAAAAACAGTAAACAAAACAACACTAAAGCACATTCAAGGCACTAAGGCACAACAGTCTATTTAAAAACTGCATCCAGACAGCCAGTCACTCAGGGAAAGCTTGCCTGAAGAGAAAGGTCTTTGCCTACTTGCGGATGGACAGCGGAAATGGGGCCAGTCTGGCCTCCGGTGGGAGGGAGTTCCAGAGTCTGGGAGTAGCAACAGAGAAGGTCCTTTCCTGTATCCCCACCAAATGCACCTGTGAGGGTAGTGGGACCGAGAGAAAGGCTTCTGATGATGATAATACCTGAGTTGGCTCATAAAGGGAGATGTGGTCTTTGAGATAGCTTGGACTAAACATGGGCATGAACTGCAGCTTGGTGGTTCGGCCCAGTTCAGTGCAGGCCCCACACAGGTCTTCTGTGGGCACCGCACACTCCGCTCTCCCACCGCCTCTGTGTCTTCACCTATTCCCTGGAAGATGTGTGCTTCCCTCCTCTGGCAGCTGGCCCATCAGACAAGGAGGTGAGATGGGGAAGCTGTGCTGCTTGCTGAAAGATACATATCATTACTGATGGAATTAATTATGTGTGAATACAAAGCCATCCTTCTGCAATTAACTGTAGTTTTTAATTTTGTCTAAAGAAGTCTTCCAGCTCTCTAGGGGATGTAAGGTATAGTTTTGTCTTGAGCTGTTTTGGACTATCGGGAGCATTTTTAAAACACCTTTCAATAGTAGAAAGGAAAAGAAACAAGCTCAGATGTCAAAAGCATGCTAAAATTGCTAGATTGGCCACTAGAGGGTGAAACCAGCCTTTAGGATTTTTTTGTTTGTTTGTTTTGAATCCCTGTGTAGCTTAAAAGAGCGAGGGCTCTTAGCTGAGTAGAGGTTAAGGCTGTGTCTTCTCCTATGTCCCCCAGGTTGGTTTTTTGTTTTTTAATTGATTTTGTGGCAATGTCTGAAGGTGGCATCCAAACTTGATCGTGCACAAGAGGTTGCAAAGGAAATGAGAATTCCTCCGGTTCTGAAGGAAACAATTTCACGAGCAGAACATCATAGTGAAGGCCAATTTAATGCTACATCTTGCATGATAGAAATATGCAAGAGTTTTAAAAAATCTCCTTGCTTAAAACTGGCTCCCACTGATGGGTTGGGTGATTATAACTCCCAGGCTTAATTCCAATTGTTTGGAATCAAGACTTAATATAAGCTGGATAACGAGAATCCAAATGAATTTCTTCCCACTCCTGACTGGCATGTTCTTCTTTTTGTCCTGAAGGTGTCATGCCGAACAAACAGACACAGTTTCTGCTGCTCCAGATATTTGGGGATGCAAGTCACCCCATAAAAAAGTACCAAAGGATGATGTACTGGATCCCTAAATTCAGACAGCTCAATCCTTACCCAGTCCCAGATCCTCTGCCGGAGGACCCCGTTGACCTTGCGAGGCTGAGCCTGCAGAGGATTGCAGCTGACCTGGATGCCAAGGTTACAGTGTATCAGGTAAATCAAAGAACCTGAAATTCCAGGTGGTACAAGGAGTGGTTTTTCCATGTGCAACTTAAAGTGAATGAGGAACATGTATCTTTCCTTGTCTTGTTCTCATGCATGTGGATTAAAGAGTGAGACTTTTTTTGCTGGTACTGATGAGAGTTTTTGCATTGGCAGACCGGTAGTGTATGCCTTATTGTATTAATCTATTAACTAATATTATAAAAATATTAGAAGCATAGGATGGGTTGTTTGTATCTCTTTGATTAATCAGCTAGTCGTTCTGTGCTTGTTGTATATGCTTTGCTTCACAAATGGAAATGGCATGAGTTTTGTTCAGAGGTAGTTTGCCCAAATTGTGGCAAGCTGAATTGGGGAGGGGGGCAGGAAGCTTCCATGTTTTCTTGTAACATAGGAGGCAAGAAATCTCAGAGGTTTTAGCAGTTTTTTTTTATATACCATCTCAGTGTGAATCTGTCTTAAGAAGATAGCCTATAAACAAATGCAAATGAGTGTTGCTTTTAGCAGCTGTGCTGGCAGGCCTTGAAGGGGGGAATTTTGGCTGTGTCAAGTCATTCCAGCATTCGCTTATCTTTGAATGAGGTTCCTTCATCCTTCTGCACCAAAGCTTTCATATCCTGTAATAAGAAAGCCTGATTGGGTACGAAGAGGCTGTGTGGAGCAGCATACACACTATTCACAGCAAACCAGAATGTGCGGCAATTTGACGATGCTATAACTGATGAGTTTTTTTAAAGCTCTTTTATTTAATTGTAGAGGTTTATGTGGAGACTGTTTCTGGGTGGGTAGTTATGTTAGTCAGTGGCATCAAAAAATCAATGTGTTTTATTTGACCTATGCTTTTGTTGATTACAGCCCACTTTATCTTAAAATGTGAACCATAGACCATGAAAGTTTATGCATAGTAGAATTCGTTGATTTGTAACATTTTAAAGATAAGACCATCTTGCAGCCAATACATATTAAACCAGGTGCGTCTCAGGTTTTCCCTGTTGCTTATAGAAATCACTTCAATGTATAGTTAGTGCCCTGAAACAACCCCCTCCCACAGCCTGCCTTTAGGCATGCTATATAACCTGCTAAATAGAGGACTGAACCAGAGCAAGGATTGCCCTATGGAGAGGATAGCAAGTGGAGGGAAGGTGGACTTTTGGCCCTCTGACTGCTGTTGGGCCAGAATTATGATCCTCCCTGAGGATTAGATCTGTTAGGTAGGATAACCGGGGACTGGAGTGCAACAGCATCTGGTGGGGTGGAAAGTCCCTAACTACCTGAAACTGGAAGGTCTTACAGAACTAGAAGGTTCCCCCTTGCTTCTCCCCTAGTTTGAAACTTTTAAAGTTGATTGATAGTAGATGTGAGCCAGATAGTTAGTATCTTTCTGGATTTGAGGAGTATTCTTCAGCTGCAGAAGGAAAGTATCCATCAATAACAAAACTGTCTTAACTCTTCAACAGCTGCCTCATGAGGAGATCTTGGACTCTGGTAAACCAATCAGTCACCCGCATATTGTAGGTAATAATCACCTTTGATTGTGTTTCCTTACATTGAATGGCTAATTCCACTAAGAGGAGTACAGGAGGCAGAAATTAGTGTGCAAGGGGGCTACTGTATCCCTCCAGTTGAATGTGTTTGTGAAGAATGGGCCACTCTATCCTACAGGATGTGGATGAAGCCAAGGTCAGCTTCTGATAAGAGTTACTTATTTGCTTCTAGCTATTTCTCTGGTTTTAAAGTGTGTGACATTATGAGGCTAGAAGGCTAATATGATAGCCTCTGCAGAAAGTAGGTGATAAGATTCTTTCCTTATATGCATGCCTGACTTCTCCCTGACTTCACTGTTTCTTACACTTCTCATATCCATCACCTCAGCACTTGGAAGGGAGCGCTATAGATTCCCTAGCTGGCTCAGCATCTGTGCTAACTGGAGGTTTTGGACTAGCCAGAACCCCAGTGGACTTGTGTTCTCTGAGACCTGATGGAGACAGAAAACCATGTGTAGGTTTATTGGAGGTTTATTGTATGGATGGTTGTCAGGAATGAGCATAGTATGGGTTAGCAAAAGGAAACATTCAAAGACCCTCACCGGCTGGAGAGTCCCCTGAAATCCAGCTGGCCCTGGCCCTTTTGAGGCCAGGTCCCTCATGGGTGACTAGCTTTCCCTTCCATGGGAGAGGAGCTATCACGACCTGGGCAGCCGAAAGGATTTTTAATCAGCAAGCTCCCCTTCTGAAACTTGCAGGAAGAAATGGAAGACAGCAGCCACTCCTTGCTTCCAGGAGAGAGGGCAACTGTTATGCGCCAATTGGCAGAAACTCCTTCTATAACCAGCATGTTACTCCTTTGACAAAATATGCCACTCTTAGAAGAACTGAGGATGTGACATGTGATTTCTGCCTATGCCCCTGGCTTCCCACAAAGTTGATGACATGACATTCATAAAATAACGTATAAATGTGTTTCATACTGCAAATCTCCAATATGATGCAGCACTTCTCTTCTCTGACCTCGAAGTAAAACCCAGCTGAACAGTTGTCATGCTGAGAAGACTGAAGTAATAACTTTCAGAATTCCTTCATATTGCAATACTTTACAAAGGATAGTGGGAGTAATGAGTCAAAAAGGAGTGTAGTAATTTGTGGGAACAGTTTATGACGGATCCGGGCCTTGACATGCTGGAGCCCGTCCCTTGTTCTTTGGTTTCTAAACTCTGCAGGAAGCTTCTTCTGCCTGCTTTACACTTTGCTGAGAAACAAGAAAAACAAGCCATCTAATTAATTGTAGTCTTTTTGTAATTTATCTACATAGCAGGTATCCTCCTGGCCTTCCCCACCTCTTTTCTTCATGGCCTTTTTAAAGTTTATAGTGTGATATGACTTAAGAAGTTTATAACTTGTTTTTTTCCTGTTTGTCTTCTCTGTCCCTTGTAGGGATTCAGAGCCCTGACCAGCAGTCGCTCTTGGCTCAGCACAATCCAGAAAGGCCTCTTTTTGTTGAAGGCCCCTTCCGCTTATGGCTCAAAAACACTTGTGTTTATTATTATGTTCTCAGGGCACAGCTGCTGCCTCCAGAAGAAAGGGTAAATGATGTGTCTCTCTCTCCACTAAACGGTGCTTCTAGCAACATGCTACATGCTGGAGGGATCCATGAGATCCCTATGCTGGATTATGCTTGAGGTCTGTAGGTGTTTCAATGGAAAAGGAACTTAGTTTGGGAAACTGTAATTTCAGGTGGTGCTAGGTGTCTCTGCAGGGAGATAGCAGTGACTAGATATGGGTATGGCAAAAACTCCTTTATCTTTTTTTGGACTTCGTGCTGTTTAGAAAGCATTCGAGAAGTAGCTGCAGTAACCCCCATTGATATCTCAAAAGGGTTTCTTCCCTTGGATGCCTAGTCAACTTTAGGGGAGCAGAAGAGAGGGCAGATCAGACTGGACTGGTAGTTTTTTAAGGTGATGGTTTAAATTTTGATATTAGTTAAGAAACCCCTCTAGGAGGTGAGATCAAGCCAGGATACTCAAAAATTTCAAGAAAAAGCAATTTGTCGCAGTTTGCCAAGGGGAGGAATAACCAGGTAGCCTATTATTTATTATGCATTTATTTTATTTATATGCTGGTTGAGCATTTGGCCTTCTACATGTTGTTGACCTGCAGCTCCCACCAACTTTAGTTACAAGAGCCAGTGATTAGGAACAGTGGAAATTGTAGCTGTACAACAGCTGTGGGATATCTCTGATCTGGAAGCTGTTTACCAAAAACAAGCCCACTGAGAAAATGTTACATAATTCTAGTCCAATTCTACCTACCATCTGTCTTGGTAAACGTGAGTATAGAGTCTCCACTACAAATGCATGGGTACCAGGTATCGGTTTAGCAGAAAAACTAGAGGAAGTGCTACATTTGGGAAGGGAAGGGTTCACCTTACCAGAGCTGAAAAGCGGGAAAAGGGACTTAGCAAGAAAACATTCAACTAGTGATACAGAAAAGGTAAAGACATGGCAGGTGCTTTGCTTATGTTATAATTATGTTATGAAATAAGTTGATTGCAAGATACAGAAGATGAAGAGAACATCCCTGAGAATTTATGGAGTTCTGAGACAGGCAGTCCAAGAACTTGTGGTCAGCTGGGATTGGCCAGGCCAAGCAATGTGGACAATTCTTTGGACATTTCATACATTCTTGGGAGTGAATGATGCTGTCTCCCTGTTCTGTAGTCATGCGTTAAGGCATTTAGTTCCAATGGAGGTGGAAAAGAAGTTGGGAGTTGCTCCTAATGAGAGAGCTTTTGGGGTGATAGAGGAAACACCAGGACTGGTGTTCTCTGATATCAAGTTGGTTAATTACTGTAGACTTAATAATGGTGTTCCTTTCTTTTCTGTTCACAGAAGGAAGAAATAATTGACCCACAGAGGAATTTTTTCTACCCCATGTACCTGGACATTGACTTGGAACGGTTCCATTGGGATGATCTGGAATTTGATATAGATGAAGGTAGTTCCTCTACTTGCCATTTGTGTTGGTTTTGTTTTGTGTTTTATTAGTTAGGCAGCAGAGGGAAGTCAGGGCTAACAAGAAATAATGTGGGCGTTTCCCAGCAGAACGACACTTTCCCAAGAGTTGAAAGGATGTGAGATCTGTCATCCCTTGTCAACAGCCTTCGAGCTTGCCCTACAGACTGTGGGAGTGCCAGGTAGAGGGCCAAAGAAAGAAAGATATGCTAGATATGAAAACTCCCCTGGGAACAAGGGTACTCTGTAGAGCAGTGCTTTCCAACCTTTTTTTGAGTCACAACCCCTTTTATCATAGCCAATTAACCTATGTCGTCCTCCCAACTAAGTCTGCATAAAAAGGCATTCTTAATAGGGCACAGCCATCCCCTCTCAGAAAGTAAAGGCTTCTTTCTCCCACAAACAGCCTGTTTCTCATACATACATGTACACACTAACTGTAATATCCAGCTTTGAAAGGTCAAGGATGAAATTATTTAACAAGGGCTACAACGCATATAAGGTGACCTGCAAGCCCCCAGAAAACACATTATGACCCCATTTCGGGGGGCCATGAACCCCAGGTTGGGAAACATTGCTGTAGAGGTTGCCCACCTGCCTATCCCCGAGGGCTTTCAAGAAAAGATAGGGCCTCAGAACTTGGATTCTATTCAGTATTCTGCACATTTAGTGCTGCAAGAGGCAGGAGGCCCAAATTGCCTTATTTGGCTTGTTGAGTGCAGGCTCGTTGCTGGGAATCTGGCTAGCCTATCTGAAGTTTTATTTACGGGTTGGTTTGAGGTTTTGCTGTCCCTAAATGATGCTGTTGTGCTTTGTGCTTCCCTTGTAGTTGAGGAAGCCCCTGTGTTTGCCATGTGTATGGCAGGGGCAGGAGACCAGGCCACCTTGGCAAAGTGGATTGTGGGACTCGAGGAGACAAATCCCATATTGAATCAGACCCTGGTGGTGTTCCGGCTTACTCCCGGGCCTCAGGAGCTGCAGCTCAACACTGACTCAGATGATGAAGAGAAAAATGAGAAGACGAGAAGCTCAGACTTTGAAATGAGAATTTGAGGACAAGCTGTTTACATGTTAGCTTTATTGTATAATTTCCTATGTGTACTTTAAAGTCCTATAAAGTGTAATCTTGATTTGGATTCAGCAGTTTAAGGATAAATCCTGAGTTGATCTGGAAGTGCTGGACATACCTGCTTTTGCAGCTAAGACACTTTTTTCTGAGTTGTGGTAGCAGTACAGGTATTGATAATTGAGAGATGGAGTTGGCACCTTTGCTGTAACAGCACTTAAAGAGTTGTTAATGCTGCTCTCCTTTCAGCCGGTTCTTTGCAGTTAAACTTTTGAAAAGAATGCTGAAGTTTAAAATTCTCTTTGTTTCCCCTTCTTCAGTATGTCCCCCTCACACATGCCATTAGTTCTGTCATTTTTAGTAACACCCTTTAAAGTAGAGGAGCCTTCATTATATAGTAATTAATATCTCTGTTTCTTGATCATTGTCATCCTTGCTCTCAAGAAAGCAGAGTTTTCTGTTTTCTTGGCTCCGGGCTGGAATCAGGTGTTCTGATGCTCGAGTGGTTTACTAAAAAGTTGATGGGGTGTGAGAAAGAAAGCTTGTTGCATGCGTTTCTGATATGTTTATTCCTGTAACTCCACACAGCAAAATGCTGGGTAAATGCTGGAGCATCGGACCTATGCGTAACAGCTCAAGACATAATAAACTTCAAATGTGTTCTGTGTGAGAGAGATTTAATTTAACACTTGAATAGTTATAACTTTAAGTAAACCTCCTGCTTGCGGGTGAAGACCTCTGAAAACTCATATGTTATTTGTAATCATAGATGTATAATTATTAAAATGTTCATGTTTGCATTTTGCATCATAGTTTGATACATCTTTCAGGATGACTGATATTTGGAGATGGTGCTGTAGCTCTGAGATTTGCACAGAGGATACAAAGATTTAAGAGTAGCTGTTGACACTGATGCCTAAGCTCAACTTAGGGCAACATTATTGTTTGTGTGTCTGTCTTTCCAAGCAAGGCAGTAACTTAACACTTCCTGGTACATTGGGTTTACCTGGGAAGTGAGCCAAGGTCCTGTTTATTAATTTATTTTCCCCATCACTAATGCTTACCTGCACACACTCTCTAAGCAAAGGCAACAGCTTGAATTATACATGCTAAATAATAGATGGTGAATCTGTTATTTAGCATGTATAATTGAAGAGGCATTTAATTACATATCCCTCGTGCCCTTAATATTTTCAGACTGGCCCATCTCTCCTTGAATTTCTTCAGAACAGCAAGAGATACCAATGGCAGACTGCTCAGTCAGAATAGAAAGTAAGCACCATACCTGCTGAAAGAACATTCAATAGGTAGAACATTTGATAGGTAGAGGTTGTATATGTTTATATAGTCCTTAGTGAGCATTCTGTATAGTCATTTGAAGCCATCTTATGCAAAAGGAAATTTATATCATAATTGTGCTTAAAATGGCAATATTGGTTGCTGTCCATAAATAACTAGTGGATGCCTGTGCTACTTCCATAGTGTAAATGGGGAATGAATTACTTGTGGAGAAGTATTACATACTCTTATGCATGAGAGATATATTGAGTTTATGGGATGTGAAGTAGATTTCAAAACTTGAAAGTCTTGGTGGAACAAGAAAATGTGCATTGATTTATACAACTCAAGGGTGGTAGAATGCATTGGTGGGGAGTGGGGATGAGGCTGCAAAACTGTCCAAGGAAGTTTTCACTTCGGATCAATTACATGTATTATTCTATTTTTAAACCAAAAGCTTGAAGAAAGTTTCAGAACACCTATTAGGGATTTTCAGGTGATATTTTTAGAAGCTGCTGCAGTGCAAAGAAAGAATAATGGAAGTGCTTAGGGATCAGTGCTTTTAAAAATCTTAAGTAAAAAAGGAGAGCTTCCAAAAGCTGTAATATATGTGTCCTTTGTTTTACCACTCACCAACCTCATCTTCTGTTCACTGGAAAACCCCGCTCCCTTATTGGTTGTTACTACTACTCTTGGAAAAACGGATATTTGGTCTATTGCTGTGTTATGGTAGGGTTTTTCTAAAGCTGGTATTTCATCCACTTAATAGGTTTTGTTTATAAAGGGTATAATCCATGGAAATGAAATGCCCCTCCCTTCAAGTAATATCACTAGTGAGCTGCTAGATCCACTGTTAGATGCACATCTGAATATGGTGAGGAGGTTAGTGTGTTAGCGAAGTTGAAAGCAATGTCATCAGGAGACTCAGCTACAAATCTAGACTGCTAGTGTGGTCAAGATGGAACGGTCTGTTATGAGAAATAGGCTAAGAAGTGTCCATCTTCTTCAGGAATTAATGGTCACATCAGCAGAAGAGAATTGACAGTTCCAACGGTGAGGAAAGTGTAGAAATTCTACAGAAGAACTACTAGGCAGCAGTAGCAATGGAAAGTGACAGTGGCAGAGGATCTTTCACAGACAACAGCAGTGGCACACAACCTAACTTGTTAGTATTGTGCAGAATAAGTAAGTGGTAATCCATTTTCAAAAACATTATCCATCAAAAACCCAATGACAACACTATCCTACACAGAACAAAGACATGGTGCTAGGAAATGACATTCCCAGGTTGGAATAGCAGTTGAGGAAGAACTAAGGTAAGCCTACCTAGCGTTATTGATGAATCAACTGTATTAAAGCCAAAGGGATACTCGCCTGTTGATGTGCAAAGACATAAACAGAAAGTCAAGCTTTACGGCACACTGATTTGGAATTTGGAATGCTAGACATGCGAATCAAAGTAAGCTTGAAACTGGAAGTGTTCCAAAGGCGACTGGGATGAAATATTTTCAGTCAGTTAATTGCAAAGTGATTTACTCTGGAAATCAACTCGAAAGAAACAAGCTGGTTCTAATAGGCGTAATGTAGTACAAGTACTTGTGGGCTATAATGTAATCATAATCAGTCCACGGAAAGCCTATCAAATAACTTTTATTGCTCAAGTCTATTTTTCCTATGGAAACCTCATCTTCTCATTTAGCTTTGGCCTGTGCTTCTTTTGGTCTTTATATTTGAATTCAATCATACACCTTCAAAGCTCTGAAAATAAAACTGCAGCCTCATTTTCCATTGAGAGAAATTTAGAGGAGAAACCAAAAACATGCCTTGCTCTGCTGAAGATCCATTTTTTCTTTTTCTCTTTCTGAGTAACTCCACTTAGCAAACTCAGAAAAGAAACTCTTTTCAGCCAGTTTATGAGGTGCTTTTGGTTAAAGGCAGGAGTGGGGAGTGGGCGAGAAGAAAAATTGTGAACAATTTGAAAAATAGCAAAGCCTCCCAAATACTTCTTAGCAATGTGTTTGTTTCTCTGGTCCCTAGGCCCATAACCTGTTGCATTTTTGAATTTCTGGTAAAATTCCTTCTCCTCATCAGTAAAAGTACAGTCACTTAAGAGAGTAGAAAAGCTTCAAGTTCTCCAGGTATTCTGCTCTTTCCTCATGTGACTCACATCAAAGAACCCTTCACCACATGTTGATCCTCTTCAGTTATAGGATACTGATAAAGAACTGTAGCTTCCAAACTTTTGTGTATTAAACCAGCCTCAAAAGGGTTCGAGTGCCTGGCCAAGAACATTTGGCCTGATAGGAATTAGCCTCAAAGCTTACCCAGATTTCGGAGCTCAAAATATAAAGCGGGCGTCTTTTGTTTGTTATTGAGAGATTGGGGCCATCTTTTCAAAATTGTAAAAGCTTGTATATATCTTTTTACAAAAGCTGGGACTGGGGTTTGAACCTTGTTGTTGTTGTTTAGTTATGTCTGACTCTTTCTGACCCCATGGACCAGAGCACGCCAGGCCCTCCTGTCTTCCACTGCCACCTGAAATTGGGTCAAATTCATGTTGGTCCCTTCGATGACACTGTCTAGCCATCCTCTGTCCCCTTTTCCTCTTGTCCTCACACTTTCCCAACATCAGGGTCTTTTCCAGAATCTTCTCTTCTCATGAGATGGCCAAAGTATTGGAGCCTCAGCTTCAGGACATAATCTGTCCTTCCAGTGAGCACTCAGGGTTGATTTCTTTCAAAATGGATAGGGTTGTTCTCCTTGCAGTCCAGGAGACTCTCAAGAGTCTCCTCCAGCACCACAATTCAAAACCATCAATTCTTCGGTGGTCAGCTTGCCTTATGGTCCAGCTCTCTCTTCCATACATCGCTACTGGAAAAACCAGTAGTGATGTATGGAAGTGAGAGCTGGACCATAAGGAAGGGGTTTGAACCTACTTATGGTGAAATCATTAATTTCTCTATCCTTTTTCTTTGGGAAGTTCTTTTTTTTTCAGCATAAGAACACCATAAAATTTCTCCAGAAATTCGGACATCAAAAGGCTCTGACGCAGCTTCGTTCTCTATGGAAGTAACTTTATGGAAGTCGTTCGGCTAGAGAGACCTCCTCCGGCCAAGACCCGGAAATGGAGTGCCTGACGTCACTATCGTGCGCCGCAGGGCGCTCCTAACAACCGGGTTCCTAGAGTGGAGGGTTCCCTGGTAACCAAGCAGGGATGAGCGACTCGGAGCGTGGCCCGGCCCCAGGCGAGGAGGAGGATGGCGGGGAGCCCGAGGAAGAAGGAGAAGAGGAGGAGGAAGAGGAGGAGGAGGAGGCCGGAGCTGGGGATGCAGACGCGGAGCCGCTGCCCGGTGGAAGAAAGGGTCGTGGCGGACGGAAGGCCAGGGGTAGGCCGCGCCTCACCGAGTCCGACCGGGTACGGCGGCGTCTCGAGTCCCGCAAGAAGTACGATGTGCGGCGGGTCTACCTGGGCGAATCGCACGGCCCGTGGGTGGACCTGAGGCAGCGCAGCGGCTGGAGTGACGCGAAGTTGGCCGCATATTTGCTGGAACTGGAAAGAGAGCAGCGGGCCGGGCGCCGCGGGTGAGAGCCGGCTGGCGGGGGTGAGGGAGAGAGAGCCCTTGGTTTCATGAGTAACGGGAGGAGCGAAGGTCGCAACAGAGCCCGTAGAAACTGAAGCAGTTTTCACTTTATGAACCTTGGGAAATAGAATTACGTTGCCTTCTCATTCATATTTACTTGGAAACAAAACCTACCGATTGCAACATCTGAAGAAATATGCATAAGATTATTCTGTGAGACTGTGCAGTTTGCTAAAGCCCACGCAGGAAGGAAGGACATATTCCCACATGCACTTGACTAGATGACCGCTGCTGACCTCTCTCACAGGAGGTACAGGGGGGATTGAACTCCCAACCCCTTGCTATGCAACCAGACAGTCCAGTCCATTTAGCTGTGCCAGTTCTTTAATATGATGATGACAGAACTGAGAAGTAGGGACTGAGTGTTATCAGAAGGCAATATTAGCATTCTGCTTAACCTCAGCTGGTGGTGTCATGTACTCAGTGAAAGAGAATGGGGCTAAGACTGAGGTAATTCCACGGAAATTATCCTGTGAAAATAGTGAATGGAATCACTGGGAGGCAGCCCTTCTAACACTGATTGGGTCCTGCACTTTCTTAAAGAATAGTAGTAAAAGCCATGGACAGATCTAGATGTTGTAGCATCAACAGGAGTAGTTGCCTATGTTGATCTTGATGCAAAAGTAATCAGCAGTTGTTGTGGGCCATTTGAAAACTACTGTAGATTGTTGTGCATCCAGAAAATTACTGCTGTCTATCCAGGTTGGGAAATGGAGGAGAGGGGAGCTTTGTGGTAGCTTAGTAACAGAGCACATGCTTTGCATGCAACAGGTCTTAGGCCTAATCTGAGGGCTGCATAAAGCTCCTGACTGATATTTCAGAAACTCAATACTAGTTAGTCCACTGCAGCCTTCTCCAGCCTTATGCGCCCCATATGTTTGGGATTGCAATGCCCATCATGCATACTGCCTGGCTGAGGATAATTGAGGTTAAAAGTTGACACAGATGTAGAGTGCCAAGTCAAAGAAGGCTGGTGTTGAACTAGATCTACGAAAGGTTTGATTTACTATAAGTATATATATTTTGAAACAATAATAATAATTTGCCGTCAAGTCAGTTCCAACTTATGGTGACACTTTTTGGAGTTTTCCAGATAGAGAATACTCAGAAGTGGTTCACCATTGCCTTTTTCTGGAGGCACCTTAAGACTGTGCATGGCCACACTGGCTGGCTATACTTACAGAAGGCACGATGGTAAATTGAATCTCAGCCTCTGGCTTTGCAGCCAGATGCCTAAATAATTGAGCTATAGGTGATTAAAATAGGTAGCTATCTGTTGGAGGTGTTTCCATGCAAAATAGTAACTAATTAACTATGTAAGGCTATTTCACAATGAGATGTAATACATTTTTCACTTTATATGAATTGCATTAATACACCAGTATGGATTCCTTCAGTCATTTGTGCCCATACCAAATAGAGTAACCTATGGTATGATATGTCTTACACAACAAGGAAAATAGTCTGAAAGAAAACAGAAGCACAGACTTAATTAGATGTTGCTTATATGTGTACTGTATTCTGATGTGAGGAATCCTTCAGAAGTCTTCACAGTTCTCTGTGAATTTTAAAAAGTATGAACAACTGTCTACCTGTGTGTGTAGGTAGTAGAAGTTATGTTTTGACGCAAAAAATCAGAAGTTCATGAATTCATATTTTTAATATTTTTATGGTCTCCTCAGATTGCTCATTGCTATAGTAAAGTTGCTAGAAGCTTGCCATGATTAGTTTGTTGGCCTAGTAAGAGATATTGTAGAGTAAAAAGGCTGATGTGGCTTGGATCATGCTGGCAGATTTTGGGCAGGATGCTGTTGTGTCTCAGCCTCACTGTAGCTCTCTGTGAATGGGAATCTTAGTGGGTTAGAGAATATCAGCTGTTTACTTTATAGCACCTCCTCACATAGAATTAGCTTTCGTTTGGCAAAGAAGGTATTGCATCTGCTCCTGAGAATCTGAAGCATACCATAATATCCCACCATCTTTACTTACAGGAAACCATGGGAACAGATGCCTTATGAGCCTCAGCGGAAGAAAAGTAAGTAAATATATTTGTATTAATGAATCTGGAGAGATTTGTGATGTTAAACTCCCAGACGAAGCAGTGAGCTCTATGCTTCAGTATAGAGCAATGAAGAATTCACTGGATAAAGTCATTTTGGGTAGATTTATGCTGGTGGAAGCTGATTATGTCATCCAGTAGCACTGGTAATTTTTTATTTAAGTTAATTGGACACTTCCAATCTTCCTGTTTAGTTTCCCTAATGCTCTCTTTTGTCCCAGAAAGCAATGTGCCCTCTCATTTTCAGCTCTGCTGTGTGGGGCTCCACCTCTCATGTGTGCAACTTTGCCCCTGCATGCACACACAACTCCACCCTCTCATGTGTGGGATTCCTTTTTAGTTTTACCAGTGGCAGCTGATGATGTTATCCACTTCTGCCAGTGTACATTTATGTCTATAGAAGTAAAGAAAGACAATAGACTACTATTCCCCTGAACTGAAAGTTTACACTCCAACACACCTTAACCAGGTTCTGTAAGTTTGCAGACTCATCTGGGAATCTCAGTTTACCTACAGATTCTAAAGTTTCAGCACATAGCTAGGATTAATATTTTAACCGTTTTGTCTCCACTTCCCCTTTAGCTCTTCAGTGCTCACCCTCATGAAGAATCCTGAGAGACTTGAAAGCTCACCTATTTTATGGTATTTTAGTACACTAGTCCAATAAAGGTGTTTCCCACCTAGACCAAAGTGAATTTTCAGCGAGACAGGGTTTGATAGCAGTTCTACAATTACAGCATACATCTTTTTCAACTCAGCTGGTCTTGTTTCCAATACTAGCATTTGGTCATGTTGTAAACATTCTTGTTGAGCCATGTATTGGTTTGAAAAATTAATTCCCCTTCTATTGTAGATGGTTCAATATTCTCACATTTATAATAAAATAATCAAGATTTTTGTTAAATCTGATGCAGTTCATATTTCCTGTAAGGTTTTGTGTTAGCTGGGACATCTGGAATTTTCAGTGTTCCTACAGTTTCTCTTTTTGTTGAAAAAGAAAGTCCAGAATCGGTGTCAATCTGACACGGGTCGTGATATAATTCCCATTGAGCAGGTAGAACCTGCTCTGCTGAGTTTTGGCCACTGGGGCCTACTTCTGCATGGCCATCTGTAAATTTGCACTGTGAGTTACAATTCTGAACACATTTCCTAGGGAGCAAGCTCTGTTGAACAGAGTAGTTCTCACTTCTGAGCAGATAGATGTAGGATAGCACTGTTGAGTACTGATGTTTGGGACTTGAGAGCTGCACTCTGTTCCATAAAGATCATCGAGGTATTCCTTTGGCTTTGCACACTGCTCCAAGATTGCTAATTTTGCAAAGAAAACTGAGGAGGAGCATGTATTTGCTTGTGTACTTTTTCTGGCAATTTGGAAACAATTCAAAGAAATGCTTCAAAGGGATCCCATAGTTTAATTTTCGGTGATAATGATAGCAGGATGGGTGTAAACTGGTCTTTCAAGTGGATTGTATTGTGGTCCTTTTTGAAAGCTTTCTTGACCTTTGATGGGCTTTCTATTTTTAGTGTCTTTTGCAGCTGTTTTGGTTGAAATGGCTATGTTACTGCCTTTCCTATGTATTAAATGAGTGAAGCTAAGGTGGTTTAAAAGGTAGCCTATAAGTGCTATGTTCTGTCTTCAGATGTCTGTTGGTGTGGGCATTACTTCTCATTGTAAGGACCCTTATGTTCTGTGCTTCTCAAGTTCATATTCTTTCTTTCCATCACTCCTCTTTTCCATGTCCCAAGGAAGAAGGCGGAACGTTAACTGCCTGAAGAACACAGTGATCTGGTATGAAGACCATAAGAACCGCTGTCCCTATGAGCCCCACCTGTCAGAGCTGGACCCCACCTTTGGGATGTACATCTCAGCTGTGTGGCAATGTGAAGCAGGGCACCGCTATTTTCAGGACCTCCATTCCCCCCTTAAGCCACTTAGTGACTCTGAGAATGAATGTGAGAATGGTGAGTTTGCAGAGCTCTGATAGGTTTTACAGCTTGCAAGACTTAAATCAGCCTTTTGGAGGTGAAACATGGCAACTGTTCTTACATCTTTTTGTCATTCCATCATATAGATTGGGAATGGCCATATGTTGCCTTTAGGGCCATTTTGTGCCTCTCATATAGGTTTAAAAATTGATTTTTGGGGTGAAGAATTGTTCAGAAAGTCCCCTTGTATTGTCTAAGGGCTTGGGTCACCACTGAGGTCCCCATGCCCCCAGTTTTTTAAATGGTACTAGAGAGTACAAGAGAACTTTTTCAGTTCAAACCCTTTTTTAAAAAGTAAAATCCATTTTTCAGTTAACAAAGAGCCATTTTAAAAGGTTTCACAGTATATGACAATGGATTAAAATAATTTTCAATTGGTGTTAAATGTGGAAATTATCTTCTTTGACCCCAGGCTCTGTGGGAGTAGAGCCTTTGTTGTCAAATCTGGAAAATAGCCCTTGGCCCTGCTGAGATCACATTTGCTTGGTATAGATTGTTGTTTTCTGAAAGATCTCACAGCCACTAGTCCAGTGAGATCAGTGAAATAAGCTAAGATCTCTCTGAAAATGAATGAATACTAGTTCACATTTTAGGACATCTTTCTGTCTGTGATTATTGTTTCTCAAAACGTGAATGGAAAATAAAGGAGAGAAATTTCTAGTTGTTCTGTGAACCCTAGACTCAGTTCAAGATTTAGTGTAGCACTGCTGATTGCTTCATATAGGGTTTTGGGGTGTTAGAATAGCTGGTGTTACTGGAGATGGCTGTGCATCTCCAAATCTTCCAGTAGGAAGACAGATCTCAGGACTGCTTATTCAGTGATTTTTCATCTTCCTCTAGTCGTGAGTCTTGGGCACTGCTTGGCTCGAGGGGGCTGACACTGGGGGGGGGAGGTTGCTATCCTCATTACCACTCGTCCCCCCCCACTCCACACTGCCCTCAGAGGGTGCTCTTCGGTAAGGGTGGAAATAGCTGGGATGGGAGACTCTCCCCAGCTCCTTCGTCACCAGCGTGACTGGAGGCAGGCTCGATGCTCGGGAGGCAGAGCATGGCCGGGTGCTCGCCTCCTGGCGGGCTCCAATGACACCGGGGTCGGCGCTCCTCACCGCCCTCAGCGGGCCAATGCCGCCACTGGTACCTCCAGCTCCGGAACTGGCATCAGCACTGCATTTGAATTTCCCGCAGAGGGCAGTGAGGAGCGCCGACCTGCCCTCGTTGGAGCCTGTCGGGAGGCGAGCAACCAGAGGGAGCCCCCCTGCCATGCTCAGACTCCCTGTCTGCCGGCGGCGGCATGCGCTCCCTCACCCCTTCAAGCATGTGCCTGCATGCAGGGGTGGGTGCATAGGTGGGCAGGCACTCCTGCGCATGCGTGAAGCCGTGGGGGAACATGCACGCGCCATAGGCGCACATGCACTCCCCAACCACTTTGCGCATGCATTGGAGACCACAAGCGCAAGGGGCTGCCCCACCTCCCTCAGAGGCTCCGCTGGTCCGCATTACAAGAAAGGTTGAGGACCCCTGCTATAGACCATCTAGAGTTCTGCCATTGGTGATCCACATTCATAAACTGGAGGGTTTGTTTTCTTTCCTTTTTTTATTTAATAATTGAGTTTCCTAACTTTTTTAAATGGAAGGTTAGATATATACACACAACATTCAAAGTTCAGATTTTGGTTTTGCTGAAACTGACTAATGTAGCTACCTTGCCCTCTCAGGGAGATAATTGGTACAGTATGTCTTGGTGAGGACATTCCAGTCTTAGTTATTCTAGTTATCTTTGAAAACAATCTCTCTTTCCTAATGGCATTTACAGGAAATGTTGTTCAGGAACTATCTAGGGACAACTTCTATTCATTTTTCTGTGTGGTTCTGGGTGCTAGTGTTTGGAGAGATTACGAGAACAGTATTTGCAATTGTATACTTGTCATGTATGCCCTCTTAGTCTTTTTTGTACTAATTTTTGTCCATGTTTATATTTTTGAGTGTCTGCTATTTTATTGTTCTGGAATGATCATTCAAGTGATTTTCTCTCCATGGGATTCTAAATGTGGCCTCACCCAAGTTTTTTAAATAATAATACTATAATATTTGAAGATACAATTTCAGTTCTTTTCCAAACATTGACTTAGCATTTTCTACTTTTATAGGATTCTGACATTGAGTTTTCAGTGAGGGTGTTTTGGTTTTTTTAAAAACTTTGACTGCAAGAAGTATTTTCTGATTAGTTGGTTTGCTCTTTTGATTCTTAGTGCTATAGAAGTCAGACCATATGGTACAACATCCAGAATGAATCGTTACTGTACATGTTTACCTCTAAACAGTCTGTACTGAGGAGAGATAGAGCTGGTTGTGCCTTAGTAATCTCCTCTGAATAGGATCCGTTAGTAGTTGGCTGGCCCATTCAGTAGTAACAAGGCATGAGTGTGCATGTACAAAGAAGGGATCTGATCCCCTCATTTTCTGAAATTTACAAGGCTTGTGAGGAGGAGTCTCTTCAAGAAAAAAGGCTGTATGAGGGTAGCTGTTGTTCTCCAGATGTCTTGAGGTAGATAGACTGGAATTCAACAATACTCTTATGTATATTGTTGAATTCCAGACAAAAGTATATGGAGGCTGACACAGAGTTTGTCATGTTTTGTCTGTCAGAAAGGTCCCTGCTACTATTCTCATTTTTTGTTTCCTTTTTTTCAGTTGCCAATGGCACAGCGGCTGGAAGCTCTGGGTCTTCAGAAGAGAGCTCCAGCTCTGAAGCAGAGGAGCGGCAGCCAGAGAGCCAGAAGGCCAAGCAGCAGGCACAGCAGCCCTCGGTGAATGCAGAAGGCGAAAATGCCAGTGGGCTTATCACTCAGGATGGCATTCACATTCCATTTGAGCACCACATTGAGAACCTGACAGCAGAACAGGGGGCTAGCACGTGCCACAATCCACCCCTCGGTGGCCCTGAAACTATGGAAACTGTGGTGTGTGTGCCAGTGCCCATGCAGATGAGTTCTGGCCATGGGACTCTGTTTGAGAATGTTACACAAGAGACGATTGGTGAAGTGGTGGCTAGCTGCCCTGTGCAGGGAGTGGTGCAAGGCTCCCAAGTGATCATCATTGCTGGGCCTGGCTACGATGCCCTTGCAGCTGAGGGAATCCAGCTGAATGTCACCAGCTCAGGGGGAGAGGAGCTGCCTTGTGCAGTGATTGGGGGTGTAGCAGCTTATTCTCAGGCAGAGCCTGAGCATGGACAGTCCAACAACGCAGAGACTACGGAGAGCATGGAATACATTGAAACCAAAAAAGGTAGTTTCTACCCCTCTGGCTGACTATTCTGAAGTGGGCCAGATGTGGCCAGCATTTGGGTTCCTATTTAGATGCCTAGGTTTAGTTCATTGCATTCAGTGTGGTAGAGCCAGCTCCTGTTGTAGATGAGAAAGGGCATGGGGAGTTCTCAGCTGTGAATCTCCAGAACCAACAGAATTACTTTAAACTCTGCACCTTATGCACGTAATCTGTCTTCCGAACAAAGTCAGCTTATTCTGTTTTATAATCACAGACAAAATCAGGCTCCTGCAAGAAATAGAACTTCATAGCAGTTCTTTGCTTTTTCTTTCCCATGTTGTGATTCTGTCAAAGCAGCCTAACAAAGCAAAGGGGCTTTATGTACCATGCCTTCAGGTACTACCACATGCTCTCAGGGACTTCAAAATGACCAACAATTGCTTATCAGATATTTATGGTAGAGGAAGCAAGGGTTAGGAATCTGCCTGTGGTAAGCTTTCTTCCTAGTAAGCCCATCACTATCTAAGACCATTCTTTTAAAATCTAAAATCCACTATCAACTGTGTATTTAGCACACAGAAATTGGAATGAAGGTGTTAGTTTAATATACAGGCCTTTATATTTGATTTCATGTATCAGATTTTGTTTCAGAGGATCATTAAAAGTTCATCAGTGTCTGAAGGAAAGCTTCTAATCAGCTTTACAGATATGTTACTAAAAGTTGTTAGTCTGAGAAGAGTTCAGCTAGAATGCTTGTGTATGTGTTTGTGTTCGCTCCCTGTGCTCTAGAAGAAGAAAAGGAAAAGCAGAAAAACACACACAACTTTTTAAGTGCCTCTTTGCCTTTGTCTTCCTGGGGCCACAACACGACAAAGAGTGACTTGCAAGTTTGTCTTCACAAATGAAGGCTTTTAAAAGAAAATGGAAGTGCAAGCTTCTTTTGGAGTGGCATGTAATGATCGCTCCTGTCTGCTTCCCTCCAATAGGCTTCTTTGAGTTCAGTGCCAAGATTTCAAGGCCAAGCCCAGAAGACTGGCCAGTGAGTTTCTGACCTGTTTGGGATTGTTCCACCCTTTCTGATTGTGTAGATACAAAAGATTCATGGAGGGAATGCCCTTTTAGATACGTTCTTTAGAACTCCTTGTATATCTCCTTCTAACACCCAACCTTCGGTCCCCCCATCGCACTGGAGCCCTCAGGGGGCAGGGCTTCAGCATTCAGCGTGACAATGTTGTTTTGTGATTGCTGACAGAGAATGAAGAGCTTTTTGAGCTCAAAAAAGAGGAAGCGCAGCCAGCAACAGAAATGGAGATGCCCTGTGACCCAGAGCCAGTCCAGGAGAGTGAGGGGCTGGAAGCAGAGCCTGAACCTGAGGAGGAAACAGAAGGCAACAACATGTCATCCATTATCTATGAGATTCCAAAGGAACCTGAAAAGTGAGTGAGCAGCAGCAAGGGATTGTGGCTGTCTGAGTCTGTGTGTTCAGGAGAAGAGGGTGGAGTGGATTCTGCTCCTCACTCTGCTTGATCTTGTGAGCTAGGTGTGAGAATGAGCTACCTTGTGTGTCAGGATGCTGGAAAATCAGAGTGTTTTCTGCTAGATGGTTGGATCACCTTGATTGTAAGATTTTAGGATACTTGTCTCTAAAGTGTGCTTGTGGAGCATACTGGCAGGTGGAAATGGAAACTGCCTTTGATTTGCCTCTATTTTCAGTTGGGTCTTCTGAGTTGACCTTGGGAACAATGATTGTAGTCTCTGAGCAGACAGTTTCCTACCACCCTTTCTCCCTTTAGGAGGAGGCGGAGCAAAAGAGGCCGCGTGATGGATGCTGATGGCATGTTGGAAATGTTCCATTGTCCCTATGAAGGGTGCACCCAGGTCTATGTAGCACTTAGTAGTTTCCAGGTATAGTACTTCTCTCTTTCATGCTGAGTGCTAAACTGTGTCCCAAATGAGAAGGCTAGCAAGTAGCAGCACTAGTGGTATTCTTTTGCTTGGTAGGGATTGCGGCAGCTGGCCAGTTAGTGTCTGTTTTATTAATTAGTTGTATGTCATCAAGTTTATTCTGACTTATGGAGACTCTTCCCAGAGTTTTCTAGATACGAAATACTCAGAAGTGATTTACTACTTCTGTGGATGGGCTGGGACTATGTAGCTTGCCCAAAGCCACACAGGCTGACTCGTCTCCTGTGAGACGCTGTGGGGATCCAGTCAGATTCTCCACCTTCACTCCATAGCTGGGGGTTCCAATTCACTGCATTATCCAGACAGTTTAGTGCCTGTTTTAGTTTAGTTTTATTTCATTTCCAGTATGCAGGCGTCTTAAAACATATATTTAAACATGTTGAACTGTTCTGGTTTAAGGCAGGAGTTGCATTTTTTTGTGATGAAGTGACCAGAGCTTTTCTACAATGAGCCTCCTGGGTGCCAGTTTTGTCCTGTCTCTTTATGTCCCCAGAATCACGTTAACCTTGTTCATCGGAAAGGAAAGACAAAGGTGTGTCCCCATCCAGGCTGTGGCAAAAAGTTCTACTTGTCTAACCATCTCCGGAGACACATGATAATTCACTCAGGTATGGTGCCAGCTATAAAAGATCCTTGGTGTAAATGTTTGTGTCTTGGCTTAGAGTATTCTGATGTACAAATCCCACTCTTGTCTGTCTCACAATCTGGGAAGGAGAGAGGCCCTAATCAGCTTTTCACACTCACTGTATTTCTGTGAGACCAAGGAATTAAAAGGCTTGTGATTATTCTAAGACTTTACTTTCAGGTACACATTAGCCACTAGTGTCAGTCCCAAGTCCCTAGACTGGCAGTGAATTCTGGCAGTAGTTGGGAAAGGGATGTTATCAACATGTGTTTGGTTTGGGTTTTTTTTTGTGTGTGTGTGTGCTTATTATGCTAGGCCAGTGATGGTGAAGCTTTTTGAGCTTGTGTGCCCAAACTGCAACACAAAATCAACTTATTTGTTTCAAAGTGCCAGCACTGCAGTTAAAACATGAATAATGAGGTTTTAGTTTAGGGAAAAATACTACTCCTGCACTGCAAGGGTTGAATGCTTGGGTCCCCTCCCCATGGGCAATATTAACCAAGAAATACCTGTCCTCCAATCCCCCATTGGACTAGACTGGTAATGGTTGCCAATGCACCCCTCCGCTGGACCACTGCACCAGCAGAGGGGAGTGCTAAAATCTGGGATTGGAGGACAGGTAAGTATTTCTCGATGGTGACTTATGGCTCGCGTGCCCACAGAGAGGGCTCTGTGTGCCAGCTGTGGCACGCGTGCCATAGGTCTGCCATCACTATACTAGGCTGTACAAGGATTTCCCTGTACCTTTACAAATTCCTCTCTCATTCTGAGAGGAGCAGTCTAGACTTCTTAATGCTTATCTTGCTGTTTTCACTGGTGTCTCGCAGGAAGCTAAAGTATGAGGGAAACCATAGATGTGAATTTCCCTTACCTGATACTATGTCTGCAGTATAAATCCAGAAATTTGAACATTTTAAAATACAAATAAAAAGTAACATTGATATAGTGTGTTAGGAAAAGTTTACCACAGGTACAAAAATCACAGCCCAAGCCACTGCAGATAGCCACAGAGATGCAGCTATGTTTAGGGTGTCAAGGTCCATGGACTTTCAAAGTATAGGATGGCCGAAGGAGAGAAATAACTTCATAAGCCTTTAAAAGGTTGAAAGTGAAGTGGTGTGGGCTAGGAGGCATAGGTTGGAGCCAGAGTGGAGGAAATAAGCAAAGGATATGTCAGCTGTGCAGGCACACCAACAAAGTTTCTTCTTTTGGTGAGACAGATGCATAGAAGATGGCCAGGTTTACAATTAGAACATGACTTTGAAAAGTTCAGACCAAATGCCATATTACTTTTGAGGGTATATTCGACACTTGATTCCACAGAATGTTCCAGGTTCTTGGGCGGGTTGCATTAATTATTTGCAGTTCATTTTCTTCAGATAGGTGCCTTAGGGGAGGTAAGAGATCTTTAGCTCCACCATTAGTCTTTGGGACAGATGTCCCTACGTAGAATGGACCCAGGTTGTGCTGACGTCTCTTCCCTTTCTTCTTAGGAGTCCGTGAATTTACCTGTGAGACCTGTGGGAAATCCTTCAAGCGGAAGAACCATCTGGAAGTCCATCGCCGCACACACACAGGAGAGACACCTCTCCAGTGAGTGACCTGGACTTGGGGGCATGAATAGAAAGCCTCTGGGCTGAGCCATTCTCTATCATCTGATCATTAGCTTGAGGTCTTTGGCACCTACTGGCTGTTGCCTTCGTTGTGAGAGTTGGGAAGCTTGGCAGGATAAATCACAGGGCTGAGCTGGTCTGGTTGTCTTCTTGGGCTTCTGTTATCTGCACAGACTCTTATACAGAGTTCTGAAGCAGGGCTGGCAATCCAGTGAATCTCTTTTTGTAAGAAATTCCATGCTTTAAAATTATCTGAGTTTACCAGATGGCATGTCTGCTCCACCAGGTACTGATGGGAGACAGTAGCTGCTTTATGGTCTCATTGCACCATAACGGTGCACATGGGGCAGCTCTGAATATACCAGGATAAAAGTAGAGCCTGATAAGGAAGAGATGGAGCATTTCAAGGTGGGTTGGAATTTCCATTGCCAAGAGGAAAAAGACATTAGTGGGCTGGAAGGGGCTGGGGGAAAAAAAGCACAACTCTGAATGAACCCGCTCAGTAGTTACTATGGTACCTTTATGCAGATTATGTATTTGATAGCATATAATTGCATGCAGAAAAAGTACCGTCAGCACCACTGAGAGGAAAAATAGGGAAATTCTTATAGCTGTTCCATTAATACTGACTCACCTCATAGAAGACAGCACAGCTGGAAGTTGTGGCCCCAGACTTTAGCAGTGAACTGATGTGACAATGTGTGGCCTTTAAACCTGTTTTAGAGCTCACTGTTAAAGCTGCCCTTGGGAATGATAACCTTTGATAGAAAAAGTTGACAATATTATGTGGACAGGACTCCTACCACTGCGTTGGGGGTGGAGCGTAGCAGTTTGTCACATGGTCTAATTTGGATATGGATTCACTAGGCTGTTTGAAAGATGGGTTGTGCTTGGTGATTTGAAAGATGGGTTGTGCTTGGTGATGTCATTTGCTGGGGCTGTGGGGTTTCTGCTGCTGCTGGCTCCTGGAGTGCAGAAGGATGATGGTTGCTTCCCTCGACAGGTGTGAGATCTGTGGCTACCAGTGCCGGCAGCGGGCCTCTCTGAACTGGCATATGAAGAAGCATACCTCAGAAGTACAATACAACTTCACCTGTGAGCACTGTGGCAAACGCTTTGAGAAGCTGGACAGTGTCAAGTTCCATAAACTGAAGAGCCACCCAGATCACAAGGCTGCCTGACTTTGACCATGGACCACTTTATTTATTGCCCTGCAGAAGATCCCAGACCCACTGAGGAGATGCCTTGCACATTCACAGCTGGAGATGTGATGTGTTCTACTGACCACAGAGGGATCCATTGCTCTTGTTAGTGCCACATGGGGCAGCATTTTACAACCAAACGGTGACAAACTTTAAAAAAGATTCCGTTCTGATGTGCAAGTGTCAGTGTTCTCAGGTACTGGGGCGGAGGAGTGTTCAAACAACATCAACTCAGCTCATCTTGTAACTGGAGATTGTGGTGCTACAGCTGTCCTGTCTCTCCAGGGTTTGGAGGGAGTGGGGAGGAAGGGATACTGGAACAGTAAGCAAGAAGAATATTAGCCAATTAAACTATCTGTACTTTGCAATCTGTTGACAATCTCCTTTGCTTGTCTCTCTGTCTGAATGCAAGGTAAGGTTCAGTCATAGACCACAAACCATGGGCACGCTAGTTTCTCTGTGAGAACTCTAGCTCTAGTTCACCTGACCAGTTTGTGCCTGCTGATGACAGTGCAAACTGATGGAGTTTCATATGTTTGCACTCCGTTTCTCAGTCAGTCTCATGAAAAGCTGTGACTTGCAGAACGTAGTTTGAACCAAGATGGGTAAATTGGTTTAAAGCTAGAGAGAAGAAAAGTGGGGAGGAGAGAAGAAAAAGGCAAGATATTGTGGCACTTTGAAGACTAACAAATCTATTTCATTGTAAGCTTTCATCCACTTCTTTAATCACAAAGAGAGCAAATACTACAGTATATCCCAGCAGCCCCCAACCTTTTTGAGACCGCGGACCGGCTGAGCCTCTGAGGAAGGTGGGGCAGCCCCCGCACTTGCAAGGGCAAAGCAGGAGCATGTGCCCGCCCACCCATGTGCCCGCCCATCCCTTCACACAGGCGCATGCGTGAAGGGGTGGGGGAGCGCTGGCATGTGCATGCGTGCCCAAAGCAGCTGTGGGGAGGGGAGTGTGTGCGGGGCGGCAGGAGGTCCATCTTCACGGCCCAGTCCGGCTCAGGCCACGGACTTACACAGGGCCGCAGACTGGGGGTTGACGATCTCTGCTATATCCAGTATTTATCCCTCTGGTGGTGAGAACCATGACCAGGTGGACGTGCAAACAACAGACAAAGTGCTTTGTTAATGCAAGATTAAGACTGTCCCACCATTCATTACTTAAGATTGCAAGTCCCTAGCCAGGATGATAAGCTGAATGTCAAATGGATTTGGTCCTAGCATGGCTGTCACTACCATGGGGATAAATATAGAGGAGATAATATTTGTGCTCTTTGTACCAAAAGAAGTAGATTTTAACCCATGAAAGCTTATACTGAAATATACTTGTTGCTTTACACTTCTAGTATTACAAAAAAGGAAGAGGAGCCCCCCCTTTTCAAAATTTACACCACTCATGCTCCGGCTCAGCAGCACAGGCAACCTTTCCGTTGTCCTGCAAGAAAAAACAAGCAATACCTTTGACTCTCCTCATCTGCACCTGTTTCCCCCCTGCCCCCCATCATCCACGGCTAGCCCCTTTTTTCAGCAAGTGGTCCTCCATCACCAAGGACACTTGGGTGCTTGCTATCATATGTTATGGTTACCTGTTAGAGTTCACGGAGCTTCCTCCTATCAGTCATGTCAGACCCACTGCTTACTCACCTGCCCTAGAGGATGAGATATCTCTTCTTCTCCAATAGCATGCTATTTTGAGAGTACCTCCCCAAGATGTTTTGAACAGATTTTACTCCTGTTATTTCACAGTTCCCAAAAAGGATGGAGGCCTCCGTCCCATCTTGGACCTGCAGTTTCTCAACACCTACATTCATCCGAGGCATTTTCACATGGTCACCCTCGAATCCGCTATCCCACTTCTTTCACCAGGCAACTGGTTCATAGTTGTAGATCTACAGGACACATATTTTCATATTTCGATCCACGAGGACCACTTCAGATATCTCTGGCTTCTTTTCATGGGCACAGCTTACCAATTTTGCACCCTTACCAATTGTCCAACCGCTCCAAGAACTTTCACAAAGTGTCTGGCCCCTGTAGCTGCTTATCTTCGTCTGCACAAAATTATGGTATTTCCATACATAGATGCTTGGCTTATAGTAGCAGGATCATATGCTGCAGCCAAAAAGGATGCTACCTTTGTGCTGTGGAATCTGGCAGATCTTGGCCTGCAGGTCAATTACAAAAAGTCCCATCTCAAACCATTGCAGATCACAGATTACATCAGAGCACATCTCGATCTGATTATGGCCAGAGTGTTCCCCCCTTCTAAAAGGATACTCGAGTTAAGGCAAGCCATTCACCCTTTTCGCCCTTACGCCACAGTCCCTGCTCACCATATGCAGCACCTACTAGATCTAATGGCTTCAACCATGTCTGTGCTCCAGCACGCAAGATTCAAAAAGCAGTCATTACAGGCTTGGTACATGTCCCAGTTCGACCCTCTATTAGATTATCCTTCCAAACGTCCGCTGGTTACTCCAGGGTTAGCTCGTCAACTTACCTAATGGACCTTTGTCCCTCATGTCTTGGTGGGCCACCCATTCAGGGCCCTTCAGTTGACGGTACAAGTCACAATGGATGCCAACCCAATAGAATGGGGTGCACACTGTGGTCATCACGAGATTCACACCTTGTGGTCCAGCTTGGAGAGCCTGCTGCATATCCACCACCTGGAGATACTAGCAGTCATCAAGTCCTTCAGAGCCTTCCATTTTCTCATTGCAGGTCGTGGCGTCCAGGTCGCCACAGACAATATGACCACCCTGTATTATAACAGTAAACAAAGTGGCACCCATTCAATGACACTTCTATATTTAACGATTCAGCTGTGGGAATGGTGTTACGATCACCACGTTTTTCCTGTAGTGATTCATGTGTTGACAGAGGACAATGCGGTGGCTGATCGTCTTGAGCCGTCTCACCACCCAAACTCACAAGTGGGCCCTCGACGACTCCATTTTCTCCAGTCTCTGCAGTCGGTGGGGAACGCCGGTTCTCAACATCTTTGCCACTCAAGTCAACTCAAATTGCAGCAAGTACTGCTCTCAGGCAGGAAAAGGCGAGAACTCTCTAGGGGACGCCTTCATGGTTTATTGGTGCGACACCCTTCTCTACTTCACTCCTATTCCTCTCATCCAATGGATGATAGTCAAGATCTGTCAGCTGCAGGCCAATGCCATCTTAATAGCCCCTTGGTGGCCTCGACTACCATGGTTTACCCGTCTCAGAGCCATGGTGTCCGAGTTCCTGAGATTACTGCTTCAGCCGTCCCTTCTGACTCAGGACAATGGCTGGCTTTGTCATCCCAACCTGGAATCTCTACATCTTACGGTGTGAAGAATTCCCCCACCATAGTGGAGGTGTTGCATAAGGCTAGGAAGCCTTCTACTGAGTTGTTATATAAATGGGATGCTTTCCTTAAATTTGTTGCTTCACAGCGTTTACTCGCAGTCCCTGTTTCACTGGACACGCTTCTCAAGTTCCTTCATTATCTCTTTGATCAAGGTTAGGTCCACTCAATGTTGAAAATTTATATTTCAGCTATAGTCTCATATCAGCCTGTGGGGGCTGAGGCTTCTCGTTTATTTTCTCATCCTACCCTGAAGAAGTTTCTGAGAGGTTTGCGGAATATGCGCCCACCTATCTGACCTCCACTCCCTCAGTGGTCTCTCCAGGTCGTTCTCTGCGCACTCGCTCGTCCTCTGTTTGAGCCCATGGCTTCTGCACACCTCAAACTTTTTTCCATCAAGACTTTGTTCCTTGTGGTGAAAACTTCTGCACGTCGAGCTGATGCCCCTCATATTCAATTTTATCCTGACAAAGTTGTTTTATATCCAGATGTGTCCTTTCTTCCCAAAGTGATTTCTGATTTCCATGTTAATCAACCTCTAATTCTTCCAACGTTATTTCCATCTCCTTTTTCTGATATTGAGCGCATGCTCCATTCCCTTGATGTTTGTCGCACTTTAGCATTTTATATTTCCAGGACTAAGGACTTCCGCACTTCTCCTCTTTGTGTGCTTCCATGGCCCATGTAAGGGTTCTCCTGCCTCTTCACAGACAGTCTCAAGATGGATTGTCTCTGCCATTATGTTGGCTTATCTTATCTGGCAGGCAAGATTCTGCCAGATGTGCTAAAATCACACTACAAGAGCTACGGCTACTTCTATGGCCTGGTTGCATGGTATTGAGGTCCCTGACATCTGTTGAGTGGCTACTTGGTCTACACCGTCAACTTTTGTGATGCATTACTGTCTAGATGTCAGGGCTAAGAAGGAAGCAAGTTTCGGCAGGGCTGTGCTGACTTCATGGTTGGCGTGACGGCCCTCCTTCCGGTAAGTGAGCTTGCTAGTCACCCATTTGTGTGCATTCACAGAGGCCACGCAGAAGTAAGAGAGGTTACTTACCTGTAACCATAGTTCTTCGAGTGGTCCTCTGTGAATCCACACATCCCGCCCATCCTCCCCGCTGTCTGTCACTTGATGTCTTGAGCTTTGCTACGTTCAGAGCCTTTACAGTGGTGGGCATTTCAGAACTGAGGTATTATGGGCGGGCGGAGCATGCATGCCATGGGGCAGCGTCCTACTAATCACATGATTTTAAGCTCTAGAATATTCCAAGGAGTCCTGTGCAGGTGCAGTCTAAACCCATTTGTGTGCATTCACAGAGGCCATGAAGAAGAAAGAGAGATTACTTACTTGTAACCACAGTTCTTTGAGTGGTCCTCTGTGAATCCACACATTTGGATTTTAACCCAAGATTCTGTCTAGTCTTGGGTTAAACATGCATGCATGTTTCATGCATTTGCAGCTTTGTTTGAAAAGGCAAGGCCAAGGGATAGTCTGTATGACAAAGGTTTAGAAAATGTAGGAGGGTTGAGAAGGCTCTTGTTGGTTACAGGGCACATCTACCCCCTTTATTCTTTACAGTTAGCATTTTCTGATCCTGATTGTATCAACAGCATTGCTCATTGTTCCCCTCTCTTCCTCCGTCAGGCTTTATGAACGTTCTGTATTTTGGATGCAGACTAAATACGATAAAGCAGAAGATGTGTGGAACTTCCTTAATTTACCTGCTTATGTATTATCCCATTTATCTGCGATTGTTCTTGGCCACAGCTGGCAGAACCTGTTATCCTGACACCATTATATTTATGAGGGTGGTACAATTTCCTTTGGGGAGTGTTTCTTTATGCATAGCGACATCTTTTTGGCCCTCTGCCCATCAGGTTTCCTCTGCGTAAGATATCCTCAGCATGGTTTCAGAAGCCTCCCAGAAACAATGCATTTAAGGAAAGGAACATTTAAGCTTTTTTCCAGCAATCTGCTGGATCTAGGCAGGGAGAGAAAGAGAGAAAAGAATGGGCCTCAGGAAAATAAAAGGTTCACTGTTCATGTTCTAGATCTAGCACCATTCTTAACCTGCATCATATTCTCCATTGCTTGCAGGTTCTACCAAGAGAACACTGTCATAGCCAAACTGAGTGCTTCTCTTCTGTTGAGTTGTGTCTCTGTTGCTGCAGTCTCCTGGCAAGGAAGCATTAAGCCTCTTTTAGCAGCCAGTAGTTTCCTTTTGTAATTCACATCTGTGGCCGGGTGGTGGCACCACAGCAACTTCTAGACTAGAAAAGCTGTGCCCTCGACTCAGGCCCAAAGCCTTCCTAGTCCATCCAGTTTTCCATTCCTCCAATGGCCAGCTAGATATTGACAGGAAGATACTTAACAGTATCTGTATCGTGCACCTCTAAAAGGGTAAGAGTTAGAAATTGAGAGTCAGAGCAAATAACGATGTCCCACTGAATTCTATGTATCTGCAAAAGACTTGTAGTAGCTCTGTAGATGTTGGTAACTTTAAACAGGACAGGACAGCTAGTTTGGCAGTGGAAGAACATGCTGTCCTTCAAAGCCCTTTTATATCTTTTCTTCAGCTTTTGTCTAGGCTGGCCTGGGTCACCATGACACTGCACTGTCTTGAATGATTTACAGTCCTGAACCTGTTCGCAAGTGGGAGTGAAGGAACAGAAGTTTGTCCCTGAATGATATTTCAATTATAAAGCATTTTTAGGAAGTGTTCTAATCATTTTGTGAAGAGAAAAAAAGATTTATTGTAAGTACACAATTGCAATACCATATGTAAGGATGCACGCAACACAGGCAGTATTATAATAGCTAAGACACCTTCAAAACAATGTCACAGGAGAATAATTTCCATTTGCCACAATTTGGGAAAGCTGCAAATATTCACCCAGCAATATTTAAACTGCTTAACCCAAAACAGAATTGCATCCAAAGGTTCTGTTGATGTTTATTTGCTGCACACTGTTTGGATTTTGTGTGCTATGTAATAACAGTGTGGATAAAGCACATGTGAATGTGATACTTTTTGTAAAATGTTGCACCGATTTTGTTCTATTGTTATAATACTTTTTAAACCGTCTGCAGCTTTATATAGGTATTACTTTGCAGTTGTGTGCTTTTAGTCCACCCTTTTTTCTCTAAATATTTTATGGCAATATATTTAAGTAGTGGCTCACAATGGATGGTAGGCCAGACATACCCACCAGTCTGACTTCAGGCCTGAATTGTGGCTTAGGGTTTGTGCCCGCTGAGCTATACTGGCTTTTCTCCGCTTCATGGCCAGGCAGACCTCATATCACTTCCAAAGGAGCAAGATTCACAACTTTGGAAGCCCTGAGTCATAGCGCTTAATTCTGCTTCAGTGATACATAGGCCCTGCTGCACTGCTTGCTGCTTAGCATTGTGCGCATAACTTGTTCGCTGGGTAAGCTGATAATAACTGTGCTCCTTTGCCCTCCACTTTTACGCGGTTGGTTGTGGAGATGAACTGCTAGGTGTTACTCTTCCAATGCTGCAAATGTGTCCATGAGAGGACATGAGTCATCTCCCTCTCTTAATAATCTGTCATACTTTTAGCCCATTCTTGAGTCAAAAGGATTCCCCACATGGCTTCCATATGACAAAAAACAAGCTGGGCAGTACTGTGCCTCTTTCTTAATCCTCTGTGCCATCAGACTCCAAAATAAAGAGCATCATGGTCCTTCCAGCATCTGGTGGAGTATTTTCCTGCAGGGAAGGGGTTAATAATCCATATCTCTCCCCCCATCCAACATGCACACAATTTGAAAGCACCTTAGTGCCTCTCACCACTCCCTACAAATAGTGCTGAATAAATAATTCACTACCGGACAAGGCTGCATGAATAATGCAGACTCAGGGAACTGCTGCTCTTAGCGCCAAGGGCACCTCAAAAGCTGCTCTCCTTTGGCCACAGCCTGGATTCTCTTCCCTCCCTATTGAGCTGCAGACTCTTCGTGACAGTCAGCAGTTAGCACAAAAGGCCATTTCCCCCCTTTTTCCACGGGTTTAGCGGCTCCGATTCATGCTCACAAACAAGCCAGGGTCTGGTATTTTGCCACCCATGTGAAAACCCCAAGGTTGTGCAGTGAAGGAGTGTGGGCCCTGTGAGGCCTAGAGGCAGTCAGGCCTACACCCATGGGGTACCTGGGGAGATTTTTGGCTTCAGTCACTGGGCTGTGCACTCCTGCAATGCCCAGCCTCACACTTTCCAAAGGGAAGGGTTTGCCTTTCTCCTTCAAAATACAGAACCGTTTATTCTATAATGGAAAATGCATCATTTCTCTAAACTGGGATGGGAGCCTTGTGGTTCCCTTAAACTGCAATTTCTATTCAGCATGCGAGTGTAGTGGCTAATGGGAGGGTACAGCGCAACAAAATCTAGGATGGCCACAAATTCTAGGAAGATATGAGTGATGAGTAGGAAGCATTTGCTGCATTTGAAAGGGCTGGTATGGTGCCTTGTAGTAACAAAGCTGTGCGCAGACAATGTGCCGTTAAGTCAGAACTGACTTATAGTAACCTTAATTACCTTTCAAGGTACGTGAGATGCATAAACAATATTTTTACCAATGCTACTGCACCATCCCTGGTGAGTGTAGATTTGAACCCTGGTTTCCTGAGCTTAGTCTGTCATTCTATCCACTACATCACCCTGGATAAAAAGCTTTTTAGCAGCTGCTTACTCTTACAAAGCTATTAACGCCTACCTATATACATACACGTACAAACACATTTTATTTTCAGCAGGTGGTGCAATTGATTTTCCTCCTTTAAGGACCACTTTAGTCCATCATCCTAGCATCCACTGCAATACGCGATTCTAAGCACAGTGGCTCTAGTGTTAATTCTTGTGGTCCTAATAAAGCTTTGCCAGTGATGATGAAGTGAGACACAAAGGAAGGGACCCACATATTTTTAGCTTTCTCTCCCTATAGGAAAGTGTTGCTCTTAGTGGTTTCAGCAGACACCTACACTGCCTAGAAACACCAGACTCTGCAATAGAGTTTCATTGTCCAGCCAGATGATAGGAAGGATGAGAGGGGTTCTAGAAGACCAAATTTACTGAGTGGTAGTCAAAGCTGATGAGAGGGTTCTATGGTTAAGAGCCCCTTTAAACATACTCTTTTCTGTTGCACAGAATGTACCAAATCTGGGGCCTCTTGTTTTTTTTTTTTTTTGAAAGTGTGGATGGGACTTTTAGTATGGGAGCATCTGACACTCACTGCAGCATTGTTGAGGTTATGGGGATGTGAGGAGCCTTATGCTGCAATTTTAAAAAGGCATCCTTCAGTCTTGAGAGACTATGGTAACGTGCTCTGTATAGAGGTCTTGGAACAGTGTCTAGTGTGGCTGAGAAGGCCAATTCGAGAGTGACAATCCCTTCCACACTGAAGACAAATACAATATGTCCCCTGTCCAGCTCCCTGAATTTGCTGGTTTTGGGACTGCCTCTTTCCCTTGGCCTGCTGGATAAGGGTCTCTTCAAAATGGAAGAGGCCATGATGCACCGCCTGCCTCCAGGCTGAACACTCAGATGTCAAGGTTTTCCATCTGTTGAGGTCCATTCCTAAGGCCTTCAGATCCTGCTTGCAGATATCCTTGTATCGCAGTTGTGGTCTCCCTCTGGGGTACTTCCCTGCACTAATTCTCCATACAGGAACTCTTTTGGAATACAACCATCAGCCATTCTCACAACATGCCCAAGCCAACGTAGATGTGAGGAGCCTTATGCTGCAATTACAACCCAGAGTTTGGGAAGGCTGGACCCTCCAGACCCTCCCCCAAACCCCATCACAGAATCCTGTTGGGGAAAACTAGATGCACAACAGTGTTCACACAGTTGGTCTCTCTCTCTCTCACACACACACACACCTTCTTAATGGGTTGCCAGCTGCACAGCTGATTGTGAAGCTGGTCAGGAGAAGGACAGCACAATCTAGTGAGGGGGAAGTGGTTGCACAATAATTATGGCATACATGGCTTTCCAGCAGGGTTCCCACCAAATAAATGACTTTTTCATGCTCTGCCAAAAACTACTGGTTTATCTTACTATTTGGTCAGTAATGAAGGTAAAATCATTATAAGCCCACAAAAAGATCTAGTGTTTGTAGGAGTGTTATGAAAGGGAAGGGGATATTTAAGGGTCATCTCGCATATGCCAGTTTTAAAAAATCCCACAATATTAATATGCTAAAACAATTGAATGCATCATATAAACCTCCTGTTGCAGCAGTTCCACTGGTTACTGTTTCCAGACACAATTCAAAGTGATGCTTCTACCCTATAAAAAAACCTAAAAATTGGGCCTTCTCAGCAGCAGCCCCTCGCCTATGGAACAACCTACCTGTACAGATCTGCCTGGCTTCCTCGCTGTGGGCCTTCAAGACTAACCTGAAGACATAGTTATATATACAGGCCTTCCCTACAGCTATTACCTAGCCTCTTCCTTTCTTCCTTCCTTCCCCCTTCTTGGACTCTGTGATTAACTTGGCTTTTACCTTTATTTTTATCTTATATGTAAACTGCCCAGAATAGACACGTTCTAAATGGGAGGTATAGAAATCAAATAAATATATAAAAATAATGTCTTAAATGGCTTGGGCCCACGCTATCTCTGTTGCTGCTCCTGGACTTTGGGGCTCTTCCCTACCAGAAGCCAGGCTGGCTCCATCTTCGCTGTCCTTCCGCAAGTAGGCAAAGACTTTTCTCTTCAGGCAAGCTTTTCCTGAGTGACTGGCTGCCTGAGTGGGATTCTTAAATGGATGGTTGTGCCTTACTGCCTTGAATGTGCTTTAGTGTTGCTCTTGTTTACTTTCTTTAGTGTGGTATTTGTTTGATCCTTTTTTAATATTTGTACACTTACTGGTTTCAACTTTAAATATTGCATATATAGAGATGGATGGATGGATGGATGGATGGATGGATGGATGGATGGATGGATGGATGGATGGATGGATGGAAGGAAGGAAGGAAGGAAGGAAGGAAGGAAGGAAGGAAATGGTCAGTAAATTGATGGCAGTCAAGGGAAACGTTGAGTCACACAGCACATAATGTGTGGATCAGAATTCACTGCCACAAGATGTGATGACAATTGACTAAGACAGCTCTAAAAGCAGAACTAGGAAAAACTACATTTTTGGTCCAACTCCAGGAATTCCTCCAACCAGCATGGCCACTGTTTTAAAGGAGACAAATCCTTTGAGCATAGACCTCCTCAAGAGTATTGCCCAATGAATAGCAAGGCAGTACCAGAGAGTTCAGGGGCAGTGAACCTTCGAATACTAGCTGGCAGGAGCAAACAGTGGGAAGGGACCCCTGTCTTCATCCTTTGCCTTTGGGACCCCCAGAAGAATCTCATAAATCACTAGTGTGTTTTACGTATGTCCTGGTCCACTGGGTCTTCCCTTATGTTCTTCCCGTACCCTCATCAGCTCATTCTTTTAATTTATTGACCTGTTACATTTATATCTGTCCTCTCTTCCACTGACTTCAAGGTGGCATACAAAGCCGTCCCTTGTTTTACCCTTGTAACAACTCTGTGAGATGGAGTCAGGCACGGAGAGAAGGATTGTTCAAAGTCAGTTTAATGGGGAATCGAACCTGGGTCCCCCAAATCCCAATCTCACCAGTACGACCATGCTGGCTCTTTTCTAGCAGCTTTGATCAAGCTGAGCTGCATTTTCACCCATCTCAGAGCTTCTGATCTGGACTCCCAAGTCATCCTCGTGGCTGCCTAGTGTGGGCACTTTGGTCAAGGAGAAGAATGAACTGCAGGTGGGGGTCTCGTGAAGCATTGGCCTTGCTTGTCCCTTCCTGCACAAGAGGCAAACATTCCTGCCGGCCACCCTGGGCAAGGAACTCCTCCTCCTCCTCCTCCTCTTCCTCCTCTCTCCACTTTCATGAAGGCCAGCGAAGGGCACTCTCCCCTCCCCAGCTGGTTTTCCTCCCTTTGGCTAATTAAGACGGATTGAGCCATTAGTGAATACCAGACGCTGCCTCTTCTGGGAGGAAATTGGATCAGAGGATGAGAAAATGGGAGATGATTTCCACCTCCCAGCGGATGTTTCTGCTCCCCACCTTCCGATTTGCTCAGTGCTTTCAAGAGGCTGAGTTGGGAAACAGAGCAGGCCGGAAGGTGGAGGCATCTGCTCCTCTGGCTCGTAATGAATGACCTCATGGTCGTTGCCTCTCCACAGTGGCCTCTGAGCGGGGAATCTGGGCCTCAGCAATGAAGCTGAGGAGCCTGCCTGAGGGTCTCTCCAGGGCCGGGACTGCCACCTGTAATTTTGCTTTCACCTGCCCTGTGCTACTCATATATTCATATGCCTTGATGCAAAATAGGCGTTATAATTTAAAGAGGTTTACAGGGTGTTTCACTCAACTGAAGGAGGCAGGGAACCCATAACCTGTGTGCCTGCTAAGCTTTCTGTCCAGTTGGTGCAAATGGGTCCCTGCCATCCCTCCTTCTGGTTATTCATCTTTACACCAGGATGCTTTCTTGGTGGGCCAAATTGACTTCTGGTGCACGAAGCCAGAGGTGTGAGGAACAGGAGCATGGGTAGGTCTGAAACAGGGTTGGGGCTCTGGCCAAGGATGCAAGGTCTGATCTGCCGGGGCCCCATAGGATAAAGATGCTTTTACGTTCCCAGTGCTGCTGTCCGGTCAGGAGCCTCTCCTCATTTATAAAACATGCCCTTGATCGAATTTACTCCCAACGCTGCAGCTTCAGAGATTAGAGGCAGTGGGTGGGTGAGTCTGAATAAATCACAATGGTCATTTCCTTTGCAGGGACCAGTGAGATGTTTTGAACAAGTGTGTTGAAACAGGATAGTGGACAAATGAAGGGCATGTGGTCCCCTTCCGTTTTCTAGCCAGGCAGCTTGCTGACTACTGAGCAGGACGGTGATAGGCAGCCAAAGACCTGAGAGAAAGTGTCCCTGGTTTTGTGCCACAGAGAGGGTGAGAACTGACGGGCTGTGACTGCTAGGCCTAGACACACTGGGTGAAGCAGGCCCCTGCCGCCTCCTGAGCCTAGCCCTCCCCCCCCCAAGGGAGAGCGGCTTTCTAAGGCAAAGGTCATGGCGAGGAGCTCCTTCAACCCTCAGGGCCAAATTCATGTCAGCTGAAGTTCTTGGGGGTGGGAAGGGGGTGGTGGCGGCTCACATGCTGGTGAGGATGGTATCACCTTAAATTTACCTCAAAGTTCTTCCTGCTAGTATGTAATTAGGGTTTTTGAGAGGTTTTACAAATGGCAGGGCGGGGGTAGAGAGAGCCCTTTACAAACGCTGGGAAACTACAGGATGACAGAGCTGTGTTTTCCCCAACAGCAATGGAAAAGCTGGTCTGGGACTGGGTGTACCACTTGGGTTTGTCTGGGACTGGCATTGCGGTGCCACTTAAGAAACAGGTTTGCAGCCTGAGGGTGCTCCTGGATTGAGCCCTGACTTAGATGTTCAGGGGATGGCTGTGCCCCCCCGTCACCCCCGAGTTGCACCCTTTCCTGAGGAAACGTCATGTGCCCTTCAGTTTCAGACCTACTGAATGGGCCACTGCCATGAGCCCATGGGGAGGCTGCTTTGAGGTAGTTAGAACTCTGTTTTTCTTTAGCTGAGCACTTGCTTTAAAGAGTAGGCTTGTGAACATCTAGAGAAGAATGTTTTGGTATCCTCAAGGACCTCACAGGCTCACCAAAAGCCCTGCCCCACCCAGTTTAGTAGACTAATGGATTGATCGTGGGAATGTTGAGGGCACAGTATACCTTGATTTCAGCAAAGTGTTTTAAAGTCCTCCATGATAGCCTTGTTGACAAGAGGGTAAGACTGGATAGTCCGATATTTGGCTGAGCGACTAAACCCAGCATGTCCTCATTTAATGAATGTCTGTCGGCCCGGAGCAGAGTCTCGCCAGCCTCTGTCTTTGGCCTCGACGGCTGGATGTTTTCATTTTGTTGCTCAGTACTCCAAACGCCATCCTGTGGATGGCTTGTACAATGGGGCCAAACTTCTCTGAGCACATCTTAGCCCTCTTGCTTAGTTTGAGTGAAAGAAAGAGCTTATGCTGAGTCTTAGAACTGAACCTTAGGATGTGGAGATTGTGCTGGAGGAGCTCACCTTTGGAGAACCTGGGCAGTGGATTCTCTTTTTGTCTCTGTTCTTCCCTTTCACGTGGAACTGGGAAGCAGAGCAAGGAATTCCAGTTAAAGGAGGGCGAATCCAGCCCCTCTCTTGAAGATGTTAAGAGCTGTGTGGCTGAAGAGGTGAGGTGGATTTCCCCCAAAAAAGATGGGATGCACCCTCTTTGCCCAGACATCTTCGGTCCCTGCTTTCTGCGTGGGCCTAGTCTGTGTAACACAAACTGGGGAAAGGCAAGGGCTCTGATCAGTCTTATCTCACAGCAAGAGGTTGAGTGAGGTGACTGTTTGGTTCCTTGAAGCTGATAAGATGGTGCTGCCATCCAAAGCCCTCCACTCGCTATGCATCTCTCTCTCCCTCTCTCTCAATCCCAGCTGCCCACTGCCCCATGTATAATTGATACCTGCTGCTCTTTGCTCTGCCTCAATTATCCAGTCATTAGCCACAATCAATAATTCATCAACCCAGACAGCTGCACAGAGCTAGCCCTTGGATAGCTCTTTTGGCCCATCTCTGTTGTCAATGACTTTTTTTTGAGAGAGAAAGGTGCCATCTAAAACATGGCAGGGTCTGAGGTGAAAAATCCTGTACCCCACTGATTCCTGCAGAGTGCAGCCTCCTGAGGAGTCCTGTGCTGAAAACTCCACTTAAACCATTGCCACGCTTTTAGTCGTTTCAGTAGGTCTGGTGCTGGTGGGTTTCTTGAGGGACAGCTTCCCAGCACATCAGACATGGGACAGAAAGTAGGAGATACCCCAAGTTACCAGTTCAGCTGGGGTCTCAAGACAAACCAGAGTGAGAGGAGAACACATGCCCATCCGAACGTCATGTTAGTCACGCTGGCACAGGCAGGGCGACTGCCACCTGGGGTAGATTGGACTGTGGCACTGTAATTTCCGCCATTGCTTTACTCCCATCAGAAGTGCTTTGGGAAAATTGTTAGGAATGATCCACGTACAACCTGAAAGGTGTTCTCTCCTTGTACATGGGGGAGTAACTTCTAGTGGCAGAATAGTGAGGCGATAAATCTCAAAATGGAAACAAAACCATGGGTTTTTTCTTCTTGGCCGAGCTCCATCCTATCCCTCCTTTATCAGCTCTCTCTTCTGTCACTGGCAGCCGTGCTAGAGGACCACTTGCCCCTGGGTAGCACAGACCCGCCTTAATACTGATGGAGAGCCCTAATTAGCCAGCCCCCCCCCTCCATTCACTGCAGGAAAGGCTCTGCTCAACACAGGTACTGTACTGGGTCTTTGTATCGACAAGCAAGTGGCTCTTTGAAGTGGAGATGAAGTGCCAGGTGGGAGATGGAAAAATGGGAGGCACAGCTTGGTGACACAGAGGAAGATGGATGACATCTTTCATCAGGGAAAAGGAAAGACATTTCTGCATTCAAGCAGCTGATTTCCTACCTTGTGTGTTTGTTTGTCTGTCTGTTTGTTTTAGGTGAGAGAGTGAGAGGAACTCATTCCTTCTAGGAAGCTGAAGACTTGTTCCACTAACCCTACCCTATGTCCTTTAAATACCTGAAGCTGATTTTGCCATGTGTCGGGTGAGCCACAGCCCCTCACGTGCTTCCTTTTTTTAAGGGCCACCAGAGGGCGCAAGGGGGCATTTGCACCAAATAATGTTTAAAGACCAGTATTTTGGGTGGTGAAGGGTGGTGTGTGGAGTCCTCTAAGGCCTAGGGAGTGTGTATGGCTATAGATCTCTGGAAGCTGATCAGCCCAGCATCAAACATTTGTTGTTCTGGTTCTAAGAAATTAATAGGGCTAGCTGGCTATTTTTGCAACGAGACAGAGAAACTGTTTTCCCATTCGGCCTGCAACATGCTATTTAACAAGTGCTATTTAACAAGAGTACAGATTCTTCTTAATGTTGCTTCCACCTAGTCCTGTATGACCATCACAGATCTTTGCTGGACTTTCTGCCTGGCACCTTGCAGATGTAATTGTGCACAGAATGGATGTCCTTTTGCTTGGAGTGCAATTATTGAATGACCCCCAAGTCATCTTATTATTCTAAGTTAATGCCATTACATTGTGCCCTTGATGTGAATGACCGGCTTGGAGAGGTACGGTCCACCACTCAAATATTTGTGGTGGACCGTACCTCTCCAAGCCGCTTATTCACAGATATCCAAAGCTGCTTTACTCCCGAGCCAGAATAGGACAGATTTGTTCTGTTCTGGATGAGAATTCTTCTCAGGAAAAAGGGGATGATCTCTCTCTCTCTCTCTCTGCAACTAGCTCTGGAATGGAAAGGCCACATTTTTCATTATGAATCTGTCACTCTGGGAACCAGTATTTTTGAGAATAAGCACATCTGGCAGTCCTGAAGAGAGACCCACCCTTCACCCCGGTCCCTAAAGGCAAAGGGGTAGATGGCAGAGAACACCAAGCACAGAGGGGGCCTGTCTGTGGCTATTTTAAGCTTACAAACACCAGCGCTGGAACGGAAGCTGTCAAAATCACTTAGTGACCAAGGCGAGGGTTCGAGGAGGCCATGGCATGAGCCTGGATGCCAGTGAAGCACCTGCAGCAGGATGGCTGCCACGGCCTGAAACTGTTGCTTTTCCTGTAACCTCCATATGTTAAACTCTGGAACTTGTGTGCTGTGACAAAGGAAAAGAGACAAACGGTGGCTGCCGCCTTCTCCTGAGGGGACGATTTGGCAGAACCGATTTCTCCCTTTTCTTTGTCTCCTTTGTTTTCTTCAATACCTTTGCCTGACCCTCTCACAAGAAATAAACAGAGCCCAGATAAAAGAGGATGTATATTCTTCAGGGGGTAATTTGAAATACAAAAAGATGGGTTCCCCTAGAGAAACCGGAAACCAGCGGAAGTTATCTGCTCTGTGGAGTTTTTCAAGGCGCGATTGCCAGAAGGCTGTTCCAGAAACTGGAGGATCCTTCAACAAGGGAAGAGTGAAGGGGATTTATTCTTTCCTGAGTAAGTTTTTGTACCTTCAGGCATAATTTGCTGAGAGCAATGTGTGGAATGGATTTATCTTCAAATCGCTTCTGTCAGTGGTCTGAAGAGATTGTAGATTCCTTGCCATAAAAACACAGAGTTGTCCCTTTTTTGAACTGCTCAAATCTGTATTTTGTGGTATCCTAATCTAATTGCTGGGAAAGGATGAAGGTGTATAACATTTTTTTCTAAAGAAACATTGGCTTCTATTAATTAAAATTACGTATTTCTAGAGCAATCAATGAATTTTAAGAAATTGCAATTGAAGGATGGTATGAATTTTCATGGATTAATCAAATATTTCCACATACATACATACAGATAAGAATTTAATTTTTTTTTCAAGGGAAAAGGTATTCTGTTTCCTTGTTTTGGGATGGCACTTGTCTGTGTCACAGCAGGGACCATGCCGGAAGAGATAGGCACACCCTCTCTCTCAGCCTGACCGACCTGAGAGGGTTTTTGTGAGATAATATGGGCAGGAAAAGGACTGTGAAGGCCACCATGCATGCACTTGAGCAAAAGAAATTAATTAGTAATTTAGCTCTCTACAGTTTATGAACTCTAAACAAGCCAGTGGTAAGCTACTACTCATTTGTCCCTATCTGGTGACATAGAAAAATGAGGTGAAACTTCAGGTTTGGGGGTGCATTCACCTTTCAGGGTGCATTCAACTCTCCCGAGGCAGAGTTCACAATTAACGTATTGGGTAATAACCTATGGAAGTATATAGAGTGAGCCCTGTGGCACAGTAGTTAAATTGCAGTACTCTAGTCAAAGTCTCTGCTCTGAGTTCGATCCTGATGGGCTTCAGGTAGCCGGCTGAAGGTTCACTCAGCCTTACATCCTTCCAAGATTGGTAAAATAAGTGCCTAGCATGTGTGGGGGGTGAGGTGGGGACAGAATGTGTAGCCTGCATAATTAAACTGTAAACCACCCAGAGTGCTTGTCTGGCATTATGAGGTAGATAGTATAGAAGTTGAAAAACAAAAACAAATGAACAGACTTCAACTGGCTCTGGGCCTTAGGTGGCCTCCTTTCCTTTTCCAAACCATGCTCTTCCAGAACATGGGTTTTGGGCTGATGTATTTCCATTTTACACACATGGAACCTGAGATGTAAAAATTCAGTTTCGAAATGGCACCATATGGGCAAATGGAAAAGCAGCCTCCCACCCCTCTCCTGCCTCTGAGAGCGCTTGAGGCTCATCTTGTAGAAGAAGAAGAAGAAGAAGAAGAAGAAGAAGAAGAAACACACACACACACACACACACAGAGAGAGAGAGAGAGAGAGAGAGAGAGAGGGACGAGAAAAGAACTGACAAGTCCATGTTGGCCTGACTCAAAAGCCCCTGGAAATTCCCTCCTTATTGGTGCAGAATCAAAGTTCATTCCCCCCCCCCCGAAGAGCCAGCCATGATCCCTCACCCTCTGAGACATGGTGTGTGCTTGATGTCCCTTCACCACAACTGTGGAAGGCTGGGTGCTCCTTCTTCCACTGCCCCTCACCACTCTGCCTTCTCGTCCATGGTAGGGGGCTCACAGGGTGCTTCTTGGCACCTCTCTGCAATCTTAGCAACCTTCCATGCATCATCTCTCTCTCCCCCCCTCTCTCCCTCCCTCCCTCTCATCATGCAACTGCCACGTCTGCTGCAAACCTGGATCAGCTGACTCACAGTGCATCATCATCACCTCCATTATCCTTGATGGTGTGATGCTGCCTTTGAAAACACCAGTGCCAGCCTGCAGCTCTTGAATCTCCCTGGACTCCTTGGGTAGCACTTGGAAAGGGCCGCTGGATCTGTGCCAGATAGGCTGCAGATCACCCCTTGGATGTGCCAAAACAGGCTCCCAACTTATGCTGCGATAACATTATCCAGGGCAGAGGGATTTTATTTTTCTTTATTTTTTTTATTTTGGCAAAGGGCACTTCAGCACACACTCCGTCTGCGTTTTCTCAGCTCTCTCTCTCTCTCTCTTGTGCTGTGCCCTGTACAGATCTCCCTGGCACGCTTCCGGATGTGAGGACCTGGCATCACACTCTGTGCCCTCCCGTGGGACCCTGCAGCCTCTCTCTCACACCAACTTTGCCTGGCCGTTTTGTTCTGCTTGCCTTCCACTCTGCCTCGCACATCTTTGCCAGGGGAAGAATCAGCATGCATGGGCTGCTTTGTATGGAAATGAGGAGCCCGTGCTTTTGCCAGACGCTGATGTTCAACCACAGTCTGCTGAGTAAGCTGAAGGAGAAGGCTGGGCTCTCTTTCCTCCTCCCCTCCTAACAACAACAGGAGGCAGTTCTATCCGGATTCCTTGTGCAATCAAAAATAGCCCTGGACGAAGAGGAGGCCATGGCAGCAGCTGCAGTGATGGCGGCTACAGCTGCTGCTCAGGCTTCTTCGGCGGAGAACAGATCCACGCTGGTGGAATGCTGCAACCCTGATATACTTTAGTGTCACTGGAGCACAGTCAAGGCCTCACCCAGGGCTGATCCTGCCACCAGGCAGAAAACTAAGGTGACTGGCTCATGGCAGAGACTGGAAGGGCTCAGGATGTCTGCCTTTTCCTCTGTTCCTCCAGAAGGTTCTGGCTGTCGCCCTTCTGTCAGAGGACAGCGCTATGCGTGCTGGACACATCGTGCTTTGATCCTGCCAAGAGCTTGGGACCCCCAGGTGTGGTGGAGAACATGGAGCCATTGCCAGCATTTGAGGAATGGACTTCAGCTGGAAGTCCAGTTGGCTTGTGTCCGTGGATGGTGCGGGAGGGGCCCTTTTGTCCTTCGTTTCTGACCAGTGACCTCCGGTGAGTCCAAGGTCATGAGAGCAGGGAATCCACTTGCGATTTTAATCCAAACTGTTTAGTCTGAATTGTTCAAGGTGTCTGAACCTAATCCCCAATGTAGGCCTACCTTGGATTATTACCTTGAAGTTCGGACTAAAACCCGAAGTGGATTCACCACCCCATGACATGAGACTTGGTAGTGCTTACTGCCCCTGGTCTCAGTTTTGCTGGATTATTCAATAGCGGGTTCAGGGCCTGATCATCTGGACTACTGCACTTCTCTTTGCTCAACTGCCGAATGACCCTAAGATGTAAAAATGTCAAGAACACGTTTCTTTCACTCCTTTCTTTTTATGCTCATGAGGTAGGATAAGGGGATGGGGCATGTTCAAGGAGAGTCAACAAACCCTGGCCAGATCACAGACTTCTCGTTTATTTATTCTTTCACTCTTGCACAGGCACACACCAGGTTTCCTCAACTCAATGGTGTTGACTGGATATCCCATCATCCCCAGCAACAATAGCCAGGGAATGCCAGTATGTACAACAGCTGGTCTGTAGCTGTCTTGATGCACAACTGTCCACATGTAATTCCCTAAAGAAGCCTCGGGGCGTTGGGGATAGCAAAGGGAAACCTTTGGCCTGAACTTGTAGAGACGTCCCCACCTTATGACCTGAAAAGGCACAATGCCAGAGGAAAAATTGATGGGGAGGGAAAAGGAGAACAAGACACCGGAGGCACCAGATCTTAATGGTAGAATGGCTGGTTCCCATTTTTTTTTAATGGGGCTTCTGGAGCTTCTGAGCAACGACATCAGTGAATTTCTTTTGGAAGGGGTATAGCCTCAAATTTCTGGTGACTTGCTGGATTCTCCGGCATCTTGTCCCTTCCCACCACCGTCTGTGGCAGACGGCCATGTGGTAGGAGGTTCTGATGGCCTCTATGAAGCAAGGAGGGGCTGAGTTCAGCCGGTAGTAGATCTTAACCATGTCTTTCGCCTCCGTAGATAGACAGCGCAACCTTTGCATTTAGAAGATGAGCGGACATACACATTAGAGATTTTAACAGGAAACCCAGACAGGACAGCAGGATCCGCAGTGAGGGATGCATCTTCCTGGACAGTCTGCCTTTGACCTCAGGCTCACCATCCTTCCATACAAAGTAGGCACTTGCAGACCAAGATCTGCAACCACTGCATAAGCTTCTGCAGCTCGCAACCACTTCGCCTGCTTGTATCTCCTTTCTCTGTGTACAGATACTGACCTTGTTCCTCCAGATCAAGCTCTTTTTCAGGTCTCCTTCTCTAGCTCATGTCCCTTGTTTTTCTGCTGGCTCAGTATGCTTTTGCCTCACACCTCTCTCTCTGATCCGAGAGGCTCAGACAAGGAAAGCCAGAGACCTTCTCCCCTCACCCTCATCCTGCTGGCTCCCCCTCCCACTTAAACACCATCACAAATATTGGAGCGCATATACGTTTCGAATGAAGGAGTGATTGAAAGAAAAAGATGTAGAATTGAAGCTCATGGGGTGGGGGCAGGAGAAAGACTGAATTTGGGGAAGGTGGTGGTAGTAGGTCCAGTCTGCCCATCACCAAGTCATTCTGACCACTCTCACGCACGGTTATTCTCACTGAAATTTGTTAAAGTTTATGATGGGGAGAACCAGTGAACTTGAGTTAACTGATATGTGGAAATCCATCTGAGTGTGTGTGTGTGTGTGTGTTCGCCATTTCTTTTCCATCAACACAAGGGTAATCTCTCACATATCCCAATCCGTAGACTTTGGAGGCCCATACTTGCTCCTGCAACTTCCATCCCCCAAACATTTTTCTCCTAAAAATGCTTTTTTTCAAAACTTAGAAAAACTCTTGTGCCCCCTAGTGGTCACAAAAATATTGGTGTAGGGCTGTTGTGGAGCCTTACGTGGGCCCCAGGAGGCTGCCTGTAGCCCATGGTCTGTGAGTTGGTCACTTTTGCTCCACACAGGCAGTAGCCACTCATACTCCTACAGCTCAGCAGCAACACACACCTTTTGCCTATAAAAAGTCCAGTATCTCCTGGCTGTACTGGTAAAGATCTCTGACTGAAAAGCCAAAAAACAAAACAAAACAACAACAAAAACCTTGCAGCTATTTGGTGTAAATCCACAAATGCCCCTCTATATATTGTTGGACTTCATGTTCCATCAAACCTAGCCAGTGTAGCCAATAGTGAAGGATGATGGAAGTTGCACTCCTATCTAGAGGGTCATACATTTCTCCCCTTTATTACTAGTATTTTTCCAGAGAGCACCAGAGTACCAGAGGTCTCCGAGGGACATTTAGCCACAGGTACTGGCTGCTAAGAGTTGTTCTGTCATTGCATCTTCCCACATCACATTAGTTGAAGAATTTGCAGATCCTAACATTTGACAAAGGAAGACAAGAGCTGTGTTGCTTTTGTCTTTCCAAATCTCTGAGCTTGACCAAGGTAGCTGCAAAGGAAAATCTGACGAGACACGTGGGAGGGGTTGCCTGAGGGAAAAGAAGAGAAGACTCTTCTTGCCTCTTGCTGCTTTGCCTTCCCAATTCTTGTGCTTCTTTCAGGTCCTGCTTGGATTGGCATGTCCTCTCTCTTTTCAGTTGATGGTCAGGCAAGAGGTGGTCCCTGGTAACCATGAGATGGCTAACCATGCATACTAATCATGGAAAGTACTAAATAAAATCAATTCCAATCAGTTTAATAACACCTTTGAAATAAAAGAAAAAGGGCAATTCGCCCATTAAAACCCCTTCCTAGTAGCCATTTAGTTATTAGAAGCCTGGCTGAAAAGAAAAAGGCTTTGCTTGCTAGTGGAAGGACAGCAGGGCAAAGGGGAGCCTGGTTTTTGGTGGGAAGTTCCACAGCCTAAGAACAGCCACCAAAAAAGGACCTTCTCTCTTCTGCGCACACCAAGGATGCTTGTGGGATTGGTAGGGCCAAGAGAAAGGCTTCCTGCAAAGACCTTGAAACTTAGGGAGGCTCCTACGAGGTATTAGAAAACCCACCTTAGGTTTGGGAGCTACATGGGCACGCAGGAGCTCAGAGGGCCAGGCTGGGTTGCAACAGCTCTGAGATGTGTCTGCCCTCACCCTTTCCCTTGGACCACACTCCCTGCTCAGCTATAGACAGGCTGGCTCCTCCTTTCCACCCCTCCTGTTTTCCCAGCCCAGCCATATGGCTCCTCCGGGGAGGTACACCTTTTCCCAAGCCAGCCCCCCACCCCCAGGTCACGCAACCAGCCCTGGACTCCCTGACATGACCCAGGGCAAAGGACCAGCCTCCTCATTAGGGAAAAGACATGTTCCTGTCTCTGCTTTGACTGAGAGGATTCCCAAGGGAGATGGGCAGATGAACCCTTGCTGGGTTAATTGTGGGCATCTGCTTTCTTCTCTCTTGGGTCAGGGTTTTAAGGAGCAGAAACAAAATTAGCAAACCAGGAACAGAATACAAGGAAACTGGAACGGAAGGCACATCCAGGGAAAACAAAGACCTCTTCCATCTTCACCTTGTGAAGCAAAGTGTTGATGCTTAGCCTTAAGGAAGAAACTTCCTAGTGGATTGACACATGGAATGGATGAGTCTATAGCAGAAGAGGGGTGGAGGGGCCATGAAGGATAGGCAGTTCCCTTACTCTAGCAGGCAACTGCCAGCTAAAAGATAGGTGAGATAACAATATGAATGCAAAGCCCAGAACTTTATTGGTGGTTTGCCCTTGTGTAAGGGAAATGGCTTAAGTCTTGGTAGTGACTGGCAGATCCTTAATGAGGTACATGGCTGGCTGCATTCCTGGGCACACACTTAATTGCTTGATGGGACACACTTTCAGAAATGTAACCAATGCCATGTTAATGTGCAGTCATTTGCTCATTGCAGATTTGTGATTTCCCTTCAGCAAGAGCAAATAATCATGAAGAGAATTCTGCCCAATGCATTGAGGTGCATGGGAATGCTCTCTAAATGGGCAGCTGTGTTAATCTGTTGCAACAAAACTGCTGAAGAATCCTGTAGCAACTTGAAGCTAATAAATGTTGCTGGACCCTCTGTTGTTTTTGCTGCAAGCGATGAGTACAACTGCTACTTTGGATATTGTTTTAAAGAGGAAGTCTGGTTGTTTCCACTGCCAGTTTAAGACTCAGCATTTCCAGTCAACCTGCTTTGCAGTGGATTATTTTCAATGCCTTCTTTTATTACTATGACAATTTTTATTGTTGGTTTATTAATTTTAGCAGCTGTTTTTGATGTTTCCTTGCTGGAAACTGCTTTGAGATTATCTTTTTTTTTTAAATGGAAGGGGCTATAAACAGCGCCTTCCATTAAAAGTTAAGTAACTAAATAAAGGTACCAGACTTCGTCACACAAACTAGAAATCTGTCAATTTTGTATGCTGAATTTATTAGTATTTAACACAGGACACTGCAATTTTTATTTACTTTATGGGAAAACATCCTAAAATAGCATATACACATTGATGGGGCACAAAAAGGATGTGGCTATTTATGAAAGAGGTCTTGAGGTGGTGGAGGAAAGCAGACTGGTAACTAGAGGTGTGTGGAAGCATCTGCCCCACTCTGTGCTGGAAAAAAAGGCATACAGATGGAAGCCAACCTGCCCTGTATCCTTTAACAGACATTTTGACCCACAGCATCCATGGGTCCATGACATTATCAGTGTGTTTCCAGATCTCTGGTAGAAGAAACAACAGCCAGGAAAAGCAGGGAACAGCCTACACAGTGTCCTAACTGTGTGACCTCTCCACTCAAAGCCCATACAACAAGCATAATGTCACAATAACACATACACACACCCCTAATAGCGTAATAATAGTTAATAAAAATTCAGTAGACTGAGCAAAAAAATAAATAATCCAGAATGAAAAAAAGATTCCCTAAATGAGTCTTTTTCTTTGCCCTGCTGCTTTACAAAATGCTATTAAAGTGGTTTCAAGGCAGTAGGTTTACCATGTGATAACTCCAGTCTGAGTCTCCTCCAGTGCCTTACTGATTGGAGAGTTTAGGGGAGCTCTTGATTTTATTTTGGGTGTGTGTGTTTTCAGCTGACACTCATCACCTCTATTAGCATCAACCACTCAATTTACTGTATTACTTTCAGCTTCCTAAATGCAAATCATCTTGAACACCTTTTTAATCCTGTCTATGAATGCGGACAAAAATACACAGATCCGTTGTGGTGCTGCTTTGTGTGAGGGGGTGAACATCAGCTCCTTGGTCTGCCCTGTCGTCATCCTAGAATGTCGTGAACAACCTTGATTTGGTTCGTTTTTACACAATTGTCTAGAGACTGTGCACAAGCTACTGGAAATACCACTCACTCTGCAGCTGTGAAGAACCAAGAAATGACCGAGTATTTGAAGCAACAGTTCTCTGTTAATAAAGATTAAAGAATTAAAACCTTTTTCATTTGGAGGAAGGGAAGTCCATTAATAAGCAATTTGATCAGGATCAATGATCAACTGTTTGGAAGGAGAGAGATTTTTGTCACCCTCGCTTCCTTGTTCATGACTCTAGGATTCAGGATCACCTGGTGAAACTGACCAGCAGCATTGGATAAAGGAGAAAATTATTCAGACAAAGCCTAATTCATGTCCACTGATGTAGTAAAAATATCCTGATGTCCAGTAACATAACTAGCTTTTAAAAGGGAAAAGCCATGACTCAGATGAATAAAACAGATTTATTCTGTTTATTGAAACTCTATGGAAATTATGTGTTGGAGACAGTAAACCTCTGAATTTCAGGGATGAGGGGGCAAAGGGTAGCCAAGAATTTTTGCCTGCATATCTTGTTCATGGGCTACTGAGATGTCCCTGATGGATTGCTGTCAGATGCAGAGTGTTAAATGGCAGGACTTCTTGATCTGATCTAGGATACCACTCGTTTTTCAGTCAAACACCTCCCAAGCTCTCTACAAATAATAGATGTAATGAATGGATCCCTTTCACTTGGTAGACTGGTTCGTCATTTGCATGTATGTTAAAAAAATCCTGTAGTTAATCAGAAGAATTCAATGTCTGTTATATTAAAGGAATATATGTGAGTGCTTTTATGAAAAATAAACTGGATTTCAGTTTGGAAGGTTAGGATGTTAGCACTGAATCATGTTTGGGATCACAGCTGAAGCGCAAATCTAGAAAAATTAATTATTCTGGACAACTCCAATAATGACCCAGCCAGCATAGCCAGTTGTAAACCAAAATATTTCAAGTCCTGCTTGAATCAGGGGAAGGAGAGGCTGGCTGGGTGTGCTGGGCTCTCCTCTCATGCCAGAGGGGGAAGCCACACCAGTAGCTTATTTCTACTGATTTATTGAGATACATTATCTTCTCCCAGCATGAGCCTTCATGATGAGTTACAGCAGTAAAATAACAACTAAAGAGATTCTGGGGAGTTGTTTAATACCCATCAGAAGCTAAGGAAACATCCACTAAATTTCGAAGCAATATTTTCCTAATTCAAGAAAGAAGAAGACACAGAATGCTTGAATGTTATTTCATGTATTTGTGTAAATTAGTGTTTTCAAATAACTACCTCCGGAGACTCTAGACTCTTGGGTTCAGTGCCGCTTCTGCCCTACCCCTCAAGGCATGCAAAAGATATCATGCAAAGCTATCTCTGAATTTTGTGACAATGGTGTGCCTTTCTTTCTGTGAGAATTAGATTACTGTATCTGTAGAAGGATGGTATGATTATGATTAGCTGGACAGAGAACGTAAACTGGGAGCTGTCTCTGGTGCTGAACTCAAACAGGAACAAATGGCAGGACATTTCTTTCTGTCGTTAGATAAGTGCACTCCAAGAAGAGAGGAGACTGTCAGTTATAACTGAAAACTGACATCAGTAGCTAAAGGTTGAAAGGAAATGTTGGGGTCGGCAGCCATGAGGGTATTGAAACAAGTTATGAATGAAGACTTTGGAATGTTGTTCTCTGGTTGAGATGATAAGTGCTGTTTAATAATGAAGAATTTAGGCATTTGAATTGAGACTTCAGGGTGCTGTTCACTGGGAGTGGTGGAAAGGAAGGCATAGCAAAAGAGCCAGCTACCAGGTGGATGCTATGTATTTAATTCCAAGGTCCTATAAAGGAGAAGTTTGTAGAATGGGGAAGAGGGTCCTATGCCACCAGTGCCTTATGGAACTGATTCCAGAAGACAGACAGAGAAAAAGTAAACAAGCAGCCAAAGACTTCCTCAGTGACTGCTGTAGCTGGAATTCCCCCTCCTGGTGTTGTTAGGCTATTTGTACTGCATTGTAGAAGCTAACAAGATCAAGTGGCGTGCCACTAATTTATCTCTAGAACAAATGAAAATGAATTGGAAACTGAAAAAGAAACATATTTTGAAGCTAAAGGATGGAGGTTAATATTTGCAGTCAGTACCCAGACAAGGTCTAGCATCCATCTGCACACTACCCCAGGTCAATGATAATCCAGCAATCACAGCTACGTTCCCTCCAAGCAGCACCCTTTGGAGTAACTAGATGAAGGGCATCCTGGTTCCTGCTAAAATCTTTTTCTGACCAAGATTGGGAAGGTTTGATTTTTTGCACTGCAGCCTCCAGAACCCATGGCCAAGCATGGCTAGTACAATCAAACTGTTAATTAATGAATTATTAACAACCAAACTATTAATAAACAAACTAATTTTGGAGAAAGATTCAAGATAGAATGTTTAAAACATTCTATCTCAGTTAAAACAATATACACAAAGAAACACTGAGTGACTTGGTACCTTTAAGCTCAAAGTCCAGCAAAAACTCAGGAACCTGTATTTCCTGAACATGATACCTACTGTATACTGGCACAATTTTCGGTCTCTCACATCACATGCCCTAGAGTTCTCTCGACAACTGCCCTCTGCTTCTCAGTGCTCCCAAACACCCAACAGAGTAGGGTCCAGACACAAGAGAATCAATCCGCACAACCTAGCCAAGTACAAACTATTATTTAGGCTCAGTATACTATAATTTACAGTACAGGATCAAGGTATTTCACAGCAGTGCTGTGGATGTGATGTTGAGTGAGACTACCTTTGATGATCAGAACAGCTCCCCGGCACCACAAAAGCAAAGCTTCCCTAATGCTTGGGATTCGTCAAGGAAGTCATAGGCAGAACTGCAGAGGAGAAGAAGAGCAGGAGTGATGCTGTGAAGGAGGCAAGGAAAAGAAGAACACCAGGGGACAGCTGGGTCAAAGGACTGGTATCAGCACCTGTGTGGAAGTGGCCAAGGAGCAAAATGAGAGTGGTATCAGAGCACATGCAAAGCAGCCTTCTTTCAAAGGTTATGCCTGAAACTGGACTGAAGCCAAGAAGACAACAGCGTAGCCAGCATTACCAGTGATAAGGCCTAAGTCTTAGGGTCTCCCCCACCCCAAAGAGGGGACTGTTAAGTCACTTCTATGTACTCTATACCTAGAAAATCCTGGAAAGGGTCACCATAGATCAGAATCAACTTGGCAGGAAGGTAGAGATTTCAACTACTGGTTCCATGAGATGAAAGAGGCTACAGCCCACAAAAGCTGATGCCAGATAAAACTTGTTAGTCTTTTAAGTTGTAACAAGATGTTTTGCAGGTTTTCATACAAAAGATGAAAGTCACCATCTCTCCCATTGTTCTGCTTGTTTGATGCTTTGAATGGCCCCAGAACTCCCAACACGGCCATGGCAATAGTACAAAATTAACTTTTCTAAGCTTGGGGTTACAGACCAAGGGGTGTGCAACTTTACCTTCATCTGAAGGTGATCAGTGAAGAGAAGTGTTCCCCTTGCTGGAAGGAATTATCCATTTAAAGCCAAGCTAATACAGTATCCTCCTTCTAACACACCTACATTCCAGAAGATTATGGTTTTTCCAGTAGCGAGGTATGGAAGTGAGAGCTGGACCATAAAGAAGGCTGACCGCCAAAGAATTGATGCTTTTGAATTGTGGTGCTGGAGGATGCTCTTGAGAGTCCCCTGGACTGCAAGGAGAACAAACCTTCCTGTTCTGAAGGAAATCAACCCGGAGTGCTCCTTGGAAGGACAGACCCTGAAGCTGAGGCTCCAGTACTTTGGTCATCTCATGAGATGAGAAGACTCCCTGATGTTGGGAAAGTGTGAAGGCAAGAGGAGAAGGGGACGACAGAGGACGAGATGGTTGGACAGTGTCATTGAAGCTACCAACATGAATTTGACCCAACTCCGGGAGGCAGTGGAAGACAGGAGGGCCTGGCGTGCTCTGGTCCATGGGGTTACGAAGAGTCGGACATGACTAAACGACTAAACAACAACAAGTCCATGAAAGTAACATTTCCAATCTCCGGGATGCTTTTGCCAAAAATAAGTGCACATAGGCTGGCTCCTTCTGATTCCAAGCAATGTTTGGTTGTGTGAAGAATGGATGCAGACTCTTGTCTCAACTAAGCCCCGTGGAGTCTTCGTGGGCTGGCCGAGGCTTTCCAAAGGATCCACTCAGGGAGTCTTCTTCCCACACTGCCTTGCTTGGTGTGATTTAAAGAGCTTTGGGGCTGAGAATTGCTTTTCTGGATTACAGCACAGTTGTAGTCCATGCTGGGGGCTGATCTTTGGGACCTTCGGGACTCAAGAAATGAGGAACGTGCGGCCTTCTAGGTGCTCCAATCCTTTCTCACAATTTGTCCGTGCTGGCTATGGCAGATCAAAGAAGCTGCTGTCCGAAACCTTCCACACAATCTCTGTCTCTGCTCTCCCTGCAAAGCATCGGCTTCTGCCTTAAGAACTATACACAGGGTACCAGTCTTGAGCAGTCCAGGTGAACGGAAGTGCCATGTGTTGGTGGCTGAGCCACCGGGCAGGCACGGGGGGGGGGGAATTGTGAGATAGCAGAGGTCTGCAAGGCAGATGGATGCCCTTTGTATTTTGCAGTAGCTTTCCCTCCTCCCCATCCCTGCCCCCTCCTTTTTTACATGGACCAGACTGCTCTCCTCCATGAAATTCACACCTAGGATGCTCTTGCTCCCTGGGGTGGCTTGGACAGTGCAAATCACTGCCCATCAGGCCTCGCTCCACTCCAGGAACAGTGTGCTGCCTCTTGGCAACTGCTCTAACCTCTTTGCTGGAAACTGAAAGCGGCTTCCCTCCCCCACACCCCCAACCCCACTGCCAGCTTTGGCCGCTGCTGTCTGTGTGATGCCCTCTCTGAGCCGGCTGGCGCTGACTGGCTGCTTGCTTCTGACAGTCCTCTCTCAGGCCTGTCCCTCTTGGACCTTCTCTGTCCATGGTCATGACTGTGTCACCCCCCCCCCCCGTCACTCTCTTTCCCCCTGCATCTTCATAGGCAAGGTTCGGTGCCTGAGAAGGCATGGGTTAGGGTGTCTGTGTGCAGCCAGGATTTTTTCTTCTTCTTCTCCTGTTTGTTCCTCTCCTCTGCAGCACAATCCGTGTGTGGCTTGCAGATCCTCCCTGTGGAATAGGCCCAGCATAGCTATAAATCACCCGACGTGGATACGAAACTGTTACCTAGTTCTCTCTCTCTCTCTCTCTCTGGCTCTCTTCCCCACCCGCCTGGACTACTGTAAGTGTGTGTAACCCTCTCTTCTTTTCCTTTCTCTTTCTCTCTCTTCTTCCATTAGAAATGGTGACGCCGTTGAAAACGAGCAGCTGCCCACCGAACACAGAATGGTACCTCCTGAGTGGAAATGAGGTAGGGCTAATGTTTTGCGTTCTCTGAAACCCAGTTCCCCTTCCTCCTCAGTGACTACAAAGGCATTCACACATCCTTGGAGAGCGGGGGGGGGGGCTGTGGCTTGGAGGTGCTGCGGGGTGTATGCTCCCACACATAGAGGCTGAGACTTGGAAATGCCAGAGAGAGAGCACCCCCTCAAAACTGGCTCCAGTTGATCCTCCTCGTGGGCACATCAGCTCAAAGGCAGACCTTCTAGCACTGGGGGAGGAGCTGGGGGGGGGAAGGACTGGACCCTGAGGGCAAGAGGGTTGCCTATGGGTCTTTTCTGTTTGCCTGATTAGGGTCAGAGCCCAGAGGGTGAGGAAGGGGATCCCTTGATCACAGGAGATGAATTATGAGCCTGCCCAGGCTCAGGGAATTAGAGGAATGGTCCACATGGAAGCAAGATGAAGAAAATGTTGCTGTTGATAAAAGGAAGTCCCCATATGCGTAGCTTTCTCCTCAACAGACTGCTCAGGATTGTTATGTCAGAAGGGGAGGGAAATGGGCAGAATGGAGAAGCAGGGGGAACGAGCCAAAAACAAAGCTTTCTAGAAGAATCTAGAGAGACTGCCATTCTTAAAACAAAAAAATGGCCTGTAGAGACCTAACCAGCTGTTGCTGGCAGAACAGGGAGGAAGGACTCTTCGGTTCTGCTTTCAACCTTGAAACGTACGTGTCCATCTGTCTGTCTTGGTGGACACATTTCTAGGTTGTGACAGAGGGAAGGGGAATTTCATTTTGGTTCCTATGTTCACCTAGAGTTCAGTTGCACCTACTGATAATAGAAAGCAGGAACTAGTCGTGAGAAAGTAATTTTTGAGCATCCAGTCTTCTGGACTGCGCCCCCTGGGGCAGAATGATTCTTAAGTGAATGTGGGAAGTATTTAAATTCTCCCAAATGGAACCTATAGGATAAGGGACAAAGTTCTATACCTTGGCTAGTCACTCTAGGATCCCTTCTACTCCAATTCAGTCATTTCTTTGGGTGAGGAATTGAATGAATAACAGAGTTCTGAAGGGTTGAGACAATGCACGATCAGGTTTCAATATACAACTTAGGTTCATATTCCAGTGCAGTTGCAGAGATCAGCACGGACCAAAGGCCAGTGCAAGGAGACACATGATTCATTTCTCATCATTTTTGGAAAACCCTTAGCTTTCAGAGAAAGACTTTGGGGTAACGAGTAAGCATTAAGGGTGGGGATTTGTGAGGCTTTGCCAGTGGTCATGTCACACAACTGATTTGGTCTGGTGATCATGATAAATGTTGAAACCCTCTTTTGACATGCTCTGGAAACCAGGTTAAATTTGTGGCAAAGAGAACTGGCCTTACTGGAAAGGATTTAGAGCTTCACATGGAAGTAAATGAGTTCTTTAAAAAACCAATCACACAAGAAAACAGGCAGACCGAACTAGATATACTCAATCTGCAGAAAAAGAAGATGAAAAGGAATGCTGGATTCTGCAACACGAGGGATGGGTTACAATTCCCTGAATATGTGTAGATCAAGAAGTACAAAACAAAATTGCTATACCTCTGAGCCACAGAAGATAAGATTTTAATTACTCAAACAGAAGAATCTCCCAAATACCAAAATAGCACATACTGATCATATACAGTAGTAGAGATCTGGCTAAGAAGTTCCTGTTGAATCCATTGTATGCACTGGCATAAAAAAGATGAAGAATAAACTTAAAGTGTCTCCTTGTAAAGAAAAATGTGACTTCTAATGTTGTCTTCCCAGTGTGGTGTTGGGGATAGAGGAATGGACCAGAACTCTGGAGAACAGGGTTCGAATCCCCCTTCAGCCATGGAAACTCATTGGTAAAACAGGTAAACTGGTAAAAGTATTCTGAAATAGCTCACTTACCTTGAAAGCCCTATTAGAATCACGATTAGTCAGTTCCAACTTAATAGCACAGAACACACACGCACAATGTTGTCTTAGTCAAAAGAATTGTAAGAAATAAGGAAGGAGGGAACGAAGCAAGTCAGAAACAAATTCTACACCACCTTACCTAGGAGAAAACTCTATTGAACACAGTGGGACTTTGTTTGAGTAAAGGTATGTGCATTGAGCTTTAAGTCAAAACACAAGCTGGTTCAAAACACCAGAATTTAACAAATTGACAATCATCCACACTTCTGTCTTACTGAATAAACAACACATTGGAAAACAAAAGCAAAACAATCCTATCAAAAGGTGTATGGGGCAGATTCACAAACTTGACGGGTGAAAACAGACAAGTGACATACTTTGGGAAGAAAAAGAATTTCTGGGACTAAGATGACAAATTCTACAATTCCATTGGTTCTGCATGTTCACCTTGAATGTGGCCCACAGGACATCCTCTCTGCTCCACTTGCTTCTCTGCTGCCCTCCTCAGAAGAAGTCTTTTCCCCGTCTCCCTTCCACACTCCAAGGTGTTTTCTAAAACGTCTCCAGTGGTACAAGTGGAGGCTGGGAAAAAAAAATCTTAACTGCCGTGTGGGAGGGGAATTCATTTGGGAAGTTTGGTCCTAGGGAGAGAAGCAATAACACTTCCTGCCCGGAGGCTGTGACTCCCCCTCCCCTGCCAGCATCTTCTAGATGAATGGAAGAGTCTGGCTTATAGTAAGTGCTCCTATATTTTAACTGAGCTGGACAGGAGTTGCAGAAGAGCACTGGGAGAGATGAGGGAGAGAGGCTGTTTTGTAATGTGCCTTAATAAACATCTTCTTCTTCTTCTTTTTTTTTGCCTTAGGCCAGCTCCAACGTTCTTGAGTAGCAGCAGCAGTAGTGTTGTTTTCAAAATTTAATGAGACTACTAGCATTCGTTTCCCAGGGAAAAAAAACATCATGTTGGTTGATGATTTATTTGTTTTGCAGGTTTTTTTAGATTGTCACTCCACAAGGAAAGGAGAGAGGTTTCTCTGCGTCTTGACATACTTACCCAGTAATATGCTAGTGGCCAGAAGCCTATTGCTGGGCCTAACTAAAGGAAGAGCTGGATAGCTCAGTGTTTTAGGTCTCTGCTGTGGGTTGGGAGTTCGATTCCCCACTGTGCCTCCTCAATAGCAGCTGGACTTAATGATCCATAGGGTCCCTTCCAGCTCTGCAGTTCTAATATTCTAATATATTAATAAAGTATGACCATTGAATCAATGGGAGCTATGTGAATTTTAACTCAGTCTCCAACCATTGACTGAATGGGTCAATAGTCTACTTGGAAGTAGCAATAGGATTCGGAGAGATGGGTTTAATAGACCTGGGAGTAATGGGTTTGAGAAGCAAGGGAGTTAAACTTAGGCAGTTTCAGAGCACAAGTGAGAAACTTGTGACCCTCCAGATATTGTTGCTCCAGTCTCTCATGTCATGACCCCTTCCCACTGACTCTGCTTGCCAGGCCCCATGGGAGTTGCGGTCCAAGCTCTCCGGAGGCCTTACACATTTCCAGCTCCCGTTTTAGAACGTGGGCTTAATTGTCCTATGCTGGCAAACAAGGGAAGCACTCTGTGGCTTCTTCTTCAAAATGTGGGCAGCCTTTTGTGTGAGGACTTGCTCATTTTGCTGAATCAGGCCCCCGAAGTCTCCCTCCATGTCCTGTCATCATTGCACTGCTGGCCAGAGCTTTTTAGAAACCGCTCTGGCCAAGCAGCAAATCTCAAGATGGAAAAACACTGCCCTCCCTCCAGCTGCACTTATTTCACCTGGTGGAGCTTTTTACTACAGTGCTAGGGAAGGTCCAGCCTGGCAGAGGGGGTTGGAGTACAACTCCCATCATCCCATCATCCCTAGCCAGCATAGTTAGTGATGATGAGGAACACTGGGGGCTGTAGTCTGACAGGATCACAAGGGCTGCACTTTACCTGATCTTCTTTAGAAAAGTGTTTACAAACAAGCGAGAAACGGGGGGGGGGGGGGGCTCAGAAGCCGCTGCTGTGAATGGACTCTCCGGCATGCAATATATGTCATTTCACTGGGAAGATGAGGGTCATGTGGAGCTGGGCTGAGAGGTGGCTTGCTTTTCATGGATAAATATGACAACGGACAGCCAGCTTCCGAGACACTCTACTATATTTTCATTAGAAGCTTTCCTACTCTTTTGTCAGAGCAATCCTTAGCTTTGGGGAAACGGTAAACAAAGGGCATTTTCCTGGACAATGCCATGACTGAGCGACCGCAGCTGGTCATGGGCAAGATATCCAGGGTTGAGATGGGGCGGGGGGGGGTACAGCAGTGGTTCCCAGCCTCGGACTACCCAGCTGTTCCTGGACTGCATCTCCCAGAACCCACCCCCTGGGGAGTGGGACACCAAGAACGCCTGGGCTACCCAAGGCTGGGAACCCCGGGGGGGGGGGGGGGAATGACAGGAACGCCGTCTTTCCCAAAGGGCAGGAGAACTGGGATTGCCCTTTGAATCACCAGCGCACCACTTCTAAGTCCAGTGTATTTTGCTAGAACTGGAAGCACCAAAGAGGTGTGATGGGGAGGGAAGCCATTTGACCATTTCTGATTCTGCCAAAGGGGCTGTGGGTTCATCCCCAACTGCTTCTGTATCCTTTAGGCACAAGCCATCATCATCGGCCTTGGTGCTCTTACTCTGAAAGAGGGTCTCACATCTCCAAGACCCCCTTCTTCCTTCCTTCCCCTCTTCCCTTTGGGGCCTCGTAGCAGGAGCGCACAGGGACTGTTTTTCTGGAACCACCTCCAGGAAAAAAAGATACAGCCACTAGCCCACTTTTTGCCTGCAGGGAGAACCATGAAGCCCGGCTCCCTGGGTTTTGCGGACTTGGCCGGGCTGCTCCCAGGCATTTCGCTGGCCGACCGGGCGGCGTAAGGCCAGGGTGCCTTCCAGACGGTGCCTCCTCCTTCCCTGCAGCGCTGCAAGGTAGGGATTGCACGCACGGCTGCGCCGGGGCGGAAAGTTGCGCGGGCCTCGGCCTCCGCCTCCTGTTTCGTGCAAGGAGGATCACGTGCAGCTGCTGCCCAGGATTTGAGCGTGGTGCTGCTGTACAAGCACATCCTTCCCCGTTGCATAGGTGCTGCAGCGGCTGCAACATCAGCAAGCATCTCCCTCTCCTCCCCCACGACTTCTGGGGCGGGATGCGTGCATGCTGGCGCTCCCCGCCACCTGTTCTCTCCACTCCCCCCCCCCCAATGGCGTCTTGCTCACTTGATCGCCTCCCCCGGGATGGTGGGTGGTCCGAAGTCCCCCTTTTACGGCGAGAGGGAAGAGGATCGGGGGCTGGGGTGGTGGTGAGAGAGGCGAACCGGGGTCACCCCGAGATAAAGGCAAGGAGAAAGGGCACGGCTTAAGAGGCGCCTGCCTCTCTCCCCCTCCCCCTCCCCCAGTTTTACGCACTTCTCGCTCCCCATGATTAGCCCTCCCCCCCACACGGCCTGTTCTGCTGGGGGGGGGTTTCGAGCGAAGCGGGGAGGGGCGCGGCTTCGCGGTGGCTCGGCCCGCCGCCAGCCAATGAGCGGGGCCCTCTTGGTGGGGGGGCTCATAAAAGCTGCTGGCCCGGCAGGCGGGGGGCGACAGAGGGGCTGCGCGGGCGGCGGAGCGAGCCCAGCTGCGCTGGCCGGGAGCCCCCGATGGACTAGCGCCTTGCTGGCAACCAAGACAGGCCCGGAGGGGGGGGGGCCCGGAGAGAAGAAGGAGCCCGCCCATCCCCCTCCTCCCCCCCTCGCCCCAATCCCCGGGTGTAAATAGTCAAGGGCGTTTAAAGGACCATTGTGTGCCTCTCCGCGAGTCGCTCGCTTCCCGCCGCTCCCTCCTCCGTTCTTTTGGTCCGTTTCTTTTCCTTTTCGTTCCCTCGTTCTTTTTTCAAATCCACCTCTTCTTTTCGACTCCCTGCCTTCGGGGTTTTTGGGGCTTTTCCCCTCTTCTCCCTCGCCCTTCTCCGCGGTCTCTCTTAACCCTCCACCCCGCTTTCTGAGCCCCTTCTTTTGCGTTTTCCTCCGTTTCTTTCTTTTCTCCCTCCTCCCTCCTCCTCATCCAAGGAGGGAAACTGTTTTATCAAGGGAGATTTTCTTCATTTCCCCCACCCGATCGCTTCGCCGCTCCCCCCCCCGGACACCACCCTCTTTGTATGCGCCAAGGCAGCTGCGGAGGGGGGTCCCATTCGCCATCGATCGGGAAAGCGAAGCACTTCCCCCCCACCAGCCCGCACCCGGGACCAATCCGTTCCAACCCGCCCCACCCCGGGAGGAGGAGGAAGAGGCGGTAGAGGAGGAGGAAAGGGGCGAAGAAGCCCGATTCTAGAGCCGTCCGCGGAGGAGCCGCCGCCGCCGCCGCCGCCCGGCTGGAACCCGGCGCGCCCTAAGCATGGTCACTGTAGGTATTTCGCGTTTCCGCCGCTCCTTTGTAGGGTTTCGCGGTGCGGGTGTGATGGGCGGGGTGGGGGTGCGTGCAGGTGGCTTGGAGGAGCCTCCCCGTTCTCGGGTGGTTTGGCCTGGGAGGCTCTGGTGCTGATGGGTGGTGTGCTTGCGAGGGAACGCGCCAGCTCCGCAGCGGGGTGTGTGTGTGTGTGTGTGTGTGTGTGTGTGTGTGTGTGTGTGTGTGTGGTCACTCTTGAGAGAGGGAACCTGCGCCGCCCCCCCCGCAGCACGTTTGGTGGGCTTGCAAGGCTTTGTACCATAAAATGGTCCCTCCAACGCCCCAAACCAGCCGGAGATGCGAGGGGGCAGCCTAGAAAGAGGCGAGGGAGTATTCACACACACACAAAACACACACATACAATTGTGGTGTGGTAGGTGATGTGTGACGGGAGGGCCAAGATCCGCGGGGGTATCGGTTTGGAGAGGGCGAGCGTCGCAGAAAGGGGCCGGGCGGAAGGGAGCCGGGGAGACCCCCTCGCCGCCTCCCCCCCCCCGACGAAGCCGCGCATCCCGACGAAGGGGAGCGGGCCGCAGCGTGCGGGCTTCTCCCGGCAGCGCGGTGGGGTGGGTGGGTGATGGCATGGGCGGTTGTGGAGGGGGCCGCTTTCCCCCGGCATCCCTCCCTCCGTCCGGCTTCTGCATTTTGTACCAAACCTTTCTCGGCTTCAAAGTCTCCCCGTTCCTACTCAGGCGGCTTGGGGTTCGGGATAGGGTGTGTCTTCTCCCCGCCCCCGCCACCCCCCCATCTCCACGATGTCTCTGCGGGGTGGGGGGAGGGGGGAGAGAGGAAGAAAGAGCGGGTGGATCCGCGAGAGGAGGGTCTCGAGGGTGCGGGCACCTGAGCTCCCCCTCCCCACCCTGCCGGGCGGCTGCGGTGTTCTGCGCGCTCGGATGCTCGACACGGGGCGGGCGTCGGGGGGGGCGGGCGCCTTCTTTTCCTCCTCAGGGTGGGTCTCCCGTGGGGCTGTCGCCGGGCCCCCCAGGGGCGAGAGGGGCGCTTCGGGAACGTCTGGAAGCTGCCATGGAGGCAGGCGCGCCTCTCTGCAGGGTGGCGGGGCGCCGCCGCCTTGACGGGGCGGGCGCCGGGGACGAGGCTGGAGGCGCCTCGCGGTGGCCCTCGCCTCAGCCAGCCGGCCTTAAGGCGCGCAGGAGTCGGGGAACCGCAGCCTTGCCTTTCCCCCCCCCCCACACCCCCACGGCGCCGGCGGGGAGACGTGGAAGCCGGGGGGGGGGCGGTTTGGTTCTCGTCATCTCAGCATCTTCGGGCTGAGGTGCTGGGGAGCCGGGGCGGGGTCGTGCGAATACGCAAGAGCTGATGCCGTTGCAATGTGTGTGTGTGTGTGTATGTGTGCCTAGAGCCTGCATTTTTACGCTGCCGCCCTTCTCCTCGCGTGTAACAGACGCAAGCAAGCGCGCGGGGGGGGGAGGGCCCCGCGTCGCCTTCCTTGGCGCGTTTCTGCATGTTGCTGCGTGCTTGCAAATGCCCTCCCTGGCACAGGCGACGTCGCCCTCCCCTCGCCAGCGCACCCACCCCACCTCCTCGCTTTCCGTTAGACGTCCCCATCGCGCGGCCCCACCCCGCAAGCTGGAGCGAGCGAGATGGGGTGTGAGTGTGTCTGTGTGGTGTGTGCGTGCATGCGGCCGTGTGCGCGCAGACGGGAGAGAATTGCAGCCGAACAAAAGGAGCTGGCAGCAGTCGCCTTCGGGGAGGGTCGCGGGGCCTCCCCCTCCCCTCCCCGTGCGCGCGCCCGCTCTTTCGGCTTGCGCCGAGGCGGCTGCGAGCGCTTCTCCGTCGTGTGACTCGAAGGAGCGGCGGACGGAGGAGTGCGGAGCGAGGAGGGGTGGGAGGAGGTCTGCTGAGATAGGGGGTTGCAAGCATCGCAGAAAGGTGGCACGGTGCAAGGAGAGAGAGAGAGCGAGCGAGAAAGAGAGAGAGAGGAAGGGTGGGGGGGACCTCCCGGAGGCAGGCTGTGGCGGAGATTTGTGTCCCTACCCAATCTTAAGTAGAGCAAAGCAGGGGAGGACATCAAGGGGAAAATAAACCAGGCGATTCCTCTCAAAGGTGGAACGCTGCAAAGCCATTTTGACCTTGCCAGGGTTGTTCCGTTGCTTGCTTGACACGCTGCAATCTGTACCCCACCCTGGTGGGAATATGGGGATGTTGGAAGGAAAAAAAGAGGTGGGGGGAGCTAGCGTGCATGGCTGCTGAGGTCTTCCTGCAACACTGCATGTATTGCATCCCACTGCTGTCCACAGAAAGTCAAGATGTGGGATGGAGGGAGAGTGATACACACACAGAGAGAGACAGAAGCCTTAAGGTCAGCAATGCAGCAGAAAAAGGAGGAAAGAGGGGGGAGATTTTAAAGTTGCAGTACAGAAGGATGCTTGAGCAACATACCTAGTTCGTTTCACTCACATGGGCAGAATAAAGGTTTCAGATTTTGACTCTTCCTTGGTTCCTGGTGAAACTCCAACCATCGTTCACTGGAGATGAAAGAGGACACATTTCCCTTCCCACCCTCTTGCATCCATCCATCCACCCACCCACCCACCCACCCATCCAGTCCACAGGTGAGGTGTGAGCCATAGGCACAACTGCACTGGGGCAGTATCAGCAGGATGCTTTCAGCATCTAACATGTGGCCTTGGTGGGTGGGTGTCTACCAGTACATTATTTAAGATAAGTCATGCAGTTCAGCCACAGCATTTCTCTTTGAGGAAGGTAGGGTGGCTTCCAAATAACATTTAGCCTACAGAAGTCGATTCCGCAATAGATGCGTTCATCTTTAAGGTGCTGTAAAGCCCTTTACTGTTCTGGAGGCAGCAGAGGGGCATGGCTGCCTGTCCGGAGCATGTCCTAAAAATCTCCAGTTGGCTCATCTTTCTCATAAGTCTCAGGTGGGATGGGTGGTGGGTGATCTCCTTGCTTCTTCCATTTTGCAAAGGGTGAGTTGAAGCTGGGTGCTGACCAGCCCAGAGTGGCATTTCAGCCTTGGGAGAAAAGAAGATGGCTATCCATCAGAACAAACCAGGTCCTCTTGAATACTATTGTGTAGATCTCTGTGTTATGGGATTACATGAAGCTGGATTTTGTGTGTCTTTATTAAGTGGGGTAGAGTGTGTTCCTTAGATGTGGGGCTGTTTTTTGGGTTGTTTGGGGTGGAATCAGGATCATGGAGATCTGGAATGCTGGAGGGTGGAACTAACATCACAGACATCGGTAGAAATGTGATCCTTGGCCCTTACACTGGAAAGGGGTGTGAGTATAGGCACTCACAATATGTCAGTCACCCTTGGAAACTCCTCTTTCTCTCCTCCCCTTCTCCATTCCACCCCATGTATGCTTTCCATCATGCTCTTCTCCCTCCCTGTCCCTTTACTTTTAAGCTTTTTCCTCCCACACATCTCTGGGATTCATCCAGCAGTGTGATAAGCACAGGCTTTTACTTAATTGACACAGATATTGCTCTGAATGCTGACAAATCAGTCCTGCATCAATCTGGGCGGAAAACAAAGGAGCACAAAGGGAAAGGAAAAAAAAGAGACCTTCGGAGGAGAAGGGGACGTGTGTTTTGCGCAGGGCCCTTCATTTGCATGCATCTCGGTGGCCTGAGCCTCAAGTGTTGATGGAGGGGAGGAGGGCTCACCGGGAGGAGGGCTCACCTGAAAAGGTGGAGAGGGGACAGCTCTCTGGATCATGAGCCGAGCCTTCGTGCAAGGGAAATAAATGCCTGCAAGGCGCCACCACTGCTCAGTTGCCTTATTCTTTTGCCCCTCCATTTCAGAAGTTGGCCAATCTTCCTCTTTTGGCATTTTCAAGGGGCTTGTTGTGAAACTGTCAGCTACAATGTCTGTTTGTCTGTCTGTTTAGGGAAGGGTTGGGGGGGTTGGAGCAGGAAGGCTTCAGAGTAACAAGCTTCCAATTTAGTGGCAGGAAATTGGGTCCTTGGGGGTTCCATTCACACTTCTAGTCAAGAGGTGAGGAGGAGAGGGGTGGGGCGGGAGCAAAGACTCTTGGGCTCTGTTCATTAGTAAGCACAGCTTGGGGGTGGGCTGGGGTATGGGACTTAATTGTATTGTGTGTGAGGTGGTCACTGTTACATAACAGCACTGATGTTACCTGTCTGTCATGGGTTTGGAGGGAAAGTTCCATCCTATGGGGAGTGGAAGGCGGGACATCAGGAGGAGGGGCTGTACTGTATAAATATGTGATGCCTGTGTGGTGAAGGGAGATGCTGAGACAGACTGTGAGACACTGGGTTGGGACGAAGCAGCAGCTGGGGAAGAAGAAGCTGTTGTGGGAGTCTGGGTGTCTGACAGGGTACTACTGTGTGTCAGAGTACCAGCCTGAAAGGTTCAGGGGTCTGTTGGTTAGCCAGAACTGATGGGTTCAGGGTCTGTGCTTTAAGTTAAAGGTTCTAGGTGAACCAAACTGTATGCTTGTGTGTGTGAGAATAAGCCACGTTACTTTATTTTATTCACCTGATTGTTTTATTTACCCTGTTTGTATTTAAAATAAACCTTATTCTTTTGTTGTTTAAAAATCCATCCCTGGTCTGTGTGACTTATTATAGGGAATGGTTGGTGGCAGCTTAGTAACTGTGTGATAGATCCCAGTAGGTCTGGGTTTGTCACATTGATTGGTGTCCAGCGTGTGGGATACGACTGGTCCAGTTGTCCAGCGGTCCAGCAAAGCCTTGGCAAGTGTGCCCAGAGCAAGGGGGGTCTAGTCAGGGACAGTCTGAGGCGCGTAGGTAATCTTCTAGGTGTACCTCACGGGGAGGTGCGCTAGTAGAAGAACGTGCCAACTGGGGAGACTTAGATTAAGGTGCTCTGAGGCAACCTAGTTTTGGCGGGAAAAAGCTGAGGAAAATCTGCGTAGCAACAGTGAGCTAGCTTGCCAGCTGAGAGGCCCAGCAGAGGGGGGTAGGCTCTGACTCGATACTGTTGCAATTTAAGTGCTGAAGAACAGCAGCAATCTCTGGGGAGAGCTGGTTCTGAGGAAAAAAAGGAAAAAAGTGGTCGTTTTATTCTGGGGCTTGACTTTTTAAAGCAGCCTGTTCTGAGGGGGGATTATGCCCTTGACTCGAAGCCAGATAGCAGACATGAGTGAAGTGAAAGACCCCCAGATTGACCAAGGTTCTGAGGATGAATTTGGCTCAGTGCAAGGTGACAGCACAGGAGAGCAGGACCCAGAACTCAGAAAATTGCTCATAGCCCAACAGCATGAACTGAGGATGAGGCAATTGGAAAAAGAAGAAAGATTAGAGAGAGAGAAAATTGCTCTGGAAAAAGAAAGAATGGCGTTTGAATTAAGAAAACTGGAAATGATGAACCAGAACAATAATAACAATAGGGATTCTGAGGGAGGCCAATTGTCTAAGGCTGACCTGAAGAAATTCCCTGTGTACCACAAGGGAGATTGTCCTGAGGTGTTCTTTTCCTTAGTGGAAAGAGCGTTTGTGGACTTCTCAGTGAGGGAAACTGAGAAGATGACCATCATGCGATCTTTAATCAGTGGTAGCCTTGCTGAAGTTTATGCCGAGATGCCTGAGGAACTGATGAAAGATTTTGCAGAGTTCAAAAAACTGGTGTTTGCAAGACATGGGATAAATGCAGAGCAGCTGAGACAAAGATTCAGGTCCCTTACCAAGAAGCCAGAACAGACTTTTACCCAAGTGGGGGCCCAATTGGTGAGGCTGCTTGAGAAATGGCTATCGCAGGAGGGGACAGAGACCTATGAACAGCTTAAAGACTTGATAGCCCTGGAACAGTTCTATTCAGTTCTGCATGGGGAATTGAAATTCCAGGTGAGGGAAAGGAAACCGAAATCTGTGGCAGCAGCCGCAGAAATCGCAGATTTTATCTCCCAAATAAGAAAGCCCTTGGGTGAGGGGAAATCTGTAGGTAAACCCAAAGAAACCTACAGCAAGTACTCTCAGGGACCAGGGAAAAGCCAGCAAGGGGGAGGGGCCCATGGTGAAGGGAAGCCCTCAGGCATGAAACCAAGCCCTCAGAATTTGGAGGGAAAACCGAAACCAGAGGAGAGAGAATCCAAATACACTAGAAAATGCTATTTCTGTCAGGGAAAGGGTCATCTGATCTCAGAATGTGAGAAATTGAAGCAGCTAAAAGGAATGGTGCCTCAGAATTCTAGTGGGACCAAGCCAAAAGCTGTGTTCTGTGTCCAGAAAGAGCAAAGCTCATTGTCACAGAGGGAGCCTGTTGCCATGACTACTCAGTCTGGAACAGCTACCTATGCTGATCAGGCTGAGGAAAATGGTCCTCTTGGGGAGGTAAAGCGCTGCTTGCTGATAAAAACAGATTCTCAGTTGTTTGAGACAGCAGGGGTGGACGTAGGAATACTTGACCGTCAGTATAGGGGGCTGCGGGACACTTGTTCCCAGGTAACCCTGTGCCATCCAGATATCATCCCTAGGGAGTTTATAATCCCAAATGAGAGCATGAAGGTGGCAGGGATTGAGGGGCAGGTAATCTCTCTGCCAGTAGCTGAGGTACCTGTCAACTTTCAAGGCTGGAGGGGAGCTTGGCGGCTAGCGATTTCATCGACTCTGCCAGCAGCCGTGCTCGTGGGAAATGACCTGGCTGAACATGTGAAACGGGTGCTAGTGATTACACGCTCACAAGCCACCACAGGGACAGTTCAGGGGGGTAATGATGAGCCAGAGACGGAAGCAGAGGGGAGTTCAGAAGCTGTGGTGGAAACCTTAACCACAGACAGCAGATTTGGACAGGAGCAGAAGGCAGACGCCACTCTCCAAAAGTGTTTTGAACAGGTGACTGACGCCCAACTAACACCTGAGACCCCAGTGAGATTTCTGGAGAAAAAGGGGATTTTATATAGAGAAACCCTGAGGAATATCTCAAAAGGGGGAGATGGGATCAGAAGTCAGCTGGTGGTACCTGAAAAGTATCGCCCCATGATCTTACAAAGGGGGCACTCTGACATGTTTGCTGCACACTTAGGGGTCAACAAGACACAGCAGAGAATCACACAGAATTTCTACTGGCCTGACATAGGGAAGCAGATCAGGGAGTTCTGTAAACAATGTGATGTGTGTCAAAGGCAGGGGAATAACCGCGATAGGACCAAAGCAAAGTTGTGCCCTTTGCCTGTGATTGACACTCCGTTTAAATGCATAGGGGTGGATATTGTGGGACCTTTGCCCAAGGCCACAAAGAGGGGGAACAGGTTCATCCTAACAATTGTGGACCATGCCACAAGGTATCCTGAAGCCATACCCCTGACTAACATTGAAACTAACACAGTGGCCGATGCTTTGGTGGGGTATATGTCCAGGATGGGATTTGCCTCAGAGATAATCACAGATTTGGGCGCATCGTTCACATCAAAGCTCATGAAACGCTTATGGCAGATCTGTGGAATTAAGCACAAGGAAACCACTGCTTATCATCCTGAAAGCAATGGGTTAACTGAGAAGTTCAATGGGACTCTAATGCGCATGATTAGGGCTTACTTGGCAGAGAATCCAAACAATTGGGACCAGAAGCTGCAATCCCTTTTGTTTGCTTATCGGTCAGTGCCACAAGCCAGTACCGGGTTTAGTCCATTTGAACTTCTATTTGGGAGACGGGTGAAAGGGCCCCTTGATTTGATCAAACAAAATTGGGAGCAGATCACCCAGGATGACCCACAAGACGTTGTGACTTACATAGACACCTTGATGAACGACCTAAAGAGAAATCTAGAGCTGGCAGCAGAAAACCTGCAAGCTCAGAAGGTCAGACAGAAAACATGGTATGACCACAAAGCTAGAGAGAGGCACTTTGACCCAGGGGAGGAAGTGCTTTGGCTTAGGCCCTGCAGAGAGAATAAACTGCAGCTCAAATGGGCAGGACCATATAGGGTCATTTCCAAGATGTCAGACCTGAACTACCTAATAGAGCAGGAGGAGAACCAAGCAAGGAGGGTGGTTCATGTGAATGCCCTAAAACCCTACTACAGAGGGGAACAGAGGGTTCTATTTGCTATAAAAGCAGCTGAGAGTGAGGAAGCTGAATTACCCTTCTGGGAGGGTAGAGGGGAAGTAAAATACAACCCAGAGGAGGTAAAGATCAGTCCTGCACTCACCCAAGACCAGCAGCAAGAACTAAAAATGCTGCTTAGCAAATATCAACAGGTGTTTTCCAACAAGCCGGGGATAGTGAAGGGAGTGATGCATCGGATCCACACAGGGGATGCACCCCCGCAGGCAGTATCCCCATACCGAGTAACGGGACTCTATAGGGACAAGGTGCGGAAGGAGCTGGACGAGATGCTGAGGGAGAACATAATCGTCCCCTCTTCTAGTCCTTGGTCCTCTCCGATAGTCCTTGTGGACAAGCCTGATGGGAGCATTAGGTTTTGTGTCGATTACAGGAAATTAAACCGTGTAACCACTCCTGATGCCTACCCAATGCCCAGGCTAGACAACCTGATTGAAACCATAGGGGGTTGTCGGTTCATCTCATCATTGGACCTGGTAAAGGGATATTGGCAATTAAGAATTGATCCCAGGGATCAAGAAAAAACTGCCTTTTGCAGCCCTTTTGGTCTCTATGAGTTTCGAGTCCTGAGCTTTGGTCTCAGAAATGCACCAGCCACATTCCAAAGGCTGATGGACCAGACCTTGGCAGGGCTCAGTGACTTTACAGTGGCCTACATTGATGACATAGGGATCTTCAGTAATACCTGGGAAGATCACCTGATACACCTGGAGTTAGTGCTGCAGAGGTTAAGTGCAGCAGGGCTAACAGTAAAGGCCAGCAAGTGTCAGCTGGGTAGCCCAGAAATAAAATACTTGGGTCACATGGTAGGGGGAGGAATGATAAAACCCCTGGAGGCCAAAATAGAAGCAGTTCGTGATTGGCCTAGACCCAACACCAAGAAAAAGGTCAAATCATTTCTTGGGTTGGTGGGCTACTACAGAAAGTTCATCCCGAGGTTTAGCGAGATTGCGGCTCCGCTGACCGATCTGACGAGGAAGACGGCTGATGACCGCATCCCGTGGACCAGTGACTGTGAGGCGGCGTTCCAGAGGTTGAAGGAGGCGTTAATCAACTATCCTGTCCTGCGTGCTCCAGACTTCGACCGGGAGTTCATCATTTACACCGATGCGTCTAACAGCGGGGTAGGAGCAGTTCTGTGCCAGGAGGATGAGAATGGTGACCAGCATCCAGTATCCTACCTGAGTAGGAAACTTCAAAAAGGTGAGAGACATTTGGCAACCGTGGAGAAGGAGTGTTTGGCCATAGTCTACGCGATCCAGAAGGCCAAGCCTTACATCTGGGGAAGACATTTTATTCTGTGTACGGACCATTCACCATTGCAATGGTTAAAGACAATGAAAACCCACAATAGCAAACTTATGAGGTGGGCTTTGAACTTACAGGACTATGACTTTGAAGTGAAGGTGGTCAGAGGATCAGTGAACTGTGTTGCTGACGCCTTATCAAGAAGACCTGAAGACTGAAGACAGCGAAAGAACATGGACTATATGTATATAATGAAAGCAAAAAGTTAAAATGTACCTGGTTTTAAATTGGTTTGTATTAATAAAGGTAAATTGATGTAATGTATATGGTAAATGTTTAAATGCCTATTTGAAATGTTTAACTTAGAATGTAAGTAAGTATAATATGGTAGGTATAATTGGTGTTGTGTGTTTTATACAGGTTGTTTTTTTGGGAAAAAGCACCTTAGCTTTCCCCCTACAAAACAACTTATAAAGAGGGGAGGTGTTACATAACAGCACTGATGTTACCTGTCTGTCATGGGTTTGGAGGGAAAGTTCCATCCTATGGGGAGTGGAAGGCGGGACATCAGGAGGAGGGGCTGTACTGTATAAATATGTGATGCCTGTGTGGTGAAGGGAGATGCTGAGACAGACTGTGAGACACTGGGTTGGGACGAAGCAGCAGCTGGGGAAGAAGAAGCTGTTGTGGGAGTCTGGGTGTCTGACAGGGTACTACTGTGTGTCAGAGTACCAGCCTGAAAGGTTCAGGGGTCTGTTGGTTAGCCAGAACTGATGGGTTCAGGGTCTGTGCTTTAAGTTAAAGGTTCTAGGTGAACCAAACTGTATGCTTGTGTGTGTGAGAATAAGCCACGTTACTTTATTTTATTCACCTGATTGTTTTATTTACCCTGTTTGTATTTAAAATAAACCTTATTCTTTTGTTGTTTAAAAATCCATCCCTGGTCTGTGTGACTTATTATAGGGAATGGTTGGTGGCAGCTTAGTAACTGTGTGATAGATCCCAGTAGGTCTGGGTTTGTCACAGTCACATCTGCCCTGCTGCACCGGTTGGTACATCCGAGGCCTGGCTCAGCCTGTCAAAAAAAAAAAAAAGAAGTATTGTTTTTCAGCCCTTGTTCCTCTTGTTTTTCCATCCTCTTAAGGCACAATTTGCAGCCGTCTTCTTATGTTTCCCTCAGAGGAATTAGGTTTTGGCACTAGACAGGGTTGTTATTTTCTTATCCTGAATTGGCTTTACGGTTCGCCGTCAACACATTTTGTCAGCTGATGACCCATGAGATCCATGGCTGGAGAACCAAGACATCAGACCCTTTTTTTGTTCACAGAGGTTGGTGCAAACGGCATCTCCAAAGACGCAGACTTGCCCCTTGTCAGAGAGCAGGTGTGAGAACAAGCAGAAGATAGCACTAGCGTGCCTGAGGGAGTGAGGCTACTTGTGTTCCCAGCTATCTTCACTTTGTGGCCTCCTGCAAAATCACATGGTAGATCCAGAATTAAGCATGCCAAGTGTAAATTATTCTGTGTGCAGAATGTGTATGTGCGTGCACATTCTCTCATGGGCACTATATATATATATGTATACACACACACACACACACACACACACACACACACACACACACACACACACACACACACACACACATATCAACAAAGCATGATATACATCAGCTTGTTTACATTCAGCTGTCCCTCTGGATATTGACCTACAACTCATGTTATTGGCTATACTCAGTGGGGATGATGGAATGTGTCATCCAGCACATAGTTAGTTAATGGGGGAATCACTTCCCACAGTTCAGCTTTATAAGAGTCTGTTGTAGCAGTCTCTCCTTTCTCGCCCCCCCCCAATGAAAAATGCTGTGACAATACAGATAAGTGCCAGAGGTCTTACAAGAAACTGCTTTCCACTCGTGGGACCAGCAACCATCCCCTTCCCCCCCCCCCCAAGACTACAGGGCACTTATACCATTTCTTATTAAAATGTGTGATAAGGCTTATTGTTGGCTGTAAAACTCTCAACTGGTCCTGCAGGCAAGCTCTTCCTGTGAGGTTTCTTGGGGAAACTTGGCTTTGCTCATTCAACTCTACTTTGTAACATTAAGGCTGCATTCCTGCAGGACTGACGTTGTCAGCCAGTGGGACGTGTCCTATTGCTAGGATGCAGTGGTAGTCTAGGTGGGATGCAGTATTTTCATAACCACTACCAAGAAATTGTTCTACCTCAACCCTCCAGCAAGGGTGTGGTGTTGCCTCCTGTCTCTCCTGTGTGCTACAGATTATCCAGCTGTGATCTTATGACACACTCGTAGTAACTTCAGACTCAGACCAGCTGTTCATTCTGCCCATCAACTTACAGTAAAAAAAAATTAACAGAACTTTAAAAAGAAAAAGTAGGCTTTAAGAAAAAATCAAGGCGAGTCTCAAGTTCTCTGATGAAGTGGTTGATAGGGTGAAGAGTTCTGGAGGTTGGGAAGCAGTGCCTTACAACATGTGTGACAGGAGAGTAAGCGCCATTGAGCTCAGTAGGGCTTGCTTCTACGAATTGGAAAGGCATAGCACTCTACACTATGTAAGATTGCTAAATAGTCTTTGGACGTGTCCAGTCTTGTGCATTCCACAAAGTTGTCTTTTATACCTGTCTTTATAGCTATTGTGGCCTTCTGTCAAGACTAGGGGCCCGCAGAAGCACTCTAGACTTGGAAGCAGCCATATTTGGGGAGCAGGGAACCAGCAAAGTGGTCTGCTATGTGAGCAGGGGACTCCGGAATCCATCTTGATGTAGATGAGTGTGGGTGTGTGGGTATGGGTGTAATCTGTGACACTGCAGGGGTTTGAGTGCTGTGTGTCCCTTGGGTTATACAGCATAGCCCCTTGGGTCACCAATGTTTGGAATATATTTTATTCTGGTATTCTATTTCCATTAGTGCTTTTCTCTTGGTTTGAGCTGGCCCTTTCATTTTGACTTGGCTTTTTCAGATTTCAGGTTATAATTGCTAGATAGCTCAGTGGTTTAGGTATTAGGCTGCAGAGCCCAAGGTTGGGACTTTGATTCCCCACTTTGCATCCTTGATAGGGGCTGGCCTCTATGATCGGTAAGGTCCTTTCCAGCCTTGCAGTTCTAAGAATATGTCGACTTTGGACACTTCTAATAAACTTGGATGATTTATTTCCAGTTGATGCTCTGCTGCCAAGGCTCTGTGCATTTTCCTTAATCATTTTCTAGATCCACTCAAAAACATGTAGAGAAAAAATTTTCCCCTGTTTTTCTTTCTTTCTTGAGGAATTGGTTATCATCAGCAGTCTTCCTAAGGCAACCTTCTTCAACTGTGTACCTTACTGATGAACCGGAGTACAACTCCCTACATTCCCACCACCACATTGGCCTGGCTGATGAGATTTGTAGCCTGACACATCTGGAAGGTGCCCTGTTGGGGAGGGCCGCCATAGGGATTGGGAAAGACAAGGGCTAGTCTTGTGCATAGACAAGGAGCTGTTTCCGGTGGTTTCTGAGTCTTGATTTCTCATATTTCACACATTCACTTTGTGTATGATTGATATTTGGGTGGTCTTTCAGGACTTGGGTTTTCTATGAGATCTCTCTTGGCAGTAGCTGTTGCAGATGGTCAGCTAAGAAACCTCATTCAGAAACCAAAGCTTCTACGGAGCCAACGAACAGACCACCCTGATTGCCTTGTAGTTTGCTGTATCTCTATCTGTGTGGAAATGAACAATCATAGTCTGAGGTATATGAGTATTTCTAGCACAGTTCTTTATACAGTAATCTTTTAAAGGTGCATTTCTTTCATTCTGATGGCCTTTTTTCAAACACAGCTGGGTTGTTTTCCAGATTTGCATGTTTCCCCCAGGACCTCATAGAGATCTCAAGTTAGCCTCTTCTGTGGTGATGCATCTTACCATTGTGTTATGTTTGATTGTGCCTAGGCACCCTTCATCAATGAGGCTACAGGAAGATGCAATCATCAAGGGCTCCTGCTGCAAATGGAATACCCTCCTTAACTGTTGGATAGCCCATTGTTTTAGGTGGTTCTGGCTTCTGAGACAGAGGTTTTTGGACTTTGTTTCTTCATTGTGCCTACTTGACAAGGGCTGGACTCAAGTGATCCATAAAGTCCTTCCAGTTCTGCCATTCTGAGGTTCTGAAGTTATTATCATTGGCAGAGCAACCCCTGTGCCTTCAGATAACATTTGGTTCCTGCTATCATTCTTCTCCTTTCCCATAACATCCTTTGTAAAGGCAATTTCTGGGTCCCACTGTGAGCTGTCTGGCCCAGGGACTGCCCTTGGCATCCTCCATGGCTTAGGGCAGGGAATGTTTTTTTGTTCTCTTGCTGCATTCCTTAGTACCATTTGTCAGAGACCCTGTGCCAGTGGGGCTGACGCCAATCAGCAGTGGATTTGGCCATGTCTCCTTCCTCTTTCTTTCTTTCTTTCTTTCTTTCTTTCTTTCTTTCTTTCTTTCTTTCTTTCTTTCTTTCTTTCTTTCTTTCTTTCTTTCTTTCTTTCTTTCTTTCTTTCTTTCTTTCTTTCTTTCTCTCTCTCTCTCTTTCTCTCTCTCTCTCTCTTTTGCTCTTCTGCCCACTTTCTGTGTGCCATCTCTCCCTCCCTCCCTCTTGCCTTCCCTGTCCCCTCCCTCCTCCTTTTCCCATCCTCCTGCTCTTGTTCTCTTTCCTTTTTGCACTCTTCCCTTGGCCAGTAAGCATAACACTTTGCTGGATGAAACTGGGTTATAGATTCCATGAAACCCTGACAACTCAACATACAGTATCTGTTCGTCTTTAAGGGGAGTGTATCTGCAGAAAGTGAGTTTCTAAACTAAAATAGCAGTTGCAAAATGCATGGGGCAAATTATTGGAGCCCTGCTGGTAATCTGTGGTGCAAACGGGGGCAGTACCACAAGCTCCAAAATCAGGACCCCCCTCCCTGCTTAATCCTCAGCTGCCTCTCCTGTGCCCACAGATACCCTTGATTCGCAGCTGCTGTTTGACCCAAAAGCTTATTTTCCCCTCAGTGGGTTTGAAAGCTCTTCTTCAGTGAGGGCCCTAGGGAAGAAGAACTCCCCCCCTGCAACAAACACATAACCCCTTTCCTCTAACCCCCCCCCCCGCAAACACTCCATCCCACTGCTCCTAGCATTATGCGCTCTTCTGGGACGAATTGGTAGCCTTCACTCATGGCTCTGGGCTCGACTAGGTTGGATGGAATGGCTGGCTAGCAGGCATGTCTGTAGTGTACTCTGTCTCTCCTGCCATGCCGGTGGAAACGTTTGGCCCCTCATGCCAATCCCCTTCTATTTTATCCTGCTTAAAAGTGTGTGGTGTCCTCTTTAGACAAGGCAAGGCAGCTGCAGCTGCCATGTCGAAAGCGCTGCGGCCCGTCCTCGAAGCACCCTGAATGCTGAGTTTCATGCTGTGCATGAAATATTCAGTGCTCGCTGCCATGTTTGCGTGAGAGGAAAGTGGCACGCCATTTCTCTACCCCATCCCCTCCTTGCCTTCTGCCTATACATTATTCAGTTGCTTTCATCAGCTGTCACCAGAAGGTCCCCAAGCCCTGCCACAGATTGTCAGGAGGGGCTCCTACCATCCTGTTGCCCTCAAATCTTTCCCTTTCTTGTCCTCTCCCCCCCCCGCCCCAATCCCAGCTGTTTTATCTCTGTGACTTCCCTTCTGTTTTCCTTGGCAACCAGTGTCTCAAGGAGAGGAGGAGGGCAAAGCGGTTCTTGTCAGTCTGGTGGGTCAAGGTGCCTAGGGAAGGAAGTGGGGGGAGGGTGTGGATCGAAGGCTGCTGGGGAACAGGGTGCAAGGGATGGGAGCCGGGGAGAATGGGGCCGGGAGCCAGTGCTTGGGGGGGGTTCTATTTCCAACTTGGGGAGGAAGGGAAAGAGCACTGCTTGTTATATAACTGCTGCAAGGCTTCACTGGACAAATCGAAATGACTCAGCAGCTTGTCTTCCCTACTTTTAAAAGGAGCGAGCTAAGCACCAGCACCAGTTTCAGGCTGCAGCACAAGTGTTGCCAGTACGCAAAGGATGGGGAGGGGTGTGTGTGGGAAACACCTTCTTTCTGTAAGTGTTGTCCACATACAGCATGTGTGCACGTGTACATGCATAGGTATTTAATCTCCATGTTTCTTTTTATTGTTTCATGCACATGCCCATTTATGTGCCCTTCCTCCAAGGAGGTTAAGAAAGTGGCACACAAAGTCTCTTCACCCTTCTGCACAACCTTGTAAAGGTACATAGGATGAGTTAGTGACTGGATCAAGGCCGCTCCTTAAGCCTTGAGGTCAAATAGCAACGAATCCAGATCTCCTTTGTTTTATGTTCAGTGCTTTACCGAATGGGTGGGTGGATGGATAGATAGATAGATGGGTTTTTGGCGACTGTGCTTCTGTGCAGGAAATACAGGTCATGGTTGGTGATAAATACCTGCCAGATCTAAAAGCAGGGCTGGGGAAGCTTTGCCACTCTGAATGTTTTGGGCTACCAGAAGGCTTAGCCAGTACGGCCAGTGGTAAGTGCAGTCCAAAATATTTGGAGGACAACAGGTTCCTTGTGCTTTCTCCAGAGAAGCTTTCAAGGGGTGCCTCTTCTCCCTATGATTTGGTAGGCAATGTGTGTCAGCACATAAGTGTGCATCACTATAAAATGTGTGTATATTGGAGAATGTGATGTTTCTTTGCTGTTTGAGAGAATCTGGCAGAGGTACCAGCTTAGCATTCCACATTGATTCAGACATGCAGAGAGTATATTAGTTCCAACCATAAGATGCTGCGTTTTGAAGCATACAGTTGTAGGACAATGTCCTGATCTGCTAGGCTTCAGGAAATATTTTTTCTAAAAAAGGAGGTTGCCCAAAAAGCAGGATCAGGTCTGAGAGACACTTGTGTTTGCTCAGAATGTGATAGCAGGTACTTTTCATGCAGGTGTCCTTAGTCAGCTTGTAACATCAGAAGTAGCCTTACTCCTCTGTAATGTTGGCTCATACGTGAAAGAAACTTACATGGTACCCTTCATAACAGAGCCTGAATTTCTTGTTGCATGGCGCATGGCAGCAAAACCTGTTGTTGCAACTAAGTACATCTGATCTCGTGACCGCTGGGCTGCAGTGAACCAGTAAATACTGTCTATGCATGCAAACATTGGGCTGCCACAGAGTTATGTTTCTTTAAATTTAAGTTCAATTAATTTATTCTACAGATATAACAAAGATGAACATTGCCAGCATATTTATCAGGAAAAGGGTGCAGAGCCTCTGCTGAAACAATACTTGCTCTGTTATATTTTTGTACATTGCTACAGTGTCTGTGCTTGTGTGTGTCTTTGTCTATCTATCTGTCTGACTATCTGTCTTTCTATTTCTATAAAAACAGTTTACTTGACTGATTGGGGATGTCTTTTTAATAACTAAAACATGAATTAGTTTAATGAACTAATTGATTAAAGTTTGCAGACCAACTGAAAACGGGTTTAGAAATGAATACGCGGGAGGAGAAATGAATACGCGTAGCAGGAGCTGCCAACCAAACTGGAGACTGGAATGTGACTTTGCTGAAATCCCTGTCCAGCAGCTGAAAATGCCAACTTAACTCATGTAACCAGTCTAAATTTTCAAAAAGGGTTTTGATCTGTGTGGACGGTTGGTTGCATTGTAATTTAAGAATACAGACCCTCGCTCATGTCCAGTGTAGTGCGCTGAACGAATGCTGGTTGTTGACATTCTGTTGTACAAGACTTCTCCATCCCAGGACCAAAACATGGTATTCTGTTTCTCAAATCATGATTTTTAGAACCACATTTGTGTAAACAGGCGCAGGCTTTTAAAGTGAGACTCTCTCACCGCAGTACGAAATACATCATATACTATATTTAATTATCATTATGTGCTGTTGAGTTAGAGCTGACTTAGAACGATCCTAGCAGGGGTTTCAAGGTAAGTGAGATATTTGAGGAGTGATTCTACTGGTTCAGCTCTCCCAGTGAGTTTCCATGGCTGAGCGGGGATTCAAACCGATTGTGTCCACTACCTTACACTAGGAATTTTATTATATTTAATATTATAATGTGAATGTGTAATATCATTTCTTTTTGTTGAAGGAGATCCTTCTGGCTTCAGAGGTATGTGCTGATCTGATTGGAAGAAAAAAATATGCACATTAATTTTTACTCGTGTAACACTAAGAAGGCATAACACACCCTTTGTATAGAGAAGGAAGGAGAAGAGAACCATGGACGTTCTGTGATTCTGTTTTTCTTTCTCTTTTGGTTTACATTGGGTTAGGTCTTTGACACTGGAAGTTAGAATTCCTCTAGGTGGGCTAGAGATACCTTTTCCTCTTGAGGAAAAGTTCTTTCCTGGGGTAGGATTGCCGGCCAACTAAGGATTTTGTAAAACAGGTTTATAATGTGCTTGTTGTTTAATACTGGCAGATAGAAGTAAATAAATACACCTGTCTTGAAGGTCTAAGGAAGTGGACTTGTCCGCAAAAGCTCACATTAAAATATAGCAGCTAGTCTTTAAGGTGCCAAATCATTTTTGTCGTCTTTATTTTTTATTTGTCTTGTTTTTGCCTGAGATGCTAGCACAGACTAACATTGCTAACTTGTATGATACAAGGTTTTCATGATTCCATTCACCGTGTCCTCTGTGCCTCAGGTAATCTATCTGCTAATCCTGTGCATGAATCAGGTGTGGGCTGCTGAGGCCCTCTAGAGCAGTGGTCCCCAACCTTGGGCCTCCAGATGTTCTTGGACTTCAACTCCCAGAAATCCTGGCTAGCAGAGGTGGTGGTGAAGGCTTCTGGGAGTTGTAGTCCAAGGACATCTGGAGGCCCAAGGTTGGGGACCACTGCTCTAGAGGTTTTCGGTCCATCAGCCTAACCCGACACCAACAGTCAATGGTGAATTCTGAGGGGAGCTGTAATTCAAAACACCTGGAAGGCAATCATCATTCAATCTCTTTTGCCATTGAGGTGTTATTGCAGAAGATCTTTAAGCATCTCTGTGTCCTTATTGGGGAGAAAAGTGGCCTCTTTGTGTCTCTGATGGTGGGACTCAGGGACATTGGTCGAGTGATTGGTAGAGTGTAAGATGTGGACTGAGAACCAGACTTAAAGCAGAAGGAGGGAATTGGGTGGGCAGGTTAGTGACTTTTTTCAAGGTGACAAAAGGCTGGTTCTGAGATTGCAGTAGGGTACAGTGAAGCATTGGGCCCCCTTTTCAGCGTAGAAGAATGTTTGTGCATATTTTAGTCCATACCTTTCTCTCCACCTCCGCCCCCACCCCCAGCTAACTTCTGAATAATACAAAGGCATATGCCCCAAATTTCATACATGCCCACCCTTCCAGGCATGCCTATTGTACCAAGATATCTGTACCCAAGTACAAAGTGTAAAAATGAGAAATGGCCTGTTCTCTGGCGTCTGTTGGAATTTGTTTTGCATCACTTGCCCAACAAGTTGTACTTGGGGACTGGAGATACTTAGCGGAGTACTTAAGTATTAAAGATTTATAGCATAGTTCCGTGCCTGCCTACTAAGTACTAAGATGCTTTGCATTCAACAGGGCTTTCTCTTGGGCAAGTGTGTGTATAGGATTGCAGCCTTGAGAAATCAGTTGCAGTAGCCACTTGCCTCTCCTTCCTCCCCTTCAAATCCAAGTTATCCTGGAATATCATTACAGTTCCAGGGTTGGTCCTTAGCTTTGTGGCAGGGGGTGAAATCCAGTCCAAAATCATCTTGAATTTGTATCATCAAAGCAGTTCAGGGAACTCTGTGTAACATGGAGAAACTGAAGCAACTGGCACTGGGTTAATCCTGTCTGGTGATGTTGCACTTTGCAATCCGTTAGGTAACCCTGTTTTGAACAACGCTTGCTCTAGTCTTCATCGCTGTAGGCTGAGGAGCTTCTGCTCACTCCAGAACTGAAGTGTAGATTTGAGGAATCCCTGAACCAAAGTGGACTGAAGTGAAAAAGGTCCTGATTTACAAAAGCCATGCATCAGTGGGAGACGACCGTTCAGTGAGGCAATGAGGTATCTTCGGGATATTAAGATGGAAAGAAAAACACAGGCTCTGGGGTACTTTAGATACATACACAGGCTATTGTTTTTCAGTCTTGAGGGTCTACAGCTCTTTTTTGGACTTGAGGTGCCTGTCCTACAGGGCGATCTGTTTGCTTTCCCAAGCTGGATCCCAGCACCTGAAAAAGGTGTGTGCTTTTTAGTAGTAGCTCAGAAAGCCCAGCAGAAGAATATTCAGGAGAAGGTGCTGCATCTCTAAGTGCTTCCCATACTTGGCTTTGGAAGGGAAGAACAGACATGTATATGTCTGTGGAAATTGGTGGTGCTGTTTTTGTGTATAGCAGTGATATTGTATATAGTAAAGGGGTGTTGTGTACTTTCCAGCACCCCCATGCCGGAATCAAAAGTACGGAGTAAAATTTCTCAGAGCTGGGAAGAGTCGCTGTTATAGGTCTCAGTTGTCTTCTCCAATTCTCAGTTGGCTGGGAGAGTCTGGGAGTGGTCATCCAGGAAACCCAATTTTTCCAAGCTCTGGTAAATTCTGCGGTAAGAGTAGGAAACCCCTTTACAGCAAAGAGATCCATCCCACTAGTCAGGGGCTGCTGGGATTACTGTATATTCATTTTATAAGCAAAATCAGAGATCTCTCGTACGGGAGGAAAAACTGTGTATATCAACAGTGGTCCTACCACCTCTTTCAAGGGATCAAAAAGAACAAGAGGGAAAATATTAAAGATGGGCTACCAAGCAAGAGATTTCCTCTGTTAAGGTAATTTTTTTTTCTTTTGAGTTTTTTACATGAGAGGTTCAACCTCCTGGCAATATTGTAAAATTACTACCTGTAGATTTTGTTTTCTCAAGAAGAGGTCTAGGAGGGACCTGCTGCTGCTCAGGGTCAGAAAAGGAAGGAAAAATAATGGATAGATCAGTCACTTTTGGCTTCCGCTGTAGCTCCCACCCCCCCCAAAAAACCCCTCTTAAGTTCTTTCCACTGCATTTTGAAAGACTTTGGGGAATGTTTATATAAAAACAAAAACAAAACTAAACTAAATGAATTTCTTGCCCATCTCTACATGGCATTGAGGAATTTGCTGAAAAGAAAATACCACATCAAATGTGGAATCCAGAAGAGCCTCTTGCTACCTCAAAAACCGTGTCTTCCATTATGAGCCTGCTCTGGTGTTAAGATCCTCAGGAGAGGCCTTTCTCGGTCCCACCACCTTCCCACGCGTATTTGGTAGGGACACTGGGGAGGGCCTTCTCTGTTGCTGCTCCCAGACTCTGAAACTCTCTCCCATGGGAGGCCAGGCTGGCCCCATCTTTGCTGACCTTCAGCAAGCAGGCAAAGACCTTTCTCTTCAGGCAAGTTTTCTGTCTGAGAGGGAGTTTTAAATGGATGGTTTGCGTTGTTACTTTAAAATGTGCTTTTGGTATTGATTCTGTTTACTATTTCTCCAAGTGGTATTTATTTGTTCCTTTTAAATATTTGTGTGCTTATTATTTTTAGCTTTCAATATTGTCTTTAAATGATATAAGCCACCTTGCGTCTTTTTTTTAAGGAGAAAGGTGTGCGCGTGGGAAATATTTTAAATAAATATATAATAAAAATAAGAGATGGTGTAGGTTAAAAACTAGCTGCTGCAAATTGGCATGAGCTAGGTGTGGCCCTCTGGTAGATTGCTGGACTGCAACTCCCATCTGCCACAGCAGCTTAGCCAGTGATAAGCACACTGAGAATTACACTGCAATAGGTATCTGGAACGCTGCCCATTGCCCACCCCTGCATTATCTAGAAGCTTGTAGACCCTGGACTTAGTCTTGATTCCAACAGAGTTGCCTCCCCCCCAGTTTAAGAGAGTGGGAAAGGGAGCCTAGCCCAAGATGGAACTGTGCATCCGCAGGTAAACCTAGATTTGGTCTTTGGTACAAGAGGGACATGGTGGCGCTTCGGGTTAAACCGCAGAAGCCTCTGTGCTGTAAGGTCTGTAGATCTTCAGCTGTAAGATCGAATCCATGTGACGGAGTGAGCGCCCGTCGCTTGTCCCAGCTCCCACCAACCTAACGGTTCAAAAGCATGCAAGTGTGAGTAGATCAATAGGGATCACCTTGGTGGGAAGGTAACAGCGTTCCGTGTCTAAGTTGCACTGGCCATGTGACCACAGAAGATTGTCTTCAGACAAAACGCTGGCTCTATGGCTTGGAAACAGGGATGAGCACTGCCCCCTAGAGTCGAACACGACTGGACAAAAATTGTCAAGGGGAACCTTTACCTTTACAAGAGTGAATGGCTGTGAATGTTCACTTGCTTCCTAATGCCATATCCAGGTTCTCAAGCCAGAGATAGCAAGTAGTGGATGATTGGTTCTGATACCCCTTCTGTTGAGGCTTGCACAGCCAGTATTTTCCTTTGCCATGGACTGAGTTGAGAACAACAGAGAGAACATGGCCGTCATGATGGTGAGAGGCAGAGGGGGCAGATCTTAGCCATGATTCTGGTAGGCAGGACTTCAGTTCATGAGTTGTGTGTTGTTGTACTGACATTGCTGTACTTATGCCACCACCTGCTAGAAACTGCTGGGTGTGCTTAGGCAATTAAGCCAGACTTCGGTGGGGCAGAGTGCAAGCCTGAGAGAGCCGCAGGTTCTTGCTTCCTTGCTGGAAGAATTGTTAATGCTTCTGATTGATAGATGCCACAACAGGGAAAAGAACTTAAGAAATTCTGGAGGCCGTATGATCTGTCCATAGCTGAAGGACATTTTTTTTTAGCTTGAGGCTGAATTTCACTTTGAGAAAAGTTTGCAGGGGTGGTGGGTGGGAATCATTCTAGATGTATTCGAGGACAAGGGTATGGGAGAAAACTGTGCCTGGAATCAGCTATAACTCTTACCAGTTTAGCTATTTCCCCATCGAGGATACAAAGCAAGCCTTAGTTTTGTGCTTAACTATTTAGGAGTATGCCTTATGCAGTACGTTCCTGGGTGGCAGGCCAAAAATTGGTCCCAGGGAGAACATGGCTGGGCAGTGCAATTCTCCTTGTGTCTCCGCCATCTTGGTTTCCCCCTCCCCCCACCGAGTAAGTCTTAACATCATCTCTTCCAGAAGCACAAATCGTACCCCTGGCAATGAAAGCATTAATTTAAATGTCACGTCATGAACACAATCTGGTGCAGAAGATTGCTTGATAGGTGGGTGTTTTCTGGAGATTAATATGTAAAAATTAAAAGCGGGGGGAGGGGACACAAGACAAGAGTGTGTGGGTGCAGCCCCACCCCTGCAGTCTCATCCTGTACCATTCCTGCCTAGAATCTGTTTGCACGTGAAGTGGGATATATCTGGCTAGGGGAAACCTAATTAGAGAGAAGCGCAAGCTGTACTGCCGCTGAGAGTGTGGCTACACAGAGGTTTGTCTCCAGGCTAACATGAACATTACTATACTGCACTGTGGCACGCTTGTTCACGTTGAAATGTTTAGGTATCTCAGGAAGATGCATTTCAGGTGTCCGCATAATCCCACAGACCCCGTCCCCCTCATCCTTCACTGCCGTTGTCACCGCTCTCTTGCAAAAGCTTTTCCCTGGCATTCATAGTGTTTTTCTTCTATTTTTTAAATAAATGTTTGGCAAGTGAAATAGCAGTGAACAGCCAAGACACGGTTGACATTTGAATTAGTGCTCTATCAGCTTAGTGCTGTATCAGCACTAAAACTAGGATTTTAAAGGAATTAAAAATACAATTTACAAATTGCATTTCAGCTTTAGTCCTTCACATTGCAAGCAAAAGGGGGCAGGCACCGGGAGTAGGGTTCACTCCCACGCCATGCAACACTCTGCATCAGCAGTGATGTCACCTGGAGATGCTCAGCAACCTCCCCAAAGGACTGATACGAGGCAGTTACACAAGCCCAAAGGCAAGACAAAATAGTGCGATGGGAAATGCTGCAAAACAACAACAGCTCTTGTCGGCCAAACAAAATATATCACGTACTCATACCAAAAGATTGTCTCACAATTAGCGCTAATGTCATGTAGTTGATGGGAAAAAAATATAAAAAGGAACAGCGAGGAACAAACGTTGGGACAAATACGTGTTTAGTCCCTTCACTGGTGAGGTAAATGTTGGAAATGACTGGGTGCAACTCAGCTTATACTCAAGAAGAAGCTTGTCTTTGCATGGGGAAGGGTATAGAGACCACTTTCTTTTATCTGCTCTCACTTGTGCTGACCTTCCTTCAAGCTCAGATTGTTGCTCTTAGGGTTGATGTCCCTTTCTTCTCTCCCGAAACTTTCTCTTCTCCCTCCAAGGAAGAGGCATCTTACCTTAGTTCTCAGAAACAAAAGAGCCAACCATGGCTCCTCAACTCCCCAGTTTAAGCTAGAACTAGAACTTCTACTGCCTTTTCTGCCACAAGAGTACTGCTCCAGTAAACACAAGCTTTCTTAGTTTCTTAGAAAGAGGTGTGAATGTGATTCCTTTACAAAACAGTGAGGTGCACACAGGCAATCTTTCTGTGTTTCAAAGGCCTGAACCCACTGCTTGCTTCCTCTCCAGAAAAATAGGGGTTAGTTAGTGTGTAGGGCCAAGGACATGGGAGACCAGGGTTCAAGTGTAGCCATAAAATTCAGTTACATGACCTTGGGCCAACACCAGCCACATTCTCTCTGCCTAGTGTATTTCACCAGGTTGCAGTGAGTGTACAGTGGTGAAGAGGAGAGCCACATATGCCATTTTGCACTCTTTGGAAGAAAGGAAGGGTATATTTGTAACTGACATTCATTAGAAATGGGAAGGAGGTGAGCATTTGAGTGGTTTGATTTAGTTGAGGTTTATAATAATCTCAGAACAATCTCAGAACTGCAGAACAGGAAGATACTCTAGGGATCCTCATGTTCAGCCCCTGTTAAGGAGGCAGAGTGGGGAATTGAACTCCCAACCTCTGGCTCTTTAGCCGGAGAGCTAAACCACTGAGCTGTCTAGCAGTTCTTTGCAAGGCTTTGATATTCTTGCAAAAAAGTATCCTTTGGGGGATAACTGTGTTCACAACTGAAGTTCTGGCAGCAGATACGGACAGATGTCTGCCTGTCATGTGTATCCAGACACAGATGACGGGCATCTCGCAAGACAGCTGTGACTGCTTCCACAAATTCTGTTCTTCATGTAATCTGTAGCAGGATACAGACCAATGGGTTTGAAGTGATGGGACTCCCCTTTTTATCTTGCAGATTCCTTTGATGTAGGAAAAGGTTTTTGCAGTCACTTTGGGTCATATCACTAGCCCATGAGCCCTTTTAGTCTTAGTGCTGCCTCGTTTCCCAGGATGAAGATTCCACGTGTTTGTATGCACATTTGCACACAAATTGTGGAATTCCAATGCACTGCAACTTCATCTAAACAACATTATTTTAGGCTATGTGATAACCTCTTTGGAGTGTGTCTCCTTATTACTTCCCAGCTCATAGGTCTGGGAATCAGCCATTGCTCAGTATCTTGAGACCCTTAATCTCTTTTGCCTAGCAGAGGAGAAAAGGCTGGGACAGATAAATGGAAAAGCTGTTTCTTCGTTTATTTTATTTATTAATTAATTCATTAAATTTTTTTATCCCACCCATCTGGTGGCCTGGCCACTACTCTGGGGAGGTTACAATATCATTATGTAAACATGTAATGAATCTATACAATTAGGGGTAGGATTTCTATGACATTTCACATTTTCTCTGCAACCTACACTTGAACCCAAAATCAAGTGCAAACATGTTTATCCAGTCATCTGGCCTTTCTTGCCAGATTACATGTAAACACGTTCAAACTCACTCATAAACTCAATCATAGGTTGCAGGAAAAAAAATGACATGTCATGGAAATCCTCCCCCTGATCTAGTAAAAGAGGACACAAATTTATTTATTTATCAAAGCAAGCAAGCAAGCAAGAAAACCAAATCTCTAAATATAAAATAACTAATACTAGGTGTGTGGGTGGGAGTGGCATAAGACTAATGCTGGCCCCTTCCTCCACATTGATTTAAACCTGATGACTGAATACTTGAGTATTATTAGTATTAGTAGCTCTTCACAATGAATGGCTGTTATATGTCTAGGATGGCTTAAGAAATGAGGCACTGGCCAGCATCTGTCTCTTGATAGTTGCTCAAATTCAATATATTAATAAATATGCTGTATTTAGATGGAGCTTTCCTGGCCTCTCCTTCTCAGACATTATGAAAGAAGAATGAACAGTTACAGTGGGTGAGTCGGGGCTATATACTGTAGAAGATTATCAGAAAGAAGAAGAGAGGTAGGAATTGAAGTTGTTCTTCTAGCCTAGTAGGAAATGGGTTGGATTTCATGATCAGATGATGCGTTGCTAGTTGTATTATTTTTTTGCTCTCCAGTTTGATTTCTTTAGTTGGGTTTTGTTATTTGTCTGAGCACAGAAAAATTACCTTTTTTGATCACAACTCCTGGAATTCCCTGGCCTTCATGAACACTGTAATGTAAGAAGCTGAGTCAGTCAAATCCCGATCGGCAGGTCAGTGAAGGAAGTGCTGTGGGGTTTCTCCAGACAGTGCATATCTGAGATTTTGCAGGACCTGGGTGCAGCTTAGGCACAAACCAGCCACATGTAATCCCCCACTCCACTCCTAGCAGCCTTCCTCAACCTGCTGCCCTCTGACATGTTTCTGCTGCAAGTCCCATAAGCTCCAGCCAACATGGCTACTGGCTGTGAACTTACTGGGGATGAAAGGGACTTGGAAGTATGGCACGTCGGGAAGGCACCAGGTTAAGGATGGCTGACACATGAAAATGATGTTGTCATACAGGTGAACAAGCAGGGGGGAATCTCTGTAAGCTCTTTAAGTGAAAGGCAAAGGGACATGTGAGTGGTTAGGCACAAGCTGAGAGCAGCCCTGGCTACCTCTGGCTCTGTTGCGCTGCTGTCTTGTGCTCCTGTGAGCCTGAAACGGGATGCAACATGTAATTTTAGCACTTCCATTTGTGTTGTGAGCCCCAAAGGCACATGGCAATAACCCCAGCACCATCAACCTTGTCGTCAGGTCGGACAGATTTGTCTCATGGGTTTTGTGTTGTCTGGGGTTGTGGAGGAGGAGAAGTAGCTGGGATATCATCTTTTTTTCCTGAGCCGCCTTCCACAAAAACAGGGGTGAGGGTGCCACTTTTAAAAATAACGTGTGATTTTCACATAATCACAAGACTTCACGACTGGAGTTGTTAAGTATGTGCAGTTGGAAGATTTCCACTCCGAGCCCCCCAATAAAGTGTTAAAAGGAGTCATAGTAGTGATGTGAATAAAGATAGAACTGAGGCTGAAGAGTTTAATTGGTGTCTCTTGGTGGTGAGGCCAGGCCTTACTCCATAGCTAGAATGCCTGGGCAGGGATATTTGCTGTGCTCTTGGAAAACATGTGAGGGTCTTTCCTGCCTCTGTCCCCTCCTCCCTCCCATCCATCCATCCATCCATCCATCCATCCATCCATCCATCCATCCATCCATCCATCCATCCATCCATCCATCCATCCATCCATCCATCCTCTTGCTTGTACCTGCAGCTTTAGGCGAGAGAAGCATTCCATCAAATTTTATGCAGAGGAACAGAGAACATTTCTAACTTCTAGATCTAGAACATGCCCCCCCCCCGCCCAATCTCATTGAGGACTGGCTAGGAGGGGAAGACTGCAGCCTTGTTGACTGGCAGAGTGCTCATTTGCTCCTGCTTCACATCTTTCTCTCCCCCTCAATCTCCATATATCTGCATGCATGCTCAGGTCTCTGTCTGGGTTGTTCTTCTAATACAGTGGGGTCTCTACTTAAGAATGTCCCTACTTAAGAACAATCCAACTTAAGAACAGCTCCAGTTGCTAAATTTTGCTTCTACTTGAGAACAAAAATCCAAGATAAGAACAGGAAAAAAAACCTTTCCTGCTCTTTTTTTAACCTTAGGTCATTTTAGGTTAAAAAAAATTCTCCCCCTAGTGGTAGAGTACGTATTAACCAGCTTTGCATTAGTTCCTATGGGAACTAATGCTTCAATGTACGAACGCACCTCTACATAACAAAAAAACAGCCAGAACGGATTAATTGGTTTTCAGTCCATTCCTATGGGAAATTTTGCTTCAACTTAAGAACGTTTCAACTTAAGAACACCATTCTAAAACCGATTAAGTTCTTAAGTAGAGGTTCCACTGTAGTTTCTATGGACGGAAAAGAGCAGATACGGATTAAATGGTTTTCAATGCATTCCTATGGGAAATGCAGATTCAACATAAGAACTTTTCAACTTGAGAACCACCTTCCAATACGGATTAAGTTCTTAAGTAGAGACCCCACTGTACTGTAATCTTATGATGAGCAAAACTGTTTATGAGATCGTAGGAGCTGCAGTTGAGCCATTGAGAAAGGCAGAGCATGGGCTAAGCCTGGTCTCTCTAGGTCACAGCCCACTTAAATGACCACTACACATATCTGGCATTTTGGACTTTGATCAGTGGAAGACAGTACTGCAAGATGCTTGTTAGCTTTAAGACGCCGTTAGAGGTTTTGTTTGTTTGTTGCTATTAGCTACTGCAGTGGGAGTTGAATTTTGTCATTTTAGATTATTGTGGCTGGGCTTGGTTGCACTTTTGCCCTTGTATTGTCTCAATGAAACATGTTGTGTGTTGTCAGGCAGAGGCTGGATGCACTTAGTTTTTGCTTTTTCCTGCCCTGCTGAAGACTAGACATCATCATGGCCATTCTGACTTGACACGCTGCAGCTCTACATAGTGGTGTTGTGTTGCATCTCAGGTGGATGGTAGGGGAGCCTGTTTTGTACCATAGGGCAGTGGATTGTTGTATTCTGACCTTTTCCCCCTTTAAAAGTAACTATGTAGTAACTTCGGAAAACTTTTTGCTGCCACAATAGTAACTCCTTCCTTAGAATTACTTTTTAATTTACTTTTAAAAAATAGGTTTCCGAACTTGGTTGTCAAGTTGGTGTTTTTTTAAAATGGTATGCAGTACTGTATCTTTTTCTCCATCAGTCTGATGTGGGTAGCAAAATAATTGAAAACATTTAAATCCTTACTATACCATCATCATGTCTCCTCCTTTCTTATTACATATTTACATTTTTAGGCCTCTTTCCAAGCACAACGACTCCCAGAGTGACAATATTATGAGAAAACACCATAAAATAAAACGCAAAGTGCATCTCATTTTAAAAACAAGAAATAGTTCTGATTCTTTTTGAAGGCCAGGAAGAGTGAAACATCTTTAGAGATTCTCTGAGAGCTGAAATTCCTTATGAGGAAAGAGAGCTGGCGAATGTCCCCGTGGAGGACGCTCCATGCTACCAGAACCATTGTGTAAACTAGTTTAATTTTAGATGGAAGCAGTATGTATTTATTTATAATTTATTTATTTATTTCATTTATATGCCGCCCATCTAGACATAGTCTACTCTGGGCGGCTCACAACTTAGAAGATAAAAACGATTTAAAATATACAGTTTTACATTAAAAACAAAATGATATAAAATGTAATATAAATTTACGATTTTAACAGTTAATTTAAAGCAAAGAGTCCCAAGATGGCAAGAATTAAAGAAGAAAAATAAGAGTGACTTAATTGACTAAAGGGAAGGCCTGCTTGAATAGCCAAGTTTTCAGCTGGCTTTTGAAAATGCCCAGCGAGGGTGCCAGCCGAATTTCAGTGGGGAGGGTGTTCCACAGCCGAGGGGCCACCGCCGAGAAGGCCCGATTTCTTGTTTTTTCCTTCCGGGCCTCCCTTGGCGTCAGACCCCTCAGCCGTCCCTGCTGGCTGTGTCGGGTGATTCGGGTAGATCTGGGTGGGAGAAGACGATCTGCCAGATATTGCCATGTTTACAGTAACTGTAATATACCCAAACAGGGTTTGTGTGGGGGATGTAATCCTGGAGTAGGTGTTCTCCTAAACATCCCGGACCCAGGATATGTAAACGAGCACTTTAGATTTAGTCAAGACCAGTTCATTTGAAGAAAACAGATGATCTCTGCAGACAAAAGGTGTTGCCACGCTGGCTTTCAGACCGTACCGAAGGGCAGTTCTGTGCCAAAAACATGCATAGCAGCAGAGTTTGCCAAATAGCGGATCTCTCCTTTGTCTCCAGAAAGCTGGCCTGGGAGCAGTGAACCATCCAGAGATATAGGAGAGCTCCCCTGTGGTGAACCTGATTCTGATAGGTGAGTATGTCCCCATCCAAAACAGGCATATTCCTTAGACCTGTCTGGGGGGGATCCTATCACCAGCATTTCCCCCCTGGACTAAACTTCTTTCTATTCACCAGTGTCTGGCATAGGACATGAGGCCCATCTTCCTTCCGTCCTCTCCCCACCGTCTGTTCCCAATCTCAATCCCTTGTTCTTTTCCCCTGATAGTCCTATATGCTCTCTCTCTCCCCCCCTCTCTGAAGCTCCCCTTTTTGGAGAGGAGGGAACTGTGTGTGTCATTGTTGGTGTGGGCGGGTCGGGCGCATGTAAGAATAGCAGCATTCGGTGGCTGGCAGTCCTTGTGCCTCCTGTCGCCTGGGTGCTCAATGCTGCATTGTCCTGGAGGGCTGGCGGGGCCGGCATTGTTTGGCATGCCGTGCTTGTCTCCATGTGGGGAGAGGGGAAGGAAGGAAGGATGGAAGGAAGGAAGGTGGCAGGACTTCTCACGGGCAGTGATGGTGTGTATTTGTGCCTGTTGTTAACTCTTCTCTTTAGATGTGGCACTGTGCTTCCTTCTGCGCAGTAAGAGGAGATGATGGTGATGAAGAATTAATCTGATTTTGGTTCCAGAAACCAAAATCAGGATCGAGACTGCTGAACAAGCAAAACAAGAGACGCTGGACCTTACACCGTGTGGGGCTTGTGTGATCTTCCCTGCACTCTGAAAGGGGAACACTGCCCACTGCTTGGTTGCATGCAAAGGGGAGAAGATTCCTGGATTCCTGCTTTGGTCTCTGGACTTCTCCAGTTTTAAAATGAACTGCTCAAGATAGATTGAGCTGACACATTCTACAAAGAGTATTGTCAAACAACCTCCCCCCCCCTCCATAAGAGGTGATTTTTTTATGTCTTTCGGTGGCTGAGCAAGTAGGGCACATGCTTCAGTCACATTTAGCAAGTGGTTGGGTAGATGCCTGTGCATGGCGGTGGCGGCAAGAACAGGGCATCTGAATCTTGGCACACTCTGCCAGCCCAGATCCCCTTGAAGGCATGAGCCTTGGCTTCGCACAGCCTTTCCTCCGGAGAGAACAAGGATGAGTGAATTGTACTAAGTGACCACTTGAGTCTTCCTTTCCTAGAATTAAGAAAATGCCGGTCAAAGTCGTAGCAGTGCAGAGTCTGGGCTGGGTGGGGAGTTGTCTACATCAGGAATTTCTCCTGCATGGCTGCTCTGGCATGGTGGTGCAAGCCTTATGAGAGCCATTTCGCCTTCTGCACCCCCACCCCGAAAGGGGTCACTCTCTGGAATGGAGCTTCGGAGGACCTGTTTTTCTGAGGCCTCATTTGTTTATTTATTTGATTCATATCCTATTTTTCTCCTAAAACAGGGAATTAAGGTGACTGACAACAAAACCCAAAAAGGCTGAAAGAGATGAGGAAACTGTCGCTATCATTAAAACACAGTGAAATGAATTATAATGTTAATTTGCAGTTGCCTGAAAACCAGGGACATAAGCAATATGAAAGTCCAGCACTGCCTCCCTATTTAAAGGCCCCCCTCTTCAGCAATTACCCACGGCCTCCCTGGATGGAAAGGTTTTTGCCTGCTGATGGAAGGACAACAGAAATGGGGCCAGCCCAGCCTCCTGGGAAGGGAGGTCTGTGATACATAGAACAGCTCTCAGGTGGGTGTGAAAGAAAACGGGGAGGGGGGGGCTTTAGATAGCATTTTTAGCTAGACATACCTATTCTGCATTGATTTTGTTTCGGTGGCTAAGACTATTACCGGCGGTTTCCCTGTCTCAATCTTATTTTAGGCAGGGATGTGCTAGAGGTCAAAATGCATGAGATGCTAAACTTGTAACTGGAAGCCTTAGGCATGATTTCTTGTCTGAGGATATATTAAATCTCACTTCAGCCCTGGCAATAACCAGTGCCTTCACCTGAAGGGCTGCAAAGTAGCTTAAGGAGTGCAGAACAGACTGTGTGGTGCACACACAACTCTGCTGTCCCACATCTCATCCCCAATCTCTGATTCCCACCACGTGCTACCTGAGATGGCATGCCTCACTCTGCCTAATGATAGAGCCTGTTCTGCTCTGTTGTCATGGATAGGCTACTGTGCTCTAAGATGTTGTTCTTCCTAATGGCTGAGATAAAATGCACCAAATGCTTTGGGCCCGTGCGATTCTAAATAATGTGATTATCCATGAGCATCACTCCTCTAGTTTATTTAAAATACTTATATCCTCCCTTTCTTCTGAAGAGGAACCAAGGTGGCTTCCAATATATTTTAAAAAACTTTTTGAAAAAAATCAGCCCCATTGTTAGGAATCACCTCTTAGGAAGCCAGTTAATGGGGGGAAATTGCTTGAAGAAACTTAAGGACAGTAAAGGGGGGGGGCGAGCTTAGCTCCCCATAGCCAATTGCCCAAGTATGTTCAATAGTATTTCATCGTATTGACGTATTATTATTACAAGCAGGGTCTACAACAAACTGTTGTGGAGCCTTCAACACTGTTGCTAAGCCTTCTTCCAAGTACTCCCTTTCTACATGCACCCTATCCAATTTTCAGCAACCCCCCCCCCCCTTTCTGTGCCCTGTAAGTGCTCTCTATCTTATTGGAGGTGTCTACTCCATCAGGGCTTTTTTAAAAGTCCTACAAATTTTGAATTTTTGAATTTTATTTTATTGGTGCTTCTGCTACAAACCTTAGGGAATTCCCAAAGCTTGCGGATGCTCACCATCCAGCATGTGAATGGAAAGGGGACCATAAAAATAGATTTGATGGTAATTAATATTTCTATCTCATCCATCCTCTAAGGATGACAGGATAATGTTTGAGCCTTGCAGAAATGCTAAGAGATGTGCAGATTCATCAAAGAAGGACTTGATGAAGCCTCCTACAGTGAACTTCATGATGGATAAATACGCTGTCTTCTAACTGGTGGTCTCACCTTGTCTCAGTACAACATCTTCCTCAAGCAGTCAGCAGATTACATACGTAATTCTACCAGGTGCCCATCTTAATTCACAAGTCAATTTTGGCCTGAACGAAACATTGATTTACCGTCTTCTTCATGCTGAAAAGATGCCAGTTCCTGATTACCTCCCACCATCTTGTGAATGCTTTAGTATGAGTAAGGTGATGGAAATTTGACACCACACATTTCCTGATGATGAGTGGCAAAGCCCTTTGCAAACAGGTATGTTGGATTCATAGGAGGAGGTTCCATTCACGAACTTGATCCTTGGGTCTCCAGATGTTCTTCAGCTATTACTCCCAGAAATCCTGCCCAGCACAGCTAGTGGTGAAGACTTCTGGGAGTTTTAATCCAAGAACATTTGGGGACCCAAGGTTGGATACCAGTGGAGCAGAGGTTAACAAGTGGGAAGGGAGGCATGTTCCAAAGGAAGATTTTGTGCACAGCCTAAGGGCAAGGCACCACATTTCTGAGATTTCATTTGATGACTGGAAATCCCAAGAGAGGCTCATTGAAACAGGAGATTGGATTAGAAGATGGCCATGAATGTCACCTGAGTTTTAGGGTAGAATTGGGCATTATATGGCCAACATGCAATTCTGAAGCCTGTGTTTGCTTCTCATTTGCCAAGTCATCAAGGAGAAGATTCATTAAAAAGAAGCAGTTGGCCAAAATCAGGTCCTTCCTTCTGAGCCAAGTGGGCTATTGTTATCTGTTGCTAACAAAAGAACTTTGTGGGGGAATGAGAGAATGTTTAAAAATATTTTGCAGCGTTCACAGATAAAGTTATGTAATCCAAGCTGCAGTATGTTAAAGGCAAATCCATAGCATACCACAAGAAGGATAAAGAAGAACAACTGGTTCTGTACTATATAATCTCCTTATCACCTCCCACTGGAGAAGCATATCCTTCTTAGGTGTCAAAATGAGAACTTAAACCAATCATCTCCCATTCTTTAGGTTCAGACTGAATTTTAACAAGGAGTGCCTCCAGCTAAGCATTTCTGCACATTGATAGATTAACTGATATCTTTTCTGCATCCTTTCAAGTAATTGGTTCAGGTAACAGTAGAAACAGAAGAGACATCCTCTCGTTCATCAAATTCTACCTGCCACTATCTTGGACTCTGGCTGCTTCAGGACATGTCCTTCGAAAGCCAGTTGTGTGCTAGAAGCAGCCGACCCCTTTACTTGTTTCCATTCTGTACTTCAGTGTCCAATAAAGCCTAATCCACACCTTAACTTTCCTGGTCCTGTGCTTTTCCACTCAGTTCCCTTTGTTTCCCATCTATCCAGTGGTAGGTAACAACATAGATTAGAAATAATGTGTTGATTTGTAGTCTTAATATTAGAATGATTCATTTCATGTTAAATAAAAGGGGAAAGTAGTTGACACATCTAGAGAGTACTGTTTTAAAAGGAACTACCTGTACGTTGAGTTGGTCCCTGTAACATGTTATCATCTCAAGGCTAGATCCATTCTCCCATTTAATGAGAAAATAACGATTTTAATGTTAATAAAGCAGCCTGACATGTTAAGTTGCAAGATCACTAGTTCTCCAAATTAGAGACCCCCCTGGCAATGAGGAGGAGATGTTGCTCGTAGATAGAGGACATGCCTGAAGGTCGCAGGTTCTGTATCTGACATCTTTCTGCTAGTAAGAGATGAAAAAGACTTCTGGAGCTGCTGCTGACAGACCCTGAAGGCAGTTTTGAGCTAGAGGGAGAAGTCGTCTGATTCAGTACAAGGCATGTTCTGATGCGAACCTTAGCTTGACTTCGACTACTTCCCAAGTAAAAATTGTCATAGCCCTGCAGTTTCTTGCAGTGTGTGTACATAACTGGGCATCAGCTTTCTAGACAATGAAATTTTGCCTCTGCCCAGACTTCAGACCTCTGTATGTCCGATTTAACCATCCTTTGTGACATTGCCAGAAGAGTATGCATTGCCCTGATTGTATGTATGGAGAGGAGGCTGGGAGTTGTTTGGATTCTCTTCCCCACCTACCTCCAATCATCAGTCTCTCCGATGACATGCTGTGCTGGGAGATGGCAGTGTGGTGCAGCTGTCTCCTTTAGTCTGGGAATGGAAATTTACCAGTGGGGTTGTTTGGCTCTGCATCCGACATGTCCCGGTGTGCTCCAGTGCTTCCGACCCCTGCAGCTTATATCCTTCCCAGTGCCTGACCTGCTTTTATCTGTCTTGCCGGGGGCTTTGGGCAGTAAGAGGTGCCTCCTGTACTATCGTAGTGATGCTCCCTCCGCAATTTAATCCTGGCATCACAATTCAGAATGGGAAGCAAAATGAATTTCAGTTTAATTAATCCCAATAGTTTGAAGATTCTACCTGCCTATAATCCCAGGCTGTGACTACATGGTCAGATACTACAGGGTTTGCTGCGGAGGTAAAACTGATCAATTTGCTTTGTGGTTGCTTATTTTAATTGATCACACGACACAAAGACCAATTCGAAACAGTCCAGCCCTTTTTGATCCTGACATGGAGTTTTTTTCCCCTCTGCCACTGAGGGCTTCTACTTTTACAATTCGGAACAATTCAAATGGACTTTTCCCTATGTGATCAGTTGTTTTCCAAAAGGATTGGGGGCGCGGTGTTACTGCGGGTGGTGTTCTGGTGCTGTACTAAGCTGGGCATGATGTTTTGGACAGTGGGAACTCCCACCCCAGTAATCTTCCTGCCTAGTCACCCTGTTGTTCAAAAGCAAACTACTGAGTTTAGCACTAAAAGGTAAAGGTAAAGGTTCCCCTTGACATTTTCAGTCCAGTCGTGTCTGACTCTAGAGGGTCTAGCTCATCCCATTTTCAAGCCGTAGAGCCAGCGCTTGTCTGAAGACATTTTCCATGGTCATGTGGCCAGCGTGACTAGGGAACGCCATTTTACCTTCCCACCGAGGTGGTGCCTATTTATCTACTCGCATTTGCATGCTTTCGAACTGCTAGGTTGGCGAGGAGCTGGGACAAAGTGACGGAAGCTCACTCTGTCGCGTGGATTCGATCTTACGACTGCTGGTCTTCTGAATGCAACACAGAGGCTTCTACAGTTTATCCTGCAGTGCCACCATGTCCTTTTAGCGCTAGATTACTTCTATGACAGAGGTCAGATAGAAACAACTCTGATGAACTGCAGCAAACAACTGTGTTTTCACGCTATGTGTGCATGTGTTTGTATGTTGTAGAAAACTTTGGAAAACTATCTGTTTTCCTAACATGATGCAACACTGTAAACTGTCCACCAGTCTTACAATGAACCATAAAAGGAGAGCCAAGAATTGGTAGAGGGCGGGATCAAAGGAAGGAGGTTGTGAGCTATCAGATTGAGGGGCCAGGGCAGTCACTGGTCACTGGTCTCTGTGTGGTCACTTAATCTGAACAGAAGCTTAAAATAGGCTGCGAATCAAGCCAGTGTAGTCAGAGGCCCAGTCTAATATTTTAATCCCATTCAATAGCAGAGCGTCTATACTAAAGAGAACAAGGCAACTTTGGTCACCTACCATCATCTGATAACTTTCCCTACTACATGAGGAGCATGTGTTCCTCAAGATCCTGATGAGTTATTACTCCCATTGCCTTTTATCATTGGCTAGGCTGGCAAGGATTGTTGGGAAGTGGAGGGTCACCACTTTCCCATTCCTTCCCTGTTGCAGTGCAAGAAGGATTTTATCTTCTCCCCTGGAAGCGGAAAGTCAACATTCAGAGGTCATGGGGATAGGCAGGGAAAGGACCATCTTTTTTACAAACAGCAGCTCCTTGATGGTGGAGGAGCTGCTGTTTGTGTCTGCAAGCTAAGAACTTGAAAACCGGCCAAAAGTCATTCCACCCTTATTCTTTCTCTGTGAGTTGCATAGAGGTAGGCATTTCCTGGACTGTGCCATGTTAAACTTCAGCTCACCATTTGGAGCTCAAATGTCTCCTGTGTTGTAACTCTCATCTAGCGGGAAATGAACAAATCTGAGAGAAGGGTAAATGGCTTGTTTTCCTCCCCTCTGTTTCATATACACAGAGATGCAACTCCCTATTCAAGGTGAGACATCTCTCACCTCCAATTAGCCTGCCACCAGCAGCACTTCCACGAAACCTCTGAGGGACTGCTTCTACTTTTCTTGAGTATGTATTGCGTTGAGCTCAAGAAAGAAATGTTTCTCTCCTAGGTTCCTGAAACCTCCCCCCATTGTGCTTAGTTAAGATCTCTGGACTTAGGCTGCCACTCCTTACACTGAGAGCTTTATTTCATGTATGTTGGGAGAAGACTATAAGAGAGAAAAAAGTTGGAAATATCGTCCCCACCCCCCACCCCTTTGAGTGTCAGAATAGGGGTCTGTTTCATGGTGTGCATCCATTTCTTCTGAGGTTGCTGTGGGTAGTTCTGGCACTTTCTGTATTAGATTTGAACGGATCATTCTACTAGGAGTGCCCACACTTTGGGAGAGCATTCGTTGCTAGATATACTGGGACACACTACGTCATCCTGACATTTTCTTTCTGCACATATCCAGAACTGTTGCCTGATGTCCCAGTTTCAGCACAGGTTGCCCTCCCCTTATGTCACTCTCTTCTCCACCCTCTCCCTGCCTACTTCACTCTCTCCTTCCTTTTCCTCCATGTTTTATCAATCCATCCTTCTCGAACCTTCACCCGCAGTGTTTTATTCTAATTTTATGTCTAGTTTTGTTGTTTGCATTGGAAAAAAAGAAACTAGGAGAAGAAGACAGAATGCAGGAGCAGCTGATAAATAGGAGTGTCATTAGGACATGGTGAACCCCCCACCCCACCCCAGCAGAAACACACCCAAAAGAAATGCCATTAAATGATAATTCCCCCCCCCCCCAAGTGATGGATCAGCATGCAACAGTGCAGCCCTAAGAGCTACCTGAGCAGATTGTGTGCTGGAGCAATTTGGAGCAAGGCAAACCAAAAACCACACCAGCACCAAAACCACACACAAACAAGAACATACACCCAGCCACACACTAGAAAGCAACCTCTTTTTCTCCTGCTTTGACTCTGTTGCTTCATGTGAACACTAGGACGCAGTGCCAGTATCATGGGAAGCCCCTCGATTTGACTGGACTGAGTGGGGCTTGATTTGGGGGGTCTCGTGTTCTTTTCATCTATAAACTGATTTATCTCTCTATTGTGGGAGCTCCTCAGATATACAGGAGCAACTGCCATATTTTGGGGTAGCTTTGTCTTGCTGTGAAATGACAATCACTGGGTCACTCATGTTTAGCAGATGAAGACCAGCAACAAACGGTTGCGCTCTTTCCTGAGCTTCTAGTGCTACTTCTTCAGTGTTCCAGGCAGCTTGGAATAGGAATATTGCAGAACTTAAAATAGCATTCTTGTCCCTTCAGAACCAAAATACTACCCTTCTACATGCACACCACACACAGAAGGATTGGCTGTTAAGAAAACAAGCAGACAACCCATCTCTGCTCGAATTTTTTAAATGCACATGAATACATTTTCCCTCTTTTATTTCAGCCTCTACCCGTCCCCCCGTGGGAGAGGTGCCCGGTGTGGTGTTGTTGACAGAGTGATGGGCTACAAATGAGACACAAGACTACAAGTGAGAAGGATCTTGGAATTGTTGTAGATCACTAGCTGAATAGGAGCCAACAATGTGATGGGCTGCAAAAAAGGCAAATGCTATTTTAGGATTCATTAACAGAAATATAGTCACCAAATCATATGAAGTAGTAGTTCCTCTCTATTCAGTACTGGTTAGGCCGCATCTTGAGGACCGAGTCCAGTTCTGGACACTGCACTTTAAAAAGAATGCCAACAAACTGGAACAAGTTCAGAAGAGAGCAAGAAGAATTGTCAAGGGGAAAGACTGAAAGAACTGGTCGTGTTTAGCCTTGAGAAAAGAAGACTGAGGGGATGGATAGGATAGCACTCTTCAAATACGTGAAAGGTTGTCATACAGAAGAGGGACAGGATCTCTTCTCAATCATTTTCAGAGTGCAGGGCGTACAATAATGAGCTCAAGTTACAGGAAGTCAAATTTTGGATGAATACCAGGAAAAACTTTTTAACTGAAAAGTACAACATTCGAACCGATTACCTCAAGAAGTGGTGAGTGTTGGAGGCATTCAGGAGAAATTGGACAACCGTCTGCCAGATATGTGGATTGTTGCGCTGAGCAGGGGATTGGACCCAGTAGCCTCATAGGTCCCTTCTAAATCCATTATTATATTATTCTTTGTTATAAACTCCACGAAAGCCAGAGAGTTCCAGAAAAATATCTACTTCTGCTTCATTGACTATGCGAAAGCCTTTGACTGTGTGGACCACAGCAAACTATGGCAAGTTCTTAAAGAAATGGGAGTGCCTGACCACCTTATCCATCTCCTGAGAAACCTATATGTGGGACAGGAAGCAACAGTTAGAACTGGTCATGGAACAACTGAGTGGTTCAAAATTGGGAAAGGAGTACGGCAAGGCTGTATATTGTCCCCCAGCTTATTTAACTTATATGCAGAATACATCATGCGGAAGGCTGGACTGGAAGAAACCGAAGCCGGAATTAAGATTGCCGGAAGAAATATCAACAACCTCCGATATGCAGATGATACCACTCTGATGGCAGAAAGTGAGGAGGAATTAAAGAACCTTGTAATGAGAGTGAAAGAGGAAAGTGCAAAAAACGGTCTGAAACTCAACATCAAAAAAACTAAGATCATGGCCACTGGTCCCATCACCTCCTGGGAAATAGAAGGGGAAGATATGGAGGCAGTGTCAAATTTTATCTTCCTGGGCTCCATGATCACTGCAGATGGAGACAGCAGCCCTGAAATTAAAAGGCGCCTTCTTCTTGGGAGGAAAGCGATGACAAATCTTGACAGCATCTTGAAAAGCAGAGACATCACCTTGCCAACAAAAGTCCGAATAGTCAAAGCTATGGTTTTTCCTGTCGTGATGTATGGAAGTGAGAGCTGGACCATAAAGAAAGCAGACCGCCAAAGAACTGATGCCTTTGAATTGTGGTGCTGGAGGAGGCTCTTGAGAATCCCCTGGACTGCAAGGAGAACAAACCTATCAGTTCTAAAGGAAATCAACCCTGAGTGCTCACTGGAAGGACAGATCCTGAAGCTGAGGCTCCAGTACTTTGGCCATCTCATGAGAAGAAAAGAGTCATTGGAAAAAACCTTGATGTTAGGAAGGTGTGATGGCAAGAGGAGAAGGGGACGACCGAGGATGAGATGGCTGGACAGTGTCTGCGAAGCAACCAACATGAACCTGACACAACTCCGGGAGGCAGTAGAAGACAGGAGGGCCTGGCGTGCTCTGGTCCATGGGGTCACGAAGAGTCGGACACGACTAAACGACTAAACACACACACACACACACATAAACTCCACATGGGTTTTGTGCCTGTGCAGAAAGCAGCCTCAGAACGTTCTAGAGCCTATGAGGAAGTGTTTATGCCCTCCCCCAGTGCTACTATGCTTGACCAGACATAGTCTAATGGCTCTCCCTGCTTTGCCAATTGCGCAAGCAGCATCTCAAGAGAATGATGGAGCCTTATCTACCTAAATTCTGTTCATCTTCGAACTGTAAATAGTTATTCTTCTACTTTTTAAAACATCTTCATTCTTCTCCTTTAAAAATAACAAAAAGGGGTATTGTTGGACTTTCACATAGCATTTTTACTGGAATTCCCTTGTTCCCGCCTGATTTTTATGACCTCTGAATTTTATAATCTTTGGGGCTGTCTTCCAAAAGTGCATTATGAACAGTCTACAAAATCCACTGACTCAATCCCTTAACCATCAACGGGTCCACAGGTGACATGAAAAACTTATTCTAAGGCAGTGGAACTCTTACAAAAAAATATGTTGCGAACTTGGATTTACCTGTCAATTGCCAAACTGCTTTCAATTTCAGCACTGACTTAGATGTTAGTATTGAAGGCCTCCTTGATTTCGACACTGGCAAAACAAAAGTTACCACAAACAAAGAGGACACATCTAAAAAACACAGGAAGAGAGACAAACATCATGAGGTACTATCCCAACCTAAACCTCAGGAACCTGAGCTTTAAGTGAGAACTGTGTTGGCACTGTGTTGGGTTTCTTAATCTGACTAATCCCCAGCCCCTTCAGATCTTGAGCATGGCGATATTACATGATTGGGATCAGCCTCTGAGGGAGAGTTAGTAATATCACCTTCTTTTATCACATCATGTACACCACCTTGCTCTTAGGTGGGTTGGTGTGACGAGTGTTGATGGACAATCGTTAACAACATATCTCGGAGTTGGAACCAAAAGCACTCATGGTCAAAATTCTGATCTTTGTCAGGATCCCCACTGTATTAATTGCAGCACCTCAGTCCCCACCTTTGAGGAGGTCCAGGTCACCGACTCCACCCACTTTGATGAACTCACAATGTTAACTGGAACATGGCTTTGTTGCACCTTTCTTTCACCCTCCACTGATTTTCATGGATCATGACTGGACCTCTCCTCAGTTATTAGATGACAAACGTGGAACCTACTGGCAGAGGTCTCCCTGATCACATGGCAAAGATTCAACCTTACCTTCTTGATGTTTGCAGAGCATGAGGTCAGCATCTCAATCAGTGTCACCCCAACTATAAAAAGAAGCCCTTAGCTTTTGATTTTGAAAACAGACTATTGACAAGCAGTCAACTATGGGATCAAATCCAACACACTGGACAGCTTGCTTGGATCTGTTCTCCTGAGAATTGGTTTCTCCGTGGTAGGTGGAATCCAACTCAGAGTCAGAGTCGGCTCACCATTCACCTCCAGTATCTCTTTCTTAGTTATAATCATTAGAAACACTTCATCACTCTCTTCTTCTGAAGACTTCTGGTCATACATGGATCTTATTGTGCATATGGTTTAAAGCTAGCACATTGCAGTAAAGACCAACCACCACCTTCCCAGTGTCTGACCTGGTTTTCAACAGGGTTAACAAAAGAGACTATGGTCCTAGTAGAACTTTCTGTTCTCTCATTATTTACAGATCTCATGAAGAACTCATGGGGGTAAACCATCCTCTTTTCTACCGACTTCATTGAAAATCTCTACAAGATACAGGAGGAAGAGGTGTTTTTCTTTTTAATCACTCCTAGCATAGTTCAATAATTGTTGGAATTAGTTAAACTATAATCACACTCTACAAGAAGGCTACGAACTGGACTTATTAGGACATAAGACTACAGCTGTTCTGCGCATTAAAAATTGCTAATGACCAGACTGGTATGGGAGCATACCACTAATATATCTGGAAGGAGTTGCAGCCTATATTGGACAGTTTACCTGAAGACAGGAAAAATCTTGGCAACTGCCTTGAAACAGGAGGCTTACAATTTAGCTGTACACCAAATTCATTCTTCTCATCACGTTGCAGACAGTTTGGCTAAAGTTATGGCTGCAGGAGTTTCCTTGAGAAAGTCTGCATGGTTGCACTCCTCTAATATTTTAGACAATTCCAAATATTGTATGAAATACCTCCTCTTTGACAGGGAAGGACTATTCAACACCGAAACAGATGAGCTTATGGATGACCTATATAAGAAAAAGAGTACAGCTAAATATATGGGCATAGCCCCTCAAACAGCCCAGCAGTTGTCTAGACAGTTTAGACATTTCTTGGCGTACATCATACTCCTACACCAAATACTGTACAACTCGTCATCTGACTGCTCTCAATCTTCTTGACAGTCCTCACCACACTATCATAAAAACCACTCTCAACAACTCGGATACAAACCACCCTCTGCCAGCAAGAAACTGGACAAGAAATCAAAACATCACATTTGACTATCTTGGAGATGGACAGCTCAGATACAATAAATGTACCTTCTCCCGTGCCTTCTTCTGTTGGCTGATTATCACCTTTTGTACGTATCCACCTGGCTCATCATCACCACAGACACTTGGGTACTTTCCATCATTTTCTGAGGCTACGCCATCTTCCACCAACAGGACATTTTTGATCCATTCTTTAGGCTGACATCCTAAAAGACAAATTAAAAATGTTACTTCAAAATAATGCAAGTTGACGCATACAGTACCACCACAGAAAGTAAAGGATGGTTACTATTCTGACTATTGTGTGATCCTGAGAAAGGGTGGAGGATTATGTCCAGTACTCAATCTCAGAGACGTAAACAACTAGATAATAAAAAAAAAGTTTCACATGGTAACATTATCTTACATCTTACCATTACTCAATGAGGGAGACTGGTTTGCTGTTGTCGACTTGAACAATGTGCATTTTCACATTTCTATCAGACCAACTTTTCACAGATGTCCCCAATTTGCCCTAGCAGACAAGGTCTACAAGTTCCAAGTCCTACCATTTGAGTTTGCAGCGGTACCTAGAATTCTCACAAAGTGCATGGCATTGATTGCTGCATATCTACATATAAGAGGCATCATAATATTCCCCTAAATAGTCAATTGCTTACTAGTGGCCAGTTCAAAGTACTCCCTTATCACCAATGTTCAATTTACTCTCTGCTGTTTAGCCTTGGTGTCTGTGTTACCATCTCCAAATCTCATCTGATTCCAACCAGATGGATCCAGTACAAGAGCACAGTATTGCATTCTCAATTAGCAAAACTGTTTCTACCAAATGACAGGTTCATCACCATTGTCCACTCAGTATTGCAGTTACAGCACAATGCAGAAAATACAGCCCATGCAATACAATAACCATTGGGCTTTATGGTGTTTACTGCCTGTGAGGGTTCAAAGGAGACCTCTTTAGGATTAGACATAGACACGGGATGCTCAGTCGTCAAAAACTCAAAACTTGGATTTAATGGAACATTTAACGTATGTTCTGGAACTTTGAAATCACAACAACTTTATCTCTTGCCACCAACGGGTTCCACGAGGGTATCCATACATCTTGCAAAAATGGGTTGTAAGCTGGCTTGTTCCATGGACCTTTACGAAAAGGGTTAGTGTCCTCTAAGTCCAGAGAGTCCAAACCTGGGTCAATCAAGGGAAGGGCCTCCTCGTCTCTCCCCTCCAGGTCGAAGGGGTCATCTCTCTCTGAGGTGGGGGCCCACAGTCCTGCAAATACTCTCTCCAGCGAGCCTCCTCCAGTCAGCATGCTCGTCTCTCTCGTTCTTCTCTCTCCACAGCTTCTTTCTCCTCCCGTAACCTCCGACGCCACTCTCTGGCTTCGGATTCCCCCCAGTAACAGGGACAAGGAGGTAAGCCTCTCCTCTGATGATAATCTGCCTCTTCCCAAGGCACCTGGACCTTTTCACAATTCCCTGTCCAGGGATCCTCGATCCACATCAACTCCCAACCCTCCTGGTATGTCATCCCTCTTTCCTTTTATGTCCACATTTCCCGCCTCCACCAACGGTCTGCCCCTTTCTTCTGTACCCGCCCTTTCAGTCCCGGTTTGAGTGGATACCAACATTTTGGTCAACCCTTGCTCTAAGTCCCGGGTGTCTACTCCCTGTTGTACTGTCACAACACGGGAGGCTGGTGGGTCTGTTCTCTCTTAGAGGAGGACGACACTCCGGCGAGGGCTTCAACCCCCTCACCTCTGATCTCACACTGCCAATGTAGCAGAAGATGCAAGACTACCAAAGCAGCCACTTCAAATATGGCTTCTTCATAATTCCAGTCCCTTCAGAGATCACCACATGAAGAAACCTTGGTTGCCCACCAATCTCAGGTGCAGTGATCCTGGTGGACAGTGCCTACCTGCTAAGAGGAGTGCCCTTCAGGCAGCCTCACCCATCTATCAGGTCACAAAAGATGCCAGTCTCGGTGGGGAGCGCACTGCAGAGATAGCCCCATTCATGCCCCTGGACAACAGGACATGCCCCTGGAAACATCTTCACCACAATCAGTTATCTTGAACTGCTGGCAATCTTGGAGGCATTCTGAGCATTCAAAAAGCAGCTGAAAGGTGGAATGATTCAGATAGCCACTGACAACACAGCGGCAATGTATTACATAAACAGAGTCATTCACTGTCCCTACCACATCTCAGCACCCAGTTTTAGGAATGGTTCATACTACACCACATCCACCCAGTGGCCATTAATGTTTCAGGAGAGAGCAACCAACTGGCAGACTCCTCAGTTGTCTTACATAACAAGTTCATCACTGGGAGTTGTCTCAGACACTAGTCAAATACAGATAGTACAGCATTGGGGCATTCTACCTACAGATGCCTTTCCCACTTATTACAATCGCAAATGACAGAGGTATTGCTCTGGGGGGAGGGACACTGCACTGGGTCCCTCGGAGACACATTTACTTTGCATTGAATGAACAATCTTCTCTACGTGTTCCTTGCTGGAGAAAATAACAGGGAACTCTCCATTCCTGTTGTCCACCCCCCCCTTTCTCATTACTATGCAACATCCCCTCCCCTCCCCTTAATCCACAGAACTGTAATCAAAATCGAAGATGTGATTCTGATAACACCTTGGCGGCTGAGACACATTTGGTTTACCCTGCTGCTGACAAGGTGAGGCATTCAGATATTCTTAGACCGAAAATAGCTTGGAGGATTTATCCCAAATAACCCAGATTTTGCTGCCTCTGCTAAGCCTTTCATGAGGAAATCCTATGCTTATAAGTGGAGCAGTTTTCTTCAGTTTACTAGATCCATCCAAGTGCCTAGCATCTGGCTTCTTGAGAAACAGTAATGAATTTTTATTGTTCTTCAAGCAGAGAGTTCTTACCCTGTCTTTGTTACATTTCTGCCTAGAGGCCATCGTGTTGTGACAACCTCACAATCACTGTTGTCTTGTCTCTTTGGAGATCCTATACTTCAAAAATTCTTGAAAGGCCTGCTTTATACTTTCCTGATATTCATCATCCACAGGAACCTTGCTCTCTCTCTCTCTCATCCTTACTTAGCTGATGGGACCTCCTTTTGAGCCCACCAACATTAGGCTCCTAACATCTAAGACTCCTTTCCTTGCCACTATCACGTTGGCTAGGCATTCTAGTGACCTGTCCACACTTTGAAGCAACCCACTATTCCTACAATTTTACAAAAATAAGGTCACTTTATTTCCAGATATTATTTTCTTACCCAAAGTAGTGTCTTGTTTTCATACATCACAACTAATTGTTCTACCTACCTTTTTTTTTTTTTTTTGCTGATCCTCAGATATCTCTCAATAATTCACTTCACATTTTAGATATATGATGTGCTCTGGCCTTTTTAACATCACTCATATGAGGGAGTTTCCGAAATCTGCCCAGCTTTTCCTTTGTCATCAAAGCCCTTAAAAAAGGAAACTAGGTGTCTTCCCAGAGGTTGGCCAAATTGGTCGTAGAACCCACCAAGTTGGCTTAGGAGGTGGCCCATCAACCAATGCCTCAGGGTATTCTGACTTGCAAGTCCCAGCAGTCCATAATGGCTGTCACAACTTCCCATGTGTCTGAAAGAGGACTCAGTTTGTCTGACATCTGCAAGACTGTGACCTGATCCCAGCCACATAACTTTGTCAAGCATAGACTGAGTGTTCGTTCTTTTCAGGATGCTTCTTTCAGAAGGGCAGTGGCCTCCTCTGTGATGCTATGACATCCCTCCTCCTGTTTACCATAGTCTCTCGAGACTGAAGAAATCCCTACCCTCTTCCAGTAAGTCAGCTCTTCACCTGTATGTGTGCGTCAGTGAGATCATGATGAAGAAAAACAGATTGCTTACTTGTAACGGTAGTGGTCATCTGTGAATTCACACATCCCCTCTGTCTGTCATGCTCTTTTTATGTCTGAGCGGTGAATGGAGGGGAACTGAGAACTGTGTCTTGTCATGCGCAGTAGTGCTGGGGTGTGTGTGATTCTCCATAGGCTCTAGGAGGTTTTGAGGCTGCCTTCTGTGCAGGTGCACAACCCATACTGTATGTATGAAATCACAGATGATCACTCAGAGAACTACTGTTACAGGTAAACAGCCTGTCCTTCACATCCCTGTTAGATGCTGCCCTCTAGGCCAATGGCTGTTTGTATAGCCCCACCCTGCAATCCAGTTCTTGTTCATAGTACATTGAATATTCAAAACTAGTTTTGAGCCTGTGTGTTCTGTGGGGCTCCCTGTTAGATGAATCTGGAAGGGGTAGGGAAGGAGTATGGAAACTAATGCTACTCTTAAGAGTCTGTAGAGGCAGTGGTTTTTTAGTGGTCTGTTAGTGGTTTTTTAAAGAAATTATAAACAAGTGTTACAGGAATTTACCCAGTATTTAGCATGCTTGTGGATATAAGGAATTATATTATCAATCCCTTGTTTTGCTTTGATAAGCTAGTATTTTTGGAGAGAGAAAGAGATACTTGGAGAAATATGCATAGGTATACAGGTAGCTGCTGTCCATTAGGTTATATATTCTCACTATCTATTTACTCTTCTAGCCTAGTGTTGTCCTTTTCAAGGATTCTCCACTCTGGTACCTTCCAGATTTTCCAGACTTTTTCTCATTAGCTGTAGCCTGCATGTCTAATAGGCTGCCAGGTCTGCAGCATCCTATTCCTTGAGATTTGAGAGCCAGAGCCTGAGAAGATGGGCAGCTCCTTGTTAATGTCACAGAGATAGGCCCTGATGACATTAACAATTGGTTGGAAGAAACACTGGAACAGCTTCTAGGCCATCTGATTGTGAAAACAAGCATGAGAGGAGAATCTGATTAAAAGGGCTCAGAATCTAGTAAAATGTCACGTATCAGGTAATATGGCAAGTCACAATTATGCTGGAGTAGCCATTTTTCTACAGCCAAGGAAAGCAGAACGGTGGCTGCTGTTGCCACTAGTATTGCTTTCCATGCAGCCTTAGGTGCTGCATGCAAGACACATTGGGAATTATTTCAGCTCCTCCTTTGTGGCTAGGGGGTGGGGGAAAGCTCATTCGTCAGCCCATGGGAAGTTTTTTTCTCTGTCCTTGTGTCACTGCTGCAAGAGCTTATGCAATCAGTCATCTCAGGAGATTCAGCACTGGTGTTCCGCTTCGTGCTTTACGGCTCCAAATGGCACAATGGGGCCCAAATGCATTTGCCCACTCCTCTCCTTCTCCCCACTCTTGCCTTTTGGTATACATCACTGTTGCACAGGTGCAACACATGCACATTCACAGTGAGCCTTGTTGACAATTGGAAATGGATCTGATTGTCACCCTATCTGGAGTCCTGAGGAAACGTAGTAATTCCCTGAGGCTTCAGCTGGCACCCTGACATGTGGCAACCCTAATAGGCAATTGTCAGGGATACTTGGAATATTGTGATCCAAAACTTCTAGAGGGCAGCAGGCTACTTTTTGAGTTACTTTCCTAAGTTCTGGCACCAGTGTGTAGAATGCTGACCTACTACAGTAGTAGCTCCCTAAGACTGATCTCAGGTAGATGTATTTCTGATCATCAGGGCAACCTGTCTGGATGCATGGATCACCTTGTTTGTTTTGTAAAGATTGCCCGATTCATGGGATATCAACTTTCAGATCTTGCCTTTGGGAGCCCTATGAGGGGGAAAGTGTGGGTCCCACATCCCTAACAGCTGCTTCAGCAGCATCTATGGTGTTTACAGACCCCACTCCTGTTTTACCAATCAGATTAGGGGTAGCAGCTTAAGCTACTAAGGCATCACATAGTGAATGGCTGCCATGGCAACAAGGCCTGCAGGCCCCATGGGGCCTACAACCTAGGACAGATGGCTGTCATGTGGGAAAGGGGGTCCGGGTGGGTGGGGGTGGGGAGTAAACCCTGGGGGCATGCATATCTAAATCCAATTCCCAGCCCCAAGCTTTCTCCTACCAACATATGTTTGTTGGCAAGAGCAGGGAAGTGAGGGGGGCAAATCTCATTGTGTGGCTCTAAAGAGGATAGAGAGTGAGGATCATGCCAATTAAGGGCTTAGCAGGGCTAAAGTGGGCCAGAGCCTGAAACTGATACTAGATTATGCTGTGTGATCCCAGCCTCTGGGTAGCGAAAGGGGAACAATATCTTGTCTAGAAAAACAACAGGCGGTAGTTGTCTAAACTTAAAGGCTAAGAAAGAGATCCGGCGTAACACGGTCAAGATCCTTCCTATCCAACCATCTCCTTCCCCCCCCCCCCGCCTTCCTGGAGAAACTAAGAAGTACTGTGTCCAAACTGCAGCATAATCCATAATGGAGTGCACATTTAAAGTGATGTGTGCCGTAACTCAGATTGCACTGGCTGTATTAAACTGAGCATATATTTGTGCGAAAATTCAGGAATAACAACTTTGCCTTTCCTATTTTATGATATCACCTTCTCCCATTCCTTCCAGAGATCAGAACTGTGTTGTAGTGTTACAGAATTCCTGCCCTCACAGAAATCTCAGACAATTCTATTTCCATCTTTTTTTTTTCACCTTGTAACTTGGAGAAATGACACGGAGAGCCTGTGGCTTGTCAGTAAAGTAGTGTTTTGGGGGGCTACAGATTACAGAGTCCCTTAGCCAGCATGGTGGCCACAGGAATAGGGGAATTCTGGGAGTTGTGGTCCCAAAGCCTCCCTAAACTTTCCAGACTTCACTATAATCCACTTGAGAACTGAGTGGGAGGTTGAAGTGATGTTTCTCAACCCCAGTTGTGGTAGTCCCTGCATCACACTGGGTCATATCTGAGCACATGTTGGTCCTACTTTAGCTGGTGCTCCCGCTTTCCAGCTAGGGCTTCTGGGCACAAAGCACAGTACCATGTAGTTTAATAGTGAAGCAAAAAGGGATTTGGGGAAAGCCATACCATGTCTGATCCCTGAAGTACGGACTGCACCAGCCAAAATACCTATTTCTGTGCAATGGCTAAACCTATGATTCTAACACTGGAGCATTTCTGCCTACATTTTCATGGACACCCGACTCCCAAGTGAGAGGTTATGCTTATTTCAGAAGTTGGAAGTAACAAGTTACAAATATCTAATATATTTGTTTCACTGATTTATTCCATGTATCTTGCCTTCTTCCCAATTCCTCCCCAGATATGGAAGGCAGCTTACAAAAGTGATTTATACATACACAAATTAGAATATTTACAATGCAATTAAGCAGATAATTAGATTTAAAAGCTACTATGCAGAGTTTTAAACAAAAATATAACGGGGGAAGTTTGCATTAAAAAATTTTGAAAGAAGAAAAATGCATAGTTCCTTTCTCCAGGACAACCATAACCCTTTTGGTTGCTTACCAGTAAGAAACAACATGATGCAACTAATGCATACTTCACATCATGATTGTAATTTAAGAAGAAATAACTTCATTATTTTTATAGTACAATAGCAAGTTGTAATTGTAGTTACAGGAGAAACCTCAGGTAAACGATAGAGGAAGAAAACTGCCTGATTCAAGTGCTGACTTCAGGACTCTGCATCACACATCATGCCCATTTTGAGAACGGAAGTGTCAGAAAGATGGGCATGAAGGTAGTGTGTGTTTTTAAGGTTGTATGTCAGTGACTTGTTACATTAAGAATGTAACAAGTAACTAGCTAGTTACTTTTGAGATAACAGAAGGAACATAAAGGTTAAAGAACTGTAGTAGTAGCTAACTTTTATTTGTTCAAGATACCTATAACTAAATCCTTTTCAAAAAGCATCTAAATGCATTAGTTAGTTTCTCTGCCATCTCACTAACAGTCAGAAAGAGGCATATCAAAAAAACAAAACAAAACAGAACCCTTTTATCATCTTGAAAACTCTTAAAGAAGCAGATATCACTAATGGAGCAGAGGGAGAAAACACAGTCTAAATAGTATCATATGCTTCATAAAATGACCTGATAAGCATTTAGACCCTTTGTTTGTTGATGTTAATTTTGGATTAGGAATCAAAAGACGTTTGAGCGTTAGTCCTGTCACTTTAATTGTTAACCATCAAATTTTTGTGTTGGTTGTTGTGGGTTTTTCGGGCTCTTTGGCCATGTTCTGAAGGTTGTTCTTCCTGACGTTTCGCCAGGCTCTGTGGTTGGCATCTCCAGAGGACTGGAGTAGGAACTCTGTCTATGGACAGAGGACTCCAGTCCTCTGAAGATGCCGGCCACAGAGCCTGGCGAAACGTCAGGAAGAACAACCTTCAGAACATGGCCAAAGAGCCCGAAAACCCCACAACAACCATCAGATCCTGGCCGTGAAAGCCTTCGGGAATACAAATTTTTGTGTGTTTGTAGTGTGCATTCTACTGTGTTCGCCACTAGTTATGTAATTAATTAGATTATTTTCTTTCTCTTTCTTTCTATATACTCTGTCTCTGCTGAGAAGCATTTGACATGATGTTATGTTTAGCTGGCCTTCCAGAATATTTTAAATTGTGGCAAAAATTAAAGTAGGTTCCATGAACAGCAACAGGAGCTGAAAAACAACAATTATATAAGAAGACATGCACTGTGGTTGTGATTAAACATACTGTATCTGTTCAAGACAGGTATGAGAAAATTAGTTAATTCATTATTAATTGCATTGGAAGAGAAGAGTTTTTAACAATTAAGTTAAATTTAATTGTTTTAAAATTAATATTACATATTGTACTAAAAACTATCAAAAGAATGAAAGCCAAAAATCTCTTCTGTGATTTTACTTCTCTTAGGTTTCACAGATGAATTTCCAAAACAAATCCATGGTTTTAAATATGTTTTTGTACAGCTGTTATTTAATTGAAAATTGGGTGGATGTTTATTTATGTATGCATGCATTTATATCCCAAGAAGGCAAGACATGAATTTCCTTCTCTTTTCCTAAAGCAATTTTGTGAAGAGGGTCAGGATATAAAGAGATGAACTAGACCAACATTACCCAGGGATTGATTGGGGCTTTGTTAGTAGTTGAACCTAGATCTCTGGAAGGGTTGAACTCTCCACTTCTGAGCAGTCTTTGAAGAGTCCAGCTTGATTAGGTACTCTGCAGCGTCCCTGACAAAAGAAAGAGCACCGACATTACTACGATACTGAATTCTGGATAAATGTTCATGCAAAAACACAGTTTTAAATTGTTCACTTCCATTTTAAAAAGGGATTAAGTTGTCCCTTTCCGGTATCAAATTTCCTGCTTAACTCATAACCTGATTGATGTAATACATTGGTTGCTGTCTCTGTTAAAGAGTCAATGCTATTGTGAATCCTGCTAAACACAGAGCCTGTGTTCATCTTGGTTTAAATAAAAGAAAACAAGATATATATCAGTGTATGTAGCCTTTTTGCTACCACTTGGCATTTCTGATATCTACGAGTGGCTGAACAACCCAGGAATGGGCTTTCTGGTTTGTTGAATCTTACAGAAGCAGAAAACATAAATTTAGGTTTGTTCATGGCTTATGAATCCTGGCTGTGAGGGTAGAGGTGGGCAGTTTCTGTGATTCTTGCAGCCGTTTTTCTCCTGCTGTGGTTCTTGCTAGGTAGCATATTCTCCTGATTCCCTCCCTCCAGATATTTTTACTGGCCAAAAAATGGCAAATAGCATCCCTAGATGGTTTGAGGGAATATGCCATTTAAATGTTATTTTGGGACACTATGCACATGTGTCAAGCTTTTAACAATGTCCTTGTCATTTTGTCCAAACTAACAAACTAACAAATTATTGCTAATGTTAACTTTGATTTGTTTCAAGCCAGTATAGTTGGCGTAGTTAACATTAACCACAGTTTTTATTTTGTCATGTGTAAAATTGTGTTGATAGGAATGGGAGGTAAAGCTTTGGATATTTGTGGAAGAACTAGGACCATCCCCAGCACACTGGACTGCAATTAAGCATGAGGCCTGAGCAAAGCCAATGGCTCTGAATGATTTACATTTTTATATGCGAACTGCTGTAGGGTAGGGGTCAAGGAGACATCAGCAAATTGCACACACACCCCGCAAGGTGATGCTGCTTATATTCCTAACCCTCAAAGGCAAACAGGGATAAAGGTGAACATTTGAGTCAATGGCACATGGTAATGATAATCAGCTGTTAGGTAATGACACTCTTTCCTTTGGAATTCCCCCCCCCCCAACCTCTACATCTTGGATACCTAATTATATGTGTTTTAGATGCTAGGTAAGAATATTATTTATTCAGGCAAGCTTTTTAATTACATTTGTTGCTGTTACATTGATTGCTGCTTTCAGAATTTTTCTTGTTTTATCTGATCAGAATATCTCATTTTATTTCCTGTATTTAATATATTAGTTAAATACTTGTAGCATATAACATTTTAGTTTTCTTATTACTTAAATAATTAAAAAAATACCATTTTAATATTTGAAAAAGAGCTGAAAACTTTTTTTTTGAGTAAAACCTTGCTGTCCACTAAGAAATCTCTGTAGGCATTGTCTGTTGCACAGTGTGTTGCATGACTCCATATTCATCAGATGTCTACAGAGATCTCTTAATTTGGGCAGATTGATTCCAAAAGTTATGCTGTTTGCATGACTGAGCAGCAAAATTTCAGCCACTGAATAAATAAGAAGTAAACAAAGCTGCTAGTCCTGGTTTATAATGGGTAACTAAAAACTAGTGTTCTGGAAGTTTCCAAACATTTCCTCATAGGCAATCTCATTCATTATGTGGTGCACCAGTCTTAAAACAAATATTGCTAAACCACGCATAATAGCAAAGGAAAGACTGCAACTGGTGGACTAACCAAAGTTACTGGAGAACTGAATATAATGGGATTGTAGGCACCAGTGAATCTTGAAAGCTAATTTATACAATGATACTTGACTAATGAGTGCTTCAGCATGAGATCAGGGTGCCTGGAAAAACTGAGTAGCTTGAATGAGGAAAGGTGGAATATCTGAGACACACACACCAGAGTATTTAAAAAGAGGGGGTCAGAACATTACTGCCCTACCTCACGCTGAACTTGATTTCATCATGTTAAAAATGATGGTGTGTGGTGCAAATTGAGTTTTGTAGAATCATGGAATTATAGAGTTGGAAGAGCATTCAGTCCAGCCTCCCTTTTGAAGCAAAACATCCATGGCTAAAGGATCCCTGATCGATTGCCTTCTTTATAGAAATTTCTTTAGCTACTCCACTTCCCCCCTTAAAACTGGGATGCTCTTGGTGAGGCACCTGTCCATTGTTGAGCTGCTCTTGCTGTCAGGAAGTCTTTCATAATGTTTAGTCAAAATTTGTTTCCTTGTAATTGGAATCTGTTCATTTGGATCCTGCCTCCAGGAGCTGCAGGAAACAAGCTTGGTGCCTCTTCCATGTGGTAGTCCTTAAAGTATTTGAAGATGGCTCTCAGTACAGTGGGGTCTCTACTTAAGAACTTAATCCGTATTGGAAGGTGGTTCTCAAGTCGAAAAGTTCTTATGTTGAATCTGCATTTCCCATAGGAATGCATTGAAAACCATTTAATCCGTATCTGCTCTTTTCCATCCATAGAAACTACAGTGGAACCTCTATTTAAGAACTTAATCGGTTTTGGAATGGTGTTCTTAAGTTGAAACGTTCTTAAGTTGAAGCAAAATTTCCCATAGGAATGGACTGAAAACCAATTAATCCGTTCTGGCTGTTTTTTTGTTATGTAGAGGTGCGTTCGTACATTGAAGCATTAGTTCCCATAGGAACTAATGCAAAGCTGGTTAATACGTACTCTACCACTAGGGGGAGAATTTTTTTTAACCTAAGATGACCTAAGGTTAAAAAAAGAGCAGGAAAGAATTTTTTTCCTGTTCTTATCTTGGATTTCTGTTCTCAAGTAGAAGCAAAATTTAGCAAATGGAGCTGTTCTTAAGTTGGTTTGTTCTTAAGTTGGGACGTTCTTAAGTAGAGACCCCACTGTATATAAGCTCTCAGTTGTCATTTCTCCGGTATGCCAATCCTTCCACTGATCCTCATGGGCTTTCGTTTCCATACTCTTCACAGTGTTGGTTGTCCTTCGCTGGACACATGCCAGCACACCAATGTCCTTCTTAAACTGTGGTGTCCAGAACTGGACTGTGTAAAATCTGACCAAAGCAGACTAGAGCGCCGGATTTCTCTTCTGACCTTATTTTCAAAATTCCAGTGTCATTTTCCGAATGCAAGTTTAGATCCCCAAAGCCCAAAGAACTGTTGGGTATCATATTGATAATGAAATAAAAGTGGCACATCCTTGATCATCTTCTGTACCAGAATTAATGGCAAACCCTGCAGGGCAGTCAAGCGTTTTTCTTTGACGGTATCCACCACTGGCTGGAGGCTGGAGATAATGGGAGAATCAATGGGCTGATCAATAGTTTAACAGGAAATCACTGCTCCGCTCCCAGAATATCAGTGCGCCGGAAGGCACAGGGAAATTGATGCCTGGCAGAAAGGCTAGGTGGTAATTAGAACAAATGCCCTGGGAAGAAACTGGATTGTGCTGGCGCAGGTGGGACGGAAAGAGATCAGGGAAGCTGGGGTATTCTGCAGAGGCTGCTTTTATCCTCCCCCACCCAGCCACCCCAGTAACTTCTATTAACAGATTGTTTTGAATTAGTATATGTGTATATGTTGTTTAGTCTATGCCAGTGAAAATGATGGTGCGTATCATTTGAAATTGGTAAAGGATGTATAACGTGTGGGGCAGAGAACAGGAGTGAACATGCCAGCATAGGAGCTATAGTTAAGTAAGGTAAGCTGAGCATGAAAGTATGTAGCCACTTCTAGGATATTGACAGAGGCACCATGGTACAAGTCTTGTTTTTCCCATCCCAGCGAGTAATATTATATACAACTACCTGATAGATAGGTAGAGATTAAGCTAGTCCAAGTAACTTTCATTTAGGGGCCTCTGGAAGGCCCTTCCAATTTTATATGCCTCTGATAGTCCTATGAATCCTCAGAGCAACTCTTTAGCTATTGCCACACCCCATAGCCGGGACTACAACTTTGTATGCAAGACCGATTCCAGGATTGAATATTACTGTGAGTCAGTGTTGCAAATCACCAAGTTTGAAGGAGGAGCAGTAACTCCAGATGCGACTGCAGAAATGAAAACACATGGGGCTGATCTGCCGCGGAATTTGTACATGGGACACATGCATCTGCAATATCTGTCTCTTCCCAGCTTTTACAGACTCACCAGCAGAGCAACCAAATACTGGATTTGGGTACTTCGAAGAGATGTTGCTGTTAGACTACTTTTGTTTTTAATTGCCTTTTGATGGACAAAGCTGCAGATTCGGCTAGTGCAATATGAGGTGTAGGGATACCTAGTGTGGTGCAATTGTGGACAGAGTAATGGACTAGGATTCAGGAGGCCTGGGTTTGAATTCCGACTCAGTGATGGAAACTCACATGGGGTATGGATCTGGTAAAGCCATTTCTTAAATATCTCACTTGCCTTGAACACGCTGTTAGAATTGCTAATAGGTCAGTTCCTGCTTGAAGACACATAACAACAATATGAAGTTTCTTGATTAACTTTTTGTTTCCTCCCCTGAACCCCTGGGATTGCAGTAGGATGGGAAAGGGGTTGTAGCTGACAGAGTCCTTCACTATTGACTATAATAATGATAGGGATCGCAGTTCAGCATCTGAGGGCCACAGTTTTGCCTTTCCCTGGAGTAGGATTGAAATGAAGCAAGGGCAAGCTGCACATCCCTCTTTTGCACTTTGGTGAATGTGTTCTGTGTGCTGTCATTAGGACCCGTTTTAACATACAATGTCCTCGGTATAGTTTCTGAAAAACAAGGAGACAATCTTTGCAGAACAAACAGATTCATAGAATAAGGGAGTTGGAAGGGGCCTATAAGGCCATCAAGTCCTACCCCCTTGCTCAAGGCAGGAATCCGAATCGAAGCAGATCAGACAGATGATTGTCCAATGTTCTCTTGAATGTCTCCATGGATGGAGCGCTCACTACCTCCCGAGGCATTTGGTTCTGTGCTATTCCAACAGTTAAGAAGCTTAATTCAAGAACAGACTACATGGATATTGGTGAAATCCAACATTTTTGTTTGTTTTGTTGCAAGTGCCCATGAGTCGCCTGTGTGTCCCCCCCCCAACAGATTGTTTTTGCACTGGTTGGCTTTGGGTTGTGAGCAACACTGGCCCTCACAACTCAAGAATTTTATCTCCATTTTCCTCCAGGAATATTGTTACCTCACTACTCAGCTACAAATCCTAGGGCTTCAGCTTGAGCTGAACCTGCAAAAATCAAGCCTGAAATCAGTTTGTTGTTTCCCTGGAGGGGGTCTGTGCTCCATTTCCAGTTGCTCCAGGTTTCTTTGCCAGCTTTTTGTGGACTTCATAGCAAAGGCATATCTATACTGATCATGTAATGGCAATCCCCCCAGGCAAGTCTCCGACGGATGGCCACTCTGAGGGAGGTGTCCATGAGGAATCAAACTTTCTTGGTAGTGGCCCCACATCTTTGGAACAACCTTCTCATAGAGAGTCATTAGGCCCCGTCTCTTCCTTCAACCCTTAAAGCAATTACTTAAGACTAGTCTCTTTGAGAAGGCCTGTAGCGAGGTTCTTGCTCTGCATTAACTGGAAGCATGGCTCATCCGTTGTCCCGCTATGTATTTGTGCATATTTGGGATTGTTTGGGTGATGGGGTTGAATTTGGATTGTTGGACGTTTGACTTGGGAGGGAGATTGGAATTTGGAGTCAGTTTGGAGGGTTATGTACATATGATGGTCAACTGCCCAGAGTAGCACTTTGCCCCAAATCAGGCAGCATACATAATAAAATAATAAATAACTGAGGAATCTTGATGTCATAAGTATTACCAGGATGATATCTGGGTGATCCGTGGGCACCTGCCTCTTCAGCATCATATGTAGGAAAAAGGCAAGCCAATTAAAGAGATTTCTCAAAAGACCAGGACTTTTCTGATCAAGGTTGGCCAACCTATGGGTTCACCTTACCTAGGTTAAATAAATGCACCTGCCCATAACATAAGCTACTGGGTTCTGCTTCCCCTTCCTTCCTAATAGTAACTCCCCCTTCCTCATTCCCTCTTGTTTTCAGCAGATAATCAGCACAATGGAGACCCAAGTGTCCAATGGGCCCACAAGCAACAGTTCCCTTCCCAATGGGCCACTGATCAGTGCCAATGGCGCCGCTGATGACTCCAAAACTAACCTCATAGTCAACTACCTGCCCCAGAACATGACGCAGGAGGAATTCAAGAGCCTCTTTGGAAGCATTGGAGAGATTGAATCCTGCAAGCTGGTCCGAGACAAGATCACTGGTAAGTCAGCATGGGTTGGGGTTGGGGATCGGAAACTCTTTGGTTCAAGTCAAATATCACACAGATCTATGGAAAGACATTGTGGAGCTGTGGTGGGCTTTGTGTACAGCAGCTACGAAAAAGCCAAATTCCATGCTAGTAACAATTAGGAGAAGAAAAAAAAAAAGAGACTAAAAACTTGCCAGTATTGTAATGTTCTTGTGCAGATCCGTGGTGCAGCCCAATTTGGATACAGTGTGTTCCAGATCAGATTTTTACAATTGTAGGACTTTCAGAAGTTACCTAGATTCCCCCAGGCATGCCTCTGGTCCTGGGAGGAGATAAAATAGCAGGCAAAAGAAATGTCTTTCTGCCACCGTTTCCTCGTTCACTACTCATGCTTTGCCTGAGTAGCAGAAGGAAACCTTCCTTTAGTCACACTGCTTTCTGGGAGTCTGCTCACTGCTGGATGGGAGGATAGTTCAGTGAGGGGCTCCCCCTATAGAATATAATGGGTTATGAGACTACCCTGTCCATAGACTGCTCAGGCAAACCCCTCAGGCAGCAGCTCAACTGAGGAGGCTTTCCTTTTTTTGCTTCCTAGCCAATATGCGTGGAGAAAAGCACAATATGGTGCTAGAAAGACATCCCTTTTTGCTTTCTCCTCCCCAAGTCCCAGAAGGTTCCCCGTGGGATTCCAGATGACTTCTGGGACTGAAAGTCCCAGAACTACAGAAGAGCCATCCCTACAGTGTATATTTGTGTCTATTCTACTTCAGCAAGGATATTGTACCACTGAGAAAGGTACAGAGAACTGCAGCCGGACACATGAGGAGCACTTAACGAAACCCACCTGCGGAATAGAGGGCTGAGAGTCCGATATCCTATTATGCCTCCTGGTCCGAGAGCCAGCCAGCGTGGCCTTGAACAAGCCTCAAAGTGACCCCAGGTGAAGGCAAAGCAATTCTGAAGGTTGTTCTTCCTAACATTTTGCCAGTCTCTGTGACTGACATCTTCAGAGGACAGGAGTTAGAACTCTGTGCTGTGGTGCAGTTTGTTTGGGAGTAGAGTATTCAACTCCCAAACAAATACTCAACTCCCTAACCAACTGCCCCAGAGCACAGAGTGCTACTCCTGTCCTCTGAAGATGCCGGCCACAGAGACTGGCGAAATGTTAGGAAGAACAACTTTCAGAACATGGCCGAAGAGCCTGAAAAACTCACAACGACCATTAGATCCCGGCTTTGAAACCATCGCGAATAAATTCTGAGTATTACTCCATACCTGGAAAATCCCGAGAAGCATTGTCATGAGTTAGAATTGGTCTGATAGCACACAATACAATAGTAGAGTAGTCAATTTAGAACAAACAGAAAACATGAGGGAGGGAGGGATGATACCAATTGTTAGATATCGCCTATGGACCTAAGCAATATAGGGCTTAAAACATCGTCACCAGCACTTTGAGTTGGGCTCAGAAGCAGGCTGGTAGGAAAGTAAAGCTGCTGTAGCAAGGGAGTTACATGCTCCCTGTAAGCAGCTCCGGTCAACAATCTGGCTGCGTTATGCCCCAGCTGAAATTTTCAAACTGTCTTCAAAGGTGGCCTCACACCGTGTGCACTGCAGTAATCCAAATGGTTTGTAACTAAAGGTGTGCATCATTGTGGCCAAATTGGATGTTTCAAGAAACAGGCACAGCGGGCGCACTCGCTTTAACTGTGCAAATGCACTCCTTGCCACTGCTGAGAGCCTAGGCTGCCAAGCTCAAAGATGTGTCAGAGAGTCCTCCCAAGCTATGAACTTGGGTTGTAGGGAGAGTGTAACCCCATCCAGGAAAGGTTGAATCCCTATCCCCTGATTATGCCTTTTTGATTGACCAGGAGCACTTCCCTCTTTTCTGGATTAAGTTTTGATTTGTTTGCCCTCATCCAGTCTATCTCCAACACCTGATAATAAAAAGGTAAAGGTAAAGGTTCCCCTTGACAATTTTTGTCCAGTCGTTTTCGACTCTAGGGGGCGGTGCTCATCCCCATTTCCAAGCCATAGAGCCAGCGTTTTGTCCGAAGACAATCTTCCGTGGTCACATGGCCAGTGCGACTTAGACATGGAACGCTGTTACCTTCCCACCGAGGTGGTCCCTATTTATCTACTTGCATTTGCATGCTTTCGAACCGCTAGGTTGGCGGGAGCTGGGACGAGCGACGGGCGCTCACTCCGTCGCGTGGATTCGATCTTACAGCTGAAGATCTACGGATCTTACAGCACAGAGGGTTCTGCGGTTTAACCTGCAGCGCCACCACGTCCCTTGATAATAAAAAGGTTTGTAGCAAATTTGAAGCTGAGGAAGAGAGATAGCCATGTCCCTTAAACAGAACCAAGGGATCTGGCTGTGGAGTCAGAGGTTGGGAGTTCGATTCCCCACTGTGCCTCCTTGCTAGGGGCTGGATGTGATGATCCATAGGGTCCTTTCCAGCTCTGCAGTTCTAAGACTATGTATCACTTGTTTATTAATATTCACAGAGCTGATCCTTCCCCTTGTTTTTGAATGGTAGAATGTGGCTGTTATACCACTTTAAGCGGTGATAGGCTCTGGGAAGCAAAGGTCCAAATTTCAGATCCCCCAGTTCTCCAAAAGTTGCACCAGCCATGAAGAACAAAATTTGCCATGCCTGGAAGTTCACTATATTGGGCCCACCGTTCCCATCCCTGCTATGATGGCTGTTCTGTTGATTAAACTGACTGTAAAATAGAAGATGCCTCTCCTAACATATTTGTGGGATAAAAGTAGTCAGGATGCGGCAGCCTGAGTGATATGGGGTAAAATTACGGTATGTGAAGCATGGGCTTAATCCATTTTTTAGTACCAATTCCTTACTGAAATTTGCATCCCACAAAAGCTGCTATTATACTAGCATTTTTATGTTTCCCACTCTGCCACTAATAGCATCTGCTTTGTGTTTGTGTATCTCTGTGTGCGCATACAGCAATTGGTATCTGAGAACTGACATAAGAGGAGAAGAAAGCCCTCCTCCACACGGTGACCCTGATCCATAGTGCCTTTGCCACTGTCTTCAACCCAATCAGCCAGCACTGATGTCATGTCTAATTTGGATCATAAGCAAATAAGAGTAAACATATGATTTCTAGAGCTGTAGTTCTCATTTTTTTTCTTCTTCTGAAGAAAATTGGCATGTTAATGCTACTGTTATGGAAGTGATAAACTGATTATTAGTTACAAATAGGTATATGCTTGAAACCAAACTCCTGCATTTGGTGATGTAACAAAGGTACAGGGTATGGATGCATAGGGGAGGGCTGTGCACATAACTAGGGGTTATTTTTACATTTTTCCTATAGCTACACACAGCATTTAGAAATATGCTGTATTTTGGTCCCCTCACCCCCCCCCCAATACTTGTCTATTTAAATTCTTACATTTAAACAAGTGAGGGTACAGTCTGATGGATATTTGCCCCACTGTTTAGTTTACTGTGGAAATGGGCAGATGTGCTCCTTTTCTGGCGATCACACAAAATTCCTGAAGTGAATCACCAGTGTTCTCACATCTTCCTATCAGCGACGTCTGTATTTTTGACATGAGTAGAATCACTCCATTTTGGTTCATTTCCAGTGTATGTAATCACTGGAAACAAACCAAAGCCAGCTTGCAGTTTTCAATTTGCTTTCCTTTTTCAATATCCTGTATTATTAAGTGACTTAAGAAGACAGCTTAGCCACTTCATGATATTGGGAAGTAAAACACTAGTCCTCACTGTGTAGAGAGGCAGAGGAAATAAAAGGTTTTTAAAAAGCAACCACTGTATTTGGACAGCACTAATGCATTGCATCACTTAGGATTTTTTTTTAATTAAAAAAATTTCCTCTCAGATACGGGAGGAGAGAGGTGGCAATAGGGAAGGAGATCTCTGTGTGTTTGTTGTTGTTTTCAACAGGCAGGTGGACCAGATAGGGATGCAAGGATAATACCAAATGGCATATTGGACTTCTGCCTGGTCTTAAGTGATCTTATTTTGCCTGCTCCAAATGAACCTGTGTTGTTGATGTTTAGTCGTTAAGTCCTGTCCAACTCTTCATAACCCCATGGACCAGAGCACGCCAGGCCCTCCTATCTTCCAAGGCCTCCTGGATTTGGGTCAAATTCATGTTGGTTGCTTCGATGATACTGTCCAACCATCTCATCCTCTGTCGTCCCCTTCTCCTCCTGCCTTCACACTTCCCAACATCAAGGTCTTTTCCAGAGTCTTCTCGTCTCATGAGATGGCCAAAGTATTGGAGCCTCATCTTCAGGATCTGTCCTTCCAGTGAGCACTCAGGGTTGATTTCCTTTAGAATGGATAGGTTTGTTCTCCTTGCAGTCTAGGGGACTCTCAAGAGCCTCCTCCAACACCACAATTTGAAAGCATCAATTCTTCGGCAGTCAGCCTTCTTTATGGTCCAGCTCCCACTTCCATCCATCGCTACTGGAAAAACCATAGTTCTGACTAGGTGGACCTTTGTTCGCAAGGTGATGTCTCTGCTTTTCAAGGTGCTGTCTAGGTTTGTCATTGCTTTCCTCTCAAGAAGCAGGCGTCTTTTAATTACGTGGCTGCTATCACCATCTGCAGTGATCAGGGAGTCCAAGAAAGTAAAATCCATCACTGGCTCCATATCTTCCCCTTCTATTTCCCAGGAGGTGATGGGACCAGTGGCTATGAGCCGCTCAGAGTGGTATTGACCTACCAGATGGGCGGGATACAAATCAAATAAATAAATAAATAAAAAATAAAAAATATGATCTTAGTTTTTTGGATGTTGAGGTTCAGACCGTTTTTGCGCTCTCCTCTTTCACCCTCATTAAGAGGTTCTTTAATTCCTCCTCACTTTTTGCCATCTGAATGGTATCATCTGTGTATCTGAGGTTGTTGATTTTTCTTCCGGCAGTCTTAATTCCACCTTGGGATTCTTCCAGTCCGGCCTTTCACATGATGTATTCTGCATATAAGTTAAATAAGCCGGGGGACAATATACAGCCTTGTTGTACTCCTTTCCCAATTTTGAACCAATCAGTTGTTCCATATCCAGTTCTAACCGTTGCTTCCTGTCCCAGATATAGATTTCTCGGGAGATAGATAAGGTGGTCAGGCATAGTTTGTTGTGGTCCACACAGTCAAAGGTTTTTGCGTAGTCAATGAAGCTGAAGTACATGTTTTTCCAGAACTCTCTGGCTTTCTCCATAATCCAGCATATGTTAGCAATTTGGTCTCTAGTTTCTCTGCCCCTTTGAAATCTAGCTTGTACTTCTGGGAGTTCTCGGTCCATATACTGCTGAAGCCTACCTTGTAGGATTTTGAGCATAACCTTGCTAGTGTGTGAAATGAATGCAATTGTATGGTAGTTGGAGCATTCTTTGGCACTGCCCTTCTTTGGGATTGGGATGAAGACTGATCTTTTCCAATCCTCTGGCCACTGCTGAGTTTTCCAAACTTGCTGGCATATTGAGTGTAGCACCTTAACAGCATCATCTTTTAAGATTTTAATTAGTTCGATTGGAATGCCATCACCTCCACTGGCCTTGTTGTTAGCCATGCTTTCTAAGGCCCACTTGACTTCACTCTCCAGGATGTCTGGCTCAAGGTCAGCAACCGCACTATCTGGGTTGTCCAGGATATCCATATCTTTCTGGTATATTTCCTCTGTGTATTCTTGCCACCTCTTCTTGATGTCTTCTGCTTCTGTTAGGTTCCTACCATTTTGTCCTTTATCATGTCTATCCTTGCACAAAATATTCCTTTAACATCTCCAATTTTCTTGAACAGATCTCTGTTCCTTTCTATTATTTTCCTCTGTATCGTTGCACTGTTCATTTAAGAAGGCCCTCTTGTCTCTCCTTGCTATTCTTTGGAAGTCTGTGTTCAATTTTCTGTAACTTTCTCTATCTCCCCTGCATTTTGTTTCCCTTCTCTTCTCTGCTATTTATAAGGCCTCATTGGACAGCCACTTTGCTTTCTTGCATTTCCATTTCTTTGGGATGGTTTTTGTTGCTGTCTCCTGTACAATGTTACGGGCCTCCAGCCATAGTTCTTCAGGCACTCTGTCCACCAAATCTGGTTCCTAAATACACACTTCCACTGTGTATTTATAAGGGATTTGGTTTAGATTATACCTGAGTAACCCAGTGTTTTTTTCTACTTTCTTCAGTTTAAGCTTGAGTTTTACTATAAGAAGCTGATGATCAGAGCCACAATCTGCTCCAGGTCTTGTTTTTGCTGACTGTATAGAGCTTCTCCATCTTTGGCTGCAGAGAACATAATCAATCTGATTTCAGTATTGCCCATCTGGTGATGTCCATGTGTAGATTTGCCTCTTGTGTTGTTGGAAAAGAGTGTTTGTGATGACCAGCTTGTTCTCTTGACAAAACTCTATTAGCCTTTGCCCTGCTTTGTTTTGAACTCCAAGTCCAAACTTACCTGTTGTTCCTTTTATCTCTTGACTCTCTACTTTAGCATTCCAGTCCCCTATAATGAGAAGAACATCTTTCTTTAGTGTCAGTTCTAGAAGGTGTTGTAAGTCTTCATAGAATTGATCAGTTTCAGCCTCTTCAGCATCGGTGGTTGGTGCAAAAACCTGAATTACTGTGATGTTGAAAGGTCTGCCTTGGATTCGTATTGAAATCATTCTATCATTTTTGAGATGGTATCCCAGTACAGCTTTTCCTACTCTTTTGTTGACTATGAGGGCTACTCCATTTCCTCTACAGGATTCTTGCCCACAATAGTTCATATGATAATCATCTGAATTGAATTTGCCCATTTCTGTCCATTTCAGTTCACTGATGCCCACAATGTCAATGTTTATTCTTGCCATCTCCTGTTTGACCACGTCCAGCTTACCAAGGTTCATAGATCTTACATTCCAGGTTCCTATGCGGTATTTTTCTTTGCAGCATCAGACTTTCTTTTCACTTCCAGGCGCGTCTGCAGCTGAGCGTCCTTTCGGCTTTGGCCCAACCACTTCATTAGCTCTGGAGCTACTTGAACTTGTCCTCCGCTCTTCCTCAGAAGCATGTTGGACGCCTTCCGACCTGAGGGGCTCATCTTCCAGTGTCATATCTTTTAGCCTTTTGTTTCTGTCCATGGAGTTTTCTTGGCAACGATACTGGAGTGACTTGCCAGTTCCTGCTCCAGGTGTATCGCGTTTAGTCCGAACTCTCCACTATGACCTATCCATCTTTGGTGTCCCTGCACGGCATAGCCCATAGCTTCTCTGACTTAGTCAAGCCCCTTTGCCACGACAAGGCAGCAGTCCGTGAAGGGGAACCTGTGTAGAGAAGCCTTAAATTATCTTTTCACCCTATCGTGGAATTAATATTCCATTCTTTTCTGTCATAATCCAACATTAAATGATGTAGTTCTACACTTTATCAATTTAACAGAGAAACGAGACCTCTACAGGCAAAGTAGTTTTTGCATAATTGCCAAGCAGGAACATTGGTTAGTAGATTTCAAAAGTTAATCTCAAAACAGCCCAGGGACTAAGTATGTCCAGTACTCAGTAGTTTCCATCAGCTACAGAATCAGTGTTGATTGTGTTTGGTTGGGCAAAATAAAAGTGTGGGGTGGGAGAGAAAAGGGAATTATTCTGCTTCAGGCTTGCTAGGTGAGGCCTCTTGTATAAAGGAGATAGCATTACACACAGGTGTCTTAACAATTTGTCACTTATTAAAATCTAATACATGAAACATTGTGCAGCACTGAACTTTAAGAAGCATAAAATTAACTAAATGGGCTCAGCCTCTAGAAAACATTCCCACAAGTCCTATTAGCACTGAGGACCTTGGGGCTTTGTCTTTTAAAGGGACATGTCACCATCTTCACCCTCTTTCATTTGGAAAGCGCATTTAAAATTTTGAGAAAGTGTTGTGAATGCTGCAGAAAGATGATGCAGGAGTGCCCGTGTACAAAAGGGATACTCTGCTGGGTGCAGCCAATGATCAGGCGCTCATTTTGCATAAAGGCAAAGAGAGGAAGCCAAAAGACAAGTAGATTATCCTAAGTACAGTCAACCCTCGACTTACGAATGTCCCTACATACGAATTTTTTGATTTACGAACGGCTCCATTCACAAAAATTGGCATCAACTTGCAAATGGAGCCTCGACCTACGAACCAGGTCGAGGCTCCGTTCGCAAGTCAATGCCATTTTTTGCGAATGGAGTGATTGGTGCCTTCGGAGATCTCAAAGGGCTTTCCCCCCGACATTGGAGGAAGCCATTTGAGACCTCTGGAGGCAAAAAGGCAGGAAGAAAGGGCAGGAAATTCAAATTCCCAGCCCTTTCTCCCTGCCTTTTTGCCTTCGGAGGTCTCAAACGGCTTCCCCCAGTGTCGGGGGGAAAGCCTTTTGAGACCTCTGAAGGTAATTTTTTGAAATGTTGGAAAGGACTAATTCCATTCCCATGCATTTCAATGCAAAATGTTACTTCGATTTACGAACTTTTCGATGTACGAACGCCATTCCAAAATGGATTAAGTTTGTAAGTCGAGGTTCCACTGTAGAAGGCAGAAGAATGGTCTAACCCCTCTCCCCCGCAAAACGCTACGCTCTGACCTTGCAGTTTCTTCTCTGCCCTACCCTGTAGCCACACAATATACTTTCTTTTCAGGACCTCCCTCTGAACCATATACATCTTCCCCCTCTGGATCACCCCTCAACTCTTCACACACAAACACACCCTCTGCATTCACAGATATGTACTCAGTTCCATTCATCCATCGCACAAGCACCCATATATTCTGATTTTCTCTAGTGCACAGCAGGGACCTCATATCCTTCCTACCCATTCAGTTATCCTGAAGTTCTGTACAGCTTTATCTAGGTTGCATTGTAGTTGTTCCACACCCTGTCCAAACCACAAGAGCCATTTCCTCCAAACACACTTAAAAAAAGAGAGATGTTAGTAGACAGCCTGCCAGTGGCCGGCATGCTAAAGCTCATGGCCTATGCCTGCCTGACATCTTCAGTCTCTAGTAGTGCCTGTAGATTTGTCGATCCCTCTGGTTGCTATGCTGTGGATCTCTTGTAGTTTCCTGGAGATTGAGATTAGGGTCAGGTTTGAAGTTTTTTTTTTTAAAAAAGTAATATCCACCTGCTTGTATTAATTGACAAGGTGGAAGGATAGAGGAAAGATGGATTTTCCTCTACTCATGTAATAGAATTCTCTTCCCACTCACTATATAAAGCTCAAGTACAGTTTGGGGAGCTTTATGTGAGCCTTACAGCATTGAGTTTTCGAGCAAGGGAGAAGTAGTTTCCCCTGGATCAGGACTACCAGCAGCTATCTGCTAGTGATTTTCCAATATTAAAGGCTCCCCTGCCCCATCTTGAGGCTCCCAAAGGCTTCTGCAGTCCCCAGGAAGCCTCAAAACTTAAAGTGATGGAAGGAAAACAGGAAGTTTTAAATTAAACTAAATTGAGAGAAAGCTTACCATTGCTGGGTGATAACATTATCACCATTTTACATCTGGGGGAGTTGCATGACAGGATTTCACTCACTGTATCATAACTTCAACTTAATGAGGGATAGATGCACTCCCTTTACAGTATAACTATAAATTTTTAGTTGCCTTTATAGCTCTAAGAATGTAGACCTTCTGGTGATGGAACAGCACGTGGTTCAAATACTGACTTGTGCAGCTGCCACTCTCTGTTGTGGGTACTGAGGCGACTAAAATGCTGTCTTTGTACCATAGGTCAGCAGTTTGTAACATTTCATTATCCCCATTAAAAAATAAATAAATATTTAATTTATTTCTGAAAAACAGGAAAGGAAATAGTTACTTTTTAAACAATTGTAATTGGATTTGCTCGGTCAGCAGCATTCCATTTCTTGAGATTTCAGGTCCCAAAAGGGGCATAAGCAGGATGGAGGCTTGTGATGTCATGGGGCAAGCTTTTGTGATGTCACAGAGGCAGGACAGGCACATTTTTTCCAGATCTTGGGGCATTGTTTTTAGTGTGTATAGAGTGACATGGCTCATGACCAGAGATGGGCACAAAGTGCAGTTTGGTGCACAGATGTTCTGTGGGTGCTGCTCACTTCCCCTCCCTCCTCCTCTGCATCCTCACCCATTCCTCCTGCTTTCCTGCCCCACCTCCTTCCTTGCTGGTACGCCAAAAAGCCGGAAGCAAGGGGAGGGCTGAGGAGAGACCTGCTGGTTGTATGCAGTTGGAGAAGTCATGCTATATTTGAAGCCATACACACAAATTATTATTATAATTTGAGGGATATTTTTACCCCACCTTTCTCCTTAAGAAGAACTCAAGGAGGCTTACATTGTTAAAAGGCAACATTTGAAGCTATAAACAATAGGCATACAAATACTAAAAAAGATCAAACACACCTCACACTGAAAGATGGTAAAAAGAAGCAGAAACACATTCAAAGCAGTAAGCACAACAATCCATTCAAGTACCCCAACTCAGTCATTAAAGGAAAGCTTGCTTGAAGAGGAAGGTCTCTGCTTCCTTGCGGGTGGACAGCAAAGATGGAGCCAGCTTGGCTTCTGGTAGGAGGGAGTTCTAAAGTCTAGGAGCAGAAACAGAGAAGGCTCTTTCCCATATCCCCACCCAACGCATCTCCTGATGGTCTTCATGCCTAGGCAAGCTCATAAAGTCAGTTGTGGTCCTTGAGATGGCTTGAACCCAAGCCATTTAGGGTTTTATAGCCCTAAACCTAGGCATAGCTAGAAATATGTGCTATAAATTATGTCCTCCACCAGTGCTGCTTGGTCTTACATTTGTTCTTCCTGTCTTCCAACCAAGGCCCGGAGAGCAGGAAATCCTAATTCCTATTTGAATAGTAAATAACTTAACAAGGGCATGGCTCAGGACTTCTAAGTGCAATTGCTCTTTGAAAGTATGTTCCCAGGCTGTATTATTCCACGTACACTGCCAGCACTTGTTCCTTCAACAGCAGCATATAAATTCGGCATCAGCATGCCTATACTGTCTCAGTCTGACTTGTTTTGGACTCTCAGAGAAGGCAACAGCCAGATTGTATTGGGGCCTTTCTTTTTGATTGCCTTCCTTTCTAGCCACTGTTAGGAGTTATAAATGGTGACTGGTGTTCTTGGCTGTGTGACTGAGCTGAACTATCCCCCCCCCCCCCGTGGCCTCTCTCAGTGTGCAACTACATGGTCAAATACCACAGGACCCGCTTATGAAGTGGATGAATTTGAAGTATTTTTTACTGGCCACATGACACAAAGGCTGGTTTGCATTGGTCCAGCTTTTTTTTGCTCCCAAAGCGGATTTTTCCCCTTCTGCTGCTGAGGAGGCTTCTGCTTATTTCAAGCTGGAACAATTTGAATTGCATTTCCCTGTGGGTTTAGTTGTGATACATCCTTATAAAGATGGGATCGTTTCTGTAGGTGGTGTTTTGGTGATGTAGGCAGTTCGGGCATGATGTTCAGGCAGAGATCAAGTAATTCCTGGATGCATTATTTGACAGTAAGGGAAAAGAGTAATAGAGGAGAAGAGGAAGGCGGTGATCCGGTTAATGAAATCACACTGATATGTGAACTATGATGTATTTTGCAAAATGACTGTTTGAGCACTTGATGTTCCTTATTATTAACTGTTAAGTACCTTTCTATGTTATTTTTCTGTGGAAAGGTTTTCGAGAAATGTTGTAGTCTGAAGCTTTACATGAGAAAGTGACTTCATAATGAACTGTTAAAGGATGAGCAGAGGTGGGACCAGAGGAATGAAAGAATGAAGGAGGGAGCTGTGGTGTGGAATGTAACTCACATTGCATCCAATATGAAGGGTGAATTCCCAAATCAGTCTGTCACCTCTGTGTGAACAATGATTGCGATTTCAAACGTAATATTAGGTTGTAAATCAAATCAGTACAGTTGAACCTCAATCCCTTTTAGAACATTTTAGAAGTTTAAATTTATTTTTGTTTGCTGTGTTCTCTTTTTGAAAATTAATATTCAGGTAAAATTTTAGTATACTTTTTTTGCATTGTCATACAAATCTCTATTATCAATTTATTTCCCCTTCATTGCTTGATATCTCCTTCTCCGTAACATCTTTTTCTTCTTCTACACCAGGGCAGAGCTTAGGCTATGGCTTTGTGAACTACGTTGACTCCAATGATGCAGACAAAGCCATCAACACATTGAATGGGCTCAAACTACAGACAAAAACAATCAAGGTGAGGAAGGTGGGAAGGAAAGCTGGCCCGAAAATGAGTACAGCAAGAGAAGGATGGCTTGGGTAGATGAACTGAGAATGAGCTGGAACCCTCCTTCCTTATGTACAATCAGGTTTTATTTGCTCGAGACTATAGGAAAGAATAAACTGCGAATAAATCAACACAGAGATGGCAGGAAACTGGTTGTTGAACTATGTAAGGGTAGCAGTCCAGGAAGCAATATTTATTGTTTTTATTCTTCTTACTATTATAAAATAACTGCAAAAACACAGGTTCTGGCCCCAAGGAGCTTGCAGTCAAACCTTTGACACAACACAAGGCTACAAGGAAAGGGATGAAGAGAAATATGAAGGCAAGTAAAGAGGAAATAAAACAAGAATCCTGGACTCGCCAGAAAGAAAGCATTTAGAGCAGGGAGCCTCTGGGGTAGATGTGGGAAGCTGCTACAGAAGACTCATTCCTGGGCTTTTTTTGATGGCCCTATCTACCTCCACCCCACTAGGTGTCTTATGCACGGCCTAGCTCAGCTTCCATCCGTGATGCAAATCTCTACGTGAGCGGACTGCCCAAGACCATGAGCCAGAAAGAGATGGAACAGCTTTTCTCGCAGTACGGGCGCATCATCACCTCCCGCATCCTTGTCGATCAGGTCACAGGTAAAAGCAAAAGCAGGCTCTCGGCCGCACATCAGTACTGTTGGTAGATGTTCATGTGGGGCACCTACAGCAGAGGGCAGATGGAGGCGTCGAGAGCTGTATATCCATTTCAACCCTGTGTATGTTTTTTTCCCCAGTTATTGGCTTCAAAGATAAAAGCAAAGGGCTTTCCCAGATTGTCCTAATTTGAGCTGCTGGTGAAAGCCGTCTACCCTAATTCATGATCAAATGCATTCTTACTGACATCAGCCCTTTACATAGCCCAGGACTAACCGTTAGACTAAGTTCCATGATTGAGCTTACCTCAGTTGTACTCATGTGTTCCATATACAGTGGGGTCTTGACTTGAGAACTTAATCCGTATTGGAAGGCGGTTCTCAAGTCAAAAAGTTCTCAGGTCAAATCTGCATTTCCCATAGGAATGCATTGAAAACCATTTGATCCATATCTGCTCTTTTCCGTCCATAGAAACTAATGGGAAGCTGCTATTTCGCCTTCGACCACTAGAGGGGGATATTTTGTTTCTTTTTTTTTTTTTTCTTAAGTCAAGAAAGGTTCAGGGAAGGCAGGGAAAATACAGTCCAGGCAGTACCAGGCAGTCTGAAGACTGTCTCCCAATCCACTCTCTAAACGCTGGGAGGAGTGAGGAAGCAGACAGGCACCCTTTTCACTGGCCAACAGTTAACTGAAAGTTCACATTTTGCACCTTCCCTGCCTCCCACGTGGGTTTTTTTCAGTTCTTAACTCAAATCTAAGTACTTAAGTCAAGTCAATATTTTCCTATGAGAGCGGTTCTTAAGTCAAAATGTTCTTAACTCAAGCCGTTCTTAAGTCAAGACCCCACTGTACTTGGTCATGCTTCGTGTCTCAGACTCTGTGCAAATATCCGAGTTAGCAAAACTATAGGCAGATCTCAAATTCATGCTTGATTGTAATATTGTGTATGGGGGCACTAAAACCAGGTACTGGTCATTAAAGAGGAGACATGAAAATGAATATGAGGTATTAGAAGAAATCCATAATATATGCCTTTAAATGAGAAATATCTGCAGTATCTTATTGAATCAATAACTCAGAATATGAACTAATTTGCACCCATGCAGCATTTGTGTAGCCACATGCAATTTCTGTCTCCTCCATTTACAGGTGTCTCTAGAGGAGTGGGCTTCATCCGCTTTGACAAGAGGATAGAAGCTGAGGAGGCCATCAAGGGGCTAAATGGGCAGAAGCCACTGGGAGCCAGTGAGCCCATCACAGTTAAGTTTGCCAACAACCCCAGCCAGAAGACGGGGCAAGCATTGCTCACACACCTCTACCAGACCACAGCCCGGCGGTACACAGGACCTTTGCACCACCAGACTCAGCGATTCAGGTGAGACATCTTCCCCTCTCCTCTGTTGGAGGGCCGGGAGGTCAGGCCCTTCTCCTCCTCACCTAGTGCCTCACAGCTGTCATTCCCCTGCTTGAGGGAGGTGCAAGACTCTGATGCCCTGCCTGGAGGCATTTGCCATTAGTCTCTGTGTTTTATCTGGATGTTCCATGAGGAAGCGGTTTGTCAGCAGGTAATTGCAAAGTGGGAAATATGCTGTGAAACTTCATCTCCTTTCATGCCCCATGACATAATCTCAGTGGCTTCACTTTTAAGGCTGAAAGTAATGTGTTAAGTAATATGACAGTAAAGTTAGTAATTATTTTGCCTGAATCACAATTTTGTGTGTGGGGGGGGGGTAATGATGGTGTAGCAACATTCCTTTTATATAATAACACCACAGCTTTTTAGAATAGCAAGTAACATTTACACTATACTTTTTCTCATTACTTTTTGAAATGATTGTAGGATTTGAAGTGGTAGAATTTAGATTGTAGGCAGGTTTAAAGCTTTCTGTAGATTGACTCCCCTGCCCCCCCCCCATTTAGATTGTAGGCAGGTTTAAAGCTTTCTGTAGATTGACTCCCCTGCCCCCCCCCCAAAAAAAACCCTAAAAGGTAATGAAAAAGTAATAAACAACAGGAAGAATGTAGTGTTAGTTATAATGAATTACTGAGAGAGAGAGATTTGAAATGGGTTACATAATTAATCAATTATAATGAATTGATTATTTCTTGGAAAGCTGAGCCATTGAGCCAGGACTGTACAGACTATTATTGCTGTACTTCATACTCTTCTCGGGACTCTTCAGGAGCTAGTGGACTCCTTGATCTCTAGCCTAGACCATGCTTGTTCTTGAGAAATGACTCATATTTCATCCTCAAGGCTACACAGTGGAGAAGGTTGGAATGATGGGTGAACCATCACTTATGGCAAGGGTGGAGAACATGTAATCCTCCAGATGTTGTTGGACTATAATCCCCGTCACTCCTTACCACTGGGTATGTGCACCAAGCAGCATCTGGAGGGCTGTGTACTCCCTGTTCCTGATACAGAAGTTAGTGTAATGATCAAATGATAGTTGTTGTGGCTGAATAATCAACAGGGATAAATCAGGCAATTCTGATGTAAATACGTCTCTTGTACATAGCTGGTATTTTTAGCAGTAACTGTTAGCACTGCTCTACTGAAGGAGTTTCTGCCTCCCACTGCTCAATAAAGTACTGTTCTCTTAATATAGCTGGAATAAATGGCCCACGGTCTGGGGTGTCACCTACCTCACTTTGGGATAAGTCACCCATGTCTATCTACTTTATTTTAAAGATGGATCTAATTTGTAGCCAAGTTTTGATTAGATGTAAATAGGTTGAGAGTCATCCTTCTTGATAGAGGAATGCCAGTGTTTGTCACCTGTCACTTGGGTAGCAAAAATACAAAGCTAGTGGCACATTAAAGATTAACAAATCTATTTCAGTGTGAGCTTTCATGGGTTACAGCCCACTCCCACTGAGGTGGTTTGTCAACGTCCCTTTTGCTTATGTTCTTGTTAGAACTGAAATAAAAAAGAAAACCTGCTTGACTTTCACTCAGTTTGCTTTTGAATGTCTAAATCTGGACTTGTAGGACGTGATTGGTACCCAGTGTATTTTTCTCCATGTTTCTCATGCATTTTATATATTAGTGCTGCTTCACATGTGACATTTCCCCACAAATCTCCTCCAGAGATGTTTTTAAAAAGGCAATTTATTTTTAACCACAGCAGTATGCGAAAAAAAAAGAGTAGTGCTAACCACTTTCTACTTTCCTATTAGTTTTGTCTTGTCTCCCCAGTTAGTTCTCTGTTCATGTACACAATATAGGTAGATATGACTTTCCTATGTGGCAGTGCATCTGGATTAGCATAGCTTCCTTTTGATGCCTCAGCAGGAAATTCATCACACATGACATGGCTTTTTGCCTCTTTCACGAAGTAACATTGTGCGGCACCCATCATTTCATCTCCTGTTTCTTCAGATTCTTAGTTCACTCTTTCCATAGGATTTTGCTGGTCTTCATCATCACAGCTCTTTTAAACTAACCAATTTTTGTCTTAAGACTCCAATGTTTGGTTTTAAAACACTGAGAGGTGTCCAAGGCATTTCTATGAGTTACCGTATTTTTAGCACCATAAGACGCACTTTTCCCCCACAAAACAGGGGTGGTGGAAAGTCTGTGCATCTTATGGAGCGAAGAAAACAGATTATATTTTCCTGTTTTCTTCTCCTAAAAAATTGGTGTGTCTTATGGAAAGGTGCGTCTTATGGAGCGAAAAATACAGTAGTGGTTGAAATAGAATTTAATGTAAATTTCTTAGATCTGAATCTATGATATTTTCCATCATAGTATTGCACCCGTTGCTAAACAGGGCTGTTGAAATACTCCTGTGGTTGTGGACCTAGGGAATACTCCGTTGCAGATACCCATTCGTAGAAAGAACTGTGATTTGACTTGCGCATAGCCCTGGGAGAGCAATGACAACGTTGGAGGTGTGATAGCTTGCAGTTGGCAGTATTGTCAAGCACTGCAGATCTGAGCTTGAGTTCTGCATGCTTGGCTTAGTAGGAAAGATAAGCTTGGGCACATTGAAGGGCTTGTAGAAAAAGACAATGGCTAGAGGGGTCGGGGACGGAAGCAGCAGCTCAGCTTTACAACAGAGTTTCAGGCGTTGTTTTTCAAGTTCTTACTGTTCTTACTATTCATATCACTTTATTAAATTACTACAAAAAGACAGGGATAACTTTAGCCTTGCCCTAAGGGCATTGGGTGATGGATATTACCTTTTTTCCATTTGGAGACCATTGCTGCATTGTGTGGACCATTTCCAAATCTTTTGTGCTTCCTGCTTGCAATAGACTGATGTGATATTGCCGAGAGAATTGGGAGAAAGAAATTTCTCTTTCAGTCACATGCCTCTTTTGGCATTTTGTTGGTTTGCTTGAACATCAGAAAGGCCAGAGTTATTTGTTCGTGTTCTGTGTTGGTCTTCCCAAATTGTCTTTGGGAAATGAGTCTGTCGCTGATTTGGTCTTAGAGAACAAAGTGTGCAAGATGGTAACTCGTACCTTGGGTTGCTGCTCAGTTTTTCCGGTTCCCACTCTGGACAGGATTCTTCAACCTCTACCTCCTCCTATTCAGTGTATCCTCTTTCTGCTAGACTCAAGAGCTCACACAGTGCTGAGAAATGTGTAGGAAGAATTAATATAGAGCAGAAGGCAACTGTCAGAGATAGCCTGATGTTCCATTAGAGGGTTGGTTAGAAACTGCTGGTTGGATGAAGGCCAAACTAGACAGTATATTGAGTGGATTATTTTATCTAACACAGCTTGCTTTTTTTTAAAAAAAAACTTCTCAAAAGCCTGGCATCTGGGGGACAATTCCTTGTAACTTCTTCTTGTCCTCGTGCAGGTGCTTAAGGATGTTCTACTGTGCCATATTTGTCCATTGTTTGTTAAACATAACAAGCTAATATAGATTTTTTCCCCTGACCTTTGAAGCAGAGAGTGGCCCAACCAGCATATATCTTCTGTTTTGGCTACTCTCACAGAATCCCTGAATCAAAGAATCCAGCTCCAGTTCTCTTCTAAAAGGCAGGATTAACTATCTTTTCCATCCCAGAAGAGCTGGTAAAAATCATGTCTATCTATCTGAAGTCCTTAAAAAATACTTCAATTACAAATAAAACATCCTGGGAAGTTAGCTACTCTTCTGGTCTGTTTCATGGCCACTTATTTATTGGTAGAAGGCTTGTGTGTATACAGCAGAAGAGGCAACATTATTCATTTGATATTACTTAGTAACCCATTTTTGTTCTCTGATGCAGACCCAATTCACATGCAACAGAGAAAATAAAATTTCTATTCTGTTCTATATAGTAATACTTGAACTGCTCATACATCTGCAGTGGAAGCTGCGCAGAGGCATGGCATCTGCTTGGCATACAACATCCAAATACATGACACGTGCGCAAAACCCATGCTTGCTCATGGAATGCGTGAGCACGATTTGTTTTCCTTTCTGTGTCTTGGTTTCTTAAACATCCTCCTAGGTTAGAGCGATGCAATAAGAAACAAGTAAACACAGACTTGGAACTGGAAAACATTGTCTTTCACCCACCACAAGCTACTCATCTATATGCAAATCAACAAAATAGCCAAATGAGTAGAAATGTACCTCTTAGGTAAGGCTAGAAATCTGTGCTAGTACAAAAATCCCAAGCTGCATCATTAAATTGTATAAACTGAACATATTTAGTTCAATGTATGTGTATTTTACAGAACTGCACATTTTTTCCCCACCAAATTCTGTCGCCTTCTCCAACTTTTTGTTTTTAAGAGTTGTGATTCTGGGAAAATACATCTATGTAGTTGATGGATAGCGGTGACAAAAGAACAGGGCAGTCAAAAAATTGGAGAGATCACAGATAAAGTAACTAAGATCTTTCATTGTGAGCACCGAGAGTGCAGGCAAATCTATCTCTGTTCAGGTGTTAGGATGGCCAGTTTCCTGAACATGCTTAGAAGGAAGTGCCTAACCCTCACCTTGGAAAACTGAGGTCTTGCTCATATGCAAAGGTTTATTGTCAGACTCCTTCCTTGGCATATGGAAAGTGGGATGAGAAAGAAGGTGGGCATTAGGTGCTCCACGGCATGTCTGTTTGGGAAACTGGCCATTTTAACCCCTCAGTAGGGCGTTAGTTGTTTTTAGGTCTGTGCTGGCAACCATGACTTTTATTAAAGCAAAATAAAGCCATCATTTTGTGCCATCATGACAGTTCTGCAGATGTGAAAGCAAACATTCAGAAGACGATTTCTGCCTAATACCTGGTCATAATTTTTGTTGAGGAAAAATAAACAGTATAACTGGGATAGCAAATTATAACCCTAAATATGCTTGCCCTTTGCTGTTGGAGGTGGTTCTTGGGAAAAGATAAATTTATTGTCACTTTCATCATCACCATGTTTGAAAATGTAACATTCGTTGCCCTTAAGTAATTAATGCCTGTCCCCTCCCCACACGTCCCAGAATATGAAATTTTAAAAAAAGGCTCCTTTCCCATTCCTGTTCTTTTTAAACATTTTTTAAACAAACTTGAGACATCAGATTCCTCCAGAGCCATAAAGTGCATTTCCATGCATACGAAATACCGGTCTGTGCTAGTCACAGAATCCATGTGCTGCCTTTTTGCCACACCAAAAACCTAGACAGATGACCTCGCAGGACCCTTTTGTTACGAGATCGTCTACTAACAATGGCCTCTCCTCATCTTCCTCTTCCTCCCACAGGCTCGACAATTTGCTAAACATGGCATACGGCGTCAAGAGGTAAATAGCCTTCCAAAGCCTACGCTCCTCGCCACTTCCCCTCTCCCTCCCCACCTTGGCCCACAGTACATGGCTGGATGATTAAAAGGTGATTGTCAACACAGCCCTAGACACGAGAGGCCCTTTTCTCGCTGCCTTAACCAGCCGTCTCTTCAGTGCCACCACACTAGTGTTGTTAGGGAAAAAAAAGTGAATGTGTGGGAGTCATGGAGAACTGCAGTGGGTAGAGTCTGTTTTCTTATTCACTTGGAGCCCTTTCTAAAATAACAGACAATGTTTGGCATTCAGTCTTGGTTCCATGTTTCCTTGATACTACTTTTTTACATTTTAATTTTTTTTTAAAAAAAATTAAATTTTCCTTTACCTTGCCCACCTCCCTCACTGGGCATGGGAATGTAAAGATAAAATCTAGGATGATACTGTCCCCCCCCCCGACACATTCTGTTCTACACCTGTGGGATTCTGGTTTTTGTGTTTTGTTTATGGCCTTAGGGAAACACGGTAGACTTTTTGTACTTTTCCTTTCATGCTCTTTGGATTTGGCTTGAAGAAGGCTTCATTGCTTTGGTCAGGCTGTTCCTTATGATTTCTGGGTCTTGCGTTTCTCTTTGTTGTCACTGTGTTGGATGCTTCTTGATTTTTTATTTAGTTGTGTTACTTGAATCTCAGAAATTAAATAGTTGCTGTAAAGATGAATTGGGAAGGCGAAAGCCCAGTGGACAAACACATTTCCCTGGAATATGTTTGGGCAACTCACTGAGAGCCATAAGGCTACCTATATATTTAACATTATTTATACTTAACTTCCACTGAAAACATTTGGAGTAGCTTACAGGCAGCTCTCAGTGTTACACTGTCCAGGTACAGATCAGGTTCATGCTGGTTTAGCTTCGTGGTTGGGTGCTTCCAGACAAAATGTTTTCGCTGCATTTTGAACCTCGTACTTCATTTAAAGCCCAAACATAAAAGAAGTATGTTGGTTGATCTGCCAGTACCCTTTGTGTATGGGAGGTTGCCCCAAAAGATTACCAATGCCCAACTACCTTTCTCAGGATCAGCAAGGAGAAGCTGCCCCTTTAGATTACTGCATAAGTTCAAGCCATTGCTGGTCCCAGGAAGTTTCGAGGGGAGAGTTTTAATAGTGATATGAACAAGTACATTCCTAATCTAAAATTATTTTGACAAAATAGTACAACGGCACAACCCTGTACATATTTATTCCCATTGTTAACCCCACGGAGGTGAACAAGTAAGTAAGTATGCATAGGAGGGTAGCTGAAATCAGGTATCTTGAAATAAATTGTGTAAAGATGGAAGGTGCCATCAGACAGATATTTAGACCACTGTTTGGTCCGCTGCAGAGATGGTCTGGTTTATTCCTTTTTCCAGTGATCACACAATGTTATCACTGGAGCGAACCAAATTGTCCCCAGAGCATTCCTACCTGGACCTTTTCTGAGCTGCTGTCAGGGGCTTCTACTTTCTTGGTGTGGGTAGGTGCACATTGTTCCATTCCCAGCAGGTGTGATGGCTGTAAACAGACCAAAATCAAGCTTTTTGGCTATCAAGGCCCTCTTCTGGTTTGAAATTTGAGGCTGTGGTCAGTTTCTCTGCCCTTCAGACAAGGCAAAGAAATGATTTTTTAATTTTTTTAAAAAAAACAAGAGATGCGAGTGTCTCAGCAATGCTCTACTACAGTCTTAAAAAAAAGAGAAGACTTATCCTGCCTTTCTGCTGAAGAGCAGGAAAAGTGTTCAGTTTTCTGATATCCTGAAAGTGGCTTGTTTGTTAAGCCATTTCATAATATTGGAAACTCATATTGCAGTTGTCTACATGGGTCTCACACAGTCTGCTACCCTGGGCTTATGAATGACGGGAGTGATTTCAGTAATTCCTCATTAGTTTACTCACTCCAGCAGTATCCGGGAAGCTTAGTTGTAGCAGCCTGCTCATTTTTTTGACAGTCCAGTTGCAAATGGGGGGGGGGGGGTACAGTTGGAGAAAAAATATATTACAGCCACACATAGTGTGACTTATATGAACCAGCCAAAAAATTTACGTTATCAAAGAACTTGAAATATCAGCAAAGACAGGGCACAGGAAGGGAAGGAATCTGAGTACAGTCAGCCATCAGCAATATGGTAGACAACTATCATAAAAGGAGGGGAAGAATAGTAATATCTGTGCTGGATCTCGCCTCCCACCCGGTCTCAGCAAACCTTGCCCAACATTCATCTTATTTCTGAGCTTCAAATTATAAATATTTCTGTTCTTTCCTACCATGAAGTTTGTAACTTCATATTTTAGGAACACAAAGATTATCATGTTGAGTAGAAATGGGCACTTACTCTGGCTTGACACAGTGTGGAGGATCAGGCCTGCAGATGTTGCGTAGGCACACCTGGTTCTGCTCTCTGCCTCCTCCCACGGATGCCCCATCAGAAGCAGTTCTTCAGGCTTCTCTGCCTCTTCCTCTGAGTATGCGCCCACGAGAGGAGGCAGGGCATAGAATCTGGGGAGCCCATGTAACACCTGCTGGCCTGATCCTCTGAACTGTGGTAAGTCCCCATCTCTAACAGTGACCAGTTCTGTCTCAGACACTAAATTCCATGCTTGTGTGATAGACATGCACTAGAAAGTCACACACACCGCACCATTATGAGGCTTCCCCTGAAGACCAGATGAGAGATCTATGGCATGTTTGCAGGCAGAAACAAAATGGTGGAAAGCCTAACCTGGGCAGGGATATCCTTTTAAGCAGTGGTCCCCAACCTTGGGCCTCCAGATGTTCTTGGACTTCAACTCCCAGAAATCCTTGCCAGCAGAGGTGGTGGTGAAGGCTTCTGGGAGTTGTAGTCCAAGAACATCTGGAGGCCCAAGGTTGGGGACCACCGCTTTTAAGGACTGCGGGTTAAATTTTTACCAACCCCCTGCCCTAGGTTTGCTCCAGCAAGTGGAGAGAATTGCAAAGCTAGGAAGTTGAGGAAAGTGTATTGTGTTCGATTCAGATACCACCCTCTTCTGCCATTGGCAAAATATTGGTAGAAACCACCTCAGTGATTATTGTCCTTTCTCTCCTGCTCTTTGAAGCAGAGGTTTGTCGAGGTGAGCTGCTGGTGTCATTCCCTTCCCATGTGGAGGAAGCACTCTGTTTCTAACCTGTCCATAATATAGCAAGCTCATGCTGGTAGAATGCCAGCCTTACACCCAAAGTAGTCCTCTCTCCTTGATCTCCAGGTTCTCTCCCATCACGATCGACAGCATGACCAGCCTGGCGGGCGTCAACCTGACAGGGGCCTCCAGTGCTGGCTGGTGCATCTTTGTGTACAACCTTTCCCCAGAGGCAGATGAAAGTGTCCTGTGGCAGCTTTTCGGTCCCTTCGGGGCAGTCACCAATGTCAAAGTGATCCGCGACTTCACCACCAACAAGTGCAAGGGCTTTGGCTTTGTCACCATGACCAACTACGACGAAGCAGCCATGGCCATCGCCAGCCTCAATGGCTACCGACTGGGTGACCGAATCCTCCAGGTTTCCTTCAAGACCAGTAAGCAACACAAGGCATGAGTGAGCGAGTGAGCAAGAGAGATGGGCGGGAGGGGGAGGGGGGGAAGCAACCGATGTGCTGGAAACAGCCCTCTTCCCCAACTCGCCACAAGAACAGGAATGTTCATTGACTCAATTGTTGCCGAATAGTAAACCGCCAGACACCGTGATCTTCTCTGGGAAGCAGGAGGCTCCTCCCCCTCCTTCTCCCCTGTGCCCGACAGCCCAGCGGGGAGAACAGACGCAGCAACATGTCAGCCACTTTTTGAAAATCAGACCCTGCTCTGGCAAGGTGGCAGGGGAGACATCTATTTAGAATAGAACACCTCTCTGTTTATATGCTTGGTGACCCCCCTCATCCATGTCCCCCCCCCACACCCATTCTAGGCTTTCCTCATCCCTACCCAAGTCAGAAGCTTTCCCTGGTTGTCCATTCTTTCTTTTTGCTCTATGAACACTGACCTCTGTATTGCTCTTTTGACGGGCAGGATAAAAACCACTCTTTGCAAGTTGTGATAGAAACACACACCCCCCCCCCGAATCAGAATATTGTGGGTCAGCAAATTCAAGAGTGTCTTGCCTGCTCTTCTGAGCTAGACCAGCGGGGAAGACTTACAACTGATCCAGCTCACCACCTTTGTTCTCCCTGGATGTAAAACAGGATCAATGTGGTGGTGGGGTGGGGTGGGGAGGAGGGGAGGACGCTCTCATCTCATCCCTTGGTCTAAAATGTTAGCGTTTATGTTGTCAATCCCACCACTTTGCCTGTCCCTCAACCAGAAGGATACTCTACTCTGTTTGGGAGGCAAACCCAGTCCCTCAAGTCCTACGTGAGAGCCCTTCCTGCCTGTTCCCAGAAAAGTCTCATTCCCTGGGAGAAGCAAAGGCCTGTTTCCCCCCAAAAACCTCTGTTTTGTAAGGCTGCAGATCAGGTCTATTTGTTTTCTTCTTTGAAGACTTTGGATTAAAATAAGACCATGGGCCATGATATTGTCAAAGCAGGGAGGTTTGGGGGATCTTTTACTGAGTCCATGATTATTAGAGTTAATACGACTTCTAGCCAGATTGTGTGGGCTAAACGAGTTAGCTTCTTTTGGATCAGAAAGATGGTCTTGGTCACTATTTGAGAGTTAGGTTGGTGGTACACTTAAAAGTGCTATTTTTATCTCCTCTCCAAAATCAAGCTTCCTTCCTTCCTTCCTTTCTCATAAATGAAGGTTCAATGAAGAATTTGCGGGACCAAGCACGGGGCCATCTGAAAGAGAGGGAGAGGAGGGAAGCAACCCCAGAGTTGTGGTAATTGATTACTCAATAAGCTTGAAAGGCGTTTTTTGATAAAGGGGAAGGTAGGGAAGGGCTAGTGGGTGGGGTCTTCCGTTCTCTTTTTCAAAGCGAGATCAAACAAACGACTGAACAAAGGGGGGGATACATGAAACACGCCGGAATAGGAAACAAACAAACAAAAAAACCAACAAAATTTTAAAAGAGTTTTAAAAATCTATTTTTATAAAAAAGGAAAAAAAAAGACCTTGTTGGAGATTTTTACTGGGATTCTTGAACTTTACACACACTCACAAAAAATTGGGGGGGGGGAGAAAAAGAGAGCAAGCTGGAGCGCTAGTGCTGTGCACACCCTAATCATTCAGTCCTTGAGGTCCTTTCCAGACCATGGAAAAAATGGCCCCTCGTATTTTACGGATAGGGCTTGCAAGTCCTGTATAGAATTTGACAGATGACACAGGGGGGTCCCCATGTAATTAATTAGGGTGGGTGAATATTAGCCTTGTTACCGTCAAGCCTTGCTTGCAGTGGGGGATAGCCATAGCAGTGTTTCAGTTTGTTGTGAATGGATCCAAACCAGCGGGACTCCCTCCTAAAGAAAAGCTGAGTTTACCCCTCCCTTTGTCATCTCAACCCAGGAAAGTCAAGTAAGTACAGCAATGGAATGGTGGGTTTGAGCTTCCTTTTTGTGGGCAAAGGTTTGAGACCCATGGCAAAGGTGTTGTTCAGCAGTGATCGCTCAGCAGGGGAAGCACATGGCACTTGGAGACATTTTGAGAAGTCTTACAAGCATGCACATTGAAACATAGGCCAGTTCGTGGCACAGGGATTGAGAAAGGCAGAAAAAAAGGTCATATTTTTTTTCTTGGTCAGTAATGGCTTGGGTACTATCCAGTAGACATGTACTCTGATGTTTATATATCCATGTTCCACAAGCATTCCGAACAGCATTGGGAAAACACTCCCTTCCCTCAAATAGAGAATGCTGAAAAGATGCCTATTATCATTTGTGTTCTAAAAATTTTAACCAGGAAAAAAAAAAGCAAAAATAACCCTTGGAAGAAGCCTAGAGATATCTCGTGCAACAGGAAAACTTGTACCGTCCAGTCCCAGCCCAGCTCCAGGGGTGAAATCCTTATCTGAGGAAAGAGAGCAAAATTAATTTCAGGAATAATTCTGCCCTCTTTTGCTTTTGTGTCTTTTGTTGGGGCTTAGGAATGAGGCTGATGATTGTAATACTGATCCCCCACCCCAAAAATCCACCTCCTTCCACCCTTCTTGCCCCTGCCCAGCAAGGCATGGAAAAAACAGAGGACGATTTGAGATTTTTTTGTGCTTTAATACTAGCATTAGTTTTACTTTCATTTCCCCCCCAGAGGTAATCAGAAAATAAATAATCAGAAAAATTAAAACAACAAAAAAAACCCCACAAAACATGTCCCAAGCAGTGAGGTCCTGCTCATGTGAGTGTGTAAACCAGCTTATGCAGGTGGGTTGCGTCTGCTGCAAAGACCTGTTGCTGTAGGTCTTTCTTGGGAACTGCATCCACCAGTCTCCAAAAGCATGCAAAGTTCCCTTAGGGCAGCTGTCGGGGTGGGCTCCCTTTGTTGACCGTCCTGCTCGCCAACATAGGCACAGAATCAATGAGGACACCAAACCAGACTTGACCCCCCGCCTAAAGTCCATTGCCTACCACTGTTAGTCAGCCACTGAGGTTGAGTGCTTGAAAACCGCCAAGACTGTTAATGCATAACATCGCGAAGGATCTCAGCAGAGGAAGAGCTAGATCCTCTGAGAAAAGGGCACAGTGCAATGCAGTGATCGTCTGCCACAGAGAAATAGTTTTGTATCACAGAAATATAGACTTCCCAAATGCAAGGCAGCTTCAGACTTTCTGCAAGGTTCCTATGCAATACATTTAACCTAGTGCCAACAGTGTGTTAAATGCTATGCAGATGTTTTCTCGGTTCAGATGGCATGTAGAACACCCTCAAAAGAAAGCCGTGAGTCTCTTAGTTTAAGAGACAACCGACATTTGTAAGGATGTCCTAAACATCTAGTTAAATGTAAAGAGAAACTACAGTTTCAAGATGCTATCCCAAAGAAATTTTCAGCTTTGAGTTTCTCATGTTGCAGCCCTAAAGATTAAGTTAAGGATAAGTTTGGGCCATGGGATAGTAGAGGGACCTAGGCATACAAATCTGGTAAGGGACTTGGAGCAGAAGGCTGGAAAAGCTGCAAATCCTCTCCTGAGGATCAGTGATAGTACTTTTGAAGGGCACCGTAGCAGGGAGCCAAGTGGCATTGACATGGTGGTGGTTGGCATCGTCTTCCTTGGCTTCTTAAGGCGGGACTTGACAGGGAGAAGTGAATGGTTGCTAGAGGGACACTCATTCCTTTCCGACTTGCCCTCTCTTTCCCAGACAGGTTGAATGGGCCCAAGGTGGAACATTTACAACTTAACCTTTCCAGGGAGCATAATGCATTTACATGGTTCTGTGTTACCTTCCACCATTAATTGGCAGTGCTGAGAACAGTTTTGGTACTGCCTTTGTTTCCTTTGGTTCTATGGTTCCCTGAAAGTCCTAAGCCACATTCCACCTGATAACCTACATGGCCTGAGCAAGGCTGAGAGTGGTGGAGAGAAGGCTCACATGATTCTTGATAGTTACTGTCTGTACATGGGGGAAATGGGTGGGGTTGGGGGCAGAATAAGGAGGTCACAAAGCAGGCCAGTGCAACTCCTTTCTCTGTCAATAAAGGGCCCACTTTTCTGCTCCCACTTCCTCATGCTGACAGAGTTAGTATTGAGCTTTGTTAGTAGTCTTCACTTGGGTTGGGCGTTCAACGTCCCATCTTTTCTCCTGCTCAGCCGCCGACTCAAATGGTTCAGTCCTCCTCCCTGGCTTCAGGTTAACCAACACAACCTACCTCTAAAATGGCACAAAATTCCCATCCTCAGTTGTTGTGCTGGGTTTAGAGCCTGTTGTGTTGTGGCTCATCATCCCCAAGAGTGAAACCACGTCCCCCAGTGCCAGCCATTTCTGTATGCCACACTGCACCGTTATGGAGACGACTGCTATTGCGCATATTTTCAGCTCCCCAGAAGAAGCTGGCTGATGTGAAGTTCTTCAGGGGAAGGGGGTCAGATCTTGCCTCTTCTTTGCTGTAAGGTAGTTGTGGGGCAGTCAGTCTGGAGGGAAGGCCTTACGATCCTCATGCTTTAAGATTTCTCTCAGGGGGCTTCCCTTTTCCTCTTGGCAGCAATAAATCTTCCCATTTTTTTTTCCTGAGATGCACACTCTTGCTTTGGTGTTTGGCCTTTTCTGCAGCCCAAGGCAGCATGAGCCGCTGGTTACAGAATCAGCCAGTATGGTTCCCTTGTGCTCATCTGGTAGGAAGGTGAGCTTCTTGGGCTGCCTTTCTGGATCCTTGCCAAAGATGTGCTTCAGCATGATGCTCCCTCTCTGATTCTGTCCTAATGCCATGTGCCCTCCTGTGGAATCTGAGTACATTACAGCCGGCATTGGTGTGTGCCACGGGCATGCATGTGCATGGGGGTGAGCATGAAGGAGAGATGGTGAACCCCTGGGAAAGGCACTAGATTCTTTGGCAGAGGTTTTGGCGTCACCAAGCAGGAAGCCCCACTGTTGGGGACCCTTCTGTACTGAACACAGAGAAGCCTCCTCAAAGTATCCTGCCCCTCGGTTGAAACAAAGGAGGCTGCCACTGCAAAGCTGGAATCTGCTTTTAGTGCCCAGGAGGATTTATGACAAAGACAGGTAGCAAAAATATGTTCACTTTACACGACTGATGTTAAGCCAACATTTAAAAAGGATTTCTCTCACAGGCGTCTAGATTCCCCCCCCCTTAGCCCCCCATCTCTGGCCTTACTGTTGTCTGTGACTCAGTTACTGCCAAAGCAGCTAAAAGGGGCCTGGCTAGAACTCCATTCCAGCCGAACACCATCATAGTAGGCAGCTTGAAGTGGCCAAAGAATTGTAGCCAGGAAGGGAAGCTTCTCGGATGGTCTCTCTTCTTGGGAGAGATGACATAGCTCCATAGGGCCTCTACTCAGCCACCCATCTTGGATTCAATCTCTGGTTATTTTGAAGTGACTGCTGAGTAAAAGGCAAAAATATCCCCCCCATCCCACCTTTTAACCAGATGGATCTTCCATGCTGTAGAAACATTTCATTTCACTAAAATTAAAATAACACAGCCCTTTAAGGGGAAAAAAAAAAGAGAATTTGCTGCTCTGGTACCTCCCACCTGGCCTTTGGTTTATTGGCTTTGTATTAAGGCTTTGGGGAAGCTCTCCTGACAGTTCGTGACACCAAATTTTTAACCTGTAACTTTGCTGTTGTCATTTTCCCACTCTAAACCAAGTGACCAAAATGCCTGAAGTAAATTTTCTGCAATTTAGGAGGTGCTGCTGAGGGATAAGTCACGGGTGGAGGAAATAAGGCCTTTGGCAAAGAAGGGAGTTCTGCATTCTACCAAGATAACTCTTAATTGCTGACCCCTCTTCCTTTGCCTGATAATAGAGCCATGCTTCATCCCTGGTTTCCAGGTGTGGGGCATGCGTGTGTAGGAGAAATACAGGCCAAAACTTTTGGTTCTCCACAATGCTGGCCAGTTACTTTCTAGCAAAGTGGTTTCAAAACGAGGTTGGGATGGAGTCATAGAAAGATCTACCCATCTGGCAGCCATAAATGCCAAATACTTTGGATGTCTAGCCATTTCTGCAGAAGTATCATCCACTTTCTCAAATTTAAGCCAAAAGAGCCCAGAAAGACTTTTCAAAAATAAAATGTCAGATGTTTGATCTGTAGGGCTGCTGCTTTATTACAGAATATTTATTTAACTTATTTTCATGTATGGCCATCTCCCTTCAGAATGGAGCCTTGAAGTGGGATTAATCTGTTTGTAAGGGTAGTACACTGACATTCATGCCCATGTTTCTTTCTTACTCCCCCACACTTCAAAGGGAATGAGGAGGAAAGTTTCTCTTTCAACTAACTTTAAAAGGGGACACAATTGCTACTGCCTTTTCTTAAGGCATCTCTTTGGATCTGTGTTCACAAATCACATCCTGAAAATGCACATCAGCTATTTTCCATTTTTTATTTATTTATTTATTTTGGTTTGCTGAAAACAACGAAGTCATCGTTGGCACGTGAGCAAAGAACTTTATTTTCTTTTGCTCTCAAAAGCAAAAATGGAAACAAAACGAACAACATTTAAAAGATGAACTTAATGATAATTAAACATTTTAGCATTAGTTCGAGTTTTAATTGTTTAATGATTTAGAAATTAGTTTAGAATTTCTTGATTTTTTGACAATAAATGTGTTCACTTGTGTTTTGTAAGAGTCTGTGGCAGCTTCTGTTTGCGATAAAATGAGAAAAAGAACAAAAAAACTGGCACCATTAACTCTTGTATCTTTTTGCGAATTTTAGCTTCTTGTAGTTTTAACTTATTGTTAACTTAAATATTTATTACTGCCTTGTAAGAGTACATTTGTGTATATTTATGTTCTCATCAGAGTTGCAAGTTAAAAGGGAAATATTTTTAATTTGCTGAGAAGTGATTATTCCTAATTTATTTATTAAATAGCAAACAAAATTGAAACAATAATAATAAAAGCTTAAATGACAGGCTCTCCAACAGGGCAAAGTGCACAGAAGTGAACATTTAAAAACAACCTACAAATGTGGCATATAGAACAGACTCTTTATAGGCAAATTTGTTTGTGGGGTTTGATGTTACATCATCTACTTTTGTCTTGTTGGGAAAAATACATTTGAGTCTTCATCCTAATTGAAAGGTAAGGGGCGGGCGGGCGGGGAAACATGTAGCTTGTCATTTTCTCTATTTATTCTTGTGTTTTGTACCCTCTGCCCTTTACATGCTGCCACTCAGCATCCCTCCCACACGTTACAAAAATTATTTCAGTGGCATTTTCTTTTTTTAATTTTAAGTATTTTAGGCAAGTACCACAGGCAGCTGAAACTGGTTGGCATAAAGGGCATTTCTGACCCTCTCTGGCTCTGATTCAGCTGTGTCCTTAAGCACAGTGGGAGAAATTTGGTAACATGACACGAATGATACATTTTGTGTTTATGCTGCATTTATTCCAACCCATATCCATTTTGGAAGAAATGCTGAGCATGAATATTTCAGGTTGACATAATTTAAAGTATGCTTGCTTCATTCCCCAGAAAAAAATATATTAAAAAGGAGAAGAAAGAACTTGCTGTGTATCATCACAGTAAAGCAAGTGACTTTTAAAAACAATAAATGGGAAGCAGTGCTAGATGAAACTCAATTTAGGGGAGCTCAACCAATTCCAATATGTAAAACCTCAGAGTTGAGTACCACATTTGAAACCGTTTGAACTGCAATGACAGGTCAGCCTGTTGGTGAATCAGAACTAACAAATTTGGGCTCTTTAGTGCTAATTTCTTTTTGAAGAGCCCAGTGATCATAAAGAAAACAAAACCCAGCTGGCATTCCTGGGTACCAAACCGTGATAGCCCCTGGTACTAGAGATACATTGGTTACACGTTTCTCCTGTTCTCCGGAAACAGTGCAGAAACGAACTGTATTTTAAATATGCTCCAAGGTAGCTCCATTTCAAAGAAAAATTATCTGCAGCAGACGAGGATTTGAAGGAGGAATTAGATAAGGATCTCTCACGCTTGAAGCATTGCATGTGATTTCTGCTCTGCCATATCTCCTATTTAGGATTGCCGCAGTGGTTGGAGAAAAGATGAGCGGGGAGGTAGGAGATATGGAACACCCTTTGCATATGCTCATTAGACCTAAGAGGTAAAGCCTACAGCTTAAAAAGTCTGCCTTGGAACTCTTAGATGCCAGTGCCCTGGTCAATCTTTATGTGGACGTGGAGCTCCCACTTGCAAGACCTGCCACAGGAATCTGATAACGTGCCAGTCACATGCAGCCAGGCACTTCCCTGGCACCTGGTGAAATGCATGCCAAGCATTTACCGGTTTTGAAGATCCTTGGTGAAGGTGCACTTTTTGCTGTGTGCTTTTTTCTCCAGGGATCATGAAGAAAATAAAAGTCCATTGGCAGCGCCAAATAAATTACCCAATCAGATGTAGGGAGCAACCTTACACCCACATACCTGGAAGTAAACCCCCTCTAAATTATTGTGTTTTACTTAAAAATACAAAGGAGAGTCAGTGTAGTCAGGCTTGTGGGGGAAGCAGGGAGAACATGTTGGATAACGAGGTACCTCTTGTAAAGAATGCTCCCTCTCATTTTTAACTAGAAATCTCTTATAGGAGCAGTTCTTCACGTGGTTTTTCTATGCAGTTGGTTTTTTTGAGTAGCATCTGCTTGAAGAGTTGTGCCTCTTGACTACATGCTATAGAGGGCTGTGTGCATTGTGAACCTTGCACTACTAGCAGCACGGCAACAGATAGTGGGATACGCTTCAAGCACTTGTTCCAGCCGCTCTTCAATGTTAGTCCTGTTTCCTCGTATCTTATCTTTGGGAAAGTAATATCATGACACATTTCCCTGCTTGCCATCTGAGGATGCTTTGTTTCAGCGTCACTGTGAGTTGGTCAAGTTGCCATCATTCATGACCCAACTCCCTCTCTGAGGTCTCTAGAAGCCAAGTCTCTTGTGGGTGGGATGAACTTGTTTCATCTGTAGTGCACATTCATTTAAATGCATGTGTATGAACACTACAACACAGCCTAGTATTCGGCATACTACAGAGACGGGTATGCTTTGAACAGCTGCCGCAGTTTGTTAAGACATTTAACAGTATATTTGACCCAAAAAGGAGCATGATCTTGGCTTTTCATTCAGTGGAGGGCATGGTATTTATTGGATGGGCATTTACAAGAAACACAGAATTCTAACAATACATGATGCTACCAGGATATTTGGTATGTTAGTGGGAGCATTATTAATTGTAGCCATTTTCACTCATAAAATAGTGGAGGCTATACTTTCAGTGTCTCTTTAAGCAACTGCTTGGATTACTTGTACAGTCATGCAGCCCCAGGAGGCAGTGGTGTTGACAGACGATGGTCCCTGGAGCATAGGGTGCCTTAGATATGGGCAAAGGAGCAACGAAGCCACCTCTTTTCTGCCCTTGAAATTACAAAGCAGGAAGAGAACTTCATAGTCATTGAAGGAGTGCCACGTTTTAGGAGCAGCACATTTTACATCTCAGTTAACATCCCAGGATAGGAGTACCCAGCTAGTAATGGGACAAGATAGAAAGGCCCCTCAAAGTGCTTTTGGAGTGGGAAATGGAAAAAGTACCAAATTCTCTATGCAGCCATATAAATAATCTGTGCTTAATGAACTACTCTGAAACAGAGCCGGGTCAAGCTGAAACTGCATATTGGAACACATAGGTAATAGTGAATTTGCCTGTAGTTCCAGTTGTTCTGTCGAAATGCCTTGTGGCTGATTCAGATCCTGCTTAATTTCTAATCCTGCAACCACACTCTGCATCTGACTCCCTTCCCTGCATCTCAACAAGGGCATTTAGTGGCAAACGAAATTCTCTCTTGTGATCTGTTAATTCCTAAGTCAGTCACAGCAATCTAGCCTCTTCTCAAGTATATTTTTTCAAGTAGCAATAAGTGCCAGTTTGAGTTTACTAAAAAGTGAAGTGGATTGATTAGGGGTTGGATCAGGGGTGGGGAGGGAAAGAGAGAATTTTGCATATGGATAAAAGCAGACACTGGAGAGGAGCTGTTTGCTTGGAATATTTGCTTCCAGCAATGGGTCAGGGTGCAACATTGAAGGGAGCAGAGGGTTAAAGAATTGTCTGTCTGTTGTAATGGCGAGTTCCTAATATTTTATACATGCCCCTCACCCTCCCCACCAGTGTATTTAGTCATGGGGCATGGTGGGGCTTCGGGGAGAAGATGACAGGCCTGGAGTGCCTGGCCCCCAGAACTCCTTTAAGCTTCACACTTATGTATTGGAACAGTTTTTAAAAACAATATTTGAAAAATAAATCATGAGAGAGTCAGTTGATGTGGGAAGGGTTTAAAAAAACTGCTGTAAAAAATAAGAAAAAAATGACACTTTGCATTTAGTTAGACTATTTATTACTGGGATTTCAGGCACGGCGGCTGTATGAATCTTTTACATGGAATTGTTTAATTATTTGTACTTTTCATGCCAGAAAATAAAAAGTTCAGAATCTTATCAGTGTCTGTCTTGTTGATAACACAAAAGAGGAGTAATGCAGACAAGGTGCAGTGAACAACTCTACTGCCTCTGTACATCCTTGGGAGGGCTGTTCCTGAAACCTCCACCTCCAGTTATTTTTCTTCCAGGAAGTGTCCCCTCGTACAATTTAATAGCAGAAATTTTAAAAAATCCTTGGGGGGGGGAAGGATGTGTGTGCTAGGGCTACCTGAAGCTGGCTTGATAGCTCAGTGGTTTAGGATCTGGTTGCAGAGTTCAATTCCCCACAGTGCCTCTTGTGAGTGGAGCCAGCCTGTGTGGCCTTGGGCAAGCTGCACAGTCCCAGGATATCCCCAGAAGAAAGGAATGGTACACCACTTCTAAGGATTCTCTACCTGGAAAACCCTGAAAAGGATCACGGTAAGTCAGAATAAACTTGATGGCACATATTATTATTATTATTATGGCTACCTGAAAAGTGGCAGAATTACTCACTACACTCCTAGGGTGCACATGGGAACTTACTGAGACCTTTTTTTTAAAATTGAGGGCTGGTGGGGGATGCTTTTTGCCCGTCCTGCTCAAACTCTTATATTCTTACTGACAAACATCCCTCTTACTGAGAATAGCATGGGTTCCATATATAGAATGACCTCAGAGCAAATGCGTACACCATGGCTGTAAAACATGAAAGCCAATAAAAAAAGTGGAGAATAGCTTTATTGAATCACCATCTCTCTCTTTCAGCTACTTGTAATATTGCTAGGATTAGAGGACTGCAAGACATTAAGTTAACATATCTGTAATACCATTAATACAATGCACTTTCCTTGGTGGATTAAAGGCTAGCATCCATTTTTTAATATGGTAAGAACACTGAAGAATTGAATTATACACGCTAGCCATGATATTCCAAGGAGGAGAAACTATCTGAACTGGGCCATGGAAAAAAAATAACTGTGAATCCAAGTGGACTGTATGCAACAGAGGCACACTACACAGATATAGAACACAAGAACATATAATTATTCCTAGATTGGCAGCTAGACATAAGATCTACTTCCCAGAGAACTCCATTAGACAAAGAAAAGGAGCTACAGTCTGGAGAAGGCAAAACCTCATTCTTGGGCCAAAACACTGGGATAACTGGGCAGCTTTTAGTCTTCCCACCCAATGGCTTCCAAATGCACCTTTGGCTTTCTTTTGGTTGAGCAAATGGCTTAAATATCCATTTATGGGGAAAATAAGCTACTGTGTATCACGGAGAGTGCACTGGATGGTTTAGTTTTAATGAACAAGGGACTGAATTTTGTAGACATGGCATCACCCCTGCTATATAAATATATTACCTTCCATTACAAATGACCTTTTACTAACATGTAAAAGGACATTTGTAATGGCTCCAGTTTGCTTTCTTCTCAACATTAAGGAACACAGCCTAATTACAAAGTCCAGAAAAAAAGTCGTGTGTGCTATGCTTGTGGAGTATTTGCTCCTTCCCTGTACTGATCAGATGTACAGATTCAAATGAAAACATCCTGTGGGGCTATACACAGTCACCAAGACCCAAATGGAAAGAGGATACATCAGTAACACCTGCTGTCATTGGTTCAAGATGCTTGCATCACCTGATGCTTAAGGAGTGGGAAGGAAACAAATTTGCTCTTCCTACCCTCTGGAAAGAATGAATTAGGGAGATGAGGCTAGTCTGAAAAACTAACTGATGATGCTTACTCTCCCCACCCCCCACTCTCTATTCCTCTTTCTCAGGGGAGACCTAAACCTATACAGTAAGCATCTCGGTCACCAGAGGAGTCTTTTGTGAGAGCCACCCCTCCCGGCCCCAGGCCAACAGCAGATGCCTTTTTGGAAAAGGGCTTAGATGGGAAACAATGATGGCTGGGGGAGAAGGAGCCCTGCTTTTGTTATGGAAATGATGGGGACTTTGACAGCAATCAAGGGGAGCAGGTGAAAGACACCAGCTTTGCCCTCCCCCCCCCTCTTCATCAAGAGAAACATGGCAGAGATGGGAGGCCCAGTTCTCATAAGGAGTGGGAGGGGCCATAAGAGGAAAGGGGAGGAGGAAGAAAGAGATCGATTGGTTCTAAACCCCTCATCCCCCTCACGCCTCTCATAGGATGTTTCAGTGTTCTGGATGTAGGGAATATGAAGGGGGACATGATCCAAGTATACAGCTAATACTCGCTACCCCTCTAGAAAGCAGGCTTCACTATCCCATGTTGTGCCACCCCCATTTTGCTGCACTCTTTCAATGTAATGTGTAGCCTGCATAATTAAGTTGTAAACCGCCCAGAGAGTGCTTGAAGCACTACGGGGCGGTATATAAGCAGCACGCTTTGCTTTGCTCAAATCTACCACCCCTTATTATCACCCTAGATGTCACTGAGACACAGACAATAGAAGAGAGGGACTTTTTTTATTGGTAGGGAATGTGTGTGTTTTTTTTTTCAATAAAAGTTTGCCCCTGGACAGCAGATAAAAACAAGACCAAAACAGGCGGTGGGCACCAGTGCAGCAGGCAAGCCAGGCCCAGGCTCTTCCCTCCATATTCTTCCCCTTCATCTCTGGAAAGTCTGTGAATGAGTGGAAATCTGGCCTGGAACAAAAGGCCAGGCAGGAGAAGAAAAGGCCTCGGGCAAGCAGCCGGAGTCGTCTCTCCAGCAGGGCTGAAAAGTAACTGCTCTTCCACGGACAAAGAAGCAACAGTAAAGAGTGGGGGAAAACCTTCCCATAGAAAGATAAAGGCAGCTGGGCAATCCTCGGTGGTGTGTATAAGCAGGGCAGGTGGCACCCTAAGGCTGAAGAAACGGGCGGGTGGGTGAAAGGGGGAAGGGGAGAGGCTCATGTCCCAGTACTTGGCCAGAAAAATGCAAGTATTTCAAAGCTCCAAAGTCCAATGGAGCAGAGCAGCACTAACAGTGGAAAAGGAATGCCACGACCCATGTGGGAAGCCTGAGCGGGTGGGCCATGGGGCAAAATGTGTGCCGAATCCTGCAGTTATTAGCTTGGCTCCACTAGCAACAGCCTGTACACATCTGCAAGAACAAAAAGCCAGACAGAACAATCAGATCAGGGAACAAAGCCGGCACCCACATTGCTTCTTTTCCCAATAGATAAAGAGCAGAGCCAGGATGAAGGGCACTGCTTTCTAAATTTTATCTATTTGTTAAAACTATATTCCAATTCTCCTCCACTGAGGTTAAGATGGGAAACAAGTTTCTCTCCCTCCACTTTATTCTCAGAACAATCCTGTGGGAGAGATTAGGTTGACAACTTGTGTTTTGTGTACTCCCGTCACGCCTCCACAGTGACCATTTTTCCATGCTGAAAAGCACCAAACCTGTAACCTTCCAATCACAGGGTATTTGCTTCGCCTCCTTGATCATTTTTGCCACCTTTTTCTCCACCTCTTCCTGCGCTCCAGTATCTTTTTGCTAGTGAGATTATTAGAACTGTACCATCAGCCATTTTTAAAATAGTTCCCACTGGACTGATATCTGAATCAAGCTATCCACCTGAATGTAATGTGATCCATGCTACACCTGCTTACACTGAGTGTATCGTCTGCCCCTTTAATAACCAATCCTATAGTTCACAGAATGATCCTACTCAAAGAGCTTCTTCCACCCTTCCTGTCCTTGTTGTCTTGGTACTGCTCCCAGCTACTAAGCCTTGTCTTGAGCAAGCACAGGCCTCAGGACGGAACTCACCTGCTCTCAGAGTTCATCGTGATTGAGATCTTTTGGCTCATGGCAGGCTGCTGGGGTGACAAACTCCATCAAATATTCACAGCGGCTTGGCTCTGTTGTGGATGTGACTACTGTCTCCTTGCCACATGAAAGCTTCACCTTGGTGGAAGGAAAAATAAGGACAATGGTTCTTAGGCCACCCTTGGAACTCTTGCACTGAAACCCTTTAAAATGGAGCACACTGGTGGGCAGATCTGGCTTCCAAACAGTCCCCCCCACACCCCTACTGTTTTACAGCATGACCCACCAACATGCCTGGCAAACTCACTCATTTGTGCCCTTTGTTGCTCCAAGGGGCTCAAGGTGGCATGCATGGAATTCTTGCCATTCTGTCCTTGCAACCACTGACTATAACAAAGGAAGCTGAGCATGTGAGCATGTGGGGAAACAACTGGCCCAAAGATACCTACAGAGCTTAATGAAAACATATGAAAATGAATCTCTAATTGTTTCCAAACATCTTGATGGCTCCACATTGACACAGACTGATCAACAGGCCATTTACAACCCAACTGAGCTAAACTAGCACAACGCTGCTCAAAAGCAAAGCATCCTATTTCCCTAAGAATTGCCTCTCCTCACCTACTTCCCTGTAGCAGATTATGCCAGTGCTCAAGTACTAGAGAATGATACAACACTTTGATCATATGAGAATACTTTGCCTGGACTATACCATTTCAAGCTATAGGAAAAATTGCTATCCCCTCCTGGACATATTGGGGGTGGGTGGGTTGGAAGGTTATATGAAAGAGAAAGCTAAACTGAAGCCTTCCCCTTAACATGCTGGCTTTCTGGGTAAAACAAATTCTTCTTGGTGATGAAACAGTCACACCATTCTTGGCTCTTACAAACAGGAAGACATCCAATGTAAGCCCACTTAATATTGCTGTCATCACACAGGAGCTTTTTGATATATTATTTTATTTATGTATTACCTTTATACCCCTCCTTTCCACTAAGAGATAGTACACAAGGCGGCTGACTAACTTCTTAAAAGAATAAAAACAGGTAAAACTACATTTACAGTAGCTAAAAAAATCAGAATTATGTGAACCAATCCCACCGTAAAACCATTAAATTTAACAAAAGGTAAAGGTAAAGGTTCCCCTTGACATTTAGTCAAGTTGTGCCTGACTCTAGGGGGCGGTGCTCATCCCCGTTTCCAAGCTGTAGAGCCAGCGTCTGTCTGAAGACTGGTCACGTGGCCAGCGCAACTAAACATGGAACACCATTACCTTCCCACCATGGCGGTACCTATTTATCTACTTGCATTTTTACATGCTTTCGAACTGCTACATTGGCAGGAGCTGGGACAAGTGACAGGAGCTCACTCCATCATGTGGATGTGATCTTACGACTGCTGGTCTTCTGACCTTGCAGCATAGAGGCTTCTGCGGTTTAACCCACAGTGCCATCACGTCCCTTGAAATCAACAAAGGATACAGTTAAAAACAGAGCAAGCCAGTTAAAATATCATGTGCCAGTTTGTGCTGTTTTTATTCCCTTCTTAAAATGAGAGTACCAAATAATGTCCAGACTAAAGTTTTCCAGAGTAGTAACCTCATCACTTCTTTCAGACAGACAGACAGACTTCCATTTCCTTCCTACCTACTCTACTCAGTACAGCAAAATGATCAGAAGCTTCCAACACCCAAAAGAGATGAGTTAAGAAAGCAAGGCATCTTCTGGCAGAGAAGGCAAATCATTCCACATGCCAGTCACTGGCCCATTCAATTTGAGGGGCAATTTCCCAAAAAATATCAGATCACTTAGAGCAAGGATTTTAAAAAGAACCCTGATTTGTCAGCTCTTGCCAGGGAAAATCCTGGGAGATGACTATTCTGAGGACTGATGGACTCGCCCACTTGGCTGTCATGCCCCTATTTTTCTCAGTGCTCTTTTGATAACAGTTGTCATCCCTGTCACAACCACAAACTTTTACAAAGTATTCCCAATCATTAGACAATGGGACGTGGTACATGCAACATCACCACTGAGCCTGTTTTGTTGAACTGGCATCCCTCCATCACTTGGAATCTGGAGATGCTTTTTCGGTGCTTAAGAGTGCAGAGTTTTGGCCTTACTTTTCCATCTGAACTCTGAACTAGGGGCAGGGTCCTCTGACACGTGTGAGAAGCCGACATGTTTCTCACCACCCACCACTATGCCAAGCTGATTGAAGAGTGTGGAAATGCTACTTGGTGGGATTTCCAGTGCTTAGCATACCCCAGCCAACAAGATCCATGCAGCTTGCTAGCAAACGCTGGGAGTACGGAGTAAAACCACTCTGGGAGTTGTCGCTGAAAAGTATAATGTTCTCAGTCTTTGGCTACTTTCATTTATACGATAAGCCAATGTATCCTGCCAGTCATCCAACCCAGACCATCCAAGAACTCACTGTGGTGGATCGGTTGGGTCCCTGCCAGCAGCCTGTCCCATGCTCGTATTTCATGATGCTGAATTTGTTATCTTCTGGACCAATCCATGAACCCCATGTGCTGGAAAAGAAGCAAGGTAAGTCAGAACACTTGGAACAACTCCAAATGTTGAGTTATGCTGGACTTCAATGGGAGATGACAGAGCCATCCCCCTCCCCACCAGAAACTGTCTTCTTTAGGGCTGGAAAGAGCTCAAGAGCTGTGCCTGTGACTCCATCTCTGTACCAACTGACATCATGTCATGGGAGCTGGTTGTCTTCACTGGGCAAGAAAACAGAGCTACAGTTTTTAAAAACCTTGCACCACACTTATTGGACAGTTCCTTCTCACTTTTCAGCGGAGAAGATATCTTTATCCTGACTAATGTTAAGGGACAAGGTTATTATTCATACCAATAGTAAGAATGCGTAACATTTCAATGATAAGTGCTTAAAATATATTACCCTTGTTCCAATCACATCAACAGGCGTGCAAAGCAGGCCAGTGATCACCATCGCCAAACAGCAATATGAACTTGTGAGTTGAGGGCAGAAGCACTACTAAGGTACTGTCTTCCTGACTCATACTCCACTACACCAACTCTCAGCTCAGTTCAAGAGGCAGGGGGACCTGTGATGACTATGATCAGTATTTGTAGCAGATCCTTGTTCCAGGAATTAAGTAATAGTGGCAGAGCCTCTTACCCAAGGCTGGTCTCCGAGCCGCCATGCTTGGGTTTCTGGGACACTCTGTTAAAGGGACACAGGCGATAAACATATCTGAAAGAGTAAAGACGAGATCCATGAGCTCCTATGTCAACCATTGGTCATTCATTTATAAAGTAGACCTCTGGGCTGGTCCTAAAGTACAAAGGTGCCCAAAACAAAATGTCTCCAGCCAGGACACTATTTTGGACATCAGAGTTGGAAAGAACAGAAAACTTGGCAGGAAAACAACAACCAGGGTCCTGATCTCACCATCCCTTCCGAAACTGTTCTGTTGTCACTCTACCATTTAAAAGCAAGAACATATTCTAAATACAGTATCATGAATGCAGAAGGCAGAAAAGAAAGAAAAAAGGAAAAATCAATAGTTTCTACTGAAACTGGGTTGGAGAAGGTGTAGCTCACTCCAGCTGAGGGGAAACTGCAAGACTGCTGAAGACATAGTCACAGCAGAAAGCTGGCCCAACAAAGCCCACCAGACATTTATTGCAGTCAATGAGCCTTTGTGCACTCAAGCTTTCCACACAGGTATAATGGTAAATACTGCCGTTGTCCTCCCATCCCCGGAATTAAGGAAGCCATCACACTCCTGATGATGAAATGAAACAAGCCAGAGAGTCCTAATTAATGTATACCAGACAGCAATGTGTCATAGGAGAAAAAAACAAAACACCTGGGCTCAAGAGTCCCAGACAGAAGTTCTGGGTTCCAATAGGGCCAGAGGTAGCAGGTCAGCATAGGGATGGAAGCTAGCTTCTATCGGTTATGCTGGAAAATAGCCAACAAGTCCAGAATGCTTAAATCCTTCAGAAAAACAGCCAGCCTCTTTTCTAAAAATAAACTGCTCCACTTGAGAGCCCAAACAGCCAGTTCTGCAAAAGCCAATTCCCTGCCTAGAAAGTGGCAGTCGACTTTGCCTCCTAAAACCGAAATAGGCATTTCTTGCAACCGTTTCATTCCTTCCTTCTAGAGGTCAGAAAATTATGTGCTGAGCCAAATGAGGTGTGCGGCAGAGCACTTTTAACAGCCACGCCAACAAGGGCAACAAGGACAGACTCTGGCAGTAGATGAAGCAAGGGATTCTCAAGGCCTCTGCTCCTTCTGCTACAATCTCTCCAGCCTTTGGAAGGATCTGCTTAGGAAGTAGCGCCTGCCAGAGAGCCAAAGGAGCCGTGGTGGAGCAGATCCCTGAGGGCAAGCGCCGAACTGCCAGGACCACGCAAAAGGCAGAAAAACCTTGACATGTAAAGAGTGAAAGGAGAGTCTGGGAGCAGAGAGCTGAGCTCTCCCCAACATCTTCCATTTACCTCCCTGCCAAGGTGCCCACGAAGGTGCGCGAGCTCACAGTACTGCGCACACCCTGCACAGCGTTCCTCCTCTTCCGAGCACCCACAGCCCCTTGGGTTCTGTTTGCGATGGAACCCCGTGCGGGGGAGGGGGGCAGAGTCATACGTGCGAGAGGGGGAGCCCCCGCCCAGCAAGGCTGAAAGTTAGAGGGAACATAGTTCCCTACCTTCCTCAAGGTAAGTGTAGGGCTCTGCACTCCTTAAAATGTGACCTCTTTTTTTTTTTTTTTTTTTTTGCTCTCAGCTGGAGCCTCCTCTTTTCTCATGGATCGGCTGGCATTGTATTTAGTTTGGTCCTGAAAACATCAGCCAGAAGAGGGTCTGCTGGAAATCTGCAGCTTTGGTGTAATTTTTTTGTAGGGCACGTGGGGATTAAAAAAGGGGGCAGCAAGCAGAGAGGAGTATTATCATGTTCCTTGCATCCTAGGTTCAGGAGAAAAACTTTCCTCTCATATTACATTTGATATGTCTGTTTGCTGCTTCACCGTTCCAAAAAATTGATAGCTCTTAACTAGGAGTGAGGGCGAGAGTAGGACAATCCTCTTTTTCGTTTCATATGGCTGCAAAGGATAATGTCCTAAGTTCTGAACATACCGGCAAACACACACTATAAATATGAGAGAAATCCAAACCATGAGAGTGGAGAAGCACACACACCCTTTCACATCACACACAAGGACGTGCAGTGGTTCAAAGGGGTGAGAGATTTCAATATTCATGCAGGGGTCAACTCGGGGGCCAACAACCTTGGGACTTCAGGGCTGTCATGACAACCACAGGGATGTTTCATAGGCCCAGCACAATCAGCAAACCATACTCTGGACACAGTATTTTATACTGACCAGAAGTGTAATGAACTGGCTTCTCCCCTTACATAACTCTGTTGCAGATGTGGTCAGGTGATTTCTTGGTAAAGGCAGACCGTTGTTTGCTTCTCCTGTGCCTAGTGGGCCCTTTAAGATGATCTGCCCCATCCCCAAGGCTGAAACAAATTTTAAGTATTCCTGAAGGCTCTCGGAGAGTTTTCCACTAGCATGGCTGATGCTGCAAACTTGCAAACTATTTGCAAGTGGCAAATGAGTAGTCACAGTCAGATCCTAAGAGCAAGGTTGCAGAGCCCTATTATGACCATTCTGCAGTGTACTTTCAAGATAAACAATCTGCCACTGCTACCACATTTATCTCCTCCAAATACCCTGACTCCGACCAGGTAGCTACAGGGAAAGAAACACATTTGGCATCTTTATGTCCCCAGAACAGATCCTGAAGCTGAGGCTCCAGTACTTTGGCCATCTCATGAGAAGAAAAGACTCCTTGGAAAAGACCCTGATGCTGAGAAAGTGTGAAGGCAAGAGGAGAAGGGGACGACAGAGGATGAGATGGCTGGACAGTGTCTGCGAAGCAACCAACATGAAATTGACACAACTCCGGGAGGCAGTGGAAGATAGGAGGGCCTGGCGTGCTCTGGTCCATGGGGTCACAAAGAGTCGGGCATGACTAAACGACGATGTCCCCAGAATCAAAGAAGAAAGGTGTGCACAGCTAGAAGCTCAGCATCAGGCACTTTTGCAATGCATGGCCCTGATTTTAAAAAGGATGTTATGGGGCAACTTTGCCCTGCTATATAGCTACTCAGGTGCTGATGCCATGCTGTTTCCTGTCATGCCAACCCCACCATCTGGCAGTGCCATCTCCTGCCCTCTCCCTCTCATGGTTGTTTGAGGGCTCTGAAGTCTAGTCCTCATGGTACAACTATAGGGGTACAGTATGGCCACCCAGGAACCTATGCCATCTCTAAAATGCCAAATGGAGAATGCCAGGATAACAAAACCTTGCCTTTAGTGGCAGTGGCACACTCCATGCAAATACCTGCTGCAGTCAGCTGAACTCAGCTGGTAGTCTGGCCTTCTGGAGAGAGGAGATCATGAGAAAAATATTGGCAGACCCCTAACCTTTAAAGTACATTCTGTGTCACTGTTGGGCCATGTCATTGTTCTCCACACTTAATCATGATCTTATTTTCAGCAGGGGGATTGCTATAAGAGTGTGAAAATCTTGATATGTACCTATCAAGGTTCTACTTGATGACATCTGACTAAGATCTGGCCTTTTGTACAGATATCAGCGCTCCCCCCAAGAAAAATCCAGGAATGCCTCAGAGCAACCTGGATTCTGTTTCAATACAAAGAAGAGGTAGGCAATTAAAACCTTCCTTGAACAAAAGCCGAATGGGGCTGCCTTACTACTAATCCAGGAACCCTGAAGAGTTTGCATGATTCTTTAAGCTTCTCGTTGCCTCCTTAAGCCATCAGTTCCAAATGGATATACTGGTTTGCAAATCCATACCACATCCAAAAAGGAGAGGTTAGCTAAGCTTATAGCTGTGAACTGACTCCATTAAGCCTAAAAGTAGTACATGAATATTTGAATATATATTGATTCTTCAAAGCTACTTGGCTTATTCAGCAACAAAACAGCCAGGGGCCATTTAGGTTCCAACCATCCTATCTGCTGAGGAATGGTCTTGGCCAAACACAGCTTTAATAACTACCGTATTTTTCGCACCATAAGACGCACTTTTCCCCCACAAAACAGGGGGGTGGAAAGTCTGTGCGTCTTATGGAGTGAAGAAAACAGATTATATTTTCCTCTTTTCTTCTCCTAAGAATTGGTGCGTCTTATGGAAAGGTGCATCTTATGGAGCGAAAAATACGGTATATAAGATCCAGTTTAGAACACTGTGAATGCATACTGATTAGCTGTTATTTGTTTGAAATGAGGAACACTTCTTTAAATGTTAGCAGAGAGTCCATCTTACTGCATGCAGATCTACTAACAACAATTTTGAGGGAACCTCAGCAGATATGTGACACAGATTTTTTTTTTTAAAAGAAATTTTGGAGTCTCTCAGGAAGTACTGGACAGCTTCCTTTTTGAACAGGAAGCTAGGCCATGAATATTTCCAGCTAAGGCTTCTCCATTCTGAGTCACATTTAGGTGCTGGTAGTTGTAGTCTTAAAAATCTCAAAAATGATAGAATGATTTCAATACAAATCCAAGGCAGACCTTTCAGCATCACAGTAATCCAATTTATGCACCAACCACCGATGCTGAAGAGGCTGAAATTTACCAATTTAGGCTTCAGAGGTATGTGGACCAAGAACTCCCAGAAGTACAAGCTGGATTTCGAAGGGGCAGAGGAACTAGAGACCAAATTGCTAACATGTGCTGGATTATGGAGAAAGCCAGACAATTCCAGAAAAACATCTACTTCTGCTTCTTGACTACGCAAAAGCCTTTGACTGTGTGAACCACAGCAAACTATGGCAAGTTCTTAAAGAAATGGGAGAGCCTGACCACCTTATCTATCTCCTGAGAAATCTATATGTGGAACAGGAAGCAACAGTTAGAACTGGATATGGAACAACTGATTGGTTCAAAATTGGGAAAGGAGTACAACAAGGCTGTATATTGTCCCCCGGCTTATTTAACTTATATGCAGAATACATCATGCGAAAGGCCGGACTGGAGGAATCCCAAGCCGGAATTAAGACTGCCGGAAGAAATATTAGCAACCTGGGATATGGAGATGATGCCACTCTGATGGCAGAAAGTGAGGAGGAATTGAAGAACCTCTTAATGAGGGTGAAAGAGGAGAGTGCAAAAAATGATCGGAAGCTCAACATCCAAAAAACTAAGATCATGGCCACTGGTCCCATCACCTCCTGGAAATAGAAGGGGAAGATATGGAGGCGGACAGATTTTACTTTCTTCAGCTCCCTGATCACTGCAGATGGAGACAGCAGCCACGAAATTAAAAGACACCTGCTTCTTGGGAGGAAAACGATGACAAACCTAGACAGCACCTTAAAAAGCAGAGACATCACCTTGCCGACAAAGGTCCGCATAATCTAAGGTATGGTTTTTCCAGTAGCGATGTATGGAAGTGAGAGCTGGACCATAAAGAACAAAGAATTTTGGAAACTGAAGTCCAAAACATCTGAATGACACATTTACTAAAACTTAGTTCCAGTAAATCAAAACTGGGACACCAGCTTCTCCCAGGGGCTTCCAGTGCTGATTACAGGGGAGGTATTCTCTCTCAAATGCATCCAACAAGCTTACCAAGAGTTAGCTAACTTATTCCAGAGGGCTTTGCCATGCTACAAAGCAACATAAAATGAGTCCTTAGGAAAATATCAAGTTCCTTCCCAATTAATAATCCTTCTCCACAGTCAAGAAAAATTACACAAAAGGTCAGGATCAGCACAGAACTTTTGCTGCTTGATGCAAAGCAACAAATGGTGCTCCCCACTGGCCCAATTTAAGGTGCACAGTAACCAAGGCTTCGCCAAGTTATTTTGGTGCAGGAGACAGAAAATCTTTTCCTGGCAGTAAAAACCTAATGACAAAACGAATAAGAAACAATTGGTTGCCTTTTGTTGGTACCCAAAGTTAGCGGTCTAAGGCAGACCCCTCACTCTCCTAACGATAGGGCCCAGCCCTTTAAAAGGTCACCAGGTGGCACTGCTGGTGTGAGCCTTTCAATGGAAAGTGTGCTCAAAATGGGTTGAAAAAGACATTCACGCCTCAGAACAACAGTTATAGGGGAGTGTGTGGGGGGTAGATACCTACTCATTAGTGGTGAGTTCATAGCACTGGCCATAGAGGTAAGAATACTCTCCGTGAGGTCCAAAATCGAAGGAGATCTCTTTCTCCAGGCCCCTGGAAATGAAAAAACAAACAAACAAACAAAAACAGAATGGTAAAGACATTCTTATAGAAAACCTTCAAACATGGGGTCGATGGAACATTCTAAGAGGATGATGATTTTTTTAAACCGAATATGCCCAACAGGTATAGAAAGTTATAGAAACAGTGGTGGGCCTAAACAGCAGAAGGAAACACAAAGATTCTTGCCTACTTCCCAATTTGATACTACTTGAGATCACCTCCTCTCCAAAAAGGGGTGGGGAGAGGCAAAAGAGGACCCCTTGCAGCTTTTGTGGAGAAGGGGTCACAACAGAAAAGGTGTACATATAAGGGAAGTTAACGGGTGCAAAGAACAAGGCGAAAGAGCTGCAGCAATCACAGAAATCCATAGGAGAATGCATGTGCCCTAAAAAGAGATTCAAGGCAAGCAGGGGGGTTTGTAAACTGCCCAGAATAGTGTGTACGCACCAATACGATGGTATATACACCAAATCAAAATCAGTCAATAAATACGCCAGCAAGCAAGCAAGCCAATAAGCAAGCTTGTACAGACTAACTTGGCTACTTCTTTGAAAAGCAGTGTTATTCACTTTACTCTGCTAGGCTCCTCACAAATTACCCCACCTGACCAAAATTACAAGAAGTCTTAATTGGCTTATGGTAAGCCAGGCCAACAGACCAGAACTATCTAAAAAGAGCTCTCTAAACTTTGTGGGTTATGATCAGGTACTGTTGCTCCTCCTCAGCTGCTAATGATGTGGAGTTTTTCAAGAAAAAGTCTGGCCACCAGCAGCCTCTTTACTTTGGCCAGGGCTCAAACATTAGCCTGGCACCAACCCCTCCCCGGCCCCCAGGCATCACTCGTGGGCAGCAGGTCTAATCTATGTTTGGGGTCAATGCCCTTCACCCAACTCTTTGTTAAGTGGCAGCCTTTGTTTCTTGCCCTTATTATCTGGCTGCAAGTCCCAGAGGATCCCACAGAGCAGCAGAGGGACTTGATGGGGAGACTGGATCCATGGTTACAGGAGTGGCCTATCACCAAGGCTACTCCTAATTGCCGGGTTCTCTCCTGTGGCACACTGAGAGATGCAAAAGCTCTTTGTTTAATAAAGGGCCTTCCTTTAGCAGCCACTTTGACCCAGTCAGATCAAAATAGCTTTCAGGAAGAAGGACACCCCGCCCCCCCCGGTCCTGCTGTCTCTGCTTCATTGTGCCACCAACTCTGTTCTCCATCATCTGGAGGATCCACACCCATCCTCCTCACCCTTTCCCTTTGCACACCAGATGTCCAAACCTACAGCCTTTGCATGCCCTGGAGGTGTTTATTCAGTCCCCAACCTATGAGAAATTAACAGCAGCCGCCTACAATGGCAAGAATGTCACAAGGAAAGAGATGGGCAAGGACAGCCAGCCATGCCAAGCCCTTTGAAGAAAAGGTGGATGGCAGCTCTGAACCAAGGGGCTGACTACAGAGAGAAAGGGAAGGGATGCCCCTCGATATCGGAGGAGAAAAACACAGAAACGCTTTGAAAAACGACACCAACAAAACAGGTCTCAGCTGCTACTCCAGCCTTCCATTAGCCATTTACTTCACTAACACCGCCTCTCCTCCACTCCCACCCCTAAAAGCCTTCCTAATGGGCCAAGCCAGAGATCTCCCTGGGGTGGGGAGGGGCAATTTGTGTTGAAACCACAGCCGAGGTCCGTCTGGGTGGGAATCACCTCATATGGAGACAATTTTGAAGAAGGGCTTCAATTAAGGCTCTTGTTTTGCACCTGCTGTTTTAGGGTTTTGCTCTCCCAAAGGTGGTAAAACATGCATCTTGGCACCACTTCAAAAGGCTTGTGCGGTGGGGAATGGCTTGCACGACTACAAACTCCATCAGAACTCTCTCCCAGAGCTAGCCCTTCTCCCCGAGTATTAAAAATCAGCAAATCAGGGACTGAGGGTCTACCTAACTTACTTTCCCCATTCAGGGAAGGGGCGTAATTTGGTGAGAATTACTGAAGAACAGTCAGCTATGTGAGTGCCCTTATCTGAAGTGACGAAGCCATCTCGCAAAGTCTTAATGGATCTAGTTTACACTTAGTGCTCCAGTCAGAACAAATCTGATCAATCATTTTTCTTACATAAATATCCAAGAGTCTCGTGGTACATTTAAGGCCAACACATTCACTATGGCATCAGCTTTCATGGATGAAATATCACTGTCAGCAAATGAGGCTTTGTTGACAGAGTTGCAATTTGTGTGTATCTGCAAAAGTTTTCCAGAGAAATATGTTCCAAAGACACAGGAACACGGAGAGTGAGACAATGCTAGATATGTCCTGTGTAGAAATGAGAAGTTGCTACAGAAACGCAGCCCAAGCTCATTTCTAGAGGCAACACTCACAACCACCCCTGGCCTGCTATTCCGACCCAACTATGCTACAAAAATTGCTGAGCTACCTTTCATAGAGGTAGAAATGTTGGGCTTCCAGAATGCAATGCTTTGATCTAGGCCTCTGTATACAATGCACTTTGCAAAGCTGCCAAAACTGGTGGAGAAGAAAGATTATATATATTTTTGGTGGTTGAACTTGTTTATTCAACTTCCAGAATAAAAGGTTTTTTTAAAAACTAAGTAATCAGAGATCTGCAATGGCACAGACAACAGAATACTACAAGAAGATTTATGAAAGAGAAGCTCCCCATGGTAGAGGGAGATGAAAATAATATTCCAGATGCATTCTAACAACTGCTTTATAGCTGGTTTCCTGGTTTCACATTTCCCCAGTGACATTTCAGTGTTAAGACTTATTTAAAATATACCCCTCTCCCAGGGGATCCTTTGTGAGAATCAAAGGTTCAACAGACAAAAGAAAACTGCTCACAGACTTTTGTATTTGGTGGTGGTGGGGATAGTTGTTGATCTGACAAATCTCTCAATTCACCTGCAAGTGTGTAAAGCCATTTTCACGATGCAGCAGAAGAATGAACAAGGTAATGATTAAGAGCAGATTCAGAATACTTGCAGAATAAATATACCACCAAAAGGGCCATGGTTGTTCCATCATGTCACAAAGGTTTAAACTGAGGGAACAGACAAAACAACCAGGCTCCATTTAGGGCAACACATATATTTGCCATTGTGAATCTCCAGCCTTTCCACTGAGAATAGGGCACAAATCAGTAAAGTGTGCCATCCCCCAACAGCTAAATGAAGTGCCGGTCACCAAGGTCAGCCAAGCTAAGCATGCAGAGCTCTCCCACCTGCTCTCTGCATCAGCCCTCCTAGCCTAAGAGCTCAGGAGTAGTGTGATTACAGCAATAATTATGTATGCAATCAATAGGAGACAGCTTGAAATTATTTTTGCCTTCTCTGCTTCTCCCCTCCCCCAACTCAGGACTGAAAGAGAGAAGAGAGAAAAAGATGTAATTTGAATGGCAAGTGGCATCAGAGCGATGCCCAAGCCCCCAAAGCAGATCCGCACTGCGTATTCTTCTCCTCTTTATCGGAAAATCAGAAACTAGCATCCAAGTTGAGATACGCCAAGGTAGCAAGAAGCAATGACAGAAACGGCCAGGAATGGAGGATTTTAGAAACCAGTGCTTCTGACCCTTCATCAGGGAAAGCTGCCTTGTGACCCTCAGCAGAATTCACAACAAATCTTAAGTACATGGGTCCTTGAAGTATCCATTATGCTTTACTCCCATAAATAAAATGATAGAAGAGGGAGCAAAAATGGCATCGTCTTCTAATTTGAGCATTGTTTGGCTGGGTGGAGGTGACAATGGCAATGCAAGGCAGGAGGGCTACATGGCTTAGACCCATGACACTGAAATTAGTCCTGGAAAGATCCTTATAGTTCCTTAGAAAACACAAGGGTGCCATTTATCCAGATCACTTTCCTGTGTAAGAAATGAGTGAACAGCTGGCCAGGGACACTATTGTTTGAAACCAAAGGAGAAGAGCGTGAGAGAGGCAAAAAGGGTCATGTCAGGAAGAAAAAGGTATTGCAGGACCGAAAGAGAAATTATTTAAGGTTTAGGAGAAATTGGCAAAAAGTGTGGGTCACTTTCTTCATCATCATCTGCCCAAAATGTAGGTTTGTTGTACAGTCATCTCCTCCCCCCCCGACCCCAGTAATGTAAGGCAAGGCTGAAAAGCAACATCAAATATTCATTAACTAAGGGTGGATGAGACCAATGACTTCACTTGCTTCCCTAAACAGGATAATGCACTCAGGCTGATATTCATCTTGATGTGTCACATATACACACAGAGAGATATGCACACATACAGGGATATATATGAGGAGGGAGAATAAGCTGGGATGGCATACTTGGCCTAGACTCTAGGAAGCATACCGTGCAGAAAGATATTTTGGAAAGATTCTGTTCCATTCCTTGAATGGAAAGAAACAGAGAAGCCCGATTCTGGCACAAGGGTTTGATAGAAAAGCTGCACCTGGAACCTGGACAGGAATGCCATGAAATCAGGTGACCTGGACATACACCCTGACATCATCTGGTCCACAGAAGGTGTTTCCCCATTCTTGCTCAGCTGTGAAAGTAACCTGGGGGCAACCCCCCACAACCATCTCCCTTGCTAAGCCAATAAGGCATATTTGAGGACAATTGCTTGAGAATGGGACATATATAGTAGAGTAGATGTACCGTAGTCTAGAGGGGCAGGGTAAAAAATCAAATAAATAAATAAATAAGTAAATAAGTAAGTAAATAAATAAATAAATAAATATACACAAGATGCAAGGAATGTTGTTTATGCTTTGTCCACGAGCAAAAGGTTTGTAATTTCAAGTTTAATCATCATTCTGTCCTTGCAAGAAGAAAAAGGATTTGAAGATGCTTCAGACACCTCAGTTTTTGAAAGCATGTTGTGTAAATGCCCGCTGACCAGTTCCAGCAGCATATCAACTGATGTTTCCCCAGGGTTGACGAGTTCAGATATACAGTGGTGCCTTGACTTACGAACGTCCCGACATACCACAATTTCGAGTTATAACCAAAAAAGGCAGGGAAAAAGGTGGGGAATTCAAATTGCTAACCATTGGAAGAGGCTGGTTCTTTGTAGCGCTTTTGCCCAAATGGTTAGAGTGAGTGCAATTGGAGGAGGCTTTGGACTGCCTGGTAAAGTAAGGTGCTGCTTTCTGCTTTTTAAAAATGGTTCTGGGTAGGTTTTGCAGTGTAGTTTTGGGCTGGGTGGTGGGATTATGTTTCTATGCTGTGATGGGTCTTGTGGGGCTTGTTTGCTTTTTGGGGGTTTCCCCCCATTTCCAATGGGTCTTAGGGGGATTGTTTGCGTTTTGGGTTCCATTTCCAATGGGTCTTGGGGGGTTTGTTTGCTTTTTGGTTTTCTCCCATTTCCGATTGGTCTTGGAGGGTTTGCTTTTTGGGTCCCCCCCATTTCCGATGGGTCTTGCACGGTTTGCTTGCTCTCTGCTTTGCTTTTTTTTTTCATTTCTGATGGGTCTTGTACAGTTTGCTTGTTTTCTGCTTTGCTTTTTTGCATTTCTGATGAGTCTTGCACAGTTTGCCTGCTTTCTGCTTTACTTTTTTGCATATCAAATGGGTCTTGCACAGTTTGCTTGCTTTCTGCTTTGCTTTTTTGCATTTCCAATGGGTCTTGCATGGTTTGCTTGCTTTTCTTCCCCCCCCCCTTCAGCCAGAACAGATTAAAAGCATTTCCAATGGGTCTTGTCTTGCAGTTTGTTTGGTTTTTTTGTGTGTGATTTTTTTTTCTTCGGCCGGAACAGACTAATTGCATTTCAATGCATTCCTACGGGAAACAGTGCTTCAACTTACGACCATCTTCAGGAACTGATGAAGTTTGTAAGTCAATGCACCACTGTACCGGTAGGCCCTACTGATTTTGTTACCCCTCTTTCTGCTGGTATGAGACACAGTGGATGAAGCTGGGAAGTGATGGTACAGTGAGTGAGAGATTCATGTGTTTCCAATGCTGGGGAGAGAAGGTCCTGGATGCTATTATTGGTAAGTTTCTCCCATCACATAATGGCCCTTATCCAAGGGTTCCAATGGAGGCTTTCCTTGTGCTCTGTCTCTATGCAACTGGTATGAGAGACTGGAAGACATTCATCATTTCCTTTTTTGTTCCAGCTCCTATAATTGTGTCACTTGCCATACAGACTGGCCTTGAGCATGCTGTCTATTTGAAAACAGGTCCAATACGTTACTGCATTTACCAATACCTTACAGCCATTTCAGTATTTCCAATGATTTCTTGCCATTCTTTACCTCACTGACAATCTCAGTGACTCAATTCACAGCATGTAGGAACATCAATAGATCCTCTTTAAATATATATTAAATGCACTGTATAGCAACTGGCTCCAACACCTACAGGTAGCACTACCAAGTTTGGCTTATCCGTTTTAAAACATGTGAGAGAAACTGGTACTAAAAACACACATGCCCAATGGATAGTTCTGAAGCATGGCAAAGGGGTTGTGGGTAAAAAAAATGAAACCATGCCAGGGGTACAAACAAATAAGGACAAGGTGCAAGGAGGAAATGCTTCTTCCCCTATATGGAAACCTAGCACAGCACAGAGAAGTTGGGTCTTATAGTCTAGAACCATACCTGATAGATTCTTCCATTTCTTTCAGTGACTTCTCTGCTTCTTCAAATTGCTCCCTGGCTTTCTGAGCAGCTGGAAGAGACATAGGGAAATCAATCTGGCTAAAAATAGAAACAAAAATGACAATTCACACTAAATGTATCTGCAGAGCTTCCTTCTACACAGCAGAAGCCCAGCAAAGTCATAGACTCAAGTGTGAAATGGTAAGAGAGTGACCAACCCCATAAGGCTACAGGGCACAAGAAGTTGGGAATGAAGACTATGAAGCACCACTGTAAGAATCTGCAAAAATAAATATAAGACTATTAAAACCCCTAATCCAAATGACCATATCCACTTTCCGTTCTTTCTTTTGATTTCATTATTCTTGAGCTAAGAAAAAGCATTTCTTGACATTAAAAGCAGTTTGACCTTGTACCCAGTCCTGCAAGGAAGAGTGTTATTCATCACATTTCACAGCACAAACCCGAGGCTGAAAACACAGCTTAACCACCTCTCCTAGCAAGTAAGTGCCACTGTGCTGCACCCCTTTGGGAAGTCCTTCTTCTCTTCATCTACAGCAGACTTTTCTAACTGGGTGCTCAGATTATAGTTCACATCAGTCCCAGGAAGCACAGTCAACTATGAAACATGATCACGCCCTTAGCCCAAAATATCAAATGGTCACCTGGTTGGGGAAGACTGACCTAGAGCATGTGGAAAGAGAAATTTTGTTTGCTTGTGTTCCACAAAGAGAATTCATATTTCGCTTTAGAGACTAGAAGCTGCTTTTAAGTGTTTAAAGGTAAAGACAACAAGAGAGGAAAAGACCGAGCAAAGAAGAGCAATTCCCTCTCTTCACAATACTGGGCCTTATTCAAAGGAGGCTGTGGGGTAGGCAAGGGGAGAAACAAGAAACAATGCCTCTGCTGCTGAATATTGGCTTATTAATGGCTATCTAGAGCAGTGGTTCTTAACCTTTTTGAAAGAAACGCCCCCTTGAGCCATTGAGGAAGTTATCATCGCCCCCCTCCCCACGGTGATGATATCTTATTTGTTTGTTTGTTTTTTTGTTTGTTTTTTTTGTTTGTTTGTTTAAGACACTTAAATCCAATGACCCCTGAAAACAAAATTCAATTCCAAGAAAATGAAATGCCCCCCAAAAAGTAACATTTAATGATTTAGTTGCAAGCGAATTTTAAGACTCAAAAAGAAATATTAAAAGGGCATAAAAACAAACCGCAATGCAGGAACTAAAAATTTCAAGACGAAAACTCTGAAACTAAATTAAGATTGGAGGAAAATATATATTCATGCACACTGTAAAAAGGCTGCAGCCATCTTCACAGGTTTGGTTTGCTCCAGCGCCCCCCTACCGCCCCCTTCTGCTCCAGCGCCCCCTTGCTGCCCCTTTTCGTTCTACCGCCCCCCTGAAAAATAAAATCGCCCCCTGGGGGGCATTATCGCCCACGTTAAGAACCACTGATCTAGAGGGACCACTTCCTTCTGACTCTGGTCCAAGAGCCATCCACTGGCCAATCTCCATCCTCCCAGGATGCTTAGGAGCACCATAGTGGATGCCGCTTGCCAATGCCTTCGGCAGAGAGGAGAATGAGGCTAGGGAGCAGAAGCAAATGGGTCAGAGCTTTCCAAGCCAGGACACAGAAGAATCTGTGGTTGTGTGTTCTTTGTTCTAGTCTTACAAAGTTACCACTCAACAGTATTATTAACCTTCAAGTACTGATGTCAGAGGGATGTGGTGGCACTCTGGGTTAAACCGCAGAAGCCTCTGTGTTGCAAGGTCAGAAGACCAGCAGTCGTAAGATCGAATCCACGCAACTGAGTGAGCTCCTGTGACTTGTCCCAGCTCCTGCCAACCTAGCGGTTCGAAAGCATGCAAATGAGAGTAGATAAATAGGTACCACCATGCTGGTAATGGTGTTCCGTGTCTAGTTGCGCTGGCCATGTGACCATGAAAACTGTCTTCGGACAAACGCTGGCTCTATGACTTGGAAACGGAGATGAGCAAAGCGCCGTAGAGTCAGACATGACTGGACTAAATGTCAAGGGGAACCTTTACCAATGTCTACCTAGTCTGTCTCTTCTCTCTCACCTTCTCTTTGTTCAAAGGGAGGGCTTTTTTCTTTTTCTTTTGGTAAACAAGAATAAACTAAGCAGCACAAAAATACAACCTGTGAAGAGTCAAGTAAAACCAAGTAAAACGGCTGAAGTAAAAGGCTGCAGAATTTTTTTTAGAAAGAGTTTGCCTGATGCCAAGTGGTGTGTCTGTGTGTGAGACAGACAGACAGACAGACAGACAGACAGACAGACAGACAGACAGACAGACAGACAGACACAGGGCCAAAGATGAGTTTGTGGAACGGAAAATACAAATATAGTTTACCAATCCTTGGTTGAAAAGCAACGGTGGCTTGTCACATCCTTCACTTGTCCTGTAATCTCTTTAGCAAGACATGGGGCAAAGCTGGCCCAGTGTTCTCCAACGAGCACCTCTGTTAAGGATCTGGTTGTGCTGAATGCAAAGTTTCCTTGGCTCAACTAAAGAGACAACTACATGGACTTCAGCCAGTAGTGTGGCCACATATGAGGTGACTTCAGGGGATACGGCACCACCCCTATCATCCTTCAGGGGTGATAGGACTTGGTATGGTGAAAGTAGGGGGGAGAGGGGAGAAATCCATTCCTTCCTATGACAATGATTCCTTATTGTGGCCCTTTCTTTTACATGCTGTCAAGTCGACTGCAACTCATGGCAACCTCTTCCAGGGTTTTGTAGGGCCACAGTAAGAAGTGGTTTCCCAGGCCCTTCTTTGGGGAGGACATGAGTGTGTGCTTGCCTCTGGCTGGCTTTTCTCCTAGAGGTATGGTGGTGAGTCAGCCTCCTGACCTTTGGCTCTGTAAGCTGGGTGCTCTGACTCACACAGCTAGCCAGCCTGCTATCCTGGTCTCGACCATGACAACTGTGTCCTGTCAGTGGTGGTTTGTACTTAAAATGCAACCTTGTGACCTGGAGATCCCAAAAGGATAACAAACTGACAGAAAGGGTCTGAGAGAGGTCGAATATAAATTCTGCATGCTGATTTGAAAGACAGTAATTCCTTGAAGGTGCATTTCTCAGTTTTCTGCAGGTTCCAATTACGATGACAGTGTTCTCCCTGATGCAATCTCTTAAATGCTCTCATCCTTGTGTTTACCTCTCTTAACACAGGTCTTTGTTAAATGGGGACCCACTAAATTTGCTTCTGTCTAACAAGTATCGGAGATTTATTTTTATATATTGAGGGGGAAAATGCATCAAAGTGAAATACTGCTGACTACGGCTGTATTACTTTGTGCACCTAACAGCATCAACATGGCTCTCGTTTTGGAAAAAAAATGTTGTTTTCTTTCTCTAATGGGAAAAGGGCTTGGTGGAGTTGAATCCCTAACATGTGGCTAAGTTTTGCACTTGACCGCTTTACTATTATTTTTTCTAACTTTTCGGTTTGCAATAAAATACTTCGAACCACCACAGAAATTGCTTAGTCTTTCAACGTCTTGAATAGCTGCGTATCAGATTTGGGATAATGTGGATCATGTAATGATATGGCTTTTTGGAAGAACTCATCAAACATAATGTGAATCCAGGATACATCATCACCCTCTGCTGGGTGTCAAGGGAAGCAGCAGGGTAAGCAATCTTCATTTGGCTGTTAGCTAGTGAGTAAGAGGTAGCGAAGTCTCTCTAGTGCCAGACTTCAGAAGAAGTGAGACAGAACTCAGGGACTCATGACACAAGACCTGGAATGGTATAATGGGATCAGGGACAGAGATGACAGTCTGTTGAGCTCCAGTACAAAATCCAGATGATGGGGCCAAACTTTCAAGGTAGCAGACTGCAGGACTTCAGCACAGGGCAACAAAAAGGAACATGTCATTCCAATGAAGGTCTAGAGACACAAACAAAGGCCTATGGGGGTAACGACTGCAATAGCAGTAGGAGGCACCCCTGGAAGAAAGAGGAAGGGACTATTAGACCCATGGCATGGGAGATATAAAGGCTGTCTTGCTGCTAGAGGAGGAGGAGGGAGGTGAGAGGAAGAGAAGGAAGCCCCTGGACAAGTAGGAAAAATATGAGAAGCTGAATCAAGTGAAAAAGGATTAAAGTCAAGCAGCCTCAGAAGGGGGAAAGGGTGACTATCTAGAGGGACAGGTAGGGTCTGGGAGAAAGGAAGCAGATGTGAGAAGAGAAACACAGGCAGAAGATGATGTATGAGAAGAAGAATGAGATGATGACCGGGAGAACTGGTCATGGACTTATTGGGCAGAAGATTTCCCTGTCTGAAGAGCCAGAACCTCCAGGAGACTGCAACTATATTTATAAAGATGATCCTTGGAAGGGATATTAGTTTAATTGAAGGTCCCCAAGGGAGGAGAGAAATACAAAAACTCTGGGGCTCCTATAGTCCTTCATATTGGAGGGAGAGAGATCTGAAGAGGGAAGGAAGATGGGAAAACCAGGTCTTGCCCCAAGTCAACACAGGTGAAAGAAGGGAAGAAAGCGGAGACATCAAACCCCAGGAAATGAGATTAGTCTGGTACTCAGTCAGAAGTCTGTCTTTCTAGCTGTTCCACCTTGTGGACATACTGTCCCCCTCCTCGTATGAGCAGGTAGAAGAGAAGGTAATTCAAGCCTCAGAATTTTTCCAACTTTTACTTCCCAAGGACCGGTGGAGGGAACCAAACGCTTTACAGATATGGGATTTCTCCTGTGAAACAAACAGGGGGATAAGAGAGTGTGTTGAAAGTGATAAGTGACAGTGTCAGTGGTGATAAGTGGCACAAAAACAAGTGGACTGAGTTTAAACTCTGTTGTAGTTCCTTCCTTCCTTGGTTTAATAAACCCTATTTCATTTTAACCTATTTGACTGACATGTATTTATTCTGAAATAGAGGAGGCTCACATACTACCGGGTGGGGTGGAGGGTTAAAAATGGAAATACTGAAACTTTTGAAGAATAAAAAACATACAGGAGACCAGAACAATGACATCAATTTCTTTCCTAAACATATCATCTTTCTCTACAATAAGGTTCACATAAAGGTTCAAATAAAGGTAGTATAATGATGGGCATGTTACACTTACAAGTAGAGATGGGGGTATTTGTATACGTATACGATATCCCCGCGCAGGTGGAGATAATGAGGGTCCAGCCCCATAGGGCTGGATGGTCCACTCACCGATGCGCTAATGCCGCGGGGTCTGTGCTCCCTTCCTATCATGCCGGAGATCGCGATTGCCAAGCCACTCCTGGCAGGAGGCGGGACGACAAGCCTCTCTGCCAGGTCGAAGAGTGGAACTGGTGATCGCGATCTCATTCACGATAGGAAGGGAGCACAGACCCCGCAGCATTAGAACATTGGTGAGTGCAGCATTAGTGCATCATTATCTCCACCTATGCTAGGGTATTCGTAGTCATATGCTAATACCCACATCTCTACTTACAAGCAGTAGACTTTATAGTTAAGCAGATATTAACAAATTGTCCAGGATGTTTAAGATGAAGTTTACCCACATGAGCCCCTTTCTCTGTGTGTGGCAGAAAGGAGGTTTAAATTTAACAATTAAACACCAGACTGAACAATATGATCCGTAGGGGCACTTTTCAGTAATAGGACTGCAGCACTTAACTGAATGTTTGTGTAGATTAAACAACTGAAAATCTTTTGATGAATGAAAGACACCTTCAATTAACTGGCTGGGAATCTAGGTATCATTTTAGGGACAAGCTTCTTTTTCACACAGAAGGGAGTGCCCCTAAGATAAGGGTTGGTGTGATATATTCATATGCTGGCCCCCCCAAAAAGAGAAGAAAATGCTGTTTCTTCCTTCAGAATTTATATAAATAACCTACCTGTTCATATAACACATATAAGTATATAATTGGGTGGTAGTCCTAGTACGACACTGTATAAACAAATGAACTCTTTTAAAACACATGAACACAGTACAGTGGTGCCCCGCATAACGACGATAATCCGTTCTGGAAAAATCATCGCTATGTGGATTCGTCGCTATACGGAACAAAAAAGCCCATAGGAAGGCATTAAAACACGTTTAATGCGTTCCTATGGGCTGTAAACTCACCGTTATGCGAAAATCCTCCATACGGCTGCCATTTTCGCTGCCCAGTAAGCTTGGAATGGGCGCGAAAACACAGCAGGTGGCCATTTTAGAACCACTGATCAGCTGTTCCAAAAACATTGCTATGAAAAAATCGGTAAGCGAAACAGCTTACCAATCATCGCAAAGCGATTTTTACTACCTAAATCATCGCAATGTGATCGCTTTTGCGATCGCAAAAAAGCCATCGCTATGCAGATTCGCCGTTAAATGGGGCGCCCATTATGTGGGGCACCACTGTATTTGGGGAAGACAGTGCACTCATCATATATTTTCTAATAAAGATGAAGAGAATAAAGTTGGGTGTCTATCACAGTGGTCCCCAACCTTTTCTGAACCTCAGACTGGTTTGGGGACCCCTGCTCTAGCACATGCAAGTGAAATCACTGAATTTTGTGGGTTAGCTGCAAATGAAGATATTCGCGGGGGGTGCACTTGCACGGATCGGTGGGGCACACTCACAGGTGGGCAGCTCGTGCGTGTGGGGTGCATGGGAGAGTGGGTGGGTGGGAGATCTGTCTCCGCAGCCCGGTGCCAGTCTGTGACCATGGCAGAACAGCGCCGTGAACCGGGGGGTTGGGGACCCCTGCTCTAGTATATGCAAGTGAAATCACTGAATTTTTTGGGTTAGCCGCAAATAAAGACATTCTGATTTAATTCCATTCAGATGGATAAGTAACTAATTCAGTTCTCTCTTATGGAGAAAAATATAATCATGTTACACTGCTGATTTGCTTACGTAATGAGCAATTAATAATGCTGGGATATTGTATTCTAGTATTAAGCATAACAGAAAAACCTTCAACACGTATTGACAGCTGGAACACAGGAGGGGAGAGAAATCAGGAATGGAAAACCTATTAATCCAGGCTTATTACTTGAATGGATGAAAAAGGGAAGAAATTATATAACTGCGCATACACAAACATATTTTAAATACATATATCATCTATTACATTAACACACTCTGTTGGATTCTTCCACTCCACTAGAGCAAAAATCTACTGCAGTGCCTGGATACTGGAGGCCATTGCTCTCTACACTGCATCTGTCTTTATGGCGCCATTCTGTTAAAATATTTTGCCTTTCAAGGTGAAGATTACAACAGAAAGCAGTTTCTGAGATGCTCTCATGTGTATTGCATAGGAACATGCAGTACAGAATATGGAGGCACTCTATAATGACCAGGAATATTGTCTTGGTTTGGGCTTAACAGCTGAAAAACAGTAGTAAGTTGCAAGTAGAGTGGGCCCATTTAAAAAATGTAATTTGCATAGGTATTGACTCATCAAATCTCCACTGAGTCAACAGGCCTAGTTTACACCTGCCACTTGTTGTATGTCCCCAAGTCTTTCAGGGGGAGGGAGGTGTCAAAAAGTTCTCTGTTCAGCTATAGCATCCTACGCCAGCTGGAGCTTGCAGGTCTTCTGTTGGTGGCTTTGGCTGAGCCCACTCTAGAGCCTCTACCCAGGTTTTCCCTTCTTCCTCATCCTTCACCCCAGTGCTCCATTATCTTCAATTCCTCCTCCTCTCCAGTCTCCTCACCTGCCTTTATACCTGTTCATTCCCTCTCCTCCTTTTTACACTCTTCCAGCCACTGTGTCTGCCCCTAGGCCCCTTTATCCTTAATGGTTCCTTTGCCTTTTGAACTCTCAGAACAGGCTCATCTCCAGATCCTCAAGTCTTCCACTTTCACAGGTGATCCAGGTGTGTGTGGGTACCTGTGCCACAGGTAAAATGGCCTCAGGAGAGACTATCCAGGGATCCACTGGTGTGGGAGACATGGGGGTTCGTCCATGAATGGGTCCTCTCCCCAAACTTACCACTGGATTTCTTAGCTTATTAGGCCATCTGATATGCCATGTACCTTTGCATGTCAGATATAGGCAGACCAAAATTTGAAACGTCCTGGATCAACAAACTGTAACTTCCTGTTACATCCAAATGAGGAAACTACAGCCACAATGGATCAGTGATAAACAAGAAGAAAAAAATATATCAATATTTACAGCCATGGTCTGAAGCCGATTTCAGATTCTTGTTATCATAGGTCTCTAATTCGGACGTGAGAGCAAGTGATGGTTAATCAAACCAGGTAGGCTTCTATGACAATGGGCTGAGAAGTAGGACTGAAAAGACCCTGTGTAGGGGCACACATTTCTTGCTTATCTTTGCATATAACATAAATTATCATGTCTGAAGACGGCTCATGTTTTCATTCTTCTCGTCCATCAAGCTATTGATACATTGTCTAGATGGCAAATGGTCTTATAGTACCCTAGTTCTTCCTGCCTAGACACAGGTAAAATGTAAAGATAATACGGGTTTTAATTCAAAGTATTGCTGAGGCCAGCAATGTAATACCATACACATCATTTTTTGTTAAATCTTTAATGTGGATGCTTGTGGTCTTCTATTTCAGTCCAAAAGTTCAACAGCAACAACACGAATATATAAACAATGGCTGAAATCCTTTTGCATAACGTAGTAACTCACACTAGAGTAGGCCCATTTGAATCAAAGAAACTTAAGTTGATTCATCAAATCCCCACAGATCTACTGGTCTACTCTAGTGCGGTCTATTATCGTAAGCAACATTTATGATTTTTTAAAGAAAGGCTAAGCCAACTGTCAGCTATGGTTCTGAGGTTCTGATTCTGACTACCTTCCTCAAATATACTAGTGTTCCCTTTTGCATGGTTGGAATTACTGAAAAACAGAATAAACCAGTTTCAAAAGCACAAATGTAGGTTTTTATGTTTTGACTTTGAACTGCTGCCAAGGAGAAACCCACAAATACAGCCAATCTCTTTAGGCTGTATGAGCTACTCTGAACAGCCGGTCTTTCCTACCAAATGCCTTTCACTTCCTGGACATTAGCGACCTGAGAAATTATGTGATCTGCTTAGCAGTACTAATGGAAGTGATCTATTCAGGTGGCACATCTTCCCAGAACACAAAGTGCAGACCTGCTTTGGGCTTCTCAATTCCTTTTATTACAGCTATAAAATAGCTTTTAGCTGTATCTGGTACATTTTGACAAACTCCTTTCTCAGGCATGGATATTGATGCTGCTAGGGGCTCTGTGGAAATCAGATATTCTTTGGAATAAATAAATAAATAAAATATCCGTGGTTCCTTGGGCTATTGATTCCTTTAAGTACCACCCCAGAATTGACAGTCAACCAAATCCTTAACAATCTTGCCTTTCCATGCATACAGGAAAAGTTGGCCCAGGGGGAAATCCCAGCTGGCAGATTAGTCCAAGTACGAGGATAAAAGCCGTTCTGTAGCTCTTCAAGTCACTATGGGTTAAATGCGAATGCGAGTATCAATTCTAGTCAGAGAGAGGGACTTGGGAAGCCACTGAAACTCAGAAGAAAGATTAAGAATGGCCATGCTGTAGCTATATGAAGCTACAGTGGTGCCTCGCAAGACGAAAGTAATTCATTCAGCGAGTAGCACTTTCTTGCAAAATTTTTGTCTTGCGAAAAGCGGTTTCCCATAGGAATGCATTGCAATGCATTCCTATGGGAACCTCGCAAGATGAATGAATTAATTTCATCTTGTGAGGCATTGGTCTTGCCGAAAAAAAATGTTTTGCCAAGCATGGCCATAGAAGAAGCCGTCTTGTGAGGCACCACAGTGATCGCAAAAAACATTCGTCTTGCAGGTTTTTCGTCCCGCAAGGCGTTCGTCTCGCGAGGTGCCACTGTAGTTGTTATATTGGTCTGGAGGCAACTGTGAGGAACACTTAGCACACCACACACACATATCCCACAGTAAGAGCTATATTTCGATCTTAGGTAAAATCAAACACTTCTTCATCCTTTCCATGGAAATGACTCAACTTTCCTCCCTTAATTGTCTCTCTCACTATGAAGAGGGGGAAAAGCAGAGCTAATACATCAATTTAACATTTTTATTCCATTTTTATAGCCTCAAGGCTATGGCAGAAATTAATAAAAAAAAGTCTAGCTGATTAACACAGCATAAGCAGAAGAAAAAACACCTCCAGTGCAGGTGGCAAGATCAGTCAACTATTTCTGGGAACAAATGGTTTCCCAAATCTCCAAAAAGACCAAGAAGAGGAAGCTACGTGGGACCTCTGGCCTGGCCCCAATTCACCACAGGTAAAAGCATGTTAAGTATGGACTGGTCTGAAGCCTGATGTTGCAAGCCACCAACCTGAAGCTGGCAGGTAGATCAGAAGGGCACACGGGGGTCACAACCTTCATTCAGTTCTCACTGCCTTAATGTTTACAGTGACCCAACCTCCTCCCCTCCAAAGCCCCATCTTTCTCAAATCATCCTAAAAGCAATGCTAACCACCAATGTTCTTCCCTATTCCATCAAATACTTCGTCTCCTCAACCCCAACCCCAAGATTTTGCAGAGAAAAAGCCCCTAATACATAGACTCTTACCCTCCCATTTCACTGGAGGATCTCCCTTCAGAATACCAGCCCTTGGCTGTGACCCTCTGTGCTCTGGTGCCAACCCATGGCCAATAGCCTTCCAAACAAGCCCAGTATTCAAGGAAGGAGCTGACCCTCAGTAAACAAATTCAATCCTTAGCTAATCAAGCTTTGTTGTTCTCATATTTTGCTCTTTCCAACAGCAATGCTGGCATCCTGAAAGACACTGGTTGGCAACACATTCAGTCAGGGAGCAGTTGTTACTGCTGCGACACTAGTGCCCTCCAGAAAGCAGGGACCTTCTGCAAGTTAGGTCATATACAGGAACAGCAATCCTAGTCCAGCAATTTGCAGGAGAATGGCAGAGGCGTGAAAGACAGGAGCAACAAATGAAAACAGCAATGGTAATACAGGATTTGTCAGACTGAAAGGAGGTCCCAACCCTACTGTGTCATCCCCTATATCCCAAATATCTAATCTTTCTCTAACAGTTCACAACAACTGTGAAGGAGGGGGGAAAAAGAGAACTGCACAAAGAAAGTAGGCAAATTAACTACACACAGAGACATTGAATACATACGAAGGCACCTGGAAAAGCCCTTGGTTAAGCTTCAAAGTTTGAAAGAACTTTGAGCTCACAATCCATATGAGTTTTCTTTTAGCCTCTCTCTACACCAGTGGTTCCCAACTTGGGACCCTAGATGCTCTTGGAATAAAACTCCCAGAAGCCTTCACTACTAGCTGGTCAGTGTTACATAACAGCACTGATGTTACCTGTCTATCATGGGTTTGGAGGGAAAGTTCCATCCTATGGGGAGTGGAAGGCGGGACATCAGGAGGAGGGGCTGTACTGTATAAATATGTGATGCCTGTGTGGTGAGAGAGAGATGCTGGGAGACACTGGGTTGTGACGAAGCAGCAGCTGGGAAGAAGAAGCTGTTGTGGGAGTCTGTGTGTCAGACAGGGTACTACTGTGTGTCAGAGTACCAACCTGATAGGTTCAGGTGTCTGTTGGTTAGCCAGAACTGATAGGTTCAGGGTCTGTGCTTTAAGTTAAGGGTTCTGGGTGAACCAAACTGTATGCTTGTATGAGTGAGAATAAGCCACGTTACTTTATTTATTCACCTGATTGTTTTATTTTTCCATGTGTGTGTTTAAATAAACCTTATTCTTTTTATTGTTTAAAAATCCATCCCTGGTCTGTGTGACTTCTTAAAGGGAATGGGTTGGTGGCAGCTTAGTGTAACTGTGTGACATATCCCAGTAGGTCTGGGTTTGTCACATTGATTGGTGTCCAGCGTGTGGGATACGACTGGTCCAGTTGTCCAGTGGTCCAGCAAAGCCTTGGCAAGTGTGCCCAGAGCAGGGGGGTCTAGTCAGGGACAGTCTGAGGCGCGTAGGTAATCTTCTAGGTGTACCTCACGGGGAGGTGCGCTAGTAGAAGAACGTGCCAACTGGGGAGACTTAGATTAAGGTGCTCTGAGGCAGCCTAGTTTTGGCGGGAAAAAGCTGAGGCAAAACTGCGTAGTAACAGTGAGCTAGCTTGCCAGCTGAGAGGCCCAGCAGAGGGGGGTAGGCTCTGACTTGATACTGTTGCAAGTTAGTGCTGAAGAACAGCAGCAATCTCTAGGGAGAGCTGGTTCTGAGGCAAAAAGGAAAAAAGTGGTCGTTTTATTCTGAGGCTTGACTTTTTAAAGCAGCCTGTTCTGAGGGGGGATTATGCCCTTGACTCGAAGCCAGATGGCCGAAATGAGTGAAGTAAAAGACCCCCAGATTGACCAAGGTTCTGAGGATGAATTTGGCTCAGTGCAAGGTGATAGCACAGGAGAGCAGAACCCAGAACTTAGAAAATTGCTCATAGCCCAACAGCATGAACTGAGGATGAGGCAATTTGAAATGGAGGAAAGGGAAAGAGAAGAAAGATTGGAGAGAGAGAAAATGGCGTTTGAGAGGGAGAGGGAGAGAGAGAAAATTGCTCTGGAAAAAGAAAGAATGGCGTTTGAATTAAGAAAATTGGAACTGATGAACCAGAACAATAATAACAATAGGGATTCTGAGGGAGGCCAACTGTCTAAAGCTGACCTGAAGAAATTCCCTGTGTACCACAAGGGAGATTGTCCTGAGGTGTTCTTTTCCTTAGTGGAAAGAGCGTTTGTGGACTTCTCAGTGAGGGAAACTGAGAAGATGACCATCATGCGATCTTTAATCAGTGGTAGCCTGGCTGAGGTTTATGCCGAGATGCCTGAGGAACTGATGAAAGATTTTGCAGAATTTAAAAAACTGGTGTTTGCCAGACATGGGATAAATGCAGAGCAGCTGAGACAAAGATTCAGGTCCCTCACCAAAAAACCAGAACAGACTTTTACCCAAGTGGGGGCCCAATTGGTGAGGCTGCTTGAGAAATGGCTATCGCAGGAAGGGACAGAGACCTATGAGCAGCTTAAAGATTTGATAGCGCTGGAACAGTTCTATTCAGTCCTGCATGGGGAATTGAAATTCCAGGTGAGGGAAAGGAAACCGAAATCTGTGGCAGCAGCCGCAGAGATCGCAGATTTTATTTCCCAAATAAGAAAGCCCTTGGGTGAGGGGAAATCTGTAGGTAAACCCAAAGAAACCTACAGCAAGTACTCTCAGGGACCAGGGAAAAGCCAGCAAGGGGGAGGGGCCCATGGTGAAGGGAAGCCCTCAGACATGAAACTAAGACCTCAGATTTTGGAGGGAAAACCAAAACAAGATGAGAGAGAATCAAAATACACCAGAAAATGTTATTTCTGTCAGGGAAAGGGTCATCTAATCTCAGAATGTGAGAAATTAAAGCAGCTAAAAGGAATGGTGCCTCAGAATTCTAGTGGGACCAAGCCAAAAGCTGTGTTCTGTGTCCAGAAAGAGCAAGGCTCAGTGTCACAGAGGGAGCCTGTTGCCATGGCTACTCAGTCTGGAACAGCTACCTCTGCTGATCAGGCTGAGGAAAATGGTCCTCTTGTGGAGGTAAAACGCTGCTTGCTGATAAAAACAGATTCTCAGTTGTTTGAGACAGCAGGGGTGGACGTAGGAATACTTGACCGTCAGTATAGGGGGCTGCGGGACACTTGTTCCCAGGTAACCCTGTGCCATCCAGATATTATTCCTAGGGAGTTTATAATCCCAAATGAGAGCATGAAGGTGGCAGGGATTGAGGGGCAGGTAATCTCTCTGCCAGTCGCGGAGGTACCTGTCAACTTTCAAGGCTGGAGGGGAGTTTGGAGGCTAGCGATTTCATCGACTCTGCCAGCAGCCGTGCTCGTGGGAAATGACCTGGCTGAACATGTGAAAAGGGTGCTAGTGATTACACGCTCACAAGCCACCACAGGGACAGTTCAGGGGGGTAATGATGAGCCAGAGACGGAAGCAGAGGGGAGTTCAGAAGCTGTGGTGGAAACCTTAACCACAGACAGCAGATTTGGACAGGAGCAAAAGGCAGACGCCACTCTCCAAAAGTGTTTTGAACAGGTGACTGATGCCCAGCTAACACCTGAAACCCCAGTGAGATTTCTGGAGAAAAAGGGGATTTTATATAGAGAGACCCTGAGGAATATCTCAAAAGGGGGAGATGGAATCAGAAGTCAGCTGGTGGTACCTGAAAAGTATCGCCCCATGATCTTACAAAGGGGTCACTCTGACATGTTTGCTGCACACTTAGGGGTGAAAGGGCCCCTTGATTTGATCAAACAAAATTGGGAGCAGATCACCCAGGATGACCCACAAGACGTTGTGACTTACATAGACACCTTGATGAATGACCTAAGGAGAAATCTAGAGCTGGCAGCAGAAAACCTGCAAGCTCAGAAGGTCAGACAGAAAACATGGTATGACCACAAAGCTAGAGAGAGACACTTTGACCCAGGGGAGGAAGTGCTTTGGCTTAGGCCCTGCAGAGAGAATAAACTGCAGCTCAAATGGGCAGGACCATATAGGGTCATTTCCAAGATGTCAGACCTGAACTACCTAATAGAGCAGGAGGAGAACCAAGCAAGGAGGGTGGTTCATGTGAATGCCCTAAAACCCTACTACAGAGGGGAACAGAGGGTTTTATTCGCGATAAAAGCAGCTGAGAGTGAGGAAGCGGAATTACCCTTCTGGGAGGGTAGAGGGGAAGTAAAATACAACCCAGAGGAGGTAAAGATCAGTCCTGCACTCACCCAAGACCAGCAGCAAGAACTAAAAATGCTGCTTAGTAAATATCACCAGGTGTTTTCCAACAAGCCGGGGATAGTGAAGGGAGTGATGCATCGGATCCACACAGGGGATGCACCCCCGCAGGCAGTATCCCCATACCGAGTAACGGGACCCTATAGGGACAAGGTGCGGAAGGAGCTGGACGAAATGCTGAGGGAGAACATAATCGTCCCCTCTTCTAGTCCTTGGTCCTCTCCGATAGTCCTTGTGGACAAGCCTGATGGGAGCATTAGGTTTTGTGTTGATTACAGGAAATTAAACCGTGTAACCACTCCTGATGCCTACCCAATGCCCAGGCTAGACAACCTGATTGAAACCATAGGGGGTTGTCGGTTCATCTCATCATTGGACCTGGTAAAGGGATATTGGCAATTAAGAATTGATCCCAGGGATCAAGAAAAGACTGCCTTTTGCAGCCCTTTTGGTCTCTATGAGTTTCGAGTCCTGAGCTTTGGTCTCAGAAATGCACCAGCCACATTCCAAAGGCTGATGGACCAGACCTTGGCAGGGCTCAGTGACTTTACAGTGGCCTACATTGACGACATAGGGATCTTCAGTAATACCTGGGAAGATCACCTGATACACCTGGAGTTAGTGCTGCAGAGGTTAAGTGCAGCAGGGCTAACAGTAAAGGCCAGCAAGTGTCAGCTGGGTAGCCCAGAAATAAAATACTTGGGTCACATGGTAGGGGGAGGAGTGATAAAACCCCTGGAGGCCAAAATAGAAGCTGTTCGTGATTGGCCTAGACCCAACACCAAGAAAAAGGTCAAATCATTTCTTGGGTTGGTGGGCTACTACAGAAAGTTCATCCCGAGGTTTAGCGAGATTGCGGCTCCGCTGACCGATCTGACGAGGAAGAAGGCTGATGACCGCATCCCGTGGACCAGCGACTGTGAGGCGGCGTTCCAGAGGTTAAAGGAGGCGTTAATCAACTATCCTGTCCTGCGTGCTCCAGACTTCGACCGGGAGTTCATCATCTACACCGATGCGTCTAACAGCGGGGTAGGAGCAGTTCTGTGCCAGGAGGATGAGAATGGTGACCAGCATCCAGTGTCCTACCTGAGTAGGAAACTTCAAAAAGGTGAGAGACATTTGGCAACCGTGGAGAAGGAGTGTTTGGCCATAGTCTACGCGATCCAGAAGGCCAAGCCTTACATCTGGGGAAGACATTTTATTCTGTGCACTGACCATTCACCATTGCAATGGTTAAAGACAATGAAAACCCACAATAGCAAACTTATGAGGTGGGCTTTAAACCTACAGGACTATGACTTTGAAGTGAAGGTGGTCAGAGGGTCAGTGAACTGTGTTGCTGACGCCTTATCAAGAAGACCTGAAGAATGAAGACGGCGAAAGAACATGGACTATGTGTATATAATGATGACAAAAAGTAAAATGTACCTGTTTTTGAATTGGTTTGTATGAATAAAGGTAAATTGATGTAATGTATATGGTAAATGTTTAAATGCATAATTGCTATGGTTAACTTAGAGTGTAAGGATAAGTAAGTATTATATGGTATGTATAACTGTTGTTGTATGTTTTATACAGGTTGTTTTTTGGTGAAAAGCACCTTAGCTTTCCCCCTACAAAACAACTTATAAAGAGGGGAGGTGTTACATAACAGCACTGATGTTACCTGTCTATCATGGGTTTGGAGGGAAAGTTCCATCCTATGGGGAGTGGAAGGCGGGACATCAGGAGGAGGGGCTGTACTGTATAAATATGTGATGCCTGTGTGGTGAGAGAGAGATGCTGGGAGACACTGGGTTGTGACGAAGCAGCAGCTGGGAAGAAGAAGCTGTTGTGGGAGTCTGTGTGTCAGACAGGGTACTACTGTGTGTCAGAGTACCAACCTGATAGGTTCAGGTGTCTGTTGGTTAGCCAGAACTGATAGGTTCAGGGTCTGTGCTTTAAGTTAAGGGTTCTGGGTGAACCAAACTGTATGCTTGTATGAGTGAGAATAAGCCACGTTACTTTATTTATTCACCTGATTGTTTTATTTTTCCATGTGTGTGTTTAAATAAACCTTATTCTTTTTATTGTTTAAAAATCCATCCCTGGTCTGTGTGACTTCTTAAAGGGAATGGTTGGTGGCAGCTTAGTGTAACTGTGTGACATATCCCAGTAGGTCTGGGTTTGTCACAGTCAGAATTTCTGGGAGTTGCAGTCCAGGACCATCAAGGCTGGGAACTACTCGTCTACACTAAAGTTAATGAATTTTCACCCAAAGTGCTACCTGGCATGAGTATGCATTCACAGACCTTCTGGAAGGAACATGCAAGACACTTTGGCTGTAATTAGTACCACTGTGAAAACTGGTGTGTTGACATTTTCAACCCTGTGAGGTAGGACTGATTACAAAACACCCCTTATCTATATTCCACAGGAGTGGAATGCCACTGTCATAACCATTATTTACTTTCAAAATCCTGACTTGAATATGTGGTTCAAACTGACCTTTGACCTCTACCTACATGTGGAGAAGGTAGCTTGTTTTTCACTTTCCCATTTCAACATCTTGGAATCCTAAGACTGTCTGCCAGCACATTAGTGAGGCGAAGGCTAACTTTAAGTTTTTAATTCAGAAGACAAAGACCCTATGCAGAGAGATCAAAAATAGCCAGTTGCTGTCAAAGCAAAATGAACACATACAATCAATAAGGTCTACTTAATTTGTCAAATTAGCTTACTATCCAAGCAGCTAAAGAAAGGGATGAAAACACTTGGGGCTCAGCAGCTTATGGGATCTTCACCCTTGGCCAAACACATGGATACAAAGGACAATCTCCCTAACAAAAGGTACTTTTGTGGAAATTAGGCAGCTCCCAAAGACAGAAATTAAAACCCAGCAATCAATAACCTGAAGAACATGGTGCATCTTTCAGCTTATCCTTGCTAGTATCTACTTAGGTATATACTCTCATAGTGAGATGTGAAAGATGACAGATCACTTGGACAAGGTATAAACATGGCTATATCATCTATGGCTGCCTGGCCATGTGAGGGTATATTTCCTCTTCATAGACACGTCTAAGCTGTGGAGGTGGAGGCAGAATCATCGTATCTCAAGAAAGGCTAATGTGGAACACCCAACTAAGCAGTACTAACATTTCCCATGTAAAAAGCATTTGAAGAACACTGAGGTAGCCCTCTAGAGACACTAACACACTTGAAGATTTGTGAAAATGTAAGGGCAGAACTCTAAATAGGCATTAGCTTTGCAACTGTTCTGATATACCAGCCCTGTGTCCTCTTGGGTGCTTGTTTATGGTTCTTAAGCTCTCCCTCACACATACAGTCCCTTCGTCAATATTCTTGGTCTCAGTGTCTCAAACAAAAATCAATACATTAAAAAGGGAAAAAGCCATTTGACAGCTATGAGGTTGGCCAGACCAGCCCCACTTTAACGCACTCTGAACAGCAGGCCTTGCCAATCCCAGAGCATTACTCCCATCCCTTGGAATCTGGAGCTGCATAAACAGATGACAATGCCGTTCTCAAAGAGGCTCACTTAGGCATTGTGCCTTTCCAATGGCATACTAGGGAGGATACACTTATCTTGCACAAAGCCCCAGAAGCAGGCCAAGCCCTTGTTGACTGTTCATCTAGATAAGGACTCTGACCATGTGGTGGAAAGCAGCAGACACCGCAAACAAGGTCTGCTGCAAATCTGCTGAGTGGGAGACTCAAGGGCTGCTATTAAGGAAAAATATGTCTTCAAATGGCATTTTCAGTCATTGAGGGGGTATCTGAGGTCCCTTCAGGTGTTGCTTGACAGCATCTCCTATGAGCTCTGCCATTGGCTATGCTGGCTTGGCCTGATTAGAGCTCTGGTGCAATAATATCTGGAGGGCTATGCATTCCTCAGCTCTGTTTTAAGTCTATAAGCCCAAAGGAATTGCTGTCCAGTAGATAAACACCATCCATCAACAAGGCCCAGAAAGACAGCTAGGATATTCTGCAGTGCTCGAAGCAGAGGAGCCACAGTATATGACTTATTCCTGTGCCCACGCCACGGGACACCACAACAGACTGAAGACCAATGCCCAATATATGGCGTGGGGTGATTTGGGGCATAGTATCTTCTTTGTGAAACCAAACCAAAGTTGGACAGAAACAGATTCTGCTGGGTTGCTCACTAGACAAAGGGTAACAACACAGCCAAGGAGGAGGATCACAACAGTAACGGGAAGCCAGCAAAAGCCACATTGCTTCTTACCATGAGACACCATGATGAATATCTAGAATTGTGAGCTGTGGAGATTCGTGACAGAGTGAAACCAATGGCTTAACCCCAAACAGAACAGTTCGATTGCATCAACTGCTAGACACTGAGTCAATAGCTATGTAAGTCCCACAACTGAGTGAGTTTACTCTAGTTAGTACTTCTCAATAATTCAGCCTGGTGATTTGTACTGTGCAGTATCTCTCAGCTTGTTTTGCATCAAATTACGCAGGATGCCTATTTCTCATCCATGAAGCTCAAGGCAGCTTCTCAATAGGTTGGAACTATTCCTCTCACCACAGGGAAAAGAAAGAGCGCAGAACCCCAGCTACTGCACACACAGAGAGATCTGAGTTACCTCAAGTGAATTAGAATAGATAGCAAAAGGACCAAGGGTTCATCAGGCCCCACTCTAGATAAGGTGTATTGGATCAATCACTTCTTTCACAAAATCAGTCATCTACAACAGTGGTCCCCAACCTTGGGCCACCAGATGTTCTTGGACTTCAACTCCCAGAAATTCTGGCCAGCAGAGGTGGTGGTGAAGGCTTCTGGGAGTTGTAGTCCAAGAACATCTGGAAGCCGAAGGTTGGGGACCACTGATCTACAACATTACAGCCAAGTTTCCACTTTCTCTATAACCATTTCCTGCCTGGAATCATGACAGGGCCTGAATTCAAGCCAACAGTTGGATCTTTAGCCTTCAGTAGAGCAACTTATACCTAAAGACAGGAGGCAGCTCCTTGCAGCTATGGAATCAGATGTAATTAAGGACCACCACCACCACCACCACCCCAACCACAGTTAAGTTACTGGACAGTTTCCACCCAAGGGTGGGGAATTATCTAAGCAGCTTTGCTTTGTTTAGAATCTGCTCAGAGAAAATGAAGAGGCCTATCTCCCAACAGAAGTTTCTCTTTTCAACCATGTGCTAAAACAGCAGCTGATCTCCTCTTAAATAGCTTTTGTTTTGTAGCCTGATAGTGGATTTCATTTTGCTTTAAGCTCATAAGCTTCTTTATAACATTTATCTGAATAGGAAGAAAGAAATGGTTACTGAGGTTTTACCACTGATGGCTGATCTCCAAGAGGAGGGTGAGGCTTCTAAACATCCCAAACCCCTAAATATCTTCTATTGAAGAGGCCAGCAAATACAGGTTATATTTAAAGAGGCAAAGAAAAAAAAAAGGATTGCCTCGGAATGTACAGTGGGGTCTCTACTTAAGAACGTCCCTACTTAAGAACAATTCCATTTAAGAACAGCTCCATTTGCTAAATTTTGCTTCTACTTGAGAACAAAAATCCAAGATAAGAACAGGAAAAAAAAACTTTCCTGCTCTTTTTTTAACCTTAGGTCATCTTAGGTTAAAAAAAGTTCTCCCCCTAGTGGTAGAGTACGTATTAACCAGCTTTGCATTAGTTCCTATGGGAACTAATGCTTCAATGTACGAACGCACCTCTACATAACAAAAAAACAGCCAGAACAGATTAATTGGTTTTCAGTCCATTGCTTCAAAATTAGCTTCGTCAGAAGTGCTTTTAACACTGTTCCCTGACCTAAGGGGGAAAAAAGAAAAAATATCCCCCTCTAGTGGTAGAAGGCGGAATAGCAGCTTCCCATTAGTTTCTATGGACGGAAAAGAGCAGATACAGATTAAATGGTTTTCAATGCATTCCTATGGGAAATGCAGATTCTACATAAGAACTTTTCCACTTGAGAACCACCTTCCAATACAGATTAAGTTCTTAAGTAGAGACCCCACTGTATTCACAAAAGAAAGAATTTCTGTAACAGGACAGAAGTCAAAAGCTTAGAAAGGGCAGGACTTCAGTTACGTACAAAGTCACAAGTTCTAATACCAAGTTTGGATTTAGGAGTACAGAAAAGGGTTAGAATAGTTATGTGTATGGAAATGTGTTTTTCAGTCATCCCACCTTTTAACTTTGAGGTCCAAAATTTCTAGTCCTCACAGCAATAAAAAATTTGCTGAAAAGTGTGCACGAGATGCCTGCTGAAATCTCAGAAGCAGGAAATGAGGTTGTAAGTGACATTTCAATGCTTTTCCCCCTCCCCATTATTAAAAAAGCCAGATGTATACAAAACAGCACAAAGTACAGACTTCTTCAAGGAAGGAAATGTTTGCCCAATTTTTTCCAGTTACAGGATTCATCTGTCCTTGTTGCAGAATCTGTTTGGGTGTATAATTGTCATCGACATAGCTTGGGATACACAGAAACCTGGCCAGGGTTTGCAAAGCTTTAGAAAGCAAATCAGAGTTGTCTGTTTTTCCTATAGTGCTTTGCTGACAGGAAACTGTACAGAATACAAAGACACTCAAGCGGACTGCTGCACTTGGTAATTTTTAGGTAAAGGTAAATGTTCCCCTTGACAATTTTTGTCCAGTGGTGTTCGACTCTAGGGGGTGGTGCTCATCCCCGTTTCCAAGCCATAGAGCCAGAGTTTTGTCCGAAGACAATCTTCCATGGTCACATGGCCAGTGCAACTTAGACACGGAACGCTGTTACCTTCCCACCGAGGTGGTCCCTATTTATCTACTTGCATTTGCATGCTTTCGAACCACTAGGTTGGCAGGAGCTGGGACAAGCGACGGGCGCTCACTCAGTCACGTGGATTTGATCTTACGACTGCTTGGTCTTTTGACCCTGCAGCACAGGCTTTTGTGGTTTAGCCCGCAGCGCCACCACGTCCCCTTGGTAATTTTTACTACATGCCAATTTTCTTTGATTTAAATTATCTCAGTTTTCTGTGTTCCCCAACATCAAGGCCATAATCGACCAGGAGACAGAGAAGCAGCAAAAAAGGGTGGGCTTATGGAAGAATTCCCAGCAAAGCAAAACAGGCCCACCTAGTGGGCAAGATTTGTTCAGCATAGGGCATTTTCATAAGGGCCCAGGAAGGCTTTTCTTCCCAGCTTTAGAAGGCATACCTCAAGTTACTTCTAATAGGAAGAACTGGGGAGGGGTAAAATGCAACCTATCAACATCATTCAAGTCTATGCCCCAACTACTGTTGCTGAAGAAGATAAAATAGAAACCTGTTATGCAAGTGTCCAAGAGGAAATGAATCACACACCAAAAAAGGACATGCTGATAATCATAGGGGACTGGAACAAAAGTAGGGAACAGAGCAGAACCAAATATTGTTGGAAAATTTGGCCCTAGGGGACAAAAATGAAGCAGGGGAATGACTCACGAGTTCTGTGAAATCAACCGTCTGTTTCTTGCAAATATATGTTTCAAGCAACCAAACAGACAGCTGTTCAGATGGTCAAGACAGAAATCTAATGGACTACATTGTTAGAAGCAGGACATGGAGAAACTGTCTTCTCTCTGCCAAAACATGACCAGGAGCAAATTGCGATACTGATAATGAATAATTAAAATCCAACATTAAAGATGGAAAAGAATCCTAAAATAATCATAGTGCCAAATAGAATTTAAACAACATTCCTGATGAATTTAAAAACCACACAGGGAACAGATTTGCATTACTAAACTCAACTGACGATGAACCAGAAGAACTGTGGATTGAAACCACAGATATTATTAGAGAAGAATGCAGAACTACAATTCTTGTAGTAAAAAAAGAAAAGAAAAGCCTGGATGGATGATGGAAGAAACACTTCAAACTGCAAAGGACAGGTGAGAAGCAAAAGTAAAATATGATATAAATAGGGTGAGAATCGTGAATACAGGTTTTCAGCTTTTGTCACAGAGACAAAGAGAACTATTACAATAATCAATGCAAAGAAATAGAGAACAAAAGAGGAAAAACAGGATATCTCAATCAGAAGATCCAAGAAATCAAAGGAAAATTTAAACCTACGTTAGGAATGCTGAGTGATCAACAGAAAATCACACTACCCGACTAGGAGAAAATAAAGAGAAGGTGGAAAAGAATACTGAAGACCTATACAGAAAATACAAAAGGACGACAGACTCTTTTGAAGAAGACTCTTAAGATAAAGAAACTGCAGTTCTAGAAAGTGAAGTGAAATCTGCTCTGAATGCAGTGGGAAAAAATAAATTCAATGGGGTAGATGAAATATCAATAGAACTACTTCAAGCCACAGAGACTGAAACTGTTAAAATTCAAACAAGAATATGCCAACAAATACAGAAAACAAAACCATGGCCCAAAGACTGGCAATGTTTAATATACATTACAGTCCCCAATAAACAAGATGCCAAGGAGTGCAGTAAGAACAGGAACCACCACTTTAATTTCCCATGCAAGCAAATTTTGTTGCTTAGGGTGTTGCAACTAAGGCTTTTACGTTACATAGAGCAAGAAATGCCTAATGTTCAAGCTGGATTGTGAAAAGGAAGAGACACTGGAGATCATACTGCAAGTATCTGCTGGTTACCAGAGTGCACCAAATAATTTAAGAAGATCAATCTATACTTTATAGACTACAGCAAAGCCTTTGACTGTGGATCATGAGAAACCATGGGCTATTCTGAAAGAAATGGGTGTCCCTCAGTACTTGATTGTCCTAATGCATAACCTGTACTATAGACAAGAATGATTTCCTATGGGTAAAAGTGTAAGAAAAGGGTGCATTTTATCCCCCTATCCATTCAATCTGTATGCAGAACATAACATACAGAAAGCCAGACTAGATTCAGATGAAGGAGGAGTGACAACTGGCTGAATGTAACATCAATAATTTAAGATATGCAGATGATACTATCTTACTGGCATAAAGCAGCAATGATTTGACATCATTTTAGTGGAAGTGAAAGAAAGTGGCAAAGAAGAACTGCAGTTGAACATTAAGATGACAAAAACCTAGACTACAGAATACACAACTTTAATGTTGCTAATGAAGAAACTGAAACAGTGAATGATTTTGTATACCTTGATTCAATCATGAATCCATATGGAGACTGCAGTCAAGAAATCAGAAGACTGAGATTCCAAGGACAGCAATGAATTAGGAAAGATCATCATGTTTAAAGATGTGTCACTGACCAAGACCAAGATTATCCACATTCTTGTATTTCTGATCACCATGTATGGGTGTGAAAACTGGACAAGAAAAAAAGAGATTTGTTTGGAAAGTACTGCTAGAGAGGGCTTTGCAGATACCTTGGAGTGTCAGAAAGATGAACAAGTCTTTCAGCAAATCAAGCCCAAACTATCTCTAGAGGCAAACATGTTGAAACTAGGGCTGTCCTATTTTGGGCATATCATGAGAAGGCAAGCTTATCTGGAAAAGACAATAATGCTGGAAAAGTTGGAAGGCAGCAGGAAAAGAGGAAGATGAGACAGACTAACTCCCCAAACTTCTAAACTATTTTGTTATTCTGTTGTTTACCTGTTGTAAACCGCCCAGAGTGGCCCTAGCTGCCAGATGGGCGGTATATAAATCAAATAAGTAATAATAACATAACAAACATTTTGGAGATCACTTATTCATAGGGTTGAAATAAGACACAGGTGACTTGACAGCACATAAAAACAACGTAACTCTTCACAGTTCACTTTACAGTACATGCAGCTTTTTGAACAAGTTCCTGATATCATGTGGATTTATTCATTTGCAGGGAGGTTCTAAGGCAGAAAATCAGAGCAGTCCTAAGCTATAAAAAATATTCAATATACATAAAAAGTTGCCCTTCTTATTTACAAGTTTTATAACAGGCCTGCAGGGAGAAAAATGATTCTCATGTTGTGGAAAGGAGAGCAAGTTGAGCCCTTATGAGCAGCTATAGATATAGAATATTTCTACTGCTTTTTCTGGTGAAGTGAAAGGACTGTTTTTCTATGTAGCAAGTCTGGGTTAACCAAACACAATCACAGGATTCATTTCTATTGAAAAGAGTGTGTTGAGAATAATGCTTACCATCAATTAGAGCTTGGGTGGCTTCATCATAAGGGGGCATCTTCTCTAATTCTTCCTCTACTGCCTTGACATCAGAAGATGGCTTGGGTGGGGGGACCTGTAGGGACATCAAGGAAGTCACCTGCATCTCAGATTCTAACCTATGCACACTCATGGCAGAGGCAGAGGGGAAAAAGCAACAGCAAGCAAGACAGATGCTGAGGGGCAAAGGAGGCTGCCACAGATACACTGAATGACCAGGAGCCTTCCAAGAAAGGAGACTGGAAAGCAGATAAGAGTAGAGAAAAATACATGCTAGAAGTTTCAACGAGGTTAGTATGTGCTAGTCTGTATTGTGGTATTTCACACCTTGTAATGACTTCCGTTTGATATTCAGATCTCTTCTACTGAAGCTTTGCACTGTAAACGGGGTGTGAAATACCAGATTGCCTCACGCAATTTGCAATTGATGTCTACTAACCAACCACTGGCTCTTTATTTTGAGGCCATATATATATGTATAAAAATCTGCCATGTTATCTCAGCTCTTATGTCTGAGGAAGTCGACTTGATCCACAATAATTCACATTAAAATCTAGCAGTCAAGTTTTTAAGATGCCACAATGTTTTCATCTTTTTTATTTTCCTTTTATTTTTGCCCAATATACATGCTAGAGTTAGTGCACAATTCGCAAGAAAGCCAATGGAAACACTGCAGGTTCTGTGGTAGCAAACCCGTTTTGACATCCATTTCACAAGCAGCTTTTATATACTGCTGTTCTCACATGAACAATATCAACAGGAAAAGGTTTTGAGGGATATAAACATGTGTATTTAATGCACTCCATAATAATTGTAAACCATGAATTACCCTTTCCTTGTGCTGTCCCTAAAGGACCTCTTGCTCCAAATATTTTGAAAGAGAGCAAAAACAGAGAATTACATTACTCAAGTGAAAGAAAGGAAAGCATCCTTTCCCTCTGTGCACGGATACGAGAAAGGAGACAAGTGTGAATGATGAGCATCCAGGTATATTTCCTTCAGCTTTCTTATTAAAGAGACTATAGCACTGAGACTTACAAAACATCCGTGCAGAAGAGGTGTGCTAAGAGGAGAAAATGTGACCAAGCCAAAGGCTTTGAACTTCATCCAGTTCCAAACATCAAGTGGGAACCCAGCTTCTCAATTCTTAATAACTCTGGTTCCTGTTTAACATTAGGAACTAGGTGAAAACTTGGACTCTCTGGCAAAATGGGAAGAGCAGTAGACTCAATTTTTTATGCATCAGATACCTAGAACTTTCTTTGTTAGGATTTAAGACTCTATTGTGTCCTAAGATTGAGGCAGGAAACAAGTACAGTATCTGGCTAAATATACTAGTGCATGTTCTCTGGAAGAGTTCATTAAAAAAAAAATCAGCAAGCCCAGAAGGACTGAAGAGAAAAAAAATTACAGAATTTTAAAGAGAAATTTATTTCCCACTCCACCCAAAGCACAACGGGTCCAACAGGGGAACATATGTTTCATTTGTCCCTTTCCTATGAAAGGAAACAGCACATCCAGACCCAGCGTGACTTTCATTTGAATGGCTACGGAGCTGGGTACTTTTAGGAATTCTATTCCATACAAGCAGAATTCTGCATAGAATCTCAGACCATGAATTTTCAGTCTTACAGGGAAAGAAGGGGGAAATTAGCCTTCATAACTCACAAAACAGGGTCTGAATGTGTACTCTATCAAAGACTCTAGAGGGAGAACATTCAGTAAGCAACACTTTCCTGCCGTGCATGGTTTTGCATACAGAATTTAAGTTCAGAATGAAGCTCAATTTAGTACAACTCAATTTAGTACCTTCATCTCATCAATGCTATCTTCATCAGCTTCTTCCTCTTCATCATCTTCTTCACCATAGTCGTCCTCTGAAGGCAACTGATCCATAGGGAGATCTTGCGGGTTATCGGACTCCTCCTCTACTGGGGCCTTTGATGGAGGCTGTTCCTCAGTCAAGCTCTGGAGAAGGAAGACCAAGCTTAGCTCAACCAGTACTTAATCACGTTCCCTGCAAACCGATATTAAGAGGCATACTGCTGCTGTTACCAGACATTAGTACAACCTTCATGACTGAGAGAGCAAACTTTTAATAATTAAGCATATTTGACTGGCAGCATTTGTTTGGCCTTGGTGTGTGACAAGATCGGTATTTACAGGTGCTTCTAGAAGCAAACATCCCAGTCAAGTTTCAGAATCTCTCCCAAAGAGAAGTTCAGAAATAGGGAACCATTGCATATCCTTCTTTTCCTTCCTTTTATCCTGAGTCTTATATAGGCCATTTCAGAGGCAAGCCATAAGACAAGACAAGGTACTTTCCTCCCGTTCCCTTGCTGGCTTCTAACTTGAATGAACATTCACAAAGACATGCAAGCAACAACACAGATGTGATATGGAAATAATTATGTTTCCTCTGAAAATGGGAAAACTAAGAGCAGTGCTATAAATCTGGTTTTCAAACACTACTGAATTGACATATATGACCTATTCCTGTAAGGTATCTGCAGAAAGGACACTATTATATCACAACTTCATTAAGTCAGTACCATCAATGAAGGACACAACTGAACAAACAAGAAGCTAATTCTTATTATCAATACTTGTGTCACAAGAAAACAAACAAGCTTGAACTAGGACAGAAGAAAAATCAGCAAGACTATGGCATTCTGCTCCTGCTACTTTGCCTGCCTGGTAATGACTTCAGTTTCAAGAGTAGTAGAGGTGGATATTTGTACTCTAGCGACTCTTGTACTGAAGAAAGTAAGAACAGCAAAGGAATTACTAAAATAGATGCATCAGAATTAAGAAAATTATATAAAATTTTCTCCACCAGTATTCATGAAGACAACATTTGCCATCATCTGTTGCTCCCACTCCTTTTCTAGAGTGGCCCTGCCTCCAGTCCTTTTAAACAACAATGAATCTTGTGGCACCCTGAAAACTAACAAGTTTTACTTGGCATAAACTTTCATAGACTGCAGCCTGAATCTTACATGCTTGTGAAGAAGTGGGCTACAGCCCACAGAAGCTCGTGTATAATGAAATTGGTTGGTTTTTAAGGTGCCACAAGATTCCAATACAGCAGCAAACTAACCAAGCTACAGCACTGCCCCACAGACCACAGATCTTAGTGAGCTGACCTACACCTTCTACCTCTATTGTCAAGAGAAACTCCACACTCAAACAATGTCAGAGCAGAGCAGCAGAAAAGCAAGCAGACTGATAGTTGTAATACTGACTAGGAAAAATCATTTAAAGGCCAGTGACAAAGTCCTGTAGTCCATCTGTAATTCAGCTGTGCCCCTTACAGAGTCTGGTATGTTTGGCACTTAGCAAGACAAACTGAGAGAAATAAATCTTCTCTTTTGTTCTCTAGTACTTATTTGACCAAACTCTGGGAGACAGTGGAAGACAGGAGGGCCTGGCATGCTCTGGTCCATGGAGTCACAAAGAGTTGGACGCGACTTAATGACTAAACAACAACTTATCCAAAATTTAATCTCTCTGACACAATGGTCTGGCCAGATACTTTATAATTCAAGTGGAGAGTCACTAGGAAGGTGGGTCCAGGCACTATGCAATTTACTGATTTATTGCTAGCTAGGGCAATATAATCACCAATTGACAATGCTGCATTTACTAGATTAAAAAAATTAGTCTTAATGTAGATATGACTTTTCCTGAACTCTGATTCCCATAAAAGTTACAGGTTTACTTGTTTCTTATTGGTTTTCCTATCTATATCTATTAAAAAGAAAAGTGTGCTGCTTATATAATGCCTCATAATGCTTAAAGAACTCTCTGGGTGGTTTAGAATTTTTATATATAACTTCGAGCCAGCTGTCAGCACCTTTGGTATCAAAACATTGACCATGAGCAGAGATCTGACCGGAGTACTACAGCTTAACCACTGTGCCAAGAGGCTCTATAACAATGCCCTCCCTCAAATCAATCTTGAACTCTACATATGATGTGGAATGAAAAACTTTACACAAGCCGGTAAACATGAAACTAGCCAAGGGAAACAGACTTAATTTGGAATTCCATGTGTGTGCAAATACCAGCATTCCCATCTTCTTCCTTACAATCTCCATAACATTTTATCATTTCTTCTTCAATTTGCAATTAAAATTGCATATGCACTGCCATATGCAATGGCCCCTAAAATATGCATTTCTCAGTTGACTGTACTGCAAATTTTAAAGATGTGCACAATAAGTAGATAACTGTATTCTAATCTGCACATCTGCCTGAAAAACCTGAATTACATAGGTCTGCATACTTCAGGTAGGCTCTGTTTTGGGAGCACATTTTCTCTGGGAGAGGTATATTTTACTTCCTTCTCTTTGTCTCCGGGTAGGTGGGGCTCGTCAGCCATGGAAGGCAGCCCATCTAGGAGAAGGAAAACTCCGATTTAAAACCTCCACTGCCTTGTGGCTATATCCGCTCATGGAAAAGGCTTCAGGAATTAACCTCCAGGCAAAATCCGGAGCTGGAGTCCCGAAGGCAGCATGTGTCATTCTGCCAACTCCTGCGACATTGCTGGAACCAATTGTATTGGCTCTTGCCTTTCCATTGGACCATTTCAGCAATGTGGAGAGGGGGGATCTGCTGCTTGGGTAACAGCCTATCCTCCATATTACCTTACCCGGGCTTCATGCTCTGGAGAGGACACTCCTCGATTCAGAGGATGTTACCATAGTCTTTCGAGACTGAAGGATGCCTATTTATTTTATTTTATGAAAAACAGTTCTCTATACTTCTCTACCTCTCATTTTGTGGAGAAATTGCTGCCTTCCCAATGTTTTGGGTGGCAGCTTCCACAAGTCCTGTACAGAACGGCTAAGGATCAGAGGTTACAGCAGCTGCAGTCCAACAACATTTGGAAGGCATCAAGTTGCCATTTCCTGCTGTAGAACAAGATAACCAAATCCCATCCATCTGGACACTACAGCTTCCTAGATTTTCCCCGGCAGATGCAGCCATTCCAGGCCAAGCACACAGTCAAAGCCAAACAGAGAATGGACACAGTTATTCTCCAACAGCCCACAAAGAGAATAAACAAGCATACCACTCTCTACAAATCCCCCAAAGCTTCAGCCAGTGGGCAGGTGCACATGCAAAACAAAGAGAATTTCTTCACCTAACGTGGTCTTGTCTCAAAGTCACTGTAGGTATGTAGCTGCATGATTAACTAGAGACAGGCATTGAGTCTCCCACCTCATCCCACCGCACTCCACCCCACCCACACTGAAGATTAATTCTCAAAATGGGATCATTTGATCTGCTGGCACTGTCGTAGAGGAAGACAAAACTGGCACACTGACTTCTGCTTTGTATTTCTCCTTGATTGCTGTCCACACAGAATCCTGGAAACCGCTCACATCCACCTGCAAGGAATTGCCCAGCAAGGTCTGAAAGAATAAGAGACATTTTAGAAATGTCACACTCATATTTTACAGTGCTTAATTGCAGTTCAAATTAAGTACTGTACAGTGGTGCCTCGCAAGACAAAAGTAATTCGTTCTGCGAGTAGCACCGTCTTGCGAAATTTTCGTCTTGTGCAAAGCGGTTTCCCATACGAATGCACTGCAATGCATTCCTATGGGAAACCTCACAATACAAATGAATTATTTTCGTCTTGCAAGGCATCGGTCTTGCGAAAAAAACTGTCTTGCGAAGCACGGCCATAGAAGAAGTTGTCTTGCAAGGCACCAACACGATCGCAAAATGCTTTCGTCTTGCGGGTTTTTTGTCCAGTGAGGCGTTCATATTGCGAGGCACCAATATTAGAATTCTCCTTCTCACACTGCGGGTGGGTTTTGGAAAGACAAAAGGGTAGCATTCATCTCAAACAAACCACTCTATAAAATGCCACTGGCAGTAAGGAACCCAAGAAGAACCCTGCTGGCTGAGACCAGGCTCTTTCTCATCCAGCCCTGTCATTCTACCAGCCATCAGTAAGAGGCTACCAGGAGGCCGCAAGGCAAGATGCAATCCAACAGAGGCTGCTATCTCTGCATACGATCAAAACAGTGAACATCAGGGTTCAGAATTCAGTTTATTCTGCTCTATCATTAGACATTTGCCAAAAAGCAGAGGCAGCAAAATTTAACAAAGAATGACTCCTTGTCAAGTGGGGAGGGAACTAAGACACGTAGCCCATCATGAATAGTATTTTTATTGGTCCTCAGAGGAAAAGTTACACAGACAGTGACTACGCTGGCTGGGGAGATTTGAGGAAATGTTCTCCAGAAAAGTAATTTTGTTATGCTCTGCTAACCCCTTACCAATTTCTAAAAGATTTTCATTGATAAAGAAGATGAAAATGTATTACACTTGGGTAAAACATTTAATTACCCTTCATCCGCAGGACACTTGGCCAGCACTGAGGCCAGTCAAGACCAAAGTTGATGCTTGGTTCACTAAGCCACTGGTTCTTAACCCTGAGTTACTCAGGAGTTTTGGACTGCAACTCCCAGAAGCCTTCACCACCAACTGTGCTGGCTGGGGTTTCTGGGAGTTGCAGTTCAAAAACATCCGAGTAACAAAGATTAAGAACCACTGCACTAAGCCAAGGTCAGATGTTTATTTAATGATACTGGTAGCTAATACAGAACAAAGCAGAAAGTTTAATACACATATACAGTGGTTCCCAAGCTTGGGTTCCCAGATGTTCTTGGACAAAATCTCTCAGAAGCCTTCGCCACTAGCTGTGTTAGCCAGGATTTCTGAGAGTAGTTCCAGAAATCCTGGCCAGAACAAAGTGATGACGTTTTAGTCCAAGAACATTTGGGGACCCAAGGCTGGGAACCACTTGACACCTACATATGCTTTTGGAAGAGTATTCCAATAAATCAGAGGTGAGCACACTTCAAAGGCAAGCTTTAGTTTCACCTGTAGCTTGGGAGCCATTTCCCAAATAAGTTTTTTTAAAAAAGTCAATAGTGTGGCTTCCCAGCTTTGTGACTGTTATTTCACATTTATTTAAATTTACAGGATGAAGCCATCAGAGTAGTTATTAGGGATTTTCAGAATTCGTGGACTACAGCTACATTTGAAAGTTAAACTTGAAATTGTGCTCCAAATGACTGATTTAAGCATAGAGACTGTTTGAGACTAATCGAAATTGCAACAGGACTAGATGGGACAACCACTAAACTTTATTTCTGTAAATCAGAAAATCTACATACACATTAGATTTCCCGCTCAGCTGTGACTTGATGCCACTGCAGAATAGAGACAAAGACGAGAGGAAAGACAGTGGGACTGATCCCTAGTGAAGGCTCTGTCATCCAATGAGAGGCTGCTCATTGGCGAGGGTACTCCTTTCATGTCTGATTTACTGATCAGCAGTGATCATTTCAAAAAACTGTAATGGCCCTCTAGTACACTGGTTCTCAACCTTGGGTTACTCAGGAGTTTTGGACTGCAACTCCCAGGAGCCTTCACCACCAGCTGTCCTGACTGGGGTTTCTGGGAGTTGCAGTTCAAAAGCATCCGAGTAACGAAGGTTAAGAACCACTGCTCTAGTAGACCAGGACTTGGGGAGATCAAAACTAGGGTTTTTTACACTGCAATTCCTTCACAAGGCTTACAGAAAAGCATCAGCTTGGTCAGCAAGACCAGTACCCATTTAACCCAGTTTTCAACATTCCACAGCCAGAAGCGCTGACAATAAATATCTCTAGATCAGTAGTTCTAAACTCTGGGCCAGGACTCATGCAAGTAAACTTTATCCTTTAAGTCAGACAGATGGAAGCAGAAGCCCACTAGAGATGAAATACATAGGCAAATATCTGTTGACAGATCGTGTTGGTCAGAAAGCAAGGCTGTAATGTAGGAAATGGAGTGAAGGAAGTGTGGAAATGCATAACAGATGGGCCAACTGAAGGAAAAGGGAGAAGGAGAAGAAGAAAAAAAGAAGAGAGATGGAAAATTAATATTTGCTGTATTTCACGTTTTATTCTTTAAGGTGTTATCTTCATTTAAAAAAAACACTGAGACCACTTAATCTCAAAAGCCAGTATAAAGGTATTTTAAATGAAATAAAAAGGACGGATCATTGGATAAGACCTGCCAGAGGCTGCTGCACAGTTTTCGGGTCAGTGATTCCCAATCTTGGGTAACCCTTGGACTGCAACTCCCAGAAGCCTTTGTCACCTGCTGGCTAGGGTTTCTGGGAGTTGCAGTCCAAGAACACCAGAGTTACTCAAGGTTGGGAACCACTGTTCTACGTGCCACAAGAGCCACCCCCTCTGCCTTAGAAGAATCTGACCATGAGATAATGGCCACAGCCACTGTGGGTATGAATATGTGAACACATACAGCAAGGAAAAATTGAAATGCATTAGCAGACCATCTGCTAGTCCTTAGTACGCTATCTCTGACCAGTCACATTTTTCTGCAGCAATAACAACCAACAGCAGTAACAACCAAGCAGTGTCAAAGCGCTTTGATTTTATCCACAACTTTGTCACCTGCCAGATTCCAGCTCCCCATTAAGTATCAAGGAAGGAAAGAGAAGAGGGAGAGCTACCAAGTACGAGAAATCCTTGAAAGCAGAAGGTGACCTGATAGGAGCCAAGGATATCTATAAACAACCATTACTGCTTGAATTAGAATACCCCATTCTCCCATTTCCCATCATACCTGGGCTTCTGTTTCTGACAGTACTCCATCGCCATCCACATCTAGCTCAGGATGTGCCTGGAGCTCAACGACAGATACTCTGAGGACACAGGAGGCGAAACAAGTTAGCCCACTAGCTGAGCCTTTTGCAACCTTCTGCATGCAGAAGGTGGCACAGATTATCTTATGGCAAGTGCATTGGGTGTGTGTGTGTGTATTTCTAAGCCTTCCAATTTTGATTGTAAGAAGAGCATGATTTCAGGTCTCGTTAGTGCTCAACCATTTGCATGTGAGCGTGTGCCATTCACTTCTTGTACATTAGCAATAACTTCTCCTGTTGATGTACAAAAGGCAAACTGTCTCAGTGCTTCCTGGCAGTCCTAGGTCTTCATGAAAGATTTAGTCTCACTGCTCTTTAGGCTCCAATACGGGGCTTCTCCAAAGAACTACATCTCCGACAAGGCCTCTCAGGAAGTACTGGGGCGCTCTTCCTTTTTTGTACATTAATAACAGAAGGGCCAGGTGTGCTCCAAGTGGTCTGGACAACAGAGCCTGTTAGAGGTGAGTAAAACAGAGCTGTGTATAGGCATGTGTCTGTGTGCTGGAACTTCAAGAATTCTGCCCAGGGGGAATCCTGGGAGAATTCTAGGAAGTGGAGCCAAAAAACAAAACAAAGAACACCAAATAGTACATTCCTCTTAAAAGCCATCTCTTGGGGATATTTGACATCTTGTTTCAAAGACAACAGGTTAAATTTCATGATATATATGCACCCACCCACCTTCAAGATCTGGATGCTGCCTGGCACCTCCTCTAGCTGCCACTGCTTACCAATCACACAGAAGCCATTCTGGATTACTTTCTCACGAGACAACACAACCCTTGAAATGGAAGCAGCAAATGCTCTTTCTCCTCCTCAAATATACAGTGGAAAAACTAAGCTGCAGAATTTGATGCTAGGATTTTTTTTAAAAAAAAAGGACCGGCATTTAAATCAATATCCATTCTTTCATGCACCTTGACTGCAGAGACTGAAACAATGAGTGATCCAGCACTGAAAGGGAAATCAAGTTGGACTCACATTCCATCAGCATCAGCATCCAGTTCTTGAAAGGCCTCTTCTGCTTTGGCTAGATCCTTTGCTGCTCTTTCAGCTGCTTTCTGTTCTGTTGCAAAACAAAGGCATAACATTTCCCCCTTAATTTAAAAAAGCTTGAGCACCTCTTTTACTTTGGCTTTGGAAGAGCTTGATGGTTGTCCAAAAACTGTCCCATTGCTTATCCTAAAGCCCTGCTGAACCAAAAGTATCATGCATGCTCATGTCTGCTTTCTAAAGGAGGTGGGGCCAGAAACATCTAATGTGCATTTTGTAAAAATTAATTGACGTTAACTTTAAAATTGGTGTTAATTTCAAAAACAGCTTTTTAATTGGGAAAAAAACCCCTATACCTTTCAGTAGCCAAATATACATACTTCAAGCACTGAAGACCATAAGCGATATGATTCAACACACACAGAGAGACTTCTATGACCCACACAAAGCAGCAGAGACAGGAAGTAACCTCCTCTACTGTGACCCCAGCATGGAGGACTGGAGATGATCACGGAACTGCACTCTGCAATAAGTAAAGTGGTCAGGATCAGCCTTACATCTGACAAAGGCTTGCCTCCAAACCAGCCACAGTTCAGGGCACCATTCCGGCTGCCATGAAACCATTTTTAATCAGCTGTGAAAATGTTCAAGGGCAAGGAGAGGTGATTGCATTTCAGATCATTCTACTGAACATCATCCTTACTTAGATCTCAGCGTATGGACCTCCTAATTTTGTTAACCAGCTTCTGTCAGAGCTGTATCATTTCAGAATTTGGAAGTCTCTCCTAAAGTGTGTCCAGTGCGTCTCTAGCACAGAACAACCTGCGGTCTTCTCTCATATGTACAAAGAAAGACCCTTATCTTTGATCCTATTTAAAAAGGCAACTAGCTACTAAGTAAACAAGAGCCATTCAATGACTCAATATGACAAATGCACTCACCCTCCCAGACTTTCAGGTGCATATCTTTGGCTTCCTTTTCGGGTTTCTCAGCAGCTTCCTTTATTGATCGCAAAGTCTCCACTTGCTCCTCTGTAGACTTTTTGCCCTCCTGTAGCTCAGCTAACTTATTCTAAAAAGGGAGAAGGAATCAAGAGGATCTCTGAATACAGACAAATCCCAGCCCTTCTGAGCAGCGGCACAAATCTACTTTCGGCTGGAAAGTGACTCAAAAAAAGAGGGTGCGGGGGAAAGCGGAGAGGAAGGTAGATCACAGAGTTGTTTTATATTGCTACATTTTTTTAAAAGGTACAGTAAGATTAAATTAGCACATGTGAACAGACAAGTCCCTTGGACAAGATAAGGGAACACGGGGAATGTAAGTGAGAAACCTCTGACCAAATCCAGCTGCCAGTAGTCAGGGAGTGCAGAGCACCCCCAAAGATTGGCTCTGTGCCTCTTAGGCCCAACCTTGCTTGTAGGGCTCTCAGTTCCCAACATACAACCTGCCTGAGAACAGCCAGACCCAGACACCCCAAAAGTACACTTCCGAGATGAAGAAAAAACCCAGCCACCTAGCCTGTTAACACTAGGCCCTGCTTCTCCATCAACAAGTGGTGCCTGTTTCCTGCAGCAGCCCACTCACCTGCTTGTCTTCCTTTCTCTTCCTTGCTTCTTCAATCAGGGCCTTCTTGATTTCAAAGCCTTCTCTGGCCACCTCAGCCTTCTGCCTTTGTGCCTCACGCTCCTTTCGGCCCATCTCTCTGCGAAAGAGGAAGGAAAGCAACGGTCAGATGTGGGCTGCAACGTGCCTGCCAGTTGCAGCATCTACTAGTGGCCTCACATTAGGCCACGGAAATGAAAAGTGCTTAAGAAGAAGCCAGGAGCTGGTTTGCAGGTAAAGGTGAAATACATGCCTGAAGTAATGCGCTAAGAATTATTCTCTTCCATATTTCTAAAATCATGTCTGGCCTTTAAAGAACTATTACTAACTGTGTTCCAGTTAGTATATTATCATTGACTACACTGATACATGGGGATCATGCCGGGGGGGGGGGGCTTGCGGGGTTTCATGTTTTATTCTGTAAACTGTCCAGAGTAATGTATTCACTAATATCTTACAATATGAGATAGATAGATTAGATAGATTAGATAGATAGATTAATATAGATTGATAGATAGATAGACAGACAGACAGACAGATCAGAAAGCAATTCTTCTAGAGGCCACACAACTCTTCAGAGATGTGTTTTTTTTGTTTATCTTTCAAAATTCCAGCCTTAGTATCCGAAATGAATCAGCAGTTTCCCAAAAGGTATTCAAGAGTGGGTCTTACTTGCAGGTGTTTTCACACATAGTGCCGCTGTTGTATTCATCTGTTGCATCGCAGCAGTCTGAAAGTGAGAGGAGAAGGAGAGCCTTTAACAGCTAGTCACTGGGTTTGGCTGCCTGCAGCCAGAGACCTCCACTGATGTTTGCCAGAAAAGCTTACCACAAATCCCATCATTGACGTGGGAGGAAGGGATGTATTGAGGACGGTAGCCAGCATTGGAGCAATGGAAACGGCCATTTGGGCAGGCAGAGGTCCCTGGGCAGAGAGACAAGACAGTTGTGGGTATACTGTACTTAATTTAAAGAACTGAGGAGCTCCACCTTAAGACCTGGATATAGGATAGGCTCTAGATCAGAGATGAGAAATTTGGGGGGAGAAGGGAAGGAGAACTGTGGGGAAGCGAGGCAACTTCCAGAATGCTTCAGCCCACATGCCCATCAGCTATGCTGTTGTAATATTCTGATAAATATATTGTAGCACATTTCTCATCTCTGTTTCCTACCATCCTGACATAATAACCATCCACACCTTTCTGCAAAGTCACTATAGTCTATTATATCTGCATAGTAGGTCATTCAGTACCACAAAAAATTGATTATAGGCTACTGCAACAGCAGGAAAAGTCACCCAAAGGCCAACACAAATATATGACAAACACTCTCAATTCTACCCGCCCAGCCTCATACATTCTGCAAATGTAAATGTTGAGAATATACAGGCATGTTGCCAGCTTCTACCTTACTGAAAAGAAGCATTTTCAATGTGCCTCGGGGGGAGAAAAAAAACCCAACCATTCCCGTCAATCCTTCAACATACAAATTCTCCATTCTATTTTCTGTCAATTTCAAAACACAGATCCTGGTATGTTTCACTTACTGTTATATCTAGGCTCTGAGAAGATGACAGCTAGTTACTTAGAAGTCCCACCAAGAGGGCAGGCCTGCGCCTTTGCTAAAAATGTCTCCTCTACTTTGTGGCATTACCTGCTCTACATTGCCACTGCTGAGATGCTAATGCTGCAAGTAAACCCTCTCACCAGATTAACAGGATTAATAGGAATGGATGCAGTGTTCCCTGATGAACACAAGGGGCATCAGCTTGAATGTTTAGGTTAATCTGCCAAGCAAAAACATAGGCAAACATCTAATTACAGCAAGAAGCCTAAGAGTGGGGCATCTCTGAGCTGCACGGCTCTTACCTGGCTCATCTGATCCATCTTTGCAATCACAGTAATCATCATTGACTCTGTCAAAGGCTATTGTTGCAGAGCCATCCAAGCAAGTGAACTGCTTTGATTCATCATAGAAGTGATGATCTGAAAGTGACAGAAGGAAATGCTTTGGTTTAAGCAAGAGATGCGTAGAAATGAAAACTGAACTCCAATCCAAAAAAGTATATAGGACAGGCTAACCAGCCCAGCAGCCAACACACCATACTAGTTAAACCACAATTATTGTTTCCTCTCACAACTATACTCTTTACTATTTAGGCTTTAATGCCACATAGCTTGAATTCATACCATCCTAGGAGATAAATTAGATCTTTATCATTGTTCTTTAACCACTTAAAAAGCATTTAAAAATACTTAACCACGTGAGAACTGAATGGAAGGCTGAGGATAGGATGAATGGAATGAGTGGCAGGATGCACTAAAAAAGAAAATATGGAGACAAGACCATATCTTCTCTGTTAGAACTGAAGAGAGCAGTGGAAGGTGACCCCAGTGCTGGAAAGAGATCTGCCAGGGACAACAGATCAAACAAAGCAATAAGGAGGCAGGCCTCGGCATCCCAGTCAAATACATAATAAAACATTATCACAGAACACTTGCTCTGTAATAAAATTCCTGCTGCTTTTATTTTCACAAGCTAGATTGTTATGTTCAAATAAGATTTTAGCCAAATATTCTGTTCTTTAGCATAGTAAATTGCACTAGAGTAAGCCCACTGAATCAATGGGGATTTGATGAATCAGCTCCTCCATAACTTATACTGATTCAAATTTTCAAAGGGGCCTACCCTAACTGAGACTTATTTGAGCATTATAAGGTTCTGTTAGAGTAAGTCCGTTTGAATCAGAGGACTCGACTCACCCAATTTCCTGTGCTTCAATCCACGCTGATACCCAAATGTGATTTACTACGCTAAGCAACAGGTTTTTTTTTTTGTGAATGCAATTTTAATTTGGTTAGTTTCTAAACAAGCCATATTCAAAGCCTTGCTTATTTAACTACTTGGAGAGCATTTTAAATCACAGTCTCTATTGCAACAAGGCACCAACTTTTGTGAAAAGCAGAACTAAACTGGACAACAACCTTTGTGGCCTTGTGGAGGAAGAGGAGGACAAGAGCCTGCCACTTTTTTCAGACGCCTTCTACCTCATGCATGCAACATTACATCTTGGCTTGACATTATGTGGTACCTAGGCCATTGACACTGAGAGACTTGAGACTGCTTGGAGAACAAGGAAAAATAAGACATGCTTCAAATCCTTCATAGTCCTACAGGTTTTTGCTAGAGAACCGAAAGAGTACCACTGGAACACACCATTCATCCGTAGGAAACAAAGGTGTCATAGCAGATGTATGTATAGACAGAACCAATAGGACTGTGATGCTTATTTTTCAAACAATGCATTTGCACAATGCAAGAGGCTATGGTAGCCCAAAATGTTTGGAGCGATGTGCTTTTGTCATGCCTACATTCCTTAGCCAGTAAAACAAACAACAATTACATCAAAGAATTCTGGGATTTTGCTAATAAATCAAAGATGCAAAGATATAAACCCACGGGTCTATAATTCAGGCAGAAACACATTTTGTTTCTGGTCTCCACACCAACAGGAACGGCGTTATCTCCTGAGAGAACAATGTGTTACAGAAGGATTTCCAAGCTGCCACATAGCTTAGTATTCTCTTCTAGGAACTCACTTGTTAGAGAAACACCTCGTGGGCGCCTCACTTCCACGGAGGCAGCCAGGCCAGAAAGCAAAAGCAGCACTAGAGACAGAACAAGCATGGTCCACACGCAAAAGCAACAGCAGTTCCTGGGGGAAAGGGAAAATAGAGAACATAAGAAGCGGCCTGCTGGATCAGACCACACGAATTTTCAGGACAGCATGCTGTTCACACAGAGGCCAACCAGATGTCCATGGGACAGCCATCAACAGAGAACGGATGCAATACAACTGTCATGTTTGTGTTCATCACAAGCTGGTATTCAAAGACTCACTGCCTCTGAAGACCTTTCTACTAAAAGCAAAATTTCCTATGTATCTGGCGGACTGGTGGAGCCAGACTTATGTCCATAGTGTCTCTTCCAGCTCTAAAATTCTAAGATTTGTGAGTTTAATTTGAATTCTGGCATTTTACTTGATTGATTTTGAATTCACATCTCCAACTTACCCTAGTTTCATAAAGTACTCGCGTACAATGTATGCTTACCAGAGGTGGTCAATCCTACATTTGATATCCTATATGGCCATATAGGACTTCCCAGTGTGGTATAGTGAAGTGGTTCTTAACCTTGGGTTACTCGGGTGTTTTTGAACTGCAACTCCCAGAAACCTCAGCCAGCACAGCTGGTGGTGAAGGCTTCTGGGAGTTGCAGTCCAAAACTCCTGAGTAACCCAAGGTTAAGAACCAGTGGTATAGTGGATAGTGACAGACTAGGACTCTGGCGAACAGGGTTCAAAGCCCCACTTAGCCGTGGAAATTCACTGTGGGAGTGTAACTGGTAAAACCACACCTTAAATTTCTCACATACTTTGAAAACCATATTAGGGTTGCTATGAGTTGGTTCTGACTTGATGGCACAGACCACACATGTGACTAGAAAAGTCATGTTAAAGTTTGGATCTTTTTAATTAGTCTTTTACAAGAGTGGTGTACAAATATGTTGCATTTCTAACAAAGAATTAGAAATGGCTCTCAATCCTGGAAGGAAGGGACCCGGTTGACTGTCTTCATAACTAAAAAGATCTCACAGTATCCCAAGATAGAGATTTTCTTTTGTCAGAGATTGTTAGAGATTATCAGAACTGGACACTTGACTATGCTGGTGTATTACTGGACGTGTATTACTGATCATTATCTCTCCACAAAAGTCACAGTGTTTGCTAGAGAAAAATGATATCAAAAGCTCTGCTTTTAAACAAGATTCCTGTTTTGGCTGCAAGGTAAGGAGCTTTTTTATCATCTCACTGCATGGCAACCTTTGATAAGTGTATGAACATTCATAATAGAATGGCAAAGATCCATACAGTATTATCTACATTTTACTAGTATTGTATTGTGATATATATTATATTATATATTTCTCTGCTAGAAGAGGGACAATGCTCTGGAGGGCTAGTTCCCCCCCCCCCCCAAGGGCCAGGCTTTGCTGAAAACCTGTGTCTGATCAACCAATGTATCTAGGATTAGGAAAGCTCGCCCCCAAACCAAAGTGGCCAATGACTGGGAAAATCTTAACCCCTACTTCTTGCAATTGACTTTCTCAAGTCATTTGCAGCAATCAAAAACAGTGTGCCACCTCTCGCTGCAATGTAAGTAGAGTATGAGTTATTTAGAAATAAATGTACCAAATCAGGTGTGGAAGATCTTTCCAATAACCATAACCTTCTGCATTATTTAATCCCTTTCACATGAATGAAACTTTGTGAATTTTCTTGTACCACTATAACAATACACAGAAGATTCCTACCCAATTTACTGCATGTGGTATGGAAATCACACAAGCCAATGATTTTTATCCATTTTCTAGGATGTCTATTGCATGTCAATCACACATTGTCCCAAGCTACAGCTGCAGGATAAGATACTGTTAATCAAAATACTGTACAAGAATGTCAAGACTCTTTGCACATTTAAACATTGGCCAGAATCCTGGTGAACAGCTATACTGTATCTATGGAAGACAAACAGCTTAATTCCAAGTGGCTTCTTGGTGGCAATCAACAAATTCTCACTTGGATTTTCAGACATTTGTTGAAAAGAACAAATAAAGATTCATAAAATTCTTCATAATTTAATAGAAGGAATTAGAGAATGAAATAATATAACTGTGGAAGTAAACAAAATACAAAAATCTGTCTATCCCAACTAGGTTATTTGGAAGATATCATAAAACGCCTCAACCATCTTGTACTGTTTTTTTGAAAGTATTTTAAAGAGACTCAGCCTGGAGAAGTTATTCTGTCCAAAGTTTTCACGTGTTGGGACTCCAGGTTAAATTCTAATCATTGCCGTGCACTAATTTCTCTCCAACTTCAAGCCACTGGTTCCTCCTTCTACAGTAAACACTGTATTTCCCACTCATCTGTTGACAATGTTTTTTTAAATGTCAGAAAATGAGATAATAGGACTAAATATTAACGATGGGGTACCCTTTTGTGCTAGTGGCAGTTAAGTCCTGACTTGTGGTTTGCTTACTTGTTTAAAAGTAACAGGAAACACCCAAGAGCAGAAAGAAAGGAGATGCTTATGACGCATTTAACCTGCTTAGCCCTATTTTCCCTGACCACCGTTCCCTCAGTCCTCCACACATTCCAAAGCACTCCAGGAGCACCGCTTGTTTTCTGCAGCCGAAGAGGGTAGGACCAGAAACAATGCATCCGACCAAGGAGAGTTCAGCTAAATATTAGGAGGAACTTTCTTAACCGTGAGAGCCATGATTGAGCCATGCAATCAACCTCTTGGGGAGGGTGTGGACTCTCCTCCCCCGGAGATTTTAAGCAGAGGTTGGATGGCCGCCCTGACAGGGACGCTTTAGGCGAGGCTTTCCTCAATTAGCAGAGAGCTGGGCTCGATGATCCCCGGGGAGAGGGGTCCCCCCTTCAACTTTTATAACCCCATGCTTTTGTGAGGGAGCGATCGCAGCCGCGGCAAGTGAGGCTCTCACTGCAGGGAAAACCGGACCTGGCATCCCATGTGGTGCCTCCCTCCACCCCACCAGCTCAGGGCTCCAGGCCGAGGGACTCCCCAGCGTCGCCACCGACCACTCGGTCCAGCCGACCTCGGGTCAGCTGCAGACATACCCCAACTTCCTACCCCCAGCCCCCCCCCCGTTTTCTCCTCGCTTCCCCTCTCCCCCCACAATCTCTCTCCCGGGAAAGTTTGCTCCAGGACGCAGCCTTCTCCCCCTCCCCCCCCCCCAAAGCTCATGACTGCTATTAAAATCCAGCCGCCGCTCTTACCAACCGCCCGGAGAAAGCCCTCGTGGAAAGTGGTCCGAAGTTCCCCGATTAGGAACCGGAAGAAGACGACAGCACATCCGGCTGCTGAAGGCGGAGACTTGGCGCTTCCGCTGCCTGCTCGCCAGCCATTTTGAGGAGGAGGAGGAGGCGGCGGCGGCGGCTGCGCAGCCATACTGAGCGTGGCGGAAGTGCTTGGGCGTCTCCCTTTCGGAAGACTTTCGGAAGCAAATGGGAGACTCGTTTGCTTGTTCCAAGAGAAGCGACCCCTATCCTCGCCCCCGCCTCAAAAGATCAGGGACGGACACCTTTCCCCTCCGCCTCTACCTTGTTAAGGGAAGTGCTTGACCTTCTTCCCGTCATCCTTGCGCGGTGGGCCAATGAGCGCTAGGCATCGGCGCTGGTTGCCATGACGACGGATCCAGGCGTCCGGAAGCTGATGCTCGGGCAGGGAGGCTGCCGCCTGGCAAAAGCAGAAGAGAGAGGGGGGCTTGGTGGGGCAGGTGGCGGTGCGCGGCTGAGGAGGGGGCACGGCCGGTCTCAAGCCACCCGAGAGCGGCATCAAGGAGTGACGGCAGCCGCTGCACCCAAGTCTGCATGTAAAAGCTGCGGTTTGATCCTCCTCTGTTGCTCCCGAGGGATTGCCCGTGGTCTCAGCCCAGTGGGTGTCTCCAGAGCCCTCGGCGTGACTACGCTGCTGTACTTTTCCCAAGCCCATTGACTCTCCCTCCGTCGGATCATCATCCCCGCTGCCATGCCCGTGACACAGGTCATGGAAGGAATAAAGCCCCCGATCCATGAGCAGATCTCGGAGCTGCAGAACAAGATCCAACTTCTCGGTAAGGGAAGGCTTACGAAATGGAGGATCAAGGGCTCCAGGGACAGTGGGGGTGGTCGTTTCCCAGTGTGAAGTCTGCAGTCTTGTGTATACTTGCTTATTTGGGGTGTGAAATAAATAAACCTCGTTGTGCCCAGTGGGATTTACAATACTCTAGAGAAAACTTCCACATGGATTACATTTGATAAATGAATTGCTCAAGAGTAACGTAGACTTTAATATGGATTAGTTCAGAAACGGTTTGAGATGGAGAAAGTTACTTTTTAAGACTGCAATTCCCAGAATATGCCCAGCCAACACGGGTGCTGTAGCTTTTCCCATCTCTGTTTAATTGTTGTTCTTTTACCATTAACGGACATGTATTACTTATGCTAGATGTACAGACTGCTCAACAAAATTTTAGAACCATGTAACAGTATTTTCATATTCCATTCATTCTTTCGTACACTCTCTGAGTTGGATCCATACCACCAGTTTATACAGTGAGAAAGGAAAATATTTTGTCCTAAAACCAGATTGGGGGTGATCAGAACCAAGCACTGTTTGACCTAACCCTAATAGCCAGGCCTTCTTCAAGCTGGTGAGGAAATAGAATGCCACTAATAATCTATGTTGATTGGGTGCATTCCTGCTGAAGAGATGTTGATCCCAAGTGAGTCCTGTTGCCTTCCCGTACGAAAGACATTGTGGAACCCAATCAGCTTAGAAATAGAAAAAAGATCACAGAAACTATTAGCCTACTCACTAATACTGTGTTATCAACCAATATATCATAGGTATCTGTAATATAAGTGGGTAGGGAGAGAACACCCAAATATGTGTAAAAATTCCTTGTGGTGCCAGAGACCTTGGGTAGTGTGGGCAGTGTGTAGCCTGCATAATTAACTTGTAAACCACCCAGAGAGTGCTTGAAGTGCTATATAAGCAGCACACTTTGCTTTTGCTTCATTAGGAGAAATTCTGACACAGCATAGGTGACCAGGCTAGTAGCTGTTAGCAAATCTGGATCAGGAAACTGCCATGTCTAGAGAGCGACAGTTATCCTGAAAAATCCTGGTTTCATCAATCCAGTTGGCTGAATCCATGCTAGCATTTCCTATGGTACCAAAGGGTTAAATCAGTGGTCAGGGAAAAGGGGTAAATTACCCCAAATGGGGTAAAAATGAAAATCCTGGAGGTAATGAGGATGCTACCCTAACCCCCTTCCCTCCTCCTCCTCCTGTGCCCGGAGCCGGGGTCCATGGCTGCCCGATCACCCCCTTCTCCGGCCCGGCTGCAACTAAGCCACGGCGGATGGCAGATGGCAACAGGCCCTGGTCAGCGGTGTAGGGCAGCCGAGGCGGCAGCAGCGGGGCCAGCCATGGTGGAGGGCGAGGCCAGGGCGAGCGGCTGGAGCACCTCAGCCAGGAGGAGCCTCTACTGTCCATGCCTGGAAAGGTGGATCGTGGCAGAGGGGGCAGGTGCAGCCACGATGGCAGCCCGGACCAGGCTCAGCCTCCCGGCACCAGGACGCCACTGCCGCCCCATGCCCCGTTCCCGGAGGAGCTCGTCGGGTGGCAGCAGCCTTTGACACTGCCTCCACACCGGCTGGCTGGGCCTGGCAGAGCCTCTTGCCCTCCATGCGGCAGCTGTTGTGGTGCTTCGATGGTGAGGCCCGCCGTGGCCGCTCTGATGAGCAGCCGCCGGTGCTGGTGTCAGAGCAGGAGGCAGCATTGGGCGTCCCTGGCAGGCAAGCCACCTGCTGCTCTTTGACGGCCGCCCAGGAGCCGCCCACTGGCAGAGAAGAAAAGCTGCCCCCGTGGGGCCAAGGACTGAGCCAGGAGGAGGAGGTGGAGGCAGCTGCCCAGGCGCGGGCGGTGAGGCTTCAGCAGTGATGCTTGACTGGCCGTGAATGACCAAGATCCTTTCTTTGAAATCCAGGGGATAATGTCGCCGTATATAAATTTTATGGGGGGGGGGGTAAAAGGTTAAAAAGTTCCCTGACCCCTGGGTTAAATGAACAATCCTTACCTTTAGTTATTTCATTTTACCGTGGCTTTCTATACACAGAAAAAGGCTTCCAACAGTATCTCATTTCAGTACATTTTTGTTGGAGAGAATGTAAGGAGAGGATGTGTACACCATAGAAATATGACTGATTTACAGGATCATAGCTTGTTGATAAAAGAATTATTGAGAGAGTCATAAGCCCTCTTATTTTGATGTTTGAAATGTCTGAGGAAAAGTATTTGAAATCAATTTTGTACTGATAGAAGAAAAATGAATTACCCGTAAGGAGAAGTCATATGACAAGTGATATTGTCCAAAGTTGCGTTTTTTGTTTCCAAAGAAATAAAATGTCTGGCCCACCAAACTGAATGTTATAGTGTAGCATTATTTCTTTTACGTTGTTCACTGCATTACGCGGTTGATGGAGTCATATCTTTTTAATGATGGTGACTTCAAAATGGCCCAACTTGTTAACTTCTTGGAACAATTTGGCTTTGCTTGACTTTCTGGATGAGCAGTAAGTACATGAATAGCAAATTTATTTACTTATTAGATTTATACCCCACCCATCTAGACTAATGGTCTGCTGTGGGCGGCATTACAAAATTTAAAAAGCAATAGAACCAATAAATGTGCAAGAATCCAAGATGTAAAAATGTAAATATTAAAATACAGCAGGAGGGAAAGAAAGCCTGCCTAAATAGCCATGTCTTCAGTTTACTTCTAAAGACAATTTCACGTCTGCTAATTACAGAAGGTGACCGGAAAGCTTTCTATGAGAACTCCCAATGGAACATTAAGAAGAACAAGGAGTCAATTTTGCGGCTGAGACAAGAGAATAAGAAATTGCACCAGAAGCTGGCAGATGTTCTTGCGGTGAGCTTCATAAGCATATTACAGTCTGGACAAACAGATGCAGTTGTTCATGAGTGGAAGCAGGAAGGAGCATTTGTGATATCTCATATTACCAGCCCCAAACTATACCAAATCCCTACACGCTCAGGAAATTGTTCTGACTGTTATAGATAGGTGTGGAGGACATGCAGATACATTAATCTGTTACCATTTGATACGTAAGATGGCAGGGGTTTTTCTCTCTTTTCACTCACTGGAAAAAATAGGCTACTGTCATGAAATCTTATGCCAGATAAAAATTGTGAGTCTTTAAGGTGCCATGAGATTTTTTTTTAATTCAGTATCTCAGGTTAGAGTCCTTGCTCAGATAGTTTTGGATTGTCGTATCTAAAAAAACATTGGACCCAACATCGTGTTTGTGATAGCATAAATGTACTGCAGAAAATGCATATTTCACCAGATTGTACATATAAACAGCAGCAACAGCAGAATGCTAGTGAAATCTGTATGTTGCATTAGTCTTTATACAATTCTCATAAACACATTAGAAGAAGGAACTTTTTATTCAGTTTCAAATGTCTGAGGCTGTAATCCTTCCACTCTTTAAAATCGGTTCACTTCAAAATGCCAATTTTTAAAAAGATTCTGTTCAATACATTTTGTTTATATATTTCAAATGTATTCATGGGAAAAGGGATCACTAAGTCCTAATTACACTGTGAATATTCTATTCATGTGTGTTAGTTACCACTGTTGGCTAACATTGCTAGCTGCTGGGAAGCATCTGGCAATGGTGGTGAAGAAGAGCAGATTTGAATGCTCAGTGCAGCATCTACTCTGGGAGAACTCTTTTCATGCTGGCTATCTTCTGTCATGTTATCTAACAGACTCTCCTGTGTCTTTCCCATCAGGGCAAGATGATCCTTTAATTTTACAATGGTCAAGCTGGAGTGGATTTCTTTTCTGCACCTATATTCTCATGAGATCCTCCCTTTACAAAAAAAAAAAAAAAGTGGGAGGGTTGGCCAGGACAAAGCAGATTTGTGGACTTGTAGACCTGGGACATGGTGGCGCTGTGGGCTAAACCGCAGAAGCATCTGTGCTGCATGGTCAAAAGACCTGCAGTCGTAAGATTGAAACCACGCAATAGAGTGAGCTCCCGTCACTTTGTCCCAGTTCCTCGCCAACCTAGCAGTTCGAAAGCATGTAAAAATGCAAGTAGATAAATAGGCACCACCTCGGTGGGAAGGTAAAATGGCGTTCCCTAGTCACGCTGGCCACGTGACAACGGAAACTGTCTTTGGACAAGCGCTGGCTCTACGGCTTGAAAAACGGGATGAGCACTGCTCCCTAGAGTCGGACACGACTGGACAAAAATGGTCAAGGGGAACCTTTACCTTTATCTAGACCTGACACCACTATAGTGGCCCTCTGTGCTGTGCCAAATGTGACGGTATGCTAATCACTGCATGTCTAGGCTTCCTGCAACGTACCTCAGACCCCCAAAGAGTAAGAGTGGGATGGTCAGAAGCCAACAGAGCCATGTGTGAGTCAACTGTAATCTCTGTTGAAACAGGCTTTTGTCCTAAAGAAAATCTTCCCAGAATTCATCTAGTCATCAGAGATTTACATACAGTACTTTGCCTGGTTCTTGATAAGTTCCCTGAGTTTGAATCTCTCATGTTTCCTAAGTTTCAGGGGGAAATGTTGAGAACAGCCTCAGCTGTTGCCTCATGTTTGAAGGAGGACGGACTCTCTTCCCGTAATGACTTGGCTGTGAGGTGCCAGATTACAAAACATGCTGTCCAATGGCAAGGTGGCCAGCACATTTGTGGGCTCTTGTAGTTCCTTTATTTATTAATTCAACTTCTATACCACCCAATAGTATGATACACACTCTCTAGGCAGTCAACATAAATATTCTAACTCCTGGTTATGTTAAATAGAGAAGTCAGGGGCCTGTTCTGAAATTCTTAGACCTCTAAAATGTTCCTGTGTTGAATGGTTTTTTATTTGGCTATTCTCTGAAATGGCAAAAAGAAAAGAGGAAAGAAAAAGAAACAGAGATTTGTTAACTCTGCAGACCTGCTGATGGTCACAACTCTTTCCATTCTGTCTGAAGGAGTTATTTGTTCACCTGGTTATCAAAGTCTTCTTTAACCATCATTGCTTTGATAAGATGTTACTATAAGTGTTGCTTCATTTGTTTTAATTTCTTGTACGGTATTTAAAGCATTCTGCTCATTTCCTCTACATGCTTAAACAAGCAGGTAGAAAAGATCTTGACACTGGGTTTTTGAGAAGGACCGTTTTATTGCATGTGCTCTTCCTTCAAGCTCACCCAAATCTGATCACTCAGAAAAGAGAGCTCCCTGTTCCAGGAACAGTGGTTTGTTTCCAGTAAACTGGATTCAAGTGAAAGAAAATTAATCTGGCTGTTTTGTTTTTGCAGGGAGAGGAGAAAATAATCAAGGCTGCTTTCCAAGAACATCCAGCTGAGCAAGGATCTGTGAAAAATAAAACTGGGGAGGTAGGGAATGACAAGTATTTTCCTTGTGTATCTTCGCACAGATAGAAAATTGTTTTTTTCAGAGTAAAGAATATTGTCAGAAACTTCCAAGTGCAATCCTCTGCAAGTTTATGCATGAATAAATCCCATTGAGTTCAGTGAGATTTAATGCCCAATTGAGTTTGCATAGAATTGCAATTTTAGTTTTTTTTAACAAAAAGTATCAGTTGTCATATGTGATCTCAAGACATATGTATGAATTATGTTCTCAGTTTACATGCCTGGTGTAGTGGTGAGACTGTTAGACTAGGACTTAAGAGCAGGGGATTCAAACCCACACACAGCTATGAAACTCACTTTCTCAGCCTGATCTGCTCACATATTGTATCCTATCCACTATATATTGGGAATATATACTGGGTAGGAGAGCAGTGTATAGAACCTTGGGTTCACTGGAGGAAAGGAAAGAACAGGGTAAATAACCTTGGGCATTGCGCATCTTAGGCAGTAACTCACAGTAACCCACTGTGGATGTAGTGAAAGACGGCAGATAACATTACAGAAAAAATGAACACAAACAATTTGGTCAGTAAAAGGAATTAAAAAATCAAATTTATTTGCTGAATGGTGGCAATTATTCATAAATTTCATGTGTAGAAAAGATCTCGGTCTCTCGGACTGTTACAAAAAAAAATTTGGGGCCCTGAGAACCATGTTGAAATGTCAGTATGCTAAGTGCCTATTCTGAGGTGATTGCTTACCTTAATAGAGAGTAGGGAGGGAATTACTGTAGTAATGATTTATTCTGTATTTGAATTGCATGCATATCTAAAAATAAAGAGAAAAAGGATAACATTGAAAAATTGAATCCTAAGAATTGAAGTGAACCATCATTTTGCCTATAGTTAAAAGAAATGGTCAATTGAGAGGTAAACGATATTTATCTGGCCTAACATGTGCTTCTCCTTATGACATTTGTTAACTTCCAGTGCCCTTTGTTTTATGATCAGTCATTGCAAGGTAAACATGAGCTTACTCTGCAAGTCTGGCATGCATCTTGGAAGAAATGCTATCACTTGAAAAGGCTCATATTCACAAGGGATGTGTGTTTCTTTTAATGTCTGCTCTGTTCCTTAGTGACTTAACTGCCAGTCCAGTTGTTCAGACTCCTCTAAATGTTCTCCTCTGCTCCAAAGGGTGCTATTCAAATGATCAATCACCGGCTATGTGAGAAAATCAATCAGTTAAACAACCTGAAGCACCAAGTGGAGATGAGGAAGCGGCGACTGGAGGAACTGCAGCTTCAGTACAGTACCAAGGCGCAAGAAATCAGTGACATCCAAGCACTAGAAGAACGGAACATAGAAGCAGCCAAGGTGAGAGGCTTGTGAATCCTTTAAAGGGAGGAGGCCAATGGTTTCCAGTCTTAGGTAGAAACCCTGGACAGCACAGCTGGCGGTGAAGGCTTCTGGGAATTGCAGTCCAAGAACACCTCACTTACCCAGGGTTGGGGTCCACTGGTGTAGAGGTTTCTTTTCATTTACCTGGAGCTGACCTAATATCACAGGCAGGGGCCAGTGAAAGTTTTGTTTCTACCAGGGTTGCAGCTAAGCAGATGAGCTGTCGCAGAACCTGGGAAGTAAGTCAAGTTTGAGTGTGCCTGAAATAAAGGCTTCCTGAATTTGCCCTCTTAGTGTGAGAGGCAAGGTCCAGTGATTATGGTGGCTGCAATGGGGTGAGTCCTGAGTCTTGGGATTCAGTTAGAAAGGAAAACAGAAGGCAAATTATTTCCCTCTCCCTGCTGCCACCTCCATGGTCACAAACTCAGAACTGAATTGCATATATGAGTATAAAAAAATAAAGAGAAAAAAGCACAGAGTGCTGTCCTCTGAAGATGCCGGCCACAGAGACTGGCAAAACGTTAGGAAGAACAAACTTCAGAACACGGCCAAGGAGCCCGAAAAACCCACAACAACCAGAAAAAAAGATAATTCCTCCATGTAACTTAGAGGTCATCTATACTGTGGTACTGTCCTTTATTTTTTAAAATTACTTCTCTCTTTTGTGTTATGGTGCAAAAGGGATCATGTTAAAAAAAGAGAGGGAAGTGTAACCCAGGAACAGCTGATCTCTACCTCTTCCATCCTTCTCTACATTTTGGTCTCAATGGTTTTTTTAATTGGATATACTTTTATTTTATTTGTTTTCATGTTTGTTCACTTTGTTATGAAAGTGATACCATAAAAATATTTAAAAGCAGATTGGAGGAATAGTTGATATCGTCTCCTCCCTAGTAACTCAAGAAAACTGAACAGGACATTTAGTAAGATGTGTGAGTAGGCAAGTGTCGTCAAGCAGTACATACCTACATGCATCAACGTAGCACTAGGGCCCCTGTGAGCAAATTGTGTGCAAAAACAAATAGGAGCAAAGCAGGAAAAAGTACACCTCCACCTGGCAGTAATGTAAAAGAATTGCAAGGGTTTTTGTCCCACCTTGGGTCTGTGTTGTGTTGGGTGTCACGGGTTCAAGGAAAGTTGAAGAAATGCTCATTGTGGGCCCCAGTGCTATGCAATTTGGCTCTTATCTGTTGCTGGTTGGTTGTGCAGACACACCACGAGAGGGAGACAAAGAACTACTGTGTTACTGTCTCCTGATTCTGGCTTCCCTGCATGTATAATACGATTGTCGACACTTGGAGGGCTGTGAATGCCCTGAGGAACAGAAATGAAGCTGATTTTCAGGGTGAGGAGAAAAGATGTGCTTCCTGGCTCCTAAATATTTCCTGGACTGCCAGGCCTCTTTGCCTTGCCCCTTAATCACTAGAAAGCGGCTTTGCCTCTTTCAATCCTTTGATACTTAACTAGGAATTACTTCTAGACTCAAACATAACACAGATGCTACACAGATATTCAGCTTCACAAAGCTGTGAATTGATTGTTCTCCACCTCACAATTGATAGGCTTCAACACATTTTGGCTGTAACTAGTCAGGGGGGGGTGGCAGCACCAGAGAAGGGACTATGGCACAGTTCCATCTCCTGCCTCAAACACTTTGTACAGTACATGAAAGCTGTCTGGTACAAGTCCTGCCATCCGTCCCCCATTCAGTAGTTGAAGGTTACAGAACTGAAGAATATCCTTGGCAAGTCAGAACAGGCCGTCCTAGGCTAGAAGGAGAGCCAACTAGACAGTCTGGGATGCAAATTCCTGTGTCCAGATGAAGGCTCAAGTCAAGAATGAGCAAGACCTGAAACTGTCTAGGTTTGCCTGTATGTGCAAAGAGTTTATGTGTATGAAGAAAGTTGTGCAATAATTTTTTAAAATAAACTTTCTGACAATTGTAGACAAAATGTCTCTATTCAATGCTATTAATATGTTAAGAGCTGTTAATCTTGCAGCTTTGTGCAAATGTAATCTGGTTGGTCGGTTGGTTGGTCAGTCGGTCTGTCGGTCTGTCGATCGATCGATCGATCAATCAATCAATCAATCAGTCAGTCACTTCAATGTGTATACCACTCCCGTTAGTGCCGAAGCAGTACTCTGAGTGGTTAACAACAAAACACACAATCAGAATGGAGTGATATAATGAAAACAATGTACCATTCAAACCACATAGGTGATGGAACAGAGAGCGCCAGAGCAATGAAGGGACTAAAAATAAAAATAAGAATAACAAGAATGACTGGACAGAGGTATAAAATCAACTGAAACTCAGCAAGGATAGGGGTAGAAAACCTCCCTGAAGAGCCATGTTTTCAACTGCCTCTTAAATGTTAACTGCAGATTATTAGTTAGACATGTGATTTTGTCAATAGGTACACAGTATAATAGGCCATGCTTTGTTCAGCATTCCTCTTTTCCCATTTTTCAAATGCTGGAGTATATCTTCCCAGTCCTGCTTAAATATAAACCATTCTTATGCTCTCTTTCTCATGGATGGTGGTTTCTCTCTGTGATTTGGGGGGTGGGTGGGAAGCAAAGTGTGCTGCTTATATACTGCCCTGTAGCACTTAAAGCACTCTCTAGATCAGTGGTTCTTAACCTTTGTTACTCAGGTGTTTTTGAACTGCAACTCCCAGAAACCCCAGCCAGCACAGCTGATGGTGAAGGCTTCTGGGAGTTGCAGTCCAAAAACATCTGAGTAACAAAGGTTAAGAACCAGTGCTCTAGATTGTTTACAATTTAATTAGGTAGGCCAGTGGTCCCCAACCTTTTTGACACCAGGGACTGGTTTAATTGAAGACCATTCTCCTAAGGACCGAGGTGGGGGGTACTTGTTATGCAGTAGGTTGTCAGAGGATAGCTTTGAATCGAGCAGGAGCAGGAGGTGAGCTCCAATTAAAGGTTTGCCTCCTGTCAGATCAGCAGCAGCATTAAAACCTAAAAGGAGCGCACTGACGGGAGGCAGAGCTTCACTCACCTCCTGCTCGCTACTCATCTGTCCTGTTGGCCCGGTCCAAGGCCATGGATCAGGAATGGTCCATTGCCCGGGGGTTGGGGACCCCTGATGTAGGCTATATATTGAAAGGCAGCTTTCAATCTCTGTTTTGCATATCTCTTGCAACACCTCACTCATTATTGGCATTACAAATACTTAAAAATAAAGATTGTGAGCATCCAGAGCATCAGTCAAAGGTTTCGGACATGCCCACAATACAGTTCTCTGTTTCTTTGCTGCAAAGCAGACGGAAGTGGTAAACACGCCTGAGAAAGAAACAGAGTTCCAGTATGTTCTGATTGCTCAGATAAAGCATGTTTAAGAAACATAATATGTAAGTGGTGGTGCGGGACTAAATCCATGGACCCTCATTCCATAGTTTCTATGTGGAAAGTGCTTAAGAAAACAATACTTGCAGATGAGCAACTTTTCTGTCATTTGCTATCTGTGCAGGCAAGTCCCTGCATCAATCACTGGTAGGATGCAAGAGTAATCTAGGTGGACACAATTTCTAAGAATTCCTTCCTTCCATCTCCATGTTTTCTTTCTGTTGTGATGTGCCAGTCCCATCTGCCTTGGATTATTTATATGTGACTTGTTAGTAGTAAATCTGGTTTTCTCCTAATCCACAATTCTTCCTCCCTCCATCAACTCAACCCTAAACGAGACATACAATAACAGAAATTCTTTAAATATATATAGTTTTCAGGAAACGTGTGCATGTGTTTTTTCCTTTCTGGAATGATGGCATTTGGACTCTAGAGCAACTGGTGAGGTCTAAGATGCTAAAGAATTAAAAGATGGACTAGATACAATCCTATGCTTCTGGTCCTGCAAGAGTTATATTTGCATTTTGCATTCCCTTCCATCCCTTCCATCCTTTCCCAGATGGGAGTCAAATGTTTTCTGCTGCTAGAAAATTATTTGCAACTGAGACTTCCTATCAGTTGTAGAGAACTTTTTCTGGGTGCTAATCCATAATTTGAATGAGTCGGAGAAGGAAATCTCTGACTCTGGAATCTGGAGACCATCTAGATCACCTGAGTTGCTTACCACCCCTACACCTTGGGGCAGGGGAATTCTTAAATAGGACAGGTGGGAGGCAGGATCTCTGTTTTCTTGGTTTCTAGCTCAAATCATTTACACTTCCCATCCAGACCTTGCGTACGCTGGAGAACCGCCTGGAAAAGGCCCATTTCAAGACTGAAGAGGCTGAGCGCATCACTGGCATGTACCAGAAGCTGAAAGCACACATGCAGGTGAGATGTACAGTCCCTAAAAAGTAATTGTTGAGAGGAAGTATCCAGTTCTATCCTATCTCTCACCACCTTGGAAAAAGGGAAATGTGTTCAGTTTCTCTTACTATATTGCTACTTGATTTGCAATAATCAAAAGGTAGAAATGATTTTTTAATTTTGTCCTGTTTAGAAGCTAATCCTAAAAGCCTGCTGCACTGAAGTCAGTGTGACACACACACCCCCCCGAGAACTACATGGAGTTTTTGTTGTGCCCACTAACATAACTGAGCATGGCCTGTGTTGGAGATGGTGGGACATCAACACTGGTAGTTCTACGATTCACACTGGTATCTTTCATCCCCTTCCTAGGAGGAGAGCCTACATTATCAGAACAGACTGGATGCCCTGGAAGCTGAGATCTTACGCCTGCGCCATGAACTTAAGGATCTGGAAAGTGTGAACGCTGAGGCACTGCATGCTCGTGATGCAGCAAAGGTAAAGGGTTAACACAGTGTGCAATATAGGAAGAAGAAAGGGTAGGGGATATTCTATCCAGCAACACAGGAATAATCTACAGAAATTAGATGGATCCAGAATGACTCCGAGCAGCTGCAACGGTCTCTTGGAAGGAAGGGCCGAACAGGCAGGCAACAGATATTCAATATGAAAAGTTATGCTGGGTGCATTTGGGGGATGAGAGATCTCTTGGTGCTATGAGAGGAAGGGCTTTCAGACACCGGTGGGGGGGGGGGAGGGGATGCTGCTGGGAAGCCCTAGGATTTAAGGGACTGCCCACTGTAAGGGGGTCTGACTTTCAAGCTGCCAATCTGCAGCCAAAATTAATTGTGCAAATTGTTCCCATTTCTATACATAGGTTTCATTTCACTATTTTTATGACCCAGGCTTTCAGATAACTTGTCTTTTCCTTTGGATTAATTTTCAAGTTTTTTGGGCAATCATATTAGCTAGAACTCTTGTTTAAAATAAATAAAAGCTGAAATGCTCAGTATTCCGAAGAGTACATCGGACAGCAGTCTGGGCCTTTTCCAGCATATGTAAGATCTGGAGGGAAACAATTAACTTGTGTAACTGTTCTCTGGTCGCTTCCATGTACCTGTAAGTTTTCCACAATGGAGCCAAGAACTGGGGGAGATTTACACAAGGTAAATAGTATAGGGTGAGGAAGGGTTAACCCCCCACAATTTACTCGGATATGCTTTGAGCTCTCAGTGAGCAGAACAACCTCTGCTTCCAGAGTCATGAGCTGCTTTCTCACCACAGCAAGAGAATTCACAGAACCAAGAGGCTTATCTGGCTATCTAAACAAGACCAATGGAAAGCATAAATTTTCACCATGAGTCCCTGTTTAGAGTCATCAAGGACAGGGCAGTATATAACCTTCCTTTCCCCCCTGAAATGCAGGAGCAGCTTTTGTCTCAAGAGGAAACTATTTACCGAGAGCGAAAGATGCGTGATAAGAAGCTAAAGGACTTGAAGAAGTTGACAGAGGAGAAAAGAGCACAGAACGAGCGGGCCGAACGGCGGGTAACATAGGATCTCCTCTCTGTGAAGGGATCACCCCTGCTTTCTCCTCCTAGGAGCTATGGATCAAGAGGATATCTTGTCTCAATTCACACGTGGGCTTGCTCTCTCCTCCTCCTCCTCCTCCTCCTCTCCCACCCCCTGCCCCAGTCCGTCTCACCCTTGAATAGCCATCAGTTTCTGTTTCTCCTGACACTAAAAGCATGCATTTAAATCTTGGGCTCAAAGCAACTGTGAGAGTTAATGAATTGTTAGAAAATACAGAGGTGCCTCGTTTAACGGGTGCCCCGTTTAACGATGAAATCGCATAGCGACAAAGATTTTGCGATCGCTTTTGCGATCGCATTGCGATGTTTTAAATAGGGAAAAATCGCTTTGTGATGATCGATACCCTGTCTCGCTTACCGATCATCGCAAAGCGATGATTTTTTAACAGCTGATTGGTGGTTCCAAAATGGCCGCTGGGTAAAAAAAATGGCCACCCGCTGTTTTCTGGGATGGATCCCTCACTTACCGGGCAGCAAAAATGGCCGCCGTATGGAGGATTTTCGTTTAAAGGTGAGTCTGAAGCCCATAGGAACGCATTGAAGGGATTTCAATGCATTCCTGTGGGCTTTTTAATATTTCATAGCGACGAAATCGCTTTGCAGCGATTTTTGCTGCACCGATTATCGCCGCTATGCGAGGCATCACTGTACCTCAATTTTTTGAAATAAATATTACCTCCCCCTCATACACACACAAACCTTTTTCTGCAGTGCCACAGCATGTTGCAAGGAGAAATTTATCCGGGAAGCTTCTCTTCAAAGCCCTAAGGAAAAACACTTATATGAGCAATGTTAATGATTGTTAGAGATTCTATGAATTTGGATATATTTGCTTAATTTGCATAACCTGCTGCTTAGCATAACCAACATAAGGGGAAAAAAGAGATGTGCAAGTCACTGAAGCCTTCTGCTGTAACAGAAAATGCCTAATATAATCCTTAATTAGCTTTCAACAGGAAAATAATTCAAGAGATTTCTCACCTATTGCTTGCCTCCAGGGGATCCTTCCAAAATGTGGGCTGGATAATTACAGCCAGTCCCAGCCTTCCCCACTGCCCTGCTTTGGTCCTTCAACACAGGGATTATGCCCGACAATCACAATCAAAGCTAGACTGAAGGCTTTCCTTTGCCCCCCCCCCCGTTTTTTTTAAGGTTTGTTTGTCCAGTTAAGGCTCAGCACCCCCATCCTGGTCAGTGCCTTTGTTTACGTCTCAGAGGAGAAGTTGTAGGTCTCACAATTAACATTTCTTTGATCCTGGCCTCCCCTTCTCTCAAATGTAACACTAGTTTCTAAAAAGGATGCTCAGGGCATGAGTTTTCATTTATTATCCTAGGACCTGGTTAATCTCAATATCTGGATAAGAAAAAACTATGCTGGGGATCAAGATTTTGATCCCCCCCTTTTTTAAAAAAAGTATTTATTCCTTCCTGTGGTATGTTTAATTGGGATGATCTGATTAAAGGTATAATACGGTTTGGCTATAAATCCATTAAAAAATTTTCAGAGGAAAGAACTAGCGGATTTCAAAGAGGATCTTGAGATTAGGCTTTCCTCTAATCCCAGCTAGTTTAGCAACTCAAGGGCTGGGTGATACATTTTTCACTCCAGCAGGCAGAGCTTTCTGCTCTCCAGCAGGTGCTCAGCACATAAACAGAATGTGATGGGAGCAATCATAAATAAATGTCATTTTAAAAGGGCATATGGGGGGGGGGGGGAGATGAGGCAATAGTAATTTAACCAGCTAAATGTCCCATAAAATAGGAAATGAGTGGAGCCCTGAACTCTTGGGCTGACCCTGGTTCCCCCTACATCTAAGAGGACCCATTCCTGAAAAAAATATTTGGTTGTTGGGAGCTACAGGGCCTTGCCTAAGTGTGTTCTTATCTGTTCCAGCAGTCTCAAAAGGAACGTGTCCCATTTGGGACTGAAGAGTTGCTCAGAGAGCCCCAGCCTAGGAAATCAAGCATCCTGAAAAGCAGGCAGGCCATATTTGCTGCATCAGAAGCCTTTGACAAGATCCGAGCTGCCACGGGTGTCACCGAGGCTGATGTAAGAGCTTTGCCCACCCATGTTTTCCCAATTCCTTCCATGCTGCCTTCCTGACTGACAGAGATGAACAAGTAGAGCCATCCATCCAGTTCCTTACCTGAGTAAGAGGTCAATATCTTGTCCCCTGGTCAGCCGTCCGCATTCAATGTTTGGTGCAGAACAGAATGGATCTGAGACCCCTGTAAGGGAACTTGACCAGCCTCATCTTCATAGGCGACATATCCTGAGGACTTTGGCAAGCCCAGCATGGCACTTAGGTTCCAATTCTATGTGCGCTTCCTATAATTGGGAGTAAACTCTAGAAGTAAGAAACTCAGCAAGGACCTCCTTCTGAGTAAACATGCATATGATTAGGATGTTTGGCTGCTTCAGGAAAGAAAGTGGCACACTTTTCTGCAATGTTGTGGAATCTGTAAAAGACAGTCTTCAATAAGTTATGTCTTACACTTGTCTTTCCAGTTTGCACCTGTCAAATTCATAAAGAGATGTAAACTGTTGTTATAGGGAGGGGATTTCTTTTTATAACTGTATTACTTGCCTGGAAGTGCAAATTCATCCACAATATTCCACTTTAAAAAAAAAAAAATCAAGGTCAGCAAGCTGCCTTAGTCAGCGGCTACCTAGAAGATGCTGCCTTGTAGTAATTTGTTTGATTTTCTTTTGATGTGGGATTCTCAGGAGGGGGCAAGGTGCAGTGGTTTTCTTTGCCCCCTAGACTAACCTCTAAACCAGGAGAGTACCAGACAAGAAATAGAACTGATGTGTGATGTGATCTAAACAGAACTGAGTTTAGCTGCCCCTTTTCTGCTGGAGCCATGTATTTCCCCTCCTGTGAGTCTGAACGACCACATATTGAAACTCAATATTGACCTGCCTCCTCGCTCCCATTTTGCTGCAGATCTCATGATCGTTCCCTGCTGGTATGCGCTTGACGCCATAAGCTGATAGTTGCTCAGGGCACTAGTTATTCATGTGTGACTGCAAACATCTTCCACGCTCCATACACCAGCTGCTGCTAGCCAGTCAGGGCTTACATAGCTGCATTCGTGGCAGGCTCTGTTCTCCTGCTTCTTCCAGGCAAATCCCATTCATAAATTGCTTCCTTGTCTGGGGAAAGGAGTGTGATAAGCTCATAACCTTGGCCTTCCAGCATTCCTTTGGGGTGCAGTCCTGAATGGAGTTTGTAACTTTGTACTTCCCAAAGCTCAGGTTAATACAAGTGACTCTAGGGAAACTCTGCCTCCACTTGCACCATTAGCTCAGCCTGCCACACCATGGGCCCAGGAGCACTTCTGCTGGCCCAGCAGCAAGCTCCGGCTTACCACCAGGCTCCATCTGCCCAGTTGATTCTTGCTCCCTGGCAGAAGCCAGACCTGGCCGAAAATAATAATCCTGCAGCAGAGTTGCCTTGAGGGGCTGGTTCTGTGGGCACAGGAGGGCAAAAGGCCAAGGGCACAATATCTGAATCTTGCTGCTGACGCAGTTGGGAATGGGGTGTTTATGGCCATGATTGAATAACTGAAACCATCCATTCTGGCAGGACGATAAGAACCTTGTGATTATTAGAAGCCACCCCCACCCCCAAACAGTTCCACATAGGAACCTGTGTGTCTCTGAGGTCTGAGAGCCATACCTCTTGATATAAACCACTGTGCTTCTACTGATGAAGCCCATCATGCATAATCTGTACTTTCTCTCTAGCTCCCGTATGAAGCAAGCTCAAGTGCTTACGGGGTGAGCAAGGAGGCCCACAAGCCAATTGGGCCGAGAGTATCTTTGTGTTGGTTGTAGGCCCAGGGCCTGCAGCATCTGCTCATAGGAATCGGTGCTCTCAAGAGCCATTGAGGACACCCTGCCTTCAGTGCTGTAATGCTGCTCACCCAAAGGTGAAGCACCACCATTGGGCCTGCCTGATACTTGCACATGAGGCAGGCATCGGTCGCATACCAGCTGCATGCGGTGCATTTGGCTTTTGTAAAACAAGTTTATTTTTCTTATTTTATTTCTACACCACCCTTCCTAGGAGGAACTGAGGGCAGCTCTCCATCTATCTAAAAAGACATTTTGTGCCAAAAACAAAAAACCAGAACTGCAAGCCCTGGAAACTTCCAGGAGTCAGTGGTTCCATTCTTGTTTAAAGCAAATCACATGGTCTTGCTTGCCCTGTTCTCCTATCTTTCAAAATCAGATGTGGAATTCCATTTTTGTGGGAGAAACATGAGCAAGTACGTTTTTAATGGGGGTGCAGCAGACGTAAACTTCCTGGGGGTTGAAAACCAGCCCTGATTTAAAGAGCAGCTGGCAGAGTGGACAGGTCGCAGTCTAATACATTGTCAGCCCCTGTGATCTCTCTGCAGGATGTTGTGGCATGCTTCCTGGCTCAAGAAGAAACCCTCAAGCAGCTGGAGGAAATGAAGAATGAGAATGAAGAAGCCCTGGTACGGCTTAAAGAAGAGAAGGAGGCACGGCAACGGGAACTAGAGCATGTCAAGTACTCAGGAGAGGCCCGGAAGCTGGAGTAAGTGTGTACCTCGGCTTGCTTTATTTGACTGCCGGCTTTGCACACCCACAGTAGTTCATGCTTGCCACCAGCCATGCAGAGTGTGCTTGTCGTTGCTTCCTGCCATCCATTGTGGAAGGATACATCGTGAGTAAAGCCCCGAGGGTTAGGAACCAGGGCTCATAGCTTTTCTTCCAGGGGTTCAACCCATCTCTCTTTTTTTTGGTCCCTACCATCACCATGCAGAGCCCAGAACTTGATGAAGGAGTTGTATGAACACTTGAAGAAAGAGGAGAAGAGGCGCGATGCAACCCAGGAGGAACTTGACAAGGTGAACCGCGTTCTGCTGGAAGCCAAGGCCGGAGTGGAGCATCTGGCCTCCAAAGTACAGCACATCAAAGTGGTGAGTGTTTAGCGCTTGCCTGCCTGCTGCTACAGCAGCCACTTGTTCTACACACGGAGACAACAGCATAATCTGAAGCCTACCTGTAATATGCATGAAGTAGGCTGACACAATTTTTCGGCTGTGATTGGTAACTCTGCTGAACTGCTCATAGCCACCAGAGTCTCCGGTGTGCGGAGGTGACAGGGGCCCTACACTGGGGAGGAAAAGAGTAAAAGCTCAGAGGAAGGAAGGAAAGCTGGCAGCTGGTGGTTGTAGCAGGAGCCTTGAGGCAGGACTCCTTGCTTCTGATCTCACTAGAAAAGTAGAGTGTAAAATAGAACAAAACAAGGAGATATCTCAACATTTGTTTAATGAACTATAATAAGCCTGAAGCCTTCCTTGAGAAAGCTAAAAACAACACATCAAGATCTCTGAGCAGTGCATTTCAAACAAATGATTGGCAGCTGTTTGCAATAGGCATCATATATTTCAAGGACCCGTCAGACCGAAATGCAATGGGTTCATTCCAAGATATATTTTAGCAGTTTGTAGGTTGGTGCCTTTTTGTTTTCTTCCATTGATGGATGCTTGCCATTGTTTTTCTTGTCCAACTGGGGCAACAGAGAAGCCAGATTTTGGGCACCTGTTCTGCTTCTTTCTCCTTGTGGCCCAAGCTGAATAGGTTGCCTAAATTTCCTCACGGTCTTCCTTTGGACCAGGGCTACTAGGCATCTCTTCGTTTCCCTAGGAAGACAGCCGCTTCTCTTCTACCAAGTTGGATGAGAAGGCTAATGACTATGTGCTTGACCTCCTGGGCCAAACAGAGGAAAAGCTGCTGTACTTGCTGGAGTTTCTCAAGGATCGAGATAAGCAGGAGCTTCTCCGGAGAATTGAAGAAGTGGAGGTAGGTCCAGATCAAGCTAAGAGGCCTAGACCAATTACATTGCCATTAACTTCCTTCAAACAGATGCTACCGTTTTGTTGCAGCTCACCAAGCAGGGAATTTCCAAGGGCAATTAGGGCAAGTAAATTGTTTTGCTTTCCCTGAGTGCTGTAGGCATGTGGTGTCTTTGCTTGATGTGCACATGTTCAAGCAGAGCACTTTGAGAGCAGGCTTCCAAAGCTGTCAGTGCATGTGCTAAAGCTGCACGAGGTCCCCAGAGGAAGCACCCTGTGCCCTCACCTCCAGGCTGCACCCCTATTTCAGTTACTCTCCATTCTTGGTCTCTCTCTGTCTTGCTTAAGTTTAATCTAGCTGCTAACCCACTTAAGATCACATCCCAGCTATTAAGAAACATAAAGATTCTCTCTTTTTTAAGCCTCTGACTTCACTAGGTGAAGGTCAAAATGTCACCTAATCAAAATAATCTCTGAAAACAATACTTTTCAAGTGGTCCTTATGGATGGTTTGGATGGTTGTTTTAGCTGTGTTACAAATGAGAAACAATGCTCAAGACGTTGATGGAAGATTCAAACTAGGGAATAGCAAACTAGTAAAATTTCTGTTCACACTGTAACTTCTTAGCCTCTGGGTGTGGAAGCTCTGGAGGCCCAGTAGCCAATTTCCTGCCTCCTAAGGACATGACAAGGGATACACCAATACCCTAAATATATATATATATATATAAAGCGCAAAACAAAACAGAACAACACACCCTAAAAGTGCTCAGAAGCCTAGTTTTTTAAATTTTTTTATATAATTAAAACATACATTGGAGCTACATCTTTTTTTAAAAAGTGCTGCTCCTGCAGGACCCCAGTACTCAGCTAGACACCACACTTTAAGAATGAGGTTAACAAATTGAAACAAATTGCCAGAAGAAGGCAACAAGATGATCAGTGGACTGGAAATCAAGCTCTGTAAGGAATGACAGAAAGAACTGAGCATGTTTAGCCTTGATATAAGAAGACAGAGTGTGGAGGTATGATAGCACTCTTCAAATGTATGAAAGGAAAGAAGGGGAAGATCTGTTCTCCATCCCAGAGTTCAAGATACATAATAATGGGCTCAAATTACAGGAAGCCAGATTTCAGTTGAATATGGGGGAAAAATTCTTAACTGTTAGCAGTATGGCAATGGAATCAATTACTTCAGGAGGTGGTGAGTGCTTCCATGCTGGAGGCATTTGAGAGAAAGTTAGACAGCCATGCGTCAGATCTGTTTTGATTTTGATTCCTGCACTGAGCAGAATGGCCTTATAGACCCCTTCCAACTCCATTATTCTCTGATTCTGTGAATTCTCCTTTTTTATACCAGAAGAATTCGGCAGGAATCAGCAGCCATAGAATGACCATACAGACTTCATAATTCCCACCCTTCTCTTAGCTAGTTTATTACAGCAAATCTTGGTTACCCATTTCCATTTTTTAAGAAAGGGTGCACTGTATAATTGCAAAAGTCATATATTCAAAAGTCATATATCCAAAGCCGACATAGGGGGAAAGAGCCCAGCCAGAATTGCTGGGCTACCATCTTAGCCTTTTCACTGTCACACAAGCACATGTGCTCCGTCTCTCTCACTGACTGCAGTTTTAACTCCATGTTGTCTTGTTGTTGCAGTTCCATTCGAAACTTGAGAGGAGGCTGCCAGCCTACAATACAAGGGTCAAGTTGCCCATTGCACAGAAACCTGACATGTACTATGGTAAGTAAGAGGCAGATTATTGGCTAGGGATAGGTCAGTCTTTTAACACATCACCATGGAACAGAAACCACGTGCACAGGGAGATGCAAAACAGTCTGTGCCAGTACTCCTGTGCCTCTGAATCAGCACCTGTCTGTATCATGGCCACTTCACTGCACAGGGATGTCTGCAATGCACAGGGAGCTGTAGACTGCGGTTGCCTTGTGACTGTGGACTATGAGCAGTTTTAGCTGTGCCACAGCTCCGTGAGAGTATGGCGTGTCCCCTGGCCACAGAACTCTGCTTTCTGGGGGGTTTCAGTTAAATTTTGAAACAAAACAGCCCTTATGACTGAGGCAATAGGCTTCTAAAAATAAAAGGCGAGCCTAGGGGTGTAATTTTTGACTCCTGGTACACAAAATGAACATGGCTGTGAGCTCCCTGGAAGCTTCTAGCAAGATGCCATCTGCTTTGCGGCACAAGCCTCCCCTAGGTAGACCATCAGGGGCCTTCAACAGACGGCTGTGGGATGTCCACACTTGCATGTCTCACCAGGTGATACCTCGGTTGTGGGGTGTGAGCCAGAATATTCCTCCTCCTTGCTCCTTGGCCTTGTTACCTGGGCATAGTAAAGGCTTTCTGTGTGGTCGTGGGTTCGGTGGTAGGTGCCCTGCCCCCCCAATCACTTGGGAACTGAACCTTGTGGACCCACCAGGACTACATTCTTTGTTCTCTTCACAGATGAGGAAGACAGTGGGGAGGATGATGCGGATGTGGTGACACGAGCAGCCCTGAAGCGTCAGTCCCAGCAGATTGTAGAGGCTAAGACCAAGCGTCGCAATCGCTACAGGAAGAAGGAAGGGAAACTGTGACTACGTCCTGTGTCGCCCTCCGTCTCCAGCTCCTGCTGTGCTTCGAAGTCCTTGGCTATTAAAAGTGCCTCCTAGCCACTGGCCTCCTATATGAGCCAGTTCCACACTAACTTTCCATCAAGTTTGCAAACCCCAGGAAAACGAGGAGTATGACCCCGTGTGGATCCATTCCTCGTCCCTGTCCTCATGCGGGGCAGGCAGGGACCCACAGTGAGCTGCAGCCAATGCATAGCTCCTGCTTCCCTGCCTTTCCGCTCCCAGCTATGTGCGAAGCATGGGTTCTTCAGTGCAGAAGGGACCCGGTTATCATGGAGGGAAGGGAGTGCTCTCTGGCTTCCTTCCAAGTTAACCCAAACTCTCCCTCCCCAAACACACAACTTTAAATACTGAGTAGAAGGGGGGGGGGAACCCTACCATGCCCTTAGTTTGACTGGTTCTGCACCACCTACCATTACTGTACTTAATAGCCATAGTAAAGGACCTGTCTTTATACATAAGAGGAAAGTCACCGAGTGGTTCGATGTGGCTCACAGCCAGTCACACTCTCTGGTGCGGTAGATTCGCTGTGTTTGCTGTGTGTATGATGCAATAAACCCTGTTCAGGCTGAGTTGCCCCCCCGCCCCATGTCTATGCCTCTGCTGGGATGGAGTGTGTTGAATTGGGCTCAACAGTTGGAAAGCAGCAGATTTGCTTATTCATGTGTTACATTTCTTTAAAATATTTTTATCCCATCTTTCTCCTTTAAAAAGGACTCAAGGCGACGATGATGGCAAGTTGAGTAAGAGGGGCATTTTTCATGTGGATCTGCTGGGTTACGAATCAAAGGTTATTCTTGACTATTTGGTTAAGACAGCATCCAGTGCTAGACGATTAACCCCTGGGGATCCAGCCTTTCCGCTATGGTTAGCAATTCCAAATCCAGATTGCACGACTCTCTTTGTTGTAAACCACATTGCCTGGATAGCCCTGAATTAAAGGACCAGTATGCCACCTAATGAATGTGTTGTGGGATTCCACATCTCTCGGAGCAAAACAGTGCATTCCCTCTTCTGATGACAAGCAGACACACAGGCTGGCAGGCAGCCAGAGTTTGCCTTGACCTTGCAGATCCCATGACTGAAATGTGATGCGGGAGAGCCAAGGTTGTGTTGGTGGCAAGTTCATGGTCAGGAGCAGAATGTGCAGACTCTGTTTTCAAATGACTCTGCTGTTACTTCATCTTTTTTTTTCCTTTTCTTTTTTCATGTACAAGTTTCTAAGTTGTTATCCTTTTCCTGGAAGGCATGTGCTCCATTTGCCTCACTGTAGATTTCCTTGGTGCAGCTGATCCCGCCTCGCGTTCCTTCTCCTCCCTCTGCATAGAGAGCACTTCAGACACTTTCGATCTCCACATCCCTCTCCCAACAATCTGTAATCAAGGAAAAGCCATCCTCTCCCACCTTGTGGGAAATGCCAAGATGGGTGCGACAATTCTGGTGCCCTGAATACATAGTTGAGCCCTGGAGGCTAATAGACTAAGACATTGATCTTTACCTCGTAGGTTAGTCCCCAAACAAGGGAATTGTCCTAAATTACAATACATTGTGCCAGTGGCATCACAACACGTTTAACTTTTAAAAGACAAGCAGAAGGGAAGTTTAAAAGGAGGGGAGGCGAAGGGGATAATTGAACTGTCATACTTGAACTGCTAGGGAAATCCTAGGAACTGTAGTTTAGTGCAGGAATTAAACATTCTGATCGGGACCCCACCCCACCCTTCAAGATGACAGTTCTTGGGTGTATTAGCAGAAAGAGATGACTGTCTGCAGTATCAACATGTTCATCAAAGGACAGAGAAGGAAAAAGAGGGCCATAGAATTAAAACAGTTAAAACTGCTTCCTACAATTAAGGTTCAAACTGGGTTCCCTATCTGAAAAGTTTGCAGTCCCTGCAGACTCAGAAAGGGCTTTCAACCAGTCTCCCTTCTCAGCATCTGCCACATTCTGTGGCCATTTAGTCTCTGGCACTTTGCTTACATGACATCCTCCTCCTGTTTTAATTGTCCAGGTCAAATATTTAAGAAACATGCCATTGACCCTGTCAGAGGGGAGCTACATTTGTCCCTGTCATGTATAAAGTAGAGGACAGAGTTTAATTTTTTTATTTCGGAAAGGACACCATGTTTGGGGAGACATCTTCTCTCCCTCTCCTGGGATGAGTCATCCACTCATCCTGTTTCTAAACCCAGCTCCAGTTGCAAAAAGGTAAAGGGGGAAGGTATTTCATACCTGTGACAAGGTAAGGCAAAGAAGTTGGAAACGTAATCTCCCTTTACCTGTTTATCAAATGTGATACAAAAACAACACTCCCACATATGCATATGAACCAGCAAACGTGAAGAGCAAACATCACATCCATTAGACATTGCTATAGACAGGGCAGTGTGATGACCCAACACTGGGAAATACCTGCCATCATGCAAAACCAAGTGCTTTGTTTTCCTCCTGTTTTTTAGTCCTCTGGCATAGAAGGCTTGACTCATGGAAGATCATGGAGCATGAAGAAACACTCAACGGAAGCAGGCCTGCCTTCAGGAACCCAAATCACAATATTGTGAAGGCATATGTGAACTCTGTGAAGAAATTCTGGTTTATGCTTTCCTTTTGAAATCTCAAGCAAATTCACCTAGCATTTATAATTTTGTTTTGCCTCTAGCAAGCTTGCTAGTTCATCAGGATTTGTTCTAAATTGACACACTTTTTAGAGACCATTTCTTTCGTACAGAAACAGCCCTTTCTTTTAGTGAAACAAGAAAGGAAATCTGGAAAACAAAGCAGACTGGAAACATTCAATATACATTCCAATCACCAAGAAAGGAGGGTCCAAGGAGTGCAGTAACTATATGGCCATTGCTATCATTTCCCATGGAAGCAAAGTGATGCTCAAGATGTTGTGATGAATAGTTTTGCCGTATAAGCAGGAAGAAGTATTTGATGTTCAAGCAAGATTCTGAAAAAAGAGGAGGACGAGGCACTTGCAAATATATACTGACTACTAGAGCAGAACGAAGAATTTCAGAAGAACTTCAGTTTATGCTTTATAGACTACAGCAAAGCTTTTGTCTGTGTGGGTCATGGAAAGCTAGGGACTGTTCTAAAAGAAATGGGTGTGCCTCAACACTTGATTGTCCTGATGTGTAACCTATATTCCAAACAAGGAACTACAGTGAGGACGGAATACTGAGAAACTGAATGGTTTCTTATAAGCAAGGACGTCAGACAAGGGTGTATTTTATCTCTATGTGTTCAATCTGTACACGGAACATCTCATACAGAAAACTGGATTAGGAACATCTTATACAGAAGGCTGGATGAAGAAAGAGTGAACATTGGTGTAAGAAACATTGCTGGCAGAAAGCAGCAATGTTTTGAAACAGTTTCTCAAGAAAAAGAAAGAAGAAAGCAGGACTCCAGTTTAGCATTAGGAAAACAAAAATCATGGCTACAAAAGAACTACATAACTTTAATGTTGACAATCAAGAAATTAAAGATCTTAAAAGTTGAATATTTTATACCCCTTGGTTCAATCATCAATCCAAACAGAGACTTCAGGCAAGACGTCAGGAGAGGACCAAGACCCAAAAAGGGCAGAAGTGAAGGAATTAGAAAAGGTAATCAAGTGTAAGGATGTGTCATTGGGGACTGAGGCAAAGATCATCCACTACTGTATCCTCAATTACTATGGGCGTAAAAACTGAACAATGAAGAAAGCTGACAGGAAAAATGTATTTCTTTGAAAATGCTGCTGGAAGAGAGCTTTGTAGATCTCCTGAACTGCCAGAAAGACAAACAAGTGGGTCCTGGAGTGCATTAAGCCAGAACTATCTCTGGAAGCAAAAAATTATTAAGCTGTGGCTGTTGTACTTTGGGCACATCATGAGAAGGCAAGAATTGCTAGAAAAGTCATTAATGCTTGGAAAAGCTGAAGGCAGCAGGGAAAAAAGAAAACCAAATATTTGATGGATTGATTTATAAAGGAAACTACAGCTGTCAGTCTGCAAGAGCTGAATAGGGCTGTTAAGATCAGGACATTTTGGAAGTCACTAATTCATACAGTCACTGCAAATCAGAAGTGACAGCCGGTAACAATAACTACAAGAAGACATAGAGCATTAGTCCAGTGGCCTCTGCAAGCAATGTTGCCTCGCCCATTCTCAGTGGAAACATAACAAGGGTGAGATTTCTGTATAACCAAATCTGATTGGCACACTATTGCTACAAAACTGTGCTTTTTGCTTACTCTCTAATTTGCTCGGGTTATCTAGTGAAAAATAAAAATTATGTAAAAAGGAGAGCAGTGGGAGTGGGTGGGTGGGAAATAACCAAATTGAAGAAGGAATGGGAGACGAGACTACTCATATAGAAAGTAGTGTCACACAAAGGAACCAGTACCTGGGGAAATGGTCCATACATGTTTTTGTAAACATGTTACTCTCTTGATTGCACTGTCAGAAGCGTTAAGAAATAATCCAGTTCAGTCAGTTCCTTGATTTAATCCAGAAAAATCAAAGAAGCAGTTTATACTGAAAGAAACACAACTGCGGTGCCTCCTCTGATATTTGATATTGATAGTAGGTGGTCTAAGTTTCAGTCTTCCCATTCCTATCCAACTTCTAATCTGCACACTTCACTCTCCTTAAACCCACCTTGTGCAGTTGACTCAGAGGTAAAGGCCTGTCATGTCCAGTGGCGTTTATTCCTGAGGAAGTGTGTTGAGGATCCCAGAATCCCTCAACTCCTGTTCGGTTCCGTGGGGCAGCTGGTGTGGCCTAACCACTGACAGGCCAACCTGGGAAATCAACCAAGAGTCCTGTGGTCCTTTGAACATTTGCCAGTTTTATTTATGTACATTTTATTTATTTAAAATATTTTTGCCCCACCTTTCTCCTTGAAAAGGACCCAAAGCAGCTTACAACGGTGAAAGACTATATTTAAAGCTAAGAACAATGAGTACACAATTTAAATAAACAACAATGTCACTCTAAGAAATGGTAAACACCACTAGTACTACAAATCCAGTCAAAACAGTCACGCATAAAAATGTTGTGTGGTATATTCTTTCATGGGCTGTAGTCTGCGTAGTCTAAGGATCCCGGTGTAGTTGCCTCCCTGGAAGCGGGATGCGAGGAAGGAACGTCACCCTCTCCTTCCTGCATCCACTCAACCTGATGTTCTGAGGAAATGCCTGAGGGCCAAGGGCCCCAACCTAAGTGCCTGGCTTGCTTGCTGCTCCTCCGACCGCGCTGGCCCCGTGGGAGGGAGGAGACCCATTGGCTCTGACTGAACCCGTAGGAGGTGAGTGGGATTCCGGTTGAGGGCTTTGAGCCGGACGACGAGCAGAGCAAGGTGCCCCTTGCTCGGTCCGTGAGCCCCCCCCCCACACACCAGGAAGCCAGGCTACCGACGCCCGTCTTTGCGTGTGCCTGAAATGCAACCCCAGGTTGGCACCGAGGGCAGGACCCCCATCCCCACCCCCTTGCCCCCGAGAGTCCTTCCTGAACGAGGAGGGGGGCACGGTCACAGAGAACCAATCTATCTGTCCCGGAGCAGCGCGAAAGAGACTCTTCGCCCCACCACCCCAAACTCGGGCGGGTCTCCCAAGTCTGCGCCCCCGCGCAAGCTGAACCTTCCCGCTCCGGCGCGGGCGCGCAAGTTCCCACCAGGCAGGGCAGGCGGACTCGGCCCCGCCTTCCTGCCTGCCTTCTTCCACTCCCCCCTCCCCCCCGCCGCCCCCTCTCCCTCCCTCCCTCCCTCCCTCCCACCTCTCGGCGCCCGCTTTATTCCACAAAGAACGGGCCGAGGCTGCGACGGAGGGGAGCTGAGGATGGGCAAAACGGAGCTTGCAATGGTAGGGGGGCCTGGGCGGGGGGGGGCGGCGGCGGGAGGAGACGGGGCAGGCAGGTGGGCAGGCAGGCTGGGAGATTCCAACAGGTAGAGCTCCCTCTTCCCCTCCCCCCCCATCTCGAAGCTGGATGTGCCGAATCTCTCCGCTACTGCTTCCTTCTTTCCTTCCTTTCGGCCTCCGATCGTATTCAAAAAGGTGGTTCGCTCTCTTCCCGCGCTTTAATCCAGCCTTTCCCAGCCAACCTGGGGCTGTTCAGATGTGTCCGACTACAACTCCCATCATGTCCAGTCAAGAGTCCTCCTGACTGGACGGGATGGGCAAGAGAGTAGGTCATATCTGGAGGCAGTGGCTGCAGATGCTCAGTAGGGCTGGAGGGTCAGGGGGGACCACCCTGAATACCAGCTGCGGTACCCGGAAAGCCCACCTCCTCCTTTGTGAAGTCTTAAGTGAGCCTTGAACTCCTGGCTGAGAAGGATGGGTATGTGTGTGTGTGTGTCCAAACCACGAGGATCAGCCTTGCCTGGGAAGTGCCAGGGTGGGAAGGTTGGAGTTACTTACAAGGAATGACCCCCTTGTGCCCAGGCAAGGCTCCAGCCGTGACAGTTGAGTTATTGCAACCCATTGCCAGGGCTAGACGGGTGGCTGGTTGGGGGAAAGGCAGAGTACACTGTATATGTTCATGGACCCTAAAGGAGAGACTGAAGAGGGATTTCCTGAGAAGGAAGCCCACAAGGAGACAAGGCGATGCTCCTCCTGTATAGGAGTGGATATGTTCTGTTGAACCCACTGGGGCTTCTTTATGGGATTGATATACTGTATAAGGCTCTGAGCAAAAACAAAACAAAACAAAACGGACAGCCTCTCTGTATCCCTGCCTCTCATGCAAAGCACAGGGAAAGACCTGGATGGAGAAGCCTGTGTTCAGAGAAAGAGGGAGGCAGGAAGGCTGCTTCTCTGTACTGCATAATGAAGAACAACCAGGAGCAGTTGGGGGCCCTCCTGATGTGATGTGGCTCCACTGCAGTTCCCAGCATCCCTCACTATTGGTCCTGCTGGCTGGAGTTGATTGCCCAGTCCACCCATTGGATGCCATGTACTTTGAAAAGAGAGGCAGTGTAGGTTATAAGGAAGTGTGTGTGTGTGTGTGTGTGTGTGTGTGTGTGTGTGGTTTACTAAAGAGAGTGACTGAGTTTCTATTCTCTTACTTTCAGCTTCTTCTAACTATTTAAGGTACAGTATTTTGTTCACAGACAGGGAAATATAACTCTTAGGATTCAATCCTTCACTCCATTCATTCATGGGAAAAGGCCAGCTAGGTATAAATTGATTCCTAATCTTTGAGAACAGAGTTGTAGTGCAACTCCATCACCAATTTTAGTATGTACATGCAATTTTAGTGCTGTATTGTGGCGTCATGATATGTGTGGAACCCATTCATTTTGTCCACCAAGATGGAGCAATCATTACGTAATTTCTTTGTGTTCATTTCTATTTTCTTGTTACGAGCCTGTCAGTGAGTGATAAAAGTGTTTTCAGTTGATACAGTGCCACGGTATTTAGGAAAAAACATTGATGACAAAAGACACAGCTTTTAACTTTTGGTCCAAGGTTGTTAAGGAATGTTCTCTCTCTCTCTCTCTCTCTCTCTCTCTCTCTCTCTCTCTGTCTGTCTGTCTCTGTCTCAGTCTCAGTCTCTCTCACACACACAAAGAGAGAGAGAGGGAGGGGGGTCAACTTTGCCTCCAGCCTGGTGCCAGGTACAGGGCAGTGTGTGGATAGTGGTGCTGCTGGTGGTGGTGTTACATTTCCACTCTTGCTAGACCGGTTGGGTGGCTCTGCTCAGCCAAGAACATCAAGGAAGGTCGCAGGAACAAGTGGATGGATGGGGGTGCAGAAGCCAAGCTGGCAGAATTCTTCTCCTCGGGGCTAGTTTGGTACCCCACTTCTCTTGGTCTCCGGATGTCCGCCCTTCCTGGGCTGGAAGGGAACTTAACTTGTGTCACAGCAGGTGAAACTCTTAGATCTTATTGTGTGTCCATATTTTACTTAGAGGGAGGAAGGAAGCAACTGTGCGGCATTTCCTTCAACAAAACCAAAGAGTTGTCCCATGTATTGGCAACAATAGGAGCAGTTCTTGGGTTGCCTCTTCCTCTTGTGCCTCTGCATACCAGCATGGTAGTCACAAAAGAAAAAAAATGTACAGGGGAAGGTTTGTCTGATATAAGAGATATAAGATATAAGCCCTGAGGTGCAAGGAATTCATCAGGACAGCCACCCTCTCAAAGAGAACTCAGAACAGGGCACCCAGGATACACTGATGTCCTGCCACCTGTTATTTTGCAATCCAAAGAGCTAATGCTTGAGTTACAGCCTTGGTCATAAAACACAGAAATCCAACACAAGCGTACCATAATAATAATTTTCACAAGTTTATGAGGCTTGACAACAGGCCTGTGCACAGGTCTGAGACTCAGCTCCACTGAACATGCTTATTTCTTACTGCTCAGGTCCAACTAGCAAAAATTATAGTGAGCTTTAAGAACCCTCTCCCCTTTTTTTAAAACTAGCTCCTGTTTAGTTCTGTTGTGTTGGGCTGCTGCTTTGTTTGCTATTTGTTATTTAAAGCACAGAAGCAAAGCCCCCCAAATAGCAACCTTGTAGGTGTATGAATTCGGTTTAGTATGGCTCGGCCATTAAAACTGGCCTACAGCACCGAAGGGAAACCTGCTCAAAACCAAATGATCAGTATTCCAGTTCTACAAATGAGAAAATGAGGTTGAGATATAAACAGTTAGCCTAATGTGAGCGGCAGCAGGCTTTTTGTTCTCTTGTGGTTTGACTTTTTCCCCTTAAACCTTTGGTTATCAAAAACTCTGCCCCAGACTATCTTCTGCTAACTCCTGCGTGCATGCATGTGCACATATCTTCTGCTCATGCCTGTGTGCCCGCACACATATGCGCGCACACACGTGCACACACACACATACACATAGGAGAGAGTAAGCCTCACCAAAGTTCTTCACAAGCGTATTTTGTTGCAAAGCAGATATTTCTAATAATATTTTATCCTAAAATAAGATTTTTTTCCTAACATTTCATGTTTTTTGAGCCATCTGGAGTGCTGCCTTTGAGTGCAGCACTGCCACATTTGGAGAAGTGCAAAATTAGAAGGATAATAATTAATATTCTGGCCCGCTTGTTAGTTAGAGAGAGGAAGATCATGTTGGTTTCCTTCCAGATTGGGATGGACTGAAATCCTACTGCTAGACTTTCTTCATTAAGAGTGATCCACACCCAGCCGAGCAAAAAAGGGCATTTTGGGGGGAAGGAACTATCCAGTGCTATTTGGTTATTCATTCTGCTTCTTTACACCCATTTTGCCCCCTTGCCGCGAGAAGAGAGGCTAGACTTCTTATGTGGCCTTTACTTGTTAACTTGGCAACATTTTTACCCTTCTTTCTTAACTTCAAACGGATTCCCAGGTGTTCATTTCTTCTCTAAAATATTTGTAACCACCTTTCAGTACGAGATACTCCAAATGGCTGATGTTAATAAAACAATTCTCTTCCAACATGAACTGACTTGGTGATTCAAGAGTATGCAATGCATTCAAGCAAACTGCAAACCGTGATCTCTTGTCTTTCCTGTTTTCCTCTCTGCCTCTCTTCAGACACCCCTACAACAGTGGGGTGAAGAGGTAGAAGACGGGGCCATCTACAGCATCATCCTTGAGCGAGTGAAGGCAGAGGCTGTGGCCAACAGACCTTGCCACCTGGTATGTGCCATCCTTAGACATGGCATAAATTGGCGATCTCTTCCTGCGTACTAAAGAGGTTTTTAGATCTGATCGGGGGGGGGGGGGCTGACATTCTGGAAGCTTATTTCTGAGCCATGTTTGGGCATGAAAAGGAAGTATTGGAAACCTCAATATATGTTGTTGCATCTTTTAAAATGAGAAGGACATTATTCGGGGGAATAGATGTCTTTCTTGGAGGCTCCCAGAGGCACAATAAACATGCCGATTGGTCTGAGATGGTAGGGGTGGTGGGGCGGCATTGAACAACAGTGGGAGGGCTGTAGATTCCCTACCCTGGATGAAAGCATCCCAAATTTATCAAAGCCAAATTAAAGAAAACCAGATGTTCCCTGAAGACGTTGTGTTTGGTTCTATAAATCAGATTTTAACAACCAAGCACAAGTCTCACTGCAGTGAACAGAAGCTGCACCCATACTACGTGTCATGTTTAGACTGTAAACTATCTGTCTTCTTTTGGACTGAGTCCATGGCGTATTGTCTCTGCATTCCTTCAGGTCATCTGCAGAGTTTGAGAGAGGTCATTTTTGGACTCCCACTCCCAGTATGCCCCATGCCTTGCCATCTGGGAACCACAGTACTGTAGTCCAGAACAGTCACTTTTACCAGGCTCTGTTCACCTGCATGTGGGATACTCCACCTGTTGCTCCACCGTGACCACCTTTACGTACCTCTTTCTCAGCAGGAGGACTCCAGCCTCCCTGACTGCCCTTTTGTCCAGTACCGCACTTGCAAGAGGCGTGTGCTGAGGGCGGCCACCCTTCCCAGGCTGGTGAAGTGGCTCGTGGCCGCCAAGGCTGAAGGAGACCTGGACTACGTACCCAGCTTCTTGGCCACCTACCAGGCCTTCGCCACATCTGCGCAGGTGTTGGAGCTGCTGCTGCCACTGGGACCAAACAAGTGAGGCACTGGGGTTGGGGTGGGTGTTCTCCTGCCAACGGGCACCGGCCTTTCCATCCAGTTGAGTATTCAGCAAGTAAATAGATGCCAAGGAGGAAAGGGTGTGGATGGGGGAATGATCTCTCTGTCTCTCTCTCTCTCTCTCTCTCTCTCTCTCTCTCTCTCTCTTTTTACATCTTATGCATGGTCAGTCAAAAGGCAGATTAGGGAACAGGGATGCAGCCTGTGCTGAATGGGGTTGCACTCCCTCTGAAAACACAGGTGTGCAGCTTGGGGGTGCTCCTGGATTCATCTCTGAGCCTGGATGCCCAAGCTTTGGGCAGTGGCCAGGAGTGTCTTCGCACAATTACTGCTCGTGTGCCAGCTGTGCTCATTTCTGGAGAGGGTCTGATTAGGCCACGATGACCCATGCCTGAGTTACGTCCTGGCTGGATAACTGTAACACATCCTATGTAGTGAAGTTTGAAGTGGGAAGGGCAGCATGATGTGCTGCGGTTGTTAAGGAGATGTGCTCTGGAGACTGAGAAGGGCCAGGAGGCGGCCCATTCAGAAGAAGCAAAGCCCCGGGTGAAGCTCGGGAAGTGGGACGGGCCAAGGAAGTTGACTGCCTATCTCTTCCAGCTGCAGGGCAGTCCTACAGGTATTGGAACTGTGGCTGCAGCATCACCCTGAGGATTTTTGGGAGCCCCCGGAGCACCACAACCTGCAAAAAGTCTTGCACTTCCTGCACCAGTCTGCTCCTGACTCCCCAGCATGTGCCCTGGCAGGAAGGCTGCTGCAAGGCGACAAACAAAAGGAGGAGGAGGAAGAAGAAGAAGAAGAAGAAAGGAGAAAGGCATCATCAGCTGCGGCCAATGGTAGGAACACCCAAGGGCCTTGACCGCCCAACACGACCTGCAGTCTCTGCTGTGGTCCAGGCCCAGCCAGGTGGCTGGCTGGACATGTTTTACTTCCTAGCTGTACGGAACTGGAAGCCTTCTCCCCATGGTATGTGTATCCAGGATATTTGCCTTGGTTTGCTCCTGCCCATGAGGAAGAGGAGAAAAGGCAAGTTTAGTATGTATGAAGCAGAGGTGAGCTGGGGGGGGAGGGCAACTGTGGCTCTTTAGCTGTGTTGTACTTCAGCTCCCATAATCCTTTGCCCTTGTCTGTGCCTGATAGGGATGGTGGGATAGGGGAGTTGGTGTTGAACCACATTAGGAAGGTTGTATGTTGCATATGCCTAATACAGGGGATAAGCCTACCAATGGCTTCTAGTTGTCATGGCTACATATTGTAGGCAACTTGCCCCTGCGTACCAGGTCTTGGGAAAGATAAGTAGTGGGATACAATGGCATCCTTATCCTACTGGTGGGCTTTCCAAAGGCATCTATTCAACCCCTGTGGGAACAGAAGAATGCTCTAGGAGGAGATCTGATCCAGCATAGACTTTGCATACTTTGGTTGGCCTGTTGACTTGTTATCACAACTATTGCCTCTTCCACATCTTTTTTTTTTCCTTCTATATTGGGAAGACTGTTCTGGTCACACACTGGATTAAAAACAGCAAGAGTAGAAGGTCACGGCCACAGGCTGCAAATTCTGATACAAGTTCTGTTTTTGATGGAGTTTGGTCTCCCCAGCCAGAGAAGAGGAGCTCTCCAAAAGTTGCCTGTCCCACTGGGACCGTTTATTCCACTGAATGTTGCAGGTCCCGAGGAGTAAAGCTTAAAGATGGGTAATTCTAGCCATAGTCTTGTCTGGCCGCCCTCTTGTCTTGTCTTACTGCACTTATTCAAAATAATCTTTGCTTGTTGCCTAGCAGGAGGAGAATCTCCGGGGATGGACATGGCACAGGCGTCAAGAGAGGTAGCTGAAGCAGGGGAGAGCAAGGAGATGCCAGTCTTGTTGTCCTTCCCTTTGGATGAAGTGGCTGAGCAGCTGACCCTGATGGATGCAGTAAGTAAGATCTGGAGGGCCACAGGCTGGGAAGACACACAAACCGGTTGTTGCATGGAGGGATTCCTGGACTGTGTTCCCAGATTAAGGGGTTGAGATGCAACAGGCCAGAGTATTGGAATGGTGGGTGAATGAAGCCAGGGGTCTATGTCTGAAAGCAAATGTTAGTCTGTTTAAAGTAAACAAGGAGTGTGTCATGTTTTACAGCAGAGCATCTTCCCATTGGTGCCCTCCCCAGATGTATTGGACGATAGCATCTGTCACTCTTACTCATTTTGGTTGGGGGTGATGGGATCTGTCAGCCAGTACAATGGGAGGGTGCCAGGTTGTGAACTTTGTCTGATGCAGAGACCGGATCTTCAGTGTCTCAAAAGTCTTGATGCCCATCTTTACAAGGTGGCGTTGGGCTAGCGTTCTCCCTCTCCCTCCCTTTTCCATCTCCTTCCCCAGGATCTTTTCAGAGCGGTGAGACCCTTTCATTGCACGGGTTGTGTCTGGTCCCATAGGGACAAGAAGGAGAATCAACACATGGCTCCCACTGTCCGTGCCACTGTGGCCCAGTTCAATGCAGTCACCAGCTGTGTCATCACATCTGTGCTTGGAGACCTGACCTTGCGTACTCCCCAACGTGCACACTTGCTAGAGAAATGGATCAGCGTTGCCCAGGTAGAGCAGTACTCTCCCTTTTGAGATAAGGCAAGGCAGGTAAGACCCTCAAGGGTCAGGATGATGATTATGTCCTGGAAAATATATATATAAGTTCTTCACACTGGTACAAACCTGGTGAAGTGGTATTTTAATCCATGAAAGCTTGTGTATTGTATGATAATTTGTTAGTAGTCTATAAAGGTATCACCTATTTTTGCATTTCAATAATGAGGAAATCCACTCGGGCATTGGTCCTGCTGTTAGGTGCACTGATGGTTCAGTCTGCTCTCCCCCCCCCCACGGCCAACCCACACCTTTTTGAACTATTGTCAGGGGTTCTACTATTTTGGTATGGATTGGAGGGCTCTGGTTTAGTCCATTCCCAGCAAGTGTAGTTGCTTGGAACAAATTACGCTAGAATTTCATAGCTTCTTCTGCTGTCTATTTCTGGTATTCTGAAGTAGCTTAGGAATTGTTTCAGAATATAGGAAATTGAACACTTCCCCTGATCTTCTGCAGAGGGTCAGGGGAAATGAAAATTTTTAATGCCTGCTAGATTATCGCTGATGCATTGAATCATTTTGTTTAATTTTTTAAAAAATTACAGAACAAAATGGCCAGTTTGGACAGCCCAAAGTAAAACAAATGAACATGGTCTAAAAATGAATGTTAAGAATACCAAGTTCATGGTAATCTGTAAAATCAAGCAGCTCATCAAATGCAGTTAAAAATTCAAAATGAAAACGTGGAGCTTGTTGACAAATATCTCTATCTTGGAATGTGGCTGAATGAACAGTCATATTATAGCCATGAAATAAAAGCTAGAATAGAGATGACCTAGAGTAACTTTCTTAAGACGATGAATGAATGTGTTAAAATTAAAGTTAAAATTGAAAGTTAAAATTCGTTATATGAATGTCCATTTGCAGTTCTATTTTTCATTCTAAAATATGGCATAGAATCATGGATTTTAATATTGGCTGCTATTTTAAAAAGCAGAAGCATTTGGAGTGTGTATTTATTGTAGGATGCTAAGAATTTCTTGAATCAAGAGGGTGAATGCTGAATAAGTGTAAGAAAACGTCATTAAATAGAAGCTATTGTTTTACATAGAAGATATTGTAACGTAATTTTAATCTTCCCCTTCCCTTTGGATTAAAGTTAAACCACCAGAACTAAAATCGCTTACAAAATCAGCATGTTTTCCCTTTGGTTTTCATCCACTAGTTAAAAGAGTTTAGTCAACTCATCTACCAATTAAGCAAAGCAAAATGCCTTTCCTCCAAATGCCTTTCCCCAAAGGGCATTTAAATCTTGTTTATAATCCTCCTTGTTTATTGAAACATTTTGTATCTTTTCTACCCAAATACGAAATGCTGCCCTTCCTCTACACCAGCACTGCCGGGCCCTACGAAATTTCTCCTCATTGCATGCCATCCTCTCTGCTTTACAATCCAACTCCATCTATCGTCTTAAGCGGACCTGGGCTGCTGTCAACAGGTAAGATTTAGGGGGATGAGAATAACCAGGGCAATGGCTGGGTGGAAGATGCTGCACCGTCCCATGTTGAGCTTCTTGTTTAATACTGGCTGCTATAGTACTCTCACTGTTATTTTGGGTGAGTGACAGATTTCAGGATCTTCCCCAGACAGCTCAGGGGAAGAGGTCCATCAGAGACTATTTTCCCACCTTGAACTTCTCCCAGTTTTGATCGGACTGACCCTTTGGCCTGACTCTGTGTCAGGCAGCTCCATAAAGGAAGCCCTATGATGCTATTAGAGCTGCAATGTGAGGCTGATGATTAGGGGAAAGGCAGGTGAATATCCAGAGGGTGGCAAGTGATAGAAGCCATAGCAAATAGGCTTGATGTCAAGTAAGGCCCACTGGATCTCCTCCTGGTAGCTGCAGCACCCTTTTGTTTCTTTTTCAAATTTTCATTCTTTTAAAAAAAGCATTTTAGAGTCAGGACGGCAAGGCAAGTGTGTACATGGTTACAGACACTCTGTTTAGGTTGATGTTTATTTTTCAAACATATACTGTATCCAGTTTCTGCAACCAAATAGTGTGCAACTGGAAGCAGAATCAAACTCCATTTTGTGCCAGTAGTCATAACAGTGCTGTGCTTAGAGTGAATTTAAAATGTGAAACTCCGTGGGCACATTTCTTTCCTTTTCTTTTTTGAACGAACTTGCCAGGGTTGTAAAAACAATTGTAAAAACCTGGAGCGCTGGCCGTAGGAGAAAAAAGGCGATGATAACAGTGTGCTCTACAATTTAAAGTGATCCGAACACTTCTGAGGAGACAATGAACTGTAGGTTGTAAAAATGACTCAGCAGAATCACTGATAAAACCCTGATTTTCCCACAGGGAGTCTCGGAGCACTTTTCGAAAGCTCTCACAGATCTTTTCTGAAGATAATAATTACTTGAACTGCCGGGAAATCCTGATGCAGGTAGCAAAACCTTCTTCTGAGAGGGGCCAAGAACAGGGGTGGGGGTGGGCACGTAGATGTAAGTAGATGAGGTTTGTATCCAATGGGGTTTTGACCAGAAAGACATTAGAGGTTGTGCTCCCGCAGAAATGTTTAGTGTGCCTTATCAAGAGGCCTTGGTCCCTCTAGAGTTCAACTTCCAGAAGCCCTGGTGGGCATGGCTGGTGGTAAGGAACTGTGGTCCATGTTCTCCCAAATACACAAAAGGCCAAAAGTTCTTCACACCAACAGCGGACCGTGATGGAGAGCAGGCCGGGCTGTGGGTGAAAAGAACTCGAGTTGCTGGGTGAGCCGTGATGGAGAGAAGAGGGCCACCAAGGTTGCCAGGCAGCAACAGAGTTTCATGTACTTGTTGCTGAGAACGCCTTGAATTGGTTCAGTGACTTCTAATTTTATTACTACCAAGCTATTTAGGTGAAAATAACTGCCCAGTGCATTTGCTCAGTTCCGGGTTTACTAAATCATAGCTTAACTGCCAGAAACAAAGGACAAGATGAAGTAACCCCTTCCTTATCATTTTCCTCACCACTTCCATTTCTTGGTACTTGCATCCCAGTTTAACTGAACCACTGTTAAAAGTTGCATCTGAAATGGAGAAGGGAAATTTAATGTCAGTTTCCAATTTGAAGATACTTTAACATCCTGGTTCATTCAGTGACACTAAGCATCAGTTGCCTGTTTCAAATGTGAGAAGATGGAACAGTTAACTCTTTCTTTCTTTCTTTCTTTCTTTCTTTCTTTCTTTCTTTCTTTCTTTCTTTCTTTCTTTCTTTCTTTCTTTCTTTCTTTCTTTCTTTCTTTCTTTCTGAGCATTGCACAATTTAAAATTATAGATATATATGAAATATAGGTAAAATGAAAACCAATTAAAATATTAAGATGAATAGACTATTTTGGACCAGAAATGTGCTACTTCAACCACATTATCTCAACCATTTGCTAGATCTTCTTTTGTACACATGGGACATAAATTTTATGCATATAATAGTGCAACGATTGAATTTCTCCACAGTCACAGAAAATTTGTCCTGTATCCAAGTAGTCTCATTTGACTGGATTATATTTTGATCTTCTTACTTTGCTTTGAAGTTTATTAAGCTGCTGGACAGATTGTCCAGCTAGAGTCTTGTCCTGTTGGGGACACTCTTCATCATTCATCTGTTTGGCAATGTGCAGTGTTTTGTTCTCCACAGGTTTAATATCTTCTGGTTTAATATTTAGAGCTTGAGAGGTGTGCAGAAAACTTTTCTTCAGTTTTAGCTGTCCTGTCCATGAAGTGGATGCCCATGAAGTGGATGAGTTTGGTGCTGTATTGTCTTATTTCGCTCATTATTTGCTAGAACCTATTGATGTATTTCTGGAGGGTAATGCCAGGCAATTAATAGACATTTTCAATTGGGGGGGGGGGTAAGGTTTCAAGCAGCCAGTAATAATCCTGCATGATTCATTAAGAGCTACATCCACTTGTTTGACATGTGCTGATTTATACTATATGGGACTAGCATATTCTGTGGAGTAGCACAGGGTCAAATTTGTTCTCATTGTTTGTGGGTGTGACTCCCAATCTGGCCCAGCCAGGTTCCTAAGTATGTTATTTATGGAAACAACTTTCTATTTGGTGTTTAGGCAATGGTTTTGGCAGGTCAGTGTTTGATTCAGAGTGATGCCCAACTACTTTGAGGTAGAGTCATGTTCCAAAACCTTGCCTTCCCAGCTGAATTCTCACCAAAGATGCACCCTTGATCCAGAGAGCTTCCTCTCTGCTTCTCTGTTCTTTAAGGGGAAAGTGCAGAAGTATGTTTTCAAAAGGTTGTTGCAGGCTGGCTGTTTTTATTATATAAAGAAACATCTCCTAATGCAGAGGTTAGTGGGTGCTCAATGGCCTCAAAGGTTTCCTCCTACTAGACTGTCAATGCCAGATCGTCAGCATAGATTAAATTCCTGGATTATGGAAATGCTGGTTGATCATTTGTGTAAATGTTAAAAAGTAATAGTGCCAGGATGCTACCCTGTGGGAGGCTGTACCTTTGATTTCTCCAGCAACGGTGCCTCCCTTGAAATTCAGCAAAGAATCTTTGGTTTTGAAATAGAATGGCGGCTGTTTCTGTTAGTCTATAATCTTTAGTTACTAAGTAGAGTTTTTTGAGCAGCAAGTGAGGGTGGAAAGTACAGTATCCCGCTGTAAGGTCAACAAGTGCTGCTCCAGTTATTTCATGTCTTTCAAAACCATCTTCTATAGCAGTGGTTCTTAACCTTTGTTACTCGGATGCTTTTGAACTGCAACTCCCAGAAGCCCCAGTCAGGACAGCTGGTGGTGAAGGCTTCTGGGAGTTGCAGTCCAAAACTCCTGAGTAACCCAAGGTTAAGAACCAGTGGTCTATAGGCTGCGTAAGATTTAAGATTTGAGCCATACAGCTCTTGCCAGATCTAAAGTCTGCCTGTTCTGGAATTATACGAGGTTAAATTTTAGGGGCTAGATGGTTTAATATGATTTGTACCAACACTTTGTGTAAGTGACATAGTCAGGAGACTATGGCTTGTAGCTTTTGGGGTCTGACACTTCTTTGCCTGGTTTCAGTACAGTGTTTACTCTTGTCTTCCATCATATTTTTGGAATTTTTGTTTTCTCATCCAGCAGTCATTAAAGAACTGAAGGAGCCCTTCCATTGGGTTTTGTCCAAAAGGTTTCATTTGCTCAATTCAGATATCATTGAGTCCTGCAGCTTTGTCGTTCCTATGCAGACTGGATCTTTTTTTAAAAAATGTTCATTCTGTATTTTGCCATTCAGTTCTTGGCTCCAAAATTGTGTAGAAAAATATGTATATTGGGAAGGTTGCGTGCAAAAATGCTTGTATTTCAGAAAACTGCATACAGAATGCATATATTAGAGAATGATGAGTGTGAACATAAATGTGCATTATGTACAGTACATTAAAAAAGCTGATCACAGATTGAGATGGAAATTGGATGGAACAGTGTTACAGCTGGATGCGTGAGAAACTAACAGAAGGTGAAGGTGGATAGATTAATTTATCCTCAGTTGCTCCTTTCCAGAAAATGATACTGTAATTAGCAAACCAGGAACGGAATACTTGAAGCAGGGCAATATTTTAGAATACTGAAAAGCTCCATTTTTAGTTTCTGTAGAATTAGTGCCTTTCCAAATATTCAGTTTGTGTCTACAGTAGTTATTCTCTATTTTATCTTATCTCTGTATTTAAAAACATTACTAAATCATTTACTTATAAATCTCCTCCGCCTCCATGAGTTGTTCAATACTGAGAACCTTTTAAAGGAATTCCTTTGAACTAGCCTTTGTAATCCTACATTTGACTTAGAACCAGTTCTCCATGAGAAACTCAGTCTGGGCTCTATCACATCAAATGTGGAAGCAAATATCATTGAATGCCTCTCCAAATAATGGATACAAAAAAGAAACATGAATGGAAAACTGTCTCTGGATCAGTCTCCTCCTGGTCAGACTAGTTTTCAATGTGTGAACATTTTTTTTTATTTCATGAGGGAATATTTCATCATGTGATCCTCACCACTAGTGAGAACAGGGCCACTGAGGGCTAAAGTACATGTTACTCTAGAGCAGTGGTGCCCAACCTTGGGTCCCCAGCTGTTCTTGGACTAAAACGGTCAGAAATCTTCTCCGCCAGCTGTGCTGACCAGGATTTGTGGGAGTTGTAGTCCAAGAACATCTGGGAACCATTGCTGTAGATACATAACTCGAGCAGCCTGATTTAGTTACTTTGCCAAACAAGTGTCCACAAAAGATTACATTAAAATGTAATAGTCTATAAGGTGCCACATGTTTTGGTCTTGTTTTGTTTCTTTTTCTTTAAATTTTGCCCGATATGCTTGCACAGACTTAACGTGGCTACCCTTTCTAAAACTCCCAAAAGATTGTCTTGTTATAGCACGGATCAGGTCTTGCAAACCGAAGGCTGTGGCTTCTTTTATTGACTCAATTCACATCATATTAGCTCAGCCTCTTTAGAATATGAGCCCTGTCTTCCCTGGAGTCTTCTAGTCTCCTTAGTGAAATCCCAGGGAACCCCCCACATTAAGGATTTCTTCTCATTTGTGTGAATGAAAACAGCATCAGCGAGGTGGAGCTGAGGGCCATTGAAGCACTTTTGTACTAGACAAAATCAGGAGTTATAACAGGCAGGGCATCAAGTTGCCTCACCTGAAGCCAGAGCAGGGGCTTTCTCCTTTCAGTGTGAATCACCATTGTTCCAGACACAGCTTCACATGTCACCGTCTTGCAGCAATTCACTTCCTGAGATTCTTCCTTCCTATGAGATTCTTAGAGAAACCCTGTCATGGAGGGCAAGTGTCTGCTCATTGGGCGCAGTTTCAAAGCGTTTTGATCAAGGAGTTCACTTTCCCTTCTCACCTGTCGGCTTCTCGTTTATAGGAAGGAGGGACCGAGAGTTCTTGCGATGGACAAAGCAGCCCTCAAATGCCAGCTGGGTCATCTCTGCTGCTCAGACCTCAGAGCAGGCCAGTGGTGAGAATCTTTCCTTTCTTCCTGGCTGCAGCCAGGTATGGTTTCTTCTTCAGACTTGAAAGGGAGATAAAATAAAATATTTTCCATACGTTTGGAGACAAGAAAAGGAAGTTCAAGCTCCTCCCAGCCATATTAGCTTGTGAAAAATTAAATTCTCACCAAAGAGTTACCTTTGATCCAGACGTTAATATAGTTCATCCTTTCTCCAAGTGTCCCAAACATGGGGAACTGTGAAGAAGATACTACTTAAAACATTTCAAATTCTACACACACTGGGCCATCAAAGATGACTGTAATTCTCTGAAGAAAAGTGAGAGAAAATGCCCAAAATCACTGTCCACCAACTTAGAAACTGAGGTGATAAACAAGTGATACAGACCCCAAACTGTGGAAACTAAAAAAAAATTCTTTACCACTGTGAGGGAGTACTATCAGGTACAGGTCTACTTAGCTATTCGTGCCATTCGGTTCAGTGGGGCTTACTCCCAGATCAGTGAATATAATAGGATTCCGGCCTTCAGGTGTCTCTATACCAGCCAAGTTTCAGTGTTATTAATTTAGTACCTGTCACTGCCACTGGCCTCTTTAGCTTGGTCATAATATTAGGTCTTGTCCCTAAATTGCACCCTTATTTCAGAGGAACTGGAGTTGGCCCTGAAATCAGGACTTCACAAAAGAAGAACTGACATTACAAAGGTTCCTTTTAATATTTAGCAATGCTAAATTTGGCAAAGGTTTTGCAGCTGCCAACATTCACCTCTCCTTTCTCAGTGTTAGCAAGATTTTATAATTTTTTACATGTAATCTGATAAAACATACATTTGCTAATTAATATAGCAGCTTTCGCAGAGAACTTTTCGCTGCTTTATTTTCTTCCATACTCCCACACATCTTTTGCACTTCTTTGCAATGTCATGGCTAGTGAGGGGAAACCTCACAACCAAACAGTGGAGGCCGCAGCATCTTCTTTCCCCCTTGAGGACCACATGTATAAAATGGTCACGATCGTGCTAATGAAGGATCTCTGAATGACACTGGAATTCTAGTCGGAATGGGATATTGGGCAATCAAATGGCAGGCTGAGCTAATGCAGAAATGTGAGAAGTTCCTTTTTTTGGACTACAATCCCAGGAAGGCCAGTGGTGGTTGGTTTCTGGGAGAGGTAGTCCAGAAACAATCTTTTCATGTCTCCAGATCCAATTGTGTTTTGTTTCAGGCTCCCACCATCCCTTATCTTGGCACCTTTTTGACAGATCTGATCATGCTGGATACAGCACTGCCAGATTTTCTGGAGGTGAGTATCTGTGGGAAGAAAAGCCAAGAGGGAAGTTGGAACATCCGTCGTTCTGAAGGCCTATGGGCAAATATGCGATGGCACAGCAGGGTGCATGACCAGAAAGGATACCAGCACCTTGTCAATGAGTTGGCAATTTGCCCTCATGACCTCTGCAGTTTACTATATACAGGCCTAAACTGGCAACAGGATTTGGGCCAATGTTTGGTGGCCCTGCCAGAAAACCCGTCTGAATTTACAAAGCTGCCTTTCCTGAGCCAGACAAGAGCTTGGAGAACTTATTCCATGTTCTTCAACCCTCCAGAATTGCCCAGTTTGGAGGTTTCGTGGAGTCTTAGTCCAAAACAGTAACTTTCTAAAGCTCTGAGCCAAACCTCTTGCCCATCCAGCCCATGATCATCTTCATAGGCCATTTGCAGACTTCCAGGTGTTGCTGGATGTCCACTTCTATTACTCCTCACCATTTTCTTTATCACTGAAGGCTGATAGGAAGTAAAGTCTGGTACAATCTGGAAGGCCACAAGTTGCCCTCCTCTGATTCACACCAAACAGCCAACTTCCGATATGATGCTCTCTGGTCCATGAGCAATGCTGGCAAAAAGCTTTTCCCTCCCCTGACGCTAGAAGAGAAGCGCTGCCCCTTCCTCCACTCCTTACAGCCTTTACTCCCCCAAGGTGGTGCAAAAACATGGGAATGAGAGGGAGGAGGAAAAGGGTGGCGGCAGCAACAGCGGTAGAGGGTTGCTTTGAATAGCTGCCACTTGCCTGGTCTCCTTTGGGGTACAGGTGGCTGTTTGCCCGCCTTGTGGTTGTTTGGGGCAAAGCCACTGTGGGACATGAACCTGCTGCTGCTAGCCTTCTCTTCCTCTTCTTCCTCTACCCTGTGCCCAAGCCCCACACATGATCCTTCACCACCACCTGATCCCACACTCCCTCTGGTGAACGGCCAGCCCAGCCCTGTCCACCGGACACGTCTTCATGGGCGTCAGAAGTAATCTAGTGGGGCTTCTGGAGCAGATCAGCTGACTGGCTCTGTCATGGCCCAGGCAATGTCTGAATGTGATCGTTGCTTGGGGGTGCTGCTTCCTTGTTCCCCTCCATGAATCCTTATGCCATCACATAGTCTTCTGTGTTTAAAGAGCTAGAAAGGAGCTTGTCTTCCCAACTCGGAGTGGTCCTTTCAGAGCCTCACTTCATTTTACACCTCTTTTTGGACTGCTCTCTGTCACCTCCAAGGTGCTGCCTCAGAGGGTTTGCCTTCCCTCTGCCTGCCTCTGGAGGATGGAAGGGCTCGCTTTGAACAGAGGGGAAGTTCCATCTCCCAATGTGGGCTCTTCAGCGATGGGCAGGCAGGTGGCATGGCTTGAACGGAGCTGCAGCTGAGTTTGTATTGTGTCTTCACGTGTCACTTACTATCTGTTTTGGGTTTGGGTGTTTTTCCAATCCTGCAGGGCAACCTCATTAACTTTGAGAAGAGGCGCAAGGTAAGACTGAGCTTGAGCCGTTGGCAGACTGAAGGTGGGTGGGAGCTCCGTATCTCTCAGTTCTCTGCCCAACATTGGCAAGGGAAAGGAACCAGAGACTGGGTAGTAGAGGTGGTGTAATGGCTAAGATGGTGACTCCACTGCCCACACTCCTGGTTTGTCTGTTCTGTAGGAAGCAGCTATCCTGTCTTGCATCCACCACCTGCAAGAATCATGTCAGGGATACAACCTTTCTCTAAACCCATCCTTCCGTGATGCCTTCCACCAGCATCAGCAGTTATCTGAGGAACAAAGGTAAAGGAGGGAAAGAGGGAGGGAGGGAGAGGTGATGATTGCCTTGTATGATTTTGTAGGTCAGTGGGGTGGGAGGAGAAGAGGTGCCAACAGAGACAGATGGAACACACTAAAGAAGTGTGCAAGTACATTCGAGCAGCACAGTTTTAGTTACACACATATTTTTTTTAAATAAACAAATAAATAATGTGCTGCTATTTGTATCCAGAAAATGGTCTGAGAAAAGTGGATCTTGGTCTCACTGAGGCTGCTGTCATTGATGATGGGGAAACAACCTGGCCGATCTTCTCTCCTGGCGTGGCGGCTCCACTGGTGGCCTGGGAAGGCATGCCAGGAGGTTAATCAACTGTTTATGCTTTGTCATTGCTTTTTTGTTAACACCGATTTTGAGCTCCACGAGGGTCTGGTGCCCTTAAGCCTAGCATCGTTGAAGTGTCTATCTGTGGTGGAGAAATGAATGGCTACAGATACGGAGAGTCTCTCCACTCTTTCCCTGCAGTTACCGGATCTCACGGGTGATTGAACCGACAGCCGACTCATGTCCTAACTCTCCAAAGCTGCATCGTAGCCTGACCAAGCGCTTCAGCTCGTAAGTCAGCCCTCCAGTTCCAGAGGCTGGGGTGTAGGAAATTCTTACCAGTCTCCCTTCTTCACCACGTCTTTTCTCTGGCCTGTCTGAAACTTGGAAAAGTCACATGTTTGGACTTGAACTCCCAGAATCTGCCAGCCAACACCTGTGGTGCTCAGGCCTCCTTAAGGAGCGCTTAGCACTCAGTCAGAGAGTTCGACAGGCCACTTACCTACCACCTTTGTGCTGAGGCAAGTCCCAAGACCTTAGCAGTGCATAGCGTAAGCCCCTTGAACAAGTCTGACCTTAAAAGAACACTTTACCTTTACCTAGTACTTTGCAGGTACAGACACATGGGCTTTGTGATTCCTTAGAATTCACAACAGCTCAGTTAGGTAGGACTCTTAAAGATAGCTAGTTTGTGGCCCTCTCCACTCCCTGGATTTAGCCAGACCCTGCTGTTCAAGAGACCAGTCCTTTTGTAAGAATTTTTATAATTACTTTTTATTAGAATAATAGAGTTTCACAGAATCAGTTTATATTGCTCAAGCTTTAGCATAAAGAACATACTCAAAGATTATTACAGTTAAATAAAATAATGAATCCCAATTAAAATAAAAAAATACTACTAAGCTGGGCTAGCCCCACCTCCTTCTTTCTCTTCAAATTTTCTATCCTTCAAGCCACGTGCTCAAACCATCTTTTTCTCTCCCATCATCATAGAATCGAACCTCTTCCACATAACCCATTGTCCATTTTTCTACATTCTCTTAGCTCCTCCTTTCTTCTTGACACTTCATGGCTGTTAACCAATTAGCCTCAAGGGGCTGTAACATTTTCCTCCACCTTCAATTCCCATGAAGATCCAGGTGTTTTATCTCTTCTCCAATTAGCTTGGAATGTTGAGTCTTTCACTGGCCTCTTTGTCTGACCTTCAGTTTTAAGAAAAACACTCTCATAGCACTTAGAAAAAGACATTCCAATGTCTCTCAAATCATCTTCACACAGAACCTGACTGACTCCATCTTACATTTCTCTGACTACATATCCCACATTGCTTCAACTCCTTCACAGCACCAACTTTGGCTATGCAGGTTGTGGGGTTCAGGGATTTGCAGACCCCCAGAAAGGAAGCTCTCCACGCTCTGGGCCTGCCAACAGCTCTTACCTTCTGCCCCTGAAGCTCTGAGCTGAGAATTTTGTCTATCCAGGGATCACCCCTTCTCTAGAACCGTGGCTCTTGACCTTTTTCAAGTCATGACCCTCTTTTATAATAGCCCAGTCCCCTGCAACATCCCCTGCCACATTTGCATAGAAACACACTTTTAATAGGGTAAACAAAGTACTGTACTTCTCAGAAAGTAGAAGCTTCTTCCTTCCCCTAGAGGGCCTGTTTCTCATCCATACAGATAACGTGCTAATATCTTGCTCTGAAAGGTCAAGGAAGAAATTATTTGACAAGGGCTACAACACATATAAGGTGGCACGTGCCCCCCCGGAAAACACTTTGTGACCCCTTTGGGGGTCAGGACTCTGTGATTGGAAAACACTGCTATGGCAGGTAAAGGTAAAGGTAAAGGTTCCCCTTGACAATTTTTGTGTTCGACTCTAGGGGGCGGTGCTCATCCCTGTTTCCAAGCCATGGAGCCAGCGTTTGTCCAAAGACAGTTTCCGTTGTCACGTGGCCAGTGCGACTTAGACACGGAACGCTGTTACCTTCCCACCAAAGTGGTTCCTATTGATCTACTCGCATTTACATGCTTTCGAACCGCTGGGTTGGCGGGAGCTGGGACAAGCGACGGGAGCTCACTCCATCACGTGGATTCGATCTTACAACTGCTTGGTCTTTTGACCCTGCAGCACAGGCTTCTGTGGTTTAGCCCGCAGCGCCACCACGTCCCCGCTATGGCAGGTAGTCGCCTCCAAACCGTGTGACTACCATGTGACTTTAAACAGACTTCAAAAATCCTGATCCCACACCCCAATGTATTTCAGTACTGTAACTGTGCCCTCACAGAGCTGTCCAGCCAGCTGTCCTGAAACATCCCACTTCCATCCTTGAGAGTGTAGGGAACTGAATCAGAGAGGAAGGGACATGCCCCAGGCTACATGGTGAGCACACTGCAGATGCCAGATGTTACCAGAGCGGTTGTCTCGAGTCCAAAACCCACGTTCTGTCCACTGGTTCAGGTCAGCCTTGTTTATGCCTCCATCAAACGGCTTGGTCATTAAAGAGTGATTTGTGCTGCCAGCATAGAGGAAGCAGCAATGACTGAAAAAGAGGAGGAATAAGGGATTCTGAGCAGGACGTTTTGCTGGGTATCAGCCTCATGTCTAACAGTGGAAGGAGGGGAGACAGAAGGAGACTTATGTGTCTCCTTCAACAGATATCAACGCACCTGTCATGACCCATCTCCTCATCCTTCTTTGCAGACTTCTCCTGGGCTCAGACTCTTCTGGTGCTCCTTCAGGCCCTGATAGATCTGGAATTTCACCACTGGGCTCCTGCAACAGCCTTAACTCTGAGGATGGATCCAATGCCCCTTGTTCCCCAACTTGGGGATCTCCCACTGTCAAGGTAATGTCTGTATTTTGATTCATAAAATGATTTTTGTCCCATCTTTTTGGCTCTGGTGAGCCCCCTTCAAACTAGCTTCTAGTTTAGAGACATGTGGGCTGAAATTCTGTTGGTGTAACTTTCATTACCAAAAATTGCTGCCAATGGGATGTCATCAGCTTTCCGCAGATGAAGTTACACCAACAGGATTTTAGCCACAGTTATACAACAAATGCCGCGCAAGTGCAAGAGCATAACAATCTAAAACATAACCAGGCAAGAATTAGCATTCTGCTGTATGACAGAAAAATTTCGTAGAAACCAAATACTGTCTAAAATCAAACAGGTTTGACGTAGCATCTGGAAAACATTAATGGAAGGGTCTGAGCGAGCTAAACCTTTCTTGGGAAGGAGTTCGATTGTCTGGATGCTGTTGCCTAAAAAGCACAATGATAAACTAAACAATAAACCTGAAATACAAGTTCAGACATGATAAGAAGCTATGACTTAAATAGGCTAAAATCCATAAGTCAGCAACAGAGCAGTGCTTCTAACTGTGGTTGTGGTTGGCTAATAAACTGTAGTTTGTTCCTGGGGATGGTTTCAGTCACAGCAACAGGCTAGAATTTATCAAGCCACAACCTGGCTTACCCTTATGAGAACCCAGTGATTTGCAGAGCCGTAGTCAGGGAGAGCTCTCATGGCTACGTCCAGATTAGAGAAGGCTCCATTTCAAGTGGTGTATGTTTGCTTGCCAGCCATCCTCTCCAGCCAAAGATATTGGTCTTTTCTTAGAATGGGTCAACTGATTATGAGCCTAGCAAGGTCTTGGGGGAAAATAGCTCTTGCTTTTCTTACATCTTATGTAATCCTCTTGACTTTCAGGGAGGAAGCCATGCTGAAGGTGTTGCAGGAAAAATAATGAGTCTTATACAGCTTTAAAGACAAATCTGGCTATTGTGACACAAACTTGTTGCCAAACCTAAATTCTCACTAGAAGCTAAAACAATGGGACTGAAACTGTCATACTTTGGGCATATTATGAAACAACAAGGCTTACTGGAAAAAATACAATGATATAAAAAGCGGAAAGTAGTAGGAAAAGAGGTCATAACGTGAGATGCGTTGACTCAGTTGTTGTTTAGTCAATTAGTTGTGTCCGACTCTGTGTGACCCCATGGACCAGAGCACGCCAGGCCCTCCTGTCTTCCACTGCCTCCTGGAGCTGGGCCAAATTCATGTTGGTCGCTTGGATGACACTGTCCAACCACCTCATCCTCTGTCGTCCCCTTCTCCTCTTGCCTTCACACTTTCCCAACATCAAGGTCTTTCCCAGGGAGTCTTCTCATGAGATGGCCAAAGTACTGGAGCCTCAGCTTCAGGATCTGTCCTTCCAGTGAGCACTCAGGCTTGATTTCCTTTAGAATGGATAGGTTTGTTCTCCTTGCAGTCCAGGGGACTCTCAAGAGCCTCCTCCAGTGCCCATAAAGGAGATGACAGCCCTAGAGCTGCAAGACCTCAGCAGGGCTATTATTAGTCCATAGGGTTGCTGTTAAGTTAGAAGCTACTTGGTGGTTCATAAGAACAAGAGAGACTTTTTGTGGTGAAGAGCCTACATCATCCGAGCCTGCTTTATCCTTCTTTGGTAAGTGGGTGTGTAGACACACAAACATACAGAGGGAACAATGTCTAATAACAGCAATATCAGTTCTTCTAGTCTGATATATGGCCTCACTCTCCTGCCAGCAGTACTCTTCTGTCTGTCCAAAGCAAGGAATTCGTCCTCTGCACAAAATGGAGGACATGTATCCAATATCGGAAATGGCCATGTTCAGGCACGAGTTGAAGAGGATTCCAGTCCTCTTGGACCCTCTGCCACTCAGCTGAAAAGGGACAAGAAGCCACTTGTATACTCTCTAGAAGCATTATTTTGGTCATTTTAAAATAACAGTTCATAGCATGATCTTTGCTGCCTGATTCTGCTGCCCCTCCCTGGACTGGACTTTGACATCTGCTTTAGATTCAGGCTGCTTGGAGGTTCCAGCAAAGGTCTCAAAAATCTAGTACGTTTCTCCAGTGGCTCCACCGACATTTGTACACCTCACCGTGTGTGTCTGTAGAGATACCTCAGGTGTTGGTGTAAGCCAGGTATGGTATGCTGCGAATTTAAAACAATTAAATACACACGTTTTGTTTCATGTGCTGTCAAATCAGAGACTAATAATGACCCTAACTGGGCTGTCAAGGTAAGTGAGACATTTAAGGAATGGTTTTACAAATGCCATCCTGCCCCCAGTAAGCTTCCATGTCCAAACAAGAATGCAAGCCCAGATCTGAGTCAGTCCATTATCCGCTGCAAGATACTAGGTATTCCTCAAGATAAGCATACCAGAATATATAATGATCTGTCCTACACTGGCGCCTTTTTTTCTTCCTTTGCCCAGAATTTCCCTGTATCTCAGCCAAGAACCTCTTCTCCATTGGAACTGCCTCCAGCTTCTCCTATCTCTAAGCAAAGAGGGACAGAATCTCGTATCGTTCGTGTCAGTATGGATAATGAGCATGACAATGGCAATCTTTATCGTAGCATTGTGGTGAGTTGAACAGGAGGGAGTGCAAGCTGTGGGACACACAGAACATCAGATGCCAATTTAGAGATAACATATTTGGACTATTTTATCAAGTGTGAATGTAGCCGAAAGAGTTCCTTATGAACCTAGGATGTGCGTAGAATTAAGTAGTCAGCCTGAATAAGGCAGGTAACCAAGATTGTTTGGTAGTGGTGAGATTATGTGGGAAAACAAGTTATTGTGATGGGCCACGGAAATATTCCAGATGTTATTTCAACAGGAAAGTCTAAACTGAAGAGGGGTTCACAAAGATAATTGGTGTAGAAGAAAATCAGGGGCAAAAGAAAGCTCTGGGGTAGCCCTTACAATTCCAGAGGTTCCCAGAGTAGATTTTATGTTGCTGCCCTTCTGCAACATACATGTAGCATACTTTTGTTGAACAGCTTGGTAGAGTCAAGGCAGTATTAGTAAAAAAGAAGCAAAGCATTGGAAACCTTTTGGCTCTTGGGGAATTATGTTTATTTCTTATATAGTTAGCAGAATATGAGATTTTTTAAAAATCATCAGGGAAATGTGAGAGAATAGACCACATCTTAGCACTGCATTCACTTTCATTGTGACTAGCACTTTATATAATAAAAAAGTCACTCTAGAAGCATTTTAAGTAGGAAGAAAGTACCTTTACTTACAATTATGATCTGCAGTTACATTCAGAGGAATAAAAGAGAAAAATACGGAGTCTGCCATGTGGATGAGAGGTCCATGCATGCCAGTTGCATGGTTGGAGTCCAGAGGGAAAAGAGAGGGCTATCCACAGCAAAAACAATAGAAGTGAGCAAAACAGGAAGAGGGGCATGGGCTTGCCTGAAATGGCAGAGGTGGGAAAAAGAACTTTACTAATAGGCTAGTGGCAAAGGACAATCACCTTAGGTGGCGAAGCCCCCTCCCACTGATACTCAGCGTTACTGCATGCAAGATTGTTATTATGTCAACATTGGACTTGACTGCCATTTGGTGTGCAGTTTTACGTTGTCCTCTGAATGAGTTTTACACTGTGTTGCCACACTGTTGGGCTCCAGCTGCTGTGACCCAGAAGTGGGTGGGTTTTCCCTACAGATCACCAGCCAAGACAAGACCACAGCTGTAGTGCAGCGTGCCTTGCAGAAGCACAACCTGGAAGGGGACTCCCCATGCAACTACCGACTCCTACAGGTTTTGGGGGATGGTCAAGGTGAGAAAAAGAAATCCATAGGTGAGGGCACCAATGGGGAGGAGGGACAATGGTATTGCCAGCTGTATCCCTCCCATTCTCTTTTTTTCTTATTCTCTCTCTCTCTCTCTCTCTCTTGCCACAAGAGCTGCTGATTCCTGAAGGTGCCAACGCTTTCTACGCTATGAATCCCGCTGGTCCTCACGACTTCCTCCTGAGCCTCAAGGAGGAAGCCACTGTACCCCGAAGTCTGGGCACTACACAGCTTGGTGGCAAAACAGCTCCCCACAGTCCCCTCACATTCAAGGACTTTGGCACCAGAACTCCTGCTGCCACTTTGCACCCCACACTTTCTGGTCACAGCCCACACTCGGCACCTCCCAGCCCAGTTCATCTTGGCCCACCATCTCCTGCTGTGCCGCCACAGCTCAGGCCGTATCTCCTGACACCTCCTCCATCTCCAGCTTCTTCTCCATGGTTTCCAGGAATTCAGCCACCAAGGTGCCTTCCGGAGTCTCCTCCTTTCTCCTTGTCCCTGCCTCTTCCTCAGCACTCGCTGACCCTGGGACCCTTCAGGCCTGGCCCACCTGAGACTGTTCTGCCTTCTCCCTTGCAGAGCCCACAGACCTCTTCTTCGGTGTCCCGGGCAAACCCCGGCTATTCCCTAGGGGCCTCCCCCAACCCCTGTGCTGCCCATCCCTTTTCAGCGCCTTGAGGTTTTCGAGGTGGGCGAGTGGTCCAAACACCATTTCCCAAGGCAGCCCAGAAGTGGATCCTTAGGGCTGAACGAACCTCTCTGGTTGCTCTCCCTTTCTGTACTACTAGGTTGAAGAACAGAGAGCAAAGGCGAGAACTTCCTCAACTCCAGGAGCTTTCTCATTTTTGGTATTTAGTAGGGATTTTCCATTTTTGGTATTTCATACCTACATGCTAGTCACTTTCACCTGGGTGTCCTAGAGGCCCTCTGGTCCAGAAGGCAACATGTTATCTCCCAGATATTCCATTAAAGGCATTCTGTAAGGCAAGATCAGAGGACCTGCGGAACATCCATGCCCTTTTTTAGGCGTCCGAGTGGGTGAGCCAAATCGCTGGCCACAGAGGAAGGCAATGCTCATCGTCTCAGCCTTCAGAATTCAGTAGTGTGGACAAGGAGAAATGGGCACAGTAGACTTTCTAGAACTGGATGGATGTTTATTGTTGAGTCTATCAATCAGCGAAAAGGAAGCATAGCTGGGAAATAGACTCCAAGTTTAGATATGCCCATCAATAAAGGAATTTATTGTGAAGCAGTTGTTTTTAAAAAGTTAATTAGGATGAATAATTTAAATTGTGCTAGCGCGTCCTCCACATTGGGATTCAGAGACATTGTGGGAAAAACACAAGATCCTTTCAGCGGGAGAACTCCTTGCACTACCAACCAAAAGGCATTCTGCAAATATTCCATCTTTTCCCTCCCAAGAAGCACTGCATGTGTAAGAAAAATAATGGGAAAATGGGCTGTGTGGGTAAACATGGGAGGGACATGGGAGGGTTACAGATAGAAGATGGCCATCCGTGGCCCCATAGAAAATGGGTCCGGGCATTTGAAGCAGAGAAACTGGGGGAATTATGATATCTCATCTGGAAATGTCTCATCAGAGAGAGAAATATCATAGTCATCATACTCGTCATAATCATCATTCTGAACTACAGCTCCCAGGAATTGTCAGCTAGCATGGCTGTGAGATTCCTGAAGATGTAGTTGAAAGAGGCGACTTCTCTTCTCTGCAGTTGGCCATGTCTGTATCTGGAAGCCTTTCGCCTCTGGATTACTGGGCAAGAAAGAAATTACAGATAAGCCTACAGACAACTGTATCAATGTGACATCTCTTATGCTGCAAACCTACCTAGTCACTTGCGGTTACTACTTATATCAGGAAATAAGGCAAAGTCATACATGGTAGCATATTTTAGGGCAGTGGTGTCAAACTGTGGCCCTCCAGATGTTCTTGGACTTCAACTTCCAGAAGCCTTCACCACCACCTCTGCTGGTCAGGATTTCTGGGAGTTGAAGGCCAAGAAGGGCCACAGTTCGACACCACTGTTTTAGGGGATCAGAACAGCAATGAAGACACAACCAAGGATGAAGGCAAGCCCTAAATCTTCCAAGAACAGAAGTGCTTTACAAAAGCGTCAATGGGATAAGTTATTTGTTCTGCTTGCATACTAATACAGTAATAGCAATGATTACATGTTGTCTAGTTGATTCCAATTTCATGGTAACCCTTTCCAGGGTTTTCAAGATATAGAATACACCATTTGCTGGATTCCATTCCCTGCACTAGAGAATATAACCAAACAATGATTGCCCTTACTGAAAATTTTTCCAGAAAAGTAGTTGGTCGTGTTAATCTGTGGCAGGAAAAACCACAAAGTCTTGAGCTTAACAAAATTACTGTGGGACACACTTGTGAACCAGACCACAATTCATTTATATATGGAATATTATCCTCAGGGTGGCAGATTTATATATACATGGCTATTATAAGTGGGGGAATTTTAATCAGTGACGTTAGAAGGATTTCAAATATAGAAGGTACAGGCAATGAAAAAATATACAATATTGTTTTTGTACAAAAAACTATTGGGTAACAACAGTATTCATGGAAACGGGGAGCTCATAAACACAAATAATATGTATGTAGATTAAAAACAAAAAGCCCTTGTCTTCGTTCAACCCATAGGAGATGGAGCTGCATCTCTTGATGAATTTGAGGATGATCTCTGTCTTTAGGGTCTGTTTGATCCACCGTAACTATTTCGAGAACAAAGACGGAGTGATAAAGGAGACTGCAGTTTTTTTTAATATTGACATTTTGGATACCAGATTTGTGTCCTTTTATTTTTGTGTCTTGCCTTTTTGTCCTGTATAAAGTGCAGACTGCCTCTGCTGGCAGTTGATGTCACAATATCAAACAGGTGTATGAAGCTGACGTTGTGGAGGACTTCATTAAATCCTATAATAGTTGCTGAGACCAGATATAGGAATGGGGTTGGCATCTGTGTTGTATCTATAAATATGTCAACTTGATGGTACTAAATTATATACTCTCATATATAGGCTGGCAAAAGATTCTATAGGGTTTCCACAATCACTGTTTTACTAAGCGTATGATAATTAGCTGTTGTCAACCACAACAGGCATGTTGTTACCACTGTATCAGCATTCTCAGACATTTCAGACACTATAAAATAAAGTTTCAATAAACTATTCCTTATTATTCCAATCAGGGGTGGATAAAGGGTGGCCTACTAGAGGTTGCTGGACTGCAGTTCCCAGCATTCCTCACCCCTCATGATATTGGCTAGAGCTGCTGGGAACTGCAGTCTGACTACACTGGCAGATTATGTTTTGTCCCCACCTCAAGACTGACATTTCAAAGCAGGGGTTGGGCAAGTTGTGCCCCTTGAGATGTTGGACAGCATAATCTGCAGTGAGGGGAGATTTGCCCAATAACATCTGGAAGGTCATGATTCACATGCCAATTTATGCTTTGTCAAGCCAGTGTTGTCCGAATTCTCTGTCAGGTCAAACAGATAGTCAAATGACTTACCTTGGGAGGTAAACTCTATAGTCATGCCCCTCAAACTTCAGTTCCATGGATGAAGTGACTATCAGAGAGGTTGAAAGCAGGAGGAATCAGATGTGCTAACCCATTAGCTGGATACCTTTGGATTAAGCTCCTGATAAACCCATTTTCTCTCCAATGAATGGCTTCCCTCCTGGTAACCTTCTTTGAACTAATGTTCTTTGGGATCACCCTTTCATGACTCTGCAAACAGGGAATTCTTCGTTGATTTTTGCAGAAGGATAACGTATAACATTTATTTGGGGGGTGGGGGTGAGGGCAGAAGAAAATACAGCAAATCATAATAAAAATTCATCCTAATGATGCCATACCTTCACAGGATCACGAGTGCTTTGCCAATTTGTGACTCTAGGCCTGGTGAAAGGTCATTGTTTGATGGCCACAAGGGGTCTCCAAAGGGGAAATAAGGGTTCAAACGGAGAAAAAAGAGCAGACATTCAGCGAGCCACACAAAGCAGAGCTTACGCAGAGATGATGGTGGGAGTAGTTCTAAATCTGTCAGCATATAACAGGATGATATGAAACAAATTGGGCAGGGATCCCAAGTCTCAGCTAAGGAAAACAACTAAAAGTCTGTCCGTGAGGTGGCGTTTAGAGGCCTTTTGTCCCTTTATTCTTAGCTTATGCCCGCCTGCCTGAGCCACTCTCTTGCAACCCACTCTGGCCGGTGGTCTAGAAATGCACACCTACCTTGAGAGAGTTCCTCTCTCAAAGCTCATGTGTGCCCACCCCACTCCATATTTGTTCTATGGGGGTGAGAGATAATGTGTAGTGCTCTACTCTGGTGCTCCCATGAGCAGCTCTCTGCATGTCCCATGCCAGGACCTCTTCCAGGAAGAGGGAGCTTAGCTTGGCACCTGCTCAACTCTTGTCCTTTCTTGATGTCCGACAAAGGAGGTGGAGTGGCAAGACCTTTGTGTGGCACTGGTGCCAGTACTGAGAGCTTATGCACCTCAAGACAACGTACAAGGCCTGAGTGAGAAAGATGAGCAGGAGCGGCCGTCTAGCAAGATCTGGAGTTGCTCATCCCTACCCACCCCAAAACATACTTGTCACTTGGCCAGGTTTGACTGAATGATAGTAAAGATCAGTGTCCTTGCAGAAGCACAAGATGGGAGCCCTCGTGGCTCCTGGTCCCAGTGGTGGAGGGGTACATTTTGAGCTGAGGTGTCCCCTCGCATCAGATCATGGGCTGCCCTGGAAATGAAAATCCATAGAATGTGGAGTCTCCATAAATCCATTAAAAACTCAGTGCATGTTGGTAACCTCATACTAAATTTGTGGATGAATATCTGGAAATAGTAGCAGAACTGACTCACGGTGGTGTAACAGTCATTTACCCTAAGGAGTGAATTATGTGTAAGAACAGTAAGCTTCATTTGCTTCTCAAAACAAATTCCTGCATTAAAGATTATTTCATTCTAACTGTACGTGTTTCATACCAGGCTTCAGCTGGTTGGATCCTAGTGAAAAGAACACAGTAGATCTGGCAAGCTTGAAGCCAGTCCACCTTTGGGCTGGACCCAATGGGCACAAACTTCATAGATTCGTCCATGGCGTGCAGAAAATGAACAGGGACATTGGCTCGACTAGATGGAGAATTAGCCTAGTCTACGAGGGTTCTTAGTTAATTTGGCCCCTGATGCCCCAAATTCACTGTGTTTTTTATAAGATCAGAAGAAGGTTGTTTTCTCTTTCTTTCTTTCTTTTCTTTCTTTCTTTCTTTCTTTCCCTTCAAGTAAAACTAAATAACAGCTAAATGGGAGGGGAGATCAGATAAGAGTCTGTGACTTCAATATCTTTGCCATGATGTTTTCAAAAAGTACGACTGGGTTGAATAAACAGCCTCACTGCAGGAGGAGCACATTCCTGCAACCTTATCATGGCCAAACACTTTCTGTTTGTTTGTCCCTACTTTTCACCTCTAGCGCCTCGTCTCCCAAATCAAGCACTGGCACAACAGTTGTGTGCACCAAAACTGAAGCTGGCTTGCTGTGAAATATGCACGCTTCACTGCAAAGGGGTGGTTCTCCTTAAGGCTTTGAAAATGGAAAGGAACCCTCCATTTACGGCTTCTTCTTTTTTCCCCTTTCCTCCATGCAACTGATCTGTGGACTGTAGGAAACATTTACACAACCATAGGGCTGAGGGTTTGGTTTCAGTGTTGTTGTTGTTCTTGCTCTTGTCCTGTTCCATCAAGTCACGTCCAATCTATAGTGTGACCCTTTGAATGAGGGATCTCCAACATGTCCTGTCCCCAACAACCCTGCACAGCTGTTGTAAACTGAAGCCTGTGGATTCCTTTAGGAAGTCCATCCATCTTGTATTCAGTCTTTCTTTTTTCCTGATGCCTTCAATCTTTCCCAGCATTACAGTGGTGCCTCACTAGACAGTTACACCGCATGACAGTTTTTTCGCTAGACATTGACTTTTTGCGATCGCTATAGCGATTCGCAAAACAATGATTCCTATGAGGGAATTTCGCTGGACAATGTTTGGTCCCTGCTTCGCAAACCGATTTTTGCTAGACGACGATTTTGACAGCTCCCTCTGCGCTTGCAAAATGGGTGTTTTCGGGACCTAAGCTTCACAAGACAGCGATTTAAACAGCTGATTGGCGGTTCACAAAGCGGCTTTCCTATGGCCGATCTTTGCTAGACAACGATTCTTCCCCATTGGAATGAATTAAACAGGTTTCAATGCATTCCAATAGGGAAATGCTTTTCGCTAGACAATGATTTCGCTAAACAGCGATTTCAGTGGAACAGATTATCATCGTCTAGCGAGGCACCACTGTATTGTCTTTGCAGAGAATCTTGCCTTCTCATGAAGGCAATCTTGTTCTGTGTACTCCCGTGAAAAGCCAGGGGAAGTTAACTGTTTTTGACTACAACTCCCAGAACCCACTGCAGCCCAAGATGGCTGTGAGAGTCTGGGAGCTGTAGTCCAAAACAGTAACATTTCCAAATTCTGCTCTCACTCCACTATCACCTTTAGTAAATAGATTTGTTAGAACTTTCTGGCTTTTCCCCAGGCCTGCCCAACCTACTTGTTACATTCATGAGAGAACACCGACCATCTTGTTGCCTTTGTGACAGCTGCACGAGGAAGTTGGGAACCGGCTTGTGTTTAAATTTCCAGACAGGCAACATTGCAGAGGGCACTGACATGATGGGGTTGCCGGGGGGGGGGGGAACGGACACTGCTTTCCATAATGTATACCCAGATCCCTTTTGTTCCACCACTTTATCTGGTCATCTTTCATTTGATGGATTCATGGGCTACAGAAAGCACATACTTTCCTGGGTGGCTTTGGGACGCATGTGCCACTGTTTGAACTTCCCGACTATACAAATGCAGCTGTCCTGAAGAGGAAGCCTGCCTTGCAGAGCGGTCATCCCATCGAGTGAAAAGAGAGGGGACATTTTAGAAGAGATCACCCTGTTAGTCTGTGCAAGCATTTCAGGCAAAATGCAAACCCAAACCAAATAATATTAATAATTTTGAAAAAAGACAAAAACAAGTGGCACCTTAAAGACTATTATATTTTAATGTCAGCTTTTGTGGAAAAGTCCACTTCATCAGACATATTGGTGGGGGGGCAAGAAATCAAATGCTGGATGAAATATGAACTGGTATGAATTAGTATTTCATCCAGCATTTTATTTTTCCCTGTATGTCTGATGAAGTAGACTTGTCCACAAGCCTATTAAATTGTAACCGTGCCATATGTTTTGTCTTCTTTAAAAATTGTTTTGTTTTGTCTCTTTGGATTTGGCCTGAAGAGAGTGATACTTTCCTAGGCTAATTTGTTCCTCTGGGTTGTTTTAATGCTAAACAAAATTATCATTTGTTGTTGTTGTTACTCATGGTGGTATGATGCTCTTTTGTTGCTGCTGCTTTTCTCTTACCTAAAAAAAAGAGAGAAAATCTTCTGCTTGTGCTTCCAGGCTCTGCCCCTAAGGGACAACAGAGCTTGCCCTTCAGACTCACCTTCTGTCATACAAAATATGGATAAATGTGAGCTGGTGGGCAGGCATTGGCCTGACACTAGTGTCCACCTTGGTGTCCTGCACCAAGCGAAGGGCAAAAAAACAACTGACACACAACCAGAAGGTGGATATAGGGAGGCCACTTTGCTAAGCCCCTGCTTAGGGCCAAAATGGCAAGGGGTGGAAGTGATTCAGGAAGCTAGGAAGGCATGAGCACCTTCCGTGGCAGGGGCAGAGAGGAGAATAAAGGTGGGAGAGTCTGTGGTTAAGGGGAAAGAAGGGAGCAGTGAGGACCAGAATGTGCGCAAAGAGAGGAGTGCAGTTCAGAATTGGCCTGTGAACCCCTAACACCCAGAGGAGCCGTTGTGCTTCTGCTTCATGGAGTTTGACTGGCCGTGCCCTCCTCCAGTGCCCAGCGCCTGACGGTTTCGCTGTGGCAGGGCACTGGGGCAGAGCCTACAATCAGGCAACCTGGGCCCTCTCAAGTCTCCCCTTGCCCAACGCCAGCACGCTCTCTGGCGCAGCTACCGCCTTGGCGGCAGCAATGGCACTTCGAGCGGCTCCGCCAGCTGAACCAGAACTGGTGGGTCCAAAAGGAACAACGGAAGGGGCTCAGGAGCCGTGGAACCTGTATTTGGCCTGAGCCGAAGACCGTGTTGCTGAAGGAGTTGGGGGGTGGACTGTGAAAGCCAGAGGCAAAGGGTGGCAGAGAATTACCCTGACGGGATGTGCAGAACCGTGGGAGGCCAAGAGATTGTGAAGTGAGAGACCACCTGATGGCAGATGGATCTGCCACTTGGATCTCGTTGAGGAACAAAATGGCAGGTTTGCAACAGAGGCTGTCCTCCGGTGTACCACTGACTACCTCACAGGGCCCTTCAATGTCCCCCTGCCCATGGGGGTCTTGGGGACCTGCACAATAACTTAGCTTGCCTTTGGTTGGAAAGAGAAGGCCTAAAGGGGCCTAACGGGGCATCTTGCCCTGAAGTCGCCACTGCTCCAGTCTTTTCCCAACAACCCTTAAGGAAGGAGGCTTCGTCTCTGTCCTGAGCAGCTTCTTACAGTTCCCTAAAACTTGGAAAGTTACTTTTAAGAGGAATTAATACAGTGACCTGCTGAAGACCTTGTTCACACTGGAACAGTGGTAGGATGATGTCTGGGATCATGAGCATCATCATATCTTTGCTCAAGGATGGATGATAGGTTCACTATGCCATTATACGTTTATTCTTAAAAGTAACTTTCCAAGTCGTTCCAGTGGACTGGAAAAGACCCCCCCCTTTATTATCATCAGATTCTTAAAAGACCAGTGTATTCATTCTCCTCCTTCCATTTTCTGAAGTCAATTTCTAAAAGAGGATGCCTATCTCAAAGTGATATCTGTTGACCTTGGACAACTGGTGGTGAAAGCAGGCATTTCCCAATCTGAAATGATGCCCAGGAAATAAAACATGCAGGAAGTGGGGTCTCGTTTCCAGTGGCCATCTGGGGATCCTTGGCGCAATCAGCCTCCCACTCTGGACTGCGATCCTTTCCTGTACTCGTGAGAAATCCACAGGGCGCAGGGCTGCTCTCTGCTCTTGCTGCTCAGTCTCTCCTCAGAGTTGTGGCTGTTGTGTTGTTGCTGGTCCGCCCCTTATCTGCAGCCTCCAGCTGGGGAGCAGAGCCAGGCTAGGCAGTTTCTACAGCCAGATGCAGATGCACAGAGCAGGTGAAAGGACGCTTCTGGCAGGAAAGCATGGAGCCAGGCGAGAGATGGGTCACTGCCCTTTTGGCCCTGATGCTTTGGCCCTTGGGCTCAACGCAAGGGAGCGCTGGAAACCTTGGAGCTCACTTCAACAGCAAAGGTACCTGCTATGGTTTGGGGTGGGACTAAGCAGCTGGGCCCCATACACATGGGGTGCAGGAGCAAGCAACGGTGGAGGTAGAAATGTGGCGTCAAGGAGTAACGTGAATTGTTCAGAGAGCAGTGACTTCTGTGTGTGCCTCTGAAGTTGGAGAAAGTATTCTTTCATCACTTGGTTCTACTGGCTGGGAGATTCTGGGACTTGTGGCCCAGAAATAACTTTCCCAGACTCTGATGGGCTGCCTTGCAAGTACTGTAGTCAGTTGTGTGTGGCAAGGTTGGGTGGGTTGCCTTTGAGCTCCTTGGAATGCGTGCAGCAGCCCCCGGTGTGGCCATATCAATCGCCACGTGCAAGACTGATCCGATTGAATAGCCTCTCACCTTCTCCATCCCCTGTACCTGACCTTTGTCTTCCTGTCTCTGTCGTTCATCTGTATCTCTTGTGCCATGTGATTCTTCACAAATGTAGAATGGAAAGGTTTGGCAGGGCTGAAACCAGAAGCTTTGCCGCTGGGCGGTCACTGATCGCTTGCTCTTTCTTTTATTCTTTAGTTCTGGCTAGCTGGGAGGAGCAGCTTCTTGTAAAGTCAAATGGGGGGTTCTTCTTGTTTATTGGAAGTGTCTCCTTTCAAATCAGACCTTGATTCTGCATGTCTGTGAGTGCATTTCCCAGAGTGTTCTGAAAGAACAGACTGAGGTAAAGTGGAGAATTTCCTGGCTCGGTTTCTGTGGAAAAGTAAAGCTGGTCAGTCCTTGGTTGCATGAAAGAGATGACTCGTCCTGGGACAGGTTGGCAACCCAATGTAAATGGATTTTTAGATATTGTAGAGCTGGCATTCATACTATAAGCTTCCAGATCTTATTTTCTTGCTTAGCACTTAGCATGAGTTTTGTTTGTTTTCCTGTGGTAACAAGAGTATTTAACTGAAGATCAGTATTAAATACTCAAGCAGCAGCAATAAGAGAAAAAAATAGTACTTTTCACCAAAGGACCTTCAAGGTTCAATATCTGTGGAGAACTAGGTTGCCAGTGGCTATGCTTCACATGTTTGGCTCAGGCCCGCAAACCAAGGGTGTACTGAGCAAAGTGGATCCAAAGCCCCAAAGCACAATAAATGGTCACTATATTATAGTAATATTATAAATTATCAGTGTGGCAGATAAACACTCATTTGTTCTCTCTGAGAATATGAATGCTGCAGTTAAGAGCCTACAGGAAAAATGTAGAGGGGCAATACATTTTGTTGCTTCATTAGTTACAGGATGTGCAGGTGCCTAAGTAATTACTTATTTAAATCGGGTGGGAGGCATTTGGCTTTCACAAGTAGTTGAGGAACTTCTATTCTCATCATATCTCACCATTGGCCAAGTCTACCAAGATTGATGGGAGCTGGAAATCATCAGCAGGGGGGGAAGCACAGATTCCTCAACTCTGATTTAAATATTGCTGTGTGTGTAATAGGCATCAACCCAATTCTGGCTTCTGGTACTCTTGCATGGGTTCCAGGGTATTAAGTATATATACTTAAGTATATTTTTCATGGCTGAGCAGGGATTTAAACCCAGGTCTCCTGAGTCCTAGTCTGTCATTCTATCTCCTATACTGCGCTGGGCTCCTGATTTTAAAAATTATTCACTGAAATATGGAGAGTGATAAAATATGTGTAATGCACCTAACACGTATATGTGGGTCTTTCAAGGCAGTGGTGATGAAGCAGTTTAACTCAGATCATCTGAGTAACACAGCCTGTTATTTTATTGCTGCAGTATCTAGGGAGTATCTGTTTGCATTATAAAATAGTCCTTACCACAAATATGGCAAACTTTCCTGCCACTTTAAACCCATGTACTTTTCAAATAAACTGGTGCATCTTGTTAAGCACTGAATAAACTTGCATGTGTGAACGAGCCCTTCTGTGTAAAATAATTTGAAAACATACCCCCTGTTCCAGCAGGACAAACTGCCTATGCTTTCAGTTTTTGCACATCCGTTTTTCTGCACCATCTTGCAGTGGCGAAGCAAGAGGCTTAGGACACTCTTCCCATTTTACAGATAGCAAGCTGCAAGCGATCAAGGCTAACCACTGTGTCTGTAGCTGAAATGAACTCTGAAGCCCATTGGGGGGTGGGGGGTCTCTCTCTCTTTCTCTTCTATCATCATTATGAGCCCCCCCCCTTTCCTGCACTACTTTCTCCAGTCCAGATTCTGCTGGGACTGGCGGGAACGGAAAACAGGGTGTACACTCAGGCTCAGCCCTTATCTCAGGAAACACATGTCAGATGGAGAAGGCTGAAAGACATGTGCCTCTGTGTGTGTATGTGTGTGTGTGAGAGAGAGAGAGAGAGAGAGAATGTTACTGTAAGAATGAGAAGAGAGTCATAAAACACGTAGCATAGCTCCTGATCATGTGGTTTTCTATATTGTGGGGACCATCCACACCGCCTGCCAAACAACAACAGCTAGTTTTCTTGACCTCATTTCCTCTCAGTGCTTCTCTGCCCTTTGCTGTCACCCTGAGACTTGTTTCCCTTTGTTGGCTGTATTTGCACAACAGCATGTAACGTGTTGCTTGATGTCCCCCTACCCCAAATCCATGTCTCTTCTTTCACTCTCCGGTAACGTTTGAGTAAAAAGTAATGTTTGAGTAAAAAGTAATGATGATAGAAGAGAAAAGTACCAGTCTTCCTGCACCTGTTTTCCTTCACTGGTCAGGATGGCCAGGTTTCGGGATTTAATGTTGAGACTTAGATTTGGAAGTCCATTCTCAAGGTCTCAGGCTTGGACCTGAAACCTCAGCGAACGCTAACCCTAGATTTTGGGCTTCAGGACATGTCTTTTAGACCAGTGGTTCTTAACCTTGGGTTAGTCAGGTGTTTTTGAACTGCAACTCCCAGAAACCCCAGCCAGCACAGCTGGTGGTGAAGGCTTCTGGGAGTTGCAGTCCGAAAACACCTGAGTAACCCAAGGTTAAGAACCACTGTTTTAGACAACGAGAGGCATCCATCTTCTTGTATGTTGTAGAACTGCTGCCACTTCTGTGATTCACCTGGCTCTTGATGAATTTCTGTGTTCTATCTTGGTTTCAAGTTTTGGCCCTAACATCTTAGGCAATTGAAGGCTCCTGACCTAGCAACCTAATTAATTACCCGTTGGCTTTGAGGGGTGGCAAAACTACACACTGGCATGGTATCATCTTTAACTACATATGTGTGAGTGTCATGGATAGCAACTGATGCCAGGTCTACCCAGCACAGCTAGTGTTGGGAGAAGGGACCTGATGATCCATAGGATCCCTTCCAGCTCTGCATTTCTATGATTTTTAAGATTTCTAAGTGGATGGGAGCTGCAGTCCAGCAATATAGAGAGAGCTGAACATTTTCTACGCTCAAGTAAAATATCTTTCAGGAAGTTGCAAAGGGGGCACAAAGTCATGTGCTCTTCCAGATGTGTCATTTGGAAGTTTTAGATTTCAGTTTCAATGTTTTCTAGAATTCAGGGTAAGGATATCCAAATGATGAACCTTGAAGGATGTGGGTGGGTTTGTTTGTTTTTGGCCTACAATTTCCATCAGCCCTAGCCAGCATAGCCAGTGATGAGGGACCATGGGGGTTGGAGTCTTGAAATGCCTGGAGGATCGCCATTGCCTAACTCAGTGGTTTTTAACCTTGGGTTATTCAGGTGTTTTTGAACTACAACTCCCAGAAACCCCAGCCAGCTCAGCTGATGGTGAAGGCTTCTGGGAGTTGCAGTCCAAAAACACCTGAGTAACCCAAGGTTAAGAACCACTGGCCTAACTCTACCTCAGGGTTTATAGAGATGTATTTGAATATGTTTAGGGACCTGTCTAGCAATGTTTCTGAAGCAACAGCAAGTTTTTCTGGGAGCAGAAAAACAGGGCCTCATACAGCTCTACCCCATAACTCTATGAAATCATGTTAACATCACTTTGGGGTGGGAGGCAGCAATGTGGAGCAAAAGTGGAGCATTAGAGATACCTGCCTTTTGTCATGCTGCAGCTCTGGTCTAAAAGCTCCACTTGCCACCTGGTAGGGGCGGTGTTGTTTTTTTACTGAAAGAAGCCAAGCATTCTAGCCCTTGATTCAAATGGAGCCTCGTCCTTTTGAGAAGCAGAATCAATTCTACAAAATGTGTTAAACTGGATTTAACACATGCTTAATTTGATTTTGCTTAATTTGTGCAATCTATACAAATTGCAGAATTCTCCTCTTTAATGTGGGGTTGGTTTCCTATGGCAAAAGGGATGGATGGCTTCATGTTCACTTCGGAAGGCACAGCTTTACTGGATAGCAACGAGGTACGTTGATGGTGGTCATGGTGGTCTTAGAGAGAGAAAAAAACCCACTTCTCTAGTTCTGTGGATAACATTAAGCCTGTGCCTCTGCTTTGCCTCTAGTTACTTTTCTTCTGGCTAAGGAGCCCCTGGACCCCAAGTGTTTCACACAGCAGCTGGAAGATCTGACCTGTTTCTGGGAAACGTCTGAACCAGCAACAGAGCAAAACAGTCAGGCCACATACACTTTTGCCTACAAGTTTCAGTAAGTAGCTTACAAGAATGGATTGTCTCAAGACTCAGCCTGATCCAAGAATATTGAGATGTGACCAATTTGATAAGCACAAAGCTGCAGACCTAGCAAGCCGCCTCCCCAAGGCTGCCCCCTTCCCGAACCTTTTATGATGCCTCTACACCTGTGCGCATTACAGGGTCATCTCTTAATTCCTCCGCAGGCACAAAGTTATTTCAGAGAAGCCTCCCTGCATCTGCTGCCCCTCAGGTGTATCGGAATACAAACCCCATCATTTCAGCTGTGAGACTTTCTGGCTAGGGATGATGGGAGCTGTGTCTGTGACACAAGGGATTATAGGGGTGAGATGTTTCAAAACTATGAGACGTCGTGTTCCCAAAGCCACAAGTGTCCGCCATCCCCTCTGCTCACAAATGAGAAAGGGTTTATAGCTGGGCACTCTATCTACTACACCTACCAAATCTCAAATACATCGAAGCTACAAAAATACCTTTAACTCCCACCATCTAGCTATGTTCCAATGAGAATCTAAGACCTTTGTCCTTAAAGCCATTTCATAAGTAAGAATACCTTGTGTGATCCACAAAGATACAAGCATTTCTGAGTACTGCAATATAGAGGGCAGGCCCATGCCATGTTATGGGGTAGAGGCTTGAGGGATCACAGGGTAGTTCCTTTTGACTCCACAGTGGCAGGGGAGGTAAGATTTGGGAAAGGGGTCAAACTGCTGCTTGGCCAGGTGATGACATAAACATTCACAAGGACAACCTGAGCACTGATCCTGGCAAACCCTAGCTAACTAGGCAGTATGGTAACTCAAAGTCAGGGTAAACACATTTAATAGCAAATGGACTTGAGGCAAAATGCATCTAGCAGCTGCTGTATCTGCCACAGTTTCTACTAGTATCCTGCCCTGCCCACATGACACATGTGGGGTTTTTCCAGGCCCTGCACTGCTTATGGAGCTTGCAGAAAATTCACCAATAGCTCATCCCACTCTCCCCCCCCCCCCGCGAGGGCCTGCACTGTTGCTGCCAGGGCTTGTGCAGGAGAAGGTTCACAAACCGCACTGCTGATGCTCCACTCCCTCCATTGATCCAAAATGCCAAATTCATCATGGGCTCATGTGCATGTACCCACTGGCTCTCTGCCCGGTCCCCTGCCATTGCCCCTGGCTTCTTGGTGTACCAGCATTGTACAATGTACATACAAGTACCTTCATATGGAGCCAATGAGCCCTGGGACCCAATTGGAAATGGGTAGAGATGGATGTCCAAACATTTAGGCAATCTCTCTTTCCCTCTCTCTCACACACACAGGCACACAAGCAAACCTCATCCTCTATCCACAGTGATATTTGTCTCCTTGCCTGGAAAACAGGAGAAGCATAACAGTTCCCTGAGGGTCTATTGGGGAGCAGTAGCCAGCTTCTGTGTCTCCCCAAAGTTCCAACCCCATAGGAAATGCTTATCTAGAAGCTAGTTGACAGGATAGCATAATATCTCACATCTTAGTTGGGCATACTTACTTCTCACTTCAGCCAATGCAATCCTTTTCAGAGTTAGGAATAATTGGCACTTATTGATGGAATGGTGTGGCCTAGGGCTGGGCTCATGACTACTAAAGGGTAATAATCCCTTTCAGTACTGAAACACAGTCGAAAAAGGATTACCTAAACTTATTTGAAGAATTTGCTAAAGCTAGCGTCCTTGTCTGCAGGTCTTACTTAAAATTCAAATTAACAAAATAAGAAGTGACCTGAGAGGAAGGAAGAGAGACTAGGAGCAGCTATCTAAAGATAGATTAAAAAAAAAAAGACCAAGACACAACTCAGCTCTCTATCTGCTGATCCCCCCCCTGCCCCCTGCCCAGTATAAATCACCTGGTAGATGTTGTGGTGCACAATCTGTGACCCCTTAAACACTAATGGACGACAGCTCCCAGCATCCCTTACCATTAGCTATGATGATTTGAACTGAGAGGAGCTGTAGTCCAACATCATCTGTCAGACTACGTAAAGATTCCCCTTGACATTTAGTCCAGTCGTGTCCAACTCTAGGGGGCGGTGCTCATCCCTGTTTCCAAGCTGTAGAGCCAGCGTTTTGTCCGAAGACAATCTTCCGTGGTCACATGGCCAGTGCGACTTAGACATGGAACGCCGTTACCTTCCCACCGAGGTGGTCCCTATTGATCTACTCGCATTTGCATGCTTTTGAGCTGCTAGGTTGGCAGGAGCTGGGACAAGTGACGGGAGCTCACTCCGTCACATGGATTCGATCTTACGACTGCTGGTCTTCTGACCTTGCAGCATACAAAGGCTTCTGCGGTTTAACCCGCAGCGCCACCACATCCCTACTCTGTCAGACTAGACTTTCCTAATTCTTACTGTGTTTTAAACATGAAGACAGACCCAAAATCCCACTTCCGGAACTAAAAGAATATTTCCCACGTTCCTGACTAGATAGGCACCTGATCTCTCCCAAATGCCACAAAGAGTCAAAGTGACCTGCCCTGCATCTATGTTTTTATTCACTGAGTTTGGTTGGGAACCCCAGCTCCTAGATGCTCTTTACATCCATAGTTTTCAACCTTTGGCCCACCCACATTTTGGAGGTCAACTCTCATAAATCCCTGCCAGCAAAGCCAAGGGTAAGTCTTCTGGGAGGTGATGTCCAAAACATTTGGCGGTTTAGAGGTTGAGAACCACTGCCTGAATTTATTACAACAGTTACCATTGGAATAAATCTCCCATTTCCAGTACTAATCACCTGCTAGATGTTCACCTCCTAAAGTGATCTCTATATTCTTACTTTGTCTCTGTAGTTTCTGCTGGTGAGAAAGGAGAAATGTCCACCTCACATTTTAATGGTGTTTTGAACCATCTGCTTTTTGTTCAGGGAGGACACGTCCACGAAGACCTGCAATTTGACTGTGACACACACAACTCTGAATAAAACATGCTACATCTGCTTCTTTCCACGGCAAGATGTTTCAGCCTTCAGCCCCATGGAGATCAATATCTTTGATGCACGTTTGCCAAACAACACCCTGCACAGCAGAGACATCTATGTGGAAAAACTAAGTAAGGGCTGGTCTACAATGGGTTCATTTGCAGCAGGCTGGTGCAGGCTACATAGGGTCACTTAGGGTTGGGTAGAGGTTCAGTATGATATTTGGTGCAATCTTTGCATCCAAATAGCTTATAATCTCAAGTAACCCTATTTGGTCTGCGTGCCTGTTGCAAATACACAAACAAAAAATTGCCCTTTCTTGTTTCATCCAGCTTCTGGGAGGAAGTTTTCAATAACAAAAAAGAAATCTAAGTAGTGCAGTATGTCAGCACTACTCTAACACAGTAAAAAAAAAACCTTCCTCCCTTTGCTCCGTGGTATTGCTGGTACTTAGTGGTGGAACTGACTAGGTTCTTTATCCAACCTTTCAGAAAAGTGAAGAAAAGGACAAAATCCCGCTCTTCTCTCCTTCAATTTCTGGGAAGAATTTTTTTAAAAAGTGCTATACAGTATCACTTTTAAAAAGTGGTATAGCACATCAGCACTGCCTTAATACAGTTTTAAAAGATACTTGCTATCCCTGTGGGAGACTAAACAGTGGAATAAATGCCTGTCTGATTGCACCCTTACTCCTAATTAGAGATGGCCATGAACCTGAACAATGGTGGGTTGTGATGTTTTGTAGTTCATGATTAACCATGATGGATCATGACCCACCATGAATCAACCAGAAAACCAAAACCAGTTCACAGTTCAATTTTTGGTTCATGCCCAGTGTGTATGTGTGTGTGTGTGTGTGTGTGTGTGTGTGTGTGTGTGTGTGTGTGTGTGTGTGTGTGCGTGCGCGTGTGTGTGTGTGTGTGTGCAGGGGTACCTGTTCCTGTTGTGCTGCTGCTGCCATGCTGTCACCGTTGCATTGTGTTCTTACTCTGTTCTTCTCCTCTTCTCTCAAGTTTTCTTAGATCCCCCTTCTAACCTGAGTCTGCAGCCACTGGAGTCAGCAAGGCAGGTCAATCTGAGTTGGCTGCCTCCTCCTGTTGCACATATGGGCAACAACCTCCGCTATGAGGTGGCCATCTCCCCAAAGGGTTACAAAACCCGGCAGGTAAGTCACTGACACGTTTGCTCCCTCTCTCTGGGAACTCCTTCCACTCTTTCATGCCCTTATCTCTTCTTTTATCCTGCCCTTGCCTCTAGGTGGAGAGTATCACTGGACAGACATATTACCTCATGTACTTGAAAAGCGGAACCCACTACACATTTTCTGTGAGGGTCAAGGCTAGTGGAGCCAGCTATGATGGCTACTGGAGCGCATGGTCAGAGACTACATCGGTGGAGATACCAAATGGTGAACACTCTTATCTGTCTGTCTGTCTGTCTGTCTGCCTAACTAATCTATGCCAGCCACCTAGGAATTCTCTGAGCTTCTATAAAGACTAAACAAGAAATCACATTGGCCTGTCCTACTGCAAGCCCCAACCAAGAGCTGACTCATTGAATCAATAATGCAATGGTAACCCAGCACTGAGGTAAATGCCACCAAGCCAAATGATCTGCTCCAGTTGGGATTAGCAATAGGATCCTGGCCATTATTTAAAAACGTAACAGTTGCAGCATAAAGATTTGCTGCCCAGATAAATTGGCTAAAATGATATCTACTGTGTGACTAACCTAACACAAGATGTAAGCAGTTAAATAAAAATACAGGTTTAAAGAATTCATATTTTAAAAGTGTGGGGCAACCACAAAAAAGGCTGGTTGCTGCTGGCACCGGAAATACCACCATGGTGGTGCCAGGGGGCAGGGAGCAAGCTGTTCTGCAACCAGAGTGCCAATAGACATGGTCACTAAAACACAAGCTTCTGAAGAAGACCTTAAGGTTCAGGTAGGTCTATTCAGGAAGAATCAGCCTTCGAAGCAACTTGGCCTTGTTAGGGGCTTTGAAAGTAAGGCACAGCTGGGCCATGGTCCAAATCATGGAGTCGTGAGAGGCTGATTGACCTTAAAATGATAAGCGGAGATGTCCTGTCGCCTGGACCATAAGCTACAAATGGATTAAAGTTAGCACCTAAAATGGAACCCGAAAACAGACTGCAAGCCAGTGCACCTAACAAAACATGGATATAATTTGATGAAGAAGCCTGGTTACTTATCTTGTAAGCCCAGCTTCCAGCCTGTTTTTCAAGATGTGTCCCTGTACAATGCATTGTTTGGGTGGGAGGGCACAGTAGGGGGAAGAAGATACGTGGTGCTCATGAGGTTGAGGACTTGAGCTGCTACAGAACCCCTATATATGGTGTATGTAGGTATTTGTTGGTGTTAAAAAGGGAGGAAAGATGTTATGGTGTATGTTGTCAAGTCAGAAATGACTTATAGCAACCCTAAGAGGGCTTTCAAAGTGAGATATTTAACATGTGGCTTTACCAGGTCCACTCCATGGCTGAGCAGGGATTTGAACCCAGGCCTCCTGCATCCTAGTCTATCACTCTGTCTACTACACCATGCCGGGTACCCTGCAGAATGATAGGAGGTGTGAAGCTCTAGAGCAGCCATTCTCAATGGGGGTCATATGCCTCCCTTGGGGCCCCTGGCACATTTCAAGGGGGCCACAGACTGGAAACAATTCTTGACACACCACTGTTTTAAGATCTGTTATGTGACTTATATAATCCTACTTCAGTATGTATTTCTTTTATATTGTGTTTATGGCCGTGGCATTGAGAATGGTTGCTCTACAGTGACCACCAGTACCGCATAAATAGCGGATGCTCTGATCAGAGCTTCCAAAGGGTATCTTATTAGTTTACATGGGAGGTGGTGGTGGTTGTGTTTATTAAAATAATTAATTAATTACCACACATTGAGATTGTTCAGGTCATGGGATGCAGGAGTGGCATTTGCCTCTTCTGGAATTTTAAATTCATTTGCAATTTGCATTGCACGGACAGATGCACCAAGAGTGGCATGCATTGTGTACACAGGTTTTGCAGCTTTGCCCCCTCCTGGAAAATGATGTGAATGAATATGTTCCAGAGAAATCAGCTGGTGTAGAAGCAACTCCTTGGAATTAATTTTAATATTAACATTAAATCAAAAAAACCAACAAAAACTTATCATACAGATCTGTCAGTCATAGAAAGAAGGAGTCCATAATTCTATGTGATTCTATGTAATTGTGGAAGAAAAATGTAATTGTGGAGTACCAGTCACAGCTTGGTAACTGTTTTCTCCTAGGTTATAATGGTGACAAAAATTCAAGTGATATTTTCCTAGACATAAAAATGTGTAGTACAACCTAAATCTTGCTCACAGGGTATCATGAAAAACACCACTTGCTCAACTTTCTAGTATTTCAGCAATACAGTAGAAATGTTAATGCTTTGTCCTTTTTCAGATGTAAGTCAAAAAAGAAGGGATAACTTAGCCCAAAAGTTTGGGATGAAATCCATTCCTGTTTAGACCATGGATTGCTCATGATCCTTTAGACAGAAGATACTATTAATTTCCCCCCCAATAATCCAGTTATGCTAATTGATGTGATGGCACATTTATTATTATTAATCTAGAATTGCCGTCAATTCCTTTAAACTTATTAAACATAACTGTTTAGGTACAGAAACTTAAACCCCACTTCTTTTAAAAACTGCCATAATGTTTTAATATTCTCACAGGTGTTTGCAAAGACTGTGTCCCCTCTAAAGATCAAAATGTTCAAGAAGTCCAAAAGGATTAAATTCAGGATAACATATTAAGGATGCTACTCTACTGATGATTTTGTTGCCTTCAGCTTGTCCTTACCTTTATACCTATAGGCAAAAGAATGGCTTTTGATCAGGGCAAGGGGGGCGTCACCCCTGAAATTCTAGGATGAACTGCCCTTGCCCGAGGAACTTCCTATCATATATTATGTTTTTCTTGCTTAACCTCTGCTTTCCAATTTGTTAACAATAAACCTCGTAAGGTGGTTTAAGATGTTCAGTTTTAACTTGAACCATCACTGGTTCCAATTCTTTTGCAACATAATAAAGTGTATCATCTAGAAATGGCAACCCATATTTTCCCTTCCTTCTATAATACAGCCTTCTAAATTCCTGGGTTTTTTTCTATTCAAAATAAAGTAGATAATTAGTCTTCGCCATATTTTTAACTGAGATTATTCTATTCACATTTGCTAGTCTGAAAAAAAGGAAATGTAATTCTAGCAAGATTTGCCGTTTTAGAAGCTGCAATGTGGCAAAAGAAGTAGACTGTTAATTCTAATTTTGTTAAGATTATATCTAAAAATCACACTGTAATCCAGATCTTATTCTATTTGAAGGGTGGCAATATGCAGCCTAAGGTCCTCAAGCTACCTCCAGGGCATTTCTTTGCAGCCCCCTACATTGCTGCGACCACCAGGAGTCTTCCATACACCCCTCAGTGTAATTTTAAAAAAATTCATGAAGTTCTAGGTGGTAGTAGGCATGTTGTCACTTTTGAGAGTGGCCCAACACCCCTGCAGTTCCATGCTCCCTATTTTACATATACTTTTGGCCACCAGAGGTCACAATAGTTTTTAAAATTAAAAAGCATACTTTACTTGAAGGCATTTTTCAGTACTGTACATGAGAATCCATCGGACAGTAGTTGCCTTTGCAGTACACAAATACTGCTTTAATTTTTTGAAGAAGCCCCTTTAGCCCAACTTGTTCAGAGTGTAGTCTTTTGGATTCTGACAAATCTGAAAAATGGCATTCAACCCCATTGGGATTGCTTACCTGCAAGATTGTGTTTATATCATTTGAGACATGTAAAGGATATTGGGCTAAATTTGATCCTCTGGCAGGCAGAATATTTAGAACATTCACTTCCCTCTGTCAATCCTTTGAGCCTCTGAAAAACACAACTATGGAGGGTTTGCCAATGCATCAGGGCATGTTTTGAAGGTGTAAGGGGAAGGGGATTGGGCCCTCAAGCTTCCACTGGAATCCACTGTACTGCCAGTGGAAAACCAAAGCTGGGTCCTGCCCATTGCCTGCTTTTGTTCTAGCCTTGTTAATCTTAAAGTTTACAAGACGATAATATTGAAAACAAATGTTCTCCAGCTCTGCATATAATTTACAATGTTGAAACAACATTAGACAGGCAATGCCACTTGCCTACTAGATATTGTTGTGTCTTCAATTTCCTTTATTTCCGCATTTTGGTGATGTATATTAGAATGATTGCTGAAGAGACCAAACAAAGAGCAAATGCTAAAACAGGCAGGCAGCATCCCATATTCAACCAGACTGGATTGGAAATGTTGACCTTGCCATTAATCACAATCTTTGTAATTGAAATGTTATTAGTAGCTTTACTCAAAGTATGCAGATTTTTTTTCCCCAATGTGAAAAGCTTTTCTTCCTCTCTAAAGGAAAGAGCACATGATTTTGTAAAAAGCTTTTCCAGCATTAAAAAAAAGCTCTTTTATTTTCTGTACACAAATAATTGTATTTTTACTTCCTATGCACTATCCATAGAGATGGACACGATTTTTAAAAATTGCAAAAATAATCAAAAAATCGCTAATTTGTCAATTTGTATTTGTCAGAAGCAATGCCCCGACAATTGTGAATCGATGAATTTTTAGCAATTTTCAATTTGTTGAGCTATATAATGTCCCTCCAGGTACTTAGAGATACTAAAATTGCAGGGAAGCGTCTTCTGACACTCCTCTACAGTCCCTCCAAGTTTGGTGAATATTGGGCTTTGTGTGTCTCCCCAAGAAAGTGCCCTTTAGCAGCTGGCTTGGGGGAAAATTCCAGCACTGCCACAAGCCAGATGCTAAAGGGCACTTTCTTAGCCCCCCCCCCTTTGTGGGTATATACGGTAACTGATGAGGGTGTTCTCCCTTGCTTTTTAGAGCGACACACAAACACAAGATATCTTCTGTCTATCTGCCATTCTCTCAATTTTTTGCTATGTATTCAAAATGGTATTTTAGCCCAGCTGACAACATACCCTTGACAACAAACTAGCTTCATCTCACACATGATGAGGTACGATGAGGACTTCAGCTCAATATCATCTATGTTGACCCAACTGCTGCCATTGCATATTAATGCAGTCAAAAGCAGAATGTGATAAACACAATACAAGAGATTATATGAAAGCACAACTATATTTCATTCCTGTTTGGCAACTGATAATTTACAATGAATTCAGCAGCCACTACATAGTTTACTAATTAAATACTTACCAGTTACAGAAATGTGCCAAACTAAATTTACATTACTTAGGTAGCTATATTCTTTATAACTATGTTTATCAGTCAGTTCACAATATATTTGGAATACGGTTTCCCATTTCCACAATATTTGGTCCAGGAAAAAATCAGTATTAGTTTATTAGAAAAGCCGAACTTGTGATTTAACAGAGCAATCTCATGCACACTTAATGAGAAGTTCCACTGTGTTCACTGGTACTTACACCCCTGTACGTCTACATGGCATTGTAGCTTAAATTCTATTGGCGTTAAGTACTTATTCATCTATTTTTTTGCTCCTCCATCCATCAGTTTCTTTCCATTGAGTCAAATCCATCAGTATGAACTAGAGTAGACCCACTGAATCAATGGGACTTGGTTCAAATTACTATACAGTATAACAGGCAGTTTACTCTTTCTTCACCACAACTTTCGTTACTAAATTGGTTCAATGTTGAAAATATCAATCAAGCATTCTCCATCCTCACTTCAGGATCCTCCATAAGGTATCTCTGCAGTCTTTCTATGACAGCTTTTGCTGTGCTCTCTCCAACTTCACCTTATATTTTCTAGCATTCAGTGTCTGGCTCAGAAATGGAGGAAGCTTTTTAATATAATATTTTTACTAAGAATTTGTTTCTCTAACATAGCAATGCAATGTAAAGACACCCTTATTTTATCCTAATGTATACATCGATCAATTCATTAAATCAATCTGAATTCAGGTTGTGAGGTGGGAAAAGACTTGATGGTCCAGAAGAATACATTTAGAGTGCTTAGTTGACTATGTGGCATGCAGTGCATTCTCAGTTTGACTATTCATGAGATGTTAACAGGATGATTTGACCTTGTTAGTCTTCTGAAACATTTGACTAGCAAGATTAACATCCTTCCAGAAGACTCTTCAAAAGATCCAGGAGGTATACTGCAAACAAGTGTCAGAGCATTCATAACATTGCGCCATGCTATCAATGATTTTTGCATTGAAGGTGACCAAGGAATCATTTGAAGGGTTTTGATAGAATATTTTCTGCAGTCCTTACCTGTTCCCTCTCCCTTTCAGATCTGGACCCCCTCATTCTGACACTGTCTGTCATCCTGGTGCTGATTGTTCTGCTCTTGGCTTTTATCACTCTGATGTCTAACCGCAGGTACTGATCTTTGAGCTCCGAAAAACATTTGGTCTTCTCCCCCATTAGCCTCTTTCATTTGGGATCACTTGATCAGGTGTTATAAAACCATCTCTTGCTTCAGAGATGGATATTCCTTTAGATAGTCTTAATTTTATGTCATTCCTGAAGTGATGTGGTGGTGGTGGTCTCCGACCTATATTCTCATTGTGGTCTGTCTCTTCCCATTACCTCCCACCAGATTTTTGAAGAAGAAGATGTGGCCTGTGATCCCCACTCCAGAGCATGAATTCAAAGATCTTTTTACAATCTACAAGGGCAACTTCCAGGTATGGCAAAAGCTGCCTACCCAGTCTTCATCTGTGTGTGGTAGTTCCTCAACATTCCTGTCACCCTACAACTCTGCTGGCATTGGGCAGCTGTGTGATCACAATTCTTCAGGCATGTGGGAATTGTAGGCTGAAAATGTAATGTTTCTGTGCTCCAATTCCAAGCACCAGTTATTAATCTGGTTAAAAAAAGGTTCAGCCAGCCAAGCTAATTTAGTACAATGGGTCAACAAACACAAAGAGGACTTACGGGCATACTGAGGAGCTAGCCCATGGATGAATATGGCATCCAGAAGTCCAAATGAAGACCCCAGCATTTTAAGGCCCTCTGTACCCCCACTCCCAATGTTATTTTAAATTTTTTTTCTAAGAGTAAATGGTTTCTGGTTCCAAAAGTCCCCTCATGCTCCCTAGGGGAGCATGGGGGAAATTTTGCCACATTCTGGGTATCCCCCTAGCACACTCCCCCATCTCCAATTTATTTTCCAAAACATTCTGATGAGTATAAGGTGAAAGTCTCACTACCATTTTAGTAAGAGAAGGGGGTGGGGCTTCTAGAAGCAAGTGCAGATCTCCCAAATTCTCGTGTGTGTGTGTGTGTGTGTGTGTGTGTGTGTGTGTGTGTGTGTCCAGATGTTTGGAATTTGGCCATTATGGGGTTTCACAAAGCCCCCTCGAAGCATAGCATCACATCTTCCAGTCCCTGACCGGCTCCTCCCCTTTCTTTACAGCTATGGATGGGGCACCAGAACATCTATCTATGGTGGAGCCATAATCCCCTTTATCTGGAAGAACAGCCATTCATGGTGGAGATATTATCTGACTGTGATGGCCGCAAGGTGGATGACCCTCTTCCGCCTCCTCTTCCACCCAAGACTCACAACATGATGGAGCTTTTTGCTACTCCAGAGGTATCCCAGGATGATTATCTAGTACTGGATGAAGACTTGGTGCCAGGCTGCTCAGGAGGGGATGGATCCCTGCTCTTGCCAGACAATGACAGCAGTGAGGGGACAGATGTGGCCCTGGCTAGGACAGCGCTGAGGTCCCCAGAACCCAGCCAAACATCCTCCAGCTTTGAGTACATTGTCTTCGATCCCAGCTCAGAAGGCCTATCTCCTCAGAGTCACCACCAGAAAGAGCTCCAGCTTCGCAGCAGCTACCAGATGGTGTCCGACTCTGGAATTTCTGCCGACTACAGCCTCATGGATTCCAGCCCTGGCCAGATGAGCTTATACACCAACCTCTGTGATGGGGGGCCGCAGCCATTCTTGCCCAGCTATATTGTGTGCTCATAATGACTGTGAGTCTGGAGTATCAACCCCCAACTCCAAACAATGGAGGCAGCAAGATAACAAGCTCAGAAGTCTGGCAACTTCCTCTCCAGGTTGTAGCAACATGCTACAGAGGAAGCTAATGGAAAAAGCTATGGGCTGCTTCAAAGGTCCCAACAGCCAAACAGCAGAAAGGTTTTCAATATGGATAGGAAGGTAACAATGACTGGACAATGGATTAAGATAGTACAAAGAAAACACTTTGGGTGCATTTGCTTCCACAATTCATCCATGATCCTTTGAACAGTTCTTCATAACACTTGAAAGTACTACATCATTTTTACCTTGATGTCAACACAGACAAGCCCATTCTATAAAGGTGACAAGCAGTGGCTGAGCCCAAAAGGTTGTTCTGTGAGTTTGTGGCATGGACTGGGAACTGTGAACACCCTCCTGCCAACCAACCCACATACAGTACTTATCGACACCAGCATGCACAGGAGTGAGGTTGGATGTGTCGCCTGATGACATGCCAGTGCACAGGAAACTTTGGTTCAGCACTTTTTTCTACTAGAGTTTTGGTCATTTTACTTTTGTGAAATGTATTCTTGGCTAAGTATTATAGAGAGACATGTTTCATACACAATTGGGCTGAGTCTATGACCCAAGATTGTGAGGAAGAAGAGCAAGCTGTCTTACACTAGGTCACACCTTGGCTCACCTAGCCCATTATTTTCAACTTTGTCTGGCAGTGGCTGTCTTGGATTTCAGGCAAGATTATCACCATCTAGGCCAAGATGCTCGGGACTGATCCTGCAATCTTCTGAATGCGAAGCATCTGCTTTGGCACTAATCTATTCTCCCTTCTTAGTACTGTACTAATAGTCCTCATGTCTCCCACTCCCCTCTGCTGCCCATAAGTATTAGCTACGGCCAGACATCTCCAAGTTTCAGATAGCGGATGGAGTCCGGGGTTAGGAAAACATGGAGGACTGGCTGCAACCCAAGAATCTCCATTCTACTACAATTCAATGAGTGGCTTTGGCTTTTACACTTATAGTATGGTGTTAAAAAAATACTGACTCAAACGCGAATAAGCTATCTGCTTGAATAAGCACTGTAACCTCTCATGAGAGAAGAGGATGAATACTGAGAGAATTGCATAGGTACTCTCTCTGCTGTTTACTGCCTCAGAAGGTGGCTAATACATAACATCACTCTGATTTGTCTGCCCAAGAGAGAATTGTGCCATTCACCTTATTCTGATAGTACTGGGCAAGATCCTAGATTTTGCTGGTGTTATTTGAACTATCCTCTAAAGAGTATGATCAGCATGTGACAACTGAAATGAAACTGTATTTGTTTCACCACTGAGATTATAATTACCGTAAACTCTTATAAATAGGTCTACATAGGAACTTTTTCTAATTATGTACCATAATTCAGATTGAATATTTTTAATACTTTGAAGGGTTTTTTTAATTAAAAAAAATAAAGAAATAATATCAAAATTACCTCTTCCCTCATTCTGTTTCACTTGTTCTTGTAAACACCCAAATCAGGGGCAGACGTGTGCTTGATCTCCAACCACTCATCCCTGGGCTTGCACACTTGAAAACTGTTGGGAGATCTCCCTTAGACATCTCTAGGCTATCCTATTGCTAGCATTGGAAGGTAAGATATATCACACACAGGTTTTTCAATGAGTACTAGATGTTCTGGCCAAAATGCTGAAAATATGTATGTTAATCAAGTCCTGACTCAGTTAAACCATTGTTTGCAACCAGTAATGGCAGAAAAGGTGGAAGTAAGTCCTGGTTCACATTAACAATTGTCCACAACCAGTAATAGCTGAAGGTCTCAGAAAATAACAAGGCCATAAAACAACAACAAAAAAACCCCACACACAACCCTCTAGGAGGAAGGGCTCTCTAAAGGGTCATCTCTCCTTCTTGGGTGGGTGGCAGGGATGTCACAACCACTCCATCTCATAAGGTACCTTTTATGGCTCATACTAGGAAACAAACAAACATGCAAGTTTAGCAGGGAACTTACTCAGTGAGCAAGCCAGTTTCTCACTGGTGCTCAGAAATGTTATGCCCAACCTCACACTTCTGAACACAGCAGACCAACACAGCAGACTCAGATCCAGCCTCATCCTCACAATTGGGCTTATCAGCATGACCACAAGCACCTCTGCTGCCCTTATCTGGCATGCAGCTGGCTTGAAAATGGCAGCAGCCCAGCCAGGCACCTCCTGCTGCTGGATGAGATCCAAGATGTGAATGTGTGCAGAACAGAATGTGTGCAGCCCCTTCCTCCAAGAGAGAAGGGGCGATGCTTTTGGCTGATTCACACAGCCAGGCGGAAATTATGGCAGCACCGGTAGCTTGAGTCCAGCTGTGTTTTGGTATGTTTTCAACATTGCCTGAGAATGAAGCCACATCACTGCCCCACCACAACTGACATCAGAACCAACCAGCTTTGGGTAGAAGGAAATGGGCTGGTTCCAAAATCCCCCATGTGCAAGCAGGAGGCAGCCCCAGCGGCATTTGGGAAGGGGAGATCAGCGATTCCAGCCACTTGGCTACAGACACACACCAACCCCACATTGCCAACACACTGCACTCCTGAGGACCCCGACAGTCTTAAAACAGTTTCTGCGACTGAGAACTGCATTGGTTAGAGCGAGATGGAAGCGACCACAATCCCGTCATGTGCCTGTGAAACCAAACCAATGTAAGAAGTGCAATTCCTTTCTTATATCCCACCTTTCCTACAGTGAGCTCATGGATCTGTTCCATTCCCCTGAATCCTCACAACAACTGTGGCACAGGTCAGACTGCGAGTGTGTGACTGGCCCAAAGCTTCCTCCCCCCACACTTAGAAAAAACCATTTATAGCTAAAGTTGATCGGTTGCTTATCTTTAATGTACCACAAAAAACCTCTTTAGTATTTGTGAAGATTAGCAAGTTTAAAATAAAAACTATCATAACACCACTGTTTCATTTTATTTTTAAGTAAAGTTGGTTTGGCCCCCGAACACAGTTCAGATTTTTCATGTGGCCCCCCCTACAGAAATTGACTGCCACCCCTGACCTACAGAAACACAACCTGCTGTCACTCTAGGGCACCAGGATCGGCAAACTAAAACCTGAGCAAAATTGAGATGGGTAAACAGTGACAGCCGGGTCCTTCACTGTGGAAACAGGCCCCAGTCAGAACAGAGAAGGCTTCATTCTCAGGGCAGGCTATGAATGGAAAGGTTCAATGCCTTTCTCTTCAGTGGGACCCCAACAGAGACTCCCCATCATCTCACTGGCCCACCCCAGAGTCTGAGCTACTTAAACAGCTCTACAATAGGGCTGACAATTGGGGAGATTCAACGAGCAAGTTTTAACATTCCTCCTCTTCGCACCTTAATTTTGACATGATGCTGCATGTTTTAGGCTAACCTGGAAAAGAAGAGCAAGCAAATGGAAAAACACACTCAAGCCTCAACACTGCTCACCCTTTTTGGCTGTAGGGTTCCCTGCCATGGTAACCAATATACCAGGGATCAGAACAAAAATAGTAATTGGTAGAGCACAGTGTTTGGAAAACTTGCATTTTGGACTCCCACTCCCAACCGCTGACACAGCCACAGCACTCAAGAGTTGTGGTGCAAAAAAGTAACATCTCAAAACTCTAACAGAGAACTCTGTTTATTCAGTGAGCATAACCTTATGTGGAGTAATTAAAATGGCAGACTCAAGAATCCCAGTTTGCGCATGCAAACTCACTGGGGTGGGTTCTGTGGCAGCAGTAAAGCCACTCCTGAAATATTTCACTTTTATTCTGAAAGCACTAGCAGGCTAGATTCCAACTTGTTGGCACAACACACAACCTTGGGGTAAGGGTGGGGCAGAGAAAGATCCTGTGGATCAGGGGGTCCTACTGTATTGACACTCTCTCTATCTCCCTTACGCTCAGAAAACTCTCTGCCTCAAATTGTATGAGCATTTTTTAAAATGAGATCAAAAGCAGGAATGTAAGATTTATTCTCCCAGTGACTTATTCCGAGCCTTGACGTGACACTCGGAAGTAATCTTTCTTTTAATTTCTCATATGCAATTGAAAGCATGGGGAGTCCCCAGAAAAAGGATAAGGAGGACTTTAAAACCCCCTAAAGGCTTCACAATCAAACTCTGCTCTTTATCAAGAAAATAATTTTGTGTCCCAATCAAACCAGCCTAAGCACCTCAGGAGAAAAGAAACAGAGGTGGCGATCATGTATTTCTCTTTCTAAGCAAGACAAAATCTGCTGTGGGTCAAAGTCTCTGCAACACAATACAACATTATGATCCAGTTAAGAAATCCCAGACTGGGAATCAGACACAATGATGTGGGCTTTGATCCCAGGAGGTCCATCTTTCTCTGAAGCTGTGCCATTCTCCTTTTCACGACTGCATGGAAGCGCAGAGATCCTCATGTCACCTTGAGGATCAAACTGCAACAGCCATTCTTGATCTTTTGTCCCTGGCTGGGAGAGACATGCTCTCACCAGCCTGGTGATACCACAGCTATTTGAACCAGCAGTCTCCTCCACACCTGGATGCAGCCATAGCTGGGCTGGGAAGTAGCGATCAATTACTGAAAGGTGCTCTGCTTCTTCGGCAGCTTCTCCAAGACACTTCATGGCAACAAGAAGCTGGCAGCCTGCAGGCATGTGGCTGAGCTTCTGGCTGAAATGATTAGCTGTGTCCAAGAGCAAGGCCACCAGCTGAGCGGCCATATGTGGGCTGGGACATCCACTCAGGTACTCTTCCAGGCCATCCAGCATTACCAGAGAGGGGCTGCCAGACAAAGTTTGGTGTAGGGAGGCCACTAGCTGAAGCAGCTCCTGGAAGGATGGAGGGTATCGGAAATGGATTCTCTAAGAAGTAAAAGAGAGGGAGGGAGGGGAGGGAGGCAGAAGGAGAACATGATTGCTGGTAAATAATGATGTGGATTTTCTGGAAAATTTCCAGTATTCTCAATAATGTTATCTGGTTTAACATTTTTTGTTTAAATGCTATATTCAAAGCCTTACACAGAAATGCTTTTATTGGAATAGTTGTAATAATGTAAAGAGAATGGCATACACTGTCCTTATATTTAACAATGACATCTGAAAGAACAGCATTTTTCAGGACACATGCCTGAAGAGGGCCATACCTTATATATCAACATCCACAGTTAATGTCCTTGCGTTAAAGTACAACTGTAGTGCTTTCAGTTTCACTCCCTCCCTCTCTCTGCACTGCTTTTCAGTTCCATTTCAGATTGAGAAAAATCTGATCAAGAACTGCTCTACCTCCATCTGGATCCTATTTTCAGTTCCCTAAAGCTCAAGATTCTGGGATGTAGCAGGTAGACCTTGAGAGTTTAATTCTACTGAATAATAATAGGGGTAGGATTTGTCTGTTCGTGCGTTGTCGGTTCGTTGGTTTGCACTGATGTTCTTTTGGTTAATAATCTAGATTTCTAGATAATCTAGATTATAATGCCTTTTAAAAAATTCTAATCCCTTTGGGATCCCTTGAAAGCCCAGAGGAGGAGGCTGAAAGCCTAAAACTTCGAGCAAAGCCTTGAGTTCCGGCGAGTAATCCAAGATTAATCCAAGATTCAAGAAAGCTGCGAAGTGAGAAAGGGCGACCAGGGCGATTCTCGATCACTGAACGGGGGCTCTCCCGATGCGTTCCTCAACAACATATAAATCTTGGGGTTGACCTTTACCACCCTGATGCTGGGGAGTCTGTGATCATCCTGACACTGAGGCTGACGAAGGCATTCCCCCCCCCTTCTCTCATGCCGGCCTATTTTGCAGGGTGCTGTGAGACAGAAGTGAGCAATACCTGACACTCGCTGCAGGGAAGTCAGGATATGAATTCAGGCAGGAAATGAATAAAGTCCGCCCACCCACCCACCCACCCACTCGGTTCGCACCTGGATCACTCCGGCGGCAGCGGCTCCGCCCGGCGGCAAGCGCTCCAAGGGCCGCGGGGCCAGAAACAGCACCCGGGCTGGGGGAGAGGCGGCGGCACCGGCCAGGGCAGCGCGGAACAACAGCGCCGAGCGGCCCGAACCAGGAGGCCCCAGGAGGAGCAAGGGCCGCGGCCGAAGACCGGCCGGAGCGGCGCCCAAGAGCGCCCACTCCAGCTCCTCCACGGGACCCGACATGTGCAGAACCCGCGACTGGTCCGAAGAGGCCGGCGCGTCGCGACCAATCACAAGGACCGGCGACGACGAGCGAGCGAGCGAGCGGGCCAATCGGGAACGTAGCGAAAGTCTCTCCCATTTTCAGAAGGAGCTCCTTGTAGGCGGGGAAATAAAGGGCTATTTGGGTGAGCCAATGGGGGGATCGGCCGTTGCTGCTCGGCGACCAATCAGAAAAGCCGCAGCCGGTTTGGTTTGCAGAACTTTCCTAAACCCAAGAGGAAGGCCGGGCGAGTTGCTTTCCAGTGGAGTCGACGTGCGGTCGCCGCCGCCCTTCGCTATCTTTTTGTCCGCGCGCCTACATGGGTCCTGTCTCGAGGTGCAGGCGCGAGAAGTGGCGGTTGGGCTGTCATTCCGGGCTTGAATCGCGAAGAGCACGTTTGGCCTTAAAACAACCACAAGAAAAAACAAGAGACCTTTCGAGCCCCACAGGACTCTTCTTCAAGACGGGCAATGTGGGGCATACGGGGCGTGAGAGGGGAGGGGGCGGCCGGAAGGGCCAAGCCGACCTCGAGATATGAAGTAGGGCACAAGCATCTTGCTGAGGACAGCTGTCTCCATCTAAGTAGTGACACCTGGCCCCCAACAGCTGCCATTAAACTAGATTTTGCCAGGTGTTTTGTTTTTTTTTTTAAGATACAAGTTACAAAAGATGCAGGCTGCATTGGAGCTGTGGCTGTAACATTACAGCTAAGGAAGCTGTTGATTGGATATCACGCTTCACTTCTTTCAAGAAGTGCAGGCGTTGTGCATACAGGGAGATGGGCATTTACTGTGGTTTGGCTGATCAGGCCTACAGGTCTTGCATGGTCAGCCCAGATTCCGTGCCCCCACCCCTCCCATGGGTGCCTACTCAGGAGGAGGAAGAGGCAGGGCAAAGAGAGCTGTGGTGCTGCTTCTGGTGGAATGCGTATGGGAGGAGGCAGGGTGTGGAATCCGGGGTGCCTGCGCAACACCCGTGGGTCCGATTGGCCGAACCACACCGAGCCGGGCAAGTGCCCATCTCTATGCATACACCTGGCCTGCCTTTGAAACTTGTTGTTGTTGTTGTTGTTTAGTCATTTAGTCGTGTCCGATTCTTCGTGACCCCATGGATCAGAGCACGCCAGGCCCTCCCGTCTTCTACTGTCTCCCGGAGCTGGGCCAAATTCATGTTGGTAGCTTCAGTGACACTGTCCAACCATCTCATCCTCTGTTGTCCCCCTCTCCTCTTGCCCTCACACTTTCCTAACATCAGGGTCTTTTTTTGGCTGAGGAACAGAGTGACACCAAAAACCCCTGAGTCCTCCATCTGGGAATTGGGTTGAACATTTAGTACATTCACTAGGTTATGTGCTTTTCATAGATAGAGATGCAGATAGACAAGAATTCTTTTGAAATCTGGAATGCACAATGGTCATCATGCAAGACGTTTGCACCCTTTGGTGGGCTATTCGTTGCAATGTATTTCTCTGCCGGTGTGCAACTGGTTATACAACATTCCACCAAAGCATGCAGATTTCCTGTGCAATTGTCATTGTACACATAGATGATCAACAAGATTCTCTCACAAAATGCAGAATGTCAGAATACTTTGGTCTAATAATGAGAAACCAAAAGACCAGGTCAGGATCCCATTGATGTCCATGTACTTGATCCAGCTAATGGAAGAGGTGCTGGTGTGCATCTCAATCACATGTCCTGGTAATGTGCCTAACTGCACACAAAGATGTGTCCATTGTTTAGAGCTGCCATATCCAAAGCTGAAATGATGACTTCCAGCTTTCACTAGAAGAGTAACAGCGAAAAGAAGAATCCTGTTTCTCAAATGGCCCACCAGGTGCCTGGAGGAAGCATCCCAGAAAGAGACCCTCTTGCTTGTGCTCCTCAGCAGCTGGTATTCATAGTCATGCTGCCTCTGACACTGGAGGTAAAATATAACCATAGTGACTAAAAGCTATTGATAGCTACACCGTTTCTGAATTTTCCCAGTTTTCTCTCTTTTTTAAAAAAAAAATTATTGTATTTTTTCTACTTTTCTATCCATTGCAACCACATTACAATGTGTTCCATTCATTTAATCTTGTCTTATACTCTCTAAGCCCCCAGTTGTCTTCTCAAGCCATCCTAAGTTGGCAGCTATCACTGCAGCTTGAAACGAACATCTCCTTCTCTGTCCTGCATCGCTTAGGTTCATTGGATGGCCCCAAGTTCTATTATTATGACCGAAGAAGAAAAACTTCCATCTATCAATTTCTTTCATGCCATTCAAAGTTTTATAAGCTTGTGTCCAGTACCCCTCTTCTTGTCTTTTTCCCACCTAAAATGAAAAGATCTGAAATGTTGTCATTTTCCTTCGTAGGTGAATTTTTGCATCTGAAATCCCTTGGGATTTTGCGCTGGGACATAATTTGCCTGGCAAATACATGACTTGCCTGGCTACGCTTTGATTTGGGACTCCAAAGGTCACTTGGAAAACATGAGGGACAGGCACCAAGGGGGTTAATTAAAATATTTAGCAGCTACTAAACACTGGTGCTTTCAGCAGACCGGTGCCACCATCTGTCCCCTTGGTTGGCAGCACTGTGAAAAGTGGAGATGTACAGAAACCCTCGCCATCTGTTGTGTGCTGAAGGAGGGCATAAAAAAAATGCAGGGCAGTGAAGAAGGGAGGGATAAGATTCCTCCACTGCAGATTGTTCTTCTAGGAGCTGGGATCTTCTTGGTGTGTGGCTGGCAGGCAGATGAGGAAGAACTGGGACTTCTGCTAGTGGAAACCTATATACTACCTAGACCACATGCAAGCTTATCTGATTTTGGAAGCTATGCAGGATTGGACTTTTTTGGTCCTAGAAGAGATACTCTTAGAAATCTTCAGGTATTGCTAAGAAAGGGTCCTGTCTGAAACCATGGAGAATTGCTGCCAGTCAGAGTTGGGAATAGCAGACTAAATGGATCAAAGGTCTGTCTTAGCAGTTAACGAAGCTTCCTGTATCCTTTGATTGTGTCTTGGAACAGAGTCCCAGCCATGAGCTGCCAACCTCCAGCACCGCGTCACATAGGCATTATTATTGTACTGCTTGGAGCTCTAGCCCAGCTTTCTCCCCTGAGGACATAAACCAAGTAACAGTTTGTGAGGCAGGGCAGAGAATTGAAACCAGCCCCAGAAAAGTCCAAATGCGGAAAGACAACTACATGAATTAGTGGGTGTATTCCAATGCATCAGGGGTGATTTTTTAAAAAAAGGGTTTGCCACAAATATAATATAAATTATACATTTCAAATCTGTGTAGGCATCCTTCAGTCTCGAGAGACTATGGTAATGTGCTCTGTATGGAGGCCTTGGAACAGTGTCTAGTGTGTCTGAGAAGGCCAATTCGAGAGTGACAATCTCTTCCACAATGAAGACAAATACAATCTTTCCCCTGTCCAGGTCCCTGGTTTTGCTTGTTTCGGGGCTGCCTCTTTGCCTCGGCCTGCTGTACAAGTGTCTCTTCAAATTGGGAGAGGCCATGATGCACCGCCTGCCTCCAGGCTGAACACTCAGACGTCAAGGTTTCCCATCTGTTGAGGTCCATTCCTAAGGCCTTCAGATCCTGCTTGCAGATGTCCTTGTATCGCAGCTGTGGTCTCCCTCTGGGTTGGCTTCCTTGCACTAATTCTCCATACAGGAGATCTTTTGGAATCCAACCATCAGCCATTCTCACGACGTGCCCAAGCCAACGTAGACGGCGCTGTTTCAGTAAGGTATACATGCTAAAATACCAGCTCGTTCTAGGACTATTCTATTTGGAACTTTGTCCTGCCAGGTGATACCAAAAATGCATTGGAGGCAACGCATATGGAACGTCTTCAGCTTCCTCTCCTGCCGTGCACAGAGGCTCCAGGACTCGCTACAGTACAGGAGTGTGCTCAGGACACAGGCTCTATAGACCTGGATTTTGGTATATGCCGTCAACTTCTTATTAAGCCATACTCTTTTTGTGAGTCTAGAGAACATGGTAGCTGCTTTCCCAATGCATTTATCCAGCTCGACATCTAGGGAGAGAGTGTCAGAGATTGTTGAGCCAAGGTACACAAATTCATGAACAACCTCCAATTCTTGCGTGGAGATAGTAATAGAGGGAGGTGAGTCCACACCCTGACCCATGACTTGTGTTTTCTTCAGGCTGATAGTTAGTCCAAAGTCTTGGCAGGCCTTGCTAAAATGATTCATGTGTTGTTGGAGGTCTTCAGCAGAGTGGGCAACAATGGCTGCATCATCGGCGAAGAGGAGGTCCCGCATGCATTTCAGTTGGACTTTGGTCTTTGCTCTCAATCTAGAGAGATTAAAGAGCTTTCCATCTGATCTAGTCCGGAGACAGACACCTGTTGCAGTTCCAAAGGCCTGCTTCAGCATGACAGCAAAGAAGATCCCAAACAGGGTCAGCACAAGGACACAGCCTTGTTTTACTCCATTTCGGATATCAAAGGGATCTGATGTTGAGCCATCAAAAACTTCAGTGCCCTTCATATCCTCATGAAAGGACCTGATAATGTTAAGGAGTTGAGGTGGACATCCAATTTTGGGAAGGATTTTAAAAAGGCCGTCCCTGCTAAACAAGTCAAAGGCCTTTGTGAAATCTATGAAGGCGACCAAGAGTGACTGTTGTTCCCTGCATTTCTCCTGTAGCTGTCTGAGGGAAAATACCATGTCGGTGGTGGATCTATTAGCTCGAAATCCACACTGTGATTCTGGATATACTCTGTCTGCAAGCACCTGGAGTCTCTTCAGCAGAACACGGGCCAGCAGCTTCCCTACAATGCTGAGAAGAGAGATACCATGGTAGTTATTGCAGTCGCCCCTGTCGCCTTTGTTCTTATATAGTGTGATGATATTAGCATCCTTCATGTCCTGTGGTACTCCACCTTCCCTCCAGCAAAGACAAAAGACTTCATATAGCTCGGTGGTGATGATCTCTTTACAGCACTTCAAAACTTCAACGGGGATGTTATCCTTTCCAGGTGCCTTGCCAGAGGCAAGGGAATCCAAGGCCGCTTTTATTTTTGCTAAAGTTGGTTCACTGTCCAGCTCTTCCAAGACAGGCAGACACTTGATGTTATTTAATGCCTCTTTGGTTACTACATTCTCTCTAGAATATAGCTTAGAGTAGTGCTGCACCCAGCGTTCCATCTGCTGTGCTCGGTCCTGGATGATCACGCCTGTAGCAGACTTCAAGGGAACAGAGTTTTTCTGTATTGGACCTAAAGCCTGCTTGGTACTGTCATACATTCCCTTGATGTTACCTGTGTCCGCTGCTGTCTGTATCTGAGAGCAGAGCTGAAGCCAATAATCATTGGAACATCTCCTGGCAGTCTGTTGGACTTGGCTACGAGCAGCTCAAAGAGCCTGCAGGTTGTACTCACTAGGACAGGCTTTGTATGCTGCTAGAGCTCTCCTCTTATCCTCGATGGCTGGGATCAACTCCTCCGAATGCGCTTCGAACCAGTCAGCCATCTTTTTGGTCTTCTTGCCAAATGTGGACAAGGCAGTGTTATAAAAGCCTTCTTGAAATGTTCCCATCGTTCAGGTGCATTTGCATCAGCTGGGCCTGGAAGGGTTTCCTGAACCACTTGGGCAAATTCCTCCACTTTTCTTTGATTGCGAATCTTGTTGATGTCAATACGTGCTCTTCCTTCCTTTTTAGTATGATACAATCTCTTTGTTCGCAGTTTTACTCTGCTACACACCAGGGAGTGATCAGTATCACAATCAGCACTCTGGTAACTGTGTGTGATCGTAATGCTAGGAAGGCTAGAGTGTCTAGTGAGGATCAAATCAAGCTGATCCCAATGCTTCGATCTTGGATGTCTCCAGGAAACTCTGTGTTGAAGCTTTGTATTAAAGAACGTGTTGGTGACACAAGCGTTGGCCATTTTCTTTCATCTTCCCAATGCCAAAATGGCCTAGACAAGTGGGCCAAGAGTTGTGATCAGCACCAACTCTAGCATTAAAGTCTCCAAGAATGAACAGTGGCTCTCTCTCAGGGACTTTTTTGATAGTAGCTGCCAGATCATCATAGAATTTGTCTTTGACTTCTGTTGTGGATGACAGTGTTGGTGCATATGCACTGATGAGGGTGACCAGTCCCGCTGATGAGTGGAGCTGCAGAGACCGGATTCTTTCACTCCCCACAATAGGTGGAACAATGGATCTCAGGAGAGTATTTCTGACCGCAAAGCCAACACCATATTCCCTGGTCTCATTCAATGGTTTTCCTTGCCAGAAGAATGAGAAGTTTTTTTCTTTGATAGATCCCATGTCTGGCAATCTCATCTCTTGCAGGGCAACAGTGTCCATCTGCAGTCTACTCAGTTCGATGTCGATGACAGCTGTCTTGCACACGTCGTCTATTTCCTGCAGGTTGTCAGAAAAGCCAGGGGTCATTCTCCGAACATTCCAGGTGCCCAAATTTAGGGCAGATGTTTTCTTCTGATTGTTGCATGGTGCAGGGTTATTGCTCTGCTTGTCGGCTCTCCCACCATCAGAAGTAGGCCCTGGCATCATGCTCTACACCAATCGAGCAAGACTTATAACCAGTAACTGCTAGTTCCTGTGTTATTTTGATACTGTATGCAAAGCTGGAGTGTCCTCTCCAGAGCACGAAGCCTGGGTAGAATAATATGGAGGACAGGCTATTACCCAAGCAGCAAATCCCCCCTCTCCACATCACTGAAATAGTCCAATGGAAAGGCAAGAGCCAATACAGCTGGTTCTAGTGACATCACAGGAGTTGGCAGAACGACATGAACTGTCTATGGGACTCCGGCTCCAGATTTTGCCTCGAGGTTATCTCCTGAAGCTTTTCCCATCAGTGGATATAGCCACAAGGCAGTGGAGGTTTGAAATCAGAGTTTTCCTTCTCCTAGATGGGCTGCCTTACATGGCTGACAAGCCCCACCTACCCGCCCGGCTCCCTAATAGTGCGGAAATATGATCCTACTCCTGAAACATTCCTGCCCCCAGGTGTATGAAATGCTATTTGGCTTTCCTATTTAGCAGATTAGGGTTAAAGATAGAACTAGAGCGCGTGCTTCTTCTGGCACTAATTTAAAGCCAAAGCCCCGCCCCCTCAGACCATGCGGTCAGGGAGTACAAGGGTCAGCCTACCAGAAAAGATCTCACCAAATAAAATGTCCCCCAAGCACAGCTCCCTCCTGCCTCTGCTTCCTCTTCAGACAAGAGGCTTAATGCTTCTGCTGGCACTAATTTAAAGCCAAAGTCCCGCCCCCTCAGGCCATGCGGTCAGGGAGTACAAAGGTCAGCCTACCAGAAAAGATCTCACCAAATAAAATGTCCCCTAAGCACAGCTCCCTCCTGCCTCTGCTTCCTCTTCAGACAAGAGGCTTAATGCTTCTGCTGGCACTAATTTAAAGCCAAAGTCCCGCCCCCTCAGGCCATGCGGTCAGGGAGTACAAAGGTCAGCCTACCAGAAAAGATCTCACCAAATAAAATGTCCCCTAAGCACAGCTCCCTTCTGCCTCTGCTTCCTCTTCAGACAAGAGGCTTAATGCTTCTGCTGGCACTAATTTAAAGCCAAAGCCCCGCCCCCTCAGGCCATGCAGTCAGGGAGTACAAAGGTCAGCCTACCAGAAAAGATCTCACCAAATAAAATGTCCCCTAAGCACAGCTCCCTCCTGCCTCTGTTTCCTCTTCAGACATTTCAAATTTAGGGCTGCAAAATTACAAGTATTTGGAAAAGACACATTCAAACTACTAAACTGTATCTTTAGAGCTGTATAATTCTAAAATACTCAACTTTAAGAATTAAATATACATGTAAAAAATCTGAAAAATTGAAACATCATCATCTGATAAATTGCTCCCTGTAGTACTTCTTAGACAACTTCCTTGCCAATCTTCTAAGCAGGTTAAAATACAAGTATGCAAGTGGGATATCCTTTAAATTCTCATGCACTGCCACAGCTGGGGGAAAATGAACCCCTCTTCTTGCGGTTTAGGGCTTAGGGAGCAGAAAATCCAATAACACAATAAAATACGTAGTAATGAAGAGAAAGCATGTACAGCCATTGCCTATTATAAATAGGTGCCACTAACATTCTATCAAAAAGCTTCAAAACCACTCAAAAAATCTGAATTTATTAGATATTACTTGAAAACTTGTACCTTATTGGTAAAACTTTGCATGCTCATATTCATATTGGGTACATTGTTGGGAGGCCCAGAGATACATCTTCCTAAGCAAGATAACAGATGTGCAAAAGCATGTTGCTGTTGTACGAGGAAACAGTAAACAATATTATAATTTATGGCCCTTCCCTTAGAAGAAACTGGAACTATTTCAATGGAAGTTCAAGACAGTGTATTGACAGTACAAGATATCTGAGTTATCTGCAAAACTAGCACACTGGGTGAAATCTAGTAGACAAGAACATATCTCTACATGCATTCCTGCCTAGTCTGTTACCCCTTCCCATGACTATATTACTTCACAAGAACTACCTGGAGGGGGCATGCTCAGGCCCTCCCAGATCATTGATGGACCAGTTTTCATTTCTGGGACCTCTATAAAAATATGTTTGATCTTTGAGGGTTTTTTTTTTTTTTTTTTTTTTTTTTTTTTTGTATTTGGGAAGCAAGTTCATTGACAAATAATGTGGGAAATGCTCTAGGATCGGAATGGTCTGATTTGCATTATTTTCCATTGACTACACAATATAAAAGTTAATATGAATCAACCTGGAGCTTCCTCCCCAGTCTGCAATTCTTTCCTGGGGCTTCTACTTTTTTGGAATTGGATGCATTCACAGTGGTTCAGATGGTGTGGTCATTTGAGCTGAGATAAAGGGACAAATAGCCATTGCGTTTAAAGCCACTCCAGCTAGCTACACCAGCCGTGAGAGAGGCAGGGCAGCAAGAAAACTGGCTACCTTTTCAATCCTCTCCTCCCCACACCTGGTGCCTGGATCTGCTTGTGTCTCCATTTCCTTCCTTCCTTCCTTCCTTCCTTCCTTCCTTCCTTCCTTCCTTCCTTCCTTCCTTCCTTCCTTCCTTCCTTCCTTCCTTCCTTCCTTCCTTCCTTCCTAAAGCTTGCTGCCCTAGCAATAAGACAAGTAAGTGACTGAAGAGGAAAAAGAGAGAGTAAGGAATAGGCAGAGAGAGAGGAGGAAGTTTTCAGTCAGCTTTGTTTGCAGCTTGTTAAGGTTAGGTCTGCTCTGGCTGCCCAGATTTGCAAGAAGCTCCATTAAGACACAGATGCTTTAACAAGCTGGAAACAAAGCTGACTGATAATTTCCTTCTCTCTGCCCATCCTTTGCTTTCCCCCCTTCCTTTGATCACATGGCTACCCTAGTGCTAGGGCAACAAGCCTTTTAAAAAAGAAAAAGAAACAATGGAACTGGAAGGAAAGAGAAGAGGAAAACTGGTGTAAGTTGCATTGCATAGCCCAAATGTCTCTCACATATGCAGACTACATTGGTGAGTTACTCTGAGGATCTAGATAAGGATTTTACATTCTTCAGAGTCAAATTTAGTTTGCAAATGTCGCTGTGTGCTTTATTTTATTTTTAAAAACCCCTGACTTCTCTGATTTCTCTGCATGGGTCTCTAGAAAATCTACACGATTGAAAACTAGAGTTGATTAGTTCTGTTACCCAGTCTGAAGGGTGACCTTACTATGGGGCTGGACTTCTTGGCAGACACACTGACCTGGATTTCCAGGCACTCAAAGAAGCTCTGGAAAAGGAACCCATTCTTGGTCACATATAAAGGCCAGAGGTGTGAGTTTCGTTATGCCCAGTATGTTAGTAAATAAAAGTTTTTATTTCTATCTTAGTGGCCAAAATCCTGTTGCTTAGCGTAGTATATTGCACCAGAATAGTTACCCTGAATCACTCCGGAATTGATGGGTCAATTCCTACATAAGTTCTATTGATTCAAATGGGCCTGTTCAGTTGTGACTTACTATGCTCAAGAAAGGAGGTGGACTTATCAAGGAAAGCTCACTTTAAAATATAGTAGTTAATCTTTACGGTGTCAACATGTTTTTGTCATTATTTTTGACTTGCTCTGCTAAAGTTGCAGTTAGAGTAGGCCCATTTGGATCAATTGAACTCATGGAGGAGTTGACTCACCAAATCCTTGTTGTTTCAGTGGGCCTACTCTAATGTGATCTACTATGCTAAGCAATCGATTTTTGTTCAATATGGATGATAATTTTTTTTTAAAGAATGGAGAATATTGCACACCATCTTACTTGAAAGGGAAGGCATATCATTTCTTTCTGGCTCTCCCCCACTCCCCCATCCTCATCTCAGACTCAACCACTAAATGCACTCAAGGATCAGCAAAAGGCTCCTGCTAACAGTATTGTCAAGTATTGTCAAGCTGGGACGGAAGAAGTAAATAGGAGCAGCAGTGCCTGATAGCTGCCCCTCAGCTCTGCGAAACTGACATCCATTCAAATCACTAATGAGCCCTGCCTATTAGGCGAGCTTTTAACCCTGGAGGAAAGTCTGTTCTAGGTTTTGCTCTTTCATTTGTGTAAAGGTAATTTTAATTAGATGTTTTGTATGTATTTTAATGCTATGTTTCCGAGCCCTTTGGGGATGAATTGGGCAAGACTTTTCATAATTCTCAAGAGGTGAACAGTTTCAAATGTCTTAGGGTTGCTATGCTTTAAGTAGTTTCATCAGCTGATTTTGTGAAAAATTTGGGGATCATTAGGGATCTTGTACGCGGCCTCTTTTTTTTTGAGATTTCCCTCCCCTTCTGGACCTTAATTTATATCATCATTGGTGCTGGGGTTTAGATCCCTGCCTCCATACTATATTACGGTGGGTGGGTTCACATAGAGCTGCAGTCAGGCTTTCAAAGGTGCTTTTAGAAATAACCTACAAAGCACAGAAATGTATGTTCTCCTCACTCTCCCAGCCCTGCGCATTGCAATGTTCAGGCTGGACAGCCTGGTCTTGTTCCTGTTGTGCAGAACTAAGGAAATATGTAGCCCTTCTAGATGTTAGCCCTAACCATCAGAGCCAAAGGTAAATAAAACCGATTAGTTTTTAAGGCTCTTTGGGGGTTTTTCCCCCTTGTTTTTCTTTTTTTGTTACAACAGACTAACATGACTTCGTCTCATAATCAGTGAAACCAAAAGAAAGAACAAGAGCAAAGTCACTTTTAAAACAAACAATTTTATTTCCATGTGCACTTTCAGGGTTTACAGCCCACTTCTTTAGACACGTACATAGATTACAATATCTAGGCCACCAGATATACAGTGGGCATGCTGGTGGGGGAAGAGACCAAGGGAAAGGACAGTCCACACCGGGTAATGAGCTTCCAAAAAAGCAATGGCATTGTACCAAACTGGTGGTGGTGGTGGTTGTCATCATTCTGTGCTGTCAAGTCGGAACCCATTCAAGCTAAGTGAACTATTTAGGGCATGGTTTTACCACTTCCATTTCCCCTGTGAGTTGCTATAGCCAAGTGGGGATTAGAACCCTGTTCTCCAGAGTCCTAGTCCATCACTCTATCCATTACACCACTCTGGGAATCTCAGTATTAAATCGTTGATAGCATCAACATCCTGACAAGCTTGGCAACAGGAATATGCAAATAAGATGCATTCATGTGACTTGAATTTTAGAGTTGTCAGGAAGAGTAAGTTGTGGTAAAATTAGGGTTTTGCCAAAGGTAACTGTTTGGTTATACACAGGAAAACAGAGAAAGCTGGGTTACCAATATATATCAACCAGAATCTTACTGGTGTTCACATTAGGATTTTTTTTTTATCACTGCTAATTACAGCTTATTGACAACTTGCTGAAAGGAGTCTCCGTTGCAGCTCTGATCAACCAGGATATGCCCTGGCACCTTGTCAGTTAACCACAATTGGCTACAGCAAGTTACACAATCCTCAGCAGAATTAGCCATAGGGTGCCAAAATCCCCAATCAATTTTTCATTGTCCAGATGCACATGGGAATTTATAAGTGTAACCCATTTCATCTCAATGCCATCTTTATCATTTCTTTTTTTTTTCTGCAGTAGCCACTCTGAAATCAATGACAATGGCTGGAATCCTGTTGTAGAAATTTATGCTACATGTGCAACTGTGATGGTGTCATCAACTGTGGCTGTTTTGGGGAAATTGAAAGCTTTGTATCCTCCTCCCCATGTTCTGAGGATCTCTTGGGATCCCTTTCATCCTGGGGTAGCTTTGGGGAGCTTCAAAATGGGGAAGGTACCACTTCAATGCCTGAAAATGCCAATTACTGTAATAGTTTTTTGTCACTTACATTGCTCTCTTGTATATTAGAATTCATTTTATAACTGCGCTTTTACTCTTGTTGTATAATGCCTAGAATTGCAGTTTGCTTGATAAGAGATATAAACATTGAATTAATTAATTAATTAATTAATTACATTAATTAATTTTTAAATTACTGTCCCTTCTCCTGCTCCCTATCCCTTGCACCTTTCTGGTTTTTCTCCAACTACATCTACCCTGCATGATCCATAGGGCAGGGGTGGCTTACATACCTCTAGGCACTCACTGGTCCCAAGCTACACATCAAATGGCGGAGGCTGACATGTCATGAACAGAGATGCATGCTTGGCCCTTCACTGCCCCCCCCCCCCAGCTTTTGCATCACCTCTCCATCAAGAGTCCTGACTGGAAGCAATCGGAACCTGTTTTCCATTCCCGAGAAAGGAGGGGGTGCAATGTAGCAAAGCACCGTGCCTCTCTCGGTGGGGGTGGGGTAGGTTTCAGTGGCAGCTTCCTGGGTCAAGTGCGATTTCCAGCCTCGCCAGTCAGAGCTGCCAATCACTTTTACTGCTGCCTGGCAACCATGTTGCCTAGTGACAGCCTTCTGGTTGCCAGGTTACATAGAGAACTCCTTTCAAGGTTCCGAGGAGTGGACTTTTATCATTAGGAAACCAGACCTTTGCCATTCATCCTCAACTCCTGTTCCTATCATCTACCATTTAAAGGGCTGTATTTTTCATTACATTTTCTGGATTCCTCTGTAAATTTAGGTGCAGAGGCAACCGGTATGGTGGAAAGAGGTGGTTTCTCATTTCTCTCTAACATGTGCCAACTGGGGTTCTGAGCTGAGAAGCTTCCTTGCATAACCCCACTTTTCTGTGGGAGTGTGTGTACATGCAAAGTTCCACTTGCACATTTACCTGGACATGTGCAAGTCCACAGAGTAACAAATGGCCCCAAATCAGCACAAACAGCCACAGACAGACAAGAGTACTCACAAAGACTGTTACATTTTTAAAAGGGAAAATAGCCTTCATTTGCTGTAAACTCTTGTGTGTGTCATCTTTCTGAGGATATGGCTTTGCCCTAAGAACTCTGAAGGTATGATGAGGATGTTGTCTCTTTCAGAGAGTGTAGAACTGGCATCAGATTCTAAACTTCCCTTTTCATATTTTTAGACTTCACTATTGTAGACAAGAGTTGGGGAAAGGTTACCCTGTACTCGGCAAGAAGTCCCGAACTTTCTCTGTCTTGGCAAAAGTGATGGGTGCATGATCATTGTGCATGATATGGCTTGCATACTTTCCTTTATTTCCGTTTTTCCCCCCTATGAGAGATCTGTTGTGTTTGAAGCAGCCACTACCTCATGATCACTGGGTTTTTAAAATTCCATCTTTTGTTCCTAATTTGATTTGTATCCAGTATACCTAAGCTTGTGTGTTTGCATATGTGTCTGCTGGCAAGTCCAACCTGGTCTGCTTCTGCATTTTTAACCATGTTGCCTTATCCGAAAATGAGCAGCTGATGTCTTTCAAGGTCTGGTAGTAAACAGTCATGGATTTAATATCTGTAGACCAAGCTGCTATTAAAAGCTGCATGAATCGTTGTCATCGTCATCAGAATCATCATCATCATGATGTGGTGTCAAGTCAATTCTGACTGCCGATGACCCTTTTCAGGGTTTCACTTCTTCCAGGAGCATCCTGAGATTGTATAGCCTGCTAAAGGCTACACAGTCTGGCTTTACTCCCAACCTCTGGCTCTGCAACCAGATATCTAAACCACACAGCTATCCAGCTGGTTAAAAATAAGAGCAAGTTAAAAGGAATTTGGCACCCTCTCAGTGCTACTTTTTAAGTTCTTCCCTTTTTAATGTTCATCCTCTTCTTAAGGGCAAAAACAAACACTTGAACGACTGGAGTTGCCCTTTCCTGTTGTATTGGAATGGAAGCTGACTAGAAATGGTTCCAAGCTTTTGAACCAGCAAAAGAAACCTCAAGGGTCATTTTTGTCATGTTCTCGGGAGGTTGCCATGAAGGGTGGCTGAAATAAGCTCATCAATGTGCCAGTTCATCTAGACAGTGCAAGGTAGTGGTTAAGGCTGACTGACAAGAACTTGCACGATTTAGGAATCAAACCACTAACTGGCTGTGAAACTCAGTGGGTAAGCTTGAGTCAACCATACTCTGTCAGCCTGACCCACCTTATATGGCTGTTTTGAGGTTAATGGGAGGAGGGATGTCATGCATACCACTTTGAGCTCATTGGAAGGAAGACAAATATAACTGTAATTAGGTAATTAATAATAATAAATATGGCCCTCAGAAATTTAGTTATTTATAAAACTGGAACAGCAAAGAATATAAGTAAGACAATACATCACAGCAGTGATGGGTAGCCTTAATCGGTCCAAGTGTGTACACCACCAACTTCATCTCTACTGAGACACTACATCCCTGGGAAGGGGACTGCCTCCAAAGTGTTCCCATTCCATTCACCGGGAACCAGATTTAATCCTGACATATCACTGCCCTGTTGTGTTCTTTGACTTCTCTTGTTGCTGACAGACTTTCCTGGAAGGAAAGAAAGCAGCCAAAGCATTATAATGCTAATACGCGCATATGACCAAAAATGGATGTGTAATCATAAATGAAGCTGTACTCAGATCAGACCAAAAACAACCTAGTTCATCATTCTGTTTCTTGCGGGGTGAAACAGAAAGCTGGTAAGATACTTGAAATGGATGAGAAGGTACAACCTTTCTCCTCTGTCTTCTTTAGCAACAGATACCCTGAGGGTCGAACTAGAGCAGTGGTGTCCAACCTTGGCCCTCCAGATGTTCTTAGACTACAGATCCCAGAAGCCTTCACCACCACCTCTGCTGGCCAGGATTTCTGGGAGTTGAAGTCTAAGAACATCTGGAGGGCCAAGGTTGTACACCACTGAACTAGAGGTTAAGAAGAATGCTATTCCTCATTATTAACCTATCTTCCATTCCATAATGGGATTTTCCCAAAAATAACTGCCTCAGCAATTAGATTTGCAAATTATTCCTTTGTTTACTTTCCAGTGACCAGTTACAAAACAAAGCACGCTACAAAAATATGGAAAGTCATGCTATGAAATTTACATACTATTTCACCTCTTAGAATATCTGGAAAATCAACTGATAAATATAACATCTTGCTTGAACTTCTGGGCATACTTCAAGGGAAACCACAAAGAAATGTTACATAAAGTCCTATTTTAGATAAAATAAGAAAGCTTCATTCTGGCAAGGAGGTGACCCTTGGGCTTCAAAGGTTATGACAGCAGAGCACATGTTGCGGCAGATTCCATTAATTTGTTAAGGGTTTCAGTGTGCTCCTTGTAGTGGGTGTTGAATCAGAGATTCAACCCAGTGAAACAAACTCATCATGAGAAATTTGGCCACCAAATGATGATTTGGCCACAGCAACTATGAACCCAATTATAATATGGAGCAGTTGTGATCTACATTGCTGGAGGGACCTGTGCATTGCACCTGTGTACCTATGAAACCACCTATCTTCAGAGGGTGTGTATCTATCTCTCCCCCAAACTCCCATGCATGTCTGGGGTAGACAGTGCATATGACAGCATGCACACACAAAAGCAGTGTGTGCTTTTGTGTGTGCATGCTTCACTGGCAGGCTTTCGTGGTGACTGCTGTCTGTCACAGCAGAGATGACCAAGCTAGATACACGAACGGTATGCCTGTATACAGCTCTCTAGCAATTTACTTAATCATGTTCTAAATCTATTTATATCATTGATCATCACTGTTACATACTGTGGCGGTGGACTGAATACACTGATTTATCTGTACATTAATATGAAAGAAAATGTCTTTTGCTGCTCTGAACCAGTGTAACTGACTTCATCATCATCATCATCATCATCATCATCATCATCATCATCATCATCATCATCATCTACACACACCACCCATCTGGCCACCAAGGCCATTCTGGGCAGCTTACTTAGGTGCTCTTTTTTATGTTTTATTTTTATTTAACTATAACATAAACACAAAATACATAAACCAAAATACAAATTAACTGTGTTCCCCACCACCATAGTCGGGACCTCTTGCAATAATCTTCTTCTTTCTCCATCTATATTCTTCTTCTTCTGTTATTGCCCTCTTCTCCAGAACTGCATTGATTCTTGATTTGGAGCTTTCCCTTTTCCTCTTGCTAACACATATTCCAAAAATCTGAAAACACGGATGTTCAGGCAGGCCTTCCCCCTTTCCACCTAATACCTAATTATTATTTTTTTTCTGTTATAATATATCCTGTTTCTCGCCATATTTGGGAAAAATTTTATTCTATCTTTTAATTTATGTAAACTATTTTTTGTGATGTGGTATGTGTTTAATTTTTTTTTAAGTGTATGTTGTAAGCCGCCTAGAGTGGTCACAATTGACTAGATAGGCGGGATATAAATGAAATAAATAAATAAATAAAAATTATTCTTTTTCAACTCTCCTTTCTTAACCTTGAAATTACAAGTTAGCTTATCATTTATATCTATATTCCATATTTCATTATACCATTCATCCATTCGAAATTCAGATTTTGATTTCCATTGCCTAACTATTATTAATCTAGCTGCTGTTAATAAATTGGTAATCAATTCTTTAGTCATCTTATCATATTCCACATTCTCAAATATTGATAACAAAGCTATCTCAAGATTAAATTCTGTATCTTTTTCACATATGTCATTTAATTATTGAAAGATTAGTTTCCAAAATCTTTGTACTTTTTCACATTCCCACCACATATGAAAGTATATACCAATTTCCTTCTCACATTTCCAACAGAGATTACTAGGTACTCTGGGCCACCTAAAGGAAGAAGAACAGAACTAAACAATTCATGATCCTATAAGCTGGATACAGTCCACAATTCTTCACCACTGTTCATGGTGTCCCACCAAAGAATAAATAAGCCTCCTGTCCTTGCCATCTGAGATTCGGTTTTGTTAATCTTGCTGGTTCATAAGGCATAGCTTTGAATCCTTGATGCAGGACCAGATTGCTCAACGGATCTATTCCATGAAGAAAATGCTCACAACCGATGGGGTCAAGAGTAGTTTAGCTACAAATGACCGTTCTACCTGGATGCATGTGCCCAAGAGCAAGGGAAGCACACCTACTTCCAGCTTATTGTTCAAAAGAAAGACCATGAGAGGCAAACAGCTAGCATGGGCTACGGCAACCTAAAATGTCATTCTGCAGTTGGGATTTCCACCAGTCAATCACAGCTCAGTCTTCTTAACTGCTGACTCACCTCAGTTGTCAATTTCCTTTCGCCTTCTTCTTCATCAAATTAAAGTATTTCAATATCTTCAGAGCTTGTAGAAGTTACTTTTTGCACTGCAACTCATAGAATTGTCTAGCCATAGTTACCACTGCTGCTAGTTGGCTAGGGAGTTCTCGAAGCTGTATTCTAGGAAAGTAACATTTCCAGCTTCTGGGCTTTATAGTATTTTGTGACTTTTGAGAAGTGCTAGGCTGGACCATCATCAGTGCTATGCTGATGAGAGAGAAACCAAACAGAGTTGTTGCTTAGAATGGTCCCTATCTTGCAGATGGCAGAGGATGAAACTCTCCCTGGAGCTGGTTCTACCTTGGCCAGATGCCCAGCTTCCCATAGTTATCAGGGAAATGCCTCTAGAACTTCAGCTTCCATATAGCCAGCATGTCAAACGCACTGAAACTTGAATATAAGAAAGTCTTAATTGGGAGTTGCAGTGTACACTGAGAGAAGCCAGCATCTTCAAAATGGCTAAACAACACACACCTTTGGACTATGCAGCAACCCTGAAAATTCTTGCTTTGGAGCCAGGTGGATCAGAAAGAATTAGCTGTTTTTTGAAGCAGGTGCCTAAAAGGCACTCTTATAAAACATCTGTTACTGCAGCAGGAGAACCTTTCTGTGCATAAGCCATGAGGGCAAATCTCAGTCTCTCACTCCCACAAACATGACCTCTGCAGGCAGCGCAGATGCATGCACGGAAGGGTGATTCATTTAGAGAGCAGAGCCATACCGTACAAAGTTTGGAGGGAAAGAAAGGAGAGAATTTGGGGTGAGAAGGAAACAGATTGGCTGGCTAGGTGTGACAGAAAGCAGGGTAGGGATGAGAAGAACGGAGGTAAAACATTACATTTTAACTGTAGTTTATATTTTATTGTTTTAGGATTTTATTTTGTAAACCATTGAGGAAGCTTCCCCCTGAAAGGCAGAATTAAAATGTTTTAAATAAGCAAGACAGACATTTTATATGAACCAATCGTGTGTGAATATGCTAAGTCTGATCTGACCACAAATACACCCCACCCACCACCCAGTGCAGACAGATCTTGTGACTGACAAAACAACTGAACTACACAATTACACAAAAGTGCACTCTTCCACTGGGACCATTCAAAGATACGTGGTCTCAATTTTTAATGATGAAGCCCCCTTCCCCTTCCAAAACTGCATAGATTCTTTTGGAGACACACGTTTCCCTTTTGTTAATACATAATCGATGAAAACTCCCCAAATATTGGTGAAATATTTTTATTTATCCAACCCTTTTTTACATTAATATCACGTTAATTTATCATTAACAGCTATATTCTAAACTTCTTTATATCAATCATTTAATTGAAATTCATGCTGTCATTTCCGGTTCTATGGTATAATTAATCTTACTGTTGTTAATAAATTTCTTATCAGTTCTTTAACTATCCAGTTTCATTTTTCCATCTAAAAATGATAGCAATGCTATTCCAGGACATAGCTCTACATTTAACATCAATATTTCATTGATTTCTTTAAAAGCCAAACTCCATTATTTCAGTACACTCTCACACTCCCACCACATATGGAAATAAGTACCTATTTTTTGCTCACATCAACATGAATTCAAAACTTTACTATCCATATAATTTAATTTTGCTGGTGCTAAATGCCATTTCTAAACAAATTGATATATTTTACTTTATTCTTACTGCCATGCATTTTAAAATTCTTTTATCCCAAATGGTTTCTCACTCTTCGGTACTTAGATCTCTTCCCAATTGATCTCTCATGATACTTTGAGTGTGCCATGTTGGTCCTCCACTTCTTTCAACATGTTATAAATTTTATTTATTATCCCTTTTATTACCCTATCATCTTGTTCTTCCTTTAATTCCACAACTTCTTCACATCTTGTGAAATTTCCCATTTTTCCCACCCACTCTTTATTCCATTGTGCCAAATGAATCATATTAAACCATGATAATTTCCCCCTTCCAATATTGTCTAAATTCCAATATTGTCTAATTTACTCATCTTCTTCAACCAATCTTTTAATCTAATCACCTTTTCCATCTTTTTTTAAATTTAATTTTTATTCATTTTCAATAGGGATAGGATTAGGGATTGCGGGATGGGGGAAGAATAAAGATAGTAATCTTTAATATTTTTTCCCAAGCTATCTTTCAATTTCTTAGGATTTTTTTTCTAATTCTGCTACAGGATTAACTGTAGTGGGTGATTTCCACATCCACGTGGAGCCGGAGGTTTCCAGTTCAGCTCTTGAGTTCTTGGAAACCATAGCTTCCTTGGACATGTCCCAACATGTCAATGGCCCCACCCATGTGGGTAGCCACATCTTAGACCTGGTGTTCTCCCTAGAGCAGAGAGTGTGTGGTCTGATGGTGACTGACCTTGCGTCAGTCCCCTTGTCATGGTCAGATCATTGCCAAAGTAAATGTAACCTCTCAGTGGCTCTCCCTCCCTGCAGGGAGCAAGAACCTATTTTAATGGTCCACCCTCGAAGGCTACTAGATCCTATAGGATTCCATGAGAGGGATTCCGGCTGACCTGACTGGTGCTCCTGTCGAGGCTCTGGTTGATGGCTGCCTTGCCGCTGCTACCAGGGCTGTTGACACGATCGCTCCTAAATGCCCTCTCCATTTCAGAGCTTGTCCAGCACCCCGGTTTAACCAGGAGCTGTGAGCTATGAAGCAGAACAGGAGGAGGCTAGAGTGCAATTTGAGATGGAATCCAATGGAATATAATTGGAAAGCTGTCAGTATCGCAACTAACCATTACCTTACCAAGCTGAGGGCTGCTAGTCAAGCTAACATCGCTGTCTGGATAAGTGAAGCTTCAAATCAGCAGGCGGAACTTTTCCGTATAGTCCGTGATCTATCCGGAATTGGTCTAAGTGATAGGCCTCCTACTAGTATCTCACCTGACCATTTTGCGGCATTTTAAAAATCTAAAGTGGAGGCCATCCACTGGGAGCTCTCTCCTTTTTTGAACACAGTAGATAGAGCAGAGACATCCAGTGCTCGCCTTGCCCAATGAGACTTGCTCTCTTTCGGCCTGTGATGACAGATATGGTGGACAAGGCGCTTGATCGCTGTCGTGCCACCACCTCCTCACTTGACCCTTGCCCGGCCTGGCTAATCAAAGCAGCCAGGCCTATAACAACCAAATGAGCCACTGCAATAATTAATGGGTCTTTCCAGGAGGAGACATTCATTAGGCTTATTAGGAAGAAACCAAAATTGGCAGCGGACAATATTGGCAATTATAGGACCACCGCCAGTGTTTCTTTCCTTAGTAAAGTGGTAGACAGGGTGGATGAAACCAACACCCTGGACCCATTTCAGTCTGGCTTCAGGCCACGCCACCGTATGGAAACGACATTGGTCGCCCTGTTTGATGACCCCTGAGGGAGGCTGAAAGGGGCAAAATGTCTCTGTTGGTGTTTCTCGATATCTCAGCCGCCTTCGATAACATCGACAATGGTATCCTTTTGGGGAGGCTCTCCGAGCTGGGAATCGGTAGTCTGGCATTAGCCTGGCTCTGATACTTCTTGGAGGCCCATCCCCAGAGAGTACAGCTTGAGGACAGTGTATCAGCTCTGTGGAATCTCAATTCTGGGGGTTCTGGAAGGCTCAATTATCTCCCCAATGCTGTTTAATATTTACATGAGGCCACTGGGTCAGGTCATCAGGGGGGTGTGGGGCTTCGTGTCATCAGTACGCTGATGACACCCAGCTCTACATCTCTTTTTTTCCTACAACAGTGGATGCCGTTCCATCCCTTCAGCGCTGTCTGGATGCCGTACTGGGATGGATGCAGGAGAATGAGCTGAGGCTGAACCCGGACAAGATGGAGGTCCTGAGGGTGGGTGGTCCAGACAGAGCCTCATTAAAGACCTGGCTCTTCAGACAGGCCTTCCCTCCTGTCGATACCTAACTTATTTCACCATCCTCTAGTGTATTAATATTGTTTTATTTTATTTTAATATTGTTGTTAGCCACCCAGAGTAGAATTCAGTCTAAATGGGTGGGGAATAAATAAATAAATAAATAAATAAATAAATAAATAAATAAATAAATAAATAAATAAAGAAAGAAAGAAAGAAAGAAAGAAAGAAAGAAAGAAAGAAAGAAAGAAAGAAAGAAAGAAAGAAAGAATATAGCAAGGAGTTTGGGGAAATAAACATTTTCTTAAATGTGTTTAAAATTTCCAGCATATTTATATGGAAGGGGTTTTCTGTATTTTTATCAGTTATATACTGGTTAAAAAGGATCTTGTCAAAAGAGCTTACCACTTCTCAAAATTCTAACATAGCCCATAGTAATTTGTTGGGCTGAGATATAAAATCCACTATGTCTCATTTGATTGACTATATAATATAACCTTCTATCAGGAAGATCCAATCCTCTTAATTTTTGTGGTCTATACCATCTCTTTTTGTTAATCTTTGCTTTATTATTAAAATTACAAAATTTGTTACTCATATTTTGCCGTTCTTTCAACTCTTCTTCTGTTATTGTAATTGGTAACATCATAAGCAAATAATTAATTTTAGGCAATATATTTTACATATACAACTATGATAACCCTTTTTTTTTCTAAAATCACTTAAATTATCTTTAATTTCTTATTTTTATTTACCAAAACATGCATTATGTTTTTAATATTTATTTTGTGCCTTTTTTGTATTATGAGATATTTTTTGTTTTGTTTTTGTTTCTTAAGTTTAAAATTTTTTTAATGGTTTTGTGACTGAACATGCTCAGGTACAAGTCAGCCCACACAGGGACAAAAAATGTTATGTGCAGGTAGAGGGCGTATGTACTCAAAACTCTCCTGAGCTTCGCTGCACACACTTGTGGACACAGTTTGAATCTGTCCTTGAGGAATGTGTTTTTTTTTCCCATAAGAGTTTCTTGGTGATGCCCCTGAATTCAGCCAGGCCTGAAGCTCACGGCTCCCCCATGTGATTCAGAGAAGGGCTGTGGCTGAGTGTGCATGCAAGAGGTTCTGGATTCGAATCTCAGCATTAAGAGCTAAAGCTAGGAAAGTCCTCCACTTGAAAAACTGAGCCACAGCCAGTGTGTGGACAACCTTGGTGTATCCTTCACTACTGTGTAGGCTAAGCTGGCTGGGGCTGATGGCAGTAGCAGGCCAAGACAAGCTGCAGGGGCGGGGGGGGGGGTTCCTTGTCTTTTGGTAAAGCTGAACGGGAGACCTTTCTCTGATTTAGGCATCAATTATATGAATGTATTTCGCTCATACATATTCTTATCAGCTTATAATTTCAGTGAATATATTTGCGAACTTGAGATATAATCACTTGGGTCTTGAGTCAGTTTTCATTTAACAAGCAAGTTAATGATGAGGATGCTATGACTGGGGGTAGCCCATACTAGGGATGACATCCCAAATTGCTAAAAATGCACAGGTCTCACAGCAGGACTGGGGCACAGGAGGCACAACAGATGTCAATTATACATCACTGAATTGCAGTTACTCCCATCATCTCTCACCATTAGCTATCTCAGCAGCCTTTATGTGACTTGCAGTTCCACAACATCTGGAAGACCAAACATTCCCCAGTTTTGCCTTTCCTTCTATGCCCAGATTCACAATTTAAGCCACATCAGGTAGTTATAACAAAGGCTTTCTGGCTTGTTCTTGTTCCTCTTTCTTAAATGGGTTATACGCCAGTGTTCCTTGTTTGCTATAGAATCTCTGCTTGTTCTGGGTAAATAAAAACCTGGTATGCCTCTGGAGTAATTCTAAATAATCTTGATCACTAGATGGCTGTCCAAGAGAGACCCCCCAATGTGAAGACAGGGCAACATGCCTTGCTTTCTTGTCAGTTCCAGAATTATTCCTGCTCATGGGTGGGAAAGGATTCTGTTGGGTTTGAGAGTCACAGGAAAAGCAGTGTTTTCACGCCTCCTCATGCTCACTGTAAGCAGACATGTACCTCACCCCGCAAATCTGTGCATTTGCAAACCTTCTGAGTATTTGGTAGAAATACCACACACAAAAAGCTACTCCTACTTTTTTAAAATAAGAAAAAGTGAAATTCATAGATTCAATTTTTTTAAAGAACGAACAAGAGAGTGAAATGCAGTACGTAAAGTTCATAGATAGATGTGCACATTTGATAACATATGCAGCTAAAGGTACATGTATGGGAAGATGCACCAAAAGATGGACAGCTAGGCGTCCATATCCATGAAAGATCCTTTCCACAATCTACCACAAATGCCTGAAACTATGGATAGTAGTGAATCCTGTACAGTATACTGTACAGCATAGAAGGAGACATAACAAAGGCCACAAGGCCTGCCCCCTTGTATATGGGGGTCCTACTGTATACAAATGTCAGTGAAGGAACAGCAAATGAGATTCTGATTCAAAACAAGGAAAGCAAGAAATGTTGCAAGAAGAAAGCAACAAAATTGAGATTTCCCAAATTTCCCATTTGTGTTTGTTTTCCAGGGTGTTTGCTTCCAGTCCTCCGCTGCTCAACTGCCACTATAATTCTAGGTTTGTTGCCTGTCTTTCACTTGTGTGAAAAACAATTAAAGTAAATTCTGCTACACTTAAGCACCAGTGACTAGTTTTCTATACCATCAGGATCTTGTAGTAGACAGAGTGATGGCTAGCTGGGTTTAAATCTCTCACAGTCTTGGAATCTTGCTTGTGAGATGCATGTGGAACTGGTAAAACCACTCCTTAGGTATCTCATTCACCATGGAAGCCCTATTAGGTTTGCTGTAAGTTAATTTTGGCTTGATGGCACCTAACACGTACTGTCCTCACACAGAGAGAGACAGTTTTCTAGAGCAAAAACAAGGAAGGCCTGATGCACATCCCCTGAAATGCGCGGACAGGATAAATCTACCAGCTCTGTGGAATTCAGAGCAATGGAGGGTGCTTCTTTCTCTAATGTTCATGTTCTCAGGCAGGAGACGGGAGGACTCCTGGGACTAATTCGTCAGCAACATACATGCTCTCTCTCAGAAGAAGAGAAATGGAGGACAAGATGCCACAGCTGTCTTACACTTGCCGTTTTGTAGAGACTGAGGGAAAGATCAGCCTGAAACCTGGCACACTATGGTTACAAACAAGCTGAGGCAAAGTGCCACCAGATTTGTAGGCACATGGTATGTGGAATAAGCAGATGTGATCCTCAGAGAAATACCCATAAGAGCCTCCCAGAATAACATCAACAAGAAGGAATATCTGGTTCCCTTCGCTTTGGGTTTCAGTAGTGGAGGCCAAAGTTAATTTGGCAGGAAAAAGCTTTCTCAAAAGTGCACCTCTTCTATCCAAGGCAATATGGAGTCCTGCAAGCAACACATATGTACATATACATACAGGCAAATAATGAATGGAAGCCTGTAATGCATCAATAAATATATATAAAATAGCAAACTATTTTTAGGAGCTTGGTCAATCTTGCAAAAAATAAAAAGGTGCCTGCTAGTTGATTGCTAAGTTCCTGGCACCCCAACCTTTCCACCAATTTGGGTTTTTTTAAATCATTGTTCTTTTCATAGGGTCCAGGTAGATTTTGAATTGTAATTCCCAGTCCAGTTTTGGGATGAACAATTTGCAAAGCTCGCCTCAGCAAAGGCAATGAATTGATCGATCCCCTGCTGTTCTCCCAAAACTAGAACCCAAGGCTTATTGCCTTCACTTGATGCACGAGGACCTCATGAAGTATCTGAGCCTATTGATCAGAGCCTGGAAAGTTCCTGGTATAAAAGGCATTAAGAAAACAACAACAACAACAACAACAACAACAACAACAACAACAACAACAACAACAACAACAACAATCTGTTTGGACCTGCCTAGAATACTGTTCCCAACAGAAGGTGGCTGCTGTGGAGCATGGCTGCTCACTTTGTGGCCAATAGGATGAAGATGGGAGCAGCGGACGGCTAAGTGGACTGGTTCTGTTCTGAATACAAATAGTTTCTTCTTCTGTCAGGACTGGAGGCAACTGTTGTCCTACAACAACAATTCTTTTCTCCCATTTTGTTCTCAGATTCCCATAATGCTTTGGATTTGAGAAAAATTTTGTGTCAGCAAGTCCCGCAGGCTATAAGTGCCTCTATCAGAAATCTAGAGAAGAAAAACCAAGACCTGCTTGAGGTTGTATAAACAGGGAGAAGGATTCTTCATTCTGTTTGTCTCATCCAAGGCAGACCGGAATAAGCTATATTGGTTGGTCACATGGATGGATGGATGGATGGATGGATGGATGGATGGATGGATGGATGGATGGATGGATGGATGGATGGATGGATGGATGGATGGATGGATGGAAGGAACAAAGGAAGAAAAGAAAGAAAGAAAGAAAGAAAGAAAGAAAGGAAGGAAGGAAGGAAGGAAGGAAGGAAGGAAGGAAGGAAGGAAGGAAGGAAGGAAGGAAGGAAGGAAGGGACGGAGGGAGGAAAGTGCAGGGCCACCCCCCAACAGTGGCTGAGACGAATCAACTTCCCCTCAACTACGCGTATTCTCAAGCAATAACAACGCCATCTGTATTATATACCCAAGAATACCCGTCATCGAAGGGAGCTAGGAAGTAAAGCCATCCAGCTGGGTCTTCTTCTGTAAACCCCCAGCAGAGGAACTGTTTCAGGAAGGCATCTCAGCCTGTAAAGAGAGACAGAAAAAAGGGTACATTTTCCTGAGAGAGTTTCAGTGTGTTAAAGGTTAAAGTGCAGAAGTCTTGGCTAACTAGGCACAGACGTCTACTTGTTCCACCTATACGGTCCTAATGGTATGATCTGCTCAGTGCAAAATCAGAAGCTTCATGGGCAGGCATTTGCCCAGACCTCTTGTGTTCGTGAACCAAATTTGCTATGCCATGAATTATGAATAGTGATGCCACCCATTAGTGCCTGGCTAGATAGAATATGGGACTAGGCCATGACATTGGCTGACATCTGATTCAACCCCAAGCTCATCCCCCTACACAACTCTTCAGTGCCTCAGTCAAGCGCATATTCTGAAGAAATAATGCCATCTTTGCCATAGTAAGTGACAGGAACATTGTTTCCTGTCCTAAAATCTTGGGTAGAATAGATGATGCACCTAACAAATGGAACCAAACCATAAATACTCATGTACACTACAGGCCTATATCAGCTGTATATTTCAGAGTATCATGGCTTCCATAAAAAGTCAACGGAAGTGTACAGTATTTTGTTGAAATACAGAGAACTCAGCTGGAAAGTACATTTTCTCTCAGAAGAAGAGGAAATTGCTCTTAACCCAGTTTAGGCCTAAGCTTCATGATGCTGTCGTTCTTGTTACTTAACAACTGCATAGTAGTTTCAAGTAATTGAAGCATTTCACAGATATTTTCATTACAATGCCTATAAGGGTAACTCAGTATTATTGTTCCCCATATTGGGAGGTGGGAGATGAGAGTGGGGTTGGGTGGGATTGAAACTGAGGGAGAATGGCTTGCTCCAAAGCAGGTCCTGTTCTTATTCAATCACTCTTATCCCCAGGTAAATGTGCACTCTTAAAGAGACTGGTAAAGTGAACCTTTAAAAAAAATAAAAGAAATTCCAGAATTTCCCAGACTGCATGGTTAGGTGCCTTAAACAATGACTGAATTCAGCCACAGGCCAAGGACTTCTGGTGGGTGGAGGGAGCCACAGCTGCAATTAATTATGGAAAAAAGGCACAGAAAGAATCCAGGTAAAACCCAACCAACCAGGTAATATGGCATGGATTTTTTCTTCTTCTTCCTGGGAGTGGTAAGTATGGTGCCCAGCAACTGCAGTGGCTGATCCTATTCCTGGCAGAGTTCATATTCCATGCAGCCTTATCTACAGCTCATGTGAAATGTAAGGAGCTTTTCTACGTTGTTCCTTGTGGAACAGTGCTGAATACCCAACACTAGGCCACAATGAATTTTTGTTTTAAGTCCTCTGCTACCACTGCTGCCACCAGGGCTTGTGCAAAAAGAAGGCTCAGGAGTCATTATCCTGATGCTCCACCCCTTGCTTTGCTCCAAATGCCACAATGAACTCATGTACATGCTCTCATCAATTCTCTTCCCAGTCCCCAGCTTTAGCTCCTGGCCTGTTAATATACTGATACTGCACATATACAAATGCCTTAATGATAAGCATTGGGCCCTGCTACTAGATGGAAATGCACTAGCCAGGAGAATGGTTGCGAGGCTTGAAAGCTACTTAAGATCCCAAAATAAAAATTTAGCTTCCTCCTAAGCTGTCCATCTTGAGATTTGTTTCCCTTTCTTTTAAATTCAATTTTTATTATATAAATCCATCCATAGTGATAACATCGTGCCACCAGGGTACAGCTTATAATCATTTGTAAAACAACTATTACACACATTTTGTTTCCCTTTCTGAAGACATTGGGAAGTATAACCACTCTGTGAGACTGAGACCTGGCAACATGACCGAAGAGAAAGGTTGCTTAATCCCCCCCCCCCCCTTCCTACAAACATGCACTGTGAACAAGTCCTGTTGCTTTCCTTTGCAATGTGGCAAAAATGCTTCCAGAATCACAGCTGGTGGGAAGGGGGCTGAGGGCAAGGAGATTGCAAATTGGGAAGGGGAATGCTAAGTGTGTTGCATTTTTCCTTCCTGTTTGACCCTTTCCCATGGCAAACTGACTACCTCCCCTGCAGCTTTATGTATTCCCAACCTTAGTCTAATGAACAACACTCTGGGTTTCTTTCTCATGTCCCAGATATTACTACATGCACTGGTGGCTGTATACTAAGCAGACAGGCTAGAGAGAAAGTGCACTTAATTCTATCTTAGTTTTTATTATAAATCTAGTGGTGTCACCAAGCAGATAAGTATTTTTTTTTCACTTCCTCATTACATAAAGATCCTCAGCCCATATGGACTTGATTGACGGACATGCAAATTCTTGGATTGCTTTGTGATCTGATTCTGAAATATCTAGCATTTCCAGTACTTGTGCACAGAATGGGAAGATAGATAGCAGTGAACGACTGTGCATAGAATGCACAAGTACTCACTGCTATTCATTTCCCTCCATTTACTGTTCCTACCCCAAATCCTAATTTCTTTTAACCTCCCAGGTACAGAAAGAGAAATTGGTTTGGTTCCTTACCAGTCCATTTCCTGATGTTCCGGCTGTTTGAGACTCTGGGACTGTTGTAATACAAAAGCGCTCTTTTATTTGTTTTATGTGTATCTAATAAATGTGTGCCGAGGAGGACCGTGCTAGACCAGTGATTCCCAACCTTGGGTCCCCAGATGTTCTTGTACTGCAGCTCCCAGAAATCTTGACCAGCATAGCTAGTGGTGAAGGCTTCTGGGAGTTTTAGTCCATGACCATCTGGGGACCCAAGGTTGGGAACCACTGCACTAGACCAAGCATCCTCTTTGTGCCATGCCATCACTCTCCTGTGAAGAATGACTTCCAGAAAAGAACAACTTCCTGTGTGTGTTGATGCTTTGTCCATGATCTCAAAACCTGAAAAACTAGTGTTCTGGATCTTACAGAAAGCCTCCTTTTTAAGAAAGCCACCCCCCCCCCCATATCAGAACAGAAGCCTAAGAGGAGCAGGGCAGAACTGGTGCACTTCTTGCATGTTTATTTGATGACAAATGAAGAGAGCCTATTTACTCTGGCATTCTAGTGTTCATAGTGAAGATGAAAGAGGAAGAATGGATTGTATGTATGCAAGGTACCATTCACCTCATCACAACCAATGCTGAAGTTGGTTCCCATTATAGAGTTGCAATGGAAATTTATTTTCTCCCACCCAATTCTTCTTTTTTTCTTGGTTAAAGCTTCCAAAATCCATAGTGGCTATCTAACCCATTTCCATGTGCTGGAGCATGAGACAGTATCCTTTTGAGATAGACACATCCAGGCCTGGGCTGTCAGCAGAACATTTGGTCCTCCAGATGCTTTGGACTACCACTGCCATAACCCCTTATGATTGGCCATGCTTGTTGGGGCTTTGGGGAATTGACATCCAAAATATCTGGAGGGCCGAAAGGTCCCTATCCATGCAATGGAGTGAGGGACACAGAACATGGAAGAGTTGACCACCAAGACCAGGGATTTCTGACAGGCTGATTCTTCCAGAATATGCAGAAGCAGACAAAAGATCTGCTAGGTTGCCAGCACAACTTTACAACTTGTGGCCTCAAGCCAACTTAGAGCTCTCTGCCTGCGTAATGGCACAATCAGACACTGCCGCTGCTGGCAGCTGCTTCCCTGGCCAATATGGCTATTATGCAGTGTGGAAATGGACAGGCCAGATGGAGACGGGTGAGTTGGATTGCATGCTTCCTTTCCACCCTGATAACAGGGCTCCAAATCCTTGGACATCCAGAAGGATCCAACTTAGAGAGAGAAGCAACCTGCGTCGAATTTGGCTTTAATTGGCAATTCAGGGTTCAACAAGGGAGTGCTCCTACAACCACTAGCCAGGTAAGAAAGAAGAAAAAAAGAGGTAAAAAAATGAGGCCTGGACCTGGATACTTTGCTACCTGAGGGAGAGGCCAAAATGGTACCTCTCCTGCTCTCCCAGTTCCACGCAGAGCTAAACTTGACTAACTATTGAATTTTATTTCAATACCAGCAAAAAAGGCAATGCTCCCCATTGCACCTAAGCATGCCAGCTAATTTTCAAGGCATAATGAGGGCAGCAGGAAAAAAAAAGACCAAATAAAAAAATGGATTGACTTCCTGAAGGAAGCCATGGGCTGGAATTTGCAAGAGCTTATCAGAGCTGTTGAGGACAGGACATTTTGGAAATCTTCATAGGGTCACCATAAGTCAGAGGCAACTTGATAATATATAACAACAACAACGGAGGGGAATGGCAGAGATGCTCAGGAGGAATACCCAGGTTGGCAACTCCTATGACTTCCCCCACCCCTCAGCATTTGCCACTCAGAATAACTTCCTCCCTCTGGGCCCACAGTCAAAAAGGTCTCAGCTGCCAGAACTACCTGGCCAAAACGAGAAGGGAACATGAAGGGGCATACCATTACGGATACCTTTTCTATTCTTCAAAACGTCTGTTTTTACAAGGCACTTGCTACATAGCACTGCCTTAAGCAGCTGCTTAACCCTTGGTTTGGGCTCCAATCCAGATCCTCTGTTAAATAATAATAATAATAATAATAATAATAATAATAATAATAATAATAATAATAATAATAATAATAATAATAATAATAATAATAATAATAATAATAATAATAATAAATTTAAGGCGGCTCCACCATATCCTGATGACCACTGTGTCTTCTTGGGGGACAAGAGCGACAGTGTCTCTCTCTTTAGAGATCTATTGGCCTAACAAAAGCAAGCACTAAAGCAAATTGTGCTGCTTGAATACCACCCCATAGTGCTTAAAGAACTCTCTGGGCAGTTTCTAATTGAGTTATGCAGGCTCCTCATTGCCCGCCCTCCCCAGCAAGCTGAATACTCAACTTAGCGACTTCAGAAAGATGGAAGATTGAATCAACCTTCAATGGACTACCTAAGCCCAGGACTGAACTCAGGTTGGGAGCAGAGTCTTCACTGCAGTACAGTACTGCAATTTAACTACTGTGCCATGAGTTGCAATCACTAGACAAATGATCAATTACGAAAAAGATAATTTCCCCCGCATGCACACAATTGTTTACTAAACCAAGGACTTGGAGTGTTTTCTTTTCCTCTGTATTCAACCGATCGCTGATCCAATGCAGTTATGTGAAAAGGAAAATGCTGGTTCTCTCCTCACTCACGTGCACACACACATATAACACAATGTTCCAGAGAGCCAACTTAGAACAGGTTATCACGTATACGGTATAAGCTGTCGTTTGAGAAGTTGCCATCTGTATTCACCCACTAGGATCTCCTGTACAAAACAGACCACAGCAATGTTTGGAGCCCAAAGCTTCAGAGAACTACCCTGTGCATCAGACCATCTGACATTTCTTAGATTATCAGAAAAGAGAAACTGGGAGGAGGACAACATATATTAATGTTTTTCAACCCCATCCACACGCACCCTTCAGCCTATACACTTTTAAAATCTTCATTGCCAGGCTTTTTGGAAGACTGCAATATTTTTTCTTAGAATATTCTATTCCTAATATTCTGAAGTTTCTATGGTTGTATTTGAGGGGGTGTTGTTTTTTGTTTTTGGAAGCAATACAATCAGGGCTGCCCGAAGAAATTTTTGCTGTCGAAGCAGAGTCCGAATGGTGCAGGCATTCAAGCACGTGACACTTGGGCCAACTCTTTTAAAAGTCTTACTGCTTGAGTGAGATTCAAATCCTGCTCTCATTTATCCTGCCACTGGAAGCCAGTCACTTCACCCTGCTGCATGACTCTAATAATGATTTTTAAAACTCAGCTGAATTCCTGGCCTAGCTGTTTTCCATCTGGCCGCCTACCTACCTGCTCACTGCTGTTTTGTTCCAGCACCAAGGCCAGCTCCCAACAGCCTTTCTTAGCCAGAGTAACAGTAAAGAGTCACTGGATGTCTGGTGCAAAGGCTGCTGGTGATTGGATTTCAGTGATAGAGAAGACTCCAGATCACACTTCTAGCATCCAGTCTGTTTTGCTGGTATATGAAGCAGTCCGGTTGCACCAGATGGAATAGGATCCAATCCAGAGGGAATTGGGGATACTTGAACCATCTGGCAATTGGACTCTTTCAGCCTTACCCCACCCCAAAATCAGGATATAGGATAAGCTTTAATTAACTTTGCACACACATATATATTTATGATTGGAAAGAAAGTGATTTCCCCCCCTTGAGTGACAGTAAATGTAAGGTGAGAGGTTTAGGTGGAAGAAACTGTACCAGTTCTCTATTCTCCATACTCAGGTCCGCTTTAATGCACGGGGCAGACACCTTCTTTCACTTATTCCTACCCTTTGAGGTTTCATGATGACTTTTCTGTGAGTGATTTAGGATGCAGTTATTAATGCAAGCATTTCTGAAATCTAATAACTTCCCAAGACTGATCAAGTCTTGGGAAGATCAAACATGAGATTATTATTTTTTTTAAAAAAAGAGTATCAGCACTAAATGCATACAGATAGTTCTCCTGTATTTATAAATTCAGTTAGAATTCTATGAATAAGCACAAACATGAGGCTTTAGAATGAATCCTTGGGCTTGTAGAGAACATTTCAAAATGATAAATAAGCCAGCAGAGGAGCATGAAGTCAAATTGTTCCCTGTTTAAATACACTGATGCTCCACAATGTTCATGATCAATTGTGTGTGTGTGTGTGTGTGTGTGTGTGTGTGTGTGTGTGTGTGTGTGTGTGTGTGTGTGTGTGTGTGTGTGTGTGTGTGTGAGTGTGAGAGAGAGAGAGAGAGAGAGAGAGAGAGAGAGAGAGAGAGAGAGAGAGAGAGAGAGAGAGAGAGAGAGAGACCGTAATTCCACCTTTGGGCCCACCAGAGGCCTCCAAGTCAATCCTTTAGAATAGATAGAGAAATTTCTCTGATGAAAAATACACACACCAGCCATGCAGGAAGGCAGACCAACATACACTGAGATTTGGAATCATAGCAAAATGCAAGATGGGTAGGTTTTAGATACTGGAGGTGTCTTTAATTAATTCTTAATGGTGGGATGAATTGTGAGGTGAGAAAATATCCCTGCTTCCTAATTGAAAAGGTACATGTGATCTCCTGGGGGGGAGGGGAGGGGGGGAGGAAGCAGGTTTACAAAAATGACAATTCTGTCATTTTCTTTTCTCTCCCAGTAATGAGTGTTTGGTAGTGGAAATCTCGACTTCCAGGGGGTGAGGTGGAGGGTTAGCAGAAGTCAGGTGAGGCAATTAGTAGATCGGCACCAAAATACATATATATACACACACAACACATGCTCACACACGTGTGTGTGTGTGTGTGTGTGTGTGTGTGTGTGTGTGTGTGTGTGTGTGTGTGCAGCGGTGGGAAGAAAAGGAGAGACGAATAGCGGTGCGTGCGTGGGCTTGTTGACGGGGGAGGGAGTTCAGGGAGCCCTGCTCTTCCCCGGCCACGCTGCCACACCTTAGTTCATGCCATCTTCCCCGACCAGCTGGCATAACGTCAGGAAACTCACCCAGACCCGACCACGCCAGGGCAGAAACGGCAAAAGGAGACCAACAAGCGAGAGCGCGATGCGGGGCGAGGGAAGGGAGCCGTGAGAGAGAGAGAGAGAGAGAGAGAGAGAGAGATGCCGCCCTGGCGAAAAAAAGGGGAGCCCGGCCGCCCTCGACTCACCCGTGCGGGCGCTCTTTGCCTCTCCTGGCCCGGTGGCGGCGCTTCCGAGAGGCTCGCTCTCGGGGGGTCCTCTTCGCCCGCCAGGTGCCGTCCCCTCCTCGCCTTTCCCTGCTCCATCCCCAGCTGAGGAAAGCCCTGGATTTCTTATGGGATCCCATCCTGATGTGCCTGAGGATCACACCCTCCCTCCTTCCCTCCCTCCTTCGCTCCCTCGCTCGCTCCGCTCGGCTCCTTTCCCCTCCCCTCCCCTCCCCTCTCCACGATCCCTGCCGATGCTGCCTCCTCTCCACCCACCCTCGGTCCAGAAACCTCCATCTTCCTGGGAGCGAACCAGCCAGCCAGCCCGCGAGACTGGACGCGGGGAACCCACCGCCCTCGCTTCCACCAGCTTTCGCTCGCTCTCCCCCCCCCTCCGAGCACAAAAGCGGGTGCGGGGGAGGGAGACAGCGGCCAGAGCCCTCCTCCTCCTCCTCTCCCGCCTCCTGGTGGCCCTCCCTGGAGACCCGACCCGACCCAGCCCAGCCCGGCTCTGGCCCTGCGAGAGTTGTGCCCGGCTGGGAGCGAGCCCCCTCCCGCCACGACGCCACGACAGAGGGCCCGGGCGAGCCTTCCTGACCTACAGGCAGCGGAGGCGGGGGGCGGCGGCAGAGGGAAAAGACCCGCCGACGGGAAGCGTGAGGGAGAAGCGCGGAGCCGCCCCCGCTCTCCCCACCCCTGGCACAGAACCCGCCCGCCCCCCGCCGTCATCCCTTTCCCCTTCTCTCAGCGAAGGTCCGGAGGGAGGGGCGGGCGTGTGGGTGGGGGGGTGTCCTCTCTCTCTCTCTCTCTCTCTCTCCTCCGGGCCTGCCGGGCAGGGGTGGGGCGTGAGGCCACCCGGGAGGCAAACTCCACGCGGCACGTGGGCGCCGCCCCGGGAGTGGGCTCAGGCGGCGGCGGCGGCGGCGGCGGCGGCGAAGGAGGAGAGGCGGGGAGGACGCGAAGGTCTGGATGCCTCTGCGCGCGCTTTGGGGGGGGGCGGCGGCACGGGCGTAGGCGGGAAGGTGTTTCATTTTCCCTTCGTGCTTTTCTAAAGGCAGAGGTTTCCTTTTTAGGAGCTTGCAAGGGAGGGGAGGGGGTAAGGTCGGGCCTGAATTGGGGAGAAAGGATCCGGAAAATCTTCTGATTGAGGACTTGGGGGCCGGGCGGGAACCCGACCGTCACTGTTCTCACTGGAAGAGGGGACAGACCTGATCCATGCTTTACACAGGACACAATCCTCTGGGAAGTTTTAAGCAAGCTTATCTGGAATAGAATGGAGCTGCCGAGGACCCATAGCCGCCCTGAGCAAAGGAAGAGCAAAGTGACCCAGCTGTTGTGACCCAACATGCCCCAGATGCAACATCTGGCAAGATTTCCAATTTCACAGGTCAACTTTTTAAATGTGCCCCCCCTCCACATACAAACACCTTTTCGGTGGCGGGTGGGGAGAATGGTGTTTTGCTATTTGCCATTTGCTGGACTCTCTTTATACTGTAACTGTAGTGAGTATCCACAAAATCTCACAAGGTGCCACCTCTCACATACTAGAAATTACCAATGATGGTGGTAAGGATGATAGGAAGGAGGAAGAGCTTTTGTTGTAACATTTTATTTATTTATTTATTTATTTATTTATTTATTTATTTATTTATTTATCGCCTGCCCATCTGGCAGCCAAGGCCACTCTGGGTGTTATAGGCCATGTTTGTGAGTTGTGGAAGTGATTCATGTGCCTTAAGTTTTGATCCTGACACCCACTCTGTAGGGAGGACTGGTATGATCCCAGGCTAGTGGAGAGATGCGTCAGAATGGGTGTGTGTGCATGTGCGTCAGTGACAGCTAGCTCAGTCATAGCCCCACAGTATCAGATATTTAGATACATTGAGATTATAGCAGTACAGTATTTGACTTCCTTTTCTTAATTCTCTATATGTGGCCTCATCTTTGGAGGTCATGATTTGGACCCTCCCATGACCAGGCTTCATTGGATCACAATGATCCTTTTATTTGCTCCACCCAGTTCTGCTACAGCAAAGGTAGGGAACCTTTGGCCCTCCTGAGACTTGAGTCTACCTGCCTCCCTATCCCTTATTACTGGCAGGAGCTTCTGGGAGCTGTAGGTGAAAACATTTGGAGAGCCAGCTGTTCTCCATCTGTATACCACAGCTTTAGGCAGTTGAAGGGAGACACACTGTAAGGGAGGCCACTGTGGCTCTCCTTCCATTTCCCCCATCCTTGTCTATTAAACAGTAAAGCTCCCTAGTTTAATAGATATCCAACCTAGCCTGGCTTTGGGCCTTGGAGAGCTGTGGCTGGACAGGAACAAGCCCCCTCCAGTGTGACACATAAGAGGTCAAGTGAACCATCCTGACAGACAGACAGACAGCAGAGGGGGCAGAGGGAAGAGACCTGCCTGTGGGAAGCAGGAGGGCTGAGGGTTCCTTTAGGGGGGTCAGACCATCTTGTATTTAGTCTTCCTCTTTTCCTGCTGCTTTCAGCCTTTCCCAGCTTTGTTATCTTTTTCAGAGAATCCTGCCTTCTCAGGATATGCCCAAAGTAGGACAAGCCTCAGTTTTAACATTTTTGGCTTGGTTTAATCTAGGAACCACTTGTTCATCTTTCTGGAGGTCAGCTTTCTTTGCTGTTTTCACTTTCACAGCCATGCATTGTGACAGGGAATGGTGGACAATATTGGTCTTGGTTTCCAATGACACATCCTTGCACTTGATCTTTTCTAATTCCTTAATTACCGATTTGTGTCTTAATCTTCTTCTGCTTTCTTGTCTGCACTAGCCATTTGGATTGATGATTGGATCAAGGTATGCAAACTCTTAACTATTTCAATTTCTTTATTGTCGATATTAAAGGTGTGTATTTCTTCTGTAGATGTGGTTTTTGTCTTCTTAATGTTCAACTGGACTCCCAGTGTGGTGTGGTGAATAGAGTGATGGATTAGGACTCTGAACAGGGTTCGAATCCCCACTTAGCCATGGAAACTGACTGGGGGAATGGAACGGGTACAACCACTCCTTAAATATCTCACTTACCTTGAAAGCCCTATTAGGGTCACTGTAAGTCTGTTCCAACTTGATGGCACAAATCGCACACAGTGTTCCGCTGCAGTCCTGCTTTGGCAATTTTTTTTCACTTCACTAAAAATCATTTCAAGTCATTGCTGCTTTCTGCCAGTCAGATGGTGTCCTCTGAATATCTTAAATTGTTGATGTTTCTCCCATCAATTTTCACTCCTTAATCTGAATCTAGTCAGTCCTTATGATGTGTTCTGTGGACAGCTTGGAAAGATACAAGGATAAAAAGACACCCTTGTCTGATACTTTTGTCTGTCGGAAACCATTCTGTCTCTCCATATTCTGTCCTACTATAGCATCTTGTCCGCTGCATTTTGCACCTGCTGAAGCTTCTGTATCATCTTCAAAACCAGCTACACATAGAGAGCATCTCAGTAATTGATCTTAGAGATTATCAAAGCATGGATCAATGTCATTAGGGATTTCCTGTCCAGATAGAGATTCAACTGTGCAATTTGCTGAAGATGGAAAAAGGCAGATATGGCCATGACTGAGATTGGCTTCTCCCATGGAGAGAGCCAGGTCTAGGAGCACCTTCAGGTTGCAGACCTGGTCTTTTATTAGAGGGAATGGGATCCCATCCAGACCAGGCGAAATACCTCCTAACCAGCCAGGTTCTCCACCGAACCACATGATCTCCAACTTATCAGGATTCAATTTCAACCTGTTAGCCCTTGTCCAATCCATATCTAAGATCAGACATTGCTCCAGGGTCCACAAAGCTTCCACCGCTGAAGATAAAAAGGAGAGATAGAGCTGTGTGTCATCAGCATATTTATGACAGTGAACTCCAAATCTCCTGATTACTTCCCCCAGAGGGCTCATATAGATGTGAAAGACCATCAGATCCACTTGCAATTCCTGGCAGGAGGTGGAAGGACAAGCCTTGTTGCAAGGTCAAAAGAGTGGCGAGTGGAGTGGAGCCACTGGCTGGACCCTCATTAATGCCACCTGTGTGGGGATATTCGTATATGAATACGAACACCCCCATCTCTATTGTTGACCCTTGTTGGACTCCACAACAAAGAACCCATTGGGTCGAAACAGCATCCCCAAGCTCCACTCTCTGGACACAACCCTCAAGAAAGAATCAGTGTCAGAGAAACACTGAGGCTCCAATGCCTAAACTTGAAAGTCTGTCCAGAAGGACAACATGGTTGACAGTATCAAAGGCCGCTGAAAGATTCAGGGGGGAAACAAGTTCACAATCCCCTGGTCAGCCTCCCTTAGCAGGTCATCAAGCAGAAAAACCAGAACTGTCTCAGTCCCATGGCATGGCCTGAACCCCAGTTGAAATGGATGTAGACTATCAGTTTCCTCCAAGAACATCTGCAGCTGATCCACCACAACCCTCTCCGTTAGTTTTCCCAAAAAATGGAATGTTGGCGACAAGTCTGTCATTATTTACATCCTCTGCCTCCAACACAGATTTTTTTCAGAGTTGACTTTTTTTTCAGACAGTTTGCCACTGGTGCCACAGTTGCTGCCACAATTCCTTGGAAAGTGTGGTGGCTCTTTAAGATGCAGGAAGCCACTTCAAATCTAAAGCATCCTTCCATATCACAGAGGCCTGCAAAACTACAAGGCAAAATGTCTGCTTCCTTTACTGAAGTGATTATGATTATGTGGTGTGGATAATAGCAGCCAATGCTTAAGTGGAATAATGCTTTTTAAAAGTAATTAGTTATATTTAGTTTTACGCCCCAACAAGGGTAATTAGTTAGTGTTATACTTTGTATTTTGAAACTAACTTTAGTCTCATTTATCACAAAAGTTACAGTAGTTACTTAAAATGCACCCACCAAAATGTTTCAGGCTACAAGCCTTTACTATAAAATATGCTTTCCTCTTGTCTACTTCCCTGTTATATAAATACACACAAAGCAGCAGCTGTAGCACAAGGCAACACATGTGATAGACCTTTTCCACTATTTAGCCATGCAGCATCCCATATTTGAAAAAGTAATCGAAAAGTTACAGGTATATACTGCAAAAGGAGTCCAGTCATCCTTCACTAAGTTATCACTGCAGTGTAATGGAGTAATCAGAAAAGGAAGTTAACTAAAAAGAAGTTAGCACACCCTTTGTAACCAGCTAATTCTAAGCTTTGGCAGTAGCTGCTAACTATACACAGAAGCTGCAAACCAGGTGTGTGTGTGCTGTGTGCAGATGATGTATTGCTCGCTCCCCTCAAACCTGAGGGACACAAGCTCTCTGTCCCACCATGTTCGTAATCCAAGCGGGGAGGCTTCAAACCTGCCCCCCCCACCCTGTCCAGCCCACCCTGTAGATGCCTGGCCACTAATTCCATTGTCACAAATTCAGAATTTAAATTATTCATGTTGACGCGGAGGGCTCTGAGCCGAGCAGCTCCCATCGATTACAGATAGATCAAAGGTCATGGTATTTGATCCACGTGCCCAAAGATGTTCAGAGACAGCCAATGCACTCCACCGCAAGCTGGAAGTGTGTTACCTCATGCACCTCAAATTCTGTGTGACTGGTTGTTGAATTTGGAAGGAAAGGGAGAGAGGGAGAGGAAGGAAAGCATACAGCAAGCTGGCACTCTGACATGTCACACACATCCCCCCCCTCCCCACCAAAACGCACAAGCCAGAGACGAAGGGCTGTGTCATACTTCATGATATTTTTAAATGCATGGACTTCGGAATAAAAGTCATTGTGAAACTCATTGAACTCACTGAAACTCATCGTGATTGGGTTCTGTGTCCCTGGTGGAGGATCCCCTTAATTTCAGATTCATGACTGGACCCGTTTCTACTTTAAACGTAACTGTTTTATTTAACACAGCAAGTAACTTTTCCACAACTACTTCAAAGGCTCAACAGCGTCATAACTTTGGGGTTGAACTAGCCCATCCTCGTGCACAGACCACAACTTGGCATAAGGGCAATAGCTCTCTTTTTCTCTCTAAAAACCTACATTGCCTCCTCTCCCCCCCCCCCGAAAGAGGGCTTGCGAGGGGATTGATGGCATCTCCGTCTTTCCACCTCTTCCTATGGTACCTTCAAACATACGTTCCTGTCCATGGGTCTTCCTTAAGGACCCATTCCTAGCCTTCAGGTAACTCAGGGGGTTCTTTCCTATTTTTCACTCCTACTTCCTCTTCAATATTACCTTCTTTGTGTGAGTTGTCCTTCCTTTTCCCCTCACTTCAGTTAGGGACCCTGGTTTTCTCTTCTCCTTCTGCCAACTGATTGCCTACCTCTGCCTTTTCTTCACTTCCCATCTCCTAGTCCCTTTCTGTCCCATTTATCTCTTTTTCTCCAGCTCCCCCCCCCTTCCATCCATCCTCTTCTCCTAGCCTTTCTATAAAGCCTGGGCTGTCAGGTCTATCAGCTGATCTCAAGCCTTCTATTCCTGCTCTATGTCTATTGAGGAACTGGTGGGCTTGTATCCCTCTGTTTCTAAGGGAAGAGAGGCTGGCAGGCTGGCAGGGGGAGTTCGTCTCCTTGTCCCCTTGCTCACACTCATACACATGTGTTATTTTGCCACCAGGTAACTGGTGCCAACCTACTCTAGAGGCAGACCTAGGGAGTCCCCAATGGCCTGGAGTGTTCCCATGCCAGGAGCTAGGCTATCATCTGGGCAAAGACCTTTTGCCTGTCAGATCGGAGAAGATGGACAGAGGAAGCTCATTAACCATGCTCCATTACCTCACCCTCCTTCCCCCATTCTCCAGGGTTTGCAAGTGAAACCCTTCTGTCATCCTCTGCCAGCCATCAAGGCCACCAGCACATCGGTAACAGGAAGGAGTACAGACATGGCAGATACTGAAAAGCACATGAGGTTGCAGTCATGATCGTTTTTATGCACTGTTGCTCTTACACTTGCCTAACCTAAGACCCGTCAGCCAGGAGCAGGAAACCATTTCAGCTTGAGCTCCCACTCAACTGGGAAACGCACTGGTGGTGCTGGGCCTGTCACTCTCTTTCACCCTCACCTACCTCACACAATCACTGTGAAGATCACCTGGGGAGGACAGCGGTTTCCTCTGCCCTGAGCTCATTGGAGGAAAAGCAGCACTAAATAAATGAATCCTGCTGTCACAACTGTTGATGACCTGGGCCAATACATCCTGGGCTAACTTAAGATGCCTGGCTCATATATATGCCGTGAAGCACGAACATACACTCTTCCCATAAGATGGCGAGACGCGCAGGCTTTCCGTGAAGTCCTTAGTTTAAACCGCATGGGAAGACTGCAATGTGAGGAGCAGCCCTGCTGCCTAGCCAACTGAGAAACACATGTCCACACACAGATAAAATAGAGAGTCATGCACACTTGCACAAAATCAAACCCCCCCCCCGGTCACGAAACACACACATCATTGACTCTTATGTTCCCATGCCAGTTGCATACTTGAGCCGAGGCAACCCAGGAAGTCCCAACTTGCAAATCTCTTCCCCCACCCCCACCCCAGAATACTACTCCCATGATCTAAGCATACCCACCCCCACATTGTGTCCTTGGGAGGGAACATCTGCAGGCAGTGGGGGGAGGATCCTTGTTTGCCCTCCCCTCCCCCTCCCTAAGAGGACAGAGCAGCCAGGCTCGTAAAAGGGGAGCCCCTGGGAAGGCAGTGATTGAATCATGATCTGCCCAAGTGATCCATCTCACGGACCACCTCACAGCTAATGGGAGGCTAATGGGGGAAATGGGTGCCCAGAGGGGGCTCTGAAATATTTATTAGGGGGTTGCATTGATAAGGTGAAGCACCTGCTCTTTATCAGAGGGGTGACATAAGCTGGTGCCTCCCCAATGAAGTTTAGAGAGGGACAAAGGTTATTTTGTGTGTGTGTGAGAGAGAGAGAGAGAGAGAGAGAGAGAGAGAGAGAGAGGATCTACTGCTGCTTCTAGGAGTAGAATCTGGAATCCAGGAAGAAGACAGGAGGTTACAAACAGAAGAAACATCTCCTTACGTTCACCAGGTAAGAACATTAACTGAATTTCATTTCGGACAATTGGCTGGTTCTACCCAGTGAATGAATCGAATTATAACTCCTACTTTGTGCTGGTGGCCAATATAACTTTCTTTTTCTTTCTTTCTTTCTTTCTTTCTTTCTTTCTTTCTTTCTTTCTTTCTTTCTTTCTTTCTTTCTTTCTTTCTTTCTTTCTTTCTTTCTTTCTTTCTTGATTGATTGATTGGTTGATTGGTTGATTGGTTGATTGGTTGATTGATTGATTGATTGATTTGATGTGATTTGATTTTTATACTGCCCCTCTGGCTGCCAAGGACACTCTGGACAGTTTATGGAAGAAAAAAAGTAACAAAAGCAATAAAATAAAAACAGAAATAATCAGTAACAACCAGACTTAATATAAGAGCTACTACAACAAATTACACTAAGATATAATATAAAGAAAGCATGATGTTGTCCCTTCCCCAGCTAGAAAGAAACTTTATACATTTCCAAAGCAGGCAGGGGTGGGGGAGCGATCACAGAAATTGGCAGCCTTTTGTTCTAAGGAGCAGGGTCTAAAAGATTCCAAGCCATGCTGCAAGGAGGCTTGAGAATGCAGCCTCAAGAGGACTGAGTTCACCTCTCAGACCTGTAACATCAATTTTTGGACCCTTGTTTACAATTTTTCTCACTATCCATGAAAAGGTTGTGCTGAGCCTGAGGAAGTGGGGTTCCACAAAAGCTTACAATTTGTAGGATTTTATAGTAGTCCAGTAAAATGTTCTCCCACCCTTACATCTGTGGAGGCCAGTAATGTAGCTGTTCCAAGTTCTGCTTTCCTCCCAATGCAGATTGCAAACTTGAGTCCTTCAGTCTAGATCAGGTCCCCAGGGTGGGCAAAATGCTAGAACCTTCCTACTTTCCCACTTGCCAAGTGTGTTTTATGTTGCATTCTACATGCAATCCCCATGCACGCATGTCATTTAGCATGATTGCTAATAGCATGAAAGGTGTCACATTTAGTTTGGCCTACAAAAGGACGAGATGGTTGGACACTGTCATCAAAGCTACCAACATGAATTTGACCAAACTCTGGGAGGCAGTGGAAGACAGGAGGGCCTGGCATGATCTAGTCCATGGGTCATGAAGAGAAGCTTTCTTTATGTTATATCTTAGTGTAATTTGTTGTAGTAGCTCTTATATTAAGTCTGGTTGTTATTGATTATTTCTGTTTTTATTTTATTGCTTTTGTTACTTTTTTTTCTTCCATAAACTGTCCAGAGTGCCCTTGGCAGCCAGAGGGGCAGTATAAAAATCAAATCAAATCAAATCAAATCAATCAATCAATCAATCAATCAATCAATCAATCAATCAATCAATCAATCAATCAATCAATCAATCAATCAATCAATCAATCAACCAGTCACAATACAAAACAAGATAATATATGTCAATTAGGGAAACTCCTACTGTGTCAATCACACACAATCTGCCCATGAAGAATTCCCTGTTCTGGTGTTGAGTTATCTGTAGTATGTGAGACTTGATCTCCCTCTCTCTCTCTCTCTCTCTCTCTCTCTCTCTCTCTCTCTGTGTGTGTGTGTGTGTGTGTGTGTGTGTGTGTGTGTTAGAGAGAGAGAGAGAGAGAGAGAGAGATTTCCATGAACATAGATAAGATTTGCATTTGAACAAAAAGTGCAAGAGGTGTATCTCACCCAAACGCCATGAATGTATACTGAGAATTAGACTTCTTTGGGTCATCTTACAGCTAAAATGTATCTGTTTATTTATACAGTATTGAAAGAATACAAAAATAATTACAACAAAAATATATTGCAGAGATACTACAGCTATTACACCTTATATAGCAGGACACATTTCTGGGAGATTCTGGAAGTCCTGGTTCCACCTGGGGGGGGGGGATAGGGCAAGGGTGGTAGTCCTCACAGTTTGAAAGATCTCCAAAATAGTATGAGGGAGGAACATGAAAGGGGTGAGGAAGAGGCTGAAAGACAGAAAGGCAAAAGAAAGAATTTGGAGGGTGAAAAAGAAGAGAGAGGGCAATGGGAGAAGTTTTAATCTAAGTAATGCCAGGCACATTTGCTACATAAGAATACTGTTGTCAGGCTATCAGACAAATAGCACACAGGGAAAAGAAGGCCCAGACTCCTTCTAGTCTATCATTCTGTGTCCAACTGAGATGTTTCCTGAATGGAATTAATTCCAAGATACACACCATACTCTTTTTAATCCTGAAATTTTATTTAAACAAAAACAGGGGAAAGTCATGGTAAATCATTATAATAAGTAAAAGGAATGGATTGTTTTTTAAAAGTAACTTTATGAAAAGATCCAGTGACCATCTCCTGCAGATTAAGCTGCCCTTTAAAAGCACAAGAGCAGGCAGAGACGTTCTTCAAGAAGAAGTAAACAGCTTCAGCAAAGTGTCTGGACAATAGAGTAAACCAATGCCTCAGCTGCCATAGCTATGGCCCTGACCCACTCCTTTGCCACTTGACGCTAACGTGGCACTCTTGCGGTGAAATGGGAAAAACAGATGCACTCTCAGACCTCTAATTCACAAGGAAACAATCCCTTTTCAATCCATATTGTTCTACATTCATTAACCAGGGAAATGTTATGACTGGAATGCGGTCAAATATCAGCATAAGTGAAACGACAGGGATCATAGTGGAAAGCAGAGGTAGGAGAACCCTCTCCCCTCTGTGTTATCACTGGAAGGAGTTTGGGCAGCAAGACAAACTGGTGTGTGTGTGTGTTAAAACAAGGGCAGCAATGTTGTATTTTAAATAACTGGGAATGGGGAGGTGATAGACAGCCCAATGGAATGGGCACCTTGACCTCTTCTTATTACTGTTTTGCCAGTTCGTTCCACCTCCCCTAAAGGAAATAGTTGAGTAGTTCCTTTCTTCTTCCTCTGTAAAGAAAGACTAGAATTGTCTCCGTAGTCCTGTTCAGCACACTTGAACCCATGGATTTGTGGGGATTCTGTGCTCAAATTTTATTTCCTTTAGAGCCTCTTAGAATAATAAATACAATTTTTTTTCCTTTTCCTTTGCCATGAGCCTCCTGAATGATTACTCATAATTCATAGCCATAAACTCACCTTGCTAGCCCACTGCACTCTGCTAATATAATGACCACAAATTCCTTCTGTCAAGAGATAGGGGAAAAAAACACAGCACAATCCCTTCCCAGAAGCTTGGATTGTACAAATTATCAGCTTGAACAGTCAAGGAAGTGTGAGAGAGGAGAATGGGACAAGACAATCAGAATACAAGAAATATATAGCACAATACAAATATGTGATATAATAAAGCTATACGAGCTTAGTGAGGTATCTGGCTGTGAAGCCAGAGGATGGGAGTTTGAATCTTCACTGTGCTACTAGGAAAAGAGCCAGATTTGCGTAGATTGGGCCAAGATGCACAGCCTGAGCGTGCCCCCAGAAGAAGGGAAGGATAAATCATTTTCTGAGCACTGTTTACCTAGAAAACCCTGGAAAGGGTTTCCATAATTCAGAATTGATGGGATGGCACGTAATTATTAGTAGTAACATTAAGGAAAAGGACAGAAAGGCTGTAGTGAACATAACTGGAAAAACCTCTGTGCTGTCCAACACGAGGTTCCTCAAAAGTCCATCACTACAGCTAGGAGATCTCGTCAAAGTTAAAATAAATCCATTAGGAATAAATCTCAAAGGAACACCAACACATTAATCCATTCTGGATTACTCACAGGAAATGTGCCATTTGTTGCCTTTGTGAAACAGTCATTGACAACGTTCCATATACACTGAGGTTCCTAAAAAGGATCAGCAATTTTTCTGTTATTGGAAATTATTAGCAAAAACTATAACTAGCTTTGTAGACGATAAATACCATAATAAACAACAGCTTCTGCAAATCTGCAGCATTTTTCTCAGAGCCAGCTCACAGTGCAGTCTTGTCCTAAAGAGAATTGGGAAGAACCCATTAAAAATCAGCTGGCTGTGTTCCTAGTAAGAGAATTTCAATTTTTCACAGTCTGAACTTGAAACACAAAGGAGAGGTGGGGACAGGACATTAACCAACACATAAATGGCTGGGTGGGTGGGGTGAGTGCTGTTCGTTGTTCTCCTGAGAACTATTCATAGGTAAAGGAAAAAATGGTTTAAAATTGTGAGAAGCTGAATGCATCTATCATGTAAGCTCCTGCTAATCATTCTCATGAATGTTTGTGATCCCATAAGAACAATTACTATATTCTGAATCTTTCACTCCTTACAGACATACTATGTGCACATTCTCTGTCAGGCACGGTGAATGGGCAGTGTGGTGATTGCTGTGCACATTAAATGACTTTAAATCAATCAGTCTACAGCTGTGAGGAGAAGCACAGCTTTCTTTGAAAGTAGTGTAGCTCTGAGCTAGACCAGCAAGTTAGAGATCCACCAATGCATCTTTTTAAAAATGGTACCATTATATTCCACATACCCCCATCTCAGAACCAAGTGTGCCTCTGGTGAGAGTCAGTTAACATTAACTTACACAGCCAGCTGAGCCTTCGATCCCACTATTAATCCCAAATAACAGTAAACCCATCGAATAAATAGAACCTATGGTATGTAAGTATTGACTCACAATTTTCCATAATTCGGTGGGTGTACTTTTGTTGACACTAACAACAGGGCCCCCAAAATTTCTTTGCATTTCCCATTTACTTTTGAGAGTCGTGCTATTGATCCCTTTGTTCTTCCTCATTTCAGGTCTTACTAGTAATCCTGACGTTGTCTGTATAGCTTATTAACTGTTCTTGACCTGGACATGTAGCATTCCCACAGCAGATACAGGGCCTTTGAGTGCCCAAGTATCCATTACCAACCAGGATGTAAAGTCCTGTGTGTTTACATTATGCTTTGTTGTTTAGTCGTTAAGTCGTGTCCGACTCTCCGTGACCCCATGGACCAGAGCATGCCAGGCGCTCCAGTCTTCCACTGTCTCCTGGGGTTTGGTCAAATTCATGTTGGTAGCTTCAATGACACTGTCCAACCATCTCATCCTCTGTCATCCCCTTCTCCTCTTGCCGTCACACTTTGCCAACATCACGCCTTTTCCAGGGAATCTTCTCTTCTCATAAGATGGCCAAAGTATTGGAGCTTCAGCTTCAGGATCTGTCCCTCCAGTGAGCACTCAAGGTTGATTTCCTTCAGAATGGATAGGTTTGTTCTCCTTGCAGTCCAGGGGACTCTCAAAAGTCTCCTCCAGCGCCACAACTCAAAGCATTTCTTTACCTTATGCTAAAGAAATATAAATATGCTCAGTGTTTCTCTTTCATTATCCCAGGAATCACTATGAATTCCTCTAAATTTGTCTCTCTCATGGGGGCCAACTTTTGCCTTCAAAATGCAAAGTCTCTCTTGCATGTAGAGAGATTCACCTAAACCTTGCAGTTCCAGTAGTGTTCTGCTTTCTCCATTCTTTATTGGCCAACTCAGATTATTCACTCTTTCTTACTGGTATTAGAATCAGTAATGGTGGGCATGAGGGGTTAAGACAAAACCTATATCGCCTTCTCCTCTTGGTTGTTGCTCTTGAGCTATGTCCCCATTTTGGTGAAATGCAGCGGCTAGTCTGTTGCGCAAATCATGTCTCTGTAAAAATCTTTAATACTTCCAAGTCGATCAATCAATTACGTACACATTGGCTGAAATCCTGGTGCCGAATCTAGTGAGTTGCAACTATTTGTTTATTTAAAATATATTTACCCCACCTTCCTCCTAAAAAAAGGATCCAAGGCAGCTTACATCATTATAAACACAATATTAAAAACTAAAAACAGTACATTATTCAAATATTAATGAATTAATAACATTATATTTAAAATGTTAGGTAAAAACACTGGGAGAAACAGATTTTAAAGCAACAAAATAGAAACCATCCTGTTTATTATTTCCTAGAGAGTCAGTCACCAAGGAAAACATGCCTGAAGAGAAAGGTCTTGCCTGCTTGCAGAAGGACGGCAAAGGTGGGGGCCAGCTCACTGAATTAGTGTGATTTACAGAGGGTTCACCAAATCCTCACTGACTCAATGATCCTACTCTAGTTGCAGCTTACTGTGCTAAGCAATAGAATTTCAGCCATTCTGTTTTGTAAACACACATGACAAGATGCTGGTTTAACTTTTCCAGGCTTTAGATGCAGTATGGAATCATAGAAGCCACACTATTCTCACATGGTTTATCATTGTGAAAACTGCTTATTTATCCTAATCAATCTAAGGTCTGTTTTAATGCTCAAAGAACATTAAACAATAGTGAAACAGTAAATCTTTCCCATGTTTTAACAATTGGTAGCACTGAAAAAAACACAATTGTGCATGCTTCTCCTTTGGGAATGAGTGTCTGTGGGAAGAATGCTCCTGACCATTTTTCCTTTTCCAAGGGAAGTTGTGAGACTGTGCAGATCTTGCAATGCTTTTTTTCTAAACAGAAAAAGGGGAATAACCAAATTTTAAATCTCTCTCCAAGAGTTAATGCATTCCACTGAGTTCAGCTGACATGCAACCTTGGAAGGTGGAGGACATTCTCTCTCTCTCTCTCTCTCTCTCTCTCTCTCATTGGAAATTTTAAAACAGAGATTAGATGTCCACTCATCTGGCATGTTTCAGCTGTAGATTTTCTGCTGCATCACCAGTGGGTTGGACTTGATGACCCTTTGGGATCTGTTTCAGCTCCATGATTCTATGAATGTCCTCAATCCCTGGGGAAGATCTTGACAACTGGTATTAAGATGGCTACATTGCAATTATCTTGGAAGAAGGGACCCTTTATAGTGGCAACAAAGGCAGAGCAGATAATCAGCTTTTGAGCACATGCTGTGAGTCAGACAAAGCTGAAAACTGCCCTTGGCAGTGACCTTTTTAAAAAAAAATAACAATCCTTATCATGTGAATTCTGATTTATGGAAACAATTTTAAAACATTTCTATCTAGAGAATTCTCAGAAATTGGTTTACCAGTCCCTTCCTCTGACGACATCTTGAGAACGTACAGCTTGCCCAAGGTGACACAGGCTGGCTCTACTCGTAGGAGGCACAGTGGAGAACCAAAGTAGACCCCCTAAACCACAGAGCTATCCAGCCAACTATACAGCATGGCAAATTTAGTTTTTGGACTTCAGCTCCTAGAATCCCCATCTACTATGCCATGTCTGCGGTGGAATTCTGGGAGTCGTAGTTCAAAAAAGCAGCAGTGGCTCATCGTCTAAGAAGGCTAGGGAGCGACTCACTTTGAAATAACCTCACTTGCTCCAGTTGGCTGCAAGTAATTTTTCACTGTTCTGTTTTTTTTTTTAAAAAAGCAACCCGGATGCATTTCTTTCGACAGTGAATAAGGGACTGCACCCTGTTGTCATGAATGCATATTTGGAAGTGAACAGCTGTTAGTTCTGGTTGCTTTTCATGTTGGATTGCCTTTTTAGCCTCTTACCTGATAAATATTTGAAAATCTAAAGAGGGAGTTTCAGACTTCACCCTAAGGCCAGATTTTCTGAGGGACCTGTTTACAAGTGAAACACACATAAGGTCAAGCCGCATGGTTCGTCTCATGAGGAGGCCTCCCAATTGAAGAGAACACTCCAATCTTTCAAAGCAGTTTCTGATAATGTTCAATGAGGAAACTGGTTTAAATAAAACCAGCAGACCTGAGAGGATTTACATAGACTGGCATGCCTCTACAAACTCCCTTTGAACTCAGTAAAACTGCAGACTATGAAGGCTGTAAGGAAGGGCACAGGGAACCACTGCGATTAGGTGAAAGCAGACAACCATAGGCTATGTTATTTGTTTTGGCTTTTTTGTTTTACTTTTTACTCTAAAGCCAAGGTCAGCTAACAGCTTTTAAAGCGTCTCTTTCCCAGAAGGAACATCATTATTATTGTTTCCATTTTACAGGTTGGGTGTGTGTGTGTTTGAACATAGGAAATAGCACTAGACGCATATGTCTTCAACTAAACATTATTTATTAAAGCCTCCTGGAATAAAGTGTAGTACCTGACTTTACAGAAACGTAAAAATTAAGGCCCAGAATGGTCCTGGGCCGCTGAGGAAGCAGTGCAGTCCCCCAGTCGCTCCTTCTGACTTCTGCCCCCAAGCAAGTTTGGATGGCTAAGCCCTCTACCTTCTGTGACTGCTTCTCAAAGACACCACATACAGCAGAGGACACCAAGTCGGAGAGCATGATTTGTCCAAGGATGTCCAATATGTTGTTAGCCAAACTAAACACTGCTTCAAGTTATCCACTCATGCCGTAATACTTCGTACATAGCAGAAGGGGGGCACAGATTGATACAGGGAAACATGGGCACAGTTGGGAAGAAACTTATGGGCCACAGGAAGAATTGAGAGGCAGTACATTGTTGTACATCTGGTTTCTTGCCTACTGTTTATTGTCAAAGAGAAGCTTTAAACAATAAGTTTCCAGAGAGGGCCAGTCCAAGGGCTGCTACCATGGTTCCAACATTACCTGGGTGCATCTGCAAACCATCATGGAGATTTCCCAGAATGCCTTGGTGTTACGTTGCATTGGGAGCACTGGGGGATTGTGAGAAATTAACATGCCAGCTTCTAGACACTATGGGCATGCTGAGGCTGTCACCACCACCACCACCACCACCACTAACCAGCTCCACTAATGTTAGGAAGAGATCTGCCAGAAGGTCTCATGTCCTTCAGATGTGGATCCACTGCCATGCTAGTGTCTCAAGACAAACTGTGACAGTCAAAAAGAAAGAAGCCATGGGGCAACTTCATCTAAAAATGTAGACCCCGTTCCACATTTGTGTCAAAAAGAAAGGCTGTGCTTATTAAAAATTAAATTGTTTTGTCCCTACTTGCCTTTTTCTACCTTCCAACTTTTTTTTAATCCACTCCAAACTTTAATCCCTTAATTTTCACCCTATTCTCTCTCACCCACCAACCAGAACTTATTCTCAGCAGAACAACTCCTGTAAGTAAGAACAGTGATTAAGATATTAGTTTTATTTAAATCCTTGGCTTTTCCTCCGCTCCAGAGGAGTCTTGGCGGCAGCCTAGACCAAGGCACTCTGATGCCACTCCCCTATCCTCTTCCTTGGTGATAGGCCAGCATGTACAGTGTAGTGGCATCTCCTGTGCCTGGGTGGCCTCGTGTTGGTATATAAGGGACCATCGGCACCATGCAGGGTCACAAAACACTGGCTTGGAGGCCCGGGTAATATGGCTAACCCAACAGTGGGGCCAGGGAGTGTGAGGATATCATTCCCTGCTAAGATGCTTGCAGATGAAATATCATGATGAAGAGTGGAGCTAGAGGTGAGTCCGAAAGGTGAGGCAGGTGTCTGCACAGTGCATTAAAAAGTAGTTTGAGCCCAGTATTACTGCCATGGCTTCCTTTGCGGAACCGCTGGGAACAGGGGTTTTGAGAGATTGCTTAAAATCTGAATGACATAGCATGGTTGCAAGCCACAACGATAGAGTAGGTTTGATTGTGGCCTGCATTTGAAGAGACAAGGGAAGGGAGTCACCTTCTGCCTCAATCCACCCTGGGATGTTCTTCTTATGTGCTGTCAAGTCAGAACTGACCTATAGAGACTCTAATAGGGCTTTCAAGGCAAGCGAGCTATTTAAGGAGTAATTTTACAAGTTTCAGCTGCATTCTAGAAGAGCCAGTCTGTGTGGCTTTGGGCAAGCTGTACAGCCCCAGGATGACCCCAGAAGAAGGGAATGGTAAACCACTTCTGAATACTCTCTATCTGGAAAACCCTGAAAAAGGTCACTGTAAGTCAGAATTGACTTGAGGGCACATAACGATGATTTTTTTAATCAGTTCCATGCCCTCAGTGAATTTCCCTGGCTGAGCAGGGATTCGAACCCAGGCCTTCTGAGTCCTAGCCTACAGGGAGATAGTACACATGCAAATGGATCCGTGCCCTGTGGGAACACATCTACTGGGAACAGGAGATCAAGGATCCAGACTAAGGAACTCTGCAGGCTTGAAGTCCTGTCATACTGCACCTCAGAGTTCTTCTCTGAAGGGTAGCCGCAGACCCATTCTACGAAGGGTTCTGTTTAATTGAAGCGCTTAGCATCTGCTTTGCAAACCAGAGCACCACTGCACTGTGTTGCAGAGGGTGTAATTCCTTCACCACTAAGCAATCCCACAATCTGGGGTCTATGGGTAAATGGTTAAACAAAGGGAACACAAGAACCTGGGCTATACTGATGAATGGAGGCAGGTCTGGGGCCGCATGCTGTATATTCTGACTAGCAATCACATGTTGAGGTCCCGAGAGTAAAGGGCTTTCCAGCAGCTAGCCTGCAAACCATCAACTGGATACTCCACAGATATCCACACTCCACACTGGTTTATAGAACGAACAGAGATCGTGGAAAGGAAACATGGCTCCTCCCCTTTAAAGACTGCATCTCCCTGACACGTTGACAACTTAATAGCCACCTGTGGTAGCAGAAACGTTTGGACCCTCCTGGTTTCTGGCCTTGGATACTAATCCGAATTCCAAACCTACGTAGTCTCTCCCACGTTGGCCATTGATTTCATCTGGATGGACATCACGTGAAACCTTCACTCAACCCCTCTGTGGCTGTTCAGTTTCAAGCTCCCCACCACCTACGTCAGTCAAATCTCTCTTCCTTGGGCACAGAGTGTGCCAGATGGTGTCTCCTACTTTGATAAAGGCAGTTCTTAGAAACAGCACCTCACTGATATATATATATTTTTTTGCTAGAATCAATGTCTGTGAGAAGAGATGCTTGTCAGTCACTGTGGGTTACACTTTCCTCAAAGAAGCGCAAGAAACAGCACCAAGAAGAAGAGTGGAGGCCGTTAAAAGTCTCTGATTAAAATCCAGGATGCTCAGCCTTGGTGGAGGTGCTGTCGCTCCTTCACAGCCGCATCGAGCCTCTGCGGGTGGCATCAGGCACGTTGGAAAACGGAGAGGGTTTCCAGTTCTATCTTCTTCTGTCTTGGTCCTCCTCCCCAAACTGTGTTACACACTCATATTGTGGAATCTGAAGCATGTCGTGAAAACCATCAAATCTAATCCCAGGAAATTCCAGGGAGAGGTTGGGAAATTGAGAGTGTAAGAAGGATAGACCCTGCCCCCTGCCCCCAAAAAACAAAACAAAAACAAAACCTCAGGCCCATTGTAAGAACACCAGGAGTGCCTTTGTGGTTCACACCTCACTGGTGACTGACCGGGAGGGAATGAGGACATCTGGGGTGGTGGGAAAGAGACACAGTTGAGGGTCAGGTGACCTCTGTGAACACAGCTCCGTGATTCTGGAAGAGAGAGAGAGAGAGAGAGAGAGAGAGAGAGAGAGAAATGGAGGAGGGGGGGGAGAGAGAGAGAGGCACAAAGGTGGAAATCAGGCATGCCTTTACCAGGGGAACAAATTGTTCAGGCCACAGTTAAATGCAACAAAACACAAGTTTGGAGGGGGTCTGTTTTATCACAACAGCCTTTATCTGAGCTAACACTAAAACAGAAGAGGAAGAGAAAAGAGTAGCAGAACATTTAATTTATCAAAAGGCATAATCTGGTAGCCTACAAAGCTTCCCTTGTATTCTCTGTACCTGTGCAGGTTTTTTAAATCAACAAAAAGATGTGTCCAGTTTTTAAACAGCAGACTTTTAACAGAGTGTAACAGTAGTACTTCCATATCTGCTGGGGATTGTTTCCAAGCCCCACCATGGATACTGAAACCCATGGAATACATACATATAGAGAGAGTATATACAGTATAGCATAGTAAAAGGGTAAAACAAACCCACAAAAAAATTATTTCCACAGCCATTACCAGAACTGGCCACTCGAGGATGCCAGAGACAATCCGGTGTATTCTGCACTAATAAGTACATATTCCTAGCACAGGCTCTGGTTTCTTCTAATGGCTGATTCTGGTGACACATGTGAAAATAATATTTTTCTGGATTTTTAAAAAAATTGTTTAATATTTTCAGACTGTGGATAAGTGATACTGATCTCACAGAAACAGGGGTTCTACTACACAGAAATTTTGGGGCAGCGACGCTAAAACTTTCCATAGTTTCAGGGGAGAAGACCTGCAAGTCCCATGATCCACCAGCCAGGATTGTCCATACGGGTTGGAAAAATGTGGGCATTCTGGTCGAAAAAGAAATATTTTTGAGTCCTAGTTTACTTCTTGCTCTATTATCTGACTCTTATTAACGTTCTGTCTTCAAGTTGGCTCAAATACTGTATAACTCATTTAAAGCAAAAGGCATGTATTCTGGTGTGAATCAAATCAGAAAATAGCTGAAATCCAGTAGGGAGTCACAACTAGAGTAGACTCACCAACTCCTCACTGATTCAACGGACCTACTCTAGTTGTGACTTACAGCAGGACCTCTGTTTCTGTGGAGTGCAGTTCCATCATCTACCGTGGATGCCTGAAACTGAACTGCAGATACAGCATACAAGAAGACAGGACGAAGGCCACAAAGGGATGCCCTGCATGTTGTGTATAGGACTGCAGCAAACCACAGATAAGTGAAACTGTGGATACCAATCCTACAGATATGGGGGTCCTATTGTACTACCTGATTTCCGCCAATAAAAAAGCACAGCACGAAAGAATACAAAATTTGGTATCACAATTCTATGCGGATGCCAGACCTCACTATGTACAGGAAGGCATGCATAGGATTGCAGCAAGTGTTCAAATTAGGCAGACTGTGCAAATTTACCAAGGGAAGGTGATTTATACTATCCTTAGAATTGTTCTACGTGCGGAATCCAGGATGTTTTGCCTTGATCTATATACATACTCATGGACTATAATGGCCAGTTTCCTTTGAAGGAGGGATGGGGAAGATGTGGCTCTCCAGATGTTGAACTGCAACTTTCACTAGTGCTCACCACTGGCTGTACTAGCCAGAGCTGACTAAAGTTTGCAGCCCAACCACCTCTGGGGGCTTTTGCAAAAGCGAGAGAAATCCATCAAATGCAAGAAGAGTAAAACAGAATCCAGAATCCAAAACAAATTAAAACAGCTACCAAAGAAAGCACACACAGGCGTGATAGCAGAGGACAAAAGCAATGCAGAAACCATAAAAAGCCAGTAACACCTTTTATAAATCAAGGGAGTAAAGTTAAGGGGAGTCTTTTGGGATCTAGATGCCAGCCCCTTGGAGGACATCAGATTTTCTGCAGATTTACACAAATGTTCTCCTCTGCCACCAACACACTATAACCAAAGAAAAAGCTGACTTCTCGTGGATTTGTGTATATCTCTCCAGCCTTGTTAGTGCTCTCATGTGGCTTAATGTGTAGGTCAATGTGATGAGAACTAGAAACTTGTCCAAGAATCTGGGGTGGGTTCTGCCTTATTACACATTGGGAACACTTTTCACAAGATAAGCTCAACAGATGTGCTAGGAACACACAGGTTTAGTGGGTATTTCCTATGACATCAAAGAGCTTGTGACAGCTTTAATGTATGATATAATTTACCAAAAAAAGTAACTGGAAGGATCAGTAGATTGATCGTCTACCCTCTGGGGTTGGAAACAACAGGACACGAAATCCTTTCCAGAGTTTAACTTGATTAGCACCATCTTATATGCAAAAAAACATAATTAAGGTTTTCCCTATATAGTCATATTAAGAAGAAAAATGTTTTGAAACTGAGTGTGAAATCCAGGCAGAATTCTAAGAAACAGGGAAAAATTAAACAAGATGCTTAGCTCAGATTTAGAAGCTGAGAGCAAGTTAATCCATTTTTAGATCTGTGTGCCTGAGCACTCAGACTTTCAAATGAAACCTTTGTTTACTTCTCAGTGATCAATCACAGAATAAAATAAGCTGATTTGTGGTGGGAAAGCAAATGTCTTTTGCCACTTAAAGAGACTCCACTTCGAAATGCAGAGCTGAGCGTTTCGTGTCCTTTGATCCACAGATGCTAATTGTCAGAACGAAAGCACCCGGGCCCTACAAAAGTATCTTACACCTATAGTCTGAAAATCCATGTGACAAAGTCAAATTAATTGTTCAAGACTTATTGCTCCTGGTTTATTGTTCTCTGCATTATCAGATAATGCTGGGATGATCTTTAATATTTCCGTTGTGCTTTTGCTTCCTATACACTTTTTCGTGACAAATACCTTTTTGTTTGAGGCAGCAGAATCTCCTTCTGTGGGTCTATAGTTCCTACACTTAAGGGGCTGCCTATCTGCTCACATGCTACAGTGAATTCTGGTGTTGGGAGGCCAGTTGAGTATAGGACCAACCTAGCTGGAAACCATTTTAACTAAGGACATAGGAAGCTGAGGGTTAGACCATTGGTCCATCCAGCTTGCTGTCACCTACCATGATTGGCCTTGACTCTGCAGAGTTTCAGGTGGGGTTGCTTCCCAGCCTTACCTGAATAAGCTAGAGGTGACTCCAAAAACCAGCTGCAGGCAAAGCATGCACTCTGCAATGGAGCTACACGGTTTCCTCAAGCAGCTGCATTGAAATGCTCAGATCAGGATTCTTAACTTTCCCTACTGCCGCTGGATTTGTGGTTTCATCTGTGGAAAACATCTGCTTGCACTTCAGTATTCTGGCTCAGGCTGTTTCTCTTCCTACCTCTGGGTGGCTGGGCAGTCTCATTTATGCTACTCTGGGCCGCGCTGCAGCCACTGTTATTGCCCATGCTAACTTCCTTCACAAACATTGTTCTCACTCAAGGATCGGTCAGCAATGGGGAAAGGATGGCATCTTGTACGGGGTCGGTTTTGGCCCAAAAGGAAGTTCCCCCTCCCTCCTCCAGGAGCAGGCACTTACTCGTAGGGGCGGGCCATCGCCGCGCTGCCAGGCGCCGCCAGGCGGAGAGATCGCGCTAGCTGCCTTTCCAGGCCTCTGGAGAGTAGCGTAGAAAACTCCTGTTCTTCTGGGGGGTCCCTCACCTGCTACATCCCCCCCACCCCAAGGGGAGCAGCACCAGGGCAGGGGAGGGGGAGGCAGACATGGATGGATGGGAGAAAATGACACAGAAATTGACACAATTAGCTCCTTGCTTATCACACACCACTTGGACTGGTAGGGGGGGGAGGAGACAATGGAAGAAGGTCAGGGATTTGCCCAGCAACAGGGTATGAAGAATTGTGGCTCAGAATAAGGGGATTCCGGAAGGGATCCAAAATTCAGGAAGGGGAGAGCAAAGAACTGGTGTGTTGGAAAGGCCCATGAAGCCTCCATGAGTGTGCATTCATGCCTTTGATGTGGCCTCCCATTGCTGTCTATTGGGAAGCATTGGGTTTGGGCAAAGGGACAGCTCGGGTCTTACCATTCTATGATGTCCCCACAGGGCTCAGCTACCCCACCTGCTCCAATGTGTTGTCCTCCAGGTGTGGCTAGACTTCCAGCATTCTTAGCCAACACTGCCATGTTGGCTAAAGAGGAATTGGACCTGGAGGGCACCAGGGAAAGGAAGGCCACCCTACACTGTCAAAACCCAGCCACAACTAAACGACCTGAGATCACCTGAAGAATGGTGATGGTGGTAGGTTGTTATTAGATCAGAAATGGTTTCTGGCCTGAAGACATGGAAGTGGAGGAGGAAAGGGGTGGAGTGAATGGCTCCTGAGATGAGCAAGATGCAAGGCCAAGGAGATCAGGAATTCCAGAGACATGACAGGGACTCCTTAGAAGGCAGCTCCTTTGATGTAAGACTCCCAAGATGGAGTGCCATCGTGCCAGTTGGCCTCTCCGTCAAGGGAGGCAGCTCTAACTAGGGACCCGAGACTTAGGGCGAACATGTTTCACTATCATGGCTGGAGAAGCTGAGAAGATATTTGCTAGGCCAGGACGCCACATCTTTCTCCTTCTCCTTCTCCCACTCTCCATTGCTCCAGCGTCTCTCCTGGTTTCCACCTATTTCTTCCTCACCTACTCTGAGGCTAACTCTCCGCTGTCAAATCAGCATTTTCAGTAAACCCAGGAAGAAGCCTGATGATCGCTTATAGGTTAACAGTTTTTAAACTGGTGCCATGGATTGAGCCCCTCCCATCAAAAACGTACGTCAAATAAAACGTGTTGGTCTAAAGGCACCATCAGACTCTTGGTGTATTTCCAGCAACAGACTGGAGATTCACGTGGCTACCTTATTGGGAAGACCTCTTGTAAGAATTCCTCTCCTTCCCACCCATGAACCCAAGTGACCTTTCCTTGGCACAAGCTCCCTTTTATTCTGGGCATCAATCTCAGGCATCTAGTGCACACTTCTAAAGCTCTATTAACTTCAGATTGCATGTTAACCCATTAAACCTTTTTTGCATAGTGTTCCTTTTATTTTTCTGTAGCTACTTATGTAGATAACAAGGCATGATTTTTTTTTTTTTGTAAAAAAGAAGTACATGTGTTTACAATTCTTTTAAAGGGGGGTGGGGGTGGGGGAGCAAGGAAGGCGACCAGGAATTAGCAGGAAGAACTCTCCATGCAAGTGGAGAAGAAAAGGGACATTGCTGATATGAGACGCGTTAAGCAAACCCAGGGCCTAATCAGAGGAGCGGAAAGAGCAGAAAGCATAACATGAGAGAGGGAGGGAGAGAGGGAGGGGAGAGACAGAGATGAGAAGCCAAAGGTGCCAAAGGGACGAGGTTTTCCCGGATGTGAAGCAGGAAGCAAAACCTGCCTTTGAAAGATGCTAGGGAGCCAGTCTAGGAAATGGGGGGAATGATATGATCACACCAAATGGGTTATACAGACTATACTGACTTGGAACAGAAACAAAACACTGAAGGTCACAGACAGACAGAAAGAAAGCAAAATGTGAGGAGCTGGTGGTATGAGAAGCTATTGAAACCTGGAGCAACCGAGGCAGACAGGAATGAATTCTGGCCATATTAAAAAGAAATAAAGAGCATCAATTGGCAAAGACAGACAGATAAGGTTAAAAGAGAAAGAGAGCACTTTAACACCCACACAATAAGGCAGCACGCTTGGTTAAAGGGCTAGCAGAACAAAATTACAGTTACAGAAAGCAGGAAATGAAAACTTTAGGAGGAACTGGCAAGAACTCTGTTTTGTGCGCATAAATGAGTGGTCAGTAAAGGTGAGTTTCTGAAGAACTCACAGAACAGCTTTATGTATAAAGATGACATGAAAAGGAGACAAAGAGAAGAAGATTTACTATGAGGGTAGCAGGTACTGTGTGTGCAAATTTGGGTCTGGAGGAGAGTGTCATGGAGACCACTGTCTGGTGACAAGGTTGATTGTCCTAGATAAGTGCTGTGAGTGTCTGCAAGTTCAGAGATACACACACAAAATGCATATGGTCAACTTAGTGTGGCTGAGAGTGGTTCACTTAGGCATTTCAAACCTAGGGACACAGATTTCTGTTTCTGGATATTTCCAAAATTAATCTGGGATGGGTGGTTTGCATGAGACATTTGTCAAATTCGGAATGTTCCCTTGTGGTACAGAGCTAAAACTCTGCTCATGACCCAGGTTCAATCCCAGGTAACTGGCTCGAGGTTCACTCAGCCTTCCATCCTTCTGAGATCAATAAATTGAGTTGCCTAGCTTGCTGCAGGAGGGGGCCATGTGTTAGCCTCTATGATTAACTTGTAAACTGCCCAGAGAGAGCTTTAAGTGCTATGGGTTGGTATATAAGCAGCACACTTTTTTGCTTTGATTGACCAGAGATGGCTCTGGCAAATCATGTCAGAACAGCTGGTCAGCAGCAGCCCACTTGGCCCACCATGCTGTGAAGGGAAAAGATCACATGGCAGAGGTTGCATAGCCCTTTTTTTTTTTTTGATGGGAGGCCAAGCAAGTCCCACCCCACAGAAAAGGGGATGCTCCTATTGCTTTTTTAGGTTCCCTCTCATCTTCCTCAACTCCTTGCTTTCTCTCAACACACATTGATCTGTGCTCTCTCTCTCTCTCTCTGTGGCTCTCTCTCTCTTTCTGGTGTCTTCTGCCAAGCTGCTCTCTTTATCTGAGGAAACTTCCCTTTCTCCTTAACATTTTGTTGAAAACCCAGTTCTTCCACCACCCTACTTTCTGGACTACCTTTTTCTCTTGCTGCGGCTGCCTGATACACTGCCTGATCACCCACTCATTGTCTCCACCTTCAATACCAGTTGTCATCAGGCTTCCTCCTCTAGCTTTATCTTGTCTAACATACCAGGACTGCCTGAGCCGTGAGTTACAGAAGCTATGAATATTGTCTTCCCTGTTTGCTCCCTGGTTTTGTGCATTGTTTATAACCATATCCTACTTTTCTTCCATCATGAAACTGAAGCCACCATGCATGCGGTTCCCAGGAGGCCAGCCATCTGTGCCTGGATCAGGCCCAGGCCTCCCATACTGCAACAAAGTTCCTGCATCAGGTGTGCTTCCGTGTTTTATGGAAACATTTCCTTGAGTAGTTGTTACCCCTGTCCTGAGCAATGAAGTATAAGCCCCCCTGTGTTATTTCTCTAGCCCTCTTTGTCTTGCACAGCTGCTTCCTGGATGATTCAACTGCTCCAGTTGATCAGCCTGTGCGCCTAGGCTCTCACCTTCCTTGGGCCACCTATCAGGAAAAAGATTTGGTACCAGGGCTTGCTCATGGTCTTAGGATTTAAGCAGTGTTTTTCACTTTCCCTGCTATCCCTTTGTTAAAGATGCTACGGTTCACAATCCGTGCTGCACTGTTACCTCCTGTGTCCTAGCACTCCAAGCAATGCCCAGCAGTAAATCTCGACTCTATTTCAATTTCCCACCATGCCCTGACATTGTGTTGCCCTGAAGCCATGTGGGATATTTTGATATCAGCTAGGCCTATCTCTTTGGCACTGCTACTGCTGTCTTCCCCTCCCCAGATATAAGTCTGGGGAAGGGAAGACAGCAGTCTTCCAAAATGCACCCAAAGTGCTCTGTTCCCACTGGCAAGGGAAGGGGGAAACGGGAGGGCACATTTTGCCCACAGTTCCCTCAAGCTTGGAGTTGGGTGTACGAGTGTGTATGTGTGGGGGTGTGCATGCATGTGGGTGTGTGTGCATATATATATATGCAGGCAGGCTGAAGAGACTTCTCAAGCCTTCACAGACCAGGAGGCATGCAGTTGGGTATCAGGGGTGGCCCTTACCTGAGCCACACTTAACTTTTCAATGGAGCTCTCCACACAGGGTAATCCCATGACTGGAACGCTGGGCAGATTTTCCGGAGTGGAAGCTTTCTTGGTTGTAGATGGAGTGCTTTGGAAATTGTTGACCACACAAGTCACCTGCCAGGGAGCGAAGATCGAAGAATGAAACTTGTCCTCTTCCTGCTTCTTAGCACCCCAGTGCTCTTATCTATGCTACGCAGAGCAACTGCCCACACTGTAGAGGATCTATTACAGCTGATGGCATTGTTTTGCCCTGTTCTTGCTGTTCCTTTATCAAGCCCAGAGGCCTCTTTTCAGCTTGGCCTCACTCCCTCCATTCCGATCCCAGTCCCTCTGCTCACTAGTGATGCTGAACCATTTGTGGCAGACGTCGAAGGCACATGGCTCTCGAGGTGTTGTCAGGCAGCAGCTTCCGTCATCCTTCCTCACAACACATTCCCTGCTCAGACTTGAGGCCAAACAAGTCATAATACCGGAGACTCCAGAAGCATCTCCATGCCTTCTCTTTCAAGATGAAATTCAGGCAAGGGGGGCAAAAGAGCCGGAAGGGAGAGTAGTTTGGTCAGAAAGTGATTGCTGCAGACAGATCAAAGTGGCCCTTCCACTTATCCATTGATGTTTTAGTCAAAGAAGTAACTCCCAGCCCTGCCTGCTGCATTTCAATAAATATACAACAGCAACAACACTTGTCAGAACTGGGAGAATAATTGTGGTCTGCAATGTCATAGCAAATTGATTCCCATTTTTTCCCTTTCAGCTGTTCATTAATTCAGTTCTTTTTTTTTAAAAAAAGCCCTTCATTTTATGAATTTGGGTACAGTATTGTGCTTGTGTATGCATAATTCAAAATGCTAGGAATTAGCCTGATATTGCTGCAGAATATCATGCCTGCTTTGCCAGCAGGAAAAAGGTTACCAGGCTTTACTTAGCAAAGGATAGCCTGAATGTTGACAACACCCATGGCAGCAGTCCAATTGGTCTACAGGTTTTTGAAGTGGTTCACTATTGCCACCCCCCAAATGAGTTTCTATGACTGAAGTCCTAAGTCCTCTTACTCCTAGTCCAGTGCTCTATTCACTACACCAAACCATCGCTTGCTATAGTGTAAGGTAAAGGTTCCCCTTGACATTTAGTTCAGTCGTGTCTGACTCTAGGGCGCGGTGCTCATCCCTGTTTTCGAAGCCGTAGAGCCAGCATTTGTCCGAAGACAGTTTCCGTGGTCACGTGGCCAGCGCGACAAGACATGGAATACCGTTACCTTCCCATCATGGTGGTACCTATTTATCTACTCGCATTTTTACATGCTTTCGAACTGCTAGGTTGGCAGGAGCTGGGACAAGCCATGGGAGCTCACTCCGTCGCATGGATTCGATCTTACAACGGCTGGTCTTCTGACCTTGCAGCCCAGAGGCTTCTGCATTTTAACCCGCAGTGCCACCACGTCCCTCCTGCTATGATGAGGGGCACATAAATGAACCAACTCTGCTTCCTATAGCTGGGATTAAGTTTACCCCCAGAAGGCCTCCCTAGTCAGTCCCCACTTGAAACCTACATAGCACAATCCTCGTGGCCAAAGACACCTTACCCCTCTCCCTGCAGGTCAAGGCCTTGCGCCAAAGAAGGAGGCCATCCAGCATCCGAGTGGCTGGGATTTTCCCTACACACTCTGTGGAGTCAACTGCCCCCTAGAGGCTGTGCCAGGAAAGAACGGTCACTTACCAGGAAAGTGGCAATGGCCCCACCCGTGAGGAACCCAGCCAGCACATCAGACCAGTGGTTCCGGTACTCAGCCACACGCACCACGCCCACCAAAAAGGCAGGGCACAGGAGTGCCAGGCACAAGGAAGGCTTGGCCAAGCGGGAGCCCTTCAGCTGAAAAACCAGGGTCACATACATCTACAGGGGGAAGGTGAGAGAAGGAGGAAAGAACAAGGGAGATGAGCAGGCAAGCTGGCAGCATGAAGTTCATCTTTGCTGAAGGCCGTTAAAAATGTTTAACAGGGTAACAGACATCATGCCAGGTAGAAAGGGTGACTGGGCGCACATAAAGTAAAGAAAGAATGCGGAACCACATTCTTATTACCAACTTTGTCCCTTGTGAACCATTCTAAAACACAACTCTTTCCCAGTGATACATCTCTTCTTATTGTGAGGGAGCAAAACTTCCAGCTTGCGGGCCTGATCCGGCCTGTGGAGTTTCCCAAGTCGTTCTTCCCTCTCTGAAAAGCTTGCTCTCTCAGCAGGGAAGAGGAATTCCCTGGCCATTATTTTGTCTCTCCCCGCCGTTAGTGTCTTTCTTTCTGAAGCATATTGGCAAGAAGCCCCAAAAAGAGCAAAAGCGAAAGAAGACGCTGTGGCACCCTGAAGACCTTTTTGCCTCCTTCACGGGTCGTAGGCACGCTCCTGGGAAGGGTCTCTCCCAGTTCAGCTCTGCCCTGTCAGTGGGCTGTGCCAGCATGGTTGAAACACACTTCGGATGATGTCAAAGAGCAGATCTACAAACTGGCAAAGAAGGGTGTGATGCCCTCACAAATGGGCACAACAGCAAGGGACGAAAAGTTCATTTTGTGACTGGCAACAAAATTCTAAGGAAGCTATATTTTAATGTAAGCTGTTGAAGCACAACACTCTCTTTCATCCTGAATTAGGTGTCCAGTAGAAGGCACTGTTAGCTTCCAAACCAGTGTTTAAGATGGGCAAAATCAAAGCTAGCCCTGGTTGCTTCCTTCTGCATTGGGAGGAGGAATCACTCTCAGCCACCATCCACCACCCAGCCAGGTTTCATGTGACACCCAGTTCTCTTTGCCTTTGCCTGGTCCCTCTTTCCCCACTCCTGCTTGTCTCTTCCACCCCCACCGTCTCAATGGCTCCCGGTCCTACCACAGTGTAGGCCACAGCATAGGCACTGAGGGCAGCATCCTTCGACGGGAAGGCCTTGCGCGCGGCAGCGACCAGGGCAGGGTTCCCAGTGCAGGCGGCTTTGTCTGTGACATAGACGGTGCCCGGAGGAGGCTGGCAACCCAGCGCGGTGTAGTTGGGTCGACACACAGAGAGGAAGTGCGGAGTCTGGTTGCCGGTCACCACTTGGCCAGCATTGGCAAAGATGGTGGTCGTGAAGAGACCAAAGGAATAGATGCCTGTGAAAAAGAAAGGAAGGGAACCAAGATGGCTGGCTGGCTTGAGAGGACAAAACAGGAGGGGAGGGAAGGGAAATGCCTCCGTATTTCTAATACAGTGGGGTCTTGACTTGAGAACTTAATCTGTATTGGAAGGCGGTTCTCAAGTCAAAAAGTTCTCAGGTCAAATCTGCATTTCCCATAGGAATGCATTGAAAACCATTTGATCCGTATCTGCTCTTTTCCGTCCATAGAAACTAATGGGAAGCTGCTTTTCTGCCTTTGGCCACTAGAGGGGGATATTTTGTTTCTTTTTTTCTTAGGTCAAGAAAGGTTCAGGGAAGGCAGGGAAAATACAGTCCAGGCAGTACAGTACCAGGCAGTCCGAAGACTGTCTCCCAATCCACTCTCTAAACGCTGGGAGGAGTGAGGAAGCAGACAGGCACCCTTTTCACTGGCCAACAGTTAACTGAAAGTTCGAATTTTGCACTTTCCCTGCCTCCCACGTGGTTTTTTTTCAGTTCTTAACTCAAATCTAAGTATGTAAGTCAAGTCAATATTTTCCTATGAGAGTGGTTCTTAAGTCAAAATGTTCTTAACTCGAGCCGTTCTTAAGTCAAGACCCCACTGTAAGTAATTCAGGTTAGTGGGAGAGGCAACAGATAGATCTTGATGTGGGCCTGGGCACCTTGTTCCTCTTGAGGCCATTTAGTAACATGTAAAAAGGACAATTCATTGTAATTAGAGGAATATGTGGACAATATCAATCAAAATGGCTACCCCATGCCTGGCAGCCAACATTAGGAGTTCTGTAACCGTGTTTAGGGTTCCCCCCCTCCTCTTGCATGCTTTATGAATGCACTTCCTGACACAATAAATATTAAGTTTTCCGGAAAGAAATTACTTAAATCATTCCCTGGGTATTTATTTAATAGCCGTAAGTTAGTCCTTTCTACTCTTCCACATACATACCAAATTCCCTTCTGCGGGGGGAGGGGGAGAAGGAATACTGGCCGTGGAATAGCTAGGGAGGAACCCAGAAGCTATAGAGTCAGGAAGATTCTTGCGGGGGGGGGGGACTGGAAATAAGACGGAAAAGGTCATCTTCCACTTACCCAAGAAGCGGATGATGCGACGTAGGAGTGGGTTGAAATAGCAACATTCGCCTGAGATTATTGTTTTCTCCTCATGTCTTTTGGGCTGGAGAAAGAAGGCAGCCAGTTCTCCAACAAGAATCTGGAGTGTAGGGGGGGTGGGTAGAGAAATAGAAACACAAAAGGCACACAGAGAGAGGGAGAGAAAACAAATGAGGAAAAAGAAAAGGGGAAGCTTTGTCCAAGTCAAAATCTCTTCAGCCAAAGTCTTCTGCTGATATTGGAAGTGTGGGGTTTTGATGTGGGAGTGCACTGTATAGCTGTGTAGTTGCAATGTACACACCTAGCATGGACTTGAAAAGGGAAGGAAGATGCCTTCCTTCTTTGATGTTTCAGATATTACCTAAGCCTGCTTGTATATCCAGTTCTGACACACAGTTTGGCTATCCTCAGCATCAGCCATTTCGTCAAATCTGCTTATATTTCCATATGTAATAAGTTGGGTGGTTCTTTCCAAGCCACCTGACACTGATCGAGTGCCAGGGATGGGATATTGGAAGTTCCCTGCAAGAGATCTCAAGGGAGAGCTTTCATCTCACAGCAACACAGTGAGGGAGGCTGGCCTGGCAGTGACTGGCAGGCGGCTGTCCAGATAGCTGCTAGCAGGAGGCAAACCATACACAATGTGTAGGGGCTGGTGCTAGAATTCTCAGTGGGGCTAAAGCATTAATGCTTACAGAAGACTATGAGGTTATGATTTGGCTAAAATGAGGGGAGAGTATTGGGTAGGATTTGTGGATAAACTACAATGCCATTTTATCTGTGACAATTCTCAGTCATCCAGATGAGGTTATCTGAAAGCTGAGTTAAGGCAACTGGACTTCTTTCTTATTAGGTTGAAATGTTTAGCTACTCATCCAAGTAGCTTCTTCCGTCTGCTACAATGGAGAATAGCACATAGAATAACAAAGGAGGCAGTTTTATGTATTCGTGAACTAACAAGACTGGAATACTGTTTTTTTAAATTCCTTTTAGAAGTAACTTCCCAAGCTTTAAAGAGATCAAAAGGGAAAGATAGCGACTACAATAAGCAAGCAGAGAATAAAGTAACAGGATATATTAAACCCAATTTCCTTCCTGAGGGACAATCTGAAAACATTAATGTAAATAGGGAAACATATATTAAACATGCATTTTGTAAAATGCCCTAAAACCATTTGAAGACCTATTTGAGAGTCACACCAATTATATTCTTTTGAAAGCACACAATGTGGAAATGAGATTCATATATGTATGTATTCACATAGACCAGTGCTTCCTAGCCTTGGGTCCCCAGATGTTCTTGGACTACAACTTCCAGAAATCCTAGCCAGTGCAGCCAATGGTGAAGGCTCATGGGAGTTTTAGTCCACGAACGTCTAGGGACTCAAGGTTGGGAACCATTAGCATGGACCCTTTTTCTGTTAAGAACTGCTGTTGTTACTGCTGTTATTCACATGATATCAGTCACATGATGTCCCAGGAAAGACTGAGGTAAATGCCTTCAGTCGGTCCACTCTAACATGTTTCTTACCATGGATGAGCCACTTATTGTTGCTTGGCACCATCTAGACCAGCGATAGCAAACCTATGGCATGTGTGCCACAGCTCGCACGCAGAGCCCTCTCTGTGGGCACGCGAGCCACAAGTAGCTGGATCGCTACCTGCAGCAGCCAAACCTGAGGAGGTGGCTGCAGCTGCAGTGCTAGCGCCCTGACAGGTGGCAGGCCAGGATCCGGAGCAGCTGGTGCTGCTGGTGGTGGGCCAGCCGAGCTATAGGCAGTGGTGGGGTTGGGCACGACTGGAGGCAGAGCCGGAGTGGGGTCTGGAGGCACCTCCATGCCCGGGACTCCCCCTTCTGCTGCCACTGCCACTTCCGGTTCTGCTGCCTGCCACCCACTGTGTTGTTTTTTCTTCTTTTTCTTTTTTCAGTTTGGGCACTCAGGCTCAAAAAGGTTCGCCATCACTGAGACACCTACAACTTCTAAATAGGCAGAAGCAATGGCAGCTCCCTACAGCCTCCACAGCCTGTAAGAAGTGGAGGGAACAACCAGATCTAGGCCTAAGGGGACATTCAGAAGACCTAGCCATAACAAAGTAATCTGGCAGGTCTGATAGCTGGAGCCAAGGAACAGTCTCTCAGCTCAAACAGACTTTGCCCTCTCCCTCCCTTCTTTCTTTTAAATCATCCAAAAGGAGAGCGGAAGAGAGGGCACAATCATAAGGGCGGGGGGGGGGCTGTGCTGGTTTAGTGGAAGGCGATTAGTCTGAGCAAAAGAGAAGTTATGTGGGTTGATCTCAACCAAGCCTACCTTTAGCTTTCTTCCTTTGTACCCCACCAAGGCAGAGAAATAATAATGGGGAAAGTTACATTTTTGCACTCCAACTGCCAGATCCCACAGCCGGCATGGTCAGGTGCCACTAAGTCTTAATGACTGTGGCAGCTGTTAACTTTTATCCTCTCCAAGGAAGAAACCTGTGAGCTGTATCCTAGTCCTGGTCCTTCCATGTGCATTTCTGTGGCCTTCTTCATGTGGAGTCTAATTTTCTCAAAGAGAGAAGCTCTTAGGCATGTGGAGCCTCTGCAGATAAATTGAATAAACCCTGAAAAAGCAAGGCTCCAAGCTGCATGGAGAACCTCCATTGGCAGAGGCAGAGAAATGTCACCCCTGAGAAGGCAGCAGAACATCCAAAGGGAAGGGCAGACTTACTTTGTTTGGGAATGCTTGAAAAGGTGTCCTGCCCTTTGAATCCTCCTTGGCATAAGGATTTTGTAGCTACTGCAAAGAACTCACACTCAAGCCTGAGGGGGCAGCACCTAGCCAGCACACTAAGAGATGTCCCTGGCTCAAGATGCCAAAGATGGTCCTTCACTGAGCCCGGGCTAACATTAGCAAGCCATTAGCCCAGCCATGAGCTTCGCCATCGATGGAGCTTGTGGGCCAATGCCAGCAGCACACTCAGCATTAGCTCTTGGAGAAAGGAAGGGGCTAGACTCCAAAACTAAAATCTGTCCCTTTGAGGCCCTGCATTTGATCAACCAAACTACCTATAGCATAGGGGGCAGGCAAGAAAATATATTGTTTAGCACATCTTGAGAAGCAGACCTCCTCAAGTGTGGAAGAATATTTTTCTTATCATGAGCTTTCATTCAGCTCTGAGTCTTGAAAGCTTTGTTTTATGCTCGGTCATTAGAAGGTAGACACAGAGTAGACGTGCACGTCTAATTGCCAGGCTTGCGTCTCTCAGGAAATTGTGTCGTGGGGGAAACTGTCAGCTTCTAAATATGAGCTAAGTATCTTGTCTCACTATCAGACTCTGGCATAAGATATTTTAGTAGCAAACCTCTCACTTAGAACACCCCTAAATGCTGCAACACCCCGACTGCCTTGCTGCCCCGAAGCCCATGAGCTCCTGTTACACCACCTGAACATGACAAAACGCTAGTCATAGCTATGGTTCCTGTGGACATCATTAGCCAGAGATCCTCCTGCGAACTGGGTCAGTTTCCTCCCTTGGAGGAAGCTGTCATCCAGATGCTGACCAGGGCTGACAGTCGGAGACAAGGAGGGAGCGGGTGGAACAGCAGTCAGGGTGGCGTCTGGCATTAAGTACGGCACGTGTGCCATTGATACAGACTCAAGAGAAAGTGGCTCACGCATCGAGCAGCCCTTCAGTGTTTGCATTTGTAAGTGGGCCAGTGGTTTCCACTGCATCTTTATTTATTACACAGCTCAGTTATGAGCCCATGTGCTATACTGTGAGAATGCTGGACAAGACTCAAGTATTATTGGGCTCCATAGCTCACTCTGTGATCTCAGGCCAACCCCTGCCTCCCAGTCTCGCCTACCTCACAGGATTGTTGTGAGGATAAGAGGGGGGTGGGAGGGAGAATAGTGGGTATGTAACAGGGATGCTGGCAAGTTTTGGGATCCGTGTCCCAAGTCTGAGTCCAAGTCGTTGGTATCGAGTCCCAAGCTTATTAAAAACCAAGGTTTTGTTCCCTGCAGAAAAAAAGGGAGGAGTGGGTGGGTGGGTTCCAAGTCATGACTTGAGTCCAAGTCAATTGGGGGTGGGGGTGGAAACATGTTGAGTCCAAATCAAGTTGCTGGTGCAACTTAAGTCCGACTTGACAGCAAGTCCCACAGCTCAAGTCCCCATCCCTGGTATGTAAGGATGGAATAAAATGTAACCGCATTTGCAACGGAGCACTGTGTATTCTCAGTACACATATATGACAGCGTTACTTCCAAATCTGTGAGTAAAGACCACTCACATACATTTGGAGGCCACTCATTCAAAGGGTCGTCGTAAGTTAGAGGTGACTTGACAGCACCTAAAAACAACAAAACAGCACGTGCACATCACACCTGTGCCTCACGTTTGCTTGCATGTGAGTAAGGCTGGTTTCAGGGAATTATAGAGCCTCGTACCAATGCCTCCAGAATTTTTACATAAAGCAAATTTGAGAATCTCTCCATCCATTTCCGAGCGGAACGCCAAGGTTCCTCACAAATGAGCCCATGGCTTTGATGGGCCCATGCACCTCCCTCACAGCTCTTGGCTCCAGTCTTAACAAGCATGCTCACAGGCGATCTCCCCCAGGGGAAAAAAAACATGGGAAATGAATGCTCACAGAACAGAGGCAGAAATGCTCTGAAATCCTCCCACAAATTTCTGCTTTCCCAAAGAGAGGGATTCCACACCCCAAAACCCCGATGCCACTTACCGTTACAGTGGGCACAGCAGTGACGAGGGAGTAGACCAGGACTGGAGGTGCTCGGCTGGAGTCCTCAGGACCCGGGTAGGGCTTGGCGTAGGCACTGTCATAGCAGAAGAAGCCTTGGAGGTGCACCGGAAAAGTGTCGGTGTATTCAAAGTGGTAGGCGAGCACCACCGTGCCTGCCATGATCACCAGCTGGAAGTAGAACATGGCACATCAGGCCAGAAACAACTGCCCAAATGACTGAATGGGAGACCAAGGCAAGGAGGAGGAGAGCCAGGTCCCTAGAGCCCAGCACCCCCTCCTCCGCCTGCTACTCCGTGCAAGCTTCCTCGTGTACTTCTTTTCATGCTCGGGTGCCTGCTGTAGCTGTGCATCACATCATCATGGCTGGCGGGAGGGGCACCCGGCCTGCCTGATTCAAACTAAGGCCGACAGTTGCCTCCTGCCGCTTCAGCCCCTCCTCTCCCTGTTTCCTGAGCACCCAAGAACTCCCCTTCCTCAGGATTCATTGCTTGTGAACAATCCCTGGGGAGACACATGGCTGATCTTCAAAACTATGTACAGCCATCCCTATTCTAACTTGGCAGACAGGATAGGTGGTCTACCACGACCATATTCTCTCTCATCCCCTGCCCTGCCATAGCCGTCCAATTCCTTCAGAAACTCATTGCCTCGAACTTAGGAGTCTAACTAGATGTTACAGAGAGTTTATTGCAGGAAGTGGCAAATCCTTAATGTCCTAGAAACCTATCTGACTGTAATCTCATAAACTTTTCTGATCTCCTATAGCTTGTAAAATAAACTCATTTTCATACCCAGCTGACGATTGGGTATCGTCAGTTGAAACATCACTGAGTTTGCATTCTTACTGAGACAGAACCTGACGGGGGACTGCACGTGGCTGAAGCACACATGTTTACCTCTAATAATAATATGCTCATTATAGCATCTGATTTGAGCCCGGCTGAAGAGGCATAAAAAGGGAAAATGTCCAGTACAGTTCTACATAGCTTTGTGTAATGAAGCGTCTTTGGGCAAAAGAGTCCTAGCTTCATATACAGGTTGCTTTCCAAATAAATTGTTGTCTTAGTCTGTCTCTGCATGCTGGCAAAAGAAAAGAAACACTCAGTGTCTGAGAAAGTGGACTTTGACCCATGCAAGCTCACATGGAATTAAAATGACAGTTTGTCTACAATATGTTTTGCTTTCGTTTCCTCTCCATTTTCTTTTCTTTTGCCAACATATGTGCCAGTGAGGGCTGAGCTTGCAATGACTGACAAGAAAGGAGATCTTAAGGTTGTGATGGCAGGTCAATGAGTGGCTGCAGGGTGATCTGGGGGCGCTCACCACCTTAGTGCATGCGCTCGTAAACTCGAGATTAGACCACTGTAATGCACTCTACGTGGGGCTACCTTTGAGGCTGCTGCGGGAACTACAGGTGGTGCAGAATGTGGCGGCCAGATTACTCAGTGTAGTGAGAAAATACCAACATATTTCACCCACTCTGGCCGCACTGCATTGGCTGCCCATCCGATTCCGCATCGACTTCAAAGTGTTGATGCTCACGTACAAAGCCCTAAATGGTTTAGGACCTCGATACTTGGCGGAACGCCTTCTTCCACCAAGATCTACTCGTGTCACTCGTGCGAGCCAGGAGGTGAGGCTGAGGAGCCTGACGCCGAGGGAGGCCCAGAAGGAAAACACAAGAAATCGGGCCTTCTCGGCGGTGGCTCCTCGCCTCTGGAACAACCTACCTCCTGAGATTTGCGCGGCTCCCTCGCTGGGTATTTTCAAGAATCAATTAAAAACATGGATGTTTAGGCAGGCCTTCCCATCAGATAATTCCTGATGCCCTCTTTTTCCCCCTTTCCCACAGCTTTCCCATTCTATTTCAGTATTTTTGGTAATGTAAAATTGTTTTATATGTATATTTTCTATATTATGTTTTATGTTGTTAGCCACCTAGAGTGGTCCTCACACGCCCAGATAGGCGGGATATAAATTAAATAAATAAATAAATTAAAGCAAGTTCTGTGTTCGTCACTGCTAGAGATGGCATCAAACATAAAAATTATCAATGACCGTAATGCCTTGTTACGAATCAATGATGTGAACACACTGGGAATAATTTATGCTGCTCTGGTGACTGTTCCACAACAAGGATATTACAGAGCTGGAAAAGGTGGAGAAAATAGCAGAAACTGACCAAGGGGTTGGAGCAACTCCCCATGAAGAACAGGAGGGGCACTCTCCTCATAATACTGGAATCCAGGGTTGTTCATTGAAGTTGATTGTGGAAGACAGAGAACCGTCGAGGTGGAGTGTTGCTTCATACCCTGCTTAGCTATATGGTAGAATTCTCTCTATATATGGTAGATGTTGTAGGAATGACTCATTCCAATGTGGAATGCTTTGAAAGAGGTTGACACAATTCATAAAAGGATAAAACTGTCAATGGCTGAAGATATAGCCTCTCTTGGTATGAGGAGCTATATTCCTTTGAATATGAGCTGCTGATGCTCAAGGGTGCTCTTGTGCGCATGTCCAGCTTGTGGGTTTCTCACAGGCCTTTGGTTAATCTCTCAGAGAGAGAGAGAGGAAAGGAATAGCCTACACAAGCTTTTGGTCTGACCCAGCCCTGCTCTTGACGTTTTAATTTTGCCCCTTTCATAGGTTAGTACGAATGAACAGATCCATCTGTTTCTGCCCTCTGTCCATTTCACACGTATTTGCCCTAAATCCATTCTGTCCCATTTCCACATTAATTTGTGATTAAAAAAACAAAAAGCCACACGTATATTTGCATTCAAATATGTATTTTTGAGTGTGACTCCTTTTTTTAAAAAAGCATTTGGCTCTAAAATGTAACAGGAGCGGAGAACTGCATGTAAAATTTGCAGAGTGCCCGGCTGGAAGGGGAATGATCTTCATTCTGTTGTCAGCCTTATTCTAGGAGGTGTCGCTAAGTACTCTTTGAAATAAGGATCGAACAAAATCCTCTTTGTAACACCTCTGAAGGGGCTTCATGCATTTAAACAGAGACCAGGCTGCACTCTGCCCAGCACCTCTCTGCACAGTGAGCTTGAAGGTCTGAAGAGGGCAGGACCGTGCGCTTGGGGTTCCCCTCACTGGCTGTCCCTCCTCAACACCTCTCAAGGCATGAGAGAGGCCTGCGTCACATCAGGGCCAGGGCCAGTGTATAAACATGTGAGGAAAATCCCCAAATCTACTCCCAGCCCAATAACCACACCAGGCCCATAGAGACAAACACAAGTTCTGCAAGCATTTCATGGGTTGTGCTTGTGATGTTGGCAGGAGCTGCATTACAGTGGATTCACTCCAGGCTGCTGCTGCCTCCATTTAAAGACCCAGCTCTACAAAGGATGTAATCACCAATATTATTCTCCCTGCTTCCAGGGACACACACACACAGAGAGAGAGAGAGAGAGAGAGAGAGACAGACAGACAGACAGACAGACAGACAGACAGACAGACAGACAGACAGACAAAACCTCTTGCAAGTGGCTCCATCCATATAGAGAGTTCCTTAAAGTTACAGAGTATACTGTAAAACACTCAAGGGCCCCCCGCCCCCACTTTACTTTTCTACCTTTTGAAAAACACCTGAGGATCAAACTAACCCTGTTGTGACATACAAGAGAAGACAAAAAGGCGAGAGGATCCTGGCACCTTTAACAGTTGTGTGAAAGTGGGAATTTCAGAAGGTATTGCTTGTCATGAGACATTACTGCTGCCAAAGTTGCCTTTCAGACAGTTATGGAAAGTACAACAGGACTATGTGTCTTTTACATTTGCCTGGGTCTGTGATTAGGACCGTCCGGGAAGTTGTACTGAAGGATAATGAGAGACAGAATGGAACAGAGCCTTCTCCAACCTGGGGTTCTCCAGATGTTCTGGACCACAACTCTTGCCCATTCTAGCTGACCTTGCCAACAGTAAAAGAGTGATCATGAGAGATGAAATCCAAAGCATCTGAAGTACTCCAGGCTGGATAAGGATGGTTTAGCCTTTTCTTTCTGCAACCTTTCTATAGCCACTTCTAGCTCCATAGAAGAAAATAATTCTTGGGATTCTAAGAGGAGCCTGCACAAAATTAGCCAAGGGAGAGCATGGGCATCTTTGTTCTCTTCCAGCAGGGTGGGTCCAACTGCAGAAGCAACGACAGAAGGATTTGGGCCAAAACCATTGATAAACAACAGTGCACAATCCAAGAAGCCTTCCTCTTGGTCTTGCTGAGGCTGCTGGGCAAACCCCACGTAGAACCTGAAGAGCAGCTGCTTCAGGATCTGGAGGTGAAATTGTTTGGAGCTGGCTCTAAATAAAACATACCATGAACGGCTTCAAATGAATTAAAAGAGCAGATACTGCAAAACCAATTCGTTCAGGCACGTTGCTAGCAAGTACCTTCCCATCTTTCCTGAGGTGGCCCTTGTGGAAGTGCACTTCAAAGGTGTACTAGAGATAGCAATGCTGTCCAACCAGTCCCGACTGCTCCTTTCTCAGAAGAGCAAAGGAAAGCAGGAAGCTCTTCTGGCCCCCTGCTAAATTGACTGAGTGTATTGGTCCTCTTACCTCCACAAACACAAAGCAGGGAATGATAGAGATGCTTCTCTTGAGCTCCGGTTTCCCACCAGCCATTGCAATAGGACCTGGATCCCTCCACCAGGAAAGGGCTACCTGCAACACAGATACCAAAGCCAGTTTGCCAAGTACAGTACATCCCAAATAAAGAAAATATTTGCCACCATACAGGACCTCTTTCCCTCTTTCTCGGTGCACAGTGAGGACCTGTGCAGTTGGAGAGCTGTCATTTCAGAGCGCTACACCACCCAAACGCTTTCAGATTACACTCTGAAAATTCCATATTAAGAACTTGAACGTAAGCTACTTAGCTGCTCATGTTTAGCAAAGGTTGTCTTCACTTGTAACAATTTCTGAATAAGCAGCCATGTTAGTTTGTCTCAGCATATTAGCAAAAGGAAAAGAAGGAAAAGAAAAAGAATATTGTACTACATTGGGGACTAATTTTATTTCAGTGTGAGCTTTCACAGGTTAGAATCCACTTCTTTGGACACTGCAACACAAATCTATTACCTATATATTTATTCATTTTCCCACAACCGGGTGAGGAGACAGATAATAAATAAAGAGACAATGGCTTGTTAACAGAGGAATCAAGCTGTAAATAACAACTGTTAGCAGGTAGTGGACAGGGAAATAGCTGTAGGCCAGAGTTTGTTTGGGGGGGGGCAAGGGTTTTATAACCTAACATTTTGTAGAAACCTGAGTTGTAAACATATTGTAGCGCTCTAAGAAGCACTTAAAACCTATCTAAGACAGACAGACAGACAGACAGACAGACAGACAGATAGATAGATAGATAGATAGATAGATAGATAGATAGATAGATAGATAGATAGATAGATAGATAGATAGATAGATAGATAGATAGATAGATAGATAGATAGATAGATAGATAGATAGATAGATAGATAGATAGATAGATAGATAGATAGATAGATAGATAGATAGATATGGCTGGTTAGTAAGAGAGATAGAGCTGGTTAGGAAAATAGGTAGAGAAGGGGGTAATGGGATTGTAAGAGACAAGAAGTATGTACTGAGAGAACTGTTGATGATTTGCTTATATATAATGTGTATCTGAGAAACTTCTGTTATTATTCAATCTGTTTCACTTTAATAAATAAGTTCTGTTTCTGTTCATAAGACGTGTTCTGACAAACATCATTTATATTGTGGATTAAAGTAATCCACTGCTGGCAGCAAGAAGAAAATGTGATGTGAGCCTTTGTGAGGGAAAAACAAGCAAGGGCCACTAGGGCAAACATCACAATTGGTGGCAGTATTTTGAGAGTGAGGTATTCCTAAATAGAAGGAAGTTTAGGATCTATGGTGAAGAAGTGGGTGACATGCTAGAGTCTCAGGGAAGACTTAGTGGTGGGGCTTCTAAACCTAGATCTGAGGGAAGTCTTTTTTTTTATCTGAGGGAAGTCCTTGAAGGAGAAAAGTACCTACTCAAAATAAAATATTTACCTCAGGATTTATAGAACAAGGAGGCTAACTCAGAAGATCTGGTTTGACAGAAAGGACAGGCATGGATGGAGTAGAAGCCTTAGGTCTAAATACATCTGAGGAAGTTTTGAAAAGCCCGAGATGAAGCAGTAGTTAAGTAGAGAATTGTTTTGTGGCTGAAGGCAAGACGATTGTCTCAGACCAAGAAAAATAGTGGCCTGTGTTATGCCAGAGAAAGCGTAGCTGCTGAGTGAGAGCTACATACTGTAGTGCCCCAGAAAAATACTGGGAAAAGAAAACAGAAGTAAAAGTGTTTTAAAAAGAAGTGTGGCTAACTCAGCAATAGAAATTAGTCCCTCTTATTAAGGAAGTACATACTTATGCCATCCAAAAGAACTAAAAAGCCAGTAATTAAGGAAATTGATCCTCAAGAGGTTGAGGGGAATGGGAATGGAAATGGAGACCCTCAAATACCTGAGAAACCTGAACCCTCAAGGGAAATTATTCAAAGCTCCCTAGATCTGGAGAAATGGAAACTAGGAGTATAGACTCAGAGAACAAGCCATGGAATTAGAAATTAAAGAAAAAGCCAGAGCTGAAGAGAAAGCTAAGGAGCTAGAGCTCAGGGAACTAGAAATCAAAGTCAGGACTGAAGAGAAAGCTCAGGAACAACAGCTCAAAGCTGAGCAAGAGGCCAGACAAAAGGAATTTCAAATACAGTTGAAAAAGCTGCTCAAAATAACGATAATAATAACAACAACTCTAGTGAGGGAAATCTCTCAAAAATTGATCTAAAGAAATTTCCCCAATTTAGGAAAGGAGATTGCCCTGAATCTTTCCTGATTTCATTTGAGAGAGTGTGCTGGGACTTTGAGATTAAGGATGATGAAAGGATGATAGTTTTGAGATCACAAATACTGTAAGTGGAGATTTAGCTGAGCTTTATTCTCAGATAATATTTCCCCCCTCTTTTTGGCAAGATCTTACCTGGCCACGGTCAAGTGCAAAGTCCTGCACCTTGGAAAAAGAAATCAATTGCACAGTTACAAGATGGGGGATACTTGGCTCAAAAAAACTATGAGTGAGAGGGATGTTGGAATTGTTGTAGATCACAAGCTCAATGTGAGTCAGCAGTGGCATTTTATTAATCCAGGTTCTCCAACTCTTCCTTCCCTTTCTCCTTTCATGGGTTCACCATTTTCAATACATTTATGGACTTGCAATGCCTTTAAATTAAGTACTGTACAGTGGAGGAAATTTGCAAGTAAAACTTTTCAAGTAAAACCTCAATTCTAATCAAATCCTATCCTTGTATTTCTGAGTAAGCTGGCTGGATAGTGGTTTAAATATCTGGTTGCGCGCGTAATTCTCAAATTTTGTATCTGGCCTTAATATGGTAAATAGAAAAGCCAATTAGATTTGCATAAGCTGGGGAGTTAGGAAAGTTTTAAGGATCAGATCATACTTTTGCAATATTAAAGAGCAGGCCGGGTAGGTGGGGCTCGTCAGCCATGGAAGGCAGCCCATCTAGGCGAAGGAAAACTCTGATTTCAAACCTCCACTGCCTTGTGGCTATATCCACCAATGGAAAAGGCTTCAGGAGTTAACCTCGAGGCAAAATCCGGAGCTGAAGTCCCGAAGGCAGCTCGTGTCGTTCTGCCAACTCCTGCGACGTTGCTGGAACCAGTCGTATTGGCTCTTGCCTTTCCATTGGACCATTTCAGCAATGTGGAGAGGGGGGATCTGCTGCTTGTGTAACAGCCTATCCTCCATATTACCTTACCCGGGCTTCATGCTCTGGAGAGGACACTCCTCGATTCAGAGCATGTTACCATAGTCTCTCGAGACTGAAGGATGCCTATGATGATTCTCAGATGCCTCTGGAGCAAGCTAGGGATTTTAAGGCATATAGAAAAATGGTATATTCTAGATTTGGCATAAATGCAGAACACCTTAGAAGAAAATTTCATTCCCTTACCAAAAAGCCTGAAGAATCTTATGCCCAAGTGGGGGCTAAATTGATTCAATGTTTGGAGAAATGGATGGAATGTAAAAATGTTATTTCTCTAGACCAAATGAAAAATGTAGTTGGTTTAGAACAATTTTATTCAATGTTGCCAGGATAATTGTGTTATTTGGTCAAGGACAAAAATCCTAAAAATATATTACAGGCATCTGAATTTGCTGATTTCATTAGTGAGGTTAGAGAGCCTCGATTTTCTGAGGTAAAAACTGGTAGAAAAGTATGGGATGGAGAGAGGACCCCCATCCAGTAGAGATTACCTCAGAAGTACCCAAGCTACTAGAAGCCATTTTAGAGACAGACCCTCATCTCCAGTCATCTGAAATCTAATAGTCATGACAGAAAAGTTAATAAGGCCCTTTGTTTTGAACCCAAGGCCAGTAAACAGTGTTATGTGGGGAAAAGGTCATTTTTTGATTCAGTGTGAGACTCAAAAGACTAGAGATTGTAATCAGCATGAAGGTGGAAATTCCAGTCAGCCTATGAAGGTGTTTTCTGTACAGCATAATGGAACAGCTAATACTGCAGTTGAAGCTAGCCATGGAGCTGTTGCCATAGCAACACAAGTAACAGAAGGGTCAGAGAGCCAAGATCTCCCTGAGACCAGGGTTGCTCAGTGCTTTCTGTTAGAATGTAATCAGACTCTTCTACGAAGCTTGGGAGATGTTATTTATGTTAATACCATGTATCTAGCACTCAAGGATTCTTGTTCACAAGTTACAGTATGTCACCTTGATATAGTCCCTAAGGAAAATGTGTTAGACCATGAAAATATTTCTATTAAAGGGATTGGTTCTGAACTAGTGGTGTTGCCCATGGCAAAAATATCAATGAGATATAAGGGATGGTCAGGAGCTTGGAGGATGGCCATATCCGATCAAACCCCTGCCCCGTGTTTAATAGGTCTGGATATAGCTGAGCATGTGCAGAGTGTTTTTGTGACAACGCGCTCTCAGGGAAGGCAAGTTGAAGCCATGGAGGGAAATTATGGAAATCTTCCTGAAGTAAGAGAAGTGAGAGAGACAGCTGATCTGGTTATTCTGAGAAACCCTAAGAATCTATCTTTCATCAAAGAACAAAAGGAAGACCCTACCTTAAATGAATGCTTTGCACAAGTTAAGGAAATTCCACTGGCCCCTGAAAATCCTGAACGATGACCCAGTCTAGAGGAAAACCCTGAGATAGTAGAAATGGCTAAGGTGGTCATATCGAAAAATTCTAATAATACTTCCTTTATTTTAGAACATAAAGAAGATACCACCCTGATTCCGTATTTAGAGAAAGCCAAAGAATCTCCCTTCCCATTATCTCCTGAACACCCAGAGAGGTTCATAGTTGATAAAGACCTATATACAAGGAAGTTTTATTAACACCTCATAGGAGTGGAGATGGACAGTTAATTGTCCCTGTAAAATATAGGGAGAAGTCCTTAGAAGTAACAGAGGCAAGCTTGGGTGGGGGGTACTCATAGAAAGGAGAAAGGCTTGTATGAGGCCCAGGAAAGAGCATTCTGTCCTGAGGACAAAGTGGTGAGGCTGAGACCCATAGAGGGGAGTGAATTGCTGTTGGCATGGTCAGAACCTGTGGATTTCTTGCAGCAGAACTGGAGGGCTGAGGAGTCTAGTCGCTCTGCAGCTGCAAAAGCACTTAAAACCTTGTAATGCAAACCTTTACCTAAGAAACTAGAAGTTAAAAGAAGTTAAAAGTTAAAACCAGATTACAAAAGTCTTAACACCTCTGACATAAACCAAGTGCTTGAGATTTCACCTAAAAGAAACATAACTGTAAATTTGGGGGTGAGTCATGATAGTGGTCCCCAACATATGGAGAACTTCGCAACAAAAGTACCTGTGGGTGAATTTGTTGGTGAGGGGGAAGGCGTAAGCCGTAAAATTTCAAGGAAGAACACAGTCATAGCTGTGCTGGAAGAGTGGGAAAAACTGCCTAACCTTCCCACAGCTGAGAAACCTAAGCCACTATTCAGAAAAAGAACAGGCTGAACCCAGAAGAGGCGAGCTGGGAACATCCAATGGACGTCAGAGTGCCTCATGACTGTCAATCATCAGAAGAGAGTGCAGACTTCAAGATCTGCCCTTGTTGCACCGGACTACAACCAAGAGTTCATCATGTACATCGATATGTCAAGTATGGGTGTGGGAGCCATGCCATGCCAAGCGGATGACAGTGGGAATCTACACCCAGTGACTCTGATCAGCAGGAAACTTCGACCTGGTGAGAGACATTTGTTTGCCATCAAGAAGGTGTGCCTATCAATTGTTTGGATGCTGAAAAGACTGAAGCCCTACATTTGGGGAAGGAAATTTGTCCTTTGCACCAACCCTTTCCCTCTGATGTGGCTACAAACTATGAAATCCACTAACAGTAAGCTTGCAAGATGGACATGGAACCTGCAAGACTTTGACTTTGTAATCCGCAGCTTAAAAGGGACTCAGAGCGTGGATACAGATGCCTTGTCTCAAAGACTAATGGGTAGATAAACAAAGTTTGTAAAGTTGTTTTAAATGTTCTGTTTGTGTACTAGTGATGAAATGCAATTAAAATGAAATGTTTCTTTGGATGCTGATGAACTGAAAGGTGTATAGTGATGGGAAATAATAATGGCGAGTAACGTTATTAATGTAGAGGTAATGTAATTTGTCTTAATGTGAGTACAGTAATGCAAATGTTTATAATGGTATGGGTTGTTTTAAATGTTTAAAGTAATATATTTGGTCTAGTAAACATAGTAAGGGATGGAAAACTAGTATAAGATATGTATAAGTATATGGTAATATAATGTATTATATGTTGAAATATGTTATATGGTTTGGGACAAACTGGTAAGCATATTGTTATGATGATGATAAGTGCATTGGTTTAAAATGTACCCTGTGTTCCATTGTTCATAAGGGTAAACTGTAAAGTTTTCCCACATAAGACAAACTTTTCTTAGGGGGGAGGAATGTGGCGATTGGCCCTTTCACTCATGCCATTCATATTCATGAGCTGATTTGCACGAACCTACGAGAGAACTGGAGGGGTGGAGGCCATGAATATATAAGAGGCTTGGCTGAAGGAGGAGCAGGTATATAGAGATAGATACAGTGGTGCCTCACTAGACGATTGCCTCATGGGACGAAAAACCCACAAGACGATTGTATTTTGCTATCACTATGGTGCCTTGCAAATGTGTTTTTTTTCTATGACCATGCTTCACAAGACTATGCTTCGCAAGACTTTTTTTTAAAGACTGATGCTTTGCAAGACTTTTTTTTTTTGAGACCGATGCATACGGAACCTCGCAAGACGATTTTTTCACAAGACGATGATTTTCACAGAACGAATTAAAATCGCCTTGTGAGGCACCACCGTAGATAGATATAGATAGGCTCGTTAGTCAGAGAGATGGAGCTGGTTAGGAAAATTGGTCATATAATGTCATTTATATTGCGGATTGAAGTAATCCACTGGTGGTAGCGAGAAGAAAATGTGATGTGAGCCTTTGTGAGGAAAAAAACAAGCAAGGGCCACTAGGGCAAACGTCACAGTGATCTTGAAAAATTATGGCAGATGTAATTTGCTTTACTGCTTCTTGCCATCCTCCCTACCTGCTAATTGTGACAGCAATTCTTATATTTTGTGTCTAGCCAGAAGAAGGGTAGAACACGTACATAAAAATAAATTAACAGCCCTGTAGCATAGGTTGCCCTTCATCAGAAGTTATCCTGGAAATGATCTGATAATTGATAAAACTGCTAATCTACACAAGAGAGAAAATGCATTCGGCACAAAAGCAACAACACATAGCATACTACAAAAAAGAAAAGGAAAAGGAGGAAAAGAAGGAAAAGGATGTACAGTCCCCAATTACAGAAGTAGATGATGTCACTAAGAAACTTAACCAACAAGAAGCTTTCATGGATGAAATTCCACTTCTTCAGACTTAAGCAGCAACATTTACAGAAACTAGTATAGTAGTTTCTGCATTGCTCTTTTTATTGATTTGTCTATTTTCATTTGCTTTCACAAAATTTTATTTTATAGTTTTAATTTTTTTTATAAAAACACAACATGAAAACACAAATGTTTTCATTCCTGATGGTAAAAGCTGCTCAGAGTGGTCTATTTGATCAGATGGGCGGGATACAAATCAAATAAATAAATAAATAAAATAAAAGGCTGGACCCAGTAGTGGGATGACTCTAAAGTGTTAATGGGATCAAAGCAAGATGTATGCACAGCAGTATGTATTCAGTGAATTCAAAAGACACCTCCCTCTACACTAGCCCAGTTCTCCCCCCCCCCGTATCATCCACAGGTCTCTACTGTCTCATATCTTGAACAAAAATTTGACTTTTGAGAAAACCCAGGCTTACTATGTAAGGAGTGCTTTTCTAACCCTCACGGCCATGACTGCACATTTGAAAGTGTTTATGTAGTGTCTACAGAATTGTGCTCAGGGCTTATGAGACAAGCACACAGTGCCAGAGGGCAATGAAACTCCCCTCCCCCACAGTATAGTGATTGACCGACTCAAATAAGGACAGATATGTAGTATGTGGTCTGTTTCATACCGGTCCTTTCCTGACCTCTGGCAACTTTATTTTGACTGTTGTCTTGGTGCCTGTTTACCGTCAAACTTGGTGAGCCTTAATAAGTTAATTATGTGCCCTCACATTGTTTCAGACTTACAGTGCCCTCCCAGGGTTTTCTAGGTATAAAGAAATCAGAAGCTGCTTTCTGTCCTTCTTCTGCAAGTGCTCTGGGACTCCACAGCTTACCCAAGGGTGCACGAGGGCAGGGCAATTAAATACGATCAGCCACATGTTCTCCAGATAGCCACAGCTGGCCCTTTTCTTGTGACCCACTGTGGATATTTGAGCCGGGTCTGGGCTCTAGATCAAATCAGGTCAGGCTCCAACCCACTGAGCTATAGCCGCTTTAATGAACCTTACTGCTGTTATAAACATGCTAAGGAGCCTACTACATAGTTCACATGGCATCTTCAAAAACTTTTTAAAGATAAGCATTAATGCAAGTTTCAGACTCAGTAAAATGTTGTGGAACCTTTGAACAAATTATGCTAGAAAACTAATTACGGGTGTTGTGTGTCATCCAGTTGCTTCTGACTTATAGCAACCCTATAAATCAATGACTTCCAAAATTTCCCATTAACAACCCTGATCAGATCCTGGAAACTAATGGGCTGGGGCTTCCTTTTTTGAATCAATCCACCTCATGTTAGGTCTTCCTCCTTTACTACTATCATCCACTTTTCCTGACATTGCTGTTGTTTACAGTGAGTCTTGCCTTCTTATAAAATGCCCAGTGTAGAATAGCCTCTGTTCAATCATTTTAGCATCTAATAAGAGTTCAGGCTTGATTTGATCCCAAAACAATGTGCTTGCGGGGGGGTCCAAACTTTCTCCAATACTACATTTCAAATGAGTTGATTCCCCCCCCCGCTTTATTCATTATCCAGCATTCACATCTTTATATAGTAACTGGGGATACCTTAGTCTGAATGATCTTATTCTCCAGCAACACATCCATACTCTTAAGGACCTTTTTAAATTATGAAGGCATAGAAAATCTTCAACAATTTCAGTTTCTTCATTATCCTCACCTAGGTTATGTAACTCTTCTGTAGTCATTATTTTTGTTTTACCTTAATTAGAAAACTAGTTAAGAGAACAGATTCCTGGAAGTCGTATTCGAGGCTCATAGGGCAATCCAAGAGTAGAAATAATATATATTAAAATCAGATATTTAATACTGTTTTATTTATGCTAATCTTAATCTACAATTATTATTTTAGTCATTGCATTTTAATATCTCTGTGTGTGTGTGTGTTTGTGTGTGTATGTGTGTACACACATGTAATAAAAATGTATACAGTAGTTTGCACTAGCTGTTGAACTTATAGACTGGGAAGAGCTATACAGTATTCCCCTCTCCCCAGTAAACAATGAGTATATGTGACCAGTGGGACGCACCCTTATCCTTTTACTGCTTCTTTCTTACTCCTTCCCTCAGCTCAACAGTATTTCTTTCTTTCTTGCAAAAGAATCTAAACCTGAAAATATTCTCTTCAGGCTAAAGAAGGTAAACGTAACTTTATACAATATAAGCACATGCTGACATATTCTACTGATTTCTACAATTCGTTCTGAGCAGATAAGCAAAGTTTTTTTTTTTTTTGAGCTGAGAGATATGGATTTGGAAGAGATTTTGCAGAAGAGTAATGTTTCTGTTGTAAACACAGAGAGTCACCCATTAGTGTTCACACAGGGAGACACGCGCGCGCACGCCTCTGAACTGTTTTGCTCCAGATGGTGTTAATCCCAACTGCCAGTCACAACAATGGCATCCAGGATCCAGAGTGTCTTCCTCCAGCTCTCCCCACCCCCCACCCTGAAAACGGCACAGAAAGGTCTGTGGCTTTACCTGCTTCCCTTCCCTTCCCTTGGCACTTCATCTGGCCCAAACTGGAGCAGATGGCCCCTCACGACACAGAGGAGCCATGTCAACTCCCACCGATGTCAATGCAGACCCACCTGCCCAGCCTTGCTAGCACTATGTGAACTGAGCTACAAGATGCTCCTGATGCCTCCCCCCCCTTCCTGTAGCCCAAGGGCCCCATGGCTCAGACTGGCTCACTAGCCCCACAAGCCAGTTTTAAGAAAGGATGCAATAAAGTATGTCTTCATAACGAAGGAGATCCGGAACCATTTAATCGCCAATAGGAATCAGCACCAAATACGTGTGTGCGCCTCTGTCTGTCTGTCTGTCTGTCTCTCTGTATACACACATACCCGCTACCCTAAGCACGTAACTTAGCAACATGGGCCGTTAAAGCCGACATTCACAAACATACACAGTCACACACAGCACAAAGCTCTAACAATGCCTATGTGAATGGCAGCAAGAAGTGACAGATGAGCTGAAATGGAAAACCATTCAACACATGAAGGGAGACTCAGCAACTCCCCACCCCGAATCCCACCCCACCCCCCCACCAGGAACATCTGCCCCACAGTTCTGCCACTGCATCTCTCACCTTCTGTGTGCAAGTGTGCGTCCGTGTGTGTGTGTGTGTCTTTTTAGGCAGCAGCCATGGCTTCCTCGGCCCACAACAGTCCTCTTCTCCTCCTCCGCTTCTGTCTAACCAGTTTTAACGGTCTGCAGGACGTCGCGGGGAATCCATGCTGATCATGGCAATATCCCAATTAAAAGCTGGACCGCTGGATTAAATGTTCTTTCACGTTAGTAGCTGGAGCCTTTCCAGGGAAGGAGAGGGAAAAAGAGAAAGAGGAGAGAGGGAGCGAGGCACATATACACATGCATGCATGCATGCGCACGCTCACACACACACACACACACATACAGAAAAGGGGGGAGAGGGAGAGGGAGAGGGGAAATGGGATTTTTCAAAGGGAAACATTCATTGGGATGCTCACTGCGTCCCTTATGGGTCAGAAGGGTGAGAGACACATAATCCAGAATGCTCCACGGAAACCCACAGACCCACCTGCAAGAGAGTCTTGCAGCCTCCCTCCTCTGTAGCTGAACAGCAGCTCACTGGAGCTCTGCACACATATGTTGCCTCCTGTTTCAGTCCAAGCGTCCATCTCCCACTCCTGTGCTCCTTCCTATTTTACAGACAGTAAAACTAAGGCACCAGCTAACCAGGCATGGTAGAGACGATTAGTCAAGATCAAGCGATGAATTGACACATTTCAAGGTAGCGGATTTTTCAAACCGAAGAAAAACACCAAGGTTTAATGACTGCACACTGAGAATGCAATTCAACTATCAGATGACATTCTTGCACTCTTCGTGAATCAAATGTATATTATAAAGGACCACATTTTTCATATGCAAGATCAGATGTTTAAAGGTGATTCAAATGTGGATGTTTGCAGTCTTCCTGGCAGTTGGTTTTTCTGTATAACAACCATTCATGACCTAAAACAAGAAAAAAAATCAATACTCTCTAGAGTGGCGCATATGACAAGGGCAGGGCTGGGCACAAAACAGCCCGCTTCTGTAATCCTGACCCACCGCCCTCACTTTGATATTTTCCTTGGAGATCCTGCAAAAGAAGCTAAAATACTAGAAGTTCAGGTTTAACCCTGAGACCTGTTTGTTGTCTTCACTGCATGTTTTTCTCTGTGGATCTGTTCTTTTACAACACCCTTGCTGTAACACATTGTCTGTAACACAAGAGCTGGCCAAGATGGAAAAGCATATATGTATTTCTTTCTATGCATGTGTGGATGTTTGCACACACGAACATGCTCAAGGTAAGTGAAGGACTACTGGTAGTCATATTAGGACAATAAAAATTCGTTCATCACAAAAATATGTCTCACATTTTAAAGACTGTTGTTGTTGTTTAGTCATTTAGTCGTGTTCGACTATTCATGACCCCATGGACAGAGCACGCCAGGCCCTCCTGTCTTCCACTCCTCCTTGGGTCAAATTCATGTTGGTCACTTCGATGACACTGTCCATCCATCTCGTCCTCTGCCATCCCCTTCTCCTCTTGCCCTTACACTTTCCCAACATCAGGGTCTTTTCCAGGGAGTCTTCTCTTCTCATGAGATGGTCAAAGTGCTGGAGCCTCAGCTTCAGGATCTGTCCTTCAAGTGAGCATTCAGGGTTGTTTTCCTTAGAATTGATAGGTTTGTTCTCCTTGCAGTCCAGGAGACTCTCAGGAGTCTTCTCCAGCACCACAATTCAAAAGCATCAATTCTTCGGCGGTCAGCTTTCTTTATGGTCCAGCTCTCACTTCCATACATCACTACTGGAAAAACCATAGCTTTGACTATGCGGACTTTTGTCAACAAGGTGATGTATCTGCTTTTTAAGATGCTGTCGAGGTTCTCATCGCTTTCCTCCCAAGAAGCAGGCGTTTTTTAATTTCATGACTGCTGCCACCATCTACAATGATCATGGAGCCCAAGAAAGTAAAATCTCTCACTGCCTCCATATCTTCCCTTCTGTTTGCCAGGAGGTGATGGGACCAGTGGCCACGATCTTAGTTTTTTTGATGTTGAGCTTCAGGCCATTTTTTGCACTCTCCTCTTTCACCCTCATTAAGAGGTTCCTTAATTCCTCCTAACTTTCTGCCATCCGAGTGGTATCATCCACATATCTGAGGTTGTTGATATTTCTTCCGACAGTCTTAATTCCGGCTTGGGATTCCTCCAGTCCGGCCTTTCACATGATGTATTCTGCATATAAGTTAAATAAACAGGGAGACAATGTACAGCCTTGCCGTACTCCTTTCCCAATTTTGAACCAACCAATTTTAAAGACTGGCTAGTTCTATATCCCAGTTGTGCACCTCTCACTGCAGTGCCTCCATTCTGCTGGAAGGGGAAATACATTGCACATGTGCCAGCACAAGAGAGGATGAAGAATTATACCGGCATTCAGCCCAAGAGCATTGAAGGGAACAATCCACACTTGAAAAGTAACAGGCAGGCAGCCACTGTGCTAGGAGTGACACCCATGTGCCTTATGGAGACCAGTGCCAGCAGCCATGTGAGTAAGATTCCAGGAGCTGTCATCCAAAAAGGAATTTTTGCAAGTTCTGCTCATGACCCAGTCATTTATGCAGAGGACAACAACGTTTAGCTTGATGGAGCAACTCACATTTCACATCAAGCAGCTCTCAGGTTTAGTAAAGAAAAACCATCTGGGCTCCTTTGCTCAGATCCATTGACCTGGAGGTGGGAGGAAGGTCTACACCTGAGCCAGTGAGGAACACTCACAGTAAGGCAGAGTTCCAGATTACAGAAGCCTTGATAGCACCTTCAGCTGGACCTCCTCACAGGGCCCCGCTGCAGACGTTTGAACTCAATACACAAAGGTCTGACTTACTTTTGGGTGAAATGGGGCTTACGTGCATCCCAATGCCCCCAGCATTAATGCCATAGCACCATTGCCAGCAGCAGCAGCAAAAATCCCCACTCGTGCATCCTGGGAGCCCTGTTTTAGCACAGTCCAAGGAGCCATTGGCTCTGAGCAGCATCAGTAGTCTTCTCAAGCTCCTTGACAATCCACTTTGCAGCCTGGTCCTTGGTCTGGCTCAAGTCCTATCATAAAAGGGTAATCGTGGGATGATAAGGCCCTGCAGATGTGGTTGGAGTGCAACTTATAAAGATGTGCCTCTTTGCTCACTGCTGCTTGTCTCTTCTGATTGCTTCGCTGGCGCATCTCCATTACACTATGAGATGCACCAGTAGCATTTTCTACTAGCATGTATGAGGAAGTGTGCTGGCAAATTGGTCACGGTGTCACAACACATCTACTGTAGTAATACTTTGGTTTAGCCTAGATTCTGTCATACCTTATTGCTCTGAGCCTGGAATGGGTGAGAATAGCACCACATGTTAATACATTACTTTGCAGAACAATGTATGTCCAAGCAAAGCAAAACAAAAACAACACAAAACTAGTACTGTAGCAACATTTGTGTGCATAGTGAATGACTTTTAATTTTTCTCATTCTTTTCCTGGGACCAAACATTATTTGGAGGCCATTCTAAGAGAATCCACCCCCGCCCCAATTTTAGACGACTTTGTGTGTGGGAAGAATTATGAGAATGTGAAGAACAATAATCAAAGAAAAACAGGTGAGCAGAGAAGAAATAGGAGATAAAACACTCAACTATATTTTGAGAGTGATTAAGCCTAAGAAAGATTAGGCTTCCAAAGATAAATGGCAGATTGACAACAACTGGTCTGAGAACACAAAGATTAGACTGAAAAATTAAACAGAAGGTTGTCAGGAATGTCGCCAGCGTGTTGAAGACCACATGCCAGTGCAGTGCAGTGTAGTGGTTAAAATGTTCGGCTAGAACCTTGGAATCTTGGTTTAAATCCCCATAAAGTTCAATGGGTGATCTCAGCCTAACATATTTTACAGGGTGGTTATTTCAAAGAAAAGCAAAGAGGAGGAGGAGAACACATGTCTGCTGCCTGGTATTCGTTACAGATAGGATATAAATATATCTAATCAATAAAATGAATTCCCAGTGTGGTACGGGGGACAGTGTGACAGACTAGGACTCTGGAGAACAGGATTTGAACCCCTGCTCAGCCATGGAAACTCATTGGTAGAGTGGAACTGGTAAAGCCCCCCCTTAAATATCTCACTTACCTTGAAAGCTCTATAAGTCGGTTCTGACTCAATTGCACAGAACACACACACACAAAATTGATAAAATAAAGGATCAGGAATGCCTCAAGCCTTGCTTGTCTCCAGTTGTTTTACTCTGCATAATGGCAAAAATCCTGTTGCTTAGTGTAGTAAATTGCACTAGAATAGGCACTGAATCAATGGTGATTTGGTGAGTGACCTCCTCCTTAGGTTCCATTGATTCAAATGGGCCTATTCTAACTGTTCTAAGCAGAATACTGGATTCTGCATTGATTTTAATCTGTATTTTTCTCACCATCTTCACAACATTTCTTCTATGATTTTTCAATCTTCTTAAAACAGGCTTTCCTTAGGATTGCATTGGACCATGGAACGAGTTCAGGGGCAAGAGCCTCCTGGATGGAAGTTTTCCATTAGAGCTTTTGGGCATTGTTTAATGAGTAAAAGCACAGTGCCTGCAATTAAAATGTTTTCCTATCGATGAGCGTTTGTTCCACCCTCCTTCTTCCACTTGATGTTGAATAAGCACACTGTTTATCAGTGTTTGCAGCCACACTTATTTTTATAATCTCCTTTCTGTTTTCTTTATGAAATCTTTGTTAGGATCTGTTTCAAAAATCTTGAAGAAATCTTTTAAAATCAGCTTATCTGCTTTGTTTTCTGTTTGCTTTTAAGTGGTGGCATAAACATTAATTGAAAGCTACGTCTAGAAGCCTCAGCCATTGACATCTACTGCAAACCAGCAGTCTTTTAAAATTTCTTTTAAAATGTCTTGCAGTAATGTTTAACAAATGAGCTCCTTTGTCAGATTTTTTGAGGTGGGAATGGTGATTTAGCTCTGATAGAAAACTCCTGTCTAGGAGATTCTTGCTGCCTGTATTCTATCCTTGGTCCAAAGCACTCCTAAGAAAAGCCTTGTTGATAGTTCATTCTGTTGTGGGGATGGTTAGAAAAATAGAGATAAAATCAATACAAAACTGAGTATTTCTGTTAGAACAAAGGTTCTGTCTGGATAAGCCTTAAGAACACCCCAAATGTTTTACAGAAGTGTCACTGATCACTTCACCAAATATATATTTAATAGGCCCCTAAGACTCTTGCAGAATCATACAGTTTATTGAATGTACAAGGAGCAATTTCAAACAAACTGCGCAAACAGTTCTAGCACCTAAATAGTCTGATTACTGGGAAAACGTAACAACGGAATGCTAGTCTTAAAAGGGAGGGGGGCAGTTTATTAATAACAATTCAGAAAATGCACATTACATCCTGTTATAATAAACAAATAAAATGTGAAATCCCTAAGCAGCATCTGTGCAGAATCAGGGGATGAATCACCAAGCTCTTTCTGTCAGCATTTCCAGCCTTTTTTTTTTTTTTTTTTTTTTTTGGAAGCAACTTGGCTTTTGATGCAAACACCACTGCGAGTTAGGATGTGGTGTCAAAAGAACGATGCAGAACAGAACAGCCCTCATGAGTGCTAAATCTGGAAATGAAATTGAGGGGAGGGTGGAAGTGTGAAAAAAAATGACCGAGAAGAAGAATCCAACTAGGATTTAAGTAGAGCAGAAAATCCCTCTTTGAAGCAGAAATAATTTGTTAAAGGTTAAAAATATGTTTCAAGGATATTTAGAAGCGGTAGATTCCATCCTAGGGCTCCCCTGTGTTGGGGCAAATAAATCAACAAAGGGTTTGTTTGGATATTGTGGGGGACCCAGAAGGCCAGGAGTCTACTGGGCGGATCGCAAAGCTTTAACCCAATGAAGAGCTCCGATTCAAAGCTGCTCCATAGCCTTGTTGCTCGGGGTAGGAAAGCTTTTGTCTCCAGGGGCAGCAAAACATCCTTGTCTACATTGCTCTTCCCTGGGAACCTGGAAGGAAATGGCAGAGCTGAAGGAGCAGCACCTCCAAACATATTCCAGATTTCAACAGGGGTCTGTTGACAAAGAGATTTTAGTCAGATTCAGGAAAATATTCCATTCAAAGTTACAGTGCTCTGCCCTCACCAAAGAAAGGAGTTAGCTGAGCGAGGGAGATCAATCCAACCTCCCAAGCACACATCCAAGCATGTTGTGGTTGACACACACACACATACACAGCCTTGGCACTGTGGCGCTCATCAGAGATTCATAAAGCAAGGAGGATGGGAATGGGCCTGTTGGCTTGGTGTCCTCCAAGCACTGCCTCTCTCAACATTGATCCAAGGTGTCCTTGGAGTGTCTGGGAGTGTCCATGGAGAAGCCCTTTCTCCAGTTGCAATCAAAGAGGCCTCTGAAGGTAGTAGGGGGTAACCAATGACTCCTTAAATGGCTTGGGATCGTGTCACCCTATATGAGCCTCCTTGGTTGATTAAGATCTTCCGGGGAGGCCCTTCTCTTGCTCTTCTCGACTGCCCTCACAGGCATATTTGGTGGCGATATGAGAGAAGGTATTTTCGGTGTCGGCTCCCAAGTTGTCAAACAGCTTCCTTCAGGAGGCCAGGCTGGCTACCTCCATGTTGCCCTTCTAGTGACAGGCAAAGATCTTCCTTTTTAAACAGGCTTTTAGCAATTAAATTGGCTAATCAAGACTTATTGCGGAATGCTGTACTGCTTACTGTTTCTCTTTATTGTTATGCTATTTATTATTATATGTTTAATTGTTCCTTTAAATTTGGTTCTTTATTGTGCCTTTAGCTGCATCTGTATTAAACTCTCTGTAAGTCACCTTACAGAGCCCTTTCACGGACAGAAAGTGCAGCATACAAATTAATTCAATTCTAGTAGTGGTATCTACCATAGAAATTCACTTCAGCAGGTAAAAATACTTGTTTGGGTTTTTTTATATATAAAAAATTCACAGTCTCACACCTCCCTGTGGGGGTGGGGGGCCACACACCTAGTTTGGGAAACAGTCCCCTAAATATTATGGGTAGTGCTTCTGTTTTATTGCTGCCAGAACCTGGGTCTAGTTCTACAGCAAAGGATTCGGCATGAAGCTTACTTGCAAAGCCCGAACTTCCAAAGCAAAGTGAGAGTAACCCCCTCATGGGTACCCTACAGCCAGTGAAAAAGAATTACTTAGTTCAGATCCTGCTTTTCCAGGGTTTACGGGGGGTGTAAAACAGTGATAATGATGACAATATGCAAGGGTTAAGTTCTTTTCCCGTTGAGCAAACAGACGGGTCCTGGAACAGGGAATGCATGGCAGCTTGCGTTGTTCCACATTAATGATGCCCTAGAACAAGCTTCTTCCAAGCAGTTTGTTTTAATAAATGTCTGCGCCATCAATAATTCTGGTCCAAAGAAGGGTCCAGTTTCACTCCAAGATCTTGACTCTTGTTCCATACCTAAGAAGAGAAGTGGGAAGGTGCAGGCAGTTTGCCTTGGGCCTGGCAGGCAGAGGGAGAAGGGAGCAGGGTGGTTTTCAGTACAGCTTGGAGAAACTTCCTGATAGGAAGTAGGGGATACTCCAGTGTAGTTGAGCCCAGCCCTTCGGGGAGAGCAATGAGGGAAGGAGAAGAGGGCATGGCCTCTTGCAGGGGAAGGTTCACCTCTTTTAATCTATGACCTGGTCTCTGAGGTTCTGTGACGCTGATGCAGGGCAGAATCAGAAAGGCTGGAATCCGGCACAGCAGACCTCCGCTGCTGGCGGCTTGTCTGACCTGCAAAATGGGCCGAGAGAGATAACCTCACTGTGAGAGGGAGGAGAGAGCCTCCGTAGCTTGGTGCCTCATTTGTTTATTTCTAATGTTCCTTGAGAGTCGTTTTCCAGTCTTGGGGGGGGGGGGGAAGGAACCCTCAAGGTGACAAAATTTAGAAAAAATGCAAACAGTGCTCAGAATTACAAATCGCCGCTAATGAGCATGTTGCTGTTTTCATTCCTGGTCACATGCCAGTTGCACAACGTGGCAGCCAACCAGAAATGCAAGTGGAAACTTATTGACTGGCCACTGTGAGTTACACAAGGATACTTAGGATCCCCATAGGATTCTAGCCAGTAGCATACAAAAAATTGAAACCAATCCCCTCTGTCCCCATTCTGGTGTCCTCAGCTCAAATATCCCTGCTTCAGAGACGGGAAACATTACTTTGGATTACCGCTCCCAGAAGCTGACAGCCAACGTAATCACCGGGCACGCTGGCTGAGGGATGTGGGGGGGCTTTAATCTAAAAAGTAATGTCTCCTACCCACCCCAATTCGTCATGATCCCCATGACCACCACCTTCTGATGATCACAAAAGTGTGGCATCCTCGTGGCAATGGCCCAGGGTGGCCCACGTCCACATTCTTCATCATAGGGGTCACCAGGTCCAGTGCCAGCACTTGCCTTTCATTCTCGAAGATCCTCTCTTGTCACGCCAGCTGGTGATCGAGTTGCGCAGGGTGTTGATAGCGGACCTGTGTGGAGGGGAAGACACAGAAAGCCTCCCGTGATTTCCTCCAAAGATCACCTGACACTGAAATTAAAGAGCCGTGAGGCTGCCTATTTCCTTTCACTTTGGTAGCTAACTACACAGACTGAAACTCTTGCTCCTGGCTCCCATCTCCCCCTCCACACAAATACCACCACCTTCTGATTGAGTCTCCTTAGAATATTATCCAAGAGAGATCCTAGGAAAATGGCCACATGGGTTTCTCTTCGAGACCTCCTTCTTTTGCCTTGAAAGGAGTCCCTCCTTTCCCTTCCAGACAGGGATAACTACTGATTCATAATCAGAGTCCGGCACTCAATACAAGATACATGACACGGAAATCCCCAAAGCCTTTCCCCCATTCCTCAAGACACCTTGAGGTAACCTACTTCTCCAGGAAAAAAAAGTCTCCCCCTGGATCAACTGCTCTTACCAGATGTCATTCAGCTCTTCCGACACTGGCTTGTTATTCACAGTTTCTGGTGTATCTTCCGGGATTTTGCCTCTCAGCTGGGTCAGGAGCTAGCAGGCAAGGAAAAGGCACAAGCTAATACCATTGGGAAGCAGATGGCCAGCATTGTTGGCGTTCTTGGTGGGAAGTGCGACACTGCAGGGAGATGGGTGAATGTCTCAATTCTATCTGAATACGCAGGGCGGGACAGGCATATGGGACAAGCACTAGAAAAGCTATGCTCTCTCCTCTCTTCCCCCCTTATCATATAAACCAAGTTACAGGGCCCAACCCTCAAATATGGGTTCTTGTTTTTCTGCTCTCATCCTAGGAATGGCTGCCGTTGTCTGGGTCTCTTGAAACATGATAGATCTGGGTGAATGGATGGCTAGGCGGACAAATGGAGAGAGTAGGTGTGTGGGAACCAAAGGCCAAAAACCCTCCTGCATAGCTACTGATTCTAATTTCAAGAACTAAACCAAGTGGAGACACACAACTCACCCTGGTGCATTTCATTTGGTTCTCCTGCATTTTCTTAATGCTGACCAGGTTCCTCGTGATGCCAACCTCTTGGTCCTCTAGGATAAGAGCCCAAACATACCCAGTTAGGATTCCACCCACTCTTACATTTCAGCATCAGTCTCTTATCACCTAAGGATGGGAGGACTTTGTCTAATCCGCATTTTGAAGCTAATGGAGCTGATCTGGATTTTGGGGATGAAAATGGGTTTGGGAACCATGGAGAGATGTTCCAGGGTCATTGCAGAGGAGGTTTAGAAAGTCACAGCCATTGTTCAGCATGAGATGGGAACGTCTAGGAGGGGAGGGAAGAAATTGGGGGAGGGAATGGGTCAGATCCACCACAAATGGGGCAAAAGAAACTTGATCCTGGTAGCTACTTACTCAATTTCTGATGGATGCACCGCAGTTCACCCTGCACTGCTTCCAGCTCCTCCCAAAGAAACTTCTTACTGCCAGAGAAGGAAGAAAAGGAAGCAAGGAGGAAATTTAAGAAAGCAGCAGGAAAGTATTGCCCCAAAGCACCGCTATCTGTTAGAAACGGACGCTGCCTCCTAGCCCTTAGCTAGGAGTTGTCGAAACTGTCCGCCAAGTTCAATCTCTCCTGTCTAACACTCTGCTTGGGCTGCGAGGGCAGCCTGTGGCCAAGGGCCAGGTGCAAGCAGTGAGGAATGTTTGGTCTTCCTGATGCTTTGGACAACAACTCCCATCTTCCCTACGCATTACCCATATTGGGCCAGGTTGATGGGATCATCGGGTGGTTGGGGAATAGAAATTTCACTCCTTGCCCATGGAGACCAAGCTCATCCTGGAGTAGATTTTCTTGGGCCAGTCATGTCACTCTGCAAGCAGGGGAAATAGCTTCCACTCTGTTAAGGATTATGAAATGTCAGCTTGTGCTCCAGTTTACAGCCCCTTCCCTCTAGTCTAACACTCATTCCCTCTGCCTATTCCCTCACCTTTCAAGGACTTCTTGAGAGAGGCTCTCTACTGAGATTTCCTTCTGGATCATGGAACCATGGAGTCCTTCAACCTCTTTGGCCACTGCTTTCCAAACCTCCTGGATTCTTCTTTTCAGAATGCCATCAAATGCTTCCCCACAAGGTGAGCAGACAGCAAACTGTACCTCCTCTGGACACGAAAAGACAGATGGGTTGACTCACTGAGATGACCACTGGAGAGGATGCTCAAGAAAGCCCACAGTATTGGCCCAAAGGGACAAGGTGTTCTGCACACCCTTGATTGCACTGAGCAAGAGTGGGATTCTGTAGGCAGTCCTGAATTTAGCATGCTGCGCTTCTGAGCTTTCATTTGGAAACTGATATTTTTCGTCATTATGGGTTTGGAGATAAGCTTGAAAGGGCCTCAGCTATGCTGGAAGAAATATGCAGGGAGCTTAAAAAACTATACAAAGCTCTTGGTCTCCAACCCTCACATGAACGATATGAGCGAAAGAGAGGAATGTGGTCTTGCTAGGTGCAGGATTCCAGAATTTCTTTGAATGAGTCTGTGGATAGGAGAGAGATGGCTCATTTCTATGGCTAATACAAACTGCCCATAAGCTGAAATCCTGTTGTACAACTCTGTGTGCGTAATGATGACGACATCATAACTGGTAACAAACCATTGCTGATTAAAGATGACTTTGAGATGCACATGCCTAATACCCAAAGTGCTGACATCACGTGCACCCTGAAATCCTCAAAGGAAGCCTTTAATCAGCTGTTGCTGCTGCTGGCATCATCACCACCACTGGACACAGCAGGATTTCAGCCAACGCCTGGTTCATTAGCTAGCAGAGAAAGGGAATATAATGATACTCTGAGATCTGCTAGGATTAGCTGTCACAACAGCCCTGCTTCTTGTGTCCAACTCTCATTCCAGTTCAGAAGGACAAACCGGCAGCTTCCGTGTGAGCCAGACAGGGCTGTCACATAGCACTTTTTTGAAACCACACCTCCCAGATCTGTGCTATGCTGGGTGGGAGGAAGGTGCTGGGAGTCATAGTGCACTTTCTCCTCACCCCACTTAGCTCTGATTAAGGTGGCTCCAGGTAAATTTCCAAAGGGCCAAAGCAGCAGGATGACTCCTGCTCAGCTGAATCCTGACTCCACAAAAGCAGCAAAGGCAACGTCCATTTCAAAGCCAAGTGGCAGCTGGAGTGGCGCTTCCTCCTCGTCCTCCTGCCCCTCACCTTCCAGCTTCTTGATCCTCTCCTGCTGCTGGCGGCTCTCTTGCTCCAACAAAGTTATGGAGTGGCTGAGGGCCTGAAAAGCCTGGCAGAGAGACGTGGCAGAGATAGAGTTAATGCCCACCGCATGTCTGAGGGATATGGAGCACAAAACAGGGGGGGGCACAAACTCACCACTCCCATCTCAACTCACCTTGGTTTGAGCCTGGAGCTGAGCTCTGATGAGCTCCAGGTCACTTTTTGGCATCATCTGGGACTCTGGGATCACGGCTGCAAGACAAACACAGTCAGGCACGCCTCAGCCACGCCACATCCGTGCCTTCACTGGGGAGATACAAGAGGCGGCTCGGGGACAATTCCCTGTCATCATGAGCATATGAGGTGGGTGATCAGAGATGGGCTAGCCATGCCCTGCATGTGCAGCCCCACCCATTTTGTACAGGTGCGCCCATGTACTGTACCATCAGGTGACCCAATGTGCCGAAGCTCAATTTTGTCCATGAAGGCTGAGCCTGCAAACTACCAAAGGACAACAGCAGGGCTGGTGGGGCAGGTTGTCCTTGGTGATCCCTGCACAGCCCTCCACCTTGCCACACAAGTAAGGGCAAGTAAACATCCTTCATTTCCCTAATGAAGGAACTGAAATGCTCTTTCATCAGGATTTGACTGTGTAGCACTAGCACTAGTGGAACGGTCTACAACTCAAATAAATAAATCCATTGACTTCTTAGTATCTTGCAGGCCGCGGCAGGTCCAAGGACGACTCAAGTCCCTCCAGCACAGGTGCCCACAAAAGCCAGGCATGGGATGGCTTCCCTGTTTCCATCAGGCTGGACAGCAAGCATTTCGGGGTGCAGCTCTGAATAAATGGTAAATGTGAGGGATATCAACAGCCAAGGCTTAAATTGAGAAATGAATGGTGGTGGACTTCAGTCCTTCTCTTTTGGAGTGCAAGACGAGGAGCGCAAGCCTTTCCTTTGATCCCTGCTGTGAGATGCAGAGAGGAAGGGGATCTGAGATCCCATGGAAGCCGGACCAAGTGCTCCCGGCCGGGATGCCTTTATTCAGCACACTGCCCTTCCCCCCCCCCTGCCTCCTTCCAGGCCTTTACCACCATGGGTACACTCAGCCTTGGCACACACTGACAACCTGCTGGTTATCTCAAAGCCTGTATTATCATGGAGGAAACAACACTTACCAGCTGGCTTCATCGCCGCTATCTCCAGTGAGCTCTGCTGCATAAAGAGAAGCAGAGGAGTCCCGTTGGCGTTGCTCTGAAGGGCTAGCTCTTTCGCAAAGGCCTTGGGACACAAGCCTATAATAGTCCCTGGTGAAAATGACCAGGGTGGGGGGTGGAGTATAGGGCAGCCTGGAATCCAGTCTGAGCAGAGGATCCCCTCGGAGCCTCTGCCATCTAAAGGAGCAGAAGCTTCCTGCCATCAGATCTGATGTCTGCATGCTCAGTGTGGCCGCCTGAAAACGGGCGCAGACATAATGACATGCAAATAGGCTTGCAGTTAATTTGGGAGCTTGATGGCACAGGACTCCCCCGTGGGAAGTGGGTCAGTTGTCATCCCCTTGCCTGTGTGCCTTGCAGGAAGAGGGGGAAGCAGGGCTGTACTGGCTGGGCCAACCCCCAGCATCCATGGGACCCTCTAGCTTTCACATCTATCCGTTCAGTAGAGGGTCAGAAAAGAAAAGCTTCTACTGTATGTGCCAAAGCTCTCTTTTCCAGCATTTCCTGCTAAGTCGCACAGCTTAGAAGTGGCATCTAAACAAAGCAGCAGTCCAGAGATGTCAGGGGTGGGACTAGGAGGTGCAGCCCCAACCTCTCTTGTAAACACACCCGGAGAAGTAATAAGCAAGCAGCCCTAGACCTCTGTGTGTGCAGGACTGTATGCCAGGGAAGAGAACAGGGACAGGCTAAACCCCTCTGGAAGGCCACACATGCCCGCCTCCTGAATGAGCAGAACGCAAGCATTATTCCTCTGCCACCTCCTTGGAGCCCATCCGAGACACTTACCTCTGGGGAAGGGCTGCCTGCTCGAGCCAGGTACCAGCTGGGTGAGATGTCTCGACTCTGTTCATCTGTGACAATTGACATCATCGTTGGTGCCTGGAAAAAAAGAGAGAGACTCCCGTTTTACCAAAGCGATTGACAAATTCATTTGCCAGCAAGGAAGGAACAGACAAACCATTCCGAGGTTCCTATGGCTTCCATTCCAGGACCTTCTTGTTTGACACTTAGTTCCTGGAGTTTGTTCCTGCCAAGGAAGTGAAAAATCATCATGCCCAGGGCTGGAAAAGACTCTTGGCTAGAGGAAGCAGAGGCAACTTCTTCTCACTGCTTCGATTCACCTGCAGATCTTTACTCAGACAGACTCTCTACTGTGGAGCATGTGTCCTAGTGGCCTAGATTGCCCCCCCGACCTGTGTCAGGAAACTAGAGTCAACATTTAATTGGGGGGGGGGGGTTGAAGAGCCCCAGGGCCACATTTTAGCAGCAGGCTGGGCTACAGGCAAATCTTGGGGCCGTGGATGGAATGGGCCAGAAAGGCCTAATTCTTCACTGTTTGGGCATTCCCCCCCCCATCAGACAAAAACGCAATGACATTCTGTGCAGGTCTACTTCCCTTACTCCTTACCACTTACTGGGCTGCAAAGTACAGCTCAAGGGTACAGATCAGGTTTGCAGGCTTCTAGCCCTGATGACGGATGGGAGGGAACAGCAGAGGAAGCTTGAGGGAAAGAGGACAACGGCCCGCCGAGGCTCGGAGGCTCTCCATCCCTGGCCTACGGTTTGGCTCGCTTGTGGCATTCGACGAGAGCTTTCAATGGGGTATGGGTACAGCAGAGAGAGAGAGAGACTCTATGGGTGGCACTGGCTGGGGGAGCTACTTCATCCCACGGCCTTCTCAGTTCTTCTTGCTCTAGTCTCGAAAACCACCAAGATGTTCTCCAGCACTGGAGCTATCCACAGAACCAGGACTCAAACCAAACAAACGAAAAACACACCAAAGCCCCTTCCTCCCAAGATGCCAACAGTTTACACCTGGTTGCAAGAAAGTATAGAGAAACCACCACCACCCATTAAAACACTTCTGGATATAAGAAAAGGTACCAAAACAAATGGCATGTTTTTTTTTAATGGCTTCTGTATATAAACAAGGGGAGTCTAAGGGCATTTAATTCTTAAATGAGCATCCAGCCTCCCGTCCTGATCTGGATTTTCCTTTAGCCACAGGATAGCTTTGCTGTATTGTTATTATGAGACAAACTGCACAACAGAATGAACCCACGAGGCTGCTTCAGCTTCGCTCCCCTAGATACTTCTTTGCTCCAGATTTCCTCCCACACACACCAACCACTTTCCCCTGTGCAGTGAGGCAGGGAGAAATGGCTCTCAGGGAGAGGAGCTGCATCAGAAAAACTAGCAGGCTGGGCCAGGGTGAAGCCCCGAGGGCTGCTTCTCTGCTCTAAATCAACCTCTCCTAAATCTCGTTCTCCTTAGGGCGAGAAAAGCAGCAATCAGGGTTCAAACACATGTTAAGTTGTGACTTTTAACAACTGTGACCTGTCTTCCCGATGGTTCCTTCTGGGAGCTTAGTTTAAAAGAGCTGGGACCATTTATTATTGTCCATGAAAGCACTGCACATTTGTGGGTTGGTTTTTTTTTTATTATTATTGTATTGCTTCCATCCACTCATCTGGTTACATCTAGTTATATTCTATTGATTAAAATGCTTTGATACCTTTGCTTCTGAGAGAGCGACTTACTTCTGGACCATTCACTGGCTGCACTTATTTTCTTCATTGATTTTAAGTCTTGCTCCATTTTTAAGAATAATTTATTTCTCAATTTTGTGACCTATGTTCTTTTGTTAATTCCCATTGAATCTTTTTACTCAGACAGACTCTCTACTGTGAGGCCCTCGTTGCCTAGCCTGCCCCGGGGCCTGATTCAGGACCCTTGAGTCAAAAATCCTGTTTCTGGAAGACATAAAAGGCATGGAAGCAAAGAATTGGAGGCAGCAAGGCTGGGAAAGACCTTTGGCTCCAAAACGACCAGCTCGCTGGAAGGGACGTCACTGGAGCACTGCCAAGAATGGGAAGGCAGACCCTATGCCTTCTGATCCTACTTGTAGGCACCATGAAAGTCTCTGGCTGGAGTAGAGTTTAGAATTTCTACTTATTTTTATTATCATTGAAAAGACAGCTCCCAGAATCTCCTAGCTAGCTGATTCTGGGATTTTTCACCCCAAAGAGTAATGTTTCCAGAGTCCTTTTTATTAACTGAAAGCAAAAGTCGGCAAGCTATGGCTGTCTACTCGGCATTGCTGATCTACAGTTCCCGTCGCCCGATGATGGGTGAGGGTGAGGCTGATGGGAGTTGGAGTCTCAACCTCATTCAGGGGGATATGAGCAGGATATGAAGGCACGTCCTCTTATGAGCAGTGCTCCAAGACACACACACACCCTCCAATGAGCAGGGCCTCTCTGAGCCAGAGGTCTTTCCCAGCTTTGCCCCTTCTTACAGAAAACAATGCAAGGGCTGCTCTGTGCCCTTCTTTCCCAGTTCAGGGGGGCTTCCAGGGGAGAATATCTTGGTGGACACCACCCTCCAGACGGCATTGAAAGCTCATGCCACGTTTCCTTCGTATCCCTTCCCTCGGATAGAACACAACATTCTCCAGACCAGATTAGCGAGAGACACTCTGCCACTAAGAATTTCCTCTACGTCTCACTTTATCTTGCCTGCCTGACATTAGCCTTAAGCTTTCTGGGCAGAGGCTGCACCACCTCTTAAGAGCAGATGAAGGTCAGAAAAAGCATCCACACAATAAATGGACCAGCAACGGCTGTCCAGAGTTTGGCCTAGGGTTGGCAACAGAAGAAGCGGCTCTATCTCGACCTGGCAGCTACCTGAAGCAGGCCTGACAGTACACGCGCTGGCCAGTAGGTGGCAACCTAAGGCAGGAGTTTCCTGTACATCTGGTTCACACTGCACTAAAATTAAGGTTAATAATAATATAAAATTGTTAACGAAACACTTAGTCCCGCCTGTTATCCCAGTGCTTCCCCACTCTGTAAGCTGTGTGAAGGGTCACGTCTTCATAAGCAGGAGTGCAGAGTATGCTCTGCACAGTTTTCCTGACTAGCCAGCCTCCCTAACCAAAAGGGAGAGAAATTAAAAAAAAAAGCCTAAACATTGGAGAGAAGAAAATACAGTACATTCCTGTGAGGACGTGATCTCTAGAGATGCCCTTCTTCCTATGGCTGCAGCTCTCTTTCAGCCCCCTCCCTGTGTGAGGGTGTGAACTGAACTGCAAAGAAAGGAGGCTGCAAAGATATATTGACCCCTCCAGGGAGGTCAAGCAGAACTGAGACACCACCAAAATCCTCTGTTCAGTCTAGAGACAGAATGGGGTGGGTGGGTGAGCATATGATACTTCTTCAGTCATGAGACTGGCCCTTCTCCTCACCCTTCTCTCCAGTGGCCCTGCTGGCCAGGTTTAATGAGTAATGATCAGTCCAAGAGTATGGGGGGGGGGGGTGGAGGGCACAGTCCTTTGCTGCATAGGAGGGAGAGAAAGGGGAAGGAGGGCACAGGCCTTGCCAGAGACCAGTCAGGGAAGAAGAAGGAGGGACCTAAAGGGTGGTGGAGGCATCTGAAGGTGGGATGTAGGTCCCAAAGAGAAGGAAGGCATGCTCCAGGGCCCTGCTTGGCACCCATTGGCTTAACGCAACACCACCTCTGGGACTATTTCCTGAGACTGTAATTATTCCACAGGAATGGCAGCCACCAGGCAATTGCGTGAGGGATCACCCACGTGAAGTAACCTGCTTCAGGCAGCACCGTGTGGAGGATGTACTAGAAGATGGGCTGGTGTCTGAATAGTACAGTACAGCAAGAGTTAAAGATCAGGGGAAGGGCCATCTGGGCAGCCTGGGTCCTAGACGGTGTGCAGCCCACTCGGATCAGATATGGGGACCAGAACTTCCTTGTCATCAGGAACCCCAGAACTGGTCAAACCAGTCATGTGCACTCATCATGGTTCTCATGCAGAGCGTAGAAATGTGACTTTCTGTATATTTCCCCCCTTCCTACAAGAAGCTCAAAGTGTTAAACTGGAGGAATGTTTATTTTTCTGTTTACGTTTCCTAAGAAGCAGAGGTAATGGGCGGGCGGGGGGGGGGGCACTTAGGCAAAGAAAGCAAACCCAGTGACACTGAGCAGTCTCCAGGGTCAAGCTGACTTGTGGCTCAGCTCAGAACAAGGGCTTATCCTTCCCTTCTTACAGAAGCAGCTTACATGACATAAGGCCACACCAGAGACAGGATCAGATGAATGCTCTCCTTTACATGATCCAGGAACCCACACCACTTGCCATTGGGCCACACGGTCCTCTCTTGGGCCTTATCTGAAACTTTTGGGGGATGCAGGGTTGGGCCTTCTACAAAAACTCCACTCCATTTGGCCAAGCCCCCTTCTCCAGCAGCCTCCCCCTCAGCAGGCAAACCTGCAGCATCCCTTCCTTATTGTGAGTATGCCAATAGTTGCACAAGTTGTAGAGAAATTGAGATGATACCCTGATGTGATTTTGATTCCTTACATAAATGATGGTATCTTATGTTAGCTTTAGTTCTCATGGGAAAACACAGGCTCAGAAACGGAAATCAAAGAGCCCCCAGGTTTGAAGCCCAGGGGTAAGATCTCTGTGATATGTTAATCATGACAGGCCTAAAGTTGGGCACGCTGCTCTAGCCCTGAAGGAAAACAACTGACATCTGAATGGTTCAAAGAATACATCTGGATCTGTAACCCGGATCCGTGTCTCCTGAATTGCGCATCTTGGGAGTCTCTGAAGTATGAAGAGAAAGACGTCAGGAAAAGTTTACAAGTTCTCTTAGGAAGTGGAGAGGAGAGAGAACAACAACTCCGATTGGACAGCAACGCAGATGGAGAACAACATCCAGGAGGGAGGGAAAGACGTGAGCTGGTCCTTAGCCAGGAAAGGGCGACTTGCCCTGCCCTCTGAGGAAGTTTTTAGAAAGGCAACTCATAAGTAGCTACGCCATCATGAGACTGGGGAGTGAAAAAGAGTAGATTTCAGTCCCAATGACAGAATACCTTTCTTGTTTTGTTTGTGTGCTGTTATTTTGCTGAGTTCCCTGCTTGTTAATATTTTGACAATGACTTGAGGGTGTCTTTTTTTAATTGTTGTTGTTTTTGCATAATTTTACTCATTTTTCCAGAAGCTTGTTCTTTGGTTTTGTAACTGTTTCCCATTATTTCGCAACCATTCAACCTCTGGCTTTGCCAGGTGCAACTTCCATTTTGTTTTTTCACTTTTATTTCTTTGAATAAAGCTTTTCAAGAGACCTTCCGATCTCTGATCTGTAGACTGTTTTCAAGAGAAACTCAGGTTAACTAAACCCTGTGGCCTTGCCAAGATTTAGCCATTGACTACCTGGCATTGCCTACTTTGAGGCATGTTCATCCAAACATGTGTTTTGATTTCTTAGGAGGGAAGGGTGGCAACTTCCAAGTGGCAACCTCTTCTCTGGAGCTACAGTGGAATTAAGCTGCAGGTCCAGGATGCTTTTCAAGGACTCCCCCAGCTTGGAGGAATAAGCACTGGAAGTTCCACGGGGAAAAGGCTCAGAGAGGGGTCCCCTGACCGGAGTACTGTATTATTTGCTGCATTTATTTCCTGCCCTATCTCCGTGGATCTCACCACAGAGCTCTCCTTCTTTACACTCTGTCCTCATAAGAATCTTGTGACGAAGATCACACTGAAAGAAAGAAGGACAGAGTGAAGGGCCTTCTGGACAGTTTCACAGCCCAACAGGATCTCCAAGGGCTCAATCTCATGGGTTTCTCCCACTGGGTCTCTCCTCATGCTGCAGTGTGTGTGACCAGGGCCCCTGATAGCATATAGATACTTCGAAGGGAGATGATACCACTCTGATGGCAGAAAGTTGAGGAAGAATTAAAGAAACTGTTAATGAGGGTGAAAGAGGAGAGCGCAAAAAATGGCCTCAATTTCAACATAAAACAACAACAACTAAGATCGTGGCCACTGGTCCCATCACCTCCTGGCAAATAGAAGGGGAAGATATGGAGGCAGTCAGAGATTTTACTTTCTTGGGCTCCATGATCACTGCAGATGGTGGCAGCAGCCACGAAATTAAAAGACGTCTGCTTCTTGGGAGGAAAGCGATGACAAACCTCGACAGCATCTTAAAAAGCAGAGACATCACCTTACCGACAAAGGTCTGTATACTGGTTTTTCCAATAGCAATGTATGGAAGTGAGAGCTGGACCATAAAGAAGGCCAACTGCTGAAGAATTGATGCTTTTGAATTGTGGTGCTGGAGGAGGCTCTTGAGAGTCCCCTGGACTGCAAGGAGAACAAACCTATCCATTTTGAAGGAAATCAACCCAGAGTGCTCACTGGAAGGACAGATCCTGAAGCTGAGGCTCCAATACTTTTGCCATCTCATGAAAAGAGAAGAGTCCCTGGAAAAGACCTTGATGTTGGGCAAGTGTGAAGGCAAGAGGAGAAGGGGACGACAGAGGATGAGATGGCTGGACAGTGTCATCAAAGCGACCAACATGAATTTGACCCAACTCCGGGAGGCAGTGGAAGACAGGGGGGCCTGGCGTGCTCTGGTCCATGGGGTCACGAAGAGTACGACTGAGCAACAACAACTTCAAAGGGAATTGTTAGGGTGCTCAGATGTCTTCATTTGAAAAGTGCAGGGGTCTTTCTGAAAAGTTGCCAGGAAATGAACCTACTTTAGGAGAGGTCCTCCGTGTAAAAGGCTGCCCTCTCTGGGGTCTGATCGAAAAATAAGGAACCATAGAGTGGAAGCCCATCAGGGACGTGAAGAAGCCCACCCACAGTTAGGAGCGCCAGGACAGGATTACAGCTCACAATCTTCCTCACTCCAGGGAGAAGCACAATAATTCAGTTCAGATCCCAAAAATCATTTCTGACTCTTTCAATTCCATGTATAAATCAGCCTATCCAGGGTCGTCCAGAGGCGCGTCCCCTTTTGTCCTCCTTTTATACAGTATAAGGTTTTAAATGGTCGCCCTAAACTGGACCATCGTCGCATCTCAAGGCAGCCCGCGAAGGAAGGAAGGAAGGAAGGAAGGAAGGAAGGAAGGAAGGAAGGAAGGAAGGCTCTACACGTGCTCAGGGGTTCCTTCCATCGGAGGCATCCCTGGTTGACAGAACCGCTTTTAGCGGCTAGAAAACTAAACCGCTAATGGTGGGAAATAAGAAGCGCCTCCCTTCACGGTCCTCTCTCTCCCTGGGATCTGGATTCAGATCCCGACCTTTTCGGGAGGGAGGGAGGGAGGGGGGCGGTCTTTTTCACAGCTTGCAAGCCCTTGCTCAGCCCCTCCTCCCGGGCCTCGCTTGTACCTTAGTGGCCAACCTCCTTCCTCCCAGGGCGTCCATCCTCCGGGGGCACCACTCGCCCGCCCTCCGCGCTTTTGTCCCGCCTTGAAAAACACGACCGGCCAGCCACCGCCCGCCCCCTCCCCTTCCCCGCTCATGCCAGCGCTGTGCAACAAAGGGGCGTGGCCTCGTCATGTTGCCCCCGCCCCTCTCTCCGTGACGCGTTCTCTCCCCCCTCCCCTTGTAAACCACGAGGCGGAGCTTGGTCGGGGCTGAATTGCAGGGGAGACGAGAGGGAGCAAAAGTGTGGTGGGCACTGCCGAGGCGAGGTGGGTGTTGGGTGTGTGTGTGCGCGTGCAAGTGCAAGCATCGCAGCATCTGAGAATAGTGAAGTCGGAAGGGGGTGGCTACAGGGTTATCAACTTCCAGCCTCGTGCTCAATGCAGGAATACAATCAAAGCAGATCTGCCAGGTGATTATCTAATCAATAATTCGTCGGAGGCAGGCCTGGCCCCACGGCCCGGAACAGGGCAGAGTGTCTTCGGCGCCCACTTTCGGCTTGGCCCGACCGTCCACGTCCGGACGTATCCTTGCAGGGCCGCCCGCCCGCCCGCCGTGCAGGTGGGATTTCTCTGGGCGGCGGTCGCGGTGGTTCAGTTGCCTTCGGAACAAGCCCGGTTTCCCCGAAGGGAAGGGGCACCAGGTTTCGCCAGGACTCGGTGTGTCTGCTGGAGCCGTGGCTCTACTCCGGGCACCTTGTGGATTCCCACCCCTAGGTGGGTCCTCAGGGGGCCTGCTGCCGACCTGGACCTCCCGGCAGGGACAGAGACGACAATGGAGATGGATTGGATGGGGGGGGGCAGCAGCTGCCTTGTGTTCGGGCTTCGGCCTCCCTTTTCAGAAGTGCTCTGAGCCAAAGAAACGACACGTGTTTTTAAAAGGCGAGCGGTGCTGGCGGGGTGAAAGTCGACAGCTAGCCGGGGGGAAATCCTTGGGAAGAGAAGAGAGAGGCTGCGAAAACTACTTGTTGGGTCCCTTAGTCCTCCAGCCAGCGGCCAAATTGCATGGGGGGGGGATGTTGGGAGCTGTAGTCCAAAGAGTAACTTTCCCAGGCTCCCGCGTTCGCCGGCCTCCGCCTGCCCTTAACCCTATGGGTGCCCTTCTGTTCCCGAGTTCCTTTGCCCACCCAGTCAAGGTGTACACGATCCAAAGCGGGCCATATTCCGGCCACAGGCTTACGGCGTCCATTTCTGGCAATAAAATAAATGCAGTAATTAAGAATTTGCTAAACTTCCATGACACTCCAAGAACTGTTGCCTGATCAAAGGCGGTTTCCTCTCTCTACCTTATGGGTATGGCTGGCCCTGAGTCAGCTTGAGGTGGGTGGGCAAAGACCATTTGCAGAAAAAACGGCTTGATTCAGCCCTGAGGGAGACGTTATGCCAATGCATGGCAAAGGTGAAATTCAGGTAGTAGCTGCTTTCAGTCAACACACGCAGCCTTGTGACTTCTGGGTTGGGCCTATTTATGCCTCCTTCCATCCCCTATCTTTTTCTGCCAGCTGTTGTGTAAGGAAGCAGTAGGAGTAGTTATGAAATGTTTATAATTTTAACATTGTTAGTATATTTTATAATGTTCATACTGTTAATGCATGGTCAAACGACTGCTGTGCCACTAGCCAGATGTCTCTTACCTCAGTGAAATGTAAAAAAATGTGTAGTTCTGGAATATAAGTAGTTCTGGAATATAAATTACAAATATGACCACAATGATTCCTTCTCATCCTGTTTGGCTTGCATTAGTAGTGCGTTTTAAAAGCTCTTGTGTTCTTGTTTGATGAGGTAGTTCCTGCATTACAACTACATATTTTGGTATAACATGTGTATCAAAATCACTACTATGACTTTACAAACAGGGGAAAACCTCTTTTAAACCTGACTAATGTGAGGACAGAAGAGGAATAGGGCTGCTAGTTCCAGGTTCTGCTTTGTGGCTGTATTGTGGATGAGGAAGAAAATGACACATAGCATGGTCATTTTTTGTAGAAAGGCACTGTATCAACATTTTGCAGAGTGCGCCGAAATGCATACCGCTATCCTTTTTGGGATTGACTGGTTTTCTGCTTCATTCTTTATTTCTCTTCTTGGGGATGGTGCTGTGTCGTCCTATGTTACACTTGCCCAAAAATCCATTGTGGATTTTGCTTGAGCTGCCTTTTCAGGTTCAAGTGATGCATACACTGTATATTTCTGTTATTGGCTCTGGTCTACAGAAAATAGCCTGTAGTAAACTGGGACAATGTCCGTATGTCCCTTTGCACATTCCCTGTCTGTACTTAGCCTGTTGTGGGCATGAAGTGTATGTGCCATTATCGGTAACGCAAGTATTTCTGTGTGATGACTCCCCCCCCCTCTTGATTTTCCCTGCCCACTCCCAGGTCCCTTGCTACAGAAATGGCGACAGAAGGCGAGCCAAGCAGCCTTATCAGAGTCATCCAGCTTTTTGTGCTCTCAACAGCCTGGGGGATGGAGATATGGGTGACCTTCATTGCAGGTATGTTTGTTGGTGAGGCAGTGGGGAGAAAGCTGGCTTAGGTTTCTAGCCTGCCCTAACTCAAAGGATACGTTTAGAAGTGAAACAAGACAGTTTGAGAGAAACAACTTTGTGCATTGCGTGTTCTGAGCCCTCCTTCAACCCCTTTCTCTGACACAGTGAAAGGCAATTTATGGCCCTCTTGATGTTACAGGAGGACTCTTTACCCCAACTATCCTCACTGTGGCTGAAGAGAGCTTCTTCCAGACCTGGGGGGCTAATAGTTGCCCATCCCTCTTTAAATGCATGGGCCAGAATCTATTGGGGGTTTATACTGGTAAAAATGTAGTTGCCAGAATTGTAGCATCAAATTGCTGCTGGTTGACAAGTTGCTGCTCACACTCCTGGGCATGTGCCAAGTTGTGTGACAGGCATGCAGTCAAGAATATGAGTGGTAACTTGTTAATTAGTGGCAATTCACCACTGTGACCTACACAGTTACCCTTAGAGCAGCATGTTCCCAGCAGGGTTCTGGGCACTGAAAAGTTGCTTTTTTGATTGCAACTCCCAAGAATGCCCCAGCCAGCTGGTTAAAAGTCTTGCCTCCTAGTCTTCCAGAATTTTGTCTAGACTCCAGGTGTCCTTGCCCCCAGTTCGGCCCAGTGCTGTCAAATGCTGCCTCCTTTGCTTGGCTCAGAGAGGAACACCTGCCTGATCTGCCTTTGTCACTTTGTCCCTTCTCTGTCCTAGGGTTTGTTCTTATCCGAGGAGTGAGCCGGCACACCTTTGGCCTAGTGCAAAGCAAACTCTTTCCTTTCTATTTCTACACATTGATTGTCTGCACAGTTGTGAATCTTGCCATCTTTGCTACATACCACCCACGTGAGCTTCTGAATGCTTGGGAAACTGTCCAGGTAGGTGCCAATCAGTAGTTAAAATCTTGCTGCTTGTTGGAATGGGAGACCCGTGGTTGGGACCACTCACTTATGTTGGCATCTTGAGTTTCTTTAGCTTTCTGCTTTTAAAGGGATCAAGCCATTTACTCATTTGCCAGTGCAAAATAGCAGCTCTTAGTCCACTGGTCCATCCCACCCTGGAAAACTTCCTGACTGCTGTTATCCTATTGTCCTGCCTGTTTTATGGAATTTTATTAAACTTTATAAATCATCTTGTTTCTATTCCTGTGGCTTGTTTCTATTACTGGAAGATTCAAGGAGTAGTGGCTTTGAACTTAGTGGCTTCAGGAAGTTCCTCCTCTCAAAAAAAAAAAAAAGAATAGATGATAGTGCCTACCCAGGTGCTTCCATTTACTGTATTTGTTTTGTTTTTTAATGGGAGTCTCCAGCTGCTTTGAAAAGCAACTATTGCCGTACACTTCTTTGAAAGCAATCTGTAAATATTTGTAGATAAAACTATATAACAAATTATCAACCCAAATATGGTGGCATCCATTTCTTGAGAATGGTGAAAAATAATCAAATATGCCAAAATGAAGTCCTTAAATATCTTCTTTAATAACATATCTTGAAACCATCAACACATAGGTTTCAGTCCAACATTATTACAGCTCAACTTTTATGAAATTTTGACAGCAGTCTCGCTTGGGAACATGCATCTGAAATCAGTGGGGCTTATGTTTCCGCAGATGTAGATAAAGATTTGTGCTTTCCTCTGTTCTTTTCTCATCTCACTAAATCATCTCACCACCTCTTTCTTCCCCACCTGAATCCCTCCCACTTCAGTGCTATATTTTCAAAGAAAACTAAAGATGATTATAAAAAAAGACAACCTACTAAACTGTAAGGTCACTAACAGGTTATTAACCATTTAAAAAACACAATCCATTCTTATAAAAAGATACTCTATTACCACTTGGTTTTATTTACCACTTTATTTTTATTTTCTCCTTTTATCATTGTTCCCAATTTTGAACACACACACACACACGTGTGTGTGTTTTGTTCTGGAAAAGCTTATTAAATAGTTGTGATAGCCACAGTACCAGTGTAAACCTGCAAGAGATCATCTGCCTCTTGAGTGCAACGTATGAGTAGATGTGCCAGGGCTTTAAAAATAACTGCAAGATAGGTAGGCTGCTTCTACATAGGGCTTGTTAGGCATCCTTGTGGCCCAGTTCCTCTTTCCCCATCACCAGAAGTGGAAACCAAATTACACATTGAGCTACGGATGATTGTTTAAGGTTTCATTTTAAGGAAAACTAGAAAGCCAGATTAAACATGTGGAATAATAAGCCAGTTCAGAAAACTACTACAGCAGTGAGGATACTGAGCATACACAGAGTGCATCTCAGAAAACCATCTGCCAAAGTGACAAGATATAGTAAGGACACTACCCAAAGGGATTTCAGATACCTGACTCATAGTAAAAGTGGTGGGTTCCAGTGAATCCAGCACCCTGCCATACATGCCGTATGGGGTGCTCTTTGTTGTCAGAAGCAAATGCTGGTAGGGGCCAAGACTGCTGGACTGTGATGGCCAGCCTGGATGGCGGCAATGGAGCCTTAATAGTGGAGGATGTTCCAAGTTCTGCCTCAGAGGACTGGTTTTGAGTTTAATGTTTTCCTGAGGGAGTGGCTTTGAACAGGGTGGGTGTGCACAGCATCCTGGTGGATTAGGGAGCTGTTTTCAAGTCATGGGAAGCCTCCTGGGAGGGAGGGAGGGAGGGAGGGAGGGAGGGTGGAAGGTTTGCCCCAATTCTGCCTTGTGAGTAGCCAAGGCACAGTGGATTTAAAATAAATCTCCTTTCTTTCTTAAGCCTGATTGTACTTGGTAGAAACCAGATTTAGTTCAGCACTGAGAAAAAACTGACAAGAGCGGCCATTGTAACTCGTTACTCATAATTTACTTATGCATCTGTGTACAGGTTATTTTATTTTGGGACAGAAAATGGAATAAGTTGATCTCCAGCATGTGGGCGATGCAGTATTACATTTCCTTATGGATTTTGCCTTAAAATCTTTGTTGATTTTTTATATGCAGCTTGCTTATTCATTCATTCATTCATTCATTCATTCATTCATTCATTCATTCATTCATTCATTCATTCATTCATTCATTCAATTTATATACTGCCCATCTGGCAGCCAAGGCCCTCTGTTTTGTTGCTTATGTGCCTCAGAGAGGAAGCATTTATTGTGGGAAAAGCAGCTACTAAGGTCCATTCTGTGAAACCCGTAGCAAATTTTGTCAGCTCTATGAACCATATCCAAAACTGATTTTAACTGGCTTGGTCTCAAAACAGTCATAGGGTTCACGCTTCTCATTTCTCAAGACTTCATCTTAGATCAGCACAGAGTTTATCTATGTGGCAAACAAAATGTCAAGGACACATGGTCTGTGACTGAAAAATACTGTGCAGTTCCATTGCCCTAGTAAATGTTACAAATTTGTTTAACTCACTTTAAACTTTGAACAGGGAATCCTCAAATTACCTGTTTTCGTCTATCGCTATATACGAAATTCTACCTTCAGTAGTATTTTGATCAGTAAACAGTTACAAACAAAAGAAGCTTCTGGATATTCAGAACTCTTACTTAGCCTGGGGAAGAGGCGGAAGCCCACATCATGTGGCCAGATGTAATAGTCATGGTGCTTGTAGGCAAGCTGACCTTATGGCAGTAGTTTCCACCCTTGAGTGATCCAGATGTTCTTGGACTGCAACTCCCAGAAATCCTGGCCAGCACAGCAAGTGGTGAAGGCTTCTGGGAATCGCAGTCCAAGAACATCTGGGGACCCCAGTTTGAGAACCACTGCTCTGTGGTACACAATTGTGTGCCTGTCTTTATTGTGTTGCTTCTTTGGAATTGGCTGAGCTAAAAATGTATTTTATTTAAAATATTTGTAACGCACCTTTCTCCTTAAAAAGGACCCAAGGTGGCTTACAACATTTAAAAGACAGTATGTAAGGTAACAACAGTGCGTGTACAGTACTAAAAGGATCAAATGAATACAATACTAATCTAGTGATCTCAAGAATTAGGAAAGCTGTATTCATGTCCTGCCTTTCCCACATGTGAAAGCACCAGCCATCATAGAAATAGACTTACCAGTGCTGTCTTGCGCCCATATTCTAGAAATACTCACACTGCCTTGTTTTCTCTTTGTAGATTGTGGTCTTTTTTGTTTGCCTTGTCTTGGCCGCTGCTAATGCCTTCTGGATCTCCAAAGTCACCACCAAGACCATGTTCAAGATGCAGGAGATTGAAAGGGAGCATGGTTTGGGGGCAGAAGTGGGACTGTCGGCCCAGCGGGAGGCTTACCAGCTTCTGAAGGAAAAGGATGTAAAATACCGAAGTCTGCGTCAGACGTTCTTCAAATTTCATGGCCTCTCCTCTCTCTGCAATCTGGGTTGTGTTATCTGCACTGGATTAAATTTGGCATATATAGCACTGCACTTAAACAGCCTGTAGGTGACACTCTGCCCTTCCATTTCTAGCTACCAGATTAGCTTTGCAAGGTAGAAAACAATGAGCTTCTTCCTGATTGAAGCCCAGTGCCACTCAATTAAGTGAAGGCAGTGTCTGACAGTCTGAATACCTTGTAGGGAATGATTGTGGAAGCAACTGCCCACTCTTGAAACACCCACATTTGTGTTTTCCTCACTGAAAAATCACATTGGATCATTTTTCAGTGGCAAGGGCTCATCTACAAAGCCCTAGCCTTAGAATCGCCTTGGCCATGTTTCCCATTTTCTAGCTACCAAAACACATGTGTGCAAAAACAAATGCAAGGTCTAATTTTGTAGCCTGGATTCACTGTCAGTGGCAACCAGTTTAAACTATGCAGTATTATGAAGACAGTTCTAAATAGAGACAAGCCAATGTGTTTGTACCTAGCCTGACAATCATCTCTGGCTGCCAGAAACTATTGTAAGGGAACATGCTGCATCAGTCATCTGGGGCTATCAACCTACCTCTCTTCACATCCCATAAAAATATTCCCCATCATTGTTTGGGGATGTGCTCAGTTAGGTAAACTTCTACTCCCACTGCAAAACATTTTTCTCATGAGGGGATTATTGACTATTCATCATTAAGAGGATCTCCATAATTAATGAGAACAAACAATGTGGTCACAAGTCATTTTGGTAGCAAAACAATTTCCACTTACAATGGAAATGGAATCTACAGTCATTGAATGGACATCTGAGTTGATACGAAAAGTACTTGTTTGTGTGCTCAGTAGAATTTCCAAATACCATTTGGCATACCTTTTGTGCATAGTTCTGTAACATGCACACCCCATACACCCTTGAGCAACACAGGTGAGAATACTCCACTGGCTCTTTAAGAGTAATATTCTTTTTGCTGCTTTCCCCCCCCAAATTTTAAAAAGCTGAGAAGGCAAGGCACCAATTTCTAAATTCTAGAATGCTATTAGAGGAAATATGAGTTCTTAAGTCCACACAATAATGACTGGTGGCAGAAGTGAGGATTGAACCCAGATCTGCTGGAGACACAATTGAGGGCTCTTCCACACTTAACATTAGTTTTGCCTAATGTGACTTGTTCAAGTGTATTTTCCCCCAAACATCTACATGACATTCCTATTCTCTCTAGTTTAGTGATTTTTCCTGTGATTTTCTGTACCTTTTCATCCCTGATGAAATCGTGACATACTTTTTAGTAAAAGTGTTTTGCTTATTTACTGTCTCGTAGTGCTCAAAGCACTCTCTGGGTGGTTTACGATTTAAGTATTCAGGCCACACATTGCCCCCTCCCCATCCCTCCAGGGGGTGGTCATTTTCATTTGCCAGCCTCAGAAGGCATTCTGAGCACAGGATTGAACTCAGTCATGAGCAGAATCTCTACTGCAGTGCTGCAGTTTTAGCCACTGTGCTAAAAGGCTTCTTAGTACAGTACTGGTTTCTTCTGGAAGAGTTTAGCACAGTGGCTTTTCCCATCTATAGAGTGAAAGACTTCTGGCTGGAAGTATTTAGTCAGTACTCAAACAAAAAGCTCTAGAAAGGATTTTCAGTGAAATGGAGTAAAGAGTTTTTTTAAAGGGAAATATGAACATGAATCCCAGTGAACAACCACTTTATGAACAACTGAGAGAAAGGGCTCCACCTAGAAGAAGCCCAAATTTCAATCTGCTGAATGACATTGGAGGGCAGTACTGCCATGGGGGACTCTTTTGTCTTGTTTCTAATGCTGTATACGTAAGCTCTTCCCATTTAAAGAAAAAATTGGCCTCAACTGATGGCATTTTACTTCCTGGATACATTGGCCCATCTTCTTTCTTTCATCTCCTTTTCTGTGCTAAACAATTTGCAATAAACAAGCATTTTCCAGAAATAAAAGCTGTCAATTTTCTTAATACCATTCATACTCAAATAGTTTTAAAGCACCTATTGTGGGCTTTCTTAGGCTATTACGATGAGAATTTATAGACCATGCATTTTGTAAAATCTAAAATGAAATATGGACATAGGGCAAAATGTGCAAAAGTTTCATCACATATCAAAAAGTAAGACACGCGAATGTGTAAAAAGATTTAAGTATTTAGAATTCAATTTTCAATATAAATTTGAATGACAGTTATAAACCTGGGCTTGAATGTGAGTAAATCATGCCTGCAGTTGTTCACTTTTTTTTTACCCAAAGTGGCGATTGCATTCATCAAATTATTAGAGTATCTAAACAAGGTATTAAAATATTGAATTTATTGCATGAGGTGGGCAAGAACTGAAGGCTTAGAGGCCTTACTTACATCCCTCTATGCCACCACAGACTGGACAAAGCCAACCCCCCCCCCAAAAAAAACCCTTGCCATTTTAAAAGAACAACTCAAGCTTTGTATTTTGGGAGCAGAATGGAGTCTACAGAAAACACACACTGATCAATACCTGTGGATTGACTCATCACCCATTGCAACACAAACTAGGGGTCATCAGGACACTAAACCACAGGGCAAGAAACATTCCCACCTCCACAGAAGCCAAGAAGAAGGAAGATGGCCATCTGAAGACAGCCCTTAAGGCCTGTGGATATCCAAAATGGGCTTTGAACAAGGCAATATCCCAACCCAGGAGGACAATGGAACAGTTTGAGACTCAGAGCCCACAGAAGAACCTGGTCATGGCACTTCAAACACACCAAGGCAGAGACTCGTCCACCCAAAAGACCAGATCCCAAAACACAACAGGAACAATATACAGTAGTGTATGTGGTCCAATGCAAAGAGGAGTGTTCCGAGCTCTACATTGGAGAAACCAAAAGGCCACTAAACAGGAGAATGGCCCAGCTGAGGACCTCAATCAGCCGTGTTCCTTCATTTGAAGGACAAAGGACACTCATTTGATGACCAAGATATACTCATTTTGGACGGAGAAGATAGGTGGTTTGAGAGAGGGGTCAGGGAGGCCATACATGTACATATAGAAAATCCCTCACTCAACAGGAGTGGAGGCCTTAGATACAATATGTCTCTTATTCATCATACTCCCCTTTCATCTGTCCCCAGAAAAATTAGGACCATACACACCAGAAAGACCACTGTTAACTACCGTTAATGACCCATGACAATGAGTGAATAAGAACTGCAGAAGTGGGGTTATCCCTCACTTCCAGTCTTCTGTCCATCTAAGGAGCCTATTCAGACCAGGTGGAAGTGAAACCAATGGGGTGTGGGATGTGGGTGGGAATATATCAGGAATCTCCTACCAACTCTCCTCAGACTGAAGAAGCTACTTGGATGAGTAGTGAAATATTTCAACTTAACAAGAGAGACGTCCAGTTGCCGTGTCTCAACCTCCAGATAATGCTAGTGTTACTTTGTAAACAGACTGACAACTAAAATTATTCACAGATTGATTTCATTTATTTTCTGCTTTTGTCTGCTATGCTTGCAGAAACATATATGGCTGTTTCCTGGAAAACTATGGCTTTGAGAATACAGTACACAGAATTAGAAACTAATATGCTAGCAATTAACTTTCGACACAGTGAAAACAATAATCACCCCCATGCTTTTCACTGAATGTCTTCATTCTAGAATAACAGCATAACCTGTTAAAGGCAGGATGGGAGAAGGCAGGACTGGCAATGAACAGAGGAGTGCAAATCAAGCATGCTGATCTTCACTGCAGCATTTTTGCAGATATTTGACAAATGTCCTGATTTCCTTATATTTTCCACGTACGATGCTGTCAGTTTTAAGTATCACTAGATGGTGCTGTATCCCCTGTCTTCATCCAGGAACCGCTGCTCCTGGAAGTGTGCAGACTAAAAGTTGCTTAGGTTTTCACTATGAGAGAGATTCATCAGCCCATTTCAGTCCTAATTATCTATTGTGGCTCCCCCATCCGCAAAAGTGCTTTTAATTGTATCCTCCTCTTCTTTCAGAAGATTGGAACAGATTTTTATAGTGCTATTCCTTCTTTCTGGTGGCACTCTGGAACTGCACCGTTTGCCCAAATCTACGTAGGTAGATTTTTTTCCTGAGAAGCAGAATGGGGAATCAAATGGCCAACTTCTGGCTCATTAGTAAAGTAGCGATATTCATCTTTAGGATACAAAGAAACCCAGCTGCTGATTTCACACTGTTAAAAGGCTAATGAAGAAGCTAGGTTAGCCTTTCCTTTGTCTTTCAGCTCCCAGAGCAGGTTTCTGCTATACTGGGAGCTTAGGGTCAACCTTCAGATCTCAGCAACAGCTAAAGTGGCCCATTTGCAACAGAGGAGCAGAAAATAATTTGATGACTAGTCGACTTTGAAGGTTCATGAGATCATTTTAGATAGCCATAATGCATTTTAGATAGAAGAAGGGTAAAAAAAAAAAAAAACCAACCAACAACCCTCAAACCTTTATCCCATAGCAAAGTAAGGCATTGCAAGGCAAGAAAGGCTCCCTGGTGGCCCATTCCATTGGGAAAGCGCCAGTAACCATCAGAAGGCAAAGGCTTTATTTAGCTCAACCCCATCAGTCAGCAAAGAGCAAACAGAACTCTCCATTAAACCGGATGTTTTTTGTTTTTTTTTTTTTGCTTTTTGCTTTTTGAATATTTTCCTTACAACCCACCAGATCTGCTTTTATTTTGAGCATTTGTTTTTCCTCAGTGAGCCAGCCTGCCTCCAGCAAAATGCAAAGTAAAGAGCAAGAGCCAGGAGAGCAAGTAAGGCTAAGAGCATCTCAATCCTGTTTCTCTTGGCAAATTGTCTTGCTTGCTGAAGCCAAAAAGAGAGAGAACATCCCCACTACCCCGTTCTTAGCTAGTGCTTCCTTACAGTGGGCACCAGCGGTTCACAGGGGAAAACTGAACCCTGTTCCATATTCAAGAGAAGTCCAGTAAGCTAAAAATACATAAATAAAGTCAAGTTCCTTCCTATCCCTGAGGTATTTGCTCCTCCCCTGCCCTAGTAACTTGAATACGACTGTCCCTAACAGAAGAAGAAGGGGTATTGAATGGAAGAAGGCAAAGGGAAAACCAGCAAAGAATCAAGGCAAATGTGCCCAAGGTGTATAGAAGTGTAGAGTTGGAAGGTATCTCCAGAGTTCAGCTCCCACTTAACAGCTTAAAGCGTCCCTGAGAGGGGGGGCTGTTTCAGAACCTCCAGAGGAGGGTCCACCACCCTCTGAGACTGTCCATTCTGTTGAACCACTCTTACTGTCAAGAGAGTCCTTGCTAATGTTTCAGCAAAATCTTCCTTCTTGCAATCTTGAACCTGTGACTTTGCGAACCTGCCTTCTGGGAGATACAGAAAACCGGTTTCTCCCCTGTGGCAGCCACTGGAATATCTGAAGAGGGCCATTGTATTACTGCATACTGTACTTTTCAAGCTTCTCTTACCTACAGAGAGAGCTTTCCCCCTGAGATTCTCTGCAGCGCGGGAGGCTCGCCCCTGTGCACCCACCCAGTCAGAAGCAAGTCCCACTTGAGTTTCATGGGGCTCCTTCCCAGGCCTCAAACCATTTCCCTCCTGGGAATTCATCCTTCTGCCGGGAAAATGGGCGCTTCCCGGCGGTAAACTGGAGCAGAGGTCCCGCCAGGCAGAGGCTCCCGGCTCCTAGCAGCCCGGCTCTGCTTCACAGGGCAGCCCGGATGTGGCGAACCGACGGGAATCCAGAGGTCCCGGCCGGTGTCCCCCGCCGCCGCCGCCGCCCCTCCGCCCCGGGTGGGAGTGGCTGGATGATGTGGACGGCTGGCAGCTGAAGAGGGCTGCTGCGGAAAGCCAGCCCGGGCACACCTTCCTTTTGCGGCAACGGCGGCTTCGCCTTCCCGAGCAGGCGAGGAACCCGGCGCCTCCTCTAACATCCGGCCTGAGAGGCGAGGCAAGCAGGCAGCTTCCCGCGGGAAGGAAAGCGAAGGCAGCTCCCCGCGAACCGCCGCCAAGGAAGCAAGCGAGGTACGCCCGCCGGCTCTCGCTCTCGCTCCACCTGGGCTCCGGCAGGGAGCCCGCCTTGGAGAGGCCATGCGGGCTAAGGCTTGCACCACCACCACCGCCAGCAGCTGGCCGGGTCCGGGGCGGCTCCCTCGCCTCCCCTCATCCGCCCTAGCCGAGCTGGGGAGCCCCGAGGGTTGGGAGCGGGCTGGGGAGCTCCTTCCTGCCTGGAAGCTTGGGCGCGGTTTTTCCTGGGAGGGGGCCGGACGGCGTTGTTGGTTTGGGGCCGCGCGGAGGGAATGCGTTTTTCCTCAGGTGGAGGAGCACTAACGCCAAGCGAGGTTCGCCCGGGTCAAGGCTCCAGGAGAAGCCCGACACCCCCCCGGGCCCTCCTCAGGCACCCGCCACCAAGCGCCGCCGGAGACCCCCCCCCGCCAGCCCCGCACCGAAGGGCGGCGACGCCACCGCATCGTGGTCGCGCTGCTGAGCCGCCCTCTCCCACCTCAGGGCCAGGGACGGCCTTCGGGTAGAGAACGGGAGGCAAGACTTCGGACTGAATCTGGAATAGGGGCTGCCGGTCGAATTTGCCGCCCTGAGAGGAACACCGACAGAAAGAAGCTGCGCTCTGCGTGTGTGTGCGTGTGTGCGCGCTGTCCTAGTCGAAAGAAGAGGGCGGGCGGGCAGGGGGCTTATGGCGGGCGGCACCTGTTACCACTTCCCTGTGAAGAAGGCCAGATAAAGATGCCTCAGACAGCTGTATTTTCCTGGGGGGGGGGGGACTTTTATCTTTGTTCTGAAAGTGGGGCATGTTTTGTCCAGAGGGCTTCCGTTATCACCCCTTTTCTGAATGTAATGGAAAAAGAAATTGCGGGCTTCTCCTTCCATGGCTACTGGAACGGGTAGCCATTGAAGGAGACGGGTGCGAAGGCTAAGGACTTAATGTGGAAGGAAGGAGACTTGTCAGCCATCTGCTCTTGGACTGTTAACACACAGACACCCCACCCCCCGTCGCCTCTGACAACATTGGTCTCAATCTTGTGAAGGATTTCACTTGCTGACCTCTTACAGATCAAGGCTGTTGCGTAAAGGCCCAAGAAGAGGTTGGGCGCACTTTCTTTTTGGTCCGCTAGAGACCCTAACAATGTTTTTGGGTTAGGCTGAATATCCGGTGTTCTTGGCAGGTGCCCAGAATTGGCTGGGTAGTAGCTGGCAAGGTTTATGTTCCCGTTAGTGATCATTCAGGGTGGGGAGGGCACCTGCAGAAATGAATAGCTGTTCCTGGCTTTCAGGAACTGAAACGTGGCACTCCTGGTGTGAGGACAGCTTGGGTGGGGTGCACAGATCTGCTACTGTTGGTCAAGATTTAAGCACCTTTCTTGTCAAAACTTCTCCCAATTGACAGTTACGGTAGTTTTTAAGGGTTTTTAATACTCTTGAGGCACAGCACAGGCCAGAACACAACAGCTGTGTTGCGACACAGAGACTGTAACAGGAAATTGGATAAGTATCTAAACTGTCATATAAAATGCAACAAAATTAACATGAAGCTAAAGCCTCCTGTGTCTGGCACATCCCACTTGATGAAGGAGGTGAGGGTCCTCAAAGGAGCGCCTATCTGTGCATGTACAGAAAAACTGCATAGACAGTGAGAGTTCTAACCTGGCCTAATCATGTCCCTCTTTTTTTGGGGGGGGGGGGAGAAGCATGCTGTCAGGGAACTGCCCCTGTATGGGCTTGGATGGTACAGCCTAGATGCTAATGCGCCACCCCAGTAAGAGCTGCTTCAGAATGCTCAAGCAGCGCATTCCGTCAGCTTGTTTTCCACCATGTCAGAGAAGTTGAGGTTCATGTGTGCCTGGAAGTTGCATGGTCCCTTGTAAGGCCCCTTTCTCTAATCGAAGGATGTACAATTTGTAAGCCTCCAGGTGGTGGACTACATCTTGCATCAGCCCTAGCCAGCATAGCCGTTGGTGAGGACTGATGGGAGTTGCAGTCCAATAGGATCTGGAAGGCCACAAGCTGCCTAGGATGGTGGCTAAAATTCAGGAGCAGTGAGGCCCTCTTTTATTTGTTATATTTATATCCTGATTTTTTCCAGTACGACAAAGGAGGCATAGGTGGCTCTTCTCCCACATTATCTTCACAGATAACTTGCTGAGTTAGTGAAGACTAGGGGGAGTGTGTGGGCTTCTGCTTGCAGGAAAAGTTGCATTAAGTAATGTTTTACCACTGGTGGTTGGTTCTTTGGAGAACTGAGCAGGGCCTTAGGAGATTCAGCCTTGAATGATCGGGCTGAATCTCCTTGTGGCAATGAGCAGGGAGAGGACCATAGTTCTATTCACTACCTGTCTTGCACTGTATTACTGGGGAACCATATAAACCGCAGACATCTTCCAGTCCGAGGAGCAGGAGGGAAGATCAGGAGATTTCCCCTGCAGCAATGATCTCAGCACCTTCTGTGATTCCACTGGTCTTGTTTTGCTGCTGCATTTCTGTGACACTCCAGGTGTCTTGAAGATGCAGTAAGTTTCAAGCACTTGCCATCATATCCAGCTCCAGAAAAGAATTTCTGTTCATGTAGCTTTGGCATTGGTTTTTCCACCTTTCTGTCAAGCTGGACAGGGATGCTGGAGCTTCTGTATATATTGCGATGCTCAGCATTATTCCATGTCTGATCACCACCATTTCCCAACTTTAAGTTTAAAGATTAGACTGGGAGATGGTTCATGATTTCAAACCATCTCTAAATGCAGCACAAGGATAAGGACCGTAAAATAATGAGCACAGTGACTACAGATGTGGTTAGTCACAGAGGATTATTGACTTGTAGCTGTGGGATCGGAGATAATTCATTGGTTAATCTGGGATAATGAATTGGTTAACTAATCAATTAACAGAACTATCTATACAGACTGAGATATGATGAAGTTGTGTGTGAGGTTCATTGTAAAGTGGCAGATTTATGAAGATTCAGAACAAAGCTTTCTCAGTGAATCATTTGAATCCTCTCTGACTCAGATGCTGCAGTTGAGAGATATCGTGTTAATGTAAATTTGGCCCTTGCTTGTCTAGTGATAATGGATAGGTTTCAAACTATGGTGCCTGAGGGTGTGGGCAAGATCCTTAGATAGCTGACAGCCATCGCACGCATGCAAGATCCTTGCATTTCCTGGCTTATAAAGGAAGACAGAAAAGGACTGGCCAACCTGCCTAAAAGAGATAATGGATTTCAGCCTGCCTAAAAGGCTTTTCTCAAAAAAGCCTTCCCTGAACCCCACTGTACTGGGTAACTTCCACCCAGTCTTTCCTGTTCTATTCTTGGGCAAGACAGTGGAATGTGTGGTGATGGCTTCATAGCTCCAAAATTTTCTGCATGAGATAGATTATATATTTCAGTCTGGTTTCAGGCCTGGGACAGAGATGGTTTTGGTGGCTTTGGTGGATCATAAGAAAGATGTCCCTGTTGTTTCTGCTGCTTTTGATACCATCAGCCACGATATTCTTCTGGATTTTGACTTAGTCTTGAAATGATTCTGGTCCTCCTCGGGCAGGTGATCTCAGAAGGTGCTTCTTCCTGGGATACTTCCTGATCTGATCATTGTGAGTTCAAAATGCGAAGGGCACTGACCACTCATTCTGGGATTCTGTTCCTTGAGGAAGTTGACCTTCCCCCATGCTTTCTTCCTTTTCTCCCTCTCTATTTCTCTCTCTTCTCTTCTCTCATTGTTGTTCTTTGCCAGTTGAAGCGCACAGTGTCTTGAGGATGAATTCAGTGACTGTTTTCCCCCCTTATATTCTCATAACAGGGCACTTTACACATAAATATGTTGAGGAGCAGCCACTGGTTACCAGTAGCAGTCATACTTTGTGTCACATTGGAAAGTATATGGTTCTCCAGATGTTGTTGGTCTATCACCAGTCCACTCCATACCTAGCCAGTATGGCCAGTGGTGAGGGGGTGATGAGAGATTTCATCCAGCAATATCTGCAGAACCACATCGTTTTAGAGATCAGAGCTAAGACAGCTCTGCCTAAAGTCTCAGACAGCCATGGCTTATACTGGGCAAGGTCAGTCAAGAGTCTGCAGTATTGATTGATTGATTGATTGATTTGTACTCCACCCATCTGATCTATAAGACCACTTTAGGCGGCTTCCAATATAACATAAAACAATAAAATAACACAAAATATTACATAAATCATATAATAAATACAATACAAAGACAGAATAAGAAATAAAGGAAAAATTAAAAGAAAAATCAGATATTTTTCATCTCGATTTTGCATGACCATGTAGAGCTTCACATACGGTAGTTGCCCATGTTGCATAATGTAGTCTGAAGTCTGCAGGGTTTCCACCAATCAGAGGATAATCTGTGAGCTCCCAATAGATCTTGTTCTCATAGTCAGCTGTGAGCTGGAAACTTGCTTTTCTTGCTTAAATAATTGAGGTTGAGAGATGAATAAGTGAAATCCAGTGCCAAATTCTGCTTTTTTTAAAATTCCAGATGGTATGGGAGCCTTGTTGAAATATTTGTCTTCTCTAGGTTAAGCTGGGAAAACACTTTAGGTATGCTATGTGTTTACCATTTTTGACCATAAAAGCACTTAAGAGAGATTTTGCAGCTTTAGAGCTGGAAATTCTTTGTCCTGAAATTAGTCTTCTTTGTTACTTTTCTCATGTGCTTTATTGTTTTTCAGTCTTATTATTATATTGCATTGTGATTTTGTAAATGTTTGCTGCTTGCTACATATTCATAATTTGTTCATAAGCATTTTGAACAGCAAGCTTCTGGATTTTTAAAGGGGATGATGAGTATCTCTGTCACAGCAAAGCTGTCAGATAGTGCTGGAGTAATCACATAGTGTTCATGCAACAACATTCCATATTTTTTGCTTAAATACACCAGCTCCTGACGTTGTATCCTTTGCATTCCTCTCACTCTCCTTATTAGTTTCATTGATCATCTAGTTTATTTTAACTTACGCATCTATAGGAATCTATATGTCTGTGTGGTGCTTGCACTGCAGCCCACCTCAAAATCTGTTTATGGCTAAAACAATTGAAGCTCTTTGGAAACCTAATTGTTCCTCCCCCCCCCTCCTTTCAGGCACTGTTCGAGAACTATTGATAAAAATGCTGAATATGGAGAAAGAATTAGTATATGTCCTCACCTGTGCATCTCCCAATTAAAATAAAAGGCTGATTTAACAACAGATTACACAGTTTAAGGATCACTAACCCCTCTGGCTCTCAGTGCCCCTCCCTTTGATGTGAGGGAGGCAATGAAGCAGCAAGATTATCACAAAGCTGAGCTGTGCCTTGTTGCTGCCAGGAAAAGACAGTTCTGGATTTGGCAGCAGTGTGGCCAATTGAATGAATTCCTGTTCCACCCTGCAGCATTTTTGCAAGTGGTGCATTTTAAGTTAATGTAATTGAGCTAAACTAATGTAGTCCAGTAGCATCTTAATATAATTGAAATGTCTCTGTGTTCTTGTAATTAGGATGTATGTCAAATCTTTCTGAGATGCTGCTCATAGACTCATAGAATAATGGAGTTGGAAGGGGCCCATAAGACCATCAAGTCCTAAATGGCTTGGTCCCTGGATACCTGAAGGACTGCTTCCTTCCATATGAATCTACCTGGCAATTAAGATCTAACCAGGGGGGGCCTTTTGAAAGATCCGTCCCTCAAGGCGGTAAGAGGGATGGCTTGTAGACAAAGGGCCTTTTCGGCAGCTGCCCCCAGACTATGGAACGCCCTCCCAATTGAGATTTGTTTGGCGCAGACGTTGACGACATTTTGGCGCCAAGTCAAAACCTTCCTGTTCCAGAAGGCTTTTAATTGAAATAATATCAACTGTGGATCTTGATGGCAATTTTTAGAGAATATATTTTAATTATATATTAATTGTTTTATCTTTTTTACTGTATTTTAATTGTTGTAAGCTGCCCAGAGACCTTTGGGTAGTGTGGGCAGCATATAGATTAAATACAATTAAATAAATAAGTCTCAATTCCCTGCCTAATACAGGAGTCCACATCAAAGCAAAACTGACAAAAGGTTGTCTAATTTTTTTCTCTTGAATGCCTCCAGTGTTGCACTCTCCACCTCCCAAGGTATCTAGATCCATTGTCTCATTACTTTAACAGGATGTTTTCTCTGATATTCAGCCAAATCTGGCTTCCTCTAACTTGAGCCTGTTATTATGTGTGCTGAATTCTGGAATGATTGAAAACAGATCCTCTGTATGACAGCCTTTCAAGTATTTGAAGAGTGCTATCATATCTCCCTTCAGTCTTGTTTTCTCAAGGCTAAAGATATCCAATTCTTATTGGAGTTTTCTTCACAACATCGTATGTTGTTTGTGGTTTGTGTGACTGGGAGGGGCTTTCCTAGGCTGGGTGTGGTTTTCTGGCTTTCCAGCACTAACTAATCATTCCTTCTAGCCTTTGATTTCAAAGACAGTCCTGCTTATCTGCTCAGTGCTTTCCCCCCTCTTTAGTCTGCTTGAGCCAGTTGTTTGTTTGCTATTCAGTTGTTGCCAGTATATGTGCAGTAGAGAAAGCATCATACAAAATTCTGTAATTTCAAGCAGCTATAAGCAGGAAATGTTTTTTACTCTCTCTTCTACAAATGTCTCAGAGTGACTTACATAAACTTTAAGTGCCAGCTAATAAGAAAGGTGTAGACTCTGGGGAACCTGAAGCTGTTCTCTGTAGCTCGCTATGCTTCTACAGTATAGCAAAAGGAATTTTACCAGAAATTCAAAAATCTGCAATGGGTTATGGGCCCAGAGACCAGAGAGATAGCTAACAAGGCTTTGGTTTTTTTTTTCTCAATGTGTTTGCAGTTTTCTTTCCCAGTTTTAACCAAAAACACCTCATAACTGGCTGAAGAGAAAGAGTTGTTGTTTCTTTTGAGATCCCTAACCAAGCTTGTTCAGAACGAGAAAGAGGAAAATTGGATCTTGATCACAGCAAGGTATTATTGAGAAGCTTCTAGAGTTAACATCTCTGAATTTCTCTGTTAGAAGGAGAGGCTGCAGTTTAACTTAAAAGGTGCATGGTTGTTTATAAAGAGCTTTAAAAGTGCATGGTTGTTTATAAAGATAAAGACCAAGGCAAAATGGGAAGATGTGTATTCTATAGGAAAAGCAATAATTCACAAAATCTCTAAAATAAACAGATTATATATATTAAAGTCTGTGAAACTACCAATGAGATGTTAGAAGAATTTGCAAGATCCTATGGTTTTTCTAGCTCTAAATCAGAGGCAATTTGTATTTGGAAATTGGTATTGCTTCACCTTAACAACAAACAAAATTATGAATAGCACAATTCTAGTCTAGTAACAGTTTTTGACAATTTACATTTTACTGGCTTAGAACTGACTGATAGACAGAACATGGGGTTTGTCACAGTATCACTGGGTAAATGTTTTGATGCTTTTGTATCTGTCTTGTATAGCAAACAGTTGAGTTTCCAATAGGGTTAGAGTTGTCTGAGGAAAGAGTGCATAGACCAAAAAGGCTCCCTTTTGACCTCAGCTGCAAGTAGCTCAGATTTCACGCTGAGTGGGAAAGGCAATAGGAGGGGCATGTCTCATAGCCAATCACACAGCTGCGACAGCTGTGGGAAGATGGGTCAGATGGCAAAGGATTGCCCATTCTGAAGATATTCTTCAACCAATAGAAACTACAGTAAATTTAAACCAAAAGAACAAAAAATTGCCAAAAATATGTAGAGGTTGACTCTAACAGAGAGACAAAAGTAGAGGCTGGAAAGAGATTTGAAGGCATGTGTGGCCCACAATTGTGAACATAAATCAAATTACTGGATCATTGATTTGGTGCACCAGTCATTGAACATATTAAAAAGATTTCTTATACATCTAGATGAAAGATCCAGTGGAAATATTCAAATTCTAGTGGTGATCCTATAAAAATTGAAGGGAAAGGGACTGGTATTTTGCAATGTGAACTGTCTGATGAAATAAGTGAGGATACTGTAAGTGATGTATTGTTTGTTCCTGAGCTACAATGCAACATATTAAGTGCATCATCTTTGGATGATAAAGGTTTTTTTATACATTTTGAAAAGGTTTAACATAAAGTAATAAAAGATGGTGAAATATATTTTTAAGCAGTTAAACCTGATGGTGTCTATAAGCTGAGTCTTTTAGATGAACAGCAACAGATAACACAGTGCAAGCCTAGAGAGAGTATAGCAACACCATGGAGCTGTGGCATTGTAACTTTGCACATAGAGATCCAAAAGCAATTCTGGAGCTGTAAAACCAAAAACTTTCTACAGGTATGAAGATAAAGCCATATAATGCTACCAACACAACCAGGTCCATAAGCTATATCACAGAAAAGAGTACTATTACTATTACTATTACTATTACTATTACTACTACTACTACTACTACTAATAATAATAATAATAGTAATAATATTTATACCCCGCCTATCTAGTCATTTCGACCACTCTAGGCGGCTTACAACATAACAAATTCAAGAAAAATTTATAACAATTAATTAATTAAATGATTTTGCAATGGAAAAAATACAAAATAAGTCAAATAAAGAGAGAAAACAGGAAAGAGGACAGGAATTAACTGGAAGGGAAGGCCTGTCTATACATCCACGTTTTTAGTTGGTTCTTAAAAGTACCCAGCGAGGGTGCAGCGCAAATCTCTGGAGGTAGGTTATTCCAGAGGCGAGGAGCCACCGCCGAGAGTGCCCGGTTTCTAGTTCTTTCCTTCCGGACCTCCCTTGGCGTCAGTCTCCTCAGCCTCACCTCCTGGCTCGCGCGGGTGACATGGGTAGAGCTAGTTGAGAGTAAGCGTTCCGCCAAGTATCGAGCTCCTAAACCATTTAGGGCTTTATATGTAAGCATTAACACTTTGAAGTCAATGCGGAAATGGATGGGCAGCCAGTGCAGCATGGCCAGAGTAGGAGAGAGATGTCGATATTTTCTCATTCCAGTAAGGAGTCTGGCCGCCGCATTCTGCACCACTTGAAGTTTCCGCATCAGCTTCAAAGGAAGCCCCACATAGAGCACGTTACAGTAGTCTAATCTAGAAATTACAAGCGCATGTACTAAGGTAGTGAGCGCCCCCATGTCTAGGTAAAGTCGCAGCCGGACAATCCGCCAAAGGTGGAAAAAGGCGGTGCGGACTACCGACGCCACTTGCGTTTCCATGGTCCTCATTCCTGCCAAGGACTGAGAGAAGAATCATCAGGATGCTGGATCTGATAAATAGTGTAGAGAATTCAATATCCCATCATTGGGACAAAATAGATACATTTTAATATTTGTAGATGATTTATCGCAGTACTGTGTCACCTACCTGCTGAAGAAGTGTGGGATTTATTTATTTATTTTATTTATACCCCACCCATCTGGTCTTCCAACCACTCTACATAAAATGCTGAAAAAATACATAACCATGCTGTGCAATAAATTTGAAAGAATACCCAAAGCACTCCAGATGAATAATGGTGGTAAGTACCTTTTGCAGCACCCACAAGTTGTGCTAGAAGAGCAAGATATTTTGCACAAGAGAAATGCTCCACACACTCTGAGGCACAATGGAACAGCTGAAAGAAAGCTGTGATCTCTTTTGGAGATGACAAGATGCATGCTTTCAGATCAAGGTTACTGAACAAATTTTTGGAGTGATGCAGTCATGACAGCAACATATCTCCTAAACAGATTGCCAACCAAAGGCACCGCGAAAACATCATTTGAGTTATGGCATGAGAGAATATCAAATGTAGAACCATAACAGGATTTTTGGAAGTCTGGCATATGCTTATATGCTGAAAGAGAAAAGGCACAAAGTGGACTCTAGAACAGAAGAGATTATTTTGCTTAGTTATACTCCTGGCAGCGAAGACTCTAAAGTGATGAACTTAAAAACAGGTGAACTGAGTGTATGACGTGACTCATTTTGATGAACAAAAGAAAGCTGACAAATGGGAACAGAAGACTAGTGTGCTGGACCTCTCCTAGATGAAGGTGTGCCAATCCCTCCATAATCTGAGCCAGGTATAAAGCAGGAAGGTGATGACACACAAACAAAGTAGTACATCAAGAGAGATGAAGATGTCAAGGCTGTTAAATTGGAAAAGGCACATATGCCGCAAGATGCTTCAAAACCAGACATCAGATGCCCATCATGACCTAACAAAGATGTACCAGTTTCTCTCCTGACCTACTTCGCACAGTTGCCACAGATAAACATAGTATAGACACATAACCCTTGAGCAGCAGCAGCAACTAAGGAAGGCACTGGAGGTGGAAGAACAGCAAGACAAAGCAGAAAAGGAGAATGCTGAGGGGAGAATAAACATAATAGAGGAAGTCCCATGGAAAAGAGCCACTGTTAGGAGCAAAAAAAGAAGATGACACTTTTCACCAATGGAACTGCGAAACTGTTCTCAAATTCTTGAAGAGGAGTCTGGCAGACAGCATGCAGAGGAAGACATGCAGGAGACCCCACGGGAGGAGATGTGAGAGGCTGAACCTCACCAAACCAGAGCCACTGAACCCACACCCTTGAAAAAAGAAAAGAAAATAATAGTTGTAGTAGGAGGTTCCCTGCTGCTTGGGATTGAAATTGAAATATGCAAGATCCATGGACCCACAAACTATGCTGTCTTCTTGGAGGATAGATTAGGGATGTGACAGAAGGATTCCCATCACTTGTAAAACCCATGGATTCATATCCCTTTCTTCTCATCCATGTAGGAAAAAATGATACAGCCAAGAGGAACTAAGAAGGAATCACATTAGATTTTGAAGCTCTGGGAAGGTAGCTCAAGGATTTTGGGGCCCAGATAGTCTGTTCAGCCATCCTAGCCATACGCAGAAGTGGAAAAGAAAGTGAAAGACAAATACTCCCGATGAATGACTGGTTTTGAAAGTAGTGCCGACATGAGGGATTTGGATTCTGGCAACATGTGCTGTGCTTCCAGGAGAATGGACTGCTGGCACATGATGGGTTGCACCTCAAAAGAATTGGGAGAATGTGTTTGGCCATAGCATGAAGAACTTAATCAGGTGGTCTTTAAACTGAATTGGAAGTGGGATGAAGATGCAAGCTCAGAGGTAAAGACAGATGAAGGCTTATGTGCAATAAGAGGAACCAACCGAGCACCTTTAATGGGGCCCAATAGTAATCTTTATAAAAAGATAGGAAACAAATCAGGCCACAAATCATGCAATTTCCAGTGTCTGTACAGTGGGGTCTTGACTTGAGAACTTAATCCGTATTGGAAGGCGGTTCTCAAGTCAAAAAGTTCTCAAGTCAAATCTGCATTTCCCATAGGAATGCATTGAAAACCATTTGATCCGTATCTGCTCTTTTCCGTCCATAGAAACTAATGGGAAGCTGCTATTCCGCCTTCGGCCACTAGAGGGGGATATTTTGTTTCTTTTTTTCTTAGGTCAAGAAAGGTTCAGGGAAGGCAGGGAAAATACAGTCCAGGCAGTACAGTACCAGGCAGTCTGAAGACTGTCTCCCAATCCACTCTCTAAACGCTGGGAGGAGTGAGGAAGCAGACAGGCACCCTTTTCACTGGCCAACAGTTAACTGAAAGTTCACTTTTTGCACTTTCCCTGCCTCCCACGTGGGTTTTTTTCAGTTCTTAACTCAAATCTAAGTACTTAAGTCAAGTCAATATTTTCCTATGAGAGCGGTTCTTAAGTCAAAATGTTCTTAACTCAAGCCGTTCTTAAGTCAAGACCCCACTGTATAAAAATGACAAGAGTGTAGGAAACAAATAAGAACAAGTATAAATCCTAGTTCAGGAGGGTAAATATGACTTGATAGGGATAAGTGAAACTTGGTGGAATGATTCCCATGACTGGAATATGGCAACTAAAAGATCTAAATTATTCAAAAAGAACAGAAAGAACAGAAAGGAAGGTAGAGTAGCATATGTCAAAAACGTGCACAGAAATACAGAGAGATGAGCTTGGTTGTCCCATTGAAAGCATCTGGATTAATATAATTGGAGCAAAAAACAAAAGGAATATAGTAGTTGGAGTCTACTACCAACTGCCCAATCAAGAAGAAGATGCAGATGAAACCATTGAGAAACAAATTACAAGAATTTCAAAGAGACATGGTGTAGTAGTAATGGGAAATTTCAATTATCCTGATACATGTTGGGAGGCAAATTCTGCCAAATACAGTATAGCTCTTCCAAGGAATTGGTTTGTGTCGCTGATAACTTATTCTAAATTCAGCACTTCTGATCAGTCACACAAATACAGGCGTGTACTGCTCCATAGCTTTCTTCTAAAAATGCCTGCTACCACAAGGTAATGTGAATGCCTTTTGAGTGTGAAGGAAAAGAGGCCATGTGGGAAAACTTTCTCCAAGAATACTCTGTGATGAATAACAGATCACTCCTCTACTCACATATTTGATTACATTTGGATTTTACCATTCTTCCAGGAGCTCAAAGTACATACCTTATTTTTATCTTTCTAATCCACTTTATAATGGGGATTATGAAGAGAGATACGTAATAACAGAAAAACCCCAAGTAATATTTCAACCTGCATCTCCCTAATCTTAATCTGACACCCGAATCACTATACAGACTGCTTCTCACTGATGTTTTTAGCAACTCCTGGACCTCCTTGTTAGACTTTCTCTCCCACTGATGTTCTCCTTCATGACATTATTTGCCAAGTTCCTTGAAGCCTAGGGTGGGCAATGTGAGGCCTTCCAGGTGTTGTGGAACTCAAGCTGCCAGCATTTCTCATCAATGATGCTGGATAGGGCTGATGAAAATTGCAGTCCTACAAAGTCTATAATCTGCCACCTCCCTGCTGCTTTCATAGCTCAAGTATGCAGTAAATTCAAATGCATATAAGAGAGCACCTGTGTTGCTTTGATTTTCAAGTTAAAATGATTTGTAGTGGGAAATAATTCCGAAAATGTTTAATATTTTACCTGCCCACCTCACTAAAAGACTTCCCTCCCATTCACTTGCTTCTTCCCATTCCCCCCCAAAACAGGATTCAAAATGTGTATGGAATGAAATTGTTTTGGTTCCAATTCTGGTGAACTGAGGCAATCCCACCCCCCCACCATGAGTGCATCAGATCATTTAGATATCATATCATTTTATTTATTTATTTATTTATTTATTTATTTATTTATTTATTTATTTATTTATTTATTTATTTATTTATTTATTTATACCCTGCCTATCTGGCCCACCGGACCATTTATAACAGTAGTGCTGATCTGGTGTGCAGTTCTGTTGTGATTATTACTAGTGGAATATTGTATCCAAATCTTGAACATGTACAGGAAGTTGAGCCATAAAAGGGAAGGGAAATGCTAAGAAAAAAAATTACAGGAATTAATTGTTTGATTTTGAAAGATGAAAAATGGCTTCTCACATATACTTCTTTTTTTAATGGATGAGCACTAACATTATTAAAGCCAAACCTAAGTGTTTTATGAGAACAGTGCAAGTGGAAGTTGTTCTGGGGAACAATCATTTCATTACCTGTCATCAGTTCTTTCACAGATAAAGACCAAGAATTTCTTAGGCATATCATCAAGTTTGGATGATTATTTTCTTGGATTTACAAGTGATTGGGGAGCTATAGTTGTCACGTTCCCGGGGGTTACAACAGCCAAAGTCCGATAAACCAGTCCAGGGTCAAGAATACCAAGAATGCAAAGCCAATGTCCATAAATCAACTCACAGAAGGAAGTCCAGTGTCAAAGTCCAGAGTCCGATACACAGCATAGTCCAGAGTTCAGAATCAGGAACACAATACAAGAAATGTGGATGCAAGCCAAGGTTTTGACTCCTTGCTTCCACAGAATTTCTGGCTTCACTGGGAGCTGTTTTATAGTAAAACAGCTCCTTGAGCTGCTGGAAAGCTTTCTATCCTGTTAATACTCAGGACTAGATGCACACAGGTTTCTGTGGACAGCCTTTGAGCGATCCTCTGATCTTCTGGTCCTAAGTCTTTCCTGAAGCCTGCCCCGAAGCCTGTCTGCTGTAGAAGGAGAATCTGGAGGCGGTTCAGGTGTTTCTGATCTCTCCACATTCTCTTCAGCCACAGTTAACCCTTTGGGTTCCAGGTCTTTGGAAGCACTCATGACAATAGTCCAAAAAAGTAACTTTACCTAGTCTTGTATTTTAATTTAAAAACCATAAACAGTGCTATTCTTGTTTACACTTGTCTGATCCTATTAAACAGGAGGGTGTATGCAATAAAGTCTCATACTGGTCATCAACTGTATTCCACTGGAGTGACTTTTCATTGCTAGGAGTATCATGATTCTCTGTAAACCCACCCATACATTTTTAAAATTACACTCTATATTAATAATAATATTTGCATGCCACCATGTCAATTCTGGTTCATGGCAACCCTTTCTAGGGTTTTCTCGGTGTAGAGTACTCGGAAGGGATTTGCCAGTCTTATTCTGGAGGTGCTTCAGGAGTGTGCAGTTTGCCCAAGGCTACAAAGGCTGCTCTTCTCCCAAATGGCATCGTGAGGAACTGAACTTCTGACCTTTGTCTCCACAGCCAGGTACCCAAGCTAGCCAGACAGCTGATACGTTAGACAAGGTTCAATTTCCTCCCAGTCTATTCTGCAGATTAAAACTTTTTTATATAAAATCCAGGCATTATAAAATGTATTGTCTTAGAATGAATTGAACACTTCATGGAAGATTTTGGATCTTTACTTTACCCCTTCTCCCTAACAACCTGAAAATCTGGACTGCTTTTCAGCAAGCAGACATAGTGTTTTCTTAAGATGTTTCATGGTATGTGTACACCCATGCCCAGGCATACACATGCATGTGCATGCACACACACACACTCTCACACACACATTTATATTTGGCTTCAGTGCTAACTGAAAAAAAAAACAAAAGTGAACATTGCCCATATTTACTTTGATTTGTATATACCAATGAGGAATGCTTGGATGTGTTTGGGAGAGGTGTCAACCTTTTCAGTTGATCATAACAGTTCATTCATAAGTAAGCTTATGTGGAAGGCAATTTGAATTTCCTAAAATGAAACTGGGTTTCTACATCTCTGCTCACTTATTTATGCTCACTGGGTCTTCTTTTTTTTCTTATAAGAAATAATGGTTACTAATTGTTATTTGCTGGGGGCAGGAGCCTAATAACTATTTTATTGCATGCATATATCACTGTTATGCCAAGGCATTCAAGGCAATTTGCCTATAATAACAACTGCTAATAATTAATCTCGCACCAGTTACTTTCAGTGGTCAGAAAGTTCTGGCCATATGTGAGCAACGAAAGGAAGTCTGCCAGTGCCTTTAATGAAGAAATGACAGAAGGCAGAGAGAATGTGATCTAGGAACATCTTGTTTGTCACTTCTTGACCGTACTTGGAAATGTTACAAGCAACTCTTCAGATATTCTGGTTAGGGATTCTGAGAGGTGTACAGTAGTTCAAAAAAGTAACTTCTCCATGCTTTGCTTCTGGTCTTTTGTTCCTCCTGAATAGTGGTGTAGATATGGCTATAACTCAGGGTTGAAGCACAGGGCTTTGCAACCCAGTGATTCCCCACATGATTGCCTATAGCACTGGTTCTTAACCTTGGGTTACTCAGGAGTTTTGGACTGCAACTCCCAGAAGCCTTCACCATCAGCTCTGCTGGCTGGGGTTTCTGGGAGTTGCAGTTCAAAAACATCCGAGTAACAAAGGTTAAGAACCACTGGCCTATAGAACAGTGGTTCCCAACCTCAAATAACCCAGGTGTGCTTGGACTGCAATCCCCAGAAGGTTTCACCACCAGCTGTGCTTACTGGGAGTTTCTGGGAGTTGCAGTCCAGGAACACCTGAGTTAGCCAAGATTAGGAACCACTGGCCTATAGAGTAGCAAATTATGAGAGCAGCAACAGGGCTAAGCATGGTCATGCTAGGATTAGTGATGGATGAAAAATCAATCTCTCTTTCAACTTCCATTTGTTTCCATAATATAGTATGTTTTTCCTGCCATGGTTCCATGTCAATTTGACACTGAAAAAACAGTCTCCCCAAATATTAGTATGCATTTTTAATATGCTGTTTTCTTGATATTTCCATTTTTGTGTACAAGTCTGTCAAATATTTGTATTGTTCTCCACAAATTTGTCCAATACTCAGTTTATAGCTAAAGAAGAGGAATGGTAATTGTGTGCTTCACAACTGAAATAATACAGCATGGCTGCCTTGGAGTGAAGTGAAACGGAAGGCACTTAAGTCTTGGATCCAGAGCTACTTAACTGTAACGCAGCTCCTGGCCGAGTTCACCTGTCTCTGGGGACATCTTCACCCAGAACCATTAACAGAACTACACTGTCCATCTGAGGCAGCTGGCACGCAGAGCCCTTTCTGCAGGCACACAAGCCATAAGTTGCTGGATCGCTATTCCCCCCCCCCCCGCAGCCAAACCTCAGGAGGTGGCTGCTGCTGCGGTGCTAGCACTTTGACAGGCAGTGGGCCAGGATCCGGTGCAGCTGGCACTGGTGGCGGATCCAAAGTGGGGTCTTGAGGCACTTCTGTGCCTGGGATTCCCCCTTCCTCTGCCACTTCTAGTTCCGCCGCTGCCGTGGCCCACTGCCTGCTGTTTTTTTTTTTTTTTTTCCAGTTTGGGCACTCAGGTCCAAAAAGGTTCACCACCACTGATCTAAGGGAGCATGAGCTGGTCAACATAGGCCAACTGTGCAGAATTAGAGCTCTTTCTTGTCTCCTAGCCACAAACTGAATTACTCAGCTGTGTCCTTTCCAGGGCAGGAATAAACGATACATCAATTGCCATGGACAAACAAATGCATTTTAAAAAGTACATTCTTCTGTTATGGAACAGATTCCAGGTGCCCCGAAGGTGTCTGAATCTTTCAGTCTGAGGGAATGGGAACTTCCGTCTATTGACTCTAGGATGGGAATGTGTAGGTGGATATTTTTTTTTCTTAGGCAGAGAATCTTGTCTTCTACTAAAGGTGTTCTCTGGGTGAGATTTGTTGTTTTCCTTCCTACTCTGATCATGGGAGAGAGATACTTCTGCAAAGAGCATCATCCTTCTAGATGTGATTTATGCCCTACAGTATATGCATTTGGGTGTCTCTGCTCTGGTATCCAGTGTGATTTAGTGGACAGAGTGACAGACAGACTCAGGAGAGCAGGGTTTGTATTCTTGCTCAGCCATGGGAACTCACTGGAGGAGTGGAAATGGTAAAACCACTCCTTAAATAGCCAGCATACCTTGAAAGCTCTATTAGGACTACCATACCATATTTTTCCATGTATAAAATGACACTTTTTCATAAATAATTAAAAGAAAAATTGAGGGTCGTTTTATACATGGTAGTAAGGAGGGGAGGAAGGATCAAGGCACTTTGATCGCTGCTTTCCCCCTCCACTTTCTGCAGAGAAAGTGGAGGGGGAAAGCACCCCCTCCTAGCAGGAAAACTTTTCCCCCTCCACTTTCTTGCGAGGAAAGTGCTTTCCCCCTTCACTTTCTTTGCAAAAAGTGGAGGGGGAAAGCAGCTTTTTGCAAAGAAAGTGGAGGGGGAAAGCAGCTTTTTGCAAAGAAAGTGGAGGGGGAAAGCAGCTTTTTGCAAAGAAAGTGGAGGGGGAAAGCAGGAACCAAAACAGTTTAATCCCTGCCTTCCCCCTCCACGTTCTTGGAAAGAAAGAAATTTTGGGTTAGAAAAGGGGGGTTATACATGGGGGTGTCTTCTACATGGAAAAATACGGTAAATTGGTTCTGACTTGACAGCACATAACAATAACATCTCTGTTCTATGTTCCCTTGTGATGAACTAGACTCATGTCTGAAGGACCCTTGTGCGCTGCAGCCAAGTTTAACACTCTGGGGTTTCCAGTTGGCCATACCCGTCTTCCCCATTAGTCTTTCACCAGATGTTCCTAGGTTTTGTAGTTTTGTATGGTTTTCCTCTGCCCATTCTGAAAGATTAAGATGTCTCCTAAAATTGAATTATTGGTAGGAAGAGCTGTATGCTAAAATATGCTGGTAATTTGGATTGCTTTTTTGACTCTGCCTACTGTTGTAATTAGAGATGGCGGTATTCGTATATGAATACCCCCGCACAGGTGGACATAATGAGGGCCCACTCACGCATCCACTGCTGCTGCTGGCTCCGCTTTCCCTTCCAATTGGTCTGGAGATTGCGGTTGACTATCCACTCCTGGCAGAAGGAAGGAAGACGAATCTCCCTGCCAGGCTGACAAATGGATAGTCAACTGCAAGCTTCGGAGTAATTGGAAGGGAGAGTAGAGCCGGTGGTGGCAACAGACACATGAGTGTTACATCCACCTGTGCGGGGGTATTCGTATTCGTATATCAATACCCCCATCTCTAGTTGTAATGCAGCTTCTGATAGCTTATCAGAAACTGAATTTGTCCCATGAGCTGAAAAATACTGATCTGTTACATGGTCTACCCTAGCCCATCATTTCACTCCCAGGTTCAGTACGGTGTGTTTCCTGTGTTGCTGAGAATTCCTACAAGGTTGTCCAGCTGCAACACTACTATGAGTGAATTAATATTGAGGAAGAGTATACAGTACTCACAGTGCTTTTGCTAATCCCTGTCTATTTGGAATATATGAAGATGCAGAGCACGGCAATTACAGCAATTATTCAACCAGCTCTCATGAGTCTTGAAAAGATTCTTCTGTATTCTAAGCTAGACATTTTTTGACTAAAGATGCTGAGAATTAGTTCTTGTACACAAAGCATGTGGAGGGATTCTTATAGTATTTTCAGAAGTAGATTAGCAGTAAGTTCAGAAGTAATATGTGACTTACAGAATATAATTCACAGCCAATTAAAGTATTAGCTACTTAGCCAGCTTCCTATTCAACAATGTAGTTATTTTTACCTAAATATTTAATTCACAGGAAGCAATTCTAGGTCAAATATTGTTGTTACAGGGAAAGGCAAAGCAGAAGTAGTTGCAAAAAATGAAGAGAGAACCTGATGGAAAAGTCAACATGAGGATTTCCCAAAGCCTTTCTTTGGTCATGCATTTGGACTGCTTCTGTACATCAGTTAGCAGGCCTGGTTACTCATCAAGCTTAGGAAACTGGAAAAGTGGCTTTTCTTAGTGCTCTTTGCTGCAGAGAGCCAAACCAGTCAGGCTGGTTAGATTGCAATCTCTATTATGGAAAGTTGCCAAAGAAGTGAAATACCAAATAAATGGTGTGTGTGTGTGCGCATGCACGTGCGTGCATATGTGCATTACTACTATACACTGGAAAGGCTAGCTAACCTAAAATGTCATCAGTAGATAGGGATAATAATTACAGTATATCACAGAAGTGAGTATACCCCCTCACATTTCACAAATATTTCAGTATATCTTTTTATGTGACAACACTGAAGAAATGACACTTGGCTACAATGTAAAGCAGAAAGTATACAGCTTGTATAACAGTGTAAATGTGTGTCCCCTCAAAATAACACAACACGCAGCCATTAATGTCTAAACCGCTGGCAACGAAAGTGAGTACACCTCTAAGTGACAATGTCCAAATTGGAGCCCAAGTAGCCGTTTTCCCTCCCTGGTGTCATGAGACTCATTAGCGTCATGTCTCGGAAGTGAAGGGAGAACAGGTGCTATCGCTCTCACTCTCTCAGACCGGTCACTGGAAGTTCCACATGGCTCCTTGCAGTAATGAACTATCTGAGGATCTGAAAAAATGAATTGTTGCTCTAGGCTATAAGAAGATTGCCAAAACCATAAAACTGAGCTGCAGCATGGTGGCCATGCTCAGCGTCATATCCGGAGGTTGGCTTTGGGAAATAGACGTATGAATGCTGCCAGCATTGCTGCAGAGGTTGAAGGGGTGGGGGTTAGCAGGGCAGTGCTCAGACCATACGCTGCACAGGGCATCAAATTGGTCTCCAGGCCTGTTGTCCCAGAAGGAAGCCTTTTCTAAAGATGATGCACAAGAAAGCCCACATACAGTTTGCTGCAGACAAGCAGACTAAGGACATGGATTTCTGGAACTATGTCCTGTGGTCCGGTAATACCAAGATAAACTTATTTGGTTCAGGTGGTGTATATGTCTTTAGCATACAGCTGGTAGCTCATAAAAGCCAATAATTGAGCTCCAGAATGGTCATCCTTGCCTAAGAGGGGGGAAATGTAATACTGTAAATGATTTGATAACAGTTAATTCCCTTTTTCTAAATATCTCTTCAGTGACCAATCTGTGTGCTGTGGTTTCCTTAAACCCAACTCATGTTAGTGTTCTGTAGATATGATTCTGGCAGATCTTCATACCTGAAATATCATGTACTTGGAAACTAAACCCAGGCTTAGCGCCCCCTATCTGTCATGCAAATTACAGGTGATCTGAAAAGTTCCTGAGTTGACTGTGATGTCTAGTTTTGGCCCCTCGGTCCATTGGGGGCTGGTCCAGTAGGGCACATGGGACACTACCCCACTTCAGGCAGCCCATCTCATGTGTCTTCTTGAGGCAAAGGCCCCCATCTTAAGTTCAACTTACATTGAATTCCCAGCCTGACACTGGCTGTGAAAAGTGTGCATGCAGGTGTGCAGCTTGGGGGTGTTCCTGGATTAGTTTCTGAGCATGGATGTCCAGGTTTCAGCAGTGGTTAGGAGTGCTTTTGCACAGTTAAACCTAGTTAAATTTTGTGTGCCAGCTGCCCCCGTTCCTGGAGAGGTCTGATCTGGCCACTGTGACATATGTCTTAGTAAGGTGACAGGATTTACACTATGTAGAGCTGACTTTGGAATGTCTTAAGAAACCTCAGTGGGTCCAAAATGTTGCAGCCAGGTTGTTGACTGGGGCTGGTAACAAGGACCACATAATATCTGTTATAGGAGCTCTTTGTTGTTGTTGTTTAGTCATTTAGTCATGTCTGACTCTTTGTGACCCCATGGACCACAGCACACCAGGCCCCCCTGTCCTCCACTGCCTCCCAGACTTGGTTCAAATTCATGTTGGAAGCTTCAATGACACTGTCCAGTCATCTCGTCCTCTGTCGTCCCCTTCTCCCCCTGCCTTCACACTTTCCTAACATCAGGGTCTTTTCCAGGAAGTCTTCTCTTCTCATGAGATGGCCAAAGTATTGGAGTCTCAGCTTCAGGATCTGTCCTTCTAGTGAGCACTCAGGGTTGATTTCCTTTAGAATGGATAGGTTTGTTCTCCTTGCAGTCCAGGGGACTCTCAAGAGCCTCCTCCAGCACCACAATTCAAAAGTATCAATTCTTCGGTGGTCAGCCTTCTTTATGGTCCAGCTTTCACTTCCATACACCGCTACTGGAAAAACCATAGCTTTGACGATGATGACCTTTGTCAGCAAGGTGATATCTCTGCTTTTAAAGATGCTGTCTAGGTTTGTCATCGCTTTCCTCCCAAGAAGCAGGCGTCTTTTAATTTCAGGGCTGCTGTCACCATCTGCAGTGATCATGGAGCCCAGGAAAGTAAAATCTGTCACTGACAACTTAGTGCCTACTACTACTCCTCTCTCTCTCTCTTTCTCTCTCTGAATATCAACTCCTTCTAGAGCTATGTCTGTTCCCCCCAACTTCACCCACTTATATTTACTGTGTCTTTTGTCCCACAGTCCCAGCAGGCATCAACTCTCATAGCTTCAGTCAGCCAGCAGGGTTTGCCACGTCTTCTCCCTGTCCCTGTCTTAAGGCCCATGGTTGGAGAGTCATCTTGAGGTGGAGTGGGGCACCTCCTAGATGGATTTTCAAAATCAAATATAACTGTTTACTAACTAGGATGTGTCAAGACATGCCAAGAGCATGAGAAATGTTTTCGCACCTGTTTCTTTTGCCAAAAGGAGAGAAAGTGGTGACTCCTTCTGAATGCTCTCTGACCTTTAAGGACACACCTGAAAAGGGGTTCCGGATGTGGCTGAGGACTGCAACTCTCCCTCCAGGCTGTGTGTACTCCTTTTTTTTGCCTGCAAAGCAAGGAGGAAGAGGCTGCTTCCTGCATCGCCAGTAGCTCTTGCAGTGGACTTGCTGATCTGTTTATACAAGTGTCTGAATACCTTATAGGTGGTGCGTGCTTGCTAGTATATTACAGACCATGTGAAAGAAGAAACAAGTGTCATGTTTGTACCTCTGACTGATAATAAGCGTCATTCAAATAAGAATTTTACAGGGACCACAGATTGTAAGATATTGTGCAAGCTCTTGGTATGTAAATCAGACTGGATGCTCAAGAGATGAACTAAGTACAGTGGGGTCTTGACTTGAGAACTTAATCCGTATTGGAAGGCGGTTCTCAAGTCAAAAAGTCTGTAAGTCAAGTCTCCATTGACCTACAGTGCATTGAAAACCGATTAATCCCATAACAGGCCGTTTTTGTTCCATTTTGGTTTTTTTCTGGTCTGTAAGTCAAATCTCAGTCTGCAAGTCAAACCTAAATTTTGTGGCCAGAGAAGTCTGTAACTCAAAAAGTCTGTAAGTCAAGCCGTCTGTAAGTCAAGGGTCCACTGTAGGGATAAATTAAATGAATTTGCCCTAATGCTTGAAGCACCAGAGTTTCACTTTCTTAGAGAAAATTGTATCTTTAAAGGGTTGGAGGTCCGACTTTTGACAATCTTCTCCCTGCAGTTTGAGAACCCTCTTGTATGGTTAAATTTTGCTACTCTTCAAAGCTGATCTAATTACACAGGCAGTGCTGATCCATTAACACAAAATCTGCACTGTGAATAACATAGTTCCTTTCATGGGATTTTAAACTTCCAACATGTGGCTAACACTCTGAACACTGTTTTTTGGAAGGATGTAGTAAAGACATATCCCTTCCACCTGGCCTTTTAAATTATTTTGATTTGTAATGATTTAATTGTTTAATTCGTTTTTAGTAATATTGCCTGCTTGGAGTGTTGTTTTTTGTAGAAAAGTGGGGTACTTGTCATGTAAAAATAAATTATTGTCTGATGTTTGTTTTGCTCCTGATCTGCTGTGTTGTAGAGAATATTCAGATCTGCTTTGTTAAAACAACAAACCTTTGAATTTAAAAATCCAACTGCCAGGATTTGGAAATTTCTTATGAAAGCCATGTGTTTAAATCTCTAAAATCAGCTTTGACAAGTCAGGAAGTGGCTGTTTTTTGACAGTTAAAAAAAGCATAGGGATCAGTCAAAGGTCAGCAAAACCCCATTCAAGGCATGTTGAGTGTCTTCCTCAGTGCTGTCTTTGTTTGGCCATCGGCTGTATTGTGTCTGTACCCCTTCGTCTCCCAGTCTTTAGGATTATTAGTACAAAAATCCTTCCAGGAATCCTTATGAGTAAACACATTAGTAAAACTTTAGTGAGACAGTGTCAAAACATAAACCGTTCATCAGGATTCTTCTCACATCACCAGAATCTTGTTCTGGGAGTGTGGAGAGGGGAAAATAGTCCAACAGTACCTGAACCAGACCCTTGAGTCTTCCTGTCTTTCCTCCCACAGGACAAAAGGTTTGAGGAAGAATTCTGGTGTTGTATAATGGTCTTTGATCCTAATTCCAAAATGTATTCAGCTTTATTTCATTTTAATGGGCCATTTTCCCTGTAAGTTCTAAACAAACTGCCATCTGTTTATATTTTTGTGGTGGACTGCAAGTACAATAGTTAAAAAAGGGGGCGAGGTGAGTTTTTGTTTTTTTAAAAAAATCTCCGTTCAAAATGAGAGACAGTGGAAGCAATAGTGGTGTATTTGGGTGGGCAGGATGTGACCAAATTTAATGGCAGTATACAAACAGGTCTTCTAGCTTCCCTTCTAGTCTCTAGACCTTGATATTGTAAGACTAGAAATGGACAGTGGCATGACCAGCTTCAATGTCTATATTGTGTCCAAAATTCCACTCTGATCCATATGTATGGGTACTGAAATCAGAGCAGCTCCTGCACATTTATGCATGTCAACAGCATGGCTTTTGTGTGTGGGACAGTATCAGGTGCACGAGAACCAGTTACAGATCTTTTTTTGCTAATGGTGGATCCTGGTTTCTACTCTTATTAGGTACTTTTCAAAAAGCAGTTTTTTGGTCATTAATCATATAGATCAGTGATGGCGAACCTATGGCACGCATGCCACAGCTGGCACGCAGAGCCCTCTCTGTGGGCTCGCGAGCCATAAGTCACTGGATCGCTACTCCGGCATCCAAACCTGAGGTGGCAGCAACTGCAGTACTAGTGCCCTGACAGGTCGTGGGCCAGTATCCGGAGCAGCTGGTGGGCCGGTCGAGCTATAGGCAGTGGTGGGGTAAAGCACGACTGAAGGTGGATCCAGAGTGGGGTCTGGAGGCACCTCTGTGCCTGGGATTCACGCTTCTGCTGCCACTTCTGTCGCCGCTGCTGCTGCTGCATGCCACCTGCTGGGTTGTTTTGTGGGTTGTTTTGTTTTGTTTTGTTTTTGCAGTTTGGGCACTCGGGCTCAAAAAGGTTTGCCATCACTGATATATATGCTTCTATGGGATTCTCCATGGGGTCACGAAGAGTCGGACACGACTAAACGAGGACGATGGGATTCTTGTATATGCTCCCCTAAGGTTCAATCCTGAGAGTGGTAACACAGCCCAAGAAATAAGAGAGCGATTATAATCAGCAGGGATAATTATAAAAATGAATGTGGACATGTTTCCTTGCATAAATGATTAGAGAAGAATGAAAACACAAAGGGTATGGTTTTGTTGCCATTAGTGTTACAATGACGTCTCTGTCTATTATTATCACAACCCTTTTTCTGCTGGACTTAATTGTGTACGCACCCAGTCTGGGTACATTTGACAGAAGACAGGGAGATGGGTGCTGGACAGATCGCGTAAATTTTTACTCTAGACTAGATTTTGTGCTCTCTTCAAACCTTAATACCATGGTGTGTGGGTTTAGCTGCTTCAGGCTTTGGTGTGTGTGTGGGGGGGGGTCAAGAAAGACAAACTGTCTAGTTCAGAAGTTCCTCATATCGACTTGGATCTTGGGTGGTTTTCATGAAAGTCAAAATCATGGTATGATTGGGGCAGCCCACCCACCCGACCACTCATTTTCCTAACCAGAGGGTGCAAGTGAATGCCTGATATCCTCTCTGGATATAGTGATGTATCTGCAAGCTTGGATTCTGGGCCTTCCTGGTGCATCTTGGTTAACTGCGCACTTTCTATTCCCACAGATGGCCTCAGCCAATGATACCCGGCAAACACCCAAAGATGCTGCTGACCAGAACTTTGACTACATGTTCAAGCTGCTAATCATCGGCAATAGCAGTGTAGGCAAGACATCGTTCTTATTCCGATACGCTGATGACTCCTTCACTTCGGCCTTCGTTAGCACCGTGGGCATTGACTTCAAGGTCAAAACTGTCTACAGGAATGAAAAAAGAGTCAAGCTGCAGATTTGGGTAAGAACTGCTCGCTCTTAAGGTGAGAAACAGGTAGTACCATGGATGACCCTTTCACAGAAAAGGGTAAGGAGTGTGCTTGGTTTAAATTTGCTATGTTAAATGGACTTTGTTGGCACATCATCTGCTAATATACAAATCAGAATGCAAGTGGTTGCCTCTCACAGGAGTTAATGGAGACCCTGATCCACTGGCACAGTTATTCTTGCTGCTTTTTGAATTGCCACGTGTGGAATTCCTGGAGGATTCTGATCTATCATGCTAAAGAAAAGTTAGAGAATGTGGTCTTTCCAAGATGTTGTTGAACCACAGCCCCCTTCAGCTGTAGCCTGCCAAGCCAGTGTGGAGAGACAACAAAAGTTCGAGTTCAGCAGCATTTAGAGAGCCACACACTCCCCCCGCCCCAAGATGGAATATGCACCGTCACCTATGAGGTTCTGTATATCTGCTCAGCAGGATATAAGCAGCTGCTGTGAAGTCAGCAGCTTCTTCTTGACTTCTTCACTTTCATATTTTGCTTATGATACCAGACTGGATTTGAATCAAATCATCTGAATGGGTAATCATTTGTTGCACACCCTGGCAGATTGGCTTGCATCACTGGGCCAGCAAAGGTTCATTAAAGATCACTGCAGACGGATACCTGTGCTGATTTTTCCCCTGACTGTTCCTGGGCCCAGGGTACACCTTGACAGACAAAGTTTCCTGTGTCTTTGTTCATGCTGTGCTCAAGCCATCTCCCGGAGTGGCCCTTGAGCAGCAGCTAGAGTGCTAGAAGTAGTGTACATGGGAAAAGGTACCATTGTCTGTTCCAGCCTGGCTCCTTTTCCTACTGGGTTGTTCCACCCAAATTGCAGTTGTCTGGCTGATTCCATATCTCTGCTGTGTGTGCCAGGGCAACAGTCAACAGCATATGAGGATGGTTTGCTGTGTGCCGAGTGTGCCCTTATATACAGGCAAAGTAGAAAGACTGGGGAGGAATTTGAAGTCTGGTTACTGATCGCACACTGACCTCCAGCTCAAGGGTCTTGGTTCAGAAATGGGTAATTATAGTCCACTAGATCTTTCTGGATTGTAACTTAACCCATCACTGTTGTCTATGTGAACTAGGGCTGATAGGAGTTGTAAGCCAAAAACATCTGGACAAAGACTGTTGCCTACCCCTGGTGTCACACTTGTTTGAGTTACTGTAAAAACGGTGTGTGGAACCCTGCTGCTCTGATAGGTTCTCTTATGAGCCCAGGCTGTTGTTTCAGAACATTGGCTGACTTGAGAAAACGGACCATCTGACAGCTGGATGATAATACTGTGCAAATACTAGACATTGTGGCTGTTTTGTACTTAGCAGCTGCTGGCATCGGAACAGGAGGCGCTCAAAGGGGCTAAGGCTTCCAAGGAAGGGACTGTTTTCCCTCCTAATGGCCATTGTTGTCTCTAAGGTAGTGGTAGCCAGCTGTCCAAGCAGTAGCAATTCACACTGCATTGAGAAAGGATATATTTGCTCAGTGGGTAAATTTCCCTTAAAGGCTGGGAGCTGAGCTGCAGTAGAAAGGTCACTGCATGGTCAGTCACAGCAGAGGTAGACAGGCTGCCCAACATGTGAAGCAACATGCCGCTGGAGGTCTGAGGTAACCTGGAGAGGTGGCTCTGAGATAGAAGTTTCCTTTAATTTACAGAGGTGACTCTGAGGTTGAACGGCTCCTCCAACTTAACAGTGGTGGCTCAAAGGCAGTACAGTTCCTCTGACTTTCAGAGGTGGTTGTGAGGTACAAGGGTTCCTCTGACTTACAAAGGTGGTTCTGGGGTAGTATGGTTTCTCTAACTTACAGAGGTGGCTCTGAGGTATTACAGCTCCTCAGACTTCCAGAGGTGGATCAATAGTAGATGGGCTCATCTGTCTTACAGAGGTGTTCCAGCCCCCTACAAGTATTCCCACAAGTTAGCCTTTATCTCGGGGCAAATTTTGTAGCATGAATCAGCGATTGAGCTCTGCAAGATACTTTCCTGTAACTCCTCCAAACCAGAGACTTTGGGGAATGCAGCCCACAATGGCAGAAATAAGAGGGGTTGAGTGCCAGCGGTCAGATTGGCAGCATATACAACCTTGGAGTTGGTGTTGCAGAGTCTGGGAGGGCTTTCATGGACCAGGTCCTGAGGTAGAAGGTTTTCTCTGACTTAAAGAGGTGGCTTTGAGGTAGTACGGTTCCGCTGACATTGTGAATTCTACTATATAGCCATGCCTGGGTGGTATCCAAACCCCACTGTTCACTGGCGATGGAATACCAAGCAGTGAGGAAAGGTGCTAGTTAGATGGCGTTGGTGAGTGCCAAAGAAAGAACTGAAATCCTACAAGAAAGGGACTCAAAGATGATGCTTTGTTTTCTTGTTTCTTGGGTTGAAAGCATGGTTTGTGAAGCTGTTGTTGAGCATATTAAGGAGTGTATGCAGGTGGAGGGCAGTATCTGCCAGGAGGAAATCTGAAGCAGGTAGAGGAATAGTGTTGTCTCCAGGAGGATAGTATGACCTCGGTCTGGTTTAACTGGAGAAGCTCATCCATTTATTGGCATTATGCTTCTTAAACAGGTTAACCATATAATCATTAATTTTGGTATTAAAGAGACACTACACATCAAAGAGAGGGTCTTCTGTACGCTCCCTCGAATCCTCAGATATGCCTGCAGCTTGGAGCCACATTTATCTGCATAGAGTGACAGGCACAGCCATATACTTTTCTGAGCCATCAGGAGCATGTTGGGCGGCACGCACCTCTTGAGTAGCAAGAGTGAGTGCTTCCTGCTAGAGCATTGTAACGAAAGTGTTCTGATCCTCCAGTAAGGTGTCTGTTACCATCTGCATCCTCCTCCAGATGAATTCACGAGGTCTGGTAGTTGGTGATCCTGATGTTTAGGGCTGCAATAGAATAGATTTTTGCATCTAATATTGTTGAGTTTATGGTCCTCTCTGCTAGAAGGGGTGGAAATGCTGCTACCTCTTGATCATGTCTGAGAGGCTTCCACATTTATTGCGTTTGGAGATGGGTGCTTTAGTAAAAATGTAGCACTCTTGTCATGGACCTGGTACATGTTTACTATCCTCTGCAAGGTTGCAGGCAAGGATGAAGGCTTTTGTGTTCTCAAAGGCTTTCACGGCCGGGATCCGATGGTTGTTGTGGGTTTTTCGGGCAGTTTGGCCAAGTTCTGGAGGTTTTTCTTCCTAACATTTTGCCAGTCATCTTCAGAGGACAGGAGTTAGAACTCTATCTGTGTTCTGGTGTAGTGTATTTGTTACTGTGGGATCAGGATTTTGTTCTTTTCAGGAGATTGGGTGTTTCCTATGATCAGGGTGTTTTTTGTTATGGGTCTTTTGTTGTGATAAAGGTAGAGATGATCTGTGTCACTGTGATTGATGCGTGTTGTTGGCTAGTCTTTTGTGTGCAGTGATCACTGGTCCTAGTGGCTAGAGTTCATTGACTTTTTTTGCAGGCTGTATTTTTCAATACTGGGAGCCAGGCTTTGTTGATTTTTAGACTTTTTTCTTTTTTGTTGAAGCTGTGCAGGTGTTTGTGGATTTCAATGGCGTCCCTGTGTAATCTAACATAATGGTTGCTGGTGTTGTCCAGTACTTCTGTATTTTGAAATAGGATTTCATGCTACATTTTGTGGTCCCAATATATACCTGGCCACAACTGCAAGGTATCCAGTATACTCCTGCACACTTGGATTGTAGAATAATTAGGGGACTCACAAAGAAAAGGGAGTTCTGAAATCAGTGACTTCTACTGAAAGCAACTTGCAAAAATAAGGGAAAGAACAAAAAGCAAGAAAGGCTGGAAATAAGACTCTGATTTTAAAATGAAGGAGGCTCAGAAATAAAAGTAATCCCCTGGAATTAGTGTCTCTAAGCAAAAGAAGAGGTGGCAGAAGGAGGGTGGGTGGGGAGTAAGGTGAAAATTGATCCTGTAATACTCACCCATATCTTCCCCAGCCACAAGAGTTGTTTTAGATAAATAAAAACATTGAAAATAAGAGCCAAGTACCCACTTAAAGAACAGGCTTGCGGGGGTGGGCAAGGAAGTGAAAAAATAAATTAATCCAGTAATACCCCTCCCACATACACCTTCAAATAATAAATAGGAAAGAAAGAAAGAGCTAAGTGTGTGCTTAAAGAAACCCTCCCCCCAATCCCGGTAGTTCTGTTCAATAAGCGGAATCAATTCAATTTAGTGAACTGCCTAACATAGACGAAGGGAGTCCCTCCTGCTCAGAACACAGGCTGGAGCAGAAGGGATAAAATGGCTGCCATGTGCTCCTCTTAGAACCAAGAAGCAGCAACTCCCTCAGAGCACTTTGAGTCCCCTGACTGGCAAACTTGGGGTTGGATGCAGCAGCTGCCCAAGTCTCTATTCCCTCCACACATCTGAATCTCTCCTTGAAGCAGCATCCTGACTCTTAGCCCTTGGAGGTACATCTCAGTGGACACCCCTGCCACTCTTACCCCCCCTTTTTAAATGCACCATTCATCTTTCTACCTATTTAAATTTTAATTCCAAATGCCAGCCCTTACGTGCATCAGGACCATCATGGAAATTCTCCCCATGGGCCTCTTATCAGCACGAGAGGAAACATATGTCAGAGGATGCAGAACAAGCTCAGGTTTCCACAGTGACAAGTGAGTCTCTGCAATCCAAGGGAGCAGGGTGTCTAGGAGAAGCATGGAGGGCTCTCGTCTCCAGGGCTAGGCAGTAAAGGATGAGCCATCAGTTCCACAGCTTTCTTGCACCTGTACTTACGTGGCCTTATCGCTAGGATCCTGTCTGCCCTGGTCTATCCTGTGGGTCCTTTCAGTGCATTATCATGACAGTGCTTATTATGTGAGTCATGTTTTCCACTCTGAAAGTGCTCAGAGTGACGTAAAATAAATATGGATGCCTTGGAATATGACTTTCTCAAATGATGTTTCCAAGCTCCGTGGAAAGGCATGGAAAGCCTAGCAGATGAAACCAAGCATGTCTCATCATCTTCAAGCCATAGACAGTCTGGAAACTGTGTGACTGGGCAAGTATTGTTTGGTAAACTCAGGTGTGCAGTTTGCCAGAAGGCCATGCCTCCTGTCCCATGGCACCATCATTGGTTTCCCAGCTTTTTCATGGGCCTTTCCATGTTCTAAAAGGGTGATAGGCCTCTCTAAAGGCTTAGTGACTAGCAATAAGAAGCTCAAATAAACTGGTATTTTTTGATCCCACTCTTTCGCCTTTGCTCTGGGATGCCCTAGAGAACTTCTCTGAATTTGACTCTTGGGATGAAAAAAGTTCCCTATCCTTGATGAACAGAAAATTGTGGCTGAGCTGGATGGACCTTTTGGTTTGATCTAGTTGGACTCTTTTGGGTTCCTTTTAGTTGATGAAGGTGGTGAAATGGGTCGCTCCAGGGACTTGGGGGTGAAAGGAGGATTGTTCTCATGGAAAATACCTTTCTTTTCCTCTTAAGGACACAGCTGGCCAAGAGCGATACCGGACCATAACGACAGCCTACTACAGGGGAGCAATGGGCTTCCTACTCATGTATGACATTTCCAACCAGGAGTCTTTCAGTGCAGTACAAGACTGGTAAGGAGTGCGACACATATTCCCGGGATCGGCTCGATATTATGACCCCTTATTTAGCAGGCAACCTGTGTGCCTCTAAAGCAGACTTTGGTATGTGTTTGTAGGGACTGTTTGAGATGCCACCTCTTAAGACTGCTTGTACAACTTCTGATCTTTTACTGAAGTCATGTGACTTAAATTCTGTGCTGGTGCCTTCCACTCAGTTACATTCAGAAATAGAGCACACTTTATCCTTATGGAGGTATCCAGCGGCAAAGACCCCAAGCTGTCAGAGGGACCACAAGACAAGAGCAAGGCATTTGCATGGCCTTCAGAAGAGCCCAGAAGGGCTCTTTTCCACATGAAGAGTCGTGGGTGAAGATAAATGTCCACCCACCCCAACAATATTGTTTCTCATACTTCTGCCTTAGTGCTAAAGCCCCATGATCATTAGATTAGGTCTTGCCCAGGTACAGCCTCGCAGGAGTCACACGTTCGTTCATATCTTAATATTTTAATTGTTGTAAGCCGCCCAGAGACCTTTGGGTAGTGTGGGTGGCATGTTAGTTAGTTAGTTAGTTAGTTAGTTAGTTAGTTAGTTAGTTAGTTAGTTAGTTAGTTAGTTAGTTAAATAAATAAATAAATAAATAAATAAATAAATAAATAAATAAATAAATAAATAAATAGATAATTAGATAAATAGATAAATAGATAAATAGATAAATAAATAAATATTTTATTACGTTGAATGCTTTTGCTACAAGTCAGTTACACCTCTAAACCCTTTCTTTCAAATATCCGGAAACAGGTCCTGATAGGGGGCCAAAAGGTTGCAAGTGGGAATGCCCATCTGGGGATGGGCTAGCTTGCGATACCACTTTTGTCCTGTACTTGCTGGGAAAAAGAGTGAACCAGCCCGTGCTCCAGAACAGACCAAAGAGCAGAAGAGACACACACCCCCGCTAGTCGCACCCTGACATGGCTATATAAGCCTTTGACATTGGCGACCAGTGAGATTACTCATTTATAGGATTTCTGTCCTATCTTTCCTCTTAAAAGGGGGGAGACAGTAATGCAACCTTATCTGTTTCTCATCATTCATTCTAAATGAAATAAATAAATAAATGGTGTATCTATATTCTCAACTCTCATTCCCATGTAAGACTTCACATAGTCCTGTTCAGGCAGTGGATTCCTTGTTCTAAACGGGCAGCAGGATGTGCAACCTGGCAAACAGGAGATTTCTTAGGGTGCTGGTGGAAGAAAATAACTTCATCCGAAATGACCAGATAGGCAGGGTATAAATAGAATAAATAAATAAATCCTGGGAGACGGTGCATGCAGTGTGACTTGACAGGACCAGTGCAGATCAATAGTAGTAGAAATCAAGACACCTTGCCTGAAGAGGTGCCCTAGGTAGACGCCATTCTGGCAGCTTGTCCTGACCCATCCCATACCTTCAGGACCACTGAGGATGATCTCTTGTGTTCAAAGCAACAACTTCTCATTTTTCAAAAGCCGGAGGTTATGTCCCTGCTAGATGAGTTCCAGAGCCATCCGTGCTTCTTCTGTGGGGTGGTGGGTGTAGGTTTTGCAGCTTTCTGGGATGCCCTTGCCCTTTCAGCTAAAGTAGTACTTCTCTGCAGTTCATTAAGCACCACACGGGTAGTGAGCGAGGCTGACTGTGGTGCTAAGTTGTGATTTTCGTGCTAGGTGTTTGGAAGCCGAAAGATCTAAAACCACACTCTCCCAGTTTTTTTTTGCTTGTCCTTTTCCTAGGGCAACTCAGATCAAGACCTACTCCTGGGACAATGCTCAAGTGATTCTGGTTGGGAATAAGTGTGACCTGGAGGATGAACGAGTGGTACCCACCGAGGATGGCAAGAGGCTGGCCGATGAACTAGGTTTGTCCTGTCTCCCTTCTATCTATGTAGCTTCCCCACTTAGACCCCTGTCTGAACCATGTACAGCTCCCAAAGAGACAATGTCCCTCTCCCTCTCTCCTCTGGACCCCTGCAGTCCTTTCTTAATTATTTTTTTCTCCTTCTAGGTTTTGAATTCTTTGAGGCCAGCGCCAAGGACAACATCAATGTCAAGCAGGTCTTTGAGCGGCTGGTGGACATAATCTGTGAAAAGATGAACGAGAGCCTGGATGGGGGTCCTGGAATGAATAGCAATAACCACAAGAACCCAGCGCTGAACGAGGCCCCAGCTGCTCAGCCCAGCAGTTGTTCTTGCTAGGCAGGACTTTGCCCGCCCCTCGGACCCTGCAGCACCTCATTGTCCTACATAGATAAGAAGGGAAGCTCAGCTGTAGCCCTTCTCTTTGCCTGACTCCTGGTTGGCTCCTCTGCCCTGTTTGGCCTCTTGACTGCATGTGCCAGCTGTCTGGTGCCCCTGCCTTTCTCTTCCTCATAGCATGTGTGGGCCTTATTCTAGCATGGTTCTTTCACACACGTGGCACACGCATTTACGCACCAGCATACATAGCCCACGTGATTTGGACCCAGCTCTGGGCCAGCGGGGGGGGGGGGTCGCCTTGCCTCCTCTTTTCCGCAGGGCTCCGGTGGAACTGTGGCTCTTTGTAGCACCAACCCTCTGGCTTTATTGCCGGGCAGCTCAGTGACTGCCTGGGAGGCCAGTTCTCTTTATGTCAACTTCAGTCTTCTGTGAGCATCTCTTTTATTTAAGAAATAAATCTAACAGCAGTTTGGATGATGGCCATCCTCACTCCCTAGGTCTTTAAGAACTGGGTGTGAGTGAGAGAAATGCCACCAGAGCGACACCGGTCTGTTGTGAGTGAGAACTATTCTCTTCGAAATTGTTCATGTGAGATGGGTGCTGTGTGGCCAGAACATGCTGGTCTCGCCTCCTCCACAGCGTATGTACAAGGAGTGAGGCTGGGGAGCGGATCAACTGGGAATTGTGTTCCTTCCTTCCTGTCTTCTAAACTGACGTGGAAGAGACATCCCAAGCTCTTGCTGAGGACCCAACTTAAAACTAGATTTCTAAGAGACACTTGCTGATCTTTCACCAAGGAATAATGTATCAAAATGGGTGCATTAGGAATACTTTAGTGAGCAGTGACAGCAGGCTAATATGTGGGTTGCCACTTATGCCGTAAAGTAGTAGTTTGGGCTAAGGGGTCTTTTTAAATCTTTTCCAACTCTGTGATTCTAGTTTCAGACTGTTCTTCAGAATCTACTTACTCTAATCTCAGTTTAAGAGCCAGCTTCTCCCCAGACATTCAAAGGTCTTGCTAATCAAGAATTGCTCTAAGAAGGAAAACCTTTAAACTCCCTGCAGCCTTCATCTGTCAGACTTTCCTAATACAAATGTATGTGGTGTCGCTACCAGGTGTGACCCAGGGGAATCAGCATAAGAAGTTGCCCCTTTATTCACCTTGCCCATAAATTCTCCATTTCAGACATTGCCATTGGGTCTTCAGATCCCAACCTATGTTGTTTCCTCCAAAACTGTGAAAATAGCTTGGCTTATTTTTAATTCAGTCTGGATAGAGACTGAAACATACACACCCCTTCTCCCAAAAAGAGACTTTAATCCTTTCCTACAGGTATTCTCATAAGCTTCCTTCAATCCCATCCTACTGAGTGCTATAATGGCAGATTTTGAAGTGCAAGTGTTCATCATGACAATCCCCATACCAGCCAGCATCCCCCACCACTTCCTGGTAAAAGTAAAAAAAATGAAGGCAGCTGGATTGGTCCATTTCAACAAAATGAGGAGCACGTCTTTTGTAAAACCAAGTTAAGATCAAAACACCCTTGAATTCTTTGTACCACCCCAGGGACAGCTTGCCTTTATGCCCTCCATCCATCTAGGCAAAGACCTCTGATGGCAAGAGGCAGCCTGGCTCTCTTTTACCAAGGACAGAAAAGAGAGAAAAGGACACCCCTTTCCTAAAACAAGACAAATAAAAATCCTGTTTAAAAAAATCATGTAAAAAATTTAAGTGGTCTGAGAATAAAAACGAGGGCAACTACATAGAAAAACAAAAAATGTTTCAAGGGAAACTCTTTCTCCAAGAATATACACTCACATCATTTTTTTTTCGTGTACTAATTTTATGTTTAATTTCAACTCTGTTAGGTTTATATGTGAGTGGTTTTGTGGTAACATGATGCTGTCTTTGAATGAACTAATACACGACTGTCCTGTAGATATATAAAAATAGGCTGCATAATAATTAGGCCATATTCTTACATACACAAGGTATAGGCATGCAGACCCAGTGAGATGGAGCAGAGGGAAAGAATGACAATTACCTTGGTAAATAGCTTTCAAAGTGACAAATGGCATTGGTCCCCACATCTTGGCTATGTATTTTGTGTATATATGGAGCCAGTGTGGTGTAGTGGACAGAGTGCCAAGCTAGGACTCAGGAGGCCTGGGTGCAAATTTCTCCTTGACTATGGGTACTCATTAGAATTCATTAGCAATGGTAAAGCCATTCCTTAAATATTTCACGTATCTTGAAAACCGTAATTTGAATAAAACTTGACACACACAATGTATGTGTGCCTGTGGTCTAACTATTAAGCTCCATGTGTCTAAGGGAGTGGATTGTAATCCACAAAAGCTCACACTGAAATAAATCAGTCTTCAAAGTGCCACAATACTTTTGGTTTTTTTTATTTTTGCTATACATGCAGAAACAGACGGACACAGCTACCTCTTTGAAAACTGAAAACACAAAGTGAATAACTGTTGGGTGATGTAAACTGCAATTTGCAGAGCAGGCTGAAATGACCAAAATGGAAAAATACTAGATGAATCTGTAATAAATGTTGTTGAACAGCTGAGGTCTGTGTGGAATGTATTCTAAATTGCCCACCTTCATTTCCAGTGTTGGTCTGAATGAGAACATGAGTAGTAATACTACCTAGCATTCATCAAAATCACTTCTGACAGGTGCGCTGTCCCTGCGAGGTGGGACAAAGGGTCAAGAATCGACCCAGGGCCCTCCTCCTGGGTGGGTGGGGCTTTAGGGTGACATAGGGGGTTGGTGAGGCCACCATGGGCCTATAGGAGGGGTTCATAGATGCCGAGGTCCCCTGTGACCAGACTGTGGCCTCAGGATTGGCCCACTGAAGTGGCGTGTTGCCCCTGTGGCCCTGTAGGCCAGAGGTCCTCAACCTTTTTCGGTCTGCGGCCCGTTTTGGGGGGTGCGAGCTCAGTGCATGGACCGGTTGGGGGGTGGGGCACCCCCACATGCATGGGTGGGTGTGTCACGCTTGCTCGTGCGAAGAGTTGGTGTAACAATGTGCTACTAACTGTTCCCCCAGCGGTCCTTGCAGGAGAGCAGTGCCCCTTTCCTGCAGGGAAGCCGTCGTGGGGGAGCCCGCCCAGGAAGTGCCAACGGCCAGCCACTGGGCAGGAGCACCGGTGCATCCCACCACTGCTTCCTGCACGGCCGACACTTCCCGCGAGAGGAAAAGGAAAGCGAGCGCCGGCCAGGCGGCATCTGTTGTTGAGAGGTTCACTTTGGAGAATCTCACACCTGGGGCGGGGCGGGGGGCTTGGGAGACACCTCGCAATGTTATGGCACCAGACTAAGTTCGCCAGAAATGGGGAGAGTCTTGTGATCCCACTACACAGGCAACAGAGACCTCACTGTCAAACAAGTGCCACCCATTTCAATATGTCTGGCTTTCCAACTGCGCTTGCTTAATTGGGAGTAAGTGCAATGCATCAGAGTGTCTCAATCCTAAACTTTCCAGAAAACCTGCCTAAGTTTACTCAAAAGTAAGATGCAACAAGTTCCACCAGGCTCACTCCCACACTGAAGAACTCCAACTGCACCGCTTGAAGAAATGCCAAGGAAGGGAAGGATGCCACGGCTGCCCATCTGGGGAGCCCTGTTTTAAACTGGCTGATAGGACTGAAAGAGATCTTGGGGACCCAACCCCGAGAAGCAGATTAGAATTCTCCCGAAGGGAGGAAAACTCAGCTGACAGCATAAATGAGAAGTGGGTGGGTTGCTTTTCTCAGCGCACCGAGAGTGCTCGCTCCAAACCCAGTTGGAGCAGTAGCCCGGGAGAAATGTGAGAGCTCTCCTCTATGCTCACTTGGAAGAGTTCTGTGGAACGGGTTCCTACAAGAACCTGCCCACTTTGTGGGAACTGCACTGGCTGGAGCTCAGTTCCAGGGGGTGTGAGAGAGGACAGAGAGGATGAGCGAGCGATGGAAGCGGGGGGGATGTAAGCGAGGCAGCGCTCATGGCTGAAGGGAGAGGCGCATGCCGAGATGAGGGAGAGGAACGGCTCACCCACCTGAAAGGCGAGCAGATCCCCCACAGGGAAGTGATGCCTTGACAGGGGGGGTCCATTCGGGCGGCTGGCGTGAAGGAAGTGGCGGCTCTTTCCAACCCGACCCACCTGACAAACAGCAGCAGATGCCGCTCCTGCCCTGGGGCCCCCGGCAGAGACGGGGCCAGTGACACCCCTTGAAGGGGCGACTGTGGTGCTGCCGGATCCAGAGTCGCTCTGCTGTCTTCACACCAGCCGCTCAAATGGACCGTCAGTGAAGGAAGTGGGGCTCAGGCGGCGGGGGATGCTTCCCCTTACCAGAGAAGGAGGAGGTGAGGGCTGCCGGGCAGTGCCGCCATGAGCAACGGAGCCGCCGCTGCAAGGGCGGGAGCAAGGTTGTGATGGAAAGAATGGACCATTGGCGAGGGAAGTGGGGCTCCATTGGCGGGGGATGCTTCCCCTATGGGAGAAGGCGGAGGCAAGGGCTGCTGGCCAGCAACAGAGCCGACGCTGCAAGGGCGGGAGCGAGGCTTCAACGGGAGGCCCCAGAAGGTGAGCCGCACTCAGGGGCGGTGGCAGTGGGGAAGCCGCCTTCCCGGAACCTCCAAGGCTCCACATACAAGCAGCAGCACCCTGTGCAGCCCGGCCCGGCCCACCATTCCTGTTCAGCAGGAGTCAGCCAGGCAGGAAGCAGCAGGATCGCACTCCCGCTCCCGCCTGCCTGCTCACCCTGGGTGGGGTGGCGCTGGGCCATCAGCACTTCCCGGGCGGGCTTCCACGCAGCAGCTTCACCGCAGGGAAGGGGTGCTGCTCTCCTGGAAGGGGCACTGGGGGAATGGTTAGCACATTGTTACACTGACTATTAGCACGAGCAAGCACGACATGCCCCCCCATGCGTACGAGGGGGGGGGAAGATCCATGTCCGCGGCCCAGTTCCGGCAAGCCCACGGACCGGCACTGGGCCGCGGACCGGGGGTTGATGACCCCTGCTGTAGGCCAAAGGGGAGAGGTTGGAGGGGTTTGGCTAGAAAAGAGGTGGCCGTAGGGCATGTCTTGGCATGCTCTGAAGGCCGCCTGGGACTGAAACTCCACAGCAGTGGCTGAAACGCCACAGCGGTGATTTTGGGGGCCTTCTGCACGTGCTTGCCGCTCTTTGCAGAGACCAGTGTGGGTTGGAGAAGATGGAGGACAAGGAACACCAGCTCCCCAAGACAAGCCAAAGGGCCCCAGTGAAAGCCAAAAAGTGCTTGCGGCCCAAAAGTTACTATCAGGGGCTTATGGGTTTTTCCAAGCCCCTCTGCCCCTCAGAACCTTCTGCAAGTCTCAGGGGGATGCTGCCTGAAGCCCCAGAAAATCTTAAGAAGAAAATGCAGGTCTGCAGAAGACATATTTGTATTTACCGCAAAGCCAAAGCAGAAGCCGAAAAGTACAAGCACAGGACAGTTTAGGGATCTTTCATTCATAGGGTCAAAATAAATTATAGGTGACTTGATAACAACTAATAACAAGTCCCACTTGGTTCAGTGGGATTTGCGGCTATGCACGTGAGCATGTAGTGCTGGAGGAAAGTCTTGAGAGTCCCCTGGACTGCAAGGAGAACAAACCTATCCATTTTGCCAGTGCTCCCTGGGAACTGCAGCGCTCTTGGGATTTGCCTCTTCCACAAGGATGGTGCCCATGGTTTTGTTTTTGCTGGTGGCTGCCAAGCCAAAAATGGAGCCTCTGGTGAGTTGAGAAAGGGAAGCCAGGTGTGGATTTATTCTGCTAGGAACCACCTTCACCATTGTTCCAAATAATCTCCCTGGAACAGTTTTACAGAGCTTTATTGTGTTCAGAGCAGAGCAAGGCACATCCCTGGATGATGCTACTGTGTAGTTTCTCTTCTGGAGCAGTGAGGGCACTAAAGGGTTTGGAAAGATTTTCCTCTAGCTTTCTTTTTCAGTCTCTCCCATTCCTTCAACTGAAATGTTCATCGCTGGAATTCCCACAAGATTCCAATGTATTTCTTAAAACAGAAACTAAAGGAAGTATCTAGAGGGACTCATCTCCCACATCACCTTGTTTACTCCACATTGAACTTTTGGAGTAGAGATGGGCATGAACCAGTTTGAACCGGTTTGTCCCACTTCCTCCACCTCCTCTGGCTCAAACAGCCACTCACTAGGCCCAGCTTGCTTGGTTTTTTCCCCACTTCTTCAGCTTGTCTTCCAGTTCCGGCAACAGCTCAGGTTTCTCTTGGCTGATCTCTCACTGAGACAAAAGGCAGGAGCAGAGCAGTCTGTGTGCTTGTCAGTGACTGGGAGATTAACTGAGAAGGTGGGGATAAGTAGCAAACTGAGCCTGGTGAGTGGCTGTTGGATCCAGAGGAGGCGGGCAGTGGAGCAGCAGTACTTATAACTGGGATGAATCTGGACGAACCAGTTCATGCCCATTTCGCATTTGGAGTGCGCTTTCTGCCATTTTCCCATCCCTGTCTCCTTCCTAGTCAAAGCCGTCAAAGCCAGAGACAAGGAGGTGGAGGCAGGCATGTGATGTCGGTGGCTGTGCAGCTTCAGCCCTGCAGCCTTCCTGTCAAACTGTTCCACTAAGGTTTTCCTTTCAAGGACACCAGCATTTAAGATTCTCAATTTTCTTATTTGTTATAGCCAGAAATGTAAATGTCTTAACAATTGAAATTGTTTATAAATAAGGGGGGTTTATTAAAGGATCTTGGCTTTGGCTGCCAGATGGGCAGTATGCATAAACAAACAAACAAACAAACAAACAAACAAACAAACGAATGAATGAATGAATGAATGAATGAATGAATGGTCTGCCCTTGAATTTGTGCAGTTTTTCCAAACACTGCTTTGGGTGATTAGTTCCTTCCCCAACCCTTCACCCAGGCTATACCTGCACCTCCCCTGAGAAAACAGAGGAAGGTCCATTTGGTCCAAGGCAGTGGCAGAAAATCTGGATCTGATTTATAGAGATGAAGAGACCTTCTTAGAAATCTCCAGTCACCTACCTTATCTAAGTTCAAGATTGGAAAAGATAAAGCAGTTTGTTCTTCCGTTTCAGACAATCTAGAAGTATCTCGCCTCCCCACAAAAAGCTGAGTCTAGTTATAAGGTTTAAAAGCAAATGAGGTGGGTGGGGCGGGGGAGGTATTATGAATTGAACAGAGAAATAGGTTTGGGATTTCTAACTGTTTTATTTCAACAAGGCCCTGTTTATTTGATAAAAAGTCAACGGAACATTTCTCTTTTCATGCAGGCTCACGATTCCATCTTGCCCGTCTGTAGTTTCATTAATTTCTTTGTATTATAGGTTAATTGTGTTCTGCTTCAGAGATTAGAAAGCAGGCTAAAAATAATCTAAGTCAACAAGTAATCTATTAAAATGGGCAGAGGCAGGTGGGAATCTTGCTTTATTTGAACTAACCTAATAATAAATTCTCATGACATCATCCCTCTCTATTCAGAGACAGGAATTTAACCGTTTCCCTTCTGTTGTAGATATGTGGGCACTTTGTTAAAGATATACCAGGAAACCTCAGAATGCATAAAAGAAAAAATGTTATTAAATTGTCCAGTTGCTCTGGGAGCACATCTGGATCAAGCAAATTATTTTCTCTCTGAAACTGAACTGGATGAAAATAGCTTTACTGTCACTCTTGGGGCTGAATTACACAAAATTATTATTTTGAATTTAAAATAATCGACCTTTTTTTAAAAAAAAAAAACTAATGGAATTAAATGGAATTTTAGAAAGTAAGTGACCTGCCCAAAACGTGACGTGATGGGAAGATGGTGCCTGAACCTGCAAGAGAAGCACTGTATGTGTACATCATAGAGCATCTTGGACCTTTTGGACAGGGGAAGAAATCTGTGGCATCTGTTGTCTTCACTATTAAATTAGTATTTATCCTTAAGCACTCTAACACTTGAGAGTGAGTCTGCAGGCAAAATGGCAGGCTATGCACCTGGCTGCCATCCTGTGCTCACTTGGACAGCCGCAAATCCCACTGAACAAAGTGGGACTTGTTATTAAGTGTTGTCAAGTCACCTCTAACTTATTTTGACCCTATGAATGAAATATCTCTAAACTGTCCTGTCCGCAACAGCCCTGCTCAGCTCTTGTACACTCAAGACTGTGGGTTCCTTTAAGAAGTAATATTTGATCTTCCTCTTTTCCTGCTGCCTTCAACCTTTCCCAGCATTATAGTCTTTTCCCAAGAATCTTGCCTTCTCGTGATGTGCCCAAAGTAGGATAGCCTCAGTTTCAACAGTTTTGCCTTCACAATGATTGATTGGATCTAGGACCCACTTGTTTGTCTTTCTGGCAAGTCCAGGGTAGCTGCAAAGCTCTCCTCCAGAGCCAAATTTCAAACAAATCAATTTTTCCCCCTGTCAATGTTTTTAAACGGTCCAGCCTTCACAAGGCAATTTGGAATAAAAGAGTGTGGATGATTTTAGTCTTGGCCTCCAGTGACACATCCTTGCAATTGATTATATTTTCTAGTTCCTTCATTGCTGCCCTTCCGAGTCTCAGCCTCTTTATTTTTTTGCTGCAGTCTCCATTAGGACTGGTGATTGAACCAAGGAATACAAAATCTTTAACCATTTCAATTCCTTCATTTTCAGTGCTCAAGTTGTATAATTTTTCTGTAGTCATAATTTCTGACTTCTGCAGTCCTGTTTTGGCATTTTATTTTCACAAAAATCCATTTCAAGTCATTGCTGCGTTCTGCCAGAAAGATGGTATCCTCTGAATATCTTAAATGACTGATGTTTCTTCCACCAGTTTTCACTCCTCGTTCATCTGAATTTAGTCTGGCTTTCCATATGTTACGTTGACTGAACAGGTAAGGAGATCAGATGCATCCTTGCCTAACACCTTTGCTTAAGGAAACCATTCTATCTCTCCATATTCCATTCTAACAGTAGCTTCTTGTCCACAACTGTGGTTGAACAATAGGATAATCAAGTGCTGAGACACATCCATTCCTTTCAGAACAACCCATCATTTTTCATGATCTGCACAGCCAAAGCCTTTGCTGAACTTTTTGACAGTGAATGCATTCACATCAGTTTAGGCTGTGCGATCACATGTGTTGATGCAGAAAGCATCTGCCATTGCCAAGTACTGGACAGAATTGTTCCTGTTCTGCTTTTAAAGCCAGATAAAACACCACTTCTCCTTGTTTTCCTCTTTTCTTTCAGTGCGGCTTCCTTTAAAAAAAGGGGGGGCGAGACTCTGTGCCATTGTGCTAAAGCACCTAAGAGACCAAAGGGAAAATAAGAGCAAGGAGTCAGCAGAAATCAAGGAGGAAATTGCCAATGAGCACTTATTTGCAGCTTCTTAAGATAGTGCTACTGTAGCCGCACCTCCTGCAGATCTGGACAGCTACAGCAGAATAAGCTGCAAACAAGACTGTTTGCTCATTTCTCCTTCACTTCTCTGCTGACTCCTGGGTTGTCAGCTAAAGCAGATTCACCCACGGAAATCCGATTTCCAGGAGCTGAATTCACATAAACATGCACATTTTTCCTGCTGTTCAGTCTCACCCCAATTCAGTTATTTAAGGATCAATAATAATCAGTAGTTTCTACTCAACATGTCAGCATTCATTTCAATGATTTGTCATGACAAGCAAGTACACATTTGGAAATACGATGAATAGCCTCCCATGCCTCTCTCTCTCAGAATAATCCATCTATGCATTCCTGTAAGCTGTTGTACCAAGGCAATGCCCCAATCAATAAAACTGCATCTGGTCCCACCTATTTTGTAGTGGCCCTGCCTTGTGCCTAGGCTTCATCCCCTAAAGTGCTTCCCAAATTGGATTTCGCCTCCATGCTTGATTTAACAAGAGCCAGACCTGCTTAATTTCAACAGGATACCTGGGACATGTTTTGCCCATGTCATGAAATAACACACACTGCAATTTTTGTCACAGCATGGTTGTTGACAGGGGACCCCAGCAGGAAATTCACTCTGTCCAACAACCAGTTATATAAAATTCCAACAGAGGCCTGTGGGTTTGTGTGTTCTGCACTACAGCTCGAAGAACTGGAGGGGAATTCTGGGAGCTGTGGTAAAACACACATAAGAGCATCTCTCATTCATTGTACCTGGGATGCTCCACGAGAAAGTCACATCCGGCAACAAAGGCCCTCAAAGGCTGTATCCACCAAACCGTTTCAAGGGGAGTGAAAGTGCTTTTTGATTCAATTGGGCCTGACTGTTAGAATTGCCTCCCTGCACAGGTGTCTGCAGGAGGGAACAAATAAGGTTGCTTCCCTCCCCCCCCCCCCCCCGGGATGCTGAACTTAGTATTTCTTTAAATGTACACAGGTTAAAATTACCATCAAGTCAAAAATCTATAGGAATCATAGGTAGGTTTTCCTCTCTTTCCTGAATTATTTCTGGGGATGCCCTCACCTCCCAGTGCACTTGCTTCTGCAGTTCCATCGTACCTGCTAGCAAGCAGACACGGTAGGCTTCATTGCTCTTTCCTCTAAGGGAAGAGAACCTCTAAAAGCTCCCCTGGGCTTTCCGTCACCCAGGACAAGGGGCAGAGGGGAATTCCAAAGCAACAGACCTATGCATTTGCAAGATACCTTGTGAAGCAAAAACACATGCCATGGTATATATATATATTGTTTAATTACAGGGAATTAAACCAACTGTGAATACAAGGCAAACGTCTCATAATGGCGAATGAGGGTCAAGATTTGGAGGCTGTATTGAGCCAACAATGGGCATTGCCCAATTTGCTTTGTGAATGATGCCTCTTGTCTGGCAGGTTGAAAGGCTGAGGCTGCTGGAGCTGCAGCTTTGCTGCTTCCTCTGGGCATCTGCTTCATCCACGTGTCCCAATCTGAGAATACAGGATCAAGGAGACAGCCATGGCAGCCAGCTATGGAACAAACAAAACAAACAAAAAAAGAGCAGGGGACACAACCTTTTAGGCAGGACATGCTGGACTTCATTGAAAATTTTATGCGGTGCTTTACTGCCTTCTTAAAATTCATGTCGCTTTCTGCACACCCACTTATAAAATCTGGCAAATGGTTTGCCTTGCCATGGAGGAATTAATGGAGAGCCTGATCAAAGTCCACTTTGGCGGTTGTTGCTACTCCTGCATAAATTTGCCAGTGTGGAGCTCCTGTAGAAATCTAAGCTCTCGTTCTAAACCAGGAAGGGGAACCAGGGAGCCCACCAGGTGCTGCTGGACTACAATTCCCAGCAGTCCCAGCGAGTGCAGTCAGTGGGATGGAAGGGAGGAAGAACACCACTGGGAGAGCCACACATTCCTCATCTGTGTACTTGAGGAAAAACTGTAGTTACAAGATAATCTAATAACAGGCACAACCCCCCCCCTTTGTTTGAAGATACAGGCATTGGTGACCAAACTTAAGGGCTCTATCTCTACATTTCTTGGGCAGCCGACTCTGCCTTATAGCTTCTCAACATGTCACTAGACCAGATAAAAGTTACTTTTGGGCTATAGCTCCCACAACTGCCTCCCACTCCAGCAATTATGTCAAGTGATCACTGGAAAAAGGAATGAACCAGCCCATCCCTGCTGGCGACCAAACAGCAGGACAAATGCCGGTCTGGTCACAACCTTGAAGGACATTTTCAGAGGGATGCTTACAGGATAGCTTCAGGTTTTATGTCATTCGGTTGTCAGCCCTAAATGACAAGGGAAGTATCGTTTGGTTTCAACTCTAGCCTCTTTGCATATATTTGCAAGGTGTAATATCAAAAGCGGTGACTCCAGACTATTTCCCATTGTTTTTTTTTGGCCTACAGGCACCAACAACTAATTACTTGCAGGGCTGAAGCAATGATAATGATAACAACAACCTGGTTGCCCAGAAGGATTGCAACAAGTTTCTCGTGAAAAGTAACTGACTCGGTCTAAGGCACCTTCTTGTGTCCTTAAAAACAGGGCCAGCAATGGCATTTCCAGAGTCATTTATGATGCATGGATTGCACGTCCGCCCACGCCTCAAAAGAGAACCTTTTTCATGAGTTTAGAAGAAGAGACCTTTATGCTGTTAGAGGGAGTTCTTAATGTCCGTATCCTGTTAGATCACATCTACAGAAACTCTACCCAGTGAGCTGCATTGGGCCCCAACATCCCTCTATGCCATCCAGGCTTTTTAAAAAATGTAATCACTTGTTTTAGGCCCAGGAAGTCCGCTTGTGCCTCCTAGGAAGCAATGTTGTAGGCTTTGGGACCCTCCAACAGCCTCCCTTAAAATTTGTAGTTTTTTGTGTGTAAATGGCCACTAGAGGACATGAGAACATTGGCTTTAAAAAGTGTCTTTATTAAATAATTTTTTAAAAGGTGTGTGTGGTGGAGACAAATGGAATGTAGGGATGGCCTCTGAAAGCACAAACAGTGGCTATTGGTCTCCAGAGTTTCCCACCCATTTGTTAGACTGAATTCTCTTTGACACTGTATTCAAACCGGGTATCTCTTAAACAAGTGGTCCCCAACCTTGGGCCTCCAGATGTTCTTGGACTACAACTCTCAGAAGCCTTCACCATCACTTCTGCTGGCCAGGATTTGTGGGAGTGGAAGTCCAAGAACATCTGGAGGCCCAAGGTTGGGGACCACTGTCTTAAACGATCTGGATCAGAGGATATTTCTGAAGATCTGGGTAGACATGAAGCTATTCTGGTGTTGAAAATTCATGTGGATTGTAATCTACTTTTCTGTAACTTTGCACTTACTTGTGGCACTGAGGACATACTGTACAAACACAAATTATGGTATTCAAAGAGACTCATAGCAGATCACATCAAAACAGGCAGTGGGATGAGGACAGCTTTCCTAGAGCAGTTTTCTCCAGTCTGGAACCCTCAGATGGACTCGAACATAGGTTCCATCATCCACAATGAGCGTGGCCACTGGCTATGCCAGTTGGGATCAGTGTACTTTATCTGGAGGGCAAGATGCAAGGTCTTGAGAGCTCTAGAGCAGTGGCCATGGGGCAGGGGCAAAGATACATATCGGTTCACATCTATATGGGCTCACATGCAGGGGACAGAAAACGCATTAATGGCAAGACCAGTTGTGTGAGTGGGTGGGGAGGGATTGTGTGAATTAGAAACACGTGTCTGCTTACCTCAAGGCCACCAACTCCAAGAGCAACCCCTCCAACTATCTTCCCATTTTTACTGAGGAAAACGTTGAATTCTTGGAAACAACCCTAGAAGTAAAAGGTAAAAAGAGGGTGTTTCAGGAGATGTCTTCTTCCTCCCGCCATATCTTGACACCTGGTGAAACTCGATCTTGGGTTCTGACACCAAGGAAAGAAATTCCATGGACTTTCCCCTTAACAGAACACAATAAAGACTAAGAGGGAAATGCGAGCTATTCTACATGATTTAGGGTGTGACTGAACTGCGCTTTTCCCCACTGACCTGGTACGGTCAGGTTTGAACCATTTCCCAGTGATGACACGACATTCTGGCAATTGCAAACCAGCCCGACCCTTTGCCAGGCCTTCCCACACCTTTCTGGATCCCTGGCAGATTCTACTGGACTTTTTTTTAGCCCAGATAGGAGCCATCTGTTTCCAACATGTGCAATCAGCATGTGAACCAAAGTGGATACCCATGTTGGCAGTATGCCACCCACCAAGAAGGCAAAACATATAAACAAACAAAAACCAACTCACTTCCTCTTACTCCCCTGCAGAGGGGGAAACTGAAGAGGAGGAGGATCCTTTTTTGGGTTGTTGAGTTTGTTGTTCCCTTAAAAGCCCAGCGCTATGTCACTTGATGGCAAGCCAATTCACCAGCATCCCACTTAGCAATATTTTTATTCCAAATTTCCCATGAATCTCCCACTGGTTGCTGTGGGATATCTTTTTTTTCCTCTTAGGAAAAAAATCTTACTTTTTGTCAGGAGCTTACTGGTGTTCACATAAGACTTTCAGGATTTGCTGAATATAATTGTAGCAAATTGAAAGGTGTCAGGGCACATTTTGGCTGCACAAGTGAATGTGTGTTCAGACATATAATGGAGAAGCATGCCAGAACCTCAAAAATTAACTGCAATTAGTTGCAGCAATTTATGGAACTCTTATGGGAACACCAAAGTGAATTTTGGCTGCTATAGTAGGACCACAATATCTGCCAGAATTCCAAGTCACCCCCACCCCCAGTGGATGCTGGAAATCACGGATAAGTGAACACTTTATATAACATAGTCTCTGATTCCTTCTAGTGGCCACCTCTGGCACAACATCCTTCTAGTTTCTCTTTTATTTAATATTTTCAGGAAGTGGAGAAGTGATCCCGCAGATATGTATTTTGTTAGTACAAGCTGACTACAGCATCCTAGTCATCTTCTCTTTTTCATTTCTGAGTCCCATTGAGGGATAGAGCTTGTTGGGTATGGGTGGTACCACAGGGCCTCGTCTTAAATTTCTCTTTACCAAATCTCCCCCCATTACCGCAAAAGCAACCCAGTGGCCATGCTAGAATAAAGCGGGACACCTTTGCCTCTCTCAGCATGCCATAATATTTCAAAGAGTATTATTGACACAGGCAGGTCTAGAGATGGTAGCGTGGTATTTTCATGTTCGCCAAATGAGAGCATAGTTTTAAAAAGTTAAGAAATGATCACAAGCCTTTTGATCCTTTCACTATAACAGATGGCTGAGAGAGGGTTTTTTTTTAAATCTTCGAACCCAGGGCTTTTCCTTCATCATCTCTGCCTCTGCCTCCACCTATTGACAGAGTCAAATACAGTATAGGCCATATTTCAGGTTAGATGTATTCGATCAATAAAGCCCCACTTCCTTCCCACAAAAGTTCATGAGACTGAACTTGCTTTTAAAGTCTTTCTTCTGATAACCCACACAAACACATTTGCACAGATACTGCTGTACTAGGGTTCTGTGTCCTCTTTGAAGCCGAGTTACCTTCTTGTCATTGTCTATTTCAGATTCCTGGCATTCTTGGTTCTGTTTACAGCAAACAGATGGATATTTTGTGTAAGTCTGATAGAAATAGGAGTTATTGAAATCAGTGTAATTGTGGAATCCACAGCACTTCAGCTAGGAGAGAGAGAGAAAGAGAGAGAGAGAGAGAGATCTTGAATCACATTTCTAAGTGAAGCTTGGGAGGCAGCCAGAGATACTGAATATTAGGTATATGCTAGGAATTTCTGCCTTCCCATACCAGCGCTTCAAAAATTTTCTTTTGAAAATATTTCCTGCTTGTTATTAGTTCATATATTTGCAAGATAACCTGTTGACAATGTCTGTTTACTGTGTTATAAAGATAACTTTCCAAAAAATAAATAAATAAATTAGGATTGATAGGAGAATGTCTTAAAGCCTAAAAAGTTATTATCAAAATGCTTTAAAAATGCTGTTTGTAAAGACATTTGAAAAAAAATAATTGTTGCCTCTCATCACAGTAAAATAATTAGGTTGCCACTTGTAACCTTACTTTGGAAGTGTAACCTTGTTGCTGGGAAAAGTAACTGATTACATATTCCTACATTACTTACCATTTCTGGAAATAGGGAGTCCCGAGTTACTTAAAACTAAGTTAGCTGAAAGTTTGTCACTTCCAGAGTTTGTTCATACTATGGCACATGTTTTTCACATTCTCTCCACAATACTTTGCCAACATTAACTAATATGTATGATTAAAAGTTGTTTAAACATTGAACCACAATACTAAAAGAATGCTTGATGCAAACGCATGAATCAAATTGAAGGATGTGCATTGGTGCCCTGACCTGGCCCATGCCAAATAAGAGCCCAGCTCATACTGTGCCTTTTGGGAGACACTCTGAGCTCGCTTTTCTTTCATTCCAGGTTACTGTTGGTATGCTTCCGGATCTCCTGAAAAAGCCTCATTCGCACCAGTGGGGAAAAGCAAACAGCAGAGCCAGATCTGGTGGGAGAGGCTGCTGAGATGAGGGCAGGACAGAAACCCTTCTTGCCATGGCAGTCTGCAAAGCCCAATGCTCCCTTTAACTTTTAAATCTCCCTACCTCCAAACCATGCAGAGAAAGCCCAATCCCATAAATGAGCAGAGTAGCTTCCTAAAGCAGTAACAGGGAGAGGAAGTAGTGAGCACTTTCAAGAGGCACTGGTCAGAGCCCTCTTTGATTTCTTCATTAAAAAAAAACAATCTAGGGAGTCCCTTTAGAGCAGGGGTCCCCAACCTTGGGCCTCCAGATGTTCTTGGACTTCAACTCCCAGAAATCCTGGCAAGCAGAGGTGGTGGTGAAGGGTTCTGCGAGTTGTAGTCTAAGAACATCTGGAGGCCCAGCGTTGGGGACCACTGCTTTAGAGTCTAGAATTTCACACCATTGTCTCTTTTTTTTCAGCCCATCCCATCATCACAGCAAGTAGATGTATTCAATTGGGGGGAAAACCAATTATTTTTTTTTCTTTTGAAAAAAGGAAGAGTGAAAGAAAATTACCCCTGCACTTTCCATTCTTTCTGTTTCAGCTCTTTCTTCCTCTTAATCCCTGGATCTGAAATAAATGGGGTCGCATCCCCTTCCTCCTGCTCTTCTGCAGCTACATAGTCATAATATGTTGGATGATGGCAGAAACAAGTCCCAAAATAGTGCAGAGTCTGTTGGTTTACCCAATGACTTTGTAGGAGAAAAGGCCAAGGAAAGTTCATTTCTAATGTAAAGAGCATAATGTCTTTCTCTGCTGGCACCTGCTCAGCATCTGCCTTAGTTTCACTTTCGCTTTCCTTGCTTGTAATCCTATCCTGTCTTTTTCTTTTAAAATGTTGAACTTCACCAGTATATTTAATAGGTGGGACCTCTGTGTGTGTGGTGGTGGGCGCTGCTCCAAGCCCATGAGTCCCCCTGTGCATTGCCCCTACCCTTTTTGCAATCTGATTTAAATCCATTATGCATAGGGATTGATGAATTTCAATGAATCAGTAACGAAATTATGGTCCTGAGTGAAAACTACAATCCCACCAATCCCACTATTGGTTCTAGAAGTTTGACACCAGAATGCAAGTAGACTGGAATAGGAGCATGTTGGAATCCAGAATGTAGCACTGGCAATCTACTCCCCGTAGATACAGGAGCTTTACTTCTGATGACTTGAAAGCAGTCTAAAAATTCGTTCTAGCCCCTGCATGATATTCCTGCAGGTAAATTTTCAGTGGTAATTGAACAATATCATATTTTCATATAAGACATAAGAAAAAATGTGGACTGGTAGTCTTTGTGGCTGATTGGAATGACGAATGTCCCAGGAACGTGCGTGCCCAGAGCCAGAAGCCTGCCAGCTCAGAACATGAGGGCTGCTGGGGGTGATGAGATGAAGCTCAATTTACACTCAAAGAGATCCCATGTCTTTGCATGGGGAAGAACAGAGAGAGGAACTTCTCCAATTTCCTAGACTGTCCTTTACCTGCTCTGACCTGTGCTGTACCTTCCTTTGGCCTGAGTTCACTACTCTTAAGCTTGCTAATGTCACTTCCTGTCCTCCCACATTTTTCTTGCCGTTGTTCTCTAGATATGAATGGGGCAGCCATAACTTCTGACATCTCCAACTTAGTTATACTGAATTAGGGCTTCTATCACCTTTCCTATCTCAAGGCTATTTCTCTCATAGACACAAGTGTTCTTATTTTCTTAGAAATATGACATTGTGTATACTGCAGACTGTTAGACGTCACTCCTCTTCCCAAATGAAGTAGAGCAAATAACTCATGAAAAAACACAGTCCAAAAGGAATGTATAAATCCAGGCAAGTAACTAATTTGTTGCCCAGCAAAACAGCTGGAAGACAAAAGGGTTGGCAGAAGGCTAGCTGTGGCAGGAAACTCTTTGCTCAGTAAATTAGTGCTGTGAAGTGATGAGGACTTAGAAATCTTGGCTGATGGGTTGCATATCGCCCAGAGATCGGCCAGTACAACCCAATCTATCACCTGCCCATCTGGCAATAAACAACGCACCATCTTTCTACTAAAATCAGAAAGCTGACTGTCTGGAGAACAGTCTAATCTGACCATGAGTGTCAGTAGGAGACCAAGGAAGGATCAGCCCCTCCAGACGGATGTTATTCTCTGCTCAGGACTGAGCTACGAGTGTGGTGTGACTCTTCCAAAACCACTGATGTGGACGCATGACTTCCAACACAGGAAGAAATGGGGTTTTGCCACTTCAAGTACCTCTTTCATTGTGGTGTCCCAAATGGCTGTGATGTCCTCTTGTTTCCCGTAGTCTTTTTCTAAAGTTTTCTTGGCCCAGTTTTTCATGTGCTCCACAAATATATCTGCCTGGATTCAAGAGACAAGCTAGTCAGTAGCTCATATGTTTACCAGATGTTTCACCACCCACCTTTTGAACTGCTGCCTCACAACCACCCCTTCTTTGCTGCTTTATGAGTTATTGGGATGCCACGGAATGTTCAAAATCATGGCAAATCCAGGGGGGTCATATACGTAGCAGGAACAGAATGTGAGAGAAACACAGCTTCCGGAGAGAAGGTCAGTAGGTTTGCAGGAAGAAACACAGAGCTTATGTCAGAAAGAGTGATGCTACTACAGGTGGATGGCCCATAGACAAATCTACATAGCAAACTGGGATATTGGTGGCTACGGGATTAAATGCAGTGAGAGGATGCAAAGATGATTGCTGGAAGACTCAGGAGAGAGCAGGAAATACAGATAAAGATATAGTACCTAGACTTGACTATGAAATATTCCTGCCTATGTAACAAAATGCACATAGGATAAAATATGGCAAGCCCTATGTAAGAAAGAGACCATGTTCCACACTCCAGCATTTACAGTAGCATCCCCTGAGTGCAGATCAGAGGTCTGTTTCCCACCCTATGTAACTCGGTTCCCCAGGAGATTAGACTACCTCCTCATTTTATAGCTTGTTGAGCTGGCAGGTGGTACCAAATATTCTTTGTTATCTTTGCTAAGAAATTATCCATTTGAAATTCTATCCAGTGGAAATACCTGAATCTGAAACTGTGAAAAGCATTGTGTGTTTCCTCTTGGTGAGTATATCAATTTGTGTTCTAGGCCAAGGTTCCCTTTGTTACAAAAAATTTGGATTGCAGAGGCCACCGTCTTCAGATGCTAGTGCCAACTTACCACGGAGGAGAAAGCCAGGACCACAACAGCCCCTGCCACTTCAGCTACGAAGAGAATCATCGTGACCACAAAAAACTGGAAACAGAGAATGAGAAGGACAGAGGGCATACTGTGAAATTTGGGGTGATCTGCCTGGTGCTTAAAAGGTCATTATCTTCAGTGCAATCTATTTTAACTCTGGGTACCTGTCTACAAAGGCAGAACAAAGAGCTATTTTGCATCTCAATGAATTGTCCCAAAAAGATTGCACGCCCAAGCCCTGTGCCAGTTTGGTGTGGGACTGCTCTTAAAAGGGAAGAATGGATTGTTTTAAATAGAAACACAAGCAGGTGAGGTCTTTTTTCTCTCTGCCAAACAGGGCTATCAGGAAACTTTGTAACTTAACTATATGCCAATAGGCTCATGGAGTGTGTGTTCACGCTCAGCAATAGTCAGAGCCCAGTGGCCATGTTGTAGCTGGAAAACAACATTCATGTGCTCTGATGTTTGCCAGCAAGGCCCTCCTCAAACACTGTGTTGTGACAATAATCATCATCACTATACTCCACAACACAGGAGTCGAGATGGACACAAGGTGCTTTGTTGCACATTGTCCAAAGCTGTCAGCACGGCACCTGTCCTAACAGCTTCATACAAAGCTCAACAAAGCACTTCCGGCCCATTTCTACACAGATGTCTTCACCGCCAGGAGGTACCAATATTATGACAGAAAACCTTTCCGAAGCAGATGCTCAATGCCATCATAGCTTATTATCGGTTTTGCTCACAAAGCCTTTGGGGAAATGAAACCATATGTGGAAGGCCCCATATTGAAGGCTGCTGCCTGCCTGGCCACCCACAAGAACAGCAGATTATTCTCCAATTAGTAAATGGCCAAGTTAGGCAAAGTGGATGTCAGCAATATAGATTATTCAGTTCTTGTAATTACATGAAGCAAGTCGCTGAGGAAGGAGCTGGACCAGTCATGTGATGATATAAAAACCCTTTGAGGACCTATTTTGTACACAATAAGCAGGGAATTCTGTTTAGGTCTATGCAGAAGTTAATGTCACTGAGTTTCAGTGAGACTTCCTTCCAGGTTAAGTATGTCTTGGACTACAGCCTAAATGATACAGTTTGTGCCTTTGGAAATGCTAAACTCTGATAATGAGGCTGCATAACCTTGCGTATTGTATGCAGTGGTTGAGGGGTTGGTCTGGGACTTGGGAAATCAAGCCTCTCATTTTCCACTGAGCTGTGAAGCTCACTTGGTGGTGCCTCAGCCTCAGATGATGTTGGATTTCAACGTTCCTAGGCCTTTCCTAGCATGTCCATTTGTGAGAAATGATGGGAACCGTAGGCCGTAAAGGTCTGGAAGATCACACATTCCATATTTCTGGACTGAGGCGTCCAGGGACTTTGGCCAAGAAGAAGGCTCATCAGGAACCCCTGTGTACGTGATCCTAGGTAGGAATTGGATGAAATAGAGAAGCTGGGAGGAGCAGTTGAACAGAGTCAGGAGTAGAGATGGGCACGAAACAAACCTTGAAGCAAAAAACCCCACGAATCACCTATAACTCGAACATCCCAAATCCAATCTTCGACAGACTTGGACGATGTGTGGTGGAGAGTCACTTGAAGACTCACTGTCGGTTTGGCGTTTCTGACTCATGCAGGGGTAGCTCTGTTGCTCCCAGAAGTCCCAAATTGCACAAACCAATTGGAGTTTGTGAAAGTTCATGGTTCATGGTTCACAAATAGCAGGGAACCATGAGCCATCCTGAACTGCCATTTCCCCAGTTTTCATGCATAACCCTTATGTAACCCTTGCAGCCTAGCCATTCCACGGTACCTGCCTAAGCCCAGCGTGAGAGCCTCCCCTTTCTTTCTTTCTTTCTTTCTTTCTTTCTTTCTTTCTTTCTTTCTTTCTTTCTTTCTTTCTTTCTTTCTTTCTTTCTTTCTTTCTTTCTTTCTTTCTTTCTTTCTTTCTTTCTTTCTTTCTTTCTTTCGGACACCTACCATCAGCAGCAGGCATTTGCTTTCCTTCATAGCCCCCCAGCATCCCATAAAGCCCATCAGGAGAAGGAAGGTTCCAAGGGCAATGCAAAGGTAACCCACGTTGATCAGTTGCACCAAATGTGGAGCTGCAGCCCCCAGGATCTTCACAAAGGATGTGCTGTCCACCTTCACCCAGATGCCAATGCCCAGCAAAGCCAGACCACTCAGCTGGGGGGGGAGAAGAAAGAGGGGAAATGGAAATCAGAAGGTACCATTTTGCATTAAGGAGCCTGAAACTGCATTAGTGAGACCTCTGGGACTCTGCGGGCTTTTCTGCAAATCCAGAGATTTCCCACTTCTCCCACCCACAGCAGGATGGCAGGTTAGCTAGGATCCACATCGCATTTCTGAGAATGGAACCTCTGTCTGTTTATCTGAAATATTTACAAATCATCTCTTTCCCCAATGAGCATATGGGATTATGTATCATGTTAATTAAACCAGGGGTTTAAAAAATCATCTCAAAAGGAATACATCAGATATTGTTTAAGATAAGAGATGCTACAAACCTCACTACTGACAGAAGAAATGGCAGTTATATATAAAGCTCTGTGTCTTCCTGAGATTGGAACAACATATATGTAAAAAAAAAAAGAGGGCAAGAGGGCCCTCTGACCAAGTGCTGTCCCGCCTGCCTTGGAAGGTGGAAGGAGTCCCAAGACAAGCAAGAGGAAAAGCAAAAGCCATCGGGAAAAGGAGAAGCCTCCCGTTGGATGAGAAAAAAAGGATAGAGGAGAAAAAGGTAGGAGAAAGGAGACAAAAGAAGGAGGGGGAAGGGAAGAAAGAGGAAGATATAAAAAGGAAGGAAGAAGGAAGCGAGAGGCAGATGGAGTGAAAGTAGAGGAGGGGCGGAAGTGAAAAAAGGAGGGGGGGGGGTTGTGATTGGAGAATCCCTGGACTCATAAAGGCAAAAGGTTGATTGTTCCCAAGGAAGAGGCTGAGAGACACCAACATAGCCAACCATCCTAGAAACCCTCTTATTGGGAAGAGAGGCAGAGAGGGGAGAGGGGGATGGAGCAGAAAAGACACAGGAGGGATGGGCAGACTTAGCGAGAGAACGAAGGGAGAAGGCAGAGCGGGCCTCCCACCAAGACCGATCACCTACGAGGCGGTGGGGAGTTGTTGCACCCGAAAGGACCACAGGAGCCCGGGGGGGGGCTGGTGGGTAGACGAGTCACTGCCCCTGTTGTACCTGCACGGAGCCAGGGGACCCGTGGGAGGGGGCTGATGTGAAAGATGCCATCACCCAACGGACGGGACAATCTGGTGAACCGTTCCCAGCATCCCTTTATCCCTCCGTTGAGGGAGGAAGGTTTTCTCCACTCCTGGGTTTTCCTTCTCATCTAGAGACTTGCTTTGGGCACATGGTGCTCTAAAGGGAAAAACCATCGGGGTGGAGTGGGAAGTAATGTCGTCCCTCCCCATCCTCAGCTCTCCCTGTGAATTGCCTCCCATTCTTTTCCACACAGTAAAGGAAATCAAAGCTTTTCCCTCCCCAGTATTTGCGCCTTCCCCCAGCTGGGAAATAGGGGAAGGACCCTGTTCTATTCGCACAGCAGGCTCAAATCCCCTGGGAATCCCCATCTAGGGTCAAGATGATTTTCAGCCAGGAATTCTGGCATGTTGATGAGTAAGGCTCCCACCTCCCACTGCAGGTTTCCATGAGGCTGGATACTCACAAATACCACACCATTGAAGATAAACATCATCAGCTTCAGGAAGGAGAAACAACTCATTTTTCTGTATCTGGAACAGGGAGGCAACCAAGAGAGCAGCAAAGGCCAAGGTCAGTCACTGAGCACAGATTGTCAACTGGGCAAAGAGAGCAATCAAGATAGTTTTGACAGCATTTTAGAGAGTCTGTGATGATGGGCGATGAAGGAAACTGCATTTCCGCTCACAAGCCGGCCAATGTCCAGTGCTACCAGTTAATACTAGTTTTTAAGAAATTTGCCAGTGCTTTTCTTACTAGAAGTACAGTAGGACCTCCATATCCACAGGAAATCTGTCCCTAGCCCCCCTCCTGCCCATGGATGCTGAAAAGTGCAGATTATAGCAAACATTGTTTTAATAGTGAATGCTATATGGCTCTCTCTGGTAGTCAGATCTGGTAACTTCGTATTTAGAAATATTATTTCTTGGATTTTTCTTTTAATGTTTTTAATATTTTCAGATTGTGGATAAGTGAATCAGCAGATACTGATCCCACGGTTACAACGTCCTATTGTAACGTGACTAAAAAGTCTATTTGATTATGTCTTACCTCTTTTGTCTCACATGGTGTCCAGAATCTTATAACATTTGCACAGTGCAAATCAGACATTATGTAGCTGGTATATGCTATCATGCCCACTATCTGTTGCACGATGAAACACATCCAGTCATGTGTTTGTGCAGCCACACAACAGATGGTATGAGAATTATGAAAATGGCTTGCATGATCGCCTTTACACCTGAACTATCTGGCAATAGGCTTTTGGTTGGAACTCTTACGCACCCAGAATTTACACCATGCCATGAGTACTTTGGAAGTAGGCATGGCGTTAAGGGTAAGTCCATGATTAGAAGAGAAAAATCCTTAAGTAATGAAATAGTCTGAGTGACAGAGAAGGTGCTTCTCTCACCTCCAGGATTTTGCAAGTTAGCTTGCTTCCTTTGATGGCTAGTCCTCAGCATGGAATTCCTTTGGTGCTTTTGCAAACCTGAGAGACTGCCTCATTCACTTTTCTCCAACACTTGCTTTAACTCTAACTCTATCACGTCAAAGTTGATATCATAGAGTGCCCCTTAAATACTCAATACATAGCAAAGTTCCTTTTTTAAAAAAAAGAATATGGTAGGTAACTCATTAAGAAGCTCTTTTCCCACAGGGATCCACCAGGGGTCTGCCTCCTGAAACTGGGAGAGCAGTGGAGCCCACTGGCGTGTCCCCTTACACAGGCCAGGATTGTGCTGAATCACCCCAGACACCACCCTGCGGAGCAGGGGAAGACAGCTTGCCATTTGCCTGTGGGCAATGGCTGAACTTCCTGCTCTGCTGAGCTAATTTGCCAGCATCCTTCTGTTGATCAGCTCTGGCCCTTGTTTTCTTTCTGTTCTGGAGACAAGCAGATGCTGTTGCTTAGAAACACTGGAGCAGCAGTTGTTTTCCTGGAACTGCCTGGCTTTGGTTTCCCATCAGCAAGAGATTACTACCAAAGGTTGTCGCTGTGTTTAAACTTGCGGCATCCTTTAGATTACATTTGCTTTGCTTTGCTTTGGGCTGCCACTCCCAGAATTCCCTAACCAGTATGGCCATGCTGGTTACAGGATTCTGGGATTTATGGGTTTTTTAAAAAAAACTTTCCCAAGCTCTGTGTTCGATGGAGACCTCAAAAAGTTGGCCAGCTGAGAAACTTGATGAATACTGAAACTTTCCACCAGGATCTGTTAGGCTGGAACTGCATATCAGTGTGACATAAAGACATGCTTTCTGCATCAGAGTGTTCATATTTTTAAAAATAACTATAATACAAAAATGAGATTTAAATTGCCATCATTTGGTAACATGAATGGATATGTACTGGAGGTTATGATGTCTCAACATGAGATGGTACCGTGTGTACACGGTTGAGAACAGTGATTCTCAAATTAGGGCCCCCAGATGTTGCTGGACTGTAACCCCCAGAAATCCTGGCCAGCACCGCAAGTGGTGAAGGCTTCTGGGAACTGCAGTTCTAGAACATCTGGGGAACCAGAGTAGGAAGAAAGATCCACACAAGAATGCCATTTCTGGTGGCAACCCTGAGTCTCCTGTTAGTAGTTCTGTCTTTTTAACTATCAGGGACCTTATTTGAGTTAGGATGCTAACTTGCATCCTGAATCACTCCTTTCCATTTGTTTTTCCTGGTCCTGGTCCTGCAGTTGAACCACCTGCATGGGTTTTAACCTAAGCTTCCCCTTTCCTGATGGACCATCCTTGCTTCCTTCTTGATGGACTCTAGCGTCTTCTGGGTGGAGCCCTTATTCCTCTTCTCTTGGTGTGTGGGTGGGCACTACTTGGTGCCAGAGGAACCTTGATCCTTACTATCAAGGCTTCTGCCTGCACATGTTCCCAATTCTCTTCTCTTTAAGAAATCAGCATTTGTAAAGAAATGTTTCAAAAACCTTGAAGAAGGCTTTGAAAATGTCTCAGGTGTTGAGTTTGTTGTCCCCTCATGGCTAGTCTACTCTGGACAGGGACTATTTCTCACTACAAGGGTTTTTTCCGCAATGGGTGAGAAACCCTTTTAAAGAATTATCTTCTTGCCTGCTTTTTTTTTTGTTTGTTTTTGTGGAATACAGCTAACATTGAAATGACCCAAGAAACTGTTGCTGCCTGAATTCTGCCTGGTATTAAACAAATAAACAAACAAAATTACCTGCATGAGTTGTGTGTTTATCTCTCTCTCTCTCTCTCTCTCTCTCTCTCTGTGTGTGTGTGTGTGTGTGTGTTTAATAGCTTTTACCATTATTTCTTGCTGCTGGACCCAATTTCAGCCTTGTATCATCTGGACAGTGAATACATACTGATCGTCATCAACAGAATTGGGTATGTATAGGGGAATAAATGTTCCATCTAAATGAGCCCTCTGTATGCACTTCATGAAATATAAAAGGTTGATGCCAAGCTTCAAAACCTCTTGCAGGGCAATGGGGGTTACAGACAAACTCTTGCCAGGTCCCACATACTGGGTGCTGCACTTGAGGAAAAAATCAATACAGTACAGTACATACTACATAAGGTGACTATGTGGAATGAATCTATAAAGAGGAGTGACACTCTGCACATGATCCAATCCATTGCTTTCTTTGGGTAAAGAAAATCAGTTTCCACAGAAGTGTGACATAGATCTATGGGTTAAGAGCAATTTTTTGACACTGACTGACACTGTAGATTTTAACAACTTAGACTAAAGGGAGCAGTTCAGACAGTATTAAAAAAGGTAGTGTACATCTGATAAATTTATTGGGCTCTCATTCTTGAAAGCTTATGCTATAATACACTCCTTACATTTTCAGATGGCAGGAGTATCTTTCCTTTGCTGATGTGTCACGTGTTGTGCATGTAGGTGCAATATGTCCTCCTCGGCTGTTTCTTATCCAATCAGTGGTCAGGGTCAGAAGCTTTTCTCATGTTAACACCGTTAAAGTCCTTCATGTGACCCGTACTCTTTTCAACAGCCTTTGCTTTTGGCAGCCTATGACACAGAAAAGGCCAGCACATGAAGAAGAGTATTAGGCTGTTTTCATTGCACAAAGGCAGCAGCGATGTGGGGTGAGGAGAGACAAAGGGCCTGGCGGGATATCCAAATTCCCAAGGGCCCACTGTTTTTCTTTCGGTCATCTAGCTCTTATTCCACCTGCTACCTGCATGTCATTCCAGAATAACATAAAAGAGTGAGTCAAATACTTGTTGATCAGGTGACAGAATCCTTGACTGAGGTCTTCACACAGGGCAAAGAAACATTAACTGAGTTGTGTGTAAAGAATAACTCCGAAAACCAGCTGGAAGGCTTTCACGCCTATTCTTTTCTCTCTGGAGAGAGGGCTACTCAGAGGTGCTCTCCTGTCTGGCGTCCCAACTTGGCCTCTGGTAATTCTGGATAAAGATTCTTGAGCAGCATTCAAAACTGTGGTTTGCTCCTTGCACAGTAACCACACATATAAAGGAAATTAAAATTAAAATGTTTTCTTGCTATTCCCCCTGATGTGACATAGTTTATTGCCATGTCCTGTCAGTCCTGCCTTGATTCTGGAAGCCTCAGATGAAAGGGGCAGGAAGACTGAAATGGGTGCTGTGAGAAGAATGTCTAGATTTTGTTGGCAAAGCATACCGTTGTACACAAGCACTCGCCTTCCTTTAAACTCATGGCCTTTTAAACATCCTGTGAGAAATGCCGACAAGGAACCCATATGAGTACTGACTGTGGAAAGGGCCCGGCACCAGAGGGCTTCTTTTATAAATCACCACCCTGAAATTGCACTGATTTTTTTGGTCAGATGACCAGTTGGCACAGGAGGAGGGAAGGCACCTTGCCCTACCATTTTAGCTGCTCCCCACCCTGGACCCTGAGCCACCCTGACTCCTTCTGAGTACCTGAATTGGGGCTCAACGGCTCTTACATTCTGCTTTGTCATGACCAGTGTGTCTTTTGTTGCTAAGCCTCTCTATATTTAAACTTTGTTCCCTATATTTAAACTGGCGGGGAGGAATGGAAAACAATAGCTATTCGCCTGCTTCCAAGGCTGGGAAAAAGCTGCTATCTGCAAAAGACGTGGACACAGAAGGGAGAAATGGCTTGTTCCACCTCTAGTGCACTGAAAACAGTGTTTGGTCTGAGGAAGCCAACAGGGGAAGCTTCCCAGAACAAGGAATGGGATGTTGCCAGCCGTTAATGTCTGCCGCACACAAGTGGCTGTCAAAGGCCAAGCCACAGGGCCACCTTGCTTAAGATATGCCCTTTAAGGCAATCTCCCAAAGCTATTCCAGACAGATTACTTGTGCCAAGGCTCACTGGGATGCTGCCCATCAGTTTCCCAGTCCTCTTAGGGTGCAGACTAGATCGGGTGGGACAGTATCATGGGACCCCATCGTTAATTAGAGGAAAAGGAAGAAGTCCAGTATTAAGTAACCATCCAAGCCAATTAGGACTCAAATGAAGGCAACTGACATGCAAACACGGGCATGATGGGAAGTGCCTCTTGAATGGTCCTGTCTAAACATGGATGGCGTTATTTATCCAGGCTGCACATGTTGAATTCCCTCTTTGCACACCTCTATGACAGTTGCAGGACAGTTATGGTCCTTTTTTGTGCCACATCATACCCTTGATCAGGCCGGCTGGGCACATCTTTGCACTCTGTGTCTAGGCAAAATGCAGCTTGCTTACCTTTTGCAGGTTTCCAGCTATAAAACGTGTCTCCCAGTGGCCCCGGCACTTGCAATGCTTCTGTCTGCTAAGGTACGTGGGTGGGTGGCTGGGTGGGGGCAGCTCCTTACCAAATATCCATAAGTGCGGCCCAGAGCTGTACTTTCCCCCTTGCCCTGCACCTGAGGGTTCTGAGACTTTGCTTCTCGGTAACTCTCTCGACCTGCAAAGAGGGAGGAGAATGTACAGAGTTCCCCCGGGGAAGAAGCAGGTCTTTAACTCTTTCTTTTCAGAACCAAAGGAAGCAAAGGGACGACTCCTCTAAGACTGTGATTGGATGGCTTTCATTTTTCACGAGTGGAAGCTGTTGGCCTCCTGCACCTCTTAGGGGAGTCTGGAAGGCCCACGGTCATTGCCCTCCCAAGGAAGCAAGAACGAAACAGGTAGGAGAAAACCAGACAAGATAGAGAAAAGGGGAGAGCAATCTGTGTGAAGACTGTGAGACATCAGAGAGCAAAAACAGATGTGTGAACAGGCAGTACCAGGATAAACTAGCACATCTCATACATCTGGAAACAAATACCCTCCCCAGCTATGGACACAAATACGTGGACAATCTATTTAAATCTGCAGGGGGGGAAATATCAGAATGATCCTTCGTTCGTTCGTTTAGTCGTTTAGTCGTGTCCGACTCTTCGTGACCCCATGGATCAGAGCACACCAGGCCCTCCTATCTTCCACTGCTTCCCGGAGTTGGGTCAAATTCATGTTGGTTGCTTCGCAGACACTGTCCAGCCATCTCATCCTCTGTCGTCCCCTTCTCCTCTTGCCATCACACTTTCCTAACATCAAGGTCTTTTCCAAGGAGTCTTCTCTTCTCATAAGATGGCCAAAGTACTGGAGCCTCAGCTTCAGGATCCATAACATGGAGAATGATCCATAACAACCCCCGAACGGCCAGAAACAACACTAATGTTTGGACAAGCCCTGAGGAGTTTTCAGCAGTGTAATGGGAGACTGAAATCCAATAGTAAGTTACTACTAGAGAAGGGTCACTTGAATCAATTGAACTTATGGAGGAGCTGATTCACCAAATCCCCACTGATTCAATAGACCTACTCTAGTTGCAACATACTACCGGATTTCAGCCAGTGGGTTACAAAATTGTGCGGATGGGTATGTGCATACCTGTGTGCGCTCGTGTGGGTATCCATGAATTGGCTGGCAGTTCTTAGTGGATATGTTTATGAACAAGCATGCATTTCCCCAATGTAAGGTGAAAAGCACAGAGTATCCATCCACTTGGGATCAATATTCTCCTGGAGGACCCAGAACACTCAATAGTGGTGTCCACTACAGAGTAGCCAAATTGAATGTAAACCTGTCCAAAGTTTCTGCAGGACTTTTTCTTTTCTTTTCTCCTCCACTCATACCAAGAGAGAGGGATCTTAAGGCTAGCAGGAACCTGGCCGGCCGCTAACAAACACCCCCAGACCTCAATCCCCGTTTATTCGAGGGTTGTTAGTCTGCTTGCTCACATGTGCCAAAAGAACCCCAGTTATATCAATTCTACTCTTATTTAAATCATTCTACAAATTTAAATGGATTGTTGTGCTTTGTTAAAATGGTTCTTTTAAACCTGTTTAAGTATTGATTTTGCTTACTGTTTTTAATATGATACTTGTTTAATTTTGTCTTAAACATTTAAATATTTGTATACTTACTGTTTTAGTTTTTAAATATCATCTTTTTTTATTTATGTAAGCCACCTTGGGTGCTTTTTAAGGAGAAAAGCAGGATAGGAATGAATGAATGAATGAATGAATGAATGAATGAATGAATGAATGAATGAATTTTTGTCCACATGATACACAAATAACAATTGATTGGGCCAGTTAATTGTTTTTTCCAACTCACCAGCATGGTTGTTTTAAAATGTACCAATCATATATCACATTAATCCTTATCATTTCAGTGCATGTGAATGTTGCTGTCAATTTATCCACTTTGTGAATGAGTTGGGTTTTTGGACACTGTAGCTACTTCATGGCCCCTTGTATCTTTTTTTTTTAATTAAGACATATTGATACATCACTTGCAGTAGCAGCAGCAGCAGCAACACCACAAATATATTGCTCAGACAGAGACAGTCTTCCCCTCTCCTCTGCAGGTGTAAGGAAAGAAAGGGGAAAGAGGGCTTGAGCAGAGAAAGGCCATTTCCTGTTTAGAATTGTTTGAGAGGAGAAAAAAAGGGACATCACATTAATTTCTCTCTCTCTCTTCACAATACTTTGCAAGACTTTTAAAATCCACTTCCTCCTCCCAATGTTGTTCCAAGGGGAAAAGAAAAGAAAGCCAAGAACTGAGGGGGAGAGATATGCAAGAAAATAAGGAAAGGGAGATGAGTGAGTAAAGGAGGGAAGGAAAAGGGGGAGGAGAAAAGCAGAAAGTGAAGAAAGGAATTGGGAAGTGAAAATTTTAAAAAAGAAGGGAGAAAGGGCTGCAAGTGACATATACCACTAGGCTGTGCATCAGCTAACAGTTGGAAGTGACAGGAAAATAGTGATATATCACATTAGAGTTTTTTTAAAAGAAAATTTTAGGGCAGCGGGGACTAGAAATAGGACAAAAAATATTCTGTAAGCTACACATGCCATTCATATAATTAATTTATATGAATGGCATGTGTAGCTTACAGAATCAGTACAAATAGCAAGAAATGTACCGATTGAACTGACAGTCATATTAACAGCCCCAGCAGTATATATATCACATACATACAAATATTTCGATACTAAAAAAGGAGGAAAAAGTAACGATTCAAATAGTCTGTGTGATCAGTCCCTGAGTTCCAAACTTCAGGTTGCAAATGTAAATACTGTATTCAGGAATGTAAGTATCAAATCCCACCCCTGGCAGCCATTGGTTAGATTACTTCTCCCAACTCACCAAGCAAAGGGCTACCTGGTATTCAGCAGAAAACACATTCAAATTTAACGCAGGACAGGAAAAAGCTGGGCTCTCCTCCTCCGAGGTACAGAACAGACATCGGCACTGCTGGTCTTGGAGAATATTTCTGCCCGGCCAAATGTCCAGTTTTGCAGCAAAACTGGACATTTGCTGCTTTTTCATCATCTTCCCCTCTCCACAAATCATTCTGCATTCTGAAACTGCCAAAAAGTGTTTCAACAATCCCCACCCACCCCTTGCTACAAACAACCATTTCCAGGGTCACTTATACAAAGGCAATGGCTACTGTCTCTTCCAGGAGACATTCCTGCAACTCATCTGCATTTAATTTTGGTCTTATACCCAGGGCCTATCCTTTCCCGGAGGCTTCAGCAGACTTTTTCAGTGGGTTGTGCATTGTGTCCCACCTCTGCCTTCCACACCTCTGCCCTTCATGGCACCTTACCTCCACTTCTTGAGGTAACTTCTGGTCTTGGTCTCACAGTGGGGCTCTGTCAGTGTCGTTCCAGCAAGAGAGCAGGTGCACTGTGTGTGTCCCCAAAGAGTTCCAGCATGTAAGCTGACTCAATATGGCAGAAGTGAAGGTCTCTTGAGTGCTGTGATCCTTATATGGCCTCTTTTCCCCAGGAGTGTAGGATGCCTAGTGCTGACAGGATTTGGCAGCTCCCCCTACCTCCATTTCCTTCTTCCCTCCGCTGAAATCAGGATGTTGTGCAAAGCCCTACACAGTAGTGAAACAACCATCAGGGGGAAAAAAATAAGACCTACAGTGGCACAGGCAGGCCTGCTTTGCTGAGCGCTTCTGCAGAACGGTGTGACTTCCAGGCCCAGGAGACCAGAGGCACTTTGATCCTAGTTCTGAGGGAAGGGTTGAAGAGGTATTCCAGTGTACCCTTGCTCACAGGGCAGTCCCATCAGCCCTAGCCAAGTTGAGGAATGATGGGAATTGCATTCCATCACCTGGAAGGCTAGTGGGCCCCTCTCTCCTTCTCAAGGAGCAACCAAACAATGTACATATGTGCAGTGCCTAGAGGGTGACAAAAGTCTGACATAAATGCCAGACGTTGCTGTTGCTCATAACAAGGCCCGTAGTGGAAATAGGGTGCCCTGGCAATGACCCATAGCTGGTCCTTCTCCCCCAGGACAAGGAACATGCTCCAGGACCAAAGCTTGATAGGTTTGCTTTCTGGAGGACAGCTCCAGAATCCCCCAACCAGTATGACCACACCCTGCTATAGAAAAGTAGCACCTCAAGGCTACGTCCAGGAACCCCAAAGGCTACCTCCACTGGCCATTGGTCTAGACTATGCTGATTCTCCAGTTATGGCCTTTGATGGAAAGGGGAAATGAGGCTGCAAAGAACACTTTCCCACTCAAGGGCATGTGACTGATTTTGTCCCCACAACCACAGGCTGAGGTCCCATTGGTAATTGCTTCTTGTCTTTGATTCAGCATCTCGCTATTTGGTTCAAGAACTGACATGTTATAGGACTGTAGTCAGGCCCACATCGAGGTAGTTTCACTAGAACCAAAACCAAGTGGACGGAATAGAGAATCACAGCAAGTTTAAGATGGAGGATGACTGGGAAGGGACTTTAGATCCTGACGGAAAGAGCACTGGCCCAGGGGGTCCCTATAGGAATTGAGGGATCACAGTCAGGAAAATGGCCTCTCCATCTGGCCTCTTGAGGAAAAGCAGTCTGTCTTGGCTGGAATACCAGATTCTGAAGAGAGGGCTGACCCACTGGCTGATCGAAATTCTCTTGCAAGGATCTCCTTTGTGGCCGGAAGGCTCTGTGGCAGCAGCATCCCGCCTGTCGAGTCAAAGGCATGCAGGTAAGCCATCTTGACACAGGTGCCAGAAGTAGCAGCAAAGACAAGGTGTTATTGCTCTCCACCTGAAATGTGCCTAAACCGATAGGAGGCCAAGTGGACCGAGGAGCACAGGATCATCAGGACAACGCTGCATGTACAGTCATGGCCAAAAGTATTGGCACCCTTCCAATTCTGTCAGAAAATGCAACCCTTCTTTCAGAAAATTGTTGCGGTTGCAAATGTTTTGGTACTCACGTGTTCATTTCTTTGGTTTGCATTGACACAACACACACACACAGAGACACACACACACAGAGAAGAAAAGTCAAATGTGATCCAATCCCACACAGTAACCCAAAAATGCACTGGCCAAAATTATTGGCACCCTGTCTAAATTGTAAGAAATAATGGCTTTTCAAGCATGTGATGCTCCTTTAATTTGTATTTAGATACTCCTGTAACAAGTAAGAGGTGTGGGTAATATAGTAATCACACTTGCAACCAGTTAAGATGGAGAAAATATGACTAAACCTTTTGTGTTGTGTGTGACACTAAACATGGAGAAAAGAATCAAGTGTACATTTCTTCTCTCTCAAAGAAAAACATTGGCAATCTCAAGGCTACATCTCCAGAGATCTTAATGTTCCTGTGTCCACTGTGCGCAATATCATCAAGATGTTTACAGCCCATGGCACTGTAGCTAACCTCCCTGGACGTGGATGGAAGAGCAAAATTACTGAAAAATTACAACAAAGGGTTGCTTGAATGGTGGATACAGAACCCAGATTAACTTCCAAACAAATTCAAGCTGATCTGCAGACACAGGGTACAACAGTGTCAGCTCACACTATCCGTCGCCATCTGAATGAAAAGGGACGCTATGGAAGGAGACTCAGGAGGACACCACTGCTGACACAAAGGCCTAAAAAAGCAAGACTGGAGTATGCCAAAACTTATACAGTATGACAAAACTACAATCCTTCTGGCACAATGTACTGTGGACAGATGCGACAAAGTAGACCTTTTTGGTAAAGGATGTCATGGCATTGTTTAAAGAAAAAGAAATGAGGCCATCCAAGAAAAAAACACAGTCCCTACAGTCAAACATGGTGGAGGTTAAAAGATGTTTTGGGGTTGCTTTGCTGCTTCTGGCACTGGATGCCTTTGACTGTGTGAACAGTATCATGAAATCTGATGATTACCGAATAATTTTGGGGCGCAACATAGTGGCCAGTGTCAGAAAGCTGCATCTCACCCAGAGGTCATGGTCTTCCAGCAGGACAATGACCTGAAACACACTTCAAAAAGCACTCAGAAATGGTTACAAACAAAGTGCTGGAGAGTTCTGAAATGGCCAGCAATGAGTCCAGATCTGAATCCCACAGAACACCTGTGGAGAGATCTCAAAACAGCAGTTGGGAGAAGGCATCCTTTAAATCTGGAGGCCCTGGAGCAGTTTGCAAAAGAAGAGTGGTACAAAATTCCAGTAGAGAGGTGGAAGAAACTCATTCATGGTTACAGGAAGCAATTAGTTGCTTTTTCCAAAGGGGGTGCTACCGAATATGAAGTTAAGGGTGCCAATGGTGTGCCAAGAGAACTGTAAGCCCTCATTGCTTGGCTGGGGTGTGTGTGTGTTTCTGTGTGGGTGTGTATGTGTGTGCATGCCTGTGTCTATGTGCTAGTACACAAGCATGTACATGTGCACATGTAGCTATGCAGGAATCTAGTCTAAGGCAAGGGTACCACATTTCTTCCCATTCTCTTTATCACCTTCAGGGGAGGAAGAAGGAAAATACAATAGTGGGCTAGCAGCGGGAAGAGGCAGAGGGGACCTAACAAACCCTCCAGATGTCTCTTTCATAAACAACATTCCTTTTTTCTGGGGTGTCAAAAGATTTGTGTGTATATCTTTTTTTAAAAAAAAAAAATATTTTTGCTGATTTAACATAAATAACATAAATGAACTGAACTAATGAAGAGAAGAAGAAGAAAAATCCAGAACAGTAAATATAAGAACAGCAAATACTATAATGTGTAGATCTCCTTGGTTCCGTGTGCATGCATGTGTCTCTGTGTGCCCCAACCCCACTATAGAGCAGCAGGAGGACATGTTACCAATTTTGTGGCCTGCTTTTGGTTCCAGGTCTGTACAGTACTTCTAAAGGGCACCTCTAGTAAGAGCTCTGGGTTCACATGGTTTCTGTTTGCGCCTGCTCTGCCCTTGATCTTGGCCTTCCTTTTGACAGGGCTGGACTCTCCATGAGGAAACAATGTTGGCACAGGAGGTGTAGATGTTTGGAGGCTCCTGTCTTGGGGGCTGCCTGGGGCTTTAAGATCCCGGGCTTGGTCTCCTGGTGTCTCACAGAAATGTCTGGAGGGAGTGCTGAGTGGTTGGGGTCACTTAGCAGAGGTTGATGCTCATTGGGCAAGTTTTCCTGGCGATCTGGGCTCCTTTCTGCTCCTAATCTTGCTGCTGGTTGAGGCCAGGCTGGCACTTCCGCTGTCTTCCATGGTGGTTGCTTTGTCCAGGAGAACCTGGACAAAGTTCTGGCCGGGAGAAGACAAGAGCATCCAGAACAGCTGCTGCCTCCTGCAGTGCTGGGCTTGTGACTCTGCAGTGTGTGTGTGATGGGTGTGTTGGTCTGTGTAGGTCTTTCCTACACAATTTCCCTCTGCTGTCTTGGAGAGTCTCCAGGCTCAGGCATAGAAGGGCATTTCTGTAAAAAGGGGAATGCTTTCCCCCGGCCCTACTCAACCAGTGGGATTTGATCTAAAACAGAGACTGAAGTCTCCTCCAGAAGTAAATGTTCATCCTCAGCCACAGAGGACGGGTGCTGCTGGCCTGGAAGACAGCTGTCGGCATCTGGCAAAGAAGGGCAGTGGGTCACTGGAGCTGTGACCTGCAGACGTTTGCAGATGGAAAATAACAGGGTGTCAGATTCTGGGCATAATATTTTCTGTCTTTCAACAGATTGACATAAGTTTACATTAACACAAGTTGAAGTAATCCACAGAAGCAAGGCTGGGTATGCCCCTGGCAAGCATGCAGTCCTGTAGAACAGGGGTCCCCAACCCCGGTCCACAGCCCAGTACCAGTACGTGGCCTGAGCTGGACTGGGCCACAGAGACAGACCTCCCCCCCATGCACGGACTCCCCACACACAGCTCCTTTATGCCTGTGCCCACACAAGCACTCCCCCACCCATTCACACATGCGCACGAGTACCCCCCAGCACCCCTCCGCACTTTGTGCATATGCAGAAGTGTGGCGGGTGTGTGTGCTTTGCTTTCCCCAACCAATCTGCGGGGTTAAAAAGGTTGGGGACCACTGCTCTAGAACACTGGTTTCCACCCTTGGGTCCCCAGATGTTCTTGGGCTAAAACTCCTAGAAGCCTCTACCAACAGCTATGCTGGCCAGGATGTCTGGGGGTTGTAGTCTGAAACCATCTGGGGACCCAAAGATGGGAAGCAGTGCTCTCTGGAAGACATCTACCTGGTCCTCCTCGGTTTGCGCTCTCAGGCCATATCCACACAACAAACTCATGTTAACTGTCTGTGCATTTGACTGATTCCTGCTTCCTCCAGAAACCCCTGGTAACTATAGTTTGGAGAGAATGCTCCATATATCTTGTGCTGGAAATCACAACATCTCCAGACAGAACAGCGTTCTTTGGGCAAAAGGACTGGCTGGTAAATGACCAGTTTTCACCCTAGAGAATAAATACATCCCACAGTCTGGGGCCAGCCCAAGACGCATAACTGCTTCAGGCTAAGGACAAGACGGCGCCTCTTCACCTAAAGAAGCCAAATCGGCTGAGAGCTGTTTATTACTCCAAGACTGTGAAAGGAAAAGTAACATCTATATATCTGGGATTAGCAGGTGTGTTGTTCATGGAGTGGTTTCTCCTTCTTTCACAGACAATATTTCAAATATTCAACTTTTACTTCAGGAACATTCACATGACTATTTACATCCTTTAAAAGTTCAACTTTCTCCTGCCCGTCCAATGGGGAGAGGAAGAGGTACCTCAGAAACCATCTCATTTCCCAAATCCTCTAAATCCTCTTTCAGTCCTATCCTTTTGATGGGTTCTCCCAGAAATGAACAGGCGCAGTGCAGGCAGTGAGTCATCTCCCCACCCTTCTCTCTCCTCAGGGTCTCTGGTAGTGGGCACCATGCCCCCACCATCTTGTGGGTGAGTCTTCTTCCAGGGTGATGGGTCCTCCATGCTGCCATCACTTGCTTTTCCCTCTTTATCCACATCCACTCCCACCCCTAGCCCTCTGGTAGCATCTTCCTTTCTTTCCTCCTCTCTACCACCTCTGCTTCCACCTCTGTCTTTCCTTTTAGAGTTTTTCTTTTTCTTTCCTTCCCTACCTCCTCTCCTTCTGAATTTCCCACCTTTTCTCTCTTCCCTCCCTCTTCTCTGGGCTCCTCTCTCTCTTCTCCTCCTCCTTCTCTGACTTTCTCGCCTTTTCTTTTTCCCCTTCATCAGCAGGTGGCCTCTACTTTTTTCTCTCCCACTTTTTCTGGGTATGCTATCTGTGTTCTCTCCCCCCCACTCCAAGATAGAGGGGATGTATTCTCGAAGGCTTTCATGGCCGGGATCCAATGGTTGTTCCGGGTTTTTTGGGCTGTTTGGCCGTTTTCTGGAGGTTTTTCTTCCTAACGTTTCACCAGTCTCTATGGCCAGCATCTTCAGAGGACAGGAGTTAGAACTCTGTCTTTGTTCTGGTGTAGTGTGTGGGATAGTTGAGTATTTGTAGCTGTAGGATCAGCTTTTTGTCCTTTTCAGGAGATTGGGTGATTATGGTGATCAGGGTGTTTTTTTGTTATGGGTGTATTGTTGTGATAAGCGGGGAGATAATCTGCCATTGTGATTGATGGGTGTCGTTAGCTAGTCTTTTGTCCTAAGGACCAGAAATCACTGCACACAAAAGACTAGCTAACAATAACAACCACAGTGGCAGATCATCTCACCCCCTTATCACAACAAACTCCTGAAAAGGACAAAAAGCTGATCCCAGAGTACAAATACTCAACTATCCCACACACTGAACCAGCACACAGTGTTCTAACTCCTGTCCTCCGAAGATGCTGGCCACAGAGACTGGTGAAACGTTAGGAAGAAAAACCTCTAGAATGCAGAGGTTCCTAGCCCCTGAAATCCAGTAAGGTTATTCCCCTCTGGCTTTTCCCCTGGCATCTTTCGAACATGTATTGGTGACATAGCACGGATTATGGATCCCATTGTAGGAGTAATCACCATTTTCTCCTGACCTCTAGTTCCTTCTTTGAAGGGATGGGAACCCCATGGTACAGTGGCTTATTTATTTATTAGATTTTTACCCCACCCCTCTAGACAATGTCTACTCGGGGTGGCTTACATAGATAAAATAGGGCAATATGACATATATCAAATCATAAAAAATTAGAATTATAACAATTCGAAGAAAACATTACCAAGATGGCATGACTCAAAAAGAAAGAGAAATAGGAATTACTTAATTGACTGGAGGGAAGGCCTTCTTGAATAGCCAAGTTTTTAGCTGGCTTTTGAAAACACCCAGCGAAGGTGCCAGCCGAATTTTGGTTGGGAGAGTGTTCCACAGCCGAGGGGCCACCGCCGAGAAGGCCCGTTTTCTTGTTTTTTCCTTCCGGGCCTCCCTCGGCGTCAGGCCCCTCAGCCATCCTGATTGAATGGCTGTACTGCAGCCAAAACTGTGCTCACAACCCGGGGTTCAGTCTCAGCTACCTAGCCCAAGGCTGACTCTGCCTCTATCCTTCCGAGGTCAGTAAAATGAGTACCCAGCTTGCTGGGTGGGTGGTGGCGGCGGCAATGTGTAGCCTGCATAATGAACTTGTAACCAGATATTGCTTTGAGTGCTATATGGGACGGTATATAAGCAGCACACATTTATATCCTCCTCCTTCCTCTGCTGTACCAAATGCCTCCAATAGGTAAACCACCTCCTTGAAGATGGTTGGGCAGTGCTTATTAACCGAAGTCCACACTGCATGGTTAAGTGTCAATACTAGCTGTTCAAGAAGCAGTAGCTCCACCAACTGGTCTTTATCAGCTGGTTTCAGCCATGTAAAACTTCATTCTTTGTGAGAGCAGTCGAGAGTGTATGCCCGGTTTCATTCTCAGTTCTCTGAACTGTTTCCAATAAGATATATCTGTTAGATTTAGTGTGTGCCGCTGCTACCTCCTGCAACACTCCTGTCAGGCAAGGTCTTAATTACAACGGCGAGTGTTCCTTTGGCCATGCCGTAGCTGTGGTCATCCATTCAAAAGTATTCAGGGGGGCTTCCGGGTTATCCTCTGGTCCCATCTTCTGTACTTGGATGGGTGCCAGTCCGATCACCCGCGTATTTTTTGTAGGTCCCGGTATCATGTCTACTCATTGTATTCTCTCGTTTCAGATCTTTCTCATTGTACTATTCCAATGCTTTTATTTATTTATTTATTTATTTATTTATTTATTTATTTATTTATTTATTTATTTATTTATTTATTTATTTATTTATCTATCTATCTATCTATCTATCTATCTATCTATCTATCTATCTATCTATCTATCCATTCAATTTATACCCCGCCCCCCCTAGACAGTGTCTACTTTTACTGGAAGTTCTCCCATCAACATCTTGTTTTGCTCTATTAACATTTCCATCGGCTTTTCTTGTTGTTCCATCGTCTGTTGTAGCTAGTTTCTTGGCAGTTCTGGGATATTAAGAACCGCCCCGTGTTGGGTGCCAGCATGATTAGCTTCATGTTGCTTAGAACAGGACCTTCTTTCTCCCTTTTCACAAATAATACTTTCAGGGCAATCCGCACAAAAAACTTTATTATAACACAACTAGGACTTTTCCAAAATAACTTATCTGGGTTCCAATGGGCCTATTAACTGGGGAAAGTCCAACCAGTCCTCTCTTGAAGGGTCTTTCACCAAATCTTCTATAGTCAAGAGTGTCCACCCAACCTCTCCTGATCCCTAGGCTTCCTGATCACAGACTGGCACATAGTGTCCCACAATGTGAATGGTGAGCCCATTCGGCTTCGGTCCCCTTCTCCAGCTCCAGGTCTCTGCCAGGGGGCACCTCCTTCTTCCAGGGGCCTCACTTCTTTGTACAGTGGACCCTTGACTTACAGACAGCTTGACTTACAGACTTTTTGAGTTACAGACTTCTCTGGCCGCAAAATTTAGGTTTGACTTGCAGCCTGAGAATTGACTTACAGACCAGAAAAAAACCAAAATGGAACAAAAACGGCCTGTTACGGGATTAATCGGTTTTCAATGCACTGTAGGTCAATGGAGACTTGACTTACAGACTTTTTGACTTGAGAACCGCCTTCCAATACGGGTTAAGTTCTCAAGTCAAGCCCCCACTGTATACATTACGGACTTCCATTCCATCCCCTCCAGCTCTGCCAACTGAATGGCCACTCCTTCTTTTTCTCTCTTCCTTTGCTCCTTCCTCTCCCCAATAAGAGGGTTTAGGGGAAGATTGGCTCCTCTGTCTCCTTTCCATTTCTTTTAGGGGTATCTTCACACGAACTCTCTCTTTAGTCGAGGGACCCTCGGCCCCAATCAACCCCACCCTATGGGCAGTTCTTCCAACTCACTCTTTCCCTTCTGTGCCTCTGACCGCTCTACCTCTTCCCTGCAGTTTAGTCCCTTTTTAATCTCCTCAATCTCCACAGCCTTCTCCTCCTTTTCCGCCCTCATTCTCTCCCCCTGTAAGTGTCGACTCTATATTTTGAATAGTGGGAAGAATACTATAAACAGTTTTGTATCCTCCTCCGTAGGCTTGAGGGGACGGGCACCACTTCGGAGTCGGGAGTTCCTGGTGCCACTTCCTCACAGAAGGGTGCCTCATTTTTAATATTTTTCATGAACTGGTCCTTTCGTTTTTACAAAAGTGAAAGCCTCTCTTGAGCTTCCCCTTTTGTGTTCCCCCATTCCTATTTTCTGGCATCCCAAAAGATATCAAGAGCTCTTAAAAATTACTTCAGTAAAGCAGGCAAGGCAATTGAGAATCGGTGTACTCCAAATGCATGCAACTGTACATGAGAAATTAAAATCCCCAGGCCTATGCAAAGACGAATGTATAGAAAAAGAACTATGGGCCTAATCACACAGAGCATTTGAATCACTTCTTTCTCCCTGTATTTGCAGTACAGTATTTGCATGTACAATAGTTGTGAGTTCAATCGGTACATTTCTTGCTATTTGTATAGGTTCTGTAGGCTACACATGCCACCTCATATAAATCAGTGCATTTTCATCCTGTTTCTGGTAGTCCCCACTGACTTAAAATTTTCTCAAAGGAAAAAAAAAACCCACTTTGGAAGTGATACATTGCTGTTTTCCTGTCACTTCCAACTGTTAGTCGATGCCCCACATGTCACCTGCAGCCTTTCCTTCTTTCCTTCCTTTTAAAAAACTGGGTGCCGGGGAAGTGGGGGGCTGTCTCCTTCTGTGCAATGTAGTTTGTGTTGTTGTTGCTGCTGCAGGAACTTTTCATGGATAGTAAGCAATCTAATGCTAAGCGTGAGCCTAGGGGTGGATCCGAAGGCATCTCCGCCAGAGGGCCGTCCGTCCCTCCCTCTGAGGGAAAGGAGGAATTAAGAAAGAAGTAGAAGAGATGGGTGCAGAGGAAGGAGAGAAAAAACAAGGGAACCCCAGTGGGGAGGAGGAGAAAGACAAGGAGAAGAATGAAGGGAAATGAGAGTTAAAAGAGGCAGGAAAGGAGGAGATGGGGATCGGCAGACAGAAAAAGCGGGAGGAGAAGAAGTGAGGGAGATATGTGAGGAGGTTGAGAAAGGGGAGAGGAAGGCAGAGCCCCGAGCAGGAGAGAGAAACAAAGAAAGAAAGAGAGGAAGACCCTTACCTCAGGGTGGGAATGGATCTGGGTTGAGAACCAGTGGACCCATAAATGGGAGAAGCTGATGGTCCCATGGGAGGAAGCTGACAGGAGAAGGAGAAAGACAGTTTCCCAGGAACTGTCATACTGAATTGGGGAAGAGAAGGAGGCACGAAGTTGAAGGCGAAGGATCAGAGAAGAGAGGGCCAAAACAGAGAGGGAGAAAAGAGAGAAGGCCAGATGGATGACTAGGCCCGAGATGGTGAAATCTACAGCCCAGGATCCAGGGTAGTCTCACACATGGGAAATAAGTCCATGGGAACCCAAGACTACCCAGGGCAACAGCTGGCCTTGTTGCCGCTCTCCCCAGGGCCAACGTCAATGGATTTGGGAGCCCAAGGGTGTAGGAGGCCATTGGGAGCAAACCTTGAGAACCCTTTCCTAGTTCAAGAGAAGAACCCTTTTTATGCCCCATTGGGTGCAGCTGAGCTGTTCAATGATAAGGTTAGTTTAAATAATTTTCTGAATGTCCCCAAAATACATGTTGGAGGTTTGAAAGCAGAACAAGAGTCTCTTGTTTATGTATGTACAAGGGATGAAAGATGAACCTTCACCCTAAGCATTTTATTTTTTGAAAAAAAATATTTAAAGGTACAAGCGCAGTGGCCATGTAGAACAATAAATAAATCAACAGCTGCATTTGCACAGGATGAGTTGAAAAGGACTGAATTGATACAAGGATCCAGTTATTTTAAAAAGGCTATGCTTGTGAGGTGGAAACCCCCCCCCCCACAATTGGCTGGCCAAATGACTCCATGTTATATACATGCACTGTGAACAGAAATCTGTAAAACTATTTAAATAACCACGAAATCAATATAACCGAGGTTCCTTTGGCATGTGTGATTACACCCTAACAACCATGTGAACATGTGCAGCACCGGTATATCCATCACGTGACTATACATACAAATATACCAATGCAAAAAAAAAAAAAAGGAACGAAGGAAGGAAAAGGGATTCAAATGATCTGTGTGATTGGGCTCTTACATTTTTTTAAAAAAACGCTTCTTTCATGTTTAGAGCCTTCTGTTTAGTAGCACCCTCGTCTAAAATGTCTGGTGGATGAGACGCAGGCCTTGCTTTTTGCTCATGCTCAGAGGCACTCCTGTTATGCATTTACTCCACGCTTTCTAGGATGGAGCTTAGGCAGTAAGGGCAGGCTTTTTCTGCGGGCGACGCTTGCCTTCTTCAGCATGTGTCTCCCTCAAGCAAATATCCTCTGGCTTTTAAAAGAGAACGGACCCCAGTTCCGGTGTCTTTTTAAAAAGCCCAAGAACCCACCCCGGCCTTCCTTCGGGTCGACGGTAAGCGAGCGAGCGCGGGGGCCCCGGCGCCGCCAGGAGGGGGCGCTGTGGAGACGCCGGCGGGCCCCGCCGCGGCTCCGCCTCCGGCTCGTGGGAGGGGCTCGTCTGGGCTCGCCTCCGCTCCGCCGCGGGCTCCTCGGGGCAGTCGGCGTCTGCGGCCGGGAAGCAGCGGCGGCGGCGGCGAGCGAGGGAGTTTGTCCGCTTTTCCTCCGCCCCTCTCGGCGAGAGGACCGCCGGGCACGGCCGCGCTGAGGGCGGGAGACGCGGACAGAGAATGGCGGCTTCGGAGCGAAGGGCCTTCGCGCACCGTATTAACCGGTGAGAGGCCGGACGGACGCAGGCACAGCCCTGGCGGGAAGGTCCGGGGAGGGGAAGGGAAGGGAAGGGGAGTGGGACCTCCTGCCCGGGGACTCGGCTGCAGGAGGAAGGGGCGCCCCGCCTAGCTTCCCGCGCCCGGACCCTCCCGCCTCTGCCTTCCGGGGCGCCCGCTCCCCATCACCCCTTTGGTCACCCAGGGAGGGAGGGAGGGAGACTCACCCCAAAGAGGTCGTCGTGCTTCTTCCTCGCCTCCCCCCCCCTCCAGTCTGGGAACCAGCGCCCCTGCCTGCTTGCCTGCCTGCCTGGGCCGGGCCCTCTCCGCCTCCCGAGAGATTTCCCCAAAGTTACTCGCCCGCGGGGATCGGTCCTCGCCCACGCCGAAGTCGGCGGGAGGAGGGCCCCCGAAAGGCGAGCCAGGGGAAGGGTGGGGTGTTGTTGTGTCTCCCCGTCTCTCCCCCCCCCCTCCGGCTCCCCAGGAGGCGAGTCTTCCTTTCCCTGGCAGACCGCGTGGGTAGGGTTTGAAAGACCGACCCAGTCTCGCCGCCCCCCCCCCCACGAGCTCCCGCTTGACCCCACCAACCACCCCGGCTCGGAGCTCCGGGGATGCTCCCTGCGCGCCTCGCAGTTACGCGCCCCGCTCGCCTGCCGTGGGTGGATCGGTGCAGCAACCCGGCGAGGGACGCTCGCCGGGCCGTTTTTTCGCCCCCAATCGCTGCCTGGATGTATTTTTTTTTTTAATCTACAGAAAGGGTGTCTCAGGTTCCTCCCGGCCCGAAGGCTAATTAATGGCCCTTGCAGGTTCATTAGGTCGCGACAAAAGGGAGTGTGCTCTTTTGTATGCACCCGGGCTCGCCCCCCCGGTTCGGGGTCTGTATTGTCCTTGTTATTTATAGCATGCCGTCGGAGGCACTTAGCAACAGCGAAAGGACCAGTCGGAGCGCCCCCCCCCCCAGCTATTTGCAAGCTAACATTTGGCAAAGGGGAGCCTGCAGGGCAAGGTGTGCAACCTGTGGCCCTGGCTGGGGTGGGGTGGGGGGCCATGCCATTGCTACGTTTCTCGGATTGCACTGGGAAAACATAGATTTTGTTGGAGATGGCTAGGGGTAGAGGCTTCCACTTCTGTCACCATCCCTTGTCAGTGGGCAGGGAGGGAAGGTTGGGCGCCACATCCTCCTATGTTCAAGTATGGAAAACAGAGAACAGAAGGGCATGTGTGCCTTTCCCGTTGACATTAGGTGTGTTTGAGCATCACTGTCATGGGGAGGATGGAACTGGAGACGGATGGATTGATCTACCCTCTTCCAGGCTGGCACTTCATGTCCACTTCCCCTTCATTCCTCTTCAAGCAGGAGAGCTTGCTTCCCTCTTCAGCACCCTCTTCTGTGTGAAGAACAGCCTCTGTGATGGAACCAACACAAGTGTGGTAGAATAGCAACTTTTCGAGAGGAGCTGATTCCATTCTTGTAGTAGTGGATAGATGGATGGATGGATGGATGGATGGATGATGGACCATTTTGTCTTTTCCCTGCCCTGGCAGAAAAACCATTTTGATTCATTTAAGTTTGCATGATTGGAACAGGTTTGGCAGGGAGGCAAGGGATGTCTGTGTGATACTACCAGGATCCAAGTACTGTATATGTCCTTGGTGTCTAGATTGTTTGACTTAGTAATATGATTCATAGTCTGTATTGTTTTTATTTCCCTGTGTGGTCATATACTGTAAAAACAATGGTTTGCTAGCAGGGTCTTGGCATTTTTCTCATCCTGTGAAAAAAGTAGCTCCTGTGTACTTTGGGGGCTGGCTTGGGGGAGGTTTGGGATCCCCCCCCCCGGAGGCTGCTACCACTCAGAGAGAGACTTTTTCCGCATCTTCTTTTCTTTGTGTGATTAAAAGTTTGTCCCTAAGGTCAAAAAGTATTTTCTTAATATGTGGAATGATTAATAAAGCTTTCTGTGAGATGCCCATTCCATTAGATCCCCGCAAGCTAACATTTGGGAAAGGGGAGCCTGCAGGGCAAGGTGTGCAACCTGTGGCCCTGGCTGAGGGGTGGAGTGGAGTAGGGATCTGTGTCCTTCCAGTCTGAAGTTGTGCCTGGATCATAGGCACCTAGAAGCACAGAAGGATGGGAGAGTGATTACTTATCACTCATACACTTGGGACACAAATGTTTTCAGCTGTAGGAGGGAATTGTGCTTCCAGTTATATCTGAGGGAGGGGGAAAAAGTTTGTTCCAGCTGTCAGTAGCTGAGCAGAGGAACCAATACAGTGGCACAACACATGTCAGTCCTTGGTATTTCCAGGTAGGGCTTGAAACCCTGGAGCACTGGCTTCACAGACCTGTGGCCTGAAGCTTCACATGTTCATGTAGACTGAGAAGGCATTTATTTATTTAGGTGTACATTACCTTTGTTTCTATGAAGATTAAGGCAGGATAGGCACATTTTGAATTGACAGGTAAAACAAAAAGAGGCCTTTAGCAGGGTATTCCTGATATATATATATATTATGAAGCAATCATATGTTCCAACCCTAGAGAAAATGGATATCCTGTCTGGAAATCCAAGGAGGAGACCTCTGCTTGAAACTAAGTTAAGGATCTGTGTGTGTGTGTGTGTGTGTGTGTGTGCGCGTACGTGTGCGCGTGCGCACGGACACACACAAACTAAGTTAAGGATATTTCTGTATATGTATACACACACATATACAGAAATATCCTTAACTTAGTTTCAAGTCGAGGTCTCCTCCTTGGATTTCCAGACAGAAGATCCATTTTCTCTAGGGTTGGAACATATGATTGCTTCATAATATAATTGTTTCATATTTTTAAATTGTCTTTTATTGTCTGTAATGTTCTTCAGTATGTCTTTGCAGGGTAGCATGCAATAATTTTAAAATTACAGTGGTGCCTTGCTTAACGGGTGCTCTGTTTAGTGACGAAACCGCATAGCGACGAACTTTTTGCGATCGCATTGCGATGTTTCCTATGCGTTTTTTTTGCTTTGCGATTATCGGTTCCCTATTTCGCTTACCGATCATCACAAAGTGATGATTTTTTAACAGCTGATCAGCGGTTCCAAAATGGCCACCAGGCAAAAAAATATGGACGCTCGCTGTGTTTAGGGACGGATTCCTCGCTTAAGAGGCAGCAAAAATGGTTGCCGTATGGAGGATCTTCGCTTTAAGGTGAGTTTTAAGCCCATAGGAACACATTAAACAGGTTTTAATGCGTTTCTATGGCTTTTAAAAATCGCATAGCGATGAAATCGCTTAGCAGCGATTTTTGCTGCATGGATTAACGTCGCTATGTGAGGCACCACTGTATTTGTTAGCTCACATTTTTTTCTGCCTGTAAGTTTGATTTCTTGGAAAATCTGTCTTGTAGTATCTGATGTAGAAATTGTATAATGACACGAATTAGAACCCACACCATCTAAGGCATGAAGGTTTATTGCAATTTGGCAGGGGAAAAAAGATTTGTAAACACTGTTGTAAACAGTGAACTGAAATAGTGGAGGAATACAATAAGCACAGTTGGAGAGAATTTACTGCAGGTATGCAGTAAAAAAAAAGGACAGATCCTGAAGCTGAGGCTCCAATACTTTGGCCATCTGATGAGAAGAGAAGACTCCCTGGAAAAGACCCTGATGTTGGGAAAGTGTGAGGACAAGAGGAGAAGGGGACGACAGAGGATGAGATGGTTGGACGGGGTCACCGAAGCAACCAACATGAATTTGACCCAACTCCGGGAGGCAGTGGAAGACAGGAGGGCCTGGTGTGCTCTGGTCCATGGGGTCACGAAGAGTCGGACACAACTTAACGACTAAACAACAACAACGTGCAAAATGAGTAGTTGGGTGTATATCTTAGAAGTTTAGGAATCTGGCTTTAAAACCAGATTCTGGGAGTTTGATTCCTCCCTGTGCCTTTTGGGAGCCAGCCTGTGTAAGCCATGAGCAGGCTACACAGTCCCAGAGCACTCTCACTTCTGAGTGTTCTTTCCCTAGAAAACTCTGGGAAAGGCTCTCAATAAGTCGGAATTGATGGCACAAACTTATTTATTAATATGTACAATAAGTACAGTGTCCCCACCGGAAGTTTCAGCTCCTTGGAGGAGGGAGGAGAAAAGAGACACTCCCATGTTACTGGACTCCATCTCCCATTAGCCCTCAACAAAAATAGTATTTTGTGAAGGATGATGGGAATTGCAGGTCAGCAATACCTGGAAGGCCGCACATTCCTCATTTCTGCTTGGAATACTTGCCATTAGATGCTGTTGTTATTTTAAAACAGCAAGGTAGACAGTGCCTGGGCTAAAATGTCTGCAGTTGGAAATGTCTCACCCCATGTAGTCTGCGCCCATGTGTCTTGCTGAATTTGGAAAAGAAACACCACAGTACAAATATGCCACTTTGTGTCATTCAGAAGGTGTATTTATGGACGTTCAAAATGCCGCTTACTTTCAGCTCTGCGGAAAGCAAATAACTGAGGAGGAAGGCTGACAAACAGGTCTGAGTTAATGTGAGATGTTTTGTTTGCAGGTGGTGAGAAAGATGTGCAGTTTCTGCCCTGGAAGAAGCACCGAAAGAGCTGGAGGGAGGCTTGGACAGAAATGTATTTCAAGCTGGGCTGTAAAGCATGAATGGGGAACCTTTGGCCATCCACATATTTTGAACTAAAATTCTCATAATCTATTAGCATTGCCCATGCTGGGCGGGCCAGTTGGAGTCCAAATCCGAAACATCTGGAGAGCCCAAGGTTCCCCACCCTTGCTTCAAAATCTGATGAGGAAGGAGAGCAAGAGGAAGCTTTGGGGTATTCCACACACCCCTTTCTCTCTCAGAGAAGAGAGGCTGGGCTTTTCTTTGGGAGAGTCTGCTTTGATGAGCTAGACTCTGTTGTGGACTCTCCCACACCGTAAACTCAAGAGCAGACACAGTTGTGGGGGCAGATCCTTAGCAAGCAACCAGCCGTGCATGCTTAAATCTCAGTCTGTTCAATCCTGTGGTGTGTCGGTCACTTTGTGGGAAGCAAGAAAACCATCTTCCTCTCTTCTTGCCAAGGGAGAACTTTTGGCCAATTGTGCTGTGAATTTCTTGTCTGTAATTTTTTTTCCCTATTTGTTTCCTGCTCTTCCTTCCTTTTGACCGAACAGTGGAAAGTTCAAGCTAATGCTTTTGGAACTCTGCCTAATGTTTATTGTTGTTGCTTGAGCAACTCTTGTCTTGACCTCCTCCTCCTGCAACTTATTTAGGCGAGCATCAATCCTTGATGTCTGACCTCCCTGAGTTATAAGCAAGACTCTCCCTCCCTCCCATTTTATCTTGTTCTCCCCTTTTTCCCCCTCAAATACTTGCTGCTGTTGTTGTGTGCCATCGATTCATGTCCAGCTTATGGCAGTGAGCAGTCTCCAAAATGTCCTGTCCTCAGCAGCTCTGCCCCTGCAAACTCAAGCCTGTGGCTTCCTTTCAGGAGCCAATCCATCTCCTATTTGGTCTTCCTCTTTTCCTACTGCATTCTACCTTTCCTGGTATTATTTTTTTTCCAGGGAATCCTGCCTTCTCATGATGCACCCAAAGTAGGACAGCCTTTTTGCTTCCAGAGATAGTGCAGGGTTGATTTGATCTAGGATCTACTCATTCGTCTTTCTGACAGTCCAGGTTATCTGTAAATCTCCACATTTATGCACCACATTTATTTTAAATGCCTCAGTTTTTCCCCCTGTCTTCTTTACTGTCCAGCTTTCACATCCATACATGGTGACTGTAAATACAATAGTGTGGATGATATTGATCTTGGTCTCCAGTGACACATCTTAACAGTTGATCTTCACTTCCTTCACTGCTACCCTTCTGAATCCTCAAATACTAGTGGGCAACAAATAACACACACACACAAAAGCATCTGGTTGCTTCTTTGTGAAACAGACATGCTTTCCAGTGCCTTGGGCCAGTTTCAGTGCTGATAAGAAGTGGCTTCTGGCATTCCCATCTGTTTCAGTGACTGTTCTTGGCCTGTACTTTTCTTGTCAAGTCAGTGATGTGCATATAAAAATGAACTAGAGTAATATGTATGGAGACAAGTTTGCTTATCCACTCCTGAGAGGAGGAGAGAAAGAGAGAGAGATTTCTTGCACTTCGTTGCTTTAACACCCTTCTCCCCATCTGCAACAGGGGTGAGGATCTTCAGTGGGTCTGGGGATGACCTTTTGCCCCAGTGGGAACTAACTGCACTACCACTCCATCACCAAAATTTGGCAGCAGGCTACAACAACTGCTTTGATACAAGCAAAAAAAAAAATATTTTAAAGGAGTTTTCACAATTTGCCACTAAATTTCAGCAGCAGATACTAAGAATGTCTCTAAAACAACCTGTGTTTCCCCGAAAGTAAGGCAGGGTCTTATATTAATTTTTGCCCCCCAAAATGCATTAGGGCTTATTATCAGGGCATGTTTTATTTTATAGTCATGTCATCTTCTGGTTGCTGCACAATGGTGGAAAGTGGGGTTTCACTTAACTAGGACTTATTTTTGGGGTAGGGCTTATATTAAGAGCATCCTGAAAAATCATACTAGGTCTTATTTTCAGGTTAAGTCTTATTTTCAGGGAAACAGTATCATTTCTCACATTTTAGAGCAGGCTTGTCCAACCTGCAGCCCAGGTCAGCTCGTAATGCGGCCCAGTGCAATTTTTTATTTTTAAAGAAATTCCAAAGTTTGAAGTTACACTGCCGGCGCTTGCGGCCGGAATGTGGCCAGGGCACGTCACAACAGTAGAGGGGGAGAGAGGGAAGGAAGGAAGGAAGAAGTGGGAGGGGAAGGGACAGGGGGGCTGCATGACTGTATTGCGCCAGGTGGACCCCCTCCCGCCGGAGTCGAAGCTGGCAGCCTCTGCTGTCTGAGATCGCAGCTGCCGGTAAGCGTGCTTGGAGTGGGGCTGCGGAGGACGGCTAGGGCTGCCCCCCCATGCGGCCCAAACCAAATGTGTGTGCGGCCCAAACCAAATTTTCATCTTCTAATGTGGCCCAGGGAAGGTGAAAGGTTGGACACCCCTGTTTTAGAGGGAAGTTCCCAATTTGCTACTGAAATGTGGTCATGTGGGGAGTATAGGGTCAAAATTAAAATAAAGACCGCATGTCTCCTATGTTACCTGCATCTGATCCACAACTGTGGATATATGCCAGCTAATGTAGGATAGCCATTTGTGCATCTGAGGAATTGGGTTCTAAGGTGTGAAAAATTTTGTGACACCAAATGAGCTTATCTTGAATTTATCAAAGAGACGGTCAGAAGAGGTGAAAGAAGTTTCAATTTGACAATGCCATCTGTTGCTATATGTAATGAATGGTTTATTTTACATATATATTTTCATTTGTTTTTCAAAATAAGTTTTTAAAAAAATATATTTTAATAGGATACTTTTTTGTTTAACTGGCTTACAGACATAGAACAATAAAACATAAAAATATAAATTTAAAAGCACAATTCATAGTGAGCAAGTGTGAAAAAGTCAGTCAGCAGGAACTGCTGATAACCAATCCTTTAAAAGGAGAATAACTTCCACATAGCATATGTTTTGGACTATAATTCCCATAATAACATGGCACTGGTCACAGTGGGGTCGCTGATAGGAGTTACAGAGTTATTATTTATTGGGCCAAAGCTCACCATCGTTATATTAAAACATTGTTAGACCCAAAATAAAAATGATCACAGGGAAGGAAAAAGCAGTCAGTAGAGTACTTAACAAACAGGTGCACACACACACCAGCAGAAACCTTAACAAAACCTTTCTAGTTAAAATTGGTGGGTCTAAAGCCTGTTTGAAGGCCTACCCTGAGGGTGTGTGTGTCAATCACACATCATATCCATCCATTCATCAGTGTGTGCTTTAAACTTTACAGCAGCAAAACCTCTTAGCTGAAGTAGTAGATCTTGCACACTGCCTTCACCATAGCTGACTGACTTGCAGAATCCTTTCTTACCCTGTTCTTCACAGTACAGTATTGACATTCCGATTTGCTGTTTAAAGTGACCTCAACTTCCCTGCTCCCCACTGGTAAGATTATGTTTTATGGAGGAATTATTATTTCAACCATGGGCAGAAGGGAAATACTGTAGTGCTAAACCCAGGATCAAGTAATGTCTTGTGTCCTTGCACAAGGATCGGATGACTTCCAAGCAAAGTGATCAAACCTTTTTTTATATATATTCTTTGTGACTTAGGATCCTTGTGGCCTACAAATTGTAATATATTACAATGCTTCCTCGACCTCTGTTTAACAATTAACTAACCATTATGATGATCCTTAATATATAATGCTTCCTTACCAGCAATAAAAAAAAAACCCTTGCTGAGTCAGACCAGGGTCTGCCTAGTCAATTATTAATTTATTTGGCTTGACAAGCGTCTCTGCACCTCCAGCCATCAGTTGTAGGTCAAGACCGGGTGCTGTGGCTCTCACGTGATAGCTGACTCGGATTTCAAGTAGCTGCAGCCACCTGGCCCAGTGCTGGGAGGGGAGGGATGTTCCTCAGCACGGGAGGTGTCCTTTGGAGGAGAAAGAGAGGGTAAACATATTTAAAGGCAGAAATGGTAAAGAAATAAAATGAAAGGCCAGAGGCTCCCCTGGTTAATGTGACACACATGATCTTCTACCCTTATGAAACCACCTTTCATACAAATTTCTTGCTTTATTTAGCCTTTGATTGACAGTAGGGATGCTGAAGATGAAAAAAAAAAGATGAGAGAGGAATAGAGCAAGCAAGCAAATACATGGGAGCAAAAAGGAGTGCTTGAGGCTGTCCTAATGATACTTTTCATACCTTTGCTGTACTGAATTGTGGTCACGTGGTATATATACCGGGGTGAATATCCCAATTTGTTTTAACGCTACCGATTCATTTACTCCAGCTTGAATCATGAAGGTCAGCTACAATGTGGTACTGATTTATTTTCTCTTGCAGTTCTCTTTTCCCCTCCGTCTCCCCATGCTCCTCACTAGCATGGCCAGTGCTGGCGGATGAGGGCATGTGGTGGACCAGCTGCCTCCCGCTCCAAAGGACATTCCCCCCCTCCACTGTTGTTGCTGCTGTCTGGATGGCTACTCCACCCAGGGGCCATTCTGTAGGCATCATGCAGGAGGGTGGCTGAGAGAGGAAGGAGTGGAAACCTCTGCTGACAGGCTGAGGGACCTCCCCTGTGGTAGGGCTGCCTCTGCACTTTCTTTCTCTCCCCCCCCCCTGCCTCTGTTGCCAATGCCTCTCCACATGCCTGGGCGCCGCCTTACCTGCTCCCCCCCCAGGCCTCCTAGATACACCACTGCCGGCCTGGACCACCACTGCAGAGGCTGTATGGTTATGCACAGCCTGGCTGGCCACCATTACTCCCAGAGTGCAATTGTCACTGCCAGAGGCTGGATCTCAGATGGGTAAGGATCCCAGTCCAGAAATGGCTCTAGACCTTGAGCCCTGTCCAAAGTGAGAAGGCGGGGAAGTGGGTGGACCGACAGATGAAGGGCTGCCAGGTGGGCATGGCAAAAATGAAGCCGGGGGTGCCCCTTCCCCTCTTTCTATGCTTGCCTTGACAAGCTGTGACAGCTTTGGAGGATATGGAGAGGAGAGGGGGAAATGAACTGATAGGGATGTTCACACAAACAATACCGGTAAGGGTTGTTTCAATATGTTGTTGGTACAAAGTAAAACAACCCTCCTAGCAAGGGGTAAATGTTTTGCAGCTACGCCGCTGGCCAGGAATATGATTTGATAATGGCAGTGTGTTACATGACTGGAAATTTATGCAGCGATCTAACTGGGGTATAAGTAGGGAACATTTGGGTGGTGTGATCATGGCTTTGACTTGCTTGAGATTGCAGTGGTTTATCAGATGGGATGAGCATTAGCAATGCAAACTCTTTGCTACCTTCTACACTCCCTACTTAGCAATAGAGTTGTCCAGTTAATGGTTAGTGGCCATCCTGCACCTGATTTCAGAAAGATGTTAAAAAGAAGGAAAAGAGGTGTCGGAACAATTATGAAGGCTCTTGTTCCAAGCCATCTGGAGCCCTAAAGAGGAGGACTCCTATTCAAGGCTAAAAGTATTTTGTTGGCAGCCTCCACTTATCTTGCTTTTGACAGTTCAGTGGATAATATACTTCAAAACTGACTAGAAAAGATGGGTATAAATAAACTGCAGTGTGATCTGTCTTCTGCTAAAATAAAAGTTTGATTTTGAGACATACATAAGGAATCGCTCCCTGTCTTTGATGCATGGGCAGTGTTATTACTGGGATTGAATTTAGCCATCAGTTTCAGGTGCTGGTGGCAAAAGAGAGAGAGCCTCCTGTGAAATGGTTTAGGGCTTCATAGCTCCTGATCCTCTTGAGACTCTGTTGGCAAGGCTGGCAAAAGGGATTCAGCATTGCCATACATACGTTGAGACTTTGCCTGGTATGGAGAGGACCAAGAGGCTTAGCTAGTAGCTTCAGGGAGAAGGTGTGTGGAGACTCTGTGTTGCTCTGGGCATCCCAGCTCCCAGCATGTTACTTTGAAGTTAGTGTCCCCTAAAGCGCCGTTGATATTTCCTGAGTCTCTGGTCAACCTGATTTCAGGCTTGTGGGGTCTATTTTAGCTTTTTACTAGAAACATAAAACCCACCAGCTAGATCCAGATATAAAAATGATACACCTAAATGTGAAGAAAGAATCCTGAGTCCAGGAATTTATTTTGTGATTCCACTAAATGGTGTCCAGAGTCCCCCCCCCCCCACAAAGCTGTGCCCTCCTAGGCTTCTTGGGCATCCCAGCTTTCTTAGCTTCAGCAGTATTATTTAGGCTAGAGCAGGAGACGGATTGCTTTTTTTGCTGCTGTAAAAAAAAAAGGGGGTGCTGTTTATCTTTCTGATCTTACTTCAGGTCACTGAGAGACCATTAGAAAGATCTAGATTTTCCTCTTCCTTTCCCTCGGCTGCCATCCTGTGCCCTCCAATGGAGTCCTGTTGGGGAAGTCCTGCCATCCACCTTAGTGAGGGTGGTGCCCTTTTCCCTCTCGGGGGCCCAATGTGTACAAGGGAACGAGTCCTTACTCTGTTGGTCACAGTGCTTTGGAGCATACAAAGGTGTCCTGGTGTCACTTTGGAAAATGTTTTCCTTTATTCATTTAGGCAAGCAACAGTGCATACAAATAATAATTTATGGTTTGTGGCTTTGTAATTGATGTCTGTCCAAGTTCAAAGAAAGACTTAAAAAAAATCAGGACTGCTATCCCTAGTTTCTTGTTTCAGGCTGCTTGGGCAGGAAGCATCCTAGTAAAATTAGCAGTCAAGTTGCCCTCCCACTTAGGGCAATCCTGTGAATGAGCGATCACCAAAATGTCCTTTCTCCAGTAGCCCTGCTCAGCTCTTGCAAACTTGGTCCTTTAGAGTTAATCCACCCTGTATTGGGTCTTCCTCTTTTCTTGCTTCCTTCCACCTTTCTCAGCATTATCGTGTTTTCCAGGGAATCCTGCTTGGGCACTTTCTTCTTTCCCTTAAAGTTGGTCAAAGTCATTGCTGCTTTCTGCCAGTGTGAGTAGAACTTCAGCATCATCCTTCACATTATACTTCCAAGACTACCCCTTTCCATGAACTGTTAATAGTTTTTTTTAAATAATAGAAATGTTCATTTACTTAAAACTCTGTTAACATTTTAGGAAAAGGGGACGTCTTCGACGTATAAAGCGAAGGATGATCCTGATGAAGTTTGTCCCTACTTATTGCTTTTCTCTCTCCATTTTTCTCCCCGAGTTAGCTCTCCATGAGGTCTGAGATGCTGGGGGTTGCTTTTAAGCAGTCGATGTGCATCTTGAACGCTGCAGAGGGCAAAGTGGCAGATGCTTCTCTGCTCCAAATTGCCCCTTCCAGCTACAGCTCTTCTGTAATAAAAGCAGATGTCAGAGTTTTTTGTTACGAATGTTTGTATTACAAAGTTTCACCCTCAAGATAAGCATGCTTGGCATGGCACTTTGTCTGAATGTGTTTCTTTAGTTTAGATTAAAAAGGAAGAGAGAAAGAGGAGTCCCAACTTTGCCACAGGGGATAGTGAGCTTGGACAGTGCCAGTTGGCCTCATTTCCTGACCAAATTCTAAGAGAAAATGTTTGGAACAAGTCCATATATGAGCAAACCGCTGGACATTTTACTATGAGTGGCTTGTGATCTTCCAGATGCTGTTGGATTCCAGCTCCTGCGACACCTGTCTCTCGGCCAGTCCTGAAGGCTGATGGGAATTACATTCTGATAACATCTGGTAGACCACAGTATACCAACTCTTCGAGCAATAAGTGTATTGCAAGGCTCCAAACATGTTGTGGTGCCTACACAGGAAGCTATGGTAGGGGGAAGGAGACTTTATGTTATTCTCATGTGTAGCGATTCTGTATAGCCGCCTGCCTTCTTTATTCATGGCAGGTTTTGTGACCTCTGGGAGGTTGCGAACCTGGAAATCTCCAGGTATCTTTGCCCATTAAACTGTCTTCATAGTGATTGAATTACTCATTTGCTAGAAGAGTTTTTTAAAAGCATATGTCTTAGAATTCACTTAAGAACTTTTTTTGGTCTAATTGTTAAAGTAACCTGCCTACCTGTTTGTTGTGACCTCAGCTAAGTTTCTGAACTCTTCTGATTATCTTCAGGTGGGGGAAAGGAGTAATTATGATGATTAAAAAATACCAGACACAGACAATCAAAATTATAAAAACATTGGCTGGCATTACATAACAGATACTGTTGAATGTCAATGTAGTAGTATATTTGCTGTTCCTAATATTGCTGGTTTTTGTAGCTCTGATGATTTTATTTCTGGAATCTGTCATTGCTTATAATATTGTGTGAAATTTCTTGGTAGTGTTCGCAAAACCACGTTATTGTTGTTGTTATTGCTATTGTTAGTAGTATTGTTAGAACAGATCACTGTTCCCTTTTATGGAACTAGTCAGAGGTTATATGACTCTGTACAGTATAGTAGTTGTTTATGTAGCTGCTTGTGTTTGACTTGAGTTGCTGGGAAAGAGATTTAAATAAACATAGCAGATAGTGGGATCCAAAATAAAAATGTGGATCATGTTGACAAATATAAGTACCTTGGAATTTGATTAAATGAACAATAGAATCATAGTCATGTAAGAAAGTGGGAACAGAGATGTGCCAGATGCATTTTCTTTAGCAGTCTTTACTATAGTATTTATCATTGGCTTTAAAAATCAATGTTGTATTCTTGGTTCTACCACATGACATGGAACTGTGGGCTTTAACCAAAGTTACTGCAGAAAAGATTGAAGCATTGCAAATGTAAATTTATCATAGGATAAATGGAATGTCTATTTTATTCAAGACAGTGATGGGTAGCTGTTTATCCACAGATATGTAGTTACTTATCAACCTTATATATATTTGGAGAAAGAGAGGAGGAGAAACAGAAATTGTGGGTCAGCTTGGCAGTATCCTCACTAGAGTCTCAACAGCTGGTTTGTTCTAGATAATTGAATACTTAAACTCTAAGCATTTTCAGTCAGAAAATGATGGCACATACAGTAACAACAACAGAATATTATGTCTCTTTGATGACCAGATGCCAAAGGAGCCTTTGGGTAGCTGTTCTGACTCCATAGTTGCAGAGTTCTTTCACTTTGGTAGGTGGACAGGCAGACAGTTGATGCTCACATATCTTCAGTGAGTTCAACATAGCCCATCATTTGCAGATAATTGTGGGACAAATTTGATATTAGGGAGAATCTTTGTCCACAGATTATGAATTGCCTTCATGTGATGGTGCATGAAATATGAAGAATATTTGAAAGACATGGTAGCAAATGTGGTAATAGCGGTGATAGAAAAGAAATCTTAGTCTGAGAAAAACGGCTTGTTACATAAAGGACATAGAAGCAAAATACAGTGGTGCCCCGCATAGCGACGTTAATCCATTCCAGGATTAACGTTGCTATCCGGATTCGTCGCTATGCGGGGGGGGGGAACCCATAGGGACGCATCAAACTCTGTTTAATGCGTTCCTATTGGGGAAAAACTCACAGGTAAGCGAAGATTCCCCCATCCGGCCGCCATTTTCGCTGCCCAGTAAGTGAGGGCAGGGTGCGAAAACGCTGTGGGCGGCCATTTTCTGCTCCCAGCGGCCATTTTGGAACCGCCGATCAGCTGTTTTCTAAACATCGCAATGCGATGTTTAGCCTATCTAAATATTGCAATGCGATCGCATTAGCGATCGCAAAAACACGTCGCTATGCGGGTTTGTCGTTAAACAGTGTACTGTAATTCTTAAGATCTTGTAACTTTTGAACTTTCTATTTCAAAGATATGGAGAAACTTAGATTGGAGGAGTGCGTGCAGTAAAGATCAAATGGAAAAATGCTTGCTGAGACTGATTTGCAAACTTGCTTCTTTGATTCATGTAACAGTCAGATCTGACAGGTGTCTGTCCAGTCTTGGTGATGGTACTGTGTTACTCTACACTCTTTATCCTCCAGTCTTTTAACCTGCTTGGGTTGTGTCCTATGAAACATTGGCCTGAATCTTGTTAGCCAATGGCCGATGGTGCTACTCAATGGGTGTAAATCTTAGCAATGAATAGTACAAATTAAGAAGTCAGCATACGTATTTGCTGTTATCTGTTGTGTTGCATGTCTCGGTGAACAATAACAAACGTCTACACTAACATTTTAACTTACAGAAATTTGCTGTTGAGTTTTGCCCTGATTGAGCCACCCTGTTTCCCCTAAAATAAGACCTAACCTGAAAATAAGCCCCAGTATGATTTTTCAGGATGCTTGTAATATAAGCCTTACCCCAAAAATATGCCCCAGTTAAGTGAAACCCTGTCCTCCACCACTGTGCAGCAATAAGAATAAGATGACATGACTGTATTTGAATAAACGTAGATTGTTGTACATGAAAAAAGAAAAACATCCTCTGAAAATAAGCCCTAGTGCATTTTTTTGAAGCAAAAATTAATATAAGACCCTATCTTATTTTCGGGAAAACAGGGTAGGTTTCTGCTCTTAATAAACATGAAAGCTAATTTCCAATTCTGTGATACCTTGCTTTGTCCTAATACAATTGTTGCCTAGTTGCAGATTTGGGAATTTTTATTTGCTTTGTAACAGACCAAACTGGGTTCTTACAATTTTTTGGTGTTGTTTTCTTATGCATCACATAAACCATCTATATAGTCCCAGGATGGAACATACATCTCAAATCACAGTGTAGGAGGGATCTTTCTGTAATGAGGGTCTGAGATGACTTTCCATGCAATTTCCAACAAGAGAAAGAATTTAAGAATTTAAATTCATTTACTGTAGGAAATGTGTTTCTAGACAGTCGGAGTATATTAAAAAGGGCTGAGAGCACATTTCAAAGATAGGCACCATATGCCTCTGTACCTCTTCCCACCCCACATTCCATCCACAACCAGCACATATTTGCTTCCAAATAGGCTGCTTAAGAAAAACAGGCAGATGTGCCACTAAATCCACTAACAGGATCAAAGGGCATTTGGACTAGAGAGGAAGCAGAAGGTTGTAAATAAGCTGTAATTAAGAGAGAACTTTGCAGCCTGGAAGGAAACACGCAAGGCCTTCGTGTTTTTTTTTGGGAACTGGTCCAGGAAACTACCTCACCCTTTCCTTTGGCTAAGGAAGTTGCTTTATCAGTGAATCAACGCAGAACAATGCACACAGCTCCTGACAACAAAGAAAACATTGTGGAGAAATGGCTGGAACATCATCACAGGTTGTTTGGAAATAATCTGACAGGTAGCTAAACATAACTGTCTGCTTGTCTGGGAGGAACCCTGCATGTGCAGAGACCCACGAGAATCCAGTAGGCAGACCCACAGGCCACCTGGCCTTTTAAGTGGCAACAATGCTTTGGCAGATCAATGGCAACAAAGCCAAGCAACACAAAGTTGTCTAAAATCTTGAAACACATAGGCATCAAGGTCAATGATGGAGCGATCACATAGGAATAAAAGATGTCCCATTTCATTGCTGTTGTTATCTTGCATGCAATCTCTAGCAGGAGGGAAACCATGAGCTAAAAGCAGGACAATAAAAAATGATTTCAACACATAATTTTACCTCACTCCCATCCCCATTGCCTTCCCATAACAAAGCTGCAGTGTTACACTAAAAATAAGTATTTGTTTACATATATATTTTGGTATATAACTGCATATTTTCATTTTGCTACTAAATTTTCTTTGCAACACACAAATAAAAGTTCAATTTTATACTGTGCTTCAAACGCATTTATGACTTCCCAACATGAGACAATCACCAGACTCTTATTACATTGAACTGGTATATCCTATTTCCTCAAAAATAAGATAGGGTCTTATATTAATTTTTGCTCCAAAAAACGCAGTAGGGCTTATTTTCAGGGGATGTTTTTTTTTTCATGTACAGCAATCTACATTTATTCAAATACAGTCATGTCATCTTCTGGTTGCTGCACAAGGGTGGAGGGCGGGCTTTCACTTAACTGTGGCTTATTTTGGGGGTAGAGCTTATATTTTGAGCATCCTGAGAAATCATTTTGTTGTTGTTTAGTCGTTAAGTCATGTCCGACTCTTCGTGACCCCATGGACCAGAGCACGCCAGGGTCTCATTTTTTCCACTGCCTCCCAGAGTTTGGTCAAATGAAAAATCATACTAGGGCCTATTTTCATTTTAGGTCTTATTTTAGGGGAAATGGTACATACACACGTAGATACGTACATACGTACAAATGCAGTATAATAATTAGTTTTTGAGGTAGCACAACATTTTTTTATTCCCCGCTGCCCCCCCCCCGCTTGCACAGATTAACATGACTACTTTGTGAATAACTCACATATTCATTTCTGTAAACCAGTTTTTAGGTATTTTATGTAGAAGATATTTCTTAATTTCGTATTGTATTTTTAAAATTCTGTTAGACCTGAAGAAGGAAAGTTATCAAGAAGGAAAAGCAGAGTGTTTTCTTTTGGGGGGGGGGGATGGGAAGACAAACTCAGGGAGTCTTCAGCATATGGTCACAATTGTCTGAAGACGGAATGTGAAAAGAGACAGATGTGTTTCATAGATCAGGCTCTACTGAGTGTTCTATACATTTCAGATTGCTCCTGGGATGCCCCTGGAACTGCTGAAGTGGATCCCTCATTTTTGAGAATTTAACATTCAGCTGCTACTTGCATCTGTCTCTGTTCTTAAGTGAAACACATGGTTTCCGTGGTAGCTGGACAGCAGAAGTAAAAAACACACCCTGGTCATTAAAATTGCAAGTAAAAGGTGATTATATTTTATTGGAATCATGTTTTTCCATGTTATATAAAAAGTGAGCAGGAATAGCTAGCCCCTAATTTGATATGTTGAAGTCTTCAAGCAAAATTAAACAGCTGTCAGAACTGGCTGGAACGTGTCTGTCTGCTCCATTTGAATGAGCCCCCTCGGCGCCATGACCCCCTTTTTGTCATGGTGCACCCTTAGGGAGGGGGGATCTGTCTGCTCCATGCCTATGAACAAGGGCTACCCTCAGTGGAGAACCAGGGGCACTGCGATATCTCTATACCTTAGACCTTCCCCTAGCATGATTGTGTTAAAAGGAGAGACAGAGTCCCTATACTTTTAATTGCTGTTTAAAAGAGGACATTTCAGCAGGTACAACTTATAATGCACACCTCCCACACCCCATAGTCTAGTTCAATGGAAAACTGTGTACAGTAGAACTCCAGCAGCCAGAGAATCAGTATCTTCGGTTTCAACAATTCCATGGCTTACCACATCCCTCTATACAACATACCAGGGGTTGGGGGCCTTGTGGTATTTGTCCCCACATCCTGGTATGTTGTATACAGCATTCACTATTGACCAGAGTTTCAATCATTCATGGTAGATCATGGAACGGTCGCCCCCCCCCCACATGGATATGGGGACCCTACACTATGGCTTTTGATTGAAGATAGTACTATAAGGAGGGCTTGAAAAATTTTAGAATGGCTCACCAGTCAGTCAAAAATTTCACCAGTCAGCATGATTGGACTATAGCCTTGCAATTTATTGGGATTGGGAATCACTGATTTATACCCTCAGACTTGGGTTGCTTTCTTACCTCCGTGTGGGGTCATGAAGCTTGTATTTTGAATGCCTTTATTTTGAATGTCTCCAGCAAAAATAAAACTGAAAGCAAAAGCGCTCGACCTCTTAAGGAGCCACGGTTCCCTACCACCCCAGAATGTGTCCTTGTTCGGTTGAAATTGGGAGTAGGGAATCTCCAGCATGGGACTATACATTCTCCTGCAGAGCTGTATCTCTATGTACCACTCAGGCTCTCTTCTCTTGAGAAGAAGGCAGTTTTCCTTTTGCAATGGGAGAGAGGAGGGGAGGACTGCGAGATTAGAGAGAGAGAGAAGCAGAGGGGAAGGAGGCAGGCAGAGAGGGAGCTGTGATTTGCTGAGCAGCATTTTTCACTGGTCAAAGACAAGTGACAGTGCATTTTTCAAGCCCCAACTACAGGTGCCAAAAAGACAGACAAATTACATCTGATCAGTGGATTTTAAAAAGCAGATTATACCACAAAGGTGGTGTAGTGTGTATAGTAGATTTCATATGCTTGGGTTACATAGTCTTGAAGCTATGGCACAAAGAGGCAAACAAAAATCCCAAACAGATAAACATGCATCTTGTGTTTTTTGACTGTTTAGGTTTAAGCTTCCTTGAGAGGATTTGTTCCTAAAAGGCAGCAGTAATTAAAATACAAGCTATGTGTAAAAGTAGAAATCTCTCCTGCATTTCACTAGAAGTCTGAAGTAATAATTTCTTCCACTAGTCTCTCGGCTTTTACCAGCAATGCGGTACTCTTTGTTTGTATTTCAGTGTGGAGAGAAAATGTTTTGAATGTTTACTTGTGATTTCTGTATTTCATTCTGTGTTCCATTTTTTTTCATATGTCTGAATAAGTGGACATGATCCATGAAAGCTCACATTAAAATATGCAGTATTTTTTGCTCCATAACACACACACCCCCAAAAAGTGGGGCGAAGTCTGTGCATCTTATGGAGCAAAGGCGGTGATTTCTCCCCCACTGGCTTTCAAACCTCACAAAAGATCCTGGAAGCTGGTGATTTTGCCCGCGCTGGCCCCATGGGGAGGTGGGGGAGCGTCGCAAGGGTCCGAGTGAGCCTTCCAGGACCCTTGCAACGCTCCCCCCCCCCACGGGGCCAGCACGGGCGAAATCGCCACCTTCTGGGACACTTTTGAGGCTTGGGAAGCTTCAGAAGAGTCCCAGAAGGTGGCAATTTCGCCCCCTCTGACCCCCGGGGGGCAGGGTGAGTCTCTATAGGGTCCTGGAACACACCCTAGAGCCCTTTGGAGGCTCACCCTGCCCCCCCCTGCTGGGCCAGAGGGGGCGAAATCACCACCTTCTGGGACTCTTTTGAGGCTTGGGAAGCTTCAGAAGAGTCCCAGAAGGTGGCGATTTCGCCCCCTCTGGCCTCCGAGGGGGCTGGGTGAGCCTCCAAAGGGTCCTAGGGTGTTTTCCATAAGACGGACCTCTCCATAAGGCTCACCAATTTTTAGGAGAAGAAAACAGATTATTATTTTTTCCTGTTTTCTTCTCCTAAAAATTTGGTGCGTCTTATGGAGAGGTGTGTCTTATGGAGCGAAAAATACGGTAATGTGTAGTTGGTCTTTAAGGTGCCACATATTTTTATTTTGTTTTGTTTCTTTGGATTTCACCTGATTTTCTTTTCGTGGCTATCTATGAAAGTGGAGCTAGCAGGCATAAGACAAATAAGAGGAATTGTTTCACTCATATTTAGTGGTGCGGGAAATGATTTGTTGGTTATATTTTTAGTGTAAATGGCTTGGTGGTGCATATATAAGTGTCTACAAGCAGTAATAGTCAAACTCAACTTCCTATTAATGCCTTTGAAAAACACAGAAACCTGATTGTACAGAAACCAAAGACTTGATTAAGGTTTCACCTTTCTTTGGCTTCTCCACTTCTTTGTACAGCAGGGGTGGGCAATTAATTTCTGTAAGGGGGCCACAGGAAAAATCTGAACTGTGTTCGGGGGCAAAACTAACTTTACTTAAAAATAAAATGAAAAAGTGATGTTATGATTGTTTTTATTTTAAACTTGTTAATTTTCACAAATACGAAAGAGTTTTTTTGTGGTATGTTAAAAATAAGCAACTGATGAACTTTAGACAAAATCTATAAATGGTTTTGATGTTCAAAACTGTCCACGGCCCGGACAGGAGCAGCTTGCAGGCTGTATGTGGCCCTTGGGCCACACTTTGCCCAGGTCTGCTGTACAGGAAGGGATTCTCAGCCCTTGTGACTCTCTGGTTAAGAAAGTGACTGCTCAGATTGTGCCTTTGCCACTCCCCGTTGCCTGTACGGTTGTGAATGCTGAATCTGAGAGTCTACCTTCATTGTGTCCACTATACCAGTAAGAAATTCCTAAAGGCTAAGGTTCTGTATTGCAGCACCTTTTGCTTAAAGCACTGTTTTCTTTAGTTGTATCTTTGTGTTCTCTTGTATAGTCAGAACGTTTAGTCTGTGTCTTCACTCTGTTCCTAATGCACACACAGTTGCTGAGATGCATGTTCCCTCTCATGTTAATTCTTATACAAAGGTTCAAAACTACAGTATGTCATTTTTAGTTGAGTTTGGCTTTACTTGTGAAATATATGTTATTCTTGCTTACTTTTTGGAAGCATTGCTCCTAGAGCTTTGCTGAAACGTGTGATTGTTAGCTTTTTCTCTTATTCAGACCTCCACAGATGGCACAGAAAATCCTTTCTACAGTAGAATTTGTTTTTAAAAATAGTATATTTCATTAAGGGGATGTGGTGGCGCTGTGGGTTAAGCCGCAAAAGCCTCTGTGCTTGTCCCAGCTCCTGCCAACCGAACCTGCAGTTCAAAAGCATGCAAATGCAAGTAGATAAATAGGGACCACCATGGTGGGAAGGTAACAGCGTTCCGTGTCTAGTCGCGCTGGCCGCGTGACCACAGAAACTTACGGACAAATGCTGGATCTGCAGCTTGGAAATGGGGATGAGAGCCACCCCCTAAGAGTTGGACACGGCTGTACTGAATGTCAAGGGGAACCTTTACCTTTATACTTCATTAAACATTCCTAAATATAACGATGATGAGATCTATACATTGTTTTCAGATGGTACAGTGGTTACTGCATAATATAAGCAGTAATTTTATAAAAACAAACGTGCATTAAATTAATTAGTATTCAGCATATATTTTTCTCTTCGCTGCTTGAACAATGCATGAAAATGCTGGCCCTGTGAAGATGGAGGTGTTCTGTTCTGTGTTTGTTTATTGATGTATTGTGCAAAGTGAAACCAAACTGTTAAGAAAGACATCTTTAGGCAGTCAGAATTGGGCTGATCTGAATGAGTGAGGAAAGGGAACAATCTAGTCCTACACTGGAGAGGGATAGTCTGAATAGGATACGATCGCGTATGTATGGAGCACCTGTGTACAGTTCAGAGCCCTGATTTTTCAGAGTGTTGAATCACATGTAGTGGCGCTTGTTCAGTAATCACTCTCCACAGGAAGAGAGTCAGACAGAATGGCAGAGGTATGAATGCTGACCCATTCAGATGAAAATGGTCCTGAATACCTGACTAGGGTATTCATAAAGTCTTTCTCCATGTGTTGAGTTCTGATTTCCTTACTTAGTTTCTACATATATTGGTGCCACAGTTCCAAATGTAGCAGAGACTTTGAACTGGTGTTTGAAATGGTCATGAAGTACCCTTGTTTCCCCGAAAATAAGACCCAACCTGAAAGTAAGCCCTAGTATGATTTTTCAGGATGCTCGTAATATACAGTGGTGCCTCGCATAGCGATCGCTCTGTTTAGCGATGAAATCGCTTTGCGATGCATTTTTTGCGATCGCAAAAGCAATCGCTTTGTGATGGTCCCTATGGGGGAATTTCGCTTTGCGATGATCGATCATTGCAAAGTGACCATTTTCGGCCAGCTGATTGGCGGTTTCAGAATGGCCGCCGGGGAAAAAACATGGCCGCCCGCTGTTTTCTGGGACGGATTCCTCGCTTAAGAGGCACCAGAAATGGCCGTGCCATGGAGGATCTTCGCTGAACGGTGAGTTTTAAGCCCATAGGAACGCATTAATCGCGTTTTAATGCGTTTCTATGGGCTTTTTTATTTTGCATTGTGACGTTTTCGTTCTGCAGCAATTTTGCTGGAACGAATTAATGTCATAATGCGAATGCGAGGCACCACTGTATTAAATAGTTTTTTTGTGTATTCTATATATGGCCATGTTTTCTCAGCAGTGTTGCAGATTATATACATATATCTAAGTAGAAAGTTTCATAAAACAATCCTCCCTTTTTCTGCTAATCTGTGCATCTACTTCAGTCTTGTTAAATGGAAATTAATTAAGTTTGGCATATATTGTTGGAGGGATGTAAAGTAGGCATTTGAAATAAACAGGAATTTGGTAGAGTGGTTACTCAGTAAGTCCTTCTAGCTCATTAGACTGTCTGCCTTTAATTTCTTTGTTATATATCATGTGCAAATAATTAGTAAAGATAAAGGTTCCCCTTGACAATTTTTCTCCAGTCGTGTTCGATTCCAGGGCGCAGTGCTCATCCCTGTTTCCAAGCCATAGAGCCAGAGTTTGTCCGAAGACAATCTTCCGTGGTCACACGGCCAGTGCGACTTAGACACGGAACGCTGTTACCTTCCCACCGAGGTGGTCCCTATTTATCTACTCGCATTTGCATGCTTTCGAACCGCAAGGTTGGCGGGAGCTGGGACAAGCGACGGGCGCTCACTCCGTTACGTGGATCTTACAGCTGAAGATCTACAGACCTCACAGCACAGAGGCTTCTGCGGTTTAACCCGCAGCACCACCACGTCCCTTAGTAGTCTGAAAAAGGAGAGAAAATGGGACATTCTGGGTCATACACTGTGTAGCACCTGTAAAAGGCTTAATGCTATCCTTCAAGGTCATCAGGTCTGCTTCTTCCTTATAGGCCATTGTTTTTCACAATATTGGATCAGTTTGGCATCACAAAGCAAATGGCTTAATTGGTGCTAAATTGCTTTCTTTGTACTTGTATGTACCTACTCTATTGACTGGATAGCTGAGTGAGTTGGAGTAGCTGGCCATGAATCCAGAAGTTTTGGAGCTCAGTTCCTCCACTCCCCGCGAAAAAGGTGAATCTCTGCTGAAGACAGGATATGGGTGGGTAGTTTTGCCACAGGTACAGTGTTTGTTCATTGTTTGAATAACTTGCATCTCAGTGTGTTACTTGGAAGATTGCTCATAGTGGTCAAGGACATGAGTTTCTGTCTGCCAGCTCCGTGACAGTAGAAGCCCTGGGAATCTGAGGGTTCTCTTGTCTGTTTGCTTTACAAGCGACTTTCTGAATGCATGGAGAACAATGTCTGCCAGTCTTACACAACAGTTCTGTAATTGTAGGTCTGTTCTGAAAGCCAAAAGAAAATAGACTCCTTTCCTACCCTGTTTGTAGTGCTTGCCTGTGCCTGGTGTGTCATGATGCCTCCCAGTCATTTTGTCTTGGTTTCATGAATAGAGCCAAAGAGTGTTGAAAGTATACCCTTTCCATTTGGTTCCTGGTGAAGTTCAGCAGGGTGACCCGCACTGACCTTTCAACAGGTGGTTGAACTGAAGTCAGATTAAACCTGATCAAGGCGAATAAAACATCCCAGAGCTCACAGCCGGTTGGTTCTCTGCAGCCCTGAGCTCCATCCATCCATCCTGCATTGTAGAAGGGAAAGTCCCGATCCATTTGTAAATTAAAATTCAGCGAGTCAGTACTTTCGTGGTCACACGAAAATTGGGACTGGAAATTTGAAGAGTAGTATGAATGGGAGTGCAAACTTTTCAGGATTCAAAAGGAGATATGTGTGCTCCTGTCCCCTCCTCAAGGGTAAAGGCCTACCTGAGAGTCTACCTTTGGAAGGTGGGCAGCCACCATCCCAACCAGTTCCCCTCCAGCTGTTCTTGGACCACCAGGTTGCAGCACTTTCTGTCTCTCCTGTTGCATTGGCATTGGTAAACATGGGGGTGCTTTTCCTTGTTTAGCTTTCTTTAGACATCTACTTGCCCCCCTCCTTTTGTTGTTTCCAGCTCTCTTTTTCATTTTGTGTGGGACCACTCCATAATTCTCACAACCACATTGTTAAATGTTACCAGTCTACATCATCTCAAATTCAAAACTGGTTTTGATATTTGAGACAACAAAACATGTGTTATGTTGTCATGTTATTCTTCCTGTTCATAACTAGCGATGCAATATTTAGATATGAATATGAATACCCTGGACCCAGGTGGCCAGGATCTCCACTCCTGCCTACCCAAACCGACCTGTCCACTTACAGGTTGTTAAGTAGCTCACACAGCCAGCATCCTGCTTGTTGCACCAATCTCTGACGTTGGCTGGCGCCTTCTCCGCCTTCCTGCACTTTGGGCCACTTGGAGCTGAGCGGGGAGACTCGTCATCCCACCCCCTGGCTGAAATGACCACAAGCGCAGGAAGGCAGAGAAGCAACAGCTACATCTAAGATTGACACAACGAGCAGAACGCCAGCCCTGCGCACTGTACAGTGATCTGTAAGTGGCTGGGTTGGTTCCAGGAGGCGGGATATTCGTATACAAATATCCCATCTCTATTCATAACTAAAAGGAAGTGTATAACCATTTGAAGTATATATGACTGGATATCATGAAAATCTTAGTGAATATTTCTGCAACAGTGGGTGAAAGATGTCTTCCTTCCTTAGGGTGAAGAGCAGAGTAAGGTCCTCTGCATCGAGTAGCTTCCCTGTCAATGAAATAAGGGACCAACCATCCAGCCTCAGAATTAAGATTGGGGATGGTTTTGTTTGCACCACAAAGATGTTTCTGAGTTCTGTGTTTCATGTCTTTTTCTTCAATAAAAGTCCATGGTGCCCAGTCACTTAACATGAGAAATATTCATGTGAAGATTGACATCTTGCTGTGTCTCTAATTTTTCTCTTCTTGTTCAAGGGACAAAGCGGAGACTTTGAACTGGTGTTTGAAATGGTCATGGAGTACCCTTGTTTCCTCGAAAATAAGACCTAACAAGCCCTAGTATGATTTTTCACGATGCTCGTAATATAAGCCCTAACCCCAAAATAAGCCCCAGTTAAGTGAAACCCTGCCCCCACCATGGTGCAGCAACCAGAAGAAGATGTCATGACTGTATTCGAATAAATGTAGATTGTTGTACATTTATTTTATTATTGTAGATTGTTGTACATTACAGTTTATTATTAAAAAAATAAAACATCATCTGAAAATAAGCCCTAATGCATTTTTGGAGCAAAAATTAATATATAAGACCCTGTCTTGTTTTTGGGGAAACACGGTAGGTGGAAAATGGGGTGGGAAATTACATGAATTTAATCCAGATAAATCTGCAACTTCTCAAGTTACTTACCAACAGCTGTTTTTGGTAGAACTGATGGGAGATGTAGGTAAAAAGAGTTGTGTGTCCTTTTCTGTTCTTGTAACTGGAGAGTAAATAGAGTCGATAGGGTGGGTAATTCACAAATCAATTAATTTGACGATTAACCTACTGCATAAGTGAGCTCCCCATGTTTAATGTCACTGATGTGAAAGCTTTCTTAGAAGTGTATTTTGGGAGTACACAGAGGCTTTGCTTCTGTTTTCGTTTACACTTAAACAAAGAACACAACAGGTTGTTCATCTCAGGATGATGAGAGGAAAGCGAGCATTTTAGTATTTTCTTCCTTCTTCACAGGACAGTGGCAGCTGAAGTGAGGAAGCAAGTGTCCCGAGACTATGGCAGTTCCCCCCAGCTTTCCAAGAAGCGGGGCATCCCACAGTCGGTGAGTACTTATTATTATTATTATCATTCCTCATCTTAGAACTGAAGAACTGGAAGGAATTGTCAAATCCAGTCTCTGTGAATTGGAGGACTGTGCCAGAAAATATCATAGCACCTGGCAGATAAAATGAGGAAGGGAGCTTGGATACCTAAAGAAGACAAACAGAGTCTATCAGAGTCCCTGTCTGGGAACTACCAGTTGCACAGTATTTGGGAAATGTAGCCTATAGCAGAGGCAGCAATATTATTCATCCCTCTGGAAACACCAGGGATTGCACCTGCAAGGATGGTCCTTAGACTCTCCTCATCTCTAGTAAATTGTTGCTAAGGGACTGCGGATGTGCCTGGGCTGCTGCTTTTATTCTCATTTGGGTGCACTTTCATTGTGGTTCTGCACACACTTAATCTGAGGCCCCTTTTTTAGCATGGTAGGGACGTAGGGCAAGCACGGACAGCTCCCACCACTTTGATTTCCTTTGAAAATGATGGTAGGACATAAATGGTTTCGACTGCTCCTCAAGTTCACATGTATTCCAAGTCCTGGAGGAGCAGACCTTCAATAATGGAAGGGCCAGTGCAACTGGCGATGAGGGTGTGTGTGAGGCTGAGGGTGGTTCTTGTCTCCCCCAGCCCAGCCCAGCCCAGCCCAACCCAGCTGCTTTTCTTTTGCGTCTTGGTTGGCTCATAGGCCACCATTTGCTGACCCCTGCTGGACATAGTTTGCATGGAGGAAAGAAATGAAAGGAGCATAGTGTTGTTGGGTTTTTATTTAGTGAACAGAAGCTGTTTCATCTCCTGAATCTGCTAGATTTGTCTCTTCTTTATGAATGTGCAAAGGACCAGAACAGCTGCAGAGTTGTACTGTGATTTCTGGGCTTCAGCTATGATGAGCTTCTGTTGTCTTAAATGCTGCTGGGTTTCTACTCAGTGTTGAACGTTCAAAGCCCTGCTTGGGGCGAGGGGGGGGGAGCGTGTTCAAAGCAGCTGTCAGGAATGCATGCAGAGGAGGTTGGGAAGGATGGGTTGGTTTTCCAGCTCCCAAGAGTGGAAAAATATGGAACAAGAAAATCACAAGTCAGGCTTGGCTGGAAAGATGTGGATGCTTGTGAAAGGATCTACGTGGCTGCAGAGACCTCTTTCTTGGTATACGTGCCACACACAAACGCACCATTCTTGTAGGTCATTGCTGCTGCTGCTTTGCCCCACTTGAGGTCATTCATCCTCTAGCCTTGAACTAATTAAAAGTATTCCTTTGTGCTATTTCAGAATGCCGAGAAATAGTCAGAAACCGAGTTCCTGCTTTTCAGGAAAAGCCTATGTGACTTGTTTTCTTTTTGTTTCATTTTCTTTTTGTTTTGTTGGCTGGTGGGTTTTTTTGGGGGGGTATTTTTTTGGTCGTCTTTCTTGACCAGCAACACTGGGACAGTAAAGAATCACGGCTCCTGGCATTCCAAGTGGATGTAATTTGCCAAGTGGGAAAGAGAATCGTTTGCCTTGACTCCTCTTGCCATTTGTCAGAAGAACAAATGCTTTTGTTTTTCGGCAGCTTTCCAAGCGGTCTGCGTGGCATGCCAAGTTGTGATTGTGTCTCCAGAGAGGGAAGAATCCTCCTTGCAGCAGCTGTTTCCCCTGGCTTCCCTCTGAACAATAGTGTTTCAGCAGCTCCAGAATTCTTTGAGACCCGCTTTCACTGTAATGGTTGAAAAGCGGTGCTTGGCCTGGTTGAGGGCTGGGAGACGAGTAATGCAGGAGCGGGTGGATGGTCAGACACTGGGATAAATGATTCCTCCAGGAGTGGTAGAGGTGGTGGATCTCTGACCCAAGGCTAACATACAGCTTCTCACTCTCACCTTTCCCCACATTCCCCCCCCCCATATATATGGATTAGAGGGGAGACAAACCCCCTGCCATTGTTTATACATAAGGGCAGCGCAGGTCTGAAGCTGCCAGCTGAGAATGTGTCTCTCTTTCTTCTTTTCTCCCCTTAGGGAGAAAAGGTGTCAGGCTCAAGCCCAAGGGTCAGAAGTATTTGCCCGCAAGGTCAGCCCCGTGGGGCCCAAATGCAAACTCAGCAGTCTCTGAGACTCTGCAGGGGGGAAAAAAACCCTCTGGGGAAAATAGGCTTTAAAAGTCTTCTTGTATGCTCTCTAGCAGGTGTGTGTGTGTGTGTGTGGGGGGGTACCCAGCACCCTGAAGCGAGTGTTGTTGGGAGTATGTGCAAATTCCTCTCCCCAAGGATGGGCCTCTATGGTCTCTACCTCTGTGGAGGTTGGCCACTCCTGCTCAAGTGGTTGCTTTGGCTAAGAAGGTTGGGTTCCTAGTGGCTTTGCCCTTTCTGTCACTGCGCTGTGGGAAGGGTCAGTCCTGAAATGGTTAAGATGATGAGCACCTTCCTCTTCCCCCTGTGTTCTTGCTGTCTTTTAAAATGGCAGTACCACGGCGGCGACACACACTCAGCTCAGGGAATTAGCTGTAGTCAAGACCTGGTTCTCAAATAAACCATGAAGAGGAATGGTAGGTAGGATATATGTACATCTATGGGAGAGGCGGAAATCAGTCGTGATTTTAATGGGATAAAATCTAGAAGAAGAATTGCCTACAGGTATTTGGATGGGGCTAGGGAGAATGCTGGAGGATGATTAATAGCAATGAATGTAAAAGGTAATTGTAATGTTTAAAAATAATCTGTGGCGTGTTACTCCTTGCAAAATCAAGGACATACCTTGGATAAACCATAAGAAGTGATGGAGATATAGTGTAATCATACATGAGCAGCGCATTTTACTGATACGTTTTGGCGTTATGCAAAAATAAAACTCCTTGAAAATCAGTGTTGAATAAAACAGATGAGAAGGAGGTCAACCTCTGCTAGATGTCAAATCAAGCCTAAATTCTCACTGGAAACTAAAATAGCTAAAATTGAGGGTATCATACTTTGCACATGTCATGAGAAGATAAGACTCTCCGGAAAACACAAATAATGCTAGGAAGATTTGAAAGGAGTGAAAAAAGAGGCAGACCAAATGGGAGATGCATTGATTCAATAAAGGAAGGCATGGCCTTTAGTTTTCAAGACCTGAATTTAATTCAGACAAGACAGAGGAGTTCCTGGTCAGTCAAAAGACAGATCAGGGAACAGTGATTCAGCCTATGCTGGAAGGGGTTACGCCCCCCCCCCCATGATAATTCAGGCTCACAGCTTGGTTGTACTCTGAACTCATCCCAGAGCCCGGACGCTTAAGTCTTGGCGATGGCCAGGACTGCATTTGCACAGTTAAAATTGGTGCATCAGGTGTGCGTGTTCTTGAAGGTGTCTGATTTGGCTATGGTGACATGTGCCTTAGTTCCATCCTTCTTGGATTACTGCAACATGCTCTACATGGGGCTGCCTTTGAAGGTAGCTTGGAAACCTCAGCTGGTTCGAAACGTTGCAGCCAGGCTGCTGATTGGGTTCAGTTACAGGGAACATATTGCTCCCTTGTTACAGTGGCTTTGCTGACTGCTAGTCTGTATCTGGGCCCAATTCAAAGTGCTGGTGTGCCCTGTATACTCTGGGTGCAGGCTATTTGAAGTATTTTATATATAATCCTTCTGAGTAGTTAAGATCTTCAGTGGAGTCAATCCCATCCCCATCAGAAGCATGTCTAGTATGGAAATGAGAAAGGGTCTTCTCTGTGGCTGCTCCGAGGTTCTAGAAAGCCTTGCCCTGGGAGGCTAGGTTTTCCTCCTCCCTCTTGTTCTGTGGTCAAAAGTTGAAGACTTATTTTTTAGAGAATTTTTAATGGCTAATTGGGCAGGTTTTGATTCTGTGTGCTGGTTATTATTAGTATTTTATGGATGTTTTTAATGGGTTTTAAATATGTTTTTAACAGTTTAAACTAGTTGTTTCAGTATTGGTATAACTGTTTTATAATGTTATAATTTGTTGTGGTTTTAATTAGTTCATTGTTTTTAATAACTTGTGACCCACCTTGGGTCCCTTAATTGGAGAAAATCAGCATAGAAATGTAAATGAATGAATGACATGCTACCTACTCTTAAAGATTTATTTCTTCCAAGTGTTATGAGAGCAGCTTTCACTTCATTTTCTGAAATTGAAGGTTCTCCATCCCATGATTCTTTATTGAAGGAATCAGTTATCCTTGCATTATCATAGTAAAATTGATAAATACAATCCAAAATAGTGAGACATTTTTTGGAGTAAATAGTTTCTTCATTCAGTCATCTGCGGCATTCTCAGAAGAAGGAAGTTACTGGCTTATATACCTTTCTAGTTCTGAATTCTCTGCTGACTTAGTCTGAGCTCAGTTCTTTACAGCCAGCCCCTATACAGGGCATGCAGGCTTCAGATACCTGGTTCTTTACATCCTCCTTTAGCATCCTCTTTTTCAGTCCACCAACTCCCTGTATCAACATCATAATTGAGTTCCAACCTTGAATGCCAGTGCTGGCACTTTGTTTAGAGTGCCCCAGAATTGTGGCCGTTCAATTAACAATAGTAGATGGCCTGTGTTGGAGGTGGGGGCTGATTCAGACTGTAATCCATCACTGTTCACACTGAAATAAATTGATTAGTTTCAAAGGTTCCAAAATACTTGTTTTGTTTTGTTTCTGTGATACATTTTGAAGGAGACGGATAAGGCTAACTCTTTTAAAACAATTTATGTGATTTATAGCCCATACAGGAGCCCAGGGTAACAAGCAACCATAGTTGAGCCAAAGTTAAGATTGTAATGAAAATAACTCCTGTAAATCTATTGGAATCGTCCTTTATGCTTGAGATCTCTGGCAGCACAGCTGCACTGGAGGTTTTATGGGGCAGTGAAGCAGTGAGAAAGCTTCCTTTGAAAGTATGAAAGCCAAAGTCAAGCCATATATGTGGTGGGAACTTGCAGAGGTGTTTTTTTTTTTTTGTAAAAAAGAGATCTGAGCAGAAATCAAGAAAACTAGTTCTTATTTTAGAAAGTACATTAGGTACAGTATCAGTAGAACCTTAATTTGATGGTGCTGGCAAGTTTTGGAAGGCTGCATAGTTTATTTCAGACAGCCCTTCCATCTTCTCTTAACTGTGATGACACCTTGCCTTCTCGACTTTTATTATTACTCCCTCATTAATGAGTAGCAGCAAGCTGTAGCCAGTGCTCCTTTCTGATCTGCAGGTCCCTCTTGCATCATTTCTCTCTTGGTCCTCCCTAACCCCCCACCCCTGCACCCTCCCCCCAGGTGCCTCTGACAGAAGTAGTGGAGCCAGTAGAATTCGAGGAGTACCTTGCCAGCCACCCGCCGGATGCTGAGCCTGGCCCGCTTCGGGACCTGGTTGACTTTCCTCCTGATGATCTGGAGGTGGTCCATGAACCTCGGGATTGTCGGACCTTGGAACCTGGTGTCCCTGAAGATGGGTAAATGGTGTTAATAGCAACTGTGGATAGTGAATATTTTGATACTGGGAACAGTTCTCTTTTTCCCCCCGTTTTTTTCTTTCTGTACTATTATTATTATTATTATTATTATTATTATTATTATTATTATTATTATTATTATTATTATTATTATTATTATTATTATTATTATTATTATTATTATTATCATCATCATCATCATCATCATCATCATCATCATCATCATCATCATCATCATCATCATCATCATCATTTGCTTCTGTTTACATTTTCAAGGTTTTGCTGTAGTAACCCTTCAGCTCAGGATGGAGATATACAAGGACAAAGGGTCAGATAGTCCATGGGCATTTTCTATATTAGCACTTGCCCATTTTCTGCTGCTTAACAAGCAGTGGTTTCCCTTTCAAACAGGAAAGGAAAGGGCAGGGGAAACCTGTTCGACAATGTGATAAGTAAAATTTTATGGGTGGGGGTGGTCCTCAAATTAAGATCTTGCTGTTCAGAAGCCAGTCTTTAGATGAGCAAATCCTAAGGTCAGTAGCTTACAGGAGTTAGCTTCCAGTTTGCATCTAACGGGAGAAGGTATTTTTAGGGTTTTGTGACATGTATGGGAGAAAAAAAAATCCAAGGAGATTTATTTGTTTTATTAAAGGTATGGACGCAAAACATGTGAATAAAAGCTTCATTGTAAATTAGCCTTGCAAATATGTCTCTGGGCATCCGTAGCTTGTGAACATTTTCACTGGTCAGCAGGGCAGATTTGATTTAAATCAAATTGATTCAGGTCACAATGTAATTCATGACTTAATTTTTTAAATTGTTTTTAATGATTTAAATTTAAAACCATTATTTTGTTTAAACGTTGATTCAAATCAATTGATTATCCACTCTGCTAGTCAGCCTCATGTGTCTACAGTCTTCTCCATCTTCTTTTCTTCCAGGAAACAGGACGCTCGTGTACGAGATGCTGTCCAGGTCTACACGGAAGACTGGGTCATTGTCCAGAGGAAGTAGGTTTGGTAACTCAGCCCTCTTCTTGTGATATGTTGTTGTGGGTTGGATGACATACACTGAGTGTCATCATCTGTCTGTGATCGGGGTTGAGGAACACAGTTGCTCCCAGGGGGCCAGGTGGTTCCCTCGGACCAATACAGTGGGGCAGATGCAGTCAGAGAGCAAGGCCCTCTCGGAAGCTCGGCTTCCTGATACCATCCAGCCCATTGTGGCTTCTCACAGAGAATGGCACCGAGCTTTGTTCTCCTCTACTCGGAGAAAAAGCACATCACTGGAGGAGTGGCTCCTTTAGGTATTAGTCAAGAGACTTTTGCCTGCAGGATAGCAAATATTGGGAGAAGGATTTAGGCAGGCATCCACCTTTGCTTTGCCCCAGATGCTCATTGAGTTATGCACCAGCTCTCGGGCCTATTGATTGCTCCAGTTGGCCTGGCAAGGTGGTGGGAGGGAGAAGGAACTTGGCTGGTGCCTGAAGAAGCTACAGTTCCAGGTGGAACTTGAGTCCTTCCTGGCTTCACTCTTACGGTCTCTTCCCTGGCAAGGAAAGTCCACCAAGGAATAAAATGTTGGGCAGTCAGGTGTGCTCCTTGAGGCTTCTGCTGAGTTCCCAGAAAATTCAGTTGCCACTCTCATCCTATGGTCGGTTGTTCTCTTGCCTCCTCTCCCTTCTGAGATGGAGGGGTTTAGGGCATGCCCACCTTTGATGCCCCATAGGGGTCTTTCCTGTGTGTCCGATGTGGCCTGCAAGCTGAAAGTGCCACATCTTTTACTAAAATAAACCCACGTAATTTATGTTTGTCAGCTGAGCCTTGTGCTTCATTGTTTAATGCAGTTAATTGTATAGTGGCTTTTCCCAGCTCTTTGCTCCTCCACACCAATTGTTTTTTTCATCTGTCCCATTGAGTCCTCACTGAGGAGCAAGAAAAGGCAAAGAGGGAGATGGGCAAACTCTGAAAACATGTTAGAGAAGCTCCTTTGAACCACTTTGGAGTAAATTGTTTGCTATTTACTTAATAGTGCACTGAAGTCTCTGTCAAGGCTTTTTTGGTGCATGTTATACACACGACCATAGATGCTCAAGTATTTTTAGCAGCTGTGTAATTATTGCCTGCACAGACACCCAGGGATAGATGAGTTCTTTCTCTCTGACGTGCCATCATCATTGCTCTGGGTAACGGCATGTCAGCCTTGCTTTCCAGGAGCCTTTCACACAGAACTCACTCTGTCAGGCAAGATAGACCTTGGCTTCTGCCTAATAAGCATTTCATCGCCCCACCTCGTACCCTGTGATGGATGACTTGCCTCACTCAATAGGCGATTCCAATTGATTTCAGCATGCTTTGACCAAGGGAGTGCATCCGCTGTTGTTGACAGAGTGGGTGACATCAGAAGCAGTCATGGCTTCCTGCCCTAGCGAAGCATCACTTTCAGATGTTCTGCTTTCAGCATATAATGAGTGATGCTCTTTGCAGCCCAGAGCAAGGCCAGTGCCAGCCACACCTTGCTCCAACAGTACAGAAAGCAAGCAAACAACTAGGTCAGCTGTTACGTGCTCTACTAGGATTAGGCTGGTTGGGGGGAAGGTGTAAGTTTGTTCTGGCCACAGTTGAACGTTGCCACAGTGGAGATTTGCCACTTTTGATTTGATCTTGTCCAAAATAGTAGCTTTCCCAGGCTTTGCTTTGGCTATAGTAGCAGAAAAATGCATACCGGAGTGAGCTGGAATCGCCTTGCCCTCTGTCCCAGGCCTCTTCCACCCTTGCGTTGTTCCAGTGGATACTCCCAATATCCACTGAGAAGTTAGCTATTAGCTACAGTTCCCCTATTTAGTGGAATTGGGACTCTTAGGATAGCACAACTATGAAAATGTGATCCTTTCTTGAATAACATAGATATCTTCTTTGGCACTGCTCTAAGTGCAAAGCTAATAAAGACCCTATCTAGAAGTTGATAATCTTTAGTTGCCTTGGAATGCCTAGTAAAATAAGGCATGGCATGATGACATCTTTTTTCACTGGCCCCCAAATGCAAATTGTCAGAAGCTGTTTGCAGAGAGGATGCTGCAACCTGCCCATGGTTATGCCATGTCACATTTATTTCACTGCATGTTACTGAGGAGGTAGGCCCTTGGGGGCACACATGGTGAAGGTGGCCTTTTACCCCTTCTATGTCTAGTTAAGGAGTCAAGAGTGATGCATATAGCCCAGAGGGCATCGGTGCTTGTTTTTCCGTAGGTAGTGATATTAAGATATCTATGAAGATTCTTAGTCATCCAGGTGTGGTTATCTGGAAGTGGACTTCTTTCTTGTTAGGTTGAAACATTTTGCAGCTCATCCAAGTAGCTTCTTCAGTCTGAGGAGAGATGGTAGGAGATCCCTCCATGCTGGTTCCAGTTCCCAATGATCTCAATAGGCTTGTTAGAAGGACAAAGGACTGGGAGTGAGGGATAATCCCACTTCTGCAGTCCTTCTCCACCCATTGTCACTATTAATATCATTATTAAGTGTGCATATGAAGTAAAAAGAAAAAAGAAACTCCACTCTCCACAGTCATGTGGGTTCACCTTCAATTGGTGCCAAGCATTTCTCTATGCCACTTTTCAATAAATATTTCAAAACTGTTTATCTAGGAAAATTGGGCAACACTAGAACCTGAATGTTTTAGAACTGATCAGCTCACCAATTTCAGAACCTTGTGGTTAATTCTTTTGTTTGCTGGCTCAAACGTCCCCTTCGTCTCCCTCCATGAATTGTGCAGCACAGGCAACTTCTGCTCAAGTTGCCATGCTTGCATTAATGTGTGCACTTCCTCTAGTAGGAAAACCTGTTCTGGCAGCTGAACCTGTCTTCTGTAGTCTTAGAATCATGAAGTTGGAAGGGGCTTATAAGGCCATCAAATCCAACCCCCTGCTCAATGTAGGAATCCAAATCAAAGGATGTCTGCCAGGTGGTTGTCTAAATTTCTCTTGAATGCCTCCAGTGCTGGAGCACTCACCAACTTCTGAGGTAATTGGCTTCACTGTCGTACTGCTCTAACAGTAGGAAGTTTTTCCTAATATTCAACTGAAAACTGGCTTCCTGTAACTTGAGCCCATTGTTGCATGTCCTGCACTCTGGGATAATTGAGAAGAGATCCTGCCCCTCCTTTTCATGATAGCCTTTCAAGTATTTGAAAAGTGGTATCATATCTCTCCTCAGTCTTCTTTTCTCAAGGCTAAATATGCCATATAATTAGTTAAGGCTAAATATGCCACATTAGTCATAGCCATGATATTATTTCCTTTTAGATTAAGTGCTGTACAGTTCTATGAACCCTTCACAGAAAGCCGAGCACCCCCTTTAAAGAGAAGGATGTGATTGTCTGTCAGTTGTCCTCTGCGTTCATGCTGCCTGTGTCATTCATCCCTAGCAACCAGTAACAACCATTCTTACCGTCCTTGTTTAGGTACCAAAAGTTGAGCACCATGTACAATCCTATTACTACTGAGAGACAGAGGGAGAGGCAGAAAGGGCAGCCTCGGCAAGTCTTTGAGCTTGATGAAGTAGCTGAAGAGCGGAGTAATCAGGCGGATTCGGTATGTCAAATCAGCATTGTTGGTGTCGTTTGCTGGCTCAGCTGATTTTATGTTCTTTATTGCCAGCCTGAGCTAAGGGGTTGCAGTATGTTTCTGAGTCTATTTTTCTTAATTGAGAGAGAATCACTTGGTTTCAGAATATAAGATTCAGTCTGTGACTCCTGGACAACTAGTAATGTGATCTTCCTTCATATCGGAGTGTTGCACAATTCAGAATCATAGAGGTATGTGAAATATAGACAAAATCAAAAACCAATTAAAATGTCAAGGCAATCAGATTATGTTTGACCAGAAGTGGCCAGAGCTTTGGATGTGTGCAGAAACTTTTCCTTGACCTCAACTGTCGTCCGGGGGTTCGATGTCCATGAAGTTCAGTGCTGTTCCAGTGCATCGCTTCTTGAAGTGTTGTGATACACAAAAAGGCTTCTGGATGTGTTGCGACATTTCTAGGTTTGTGCTCTTGACAAAGAGGGATTCAAGTTCAGATGTATCAGCAGTATGTTGGACTGATCTCTTTGATTTTAATTAAGGATTTAGAAATTCCACATGTAATAACCACATTTCTGAAAAGCTGGCTATGTGCTGAAAACCTGTTTTTTTGTTTTCCATTGGTCCTCCCCATGTGTTTTGGGAGTATAGGCGAGTGAACTATGAATGGAGAAGGAGAAAAAAAAACCTTTTGTTGCTCTGCATCAAAAATGTAGGCAGAAATCCATGTAAACCTCAGACTTATTCCAGTAACTGAAAATACAGGCGACATTCAAAGGTCATAGTTTAAAAAAGAAATGTGTGCATTTTCTGAGAGAAACTTCTGAGAAAGAAATTATTCAGAGCTAAAATAGGGTGATATTGCAGAAGATGCCTGGATTGTGGCCCGAGATGGAACAGGAAGGTTTGGGTCCGGGTCTTCTCCATCATTGTTTGCCCTTCAACAGCATGGAAAGTGCTTGAAAGGATGCATTCTACTAAGAGGGGTCTACATGAATTCTATTTTTATTTGTAGAAATCTTTGGGAATTGATTACTTTACATAATTCTCATAATTAAAGCTTAATTTAAGGGGAAATCCTTCCCCCCCCCCTTTTTTTGAAGATAAATCTAAAGTGTAAAATGGCAGAATGGAAGGAAAGGCATGGGAGAAGAGGAAAGCATATCATTCAGAAAAGCAAAGTCCGCTTCCCCAAACATAAGAGTGAGACTGTGTGATTGTCATATTTAGTATATGGTCCCATGACCAGGTGAGGATGTGGATAATGGACAAAATGGCCGTCTATCATTAGTAATCAAATAGGCGATCGGGCAGTAAATAAATTCAGTTACTAGTCTACAAGGTAACAATAGCATAATTGACGCAGATGGCAAACTGAGAATGAGTGTAGGATTTTGCACTTCATAATGACTTAAGAACCCTTAATTGATATTCAGTCCTTTGAAGTGGACTGAATATACCTCATCTCAGCTGTTTCTCTTTCAGCTTTGTAGTGTTTTCCCCCCCCTCAAAATGGTGACTTTCAAGTCATTCAAAGAGTGTCCAGATAGACTGAAATGTTCTGAAATAGGTTCTTGTCTGCATGGTCTGTGCCCCTTTGTTTGAAGAACTGGGGTGTGAAATCCAAACTACAGCTGCCTCAGCTGTAACTTTAAAACAACACCCATACTGCCTCATCTTAAGACAGATGCATCTTGCCAAAAAGTTTACATCTAAGAGTCACCTACCTCCTGGTAAACCTCATCTTGTCATGAACATTTGGACTTTTGGTACTTGCTTTGAAGAAGTGAGATTTGACCACGAAAGCTTGTGTATTGTATGGTTTTTTTTCTTTTTTATTAGTGGACTATAAAGGCATTGCCTATTCTTGCATCAGTTCTTGTGTGTTGCCGTTCCTGATGCCAAATTAGAATCCATTAATTCTTCTGCATAGAGATTGCCCTATTTGTCGTCCATAGAGTGCAGAAGGGAAACTTATCTGCTTCAGTTGGCAGCAGAAGCTGAAATAAAGGAGCCAGCAAAGCAGGCCAGCAAAGCTTTATGCCTTGATCCTCTCTAGCTTTTAAGTTATCTACAAATTGTCATAGATGAAGGCCATCAAAAGAATCTGAGTCCCATGGTTAAGCTACGTTGCTGTAGCGGAACATGTACATTTCTAAACCTGCATTTCCTGAGAGAAGGTAAAGGTGGGAGGACCCTGTGTAGGACAGAATTGGTGGGGCTAGGAGGAATGTTTAGATCATTCAGTCTCCCTTGCAGAGCCATCCAACATTTTCATCTTTACCTGGGTTATGTGGGAGGGGGTGGAATTTTAGAGAAGATTGGTAGAAGGGAGCTCCTTGCAAATCCTTGCACTTGTGCATTATTTGGGGGTGGGGGCAAGTGTTCTGAGTAAAACAGACTTGAGAACATCATCATCTTCCCATTAGAGACACAGGATTCCAGACAATGTGACAGACTGTGTCAGTTATACCCATTTATCCTTGTCTTGTTGGCCTCCAAAATGCAAAGCCTTTTGTGGTATAGACCATTTCTACGGAAATTACTTTCAAGGCAATCAGGATTCTAGTTCCCATGATTGAATGGGAAAAAGGTAGTAATACCCAACAAAATTTTGAACCCAATTAACTGCTATTATGTGTAGCCCAATGAAAGACAAGGGGGTCTACAGAAGAGATTCCCTTCAAACTCTTATGGAAATTATAACGTGTTAATTCTTGCTAGGCTGTGTATATCAGAGGTATGCAAGTGTATGCGTGCCGGTGGTCTTGGCCTACAAGACTGATTAGCCCTTGCCAGCACAGACAGGGAAAGGTGTATTATGGGACTTGAAGCTCAACATCTGGAGGACCACAGTTACCACTGCTGTGCATGTGGTCTGATCTAGCAGCTGAAGAGAAGGCAAGGCTAGCAGAGGCAGAAAATGACACTGTTTTGGCTGGTATGTTTGCACTAACATTGCACTTCCTTTTGCAGTCACATGTGCTGAGCAGGTAAATCCTTTGCGTTGATTGGCATTTGCTCAATGCTCTCAGAAGTTTGCTGTTGCCACCAGGAGGAGCGGTGGTGGCTGTTCGTGAGGCCTTGTGGTGGGTCACCTCTCAAAGCAGGTTCTCTCTGTCCCTTCCAGGACGACCTGAAACGCTGCTCTGCCTCCTTGGATGATACACCCAGGGGGAGCTGGGCCTCCAGCATTTTTGACCTCAAGAATTCTGCCGCTGACTTCTTGTTGCGCTCGCTTTTGGTGCGCACTGCCATTGAGGAGACAGACCGCACCAATGAGGAGCTGCGGAAGAAGAACCGACACAGTGAGATTCTGGCTCTTTATCCCGCTCCTGATGAGGTGAGCCCAAGACCCAGAGATCCTGTCAGCCTTTTGTGGAATCCTGTATAGCCCAAGAGATGGCAGTGTGTTCAACTGTGGACTTAGGGAGCTTGCCAGAATATACAGAACTGGTTGTGTGGAGAATGCGACACACATGCCGCAATGACGATGCGTTTTTGGTCAAGAGAAGAGTGGTTTGATCAGAAAAGGGGAGCAGGAGTGGGGTTGAGACATATGAAAAAGTGCCTAAAGCAGGGGCACACGGTCTGTGCCCACACCGTTTCCCCCAACCCTTGTGGGCTGCGCCCACACCATTTTCTTGAAACCTGAAGTGACTGAAAGGTCACTTGCAGGTTTTTGTCGCCTCCCCCTTTATGTAAATGGATCAGAGGAGGTAACCATTAAACGAAGAGTTGCATCTGCTGGAGGCCTAAATCTCTGGTTTTGGTCACCTCTTTGGCAGCCAGCCACACAAAAGGCCCTCTGAGCATGCATGCATGCATGCTAGGCTCAGGTTGCAAAATGCCCACCTCTGGATGAGGGGCAGGACCTGTGGGAGGTAGTTTTCCTTGGCTCTCAGTTCTTCTTCCGAGGTCTCCTCTGTCCCAGGCCGTTCCCGTTAGAGCTGTCGTCGTTCTGAGCCGTTCTGCCAGCATTTTCCCAGCGGCAAACCCCTGATGGCAGAGTTGGCGTGTTTCCATTTCCTTCCTCAGGATGAAGCCGTCGAGCGCTGCGGCCTCCCAGAAGTTCCAAAGGAGCACTTTGGGCAGAGGATCTTAGTGAAGTGCTTGTCTCTGAAGTAAGTCGGCATTCAGTAGAATGGCCGTGGAGCCATCAGGACATACCCGGAGCTTTGGGCGTAGGTCAGGGTTTTGTTTTTGCTTCAGGATGGGATGTTGGAATGGGGTGGTTGTCCACGAGGGGTGGGCCTTTCATATTGCAACAAAGGGGGGGGGGGCAGACCAAAAAAGTGCCTAGCTTTCACTTTTGTATTCGTTTCATCCCTTCCCAGTAGAGAGTCTCCCTGAAACAAAATGGCGGCTGCAATAGCCATGCTGGCTGAAAAGATGGCAAAAGAGGATTAAAGATACTCCTACTCTACTCCCCACCCCAGATATTTTCTGTTTGTTTCCAGTAAGCAGTGAATGGAGGGTAGCTCAGCCACTGCGACCAGGATGTTCCAACCTATCCCAGTAGTGTAGGATGCAGGGTTTTTAATTTTTAAAATAGAACTCCCTCTTAATAAAAACATTTAGATAACTAGTGCCACCTCAGGCAGAGGTGGAGGCCAGCAAGCTGCATTCCTTTGTTCCTTCCCTGCCCATTTTTAAAGAGGTTCTACAGACTGCCGCCTCGGTCCCTTCCCCAGCTGTGAAAGGCCACTTTTTTTCCACAGCCAGATTCCAAATGCTGGGGCCAGGGTAAGAGGAATGATCCCTCACATGTGAGGCAGCGGCTCATCTTGACAGCTTCTGCCCGGTGGTGGTGGCAGCAGCTTCATTACCACCAGCAGCAGCTGGAGGCAGAGTTTGCTGCTGCCTGCCACACAAGCTTCCCCTGGGTCCTATCACCTGCCTGCCATTCCTAGTAGGAGAACAACAGATCCATGCAGCTCAGTGGCAGTGGCAGCCACTGAGAAACCAGATGCTCCAGAAGTTTCCCAGTGTTCCCAGCGTAGTGTCAGGAGAAGCTCCTCCCCTGCACAGCATTCCAGCCAATACCACTGAAGTGTTCTCTAAGCCGGTCCTTCACCTGCCTACACCCACCACCACCACCACCACCATTCAATGACAGCAGCCCCTTTCTCTTCCTCCCCTGGGCAATTGACGTGCGGTTCAAAACATGAAACCTAGGAACCCTAGAGAGGCCATCCTCTTTGGGTCACCTTTGCTTGGCTTTGGCAGCTGATGGAGAATGCGAACAGTGTCGTTGATCCCTTGCACATCCTTGGCAGTCCAGCCCATAGAATCCGCTCCAGGCACACGGCTTATGCCATCCATGCCTCTACTCAGTGTATGTCCCTGGCAGTGTTTGGAAATTGGCCACGTGCAATTGTAAACTTTCTCATAAGCCGTCTATCTGGGTGTAAGTGGACCTTAGCTGTGAGCATGTAGCTGCCATCAGGCTGATAGCAGAACAAATCCAGTTTTCCTGCTCAGCTTTTTTGCTCAGAAGAGTTCGTGTCTTCCCTTTTTGCTCAAAACAGCATCATTTAATTTTTTTTTCTAAGTGGAGACTCGTCTCGTGACTCTCACATAGCATTTTAGATAGCTCTATAAGATTCTGAAGACCTAGTTTGCCAAAAAGAAGATGTAACACAGGCAGCTACAAAAGGTGCTGCTTTGTGCAGAATAACCACCAATATTCCAGTTCTTTAATATTTCGGGTCATTTATTTTAGAGCTGCATCATTCAGGGGAGAAGGAGGGCCATTTTTTTTCCTGTGGATCATTAGAGGCTCCAATAATACAGAACAGTGTCTTATGTGCTGTGAAGCTCCAATATCTCTTGGAATTATTAGTTGTCTTGACCAGAAGAGAATCCTTTCCCCCTTTGCCCAACAATCCATTTGACTAGTAGAAGGGGGGAAATTGGCTACCTTTTGTATTGTGACGTTATTTGTTCTATAGGAACAATTCTTTGCTTGTGACACATTGTGCTTTGTATTGCATAAACTGGTTTGAAGGCTGGCAGCACAGGACTCTTCTTTCTTTTTGAAGTCAAAATGAAATGTCTTACTATTATTTATTTATTTATTTATTTATTTATTTATTTATTTATTTATTTATTTAATTTATATCCCGCCTATCTAATCTTGTTAGGACCACTCTAGGCGGCTAACAACATAACAATAATACAATCATATATATATAAAACAATTACCTTGCTGGATCAAGACAAAGTCTTCGGCTTTGATCGTTTTCTCTCTCTAAACAGTCTTCTTAATGACATTCCTCTCTCTCTCTCTCTCTCTTCCTTCGTCCCTCCTCCTCCATGGAATAGATTTGAGATAGAAATTGAGCCCATCTTTGGATCCCTGGCACTCTATGATGTGAAAGAGAAGAAAAAGGTACTCCCCCCCCCTTTCTGCTCTCCTATTGAGCCTCAGTAGCTGGAGCAATCATTGGTGCTGGGCATCTCTTTTCTTTCAACTAGAACAAGATTCAGATTGTAAGACAGACAAAGGGTGAAGCACAGCTGGAGACAAGGGAGGGAGCCTTGCCCGTGAGTGGCAGGTTGGAAAGCTGCCTGGAATTATCAAAGTCTTTTTGATACACACTGGTTTGATAGACAGGGAGAACACTGGGTTTATTCTCCTCTGTATTATGTCGCAGGGGATAGTGACACATACAGAGGGCCCCTTGATGTGGACTCATTTCTTCGCATATAACTGAAACCTTCTGCCCCTTCTTCTCCCCCCCCCCAAGAAAAGTGGGGCCTATTTCCAGATGTCTGAAAGAGTTGGACTTTTCTCCTTCTCTAGACATTATCCTGCCTTCAGGTGTTCCTCTTGGGTTCATGCCAGAAAAATGTCCCTTTTAGTTTGGAGTTCTAGAGAAAGCAGGCTGGGTCTCCTGAGCCGAGCCCTGAGGGACAGGGAGATCAGGGCATTGCATAGGGAGGTGCTACAGTGGGGCCCTCCTCTCCCAAAGGTTATGTTTTGCCTGTTCCCTCTCAGCTCAGGGATATCTGCTGGCTTCAGTGACAACAGGAGGCCTGCTGGTTTCCTTCCCTGTTCCCTTGGTTCCCTGCGCTAACTCTTTTTTTTTCCTCCACATTGCTCATGGCCTTTGAGTTTAGTTAGTGTGTTACCAGAAGGATCTAGCAGGTGTCAGTAAGAAGCAGTGCTGCTTCTCCATGTCTGTGTGAACGAACTAATCCACTATCTTGTGCAAATAGTGGTGGCAGCAGTAAGCTAGCTTCTAAAACTGTAGCAAACAAGCCTTCTCCAGGAGATGTGATGTGCAAAATTTTCCTTGGTTGGTTGCCTGGTTGTTGTTCTGTTTATGGCTGTGGTGGGGAATAAATTGTGTCAGGTCACATAAAGCGTGTGAACTTTTTTGCTTATTTCTCTCTACTTTTCTAGATCTCTGAAAACTTTTACTTCGATCTCAATTCGGAGCACATGAAAGGCCTCCTGCGAGCTCACAGTGCACATCCTGCCATCTCCACTCTGGCTCGTTCAGCTATCTTCTCTCTCACACATCCTTCTCCAGATATCTTCTTGGTGATCAAGGTAAAATTGCCTGGCCCTCCGCTGCATTTCCAGAGCCCAGTATAATAAATAATATGCTGGGATACAGTTCTTTTAGGGGCAAGAAAATACTTTTTTTTCTGTATGTATGTGTAACAGCCACCCTCAAACCTCAGAGGGTGGTTGCTACTTCACTTTAATCACTGCTGCCACCAACCTGTCCTTTAAATCAAAAAGGACTAGGGTTTCTCTCAAACAAAACAGGTCTATTGATTCACAAAAAAAATAAAAGTAGTAAATCACAGGTGTAAAATCAATTAATCTATCACTGTTTCTCAGACACTAGCTCTCACAGACTTTCCCTCACTGACAGGCTTTCTCTCTCACTCTTCCTAACAATCACTTTTTACTCTCATCTCAATCTCCCTCTCGAACACCATACACACCCCTTTATATCCCAGCTCCTCCCCCTTTAGCACCACCTTCCGTCCCCTCATTGGCTGCTGTTCCACTGCCCAGCTGTGACGGACAGGTGAGGGCAGGGCTGAACGTTGCAGTATGTTTGTGTGGTCTGCGTAAATATTCACAAAATGTAAAAAACAAAGCAAAGCGTGCTGCTTATATACCACCCCATAGCACTTCAAGCACTCTGGGCGGTTTCCAAGTTAATTATGCAGGCTACACATTCCCCCCCCCCCCCCAAGCAAGCTGTGTATTCATTTTACTGACCTCGGAAGGATAGAAGGCTGAGTCAACCTTGAACCGACTACCTGGGATTTGAACCCCAGGTCGTGAGCACAGTTTTAGCTGCAGTACAGCGTTTTAACCACTGCGCCACGAGGCTCAAACTGTAGCGTCTTAAGAATCCCGGCTGCCTTTTAAGAAGCATGAAACCAGAAACCGACATATTAAGAAAGAGGGAAGGGTATTGCGGAGTTGGGAGGATCCCAGTAGTCAGGAGAATTCGGCCTTAGAGTCCTTCTCTGTGCTTCTTTTTGCGCTGGGCAATTCAGAACAAACAAATGTGCCAAGGCTTTTGAATGGCACTTGTACGGGCTGAAGTTGGTCTTGTCTTCTCATGGGGCTTCTTGTTTATTGCTGAGCAAGTCCAATTCTGTGGATAGAGCTCTTCTCAGGTTGCAGACCTCAGGTGCCTGAGCCATGAATGGGAGCATCTCTTGCCAAAACTAGGGACTGAACATAAGAAAGAGTCCACAATAGACTTGGATCAGTTCTGTAGCATCTGCTAGGCTTCCTCTCCGGTAACCAGTTTCTCTTCTACTTGCACAGCTGGAGAAGGTGCTGCAGCAGGGGGACATCGGTGAATGCTGTGAGCCATACATGGTCATGAAGGAAATAGATGCTCTGAAGGTAGATGGAATCAAGGAGGGTTGAAATCATTGTATGTGGGGAGCGGTGGGGGCAGGGGTTGTTGGATTGAGCCTTAGGTCTCAGTTATAGCAGAATTATTCATTTCTTGGGTGATCACCCCTTTCCCCCTCCACCACCCTTGTCAGGAATAGGAATAATGTGCCACACAAGGATATTTTATGTGCAGAAATTATGGAAGTAGTAGTGACATTTCCCCCTTGTGTTTGCAGAACAAGGAGAAACTAGAGAAGCTGAGGGTGGCAGGGGAACAGTTTTGCACCCGCTTGGGGCGGTACCGCATGCCTTTTGCCTGGACAGCCATTCATCTAATGAATATCATCAACAGTACTGGCCTGCTCGAGAGGGATGCTTCTGAGTCTGAGAGCGGTGGGTGTGATGATGTCTAGCCACGTGCAAAACAAGGAATGTCTGGTTTCCCTTTTGGAAGAATGTGCTGCCACTTTTTCCAGTGGCACTGATTCTGAAGCACACCTTGGGGACTGAGCGTTACAGGGAATGTGGGCTGCTGAAGGAAAGGAAACGTGTATTTATAGCCAGAGATCCGGGAAATAGGTTGCAGAGGACATTGTGCTACAAGATCAGAGACAGAATGATTTGTGATTATTATCACAAAGTGATACCAGACTTCATTGCTGCCATTAACACATCAGTGGTTTAAAATCAGAGTGGATAAATTCTCTAGAATATTGAGAATTATTTGATGATTCATGGATAGATCTTGAAAAATGTCTGCTGCAGTTGAACATTTATATAAATGAGTCTGCAGACTGTGTTACAGTCACCATTGTTGTTTTCCTTACTTTTGCAAGGCACGTCACCGTGCCATAGGTGTGAAATAGAAAAGCAGCAATTACAACTGGCCTGGGGCCATGAGTCCATAGGGAATCAGCTCTCTTCACTCCTCCTTCTCTTTTGTTGCCTAAGCATAGTCCATGGTTATGCTTAGGTATGCACACACCTCTCTCTCCTGTTGGACACACCTTCCTCTTTCCTAGACCGCAAAGGCACCTGGAATGAGCGCAAGAGGAAAGCATATGAGCGCATGAGTGTCGGGGAAGAGATATGCAGCTTCAGCAACTTCCGCCCAGCTACTCTTACAGTAACCAACTTCTTCAAGCAGGTAGGGATGGAGGATACATTTTGCTGAGCTGAATCATTGGCCAAAATTCTGTTCCTTAGAATAGTAAATGGTGCTACTCTAGGCCCACAGAATCAGTAGGGGTTTGGTAAGTCAACTCTATACGTTCCATTGAATCAAATGGGCCCACTCTAGTTGTGAGTTACTTTAGCATTGTAAGTGGCAGCTAGAGTAGTCAGTTTAAATCCGTGGAACTGATAGGGGCATTGGCTCACTAAATCCCCACTGATTGAGTGGGCCTACTCTAGTGCAACAGGACTTTGGTCATAACATCATTCTCCTTTGAATTTAATACTTCTTAAGAGGCAGGAAGAGTGTGTCTTTGAGATAAGCAGGTGTATTACCTCTGAGCTGAAGACAGATAGTGTGTATTAGGGTTTACTGCCTTTAACTTCCCCAGTGTTGCTATAGTTCTTAAATGAGATGGGAGGAATGGACTGAAGCTGAATACTTGCTTTTGGTTGGTTGAGCAGTTGTGTTTTTCCTAGGATTATCACGTGGTGATCATGCCCTCTTGCCATGGGAATGCAGCTTGGAAGTATTAGGAAGGCAAGGCACGATGTGAAGAGATGTGCCGCGGTCACCAAAGGACGCACAGAATCTTTGTTTGTATGTTGCCCTCCTGTTCTAATTCAACGAACTTTCCCCGTTTTTCTCTTCTTTGCCCCACTCAACGTGCAGGAAGGTGATCGCCTCAGTGATGAGGACCTTTACAAGTTCCTGGCAGATATGAGACGCCCATCATCTGTTCTTAGGAGGCTCCGACCTGTCACAGGTGAGTTGGGACATCTGTATGCCAGTCTCGGGTAATTCAGTTACACTTTGCGATGGAGTGGGGAGTTCCATAGGAGTAGGAATGTTAGTCTGTTGCAACAAAACCAGCAAAGACATTTGTGGCATACTAAAAGATGAAAGGTTTGGTTTGGGTTTTGGTGGATCAAAGCTATTTTGTTAGGAATGTACAATGGTCACACAAAGGTATAAACATATTTATTCTGCAAAGACACAGAAGGTATATGTTTCCAAGATTTTTTTTAACAAAATGAAGCGAAAACATATTGGCAAGGTGTTTGGCCTTCCCCTCTGCTGTACTAGAAGGGAAGTATAAAAATACTCATTTTGCTGAAAGGTTATGCTCCTGCCACTTGAGGGAGATTGAGACCATAGAGCACATGTTCTTCACCTGCCCATTGTATGAAGCAGTGCGAAAGGAGACTATTACCCCATTAATAGATAGAATCCCAGGACATTCAGAGAGAAATAGGCTTGAATTCCTTCTCTCTAATGTTGATTTGCAGATCACCTGTCAAGTTGCAAAATTCTGTGTAGCAATACTTCGATTGCTGCTTAATGACTGTCACTGCAGAGAGAAACCTGCCAAGCCACATGTGTGTGTAGTGAAACTCCTCTGAGGACTTGGATTTTTTTGGCTAAAGCTACTGAAGCTCTAGTTGGGGGAGTTCCTGGTGAATTGTGGTAATTGTAAAGGGGGGGGGAAACAAAGAGTCCAATGCCTAATATTCAGTTTTCAGCTTCAGAGTGACTTCTGATGTGAGGGAGATCCAGCCGGAGCAGGAATCCCAGGGGCTCTGTAACTGCCCGTCCCACTCTTTAGTCACATTGCCAGTCTTCGTTGTGTTGTTTATGCAAAACCTTCTTACCTGTGTGTCTCTTGTTTCTGCAACACAGCCCAACTCAAGATCGACATTTCACCCGTGCCGGAGAGCCCACATTACTGTCTGTCCCCTGAACTTTTGCATGTCAAACCCTATCCAGACCTCCGTGTCCGACCCACTAAGGAGATCCTTGAGTTCCCAGTCAGGGAGGTCTACACACCTCACACGACATATAGGTGGGTGTATTTCATGTCACAATATAGGAGTAAGACTCTGCTGGTGGGCAGAATTGAGAAAATCAGCTCCATTTTGTGGGCTTGGTGGTGCTTGATGGTGCTTAGCTTTCCCCAGCCGAGCTGTGCTTCTTCTGGTCTTCTCCTGCTAAAAATCATCTGTGTATTTTCAAGTGGCTCAAATGAAGGTGAAAAGTGCAAAGTTCTAGATAATGCATACACACCTAGAAGAGAGGGATCGTTCTCTACTGGAGCATGATGGCATGCAAAACCTTCCATTCCTGACCCAAGTTCATCCTTTCTGTCTGTTTTCTGCTTGTTGCCAACAAGACGTCTCTGTTTATGCTGCAGAATGGTAGCTTCTTAATAGTGTGTGAAAGGGAACTTTATCTTGATTCATGAAAACCATTTTCTACTGCCTGTCAAGGCATAGATGGGTCTGGAGTCCTAACTGCACATAAACATCAAGGGTTCCACGCCAAGGCTTTGGTCTTGACTGTTTACCTGGTGTCATCGTGATCCAGTCCTTTCCCAGCATGTAAAAAGGATGCCGCCGTCTTTAAGGAACCTTTATGGCCATTTCCTTCCAGTGGCTTCTCTAATGGGAGACGAATGGTCTTGCTTCTCTTTCTGGTTAGTTTGGTAGCCAAGGCAGAGTTGCAGCACAGGATGCTCACGAACACCGTGCAACAGATGCTCAAGTCATAAACGTTGCATCCCGAGAACCATCTCCGGTGCCACAAGTGAGCAGCTTTTGGCCAAAGCCATGTCCTTTCCAGAAGGGTTGCTTCTTTTCCTTGGTTTCAGGAAAGAGCTGCTTGGAGCACTTGCATTTTTCCTCCTGTGAGCAGGGGGTAGACTTCCTCTTTGGTCTCCATGTTTAGCCATGTCCATCAGGGGAAGGAAAGCCCTCCTTGGTGAAGCTGGCTGGTCTTCCCAGTCTACCCTTGATCCCTTATGAGATAACCCTGTGGCTGCCATGGTCAACTCTCTGTAGGAAGGCTGAGTTGAATAGCTGCCCCGAGGCCAACATGACCTTCCAAGATGAGTGGTTTTCTGCACCAGTGATCACTATCCTCTCTTTCTGCTTGACTTGAGTTTTGTTACATTGTCTCTTGCATTTGGTCTGACAACTGCATGGTTCTTGATCTGAGGAAAAGGGGGGGGGATAGGTAAGACATGGTTAGGTAGGTAGGCCACGTAACAGACTTCCCTTTCTTAAAGTGCTATGGCCTGTTGATAGGACATGGAAGCATAGACTGGTAAGGCATATGTACATATTTGATACGACGGTGGATGCATCGCCCCCATTTGCCAGGGGTCTGGGACAGGTTCCTTCCCTCCCCTTAGACCTTCCAAGTAGTTTCATTTTGGTAGTGACACAGGTGGATAGATGTCTGGAGCAAGAGGTCTGCCTTTGAAGAAGGACCTCCCCCTGCTGCTGCCGCCCAGACACTCATTGGATAAACATCTAAGCACCCTTCCCTGGGAGAACCTCACCCTTTTTGCCTGCCTGTTGTCGGGTCCAGTGCAGCTGTTCCATTTGTTGAACCATTCGTTGTTGCTGAGTTGCTCCCATTAGGGTTCAGATGGGGCCATTCTGTTGTTGTATGTGTGTCAGTGGGCAGGTGGGTTAATTGCAATTGGTTAATAGAGGGCATTCCTGCCCCTTGCCAGGAACGTCTGATACACATGAAGGACTCCTGATCTCTGACCTCTGTCCCTGTCCACTCTGAGGTCCCAATAGATTGACCTCCCCAAGCCCTCTTGACTGTCACGACTGTGTTATCTCTTCTGCTTAACCAAGGCTTTTTGTACAGGCAATACAATTAATGTGGCAAATTGGCCTTCTAGCCCAGGAAGGTAATGCGGCAAGCTTCTAATCCTCTGAGTGGGGCCTTTTGGAAGAGATTATGCATTTATCTCTTCTGTTAGCAGGGCTAGCCTAATCGTGCAAAGCTATCACTGTCTTACAGCAACACAGTTTTAAGAACCAGGACGACATAAGGCTGCTTCCCTGCCAGTATTGCCCTTCACACCTAAAATTCTTGGCACCATGAATTGGTGCCTCATAATAATAGTGCCCTGAGCTCTAGCGCACCTAATCCTTGCCCCTGCTGCTCATGCTGTTAAAGCGGACAGCACCTTAAAAGAGATTTGGATAAGCTGAAAATAAGCTTATGAGATTAAAACTGGTTGCGATCTGGCTTGATTTTTTTCAAAGCGAGGAGAAGGTGATGGTGACGGCTGCAACTCCAATCAGCAGAGGGTTGCTGTTGGCAGGACTGGAAGGTTGATACAATGCATGAGTTTGGAAATCTTTGGATAACTGCTCAAAGAGTCCCACAGAGCCAGCATGGTTTGGCCAGAGGATTTTGGTGCACTAGAGCTCAGGGCACTATTATTATGAGGCACCAGTTCATGGTGCCAAGAATTTTAGGTGTGAAGGGTAATACTGGCAGGGAAGCAGCCTTGTGTCTTTAGAGTCCAATTTTTTTTTCCTTCACACTCTGTTGGTGATATTTTCTGTCTGATGAGTTGGTGTGTATTTGGTGCTATCAGCTGGATGTCTTTTCCTGTAGATTTTCGTTATGTGCCTTCAAGTCAGAACTGACTTACAGTGGTGCCTCGCATAGCGATTGCTCCGCATAGCGAAGAAATCGCTTTGCGACGCTGTTTTTGCGATTGCCAAAGCAATTGCTTTGCGATGGCCCCTATGGGGAAAATTCGCTTTGCAATGATCGCGGGGAAGCGATCATCGCAAAGCCCCCATTTTTGCACAGCCAATCGGCGGGGCTTTGCGATGATCGGTGGGTCCCCATGATCATCGCAAAGCCCCGCCGATCAGCTGTGCGAAAATGGGGGCTTTGCAATGATCGTTTCCCCGGGATCATTGCAAACCCCCCATTTTCGCACAGCTGATCGGCGGTTCCAAAATGGCCGCCTGCTGTTTTGCCTCGCTTTAGAGGCACCGAAAATGGCCGCCGCAATGGAGGATTTTCGCTTAAGGTGTGTTTTGGAGCCCATAGGAACACATTGAAGGGGTTTCAGTGCGTTTCTATGGGCTTTTAAAAATCGTTTAGCGACGAAATCGCTTAGCAGCGATTTTTGCTGCACGGATTAACATCACTAAGCGAGGCACCACTTTATAAGCAACCTTAATAGGGCCTTCATGGTAAGTGAGAAATCTAAGGAGCGGTTTTACCAGGTCCACATTTGCCCAGTGAGTTTTCATGCTGAACCAGGATTCAAATCCAGGCCTCCTGAGTCTTAGTCCATTACACAATGACTGTGCCTCACTGGGTATCTTCCTGTAGATAAGGTTTAATTATCTACAAGGAGATCAGGCCGCAGTAAGGAGGGGCAGATTTCTTTATGAGTATTTGAACCAGTGCCACATACCTTTTAATTCTGGGTTGGTCCTTCTCTCTAGCTGCCACAGTTGTGAAGGCACAGGCCATGTTTGAACTAAATGGAGGCCCTCTCTATAACCATACACTAATCAGCCACAACATTAAAACTACTGACAGGTGAAGTGAGTAGCCTTGATTATATCACCTGTCAAGGGATGGGATATATTAGGCAGCAAGGGAAGAGTCAGTTCTTGTGTTGCTGAAAGTGTTACTGGGATCCATGGAAGTATTTTTGAAAGCAATGTGTTGGAAGCAGGAAATGCGGGCAAGCGAAAAGATCTGAGTGACTCCGACAAGGGCCAAATCGCAGTGGCTAGTCAACTGGGTCAGAGCATCTCCAAAACAGCAAGTCTTGTCGGGGTGTACCTGATACACAGTGTTTGGTACCTGCCAAAAGTGGTGCAAGGAGGGACAGCCAGTGAACTGGCATCAGGGTTGTGGGTGCCCAAGGCATATTGAGGCACGTGGGGAGTAAAGGCTAATTCATCTGGTCCAATCACATGGAAGAGCTACTGTAACTAAAATGGCTGAAAAACTTAACACTGACCATGATAGAAAGGTGTGAGAACACACAGTGCATCACAATTTGCTGTATATGGGGCTGCGTTGCCACAGACCAGTCAGAATGTCCGTGATGACCCTTGTCCACTGCCAAAAGCACTTTCAGGGAGGATGTGAGCATCAGAATCAGACTATGGAGCAATGGAAGGAGATGAATCAGGTGGATGGCCAGGTGAACACACATCATTCACCCGGGAAGAGATGGTAGCAGGATGCACCATGCCAGATTCCACAGGACGCATTCAGAGTCCATGTGGAGTCCATGCCATCAGAGCTGTTTTGTCAGCAGAGGGGAGACCTGCACAATATTAGGAAGGTAGTTTTAATGTGGCTGATCCTTGTACACATTTATTATAGATAAGCATAGAGTCCACACATATTGAGGCACTAGTTTGAGACTCATAGGGATCTTAGAGACTAGTTCTGTGAACAGAATAGAGCAGGAGAGTAAAATATACAAGCCAGAGCACCATACTGCCCACCCACCCCCCACATACACACCAATACTCCATCACCAGGGAAAAAATAGAAATGGAAAAGCTTGCCTCCAGAGGCCTCCAGGATGTACAAGTCCCAAATAAATCACTGTGTTGGTTCTCTCCTGAAAAGAAACTCCCGAAAAATGAAGTGACCAGAACATTGTTTTGTGGTTTTGAGAAAGTTACAGGGTATGACCTACCAGAGGCCTCCATCCTGGAGGCCTCTGGAGGCAAGCTTTTCCAGGGGTGAACCCCAGGTCCTCCCCAAGCCTGACACAAAGGGACTTAGGTAGGAGACTTAAGATGCCCTGTTGCAGAGCATCCCGCGCAGAGCAAAAAGGTGGCAAGTTACCTTCAGAGCAGCCAGTCCCTGTTTCCTGTTTTGCAAACTTTGTTTCTCCACAATATCCATCATCGCTTGCAGTGCCTTCATGCGCTGCCCCAGGTGCCGATGGTCTGCAAGCAACTTCTGCAGGCCTTTCTCGCCGCCCTGAGCCTCTTGCCTCAGCTGCACATCCTCAGCCTGTTAGGGAAAGAGCAGAGGTGGGAAGGGAAGACAGGCCAAAGGGGATGCCTACAGGGGTGGCGGCCCTTGGGATTGGGAATCTTACAGTAGGCAGCAGGTTGCAGGATTGTGGGGTCAGGTGTGGACCCAGAGTAAAGCCCCTGGTGCTCTGCTGACAGCGCTGGAAAGTTGCCTTTGGAAAGGAATCCTCGCTCTTTTTCTCTGATAGTTATTTAGATGCTTTTTAGTAATGAAAGGCTGTAAAATGTGAAACAAAAGCACTCTCGAAATGTTCCCTAAAAACAGTGTCACAGGCACCCTGTGGTGAATAAAAGCAACACTAAAAGTGTTCATTTTACACACATACTGAACAAGGTTAGCTGCTCTTATGTCAGTTTTAATATAAAAAGTAACCCAATAAATTATGCATTTTAGGCAATGTCATTCCTTGCTAGGTGTTGTGTAGAGATGGGCACGAACCACCCGTTCAGCAGTTCTGCCTGGTTCGTTTACCACCGCTACAGGTGTTTGGCGGTTCAGTGTCCCGCCCCCTCTAGCAGACGCCCACTTGGAAGCAGTGTCTCAGTTTCCCTGCCCTGCCTCCTCCTTTACCTCTTGTAGTGGCAAACCAGGCACTTCATGCTCATCTCTAGCGTTGAGACCGATTTTCATACCAAGATCCAATCTGCAAAACCTGGGCTCCTGTAACTGCTGATGGCTAGCATAACACTTTTAAATCCTGCTGCCCACCCTCCATTTTAGAGTTTAAACATGGTTACCTTCAGCCTCTCTACAAGTCCTCCGATCTCCTTCTGGCCCTGCCGGGCATTTTCAGTCTGGTGATGCAGCCCCCTCAGACCCTGTTCATAGATGCCAGCCTTATGCCTGATTCTGTCAAGCTTCTGTGTTGTGGAGTCATAGAAGTCGCGCAGCGCCTCACTGAACTGCAGTACGCCATAGACTAGGATGTTCACGTCCTCTTGCTGAGCCACCTGCCCAGGACCTGTGAGGATCGGGGCAGGCATAGCCACAGGAGGCAGTAAGATGCTCAGGAGCAATATGAAGGTCGGCATGGCTGTATTTCAACCCAGGCTTTAAAAAAAAACAAACAAAATGTCCAGTCTATGCCTTTTATAAACGGAGTGGGAGGGATGAGTGGCATTAGCCCCGAGAGATCTACTGAGCAGCCCCGCCTCCAGGTGGTGATGAGTCAACAATACTTTAAAATGTCGGTTCTTGTCTCAGCACTGGCTTTTTCCATGGTTGGGGCACAAAGTTCCCGACCCAGGGACAGCCAGGTTGCACAAGGCTGGCAGGTGAGAGCCGGTTGCAACAGAGATGCTCCGTCTCCTGAAAGTTGGCTTGGGGTCATTTGGGATCTGGCCTGTCAGACATCTCCAGAAACTGCCAGGCTGTGTGTGTGTGGGTAACGAGAGGGCAGCGGTGTGGGTGTCCTGCTGAAACGCTAAGTGCGTTTATTCTGGCTGGGCAAGTGTGGGGCGGTGTTACATAATCCACTCTCCCCTTGCAGCAGGTGACACGGAGGTCTTGCGTGATACAAGGATCAGGGCTCCAAAGGTCCCTTCCCCCCCCCCCCGCCTGTACCTTTCCTGCTTTGTCTCGGTCATGTTGGTGTATTATTCCACCTGTGCTCCCACCACCAAAATGACAACCAGCCCCTCTCTTTTACTATAAATGCTACTTGAGATCTGATCAAGTGATATGGAACGCCTTAGGCAGCTTCAGTCATGCAGAAAGGGGAAATACCACCAGGCTCAAAAATTAGCAGATATTCAGAACTACAGTGGTGCCTCGCTTAACGAGCGCCTCGCTGAGCGATGAAATTGCTTAACGAGGCGCTCTGGGCCATCGCTGGAGCATTCGCTCAGCGATGGCCCCTATGGGGATTTTTCGCTTTGCGATATTCGCTAAGCGTTTCGCTTAGCGAATATCGCGTAACGAAGCCGGGAGAACAGCTGATCGGCGGTTCCAAAATGGCCGCCGGAAGGTCCGCGCCGCATTTTCGCGCCCTGCCCTCGCTTACCGAGGGCGCGAAAATGGCGGCGCTATGGGACAACATCGCTTAACGGTGAGTTTTAAAGCCATAGGAACGCATTGAACGAAGTTCAGTGCGTTTCTATGGCTTTTTTATTCCCGTTTAGCGATGTTTTCGCATAGCGAAGGTTAATCCGGAACGGATTAACCTCGCTATGCGAGGCACCACTGTACTTTTTTTGGGGGGGGGAACCATTTGGGAAATTGCAAAATGGCCCAGGAAGGACTGAATACACTCTTAAGTGGTTTAGAAATATTAAGCGTTTGATGAGGTGGGGAGGAAAACTAAAGGAAAGAGGGCTAATGGGATGGGGGTTATCTTAGAAAATGGCAAGGTTGCCTGGCTGGAACATGGAATGGAGCCTTCTGCCCCATAACATTGTTCAAGCTGATCTGTGAGACCTGCCCTGAACCCATCCTGGTAATTATTTTCCTAATTCTTCCACTGTGGGTGACCAATTAGCAGTGGATTCCAAGCCGGGATACATGGATTCTCTTCCACTCCCAAAAAGAAAAGGCACTCCACCTGTCCCATCACTTTTGGGTTTGCAGACACATGCATACACATGTTTGTCTAATATCCACAGCTGTAAAGGTTTTCCTTCTTGTGTAGGAACCTACTCTACGTTTATCCCCAAAGCCTGAACTTCAGCAGCCGCCAAGGTTCAGTGAGGAACATTGCTGTGAAACTCCAGTTCATGGCGGGAGAGGACCCTAGCCACGCCATGCCGGTGAGTGAGGCGTGCGCTGGCTGTGTGGATGGATCCAAAGGGGGAACCGTGGGACAAGAAGGGCACGTCTGGGCTGGGGAGTTGTTAGGCCTCCAGACCTTGTCTTTCCTGAAATGTTTGAGCTTTCTCTGTTTCAAGAGGTTCCGTTTCTTTACTGACACAGTGAGTAAACAGTGGGTGGGGTGTGTTTGTCACAGTTTCTATCCTGTGAACCATTCTTCCTTTTGGCCAAGTTCCTAGCCCTAACCCCATGTTAACAGCATGTGTTGCAGGTGCCTTGGTGGCAGATTTAATGCTCAACTAAATCCAGAGGTCTTCTGCAGGCTGGCTGATGGCGCTGTTGTCACCGTCATGTCTTAACAGTATTTCAGGGGGATTCGTGTAAAAGAATAGATGTCCTGTTTGGTACTCTTTGGACTCATGATCTACAGAAAATGAAATTGAATACGACGGGGGAGGGGGAGAGGGGACGTCCTTATGGATCTCCTCCACTTCTTGAGGCAAGTGCCAGCATGGAAGGCATCCAGATACACCTGGTCTGATTTTGTAAGCAAATATTGACAATTGCATACAGTAGCTATTTCTGGGTGCCTTATTTCCTGGCACGTCTCTCGGCCTCCTGCCCTGTGGCTGGCTGGACTCCGTTCATTCTCTCTGTCTCTGACCAATGCTCTTCTGTCTTGCCTAGGTGATCTTTGGAAAATCGAGTTGCAGTGAGTTTACAAAAGAGGCCTATACATCGGTTGTATATCATAACAAGTGAGTGTAAAACAACTGTGCTGGGGTGGCGGCATAAGGCTGCCAGTGGAGGTAACCACTGGCTGGTCATTCACAAAACACCATTTCTCTGGATAAGGAGGATTATCCACATCTAACTTTCTCAGTAAAATGTCACCGATCCCCTATGATGGGGTTTGTTTGTTTGTTTGTTTGTTTATTCATGACAGTGATGGTCCCCGAGTGAATTAGAAACTACATGAATTGCAGCCCGTACCAGTTCTCATTAGGAAGGACACACATGTCTGGTAGGGTTGGGGCTTTTGCCTGCTCACAGCTCCTTCCTGGCAGGTGGCTGCAACACCTTCTGCCTTTTGCACAGGTCCCCTGAATTCTACGAGGAATTCAAGTTGAAGATCCCAGCCAACCTTACCGACAACCACCACCTGCTCTTCACCTTTTACCATATCAGCTGCCAGCAGAAGCAGAACACGCCACTGGAGACTCCAGTTGGCTACACGGTGAGCCCTTCAGAGAACGGGAGAAGGTCCATAGCATGGGAAGAAGGAAAGTGTGTCTTATTTTCTACAGAATGGCCCTTGTTCCCACTCGCATGCTCTCCAAGGACAGAGGGTCCCTCGTCACAGGACTGGGGGATTTCTTTGTCTTGAAACTTTGCAGAGCAACTGCAGTGCGAGAGATTTCTGTGCTAGACATATCTGAGGCCCAGTACAGTATTGGATGCTACATTTGGGTTGTGTGGGTTTTCCAGTTCAGCTGATGGATCCTGACCGATGGTCAGTGTTGCTTTTTCTGGAGCTTGCCAATGAATATTGCAGACAGAAAGGTGGGTTAAGAATGGCAATTTGTTATTTTCTGCAACTATGACTTGTTCCTCTGTCATGTGGAGCAGGAAGGACAAGTGAAAACATGACATTCTCTCTCTCTCTCTCTCTCTCTCTCTAGTGGATCCCCCTCATGCAACATGGGCGGCTACGGACAGGCCAGTTTTGCTTGCCTGTGTCAGTTGACAAGCCTCCGCCCAGCTATTCCGTACTCACCCCTGATGTAAGTCATGACTGTTGTGTGGTTTTATGCAGCTTGGTGAATGCAGAGTCCCCCTAGAGAGCCCCTCCTTGCTTGTTCTGTATGGAGAAAAAACACTCCCTTTCTCCTCCCTGCCAACCCTCCTTCCATGTTTCCTGTCACACTCTCTGCAGCAGGAGTGTTTCTAATGCAAGAGTGTCTGTTTTATGTTTGTAAAGCTATTTAGCCTTTCTCTTCTGCAGAGGGTGGCTAAAATATGCAAACGAAACGCCATTTTTTACCTCTGAGTTGTACATCTCCTGAACTTTAGTTTACCTCTTAAAGAAAGTACATGGAAGCCGCAGGAGGGGTTGAAAATAAGAAAATGAAGTCCATGAAAATGAAATCTGTATACGCAATATATGTATGTTGTAGAAAGGAGCAGTAGTGTGAACACACTTTCACTTTTATGATGAGTTTTTAAAGGGTTGGGTTTTTGTGTGTGTGTAAAACTAAAATAAAAAAAAATCACAGACCTCACAAAAACCAGATTGTTGTATTACTACTGAGAGACATAGTCAAGGCCATAACCTGAATCGACCGGATGTTTATTTTTATTATGACAAGCGGACGTCTTCACTGCATTAACGATGAGATAAACTGTATATCTTGGTAGGTTTCTTAACAGTGGCATCTCTGATGGTGCAATTCCAACCGCCTCCCCACCCTCCACCCCAGCATTCTCCTTTTTCTGTTCTTTTACTTGCCTCTGACTCCAGGAAGAGTTGCCAGGGTGTACAAGAAATGAAAAGCGATCTCCTCTTCACATCCCCTTCACTAATGGGCCACATACAAAGAGGTCACTTCTGGCTTTTCTTAGGGCCTGACAATAGTGAGGACAACGCATTGTAGTTGACTTATGGGCTGTAGTACACAATAATGGCATAGAAAGAGGCCCGTCTTACCCTATCAGCAGTGTTTCAAAAGGATTAGATTAATTAGCTGTCCTTCTGCATAGTTTAGAATCACTCTGGGATGAGTTTTCTACTGCATGTGAAATAGATCTACATGCACTATAGACACCGTGCTTCATCCTCCTTTGAGATTATTAATGCTTAGTATTTTTATTTAATTTAATCCCACTTTTCTTCTTTGGTATGGACCCAAGGTGGCATACAAAAAATTTAAAATCAAGAATTAATTGTTTCCCATTGTTTGCAGTGTCCTTTCGTGCTTTCAGACATGTTTTTTACAATCTGTTCCCATCTGATTTAGAAACCTGAGTTATGCACCAAGAAAACATGTACATGAGTACTGTCCTTACTTCCTTCTTTTAAAGCAGAGAGTTATTTCGTGGCTAGCTTGGCAAAATTAGGGCCTCCGTGGCAACCTGATCAAGCTTGTTGGGGAAGGGGATCTGCAGGGATCAGTGTCCCTTCCTCCTTGGGAATTGTCTGCCCTTTCCTCCAGAGCAGGTCTGGGCAAAATTAAGATATTGAGATGTTACTGGGCTGCAACTCTCATTAGTTGCAGCTAGCATGGCCAGTGTTAGGGAATGCTGGGAATTACAATCAGACAGCATTTGAAGAGCCACACTTTGCCCACCCTTGCTCTGTGGGGACTGTGTGCGTTTCTTCTAACAAAAAGAATGAATGATGGTGATTAGCTTTGACCAGAGTAAGGAACTGGCTTTTTAACTCCCAAAAGGATTTTGTATGGTTGCTCTCATGGCAGCCCAGTTTCTTCCTACTGCTCTTCTGCAGGTACAGCTGCCTGGTATGAAGTGGGTGGATAATCACAAGGGTGTCTTCAATGTGGAGGTGCTGGCAGTGTCTTCTGTCCACACTCAGGTGAGTGGAGAAGAGGAAGGTGGTGCTAAGAGGTGGTGTCATTTTCCACAGTTTACTTGGAATGTTGCTCCTGCATTAGCTGTGCTGTCTGCAAGTCTGGGAAAGGAAGCTTCTAGGCATACTGTTGGTGCAAAACCCCTTTATTTTCATGCTTTGGAAGTACACACAGAGTATTCCCCCGAGCCTTAAATCAATCCTTTTTCTGTAAATCAAAGAGTTCCCCTTTGAGAAAATGGAAGATTTTATGGATTCTGCTAAGCAGCATATGATGGGAAACTGTGTTTCTGAATGGTCCATCTCTCTGGACCCTTGGACACAGGTCTGGATTCACTTTTGGTCACGTCTCGTAGAATAATTCCTGCATGGAAGTCCTGAGAGAAGAGATCAGCTCCTGTTCTTCTGTTTAGACTTGCACCAGTTTTCCCTGTCCTAGTCTCCCCACTGTTAAAAATAGAATAGTGAAGCTAAGCAGATGAGAGATGCTTAAAACTCATGCCCCTGACGGCTCATCCTTTGTTCTGGCAGGACCCATTTCTGGATAAATTCTTCACCTTGATCCATGTGCTGGAAGAATATACCTTTCCCTTTCGGCTAAAAGATGTGATCTTAACAGAAAACAACATGGAGTCTGAGTTGAAATCTAGTGTGGGCAACCTACGGGTGGCTAGTCTGGAGGCCCTCGTTGCCTTTAGCCACCAGATCCTCAACAAGTTGATCCAGCTCATTGTGTACCCCCCTGTCATCGCCGGGCAGATTGGTGAGTGACATAGCCATTGTCCTATCCTGCCACTATGCTGTGGTTTCGGTTGCTTCTGCCCCTCCCCTTCCATTGTTGGGTTCTTTTGGCATCTGGGCTACTTCGCAGAGTGTTTCCAAATCGTGGAACCTCAGCACCCTCACAATTTCGAAAATGGAGCTTGGAAAAGCCACTGTTTCCTACTGCAGTGGTGCCTCGCTTAGCAATCGCTCCGTTGAGCGACGAAATTGCTTAGCGACGGAGTTTTTGCGATTGCAAAAGCGATCACTTTGCAATGGTCCCTATGGGGTTTTTTTGCTTTGTGATGATCGCGGGGAAGCGATCATGGCAAAGCGACCCTTTTTAACAGCTGATCGGCGGTTTCAAAATGGCCGCCCACTGTGTTTCCTCGCCAAAAATGGCCGCCCCTATGGAGGATCTTCGCTTAAAGGTTAGTTTTTAGCCCATAGGAACGCATTAATCACATTTAAATGCATTTCTATGGGCTTTTTAATATCGCTTAGCAATGAAATCGCTTAGCAACGTTTTTTCTGGAACAGATTAACGTTGCTAAGCGAGGCACCACTGTACTGTCCCACGGTCTGGCCATTCTGCATGACCACAGGCATAAAACACACCTATTGTCACATCAGATGGGGTGCAGGAACATTGGTCTTCCTGGGGTTGAACTTGGAAACATTTTCTTCAGCAGTCTCTTCATGTGTCTTTGGATGAATCAGGTGGGAGAAGAAATGGAGGTTAAAGAAAAGCCTCCATCTCCTTTTCCTGGATATTTCTGTTTATACATCTTACTGTTACATGAATTTCCAAGACTATTCAGTTGCCGTTTAGTTTTGAATGGAAGCTGGTTTTCCCCTTGCACTGTTTTATCCCATCTCCTACTGTTTACGTGGCTTCGTGGGTTAAAGCAGGTTCAGACTTCTGTTTCATTGGGTCTTGCAGTGAACTTGGGCCGTGCTGCCTTTGAAGCCATGGCTGTGATGGTGAACCAGATCCACAAGAGCCTGGAGAGCAATCAAGACCAACATGGCCACAACCAGCTGCTGGCCTCTTACATCTTCTATGTTTTCCGTCTGCCTGTGGCAGAGCCGGGCTTGCCAGGTAGATGTCTGGTGTTGTGTGGGAGAGGGAGAGAACAGATCCCTGGTCTTCTTTCATAATCAGCTGTGTGCCATTTCCCCCAGTCTACGGTTCTGAAGCTGCATGTTTTTCATAGGAGTTCGAATGAGGGGTTATCTCCACAGCATTTGCTCCTCATACTAATGGCTGTCTGTCTCTTGATCAGTAGTGAACTAATTTGACAGACATTCTGAAGTCCTGGCACTTCCGTAGTAAAGTTTTCCTTTAACCACCCACTAAGAACCAGCTGATTGAAAGCAAAATAGATTGTAGACAGAGAACTTGTTACTTACATGAAATTCTGGGATGGGATGTCCATAGCGCCTGACTACTTTTGAGGTGTTGTCACAACATGGTTAAAAACTTGAGTTTGGAAAATGAACTGACTCTTTTAGATTAGGTGAAGATAAGGTAGTGGAGTGTATAGTCTGAGGGTCACGTGCATGTCTGAATATCACCTCTCTCTCTCTTTTGATAGGAAGAGGAGAAGAGTTGATCCCATTCCTTAGATCAGGAACGGCCTAAGATATAAAATAAAATATCAACTGCAGTTTAGATCCTCTTGAAAAGATAAGACAACCACTATCTTGGTTGTCTGGTATATTTTTCCTAAGAGGGTGGGGGATATCCTGGAGGCTGTACTGCGTGTCCGTGGTGTGATGTACTAGTAGGGTGTGCCGGGGGGGGTGCGGGCGGGCACACGGCTGCCTTGTTCATCTTAGGTGTGCCAAATGTAAGCCGCCTAGAGTGTTCGCGATGAACAGATGGGCGGGGTATAAATGGAATGAATGAATGAATGAATGAATGAAATGAATGAATGAATGAATGAATGAATGAATGAATGAATGTCTGCCGTCTGCCTTTATATCCATAGAGATGATCTTTAAAGATATGGGTTCAGTGTGCTCCTTGAACCTCTTTCAGAGCATAGTTTGTTGGGTGACTATCTTGCATTTTGTCTTTATTGCTTACTATATGATTGGCACCAGAAATCCTCATCCTGCCTGAGAAGAAGCTAGCTGAGGGGTCACTAGTGATCCCTGGATTGTCTCCCTGTCTCTGAGTAACAATGTAGATTCCCGGTACTGCTATATGTTTGAAGTTGGCATCAGTCTGTAGAGCTTGGCAGAATTTTGTTTGTGTGTTTTTTTTGCCAGAGACTGGAATAACTCCCAACAGTGGCCCCATTCAGTATGCCACTGTGTCCCGTGCAACAGGACGTCCAGTCAGCCTTAATTTGTCTCGTTCCAAAAGCATCAGCAATAGCAACCCTGACCTGACCACCACACCAAATTCCCCAGATGAGGAGGTGCAGAAGATCATAAGTAGTAAGGTAAGCGTGGCTGGAGACGAGGGGAGGAGGGAATACATTGCAACGCAGGGGGATGCATTGTCAGGGGATTTGTGTCTCCACCCCAAAAGGTCCCATGCTCCACTGCTCTGTGCCACATTATGCCAGTCATATGGGGAGAGTGAATTTTTTATTTTATGCTGTACCTCTTTTTTCCAGATGTTTAATAGTGTTAATAATTTAATAAAGGTGCAGCAGGCGGACCATAGCACGTCCAGATGTTTTTACACTATGTTTAAATGGCAACATTAGTGTTCTCATTAAAACTAGAGAATCCACTCCAGCAGCATGACTTAGCTAAGCTACATGTTACGTGAAAGAGAGATCGCACCTCCGTGGGGGAGGGGGCAGGGGAAGAAGCAGTGACATGCATTGGTCTGAGCATTTGTGCAGCTGAGACTGGGTTCAGAAAAAGCCCTGTGTCAACACATGTGTGGCTTTTTTGATTGTGTGATTGATGCCAGGAAGAAGACAGTGAGTTGTAGTTCACCCCAAATATCTGCCTCATAAGACTAGAAAACTCTGTTGTTACAGAGTACAGTCAGCAAGACCATTTGACAAAGTCACCATGTGAGTGTCCAAGATTGTTTCAGGGACTTCAGAAAGCTTCCTGCTTATGTTGTTGTGCACGTATGATGGAAGTCCATACCATTTTGTGTCTGCTACAAGTGAACCATTTGTTTGAGCCAGACTCTGTCCAGTGCGTGTAACATGGCAAGAATTGGAAGCGAGATAAGCCTCTTAGATTAAAATGGTGCCCGCCTTCTGCTTCTCCCGGGCTACATATGTGAGCTAAAGAAACAGGAAAGGGATAAAACACATGACATGTAATTTATTACTGACATAAAAAAGAGTTTTCACAACATCATGATAACAAATGCTTTCTGGGTGAACCTGAGAAAATACAGTATGTAAACCGTAACTGATAGCTAGAAAATCAAGATAAAACCAGCAAGAAAAATGAAAACACTGCATCACATGAAGCTGTAGAGAAAGCGAGTGAAAAGTGAGGTTACTGCTTACATATTCACCCAGTACAAATTTACACCAGCTTCCCCCAATCCTGGTTTGGAGTTTGGTTTTTTTTTTCCGCCAGCTTCAGACTTTCATTTTTTCCTTAGGAGTGATTACTTTAGGCATAGCCAGGACCGTAAACTAGTCCATACAATTGGAACCAGTGGTTGTTCTGAAGTAATTGCTTCAGGCCTGGACTTTGCTACAGCGGTGACTTGGGGAGCTGTTGTCCCCAGTAAACTTCAAATATGCCTTTGTCTGGGCATTACCCCAGCATTCCCACCACCATCACCACCAAGAGGACCTGGGCTAGAATAGAGTACGTCTGCAAAGTACTTCTGCAGTATTTTCCAAGATATAAATCAGTGTCACAAAGTGTCCGGAAAGGTGAGTGCTCCCTGCTGCTTTCTCCACTGTTGTTAATCACTTCCTTTGCTCGTTGTCCTTTCTGCTGGATGCTGGTGCTGCATTCTGAGACCTGAATATCTGCTTCCCGAATCCCGAGTACTTTGTGGTTGTGAAGAACCTGGACCGAAAGCTCCCTGATGGTCTGTGCACCTTCCTTTCAGTTACTAAGAAATGCAAATTGAACTCCAAGGTTCTGGTACTAAGGTTCGTTATCCTCTGCTTTGCAGTTACCAGCTGCCTTTAGCATAGCCTTTTCTGGAGTGGCCCCACTTTCTTCTTCAGCAGCAGCAACAGTTGTGGGTTTTCTGAAGCAGTTTGGGTTCTTTTGCTCTAATCTGTGACTCTGTTGCGATTGATTTATTTACTTCCATAATCTTCTTTTGCATATTGCCTAGGGGATCGACCGCTCTCACTCCTGGGTCAATTCAGCTTATGCCCCTGGAGGCCCCAAATCTGTGCTTCGCAGGAATCATCCGAACTCCAGCACGGATCTGAAGCAGGTGCTTTTCGTCTCCTAACCTTGGGCTTGGAGTTTTCCCTTGCCTCCTTTCTTGACTTGCTTGCTAGTTAGAGGACAGCTGCCGTAGCAGCCAGCGGAAGGTGAAAGAAGGATGCTTTCCAGAAGCCTAGGGTGGGTGGCTCTTCAACACAACAGCCAGCACCAAGGGCAGTTTAATGCTTTGCCCACTTTTCCTTTGCCATTTTGGAGGGGAGGAAGTTTTCAGTCTGGAGAACAGGAGGTGTGCCTTCAAGAAAAGAGCCCCAGTAGCTTGAGGTGGCATGAAATAGAGTCCTCTGTATGAGGTAAAGAGAACAGCCTAGATATTGGAAGCATTCAGGTTTGGCATTGTCGGGGAAAAGGTTTGTTTGCAAAAGTCTGTGCAAGGCCTTGTTTACTTTCCTCATGCAATTTGTGTTTGCTCTAGACTACGGTGTGGGAGATTCTCTGGGCCTAGTGTGGTGCAGTATGACCTGATCATCTAGACATAGTTAGGAGATCAGTCAGCCTTAGTCTCTTAACGGCCGCCTCCTAATCATGGCTGTGTTGTGGCTGCAGTTAGGTTCAGGTCATCTCTCTCAATCAGGTATGGTGAAGCTTTGGCACCTCTGATGTTTCCCATCAGCACCATCTGCCATGGCCAGTGTCAGGGGATTGTGGAAATGGTGGTCTCAAAATATCTGGAGGGATATGTTTCCCTTTCCAAACAGAGGTCACATAAAATGTCCTTACTTAGGCACATGTACTTATTGCTGTTCCACTCAAATGGGCCTCAGGTTGACCTACAAAGAAGATAAATACAGTGGTGCCTCGCTTAATGGCAATAATCCGTTCCAGGAAAATTGCTGTTAAGCGAAAACATTGTACAGCGGGAAAGAAAGCCCCATTGAAACGCATTGAAACCCCTTCAATGCATTCCAGTGGGGTCAAAACTCACCGTCCAGCAAAGATCCTCCATAGGGCAGCCATTTTCGCTGCCTGTCTTGCAAGGAATCCATCCCAGAAAATAGCAGGAAGCCATTTTGTTTACCCGGCCGCCATTTTGAAACCACCAATCAGCTGTTTTAAAATCGTCGTTTTGTGAAGAATCGGTTCCCGAAGCAGGGAACTGATCATCGCAAAGCAAAAAAAAACCATTTAGACCATCGTTTTGCGATCGCAAAAAGATTGTCGTAATGCGGGGCAATCATAAAGCAAGGCACGACTGTACTGATACTTGTAAAAATGTGAATTAATATAATTCATTGTTGCTGCTTCTGAGCAGCCTCTCAGTTGCTGAGACTTTAAAGAGTCTATCTTGGCTCCTCAGCAAGATGATCAGATGTAAGGGTCCACTGGCCATCTCATCAGCCTTAGGTCTGCCTTTCATATTAAGTCACAGTTGTAGCATTCTGTGGACTTTAGACCCATGCACTTGGCCGTGCTGTGGGTGGGAAGCAGAATTGGAGAAGGCGGCAGGCAGAACAATCTCTGAACGGGTTCATAGTCTTCTAGTCACTACAGTCATTAGGCTAGGGGAGCACAGCTGCTACCTAGAGGATGCACAACTCCCAAGCCCCAAAGAAAAGCAGATTGATGGGACTCAGGAGACCAAGGGGTCATCGGGGCAGCGGAGTGATGTAGAGACTGTGTGACTTGGCCTGGCATGGAAGGAAGTGAGACTTGAATTTGAGTATCCTCCCAGTGGTAAAGAGGTTGTTTGGAATGGCCTTAGGCCAGTCAACATCTCTCAGTCTAGCTGACATCACAGAGTGACTGCAAAATGTTGTTTAAAAAAAGATAACCTGTCTAGAGCACCTTGGAAAAAGGATGAGGTAGAAGCCTGATAGATAAATGAAACAATAATCCTGAAAATTATCAACAGCAATGGCAGCATAGAACCTGCATTTTCGGCCTGGCTGGAGGCTGGCACCGGATTTTCAAGGTTCTCTTTGCATCCAGACTCTACTCCCCTCCAGCATATTCATCTGTGGTGAGATCAGGAATGATCCTTACCTTGGGTGGCTTTTCCCTCCATTTGTACCATGGCTTGTTGACCAAGCCAAGGTTTTCTCTTCTGCCACTGCTCAGTTGAGATGATGGAACTGGCTCCCTGCCACCACCAGCAGCGTTTTTGGAGGTGTTGTAACTCTTGTAATCCTTAAAAGAAACTAAAGAAAAGTCAGCTGTTACTGTTATTATATGCAGCTTCTAAGTACGGGGTGCACTGATAGGTTTTCCTTTTGTATCACTCTGTTCGTTCATCAAAATGGTCTGAAGGAAGGTTGTTTAAGACCATTTTGATGAATGAACAGAGCAACACAAAAGGAAATACACATTGTGTGTGTGGCCACAGAATATATATACTGTGCTGAGCTGGACAGTCAATGCCTAAAGGCATCATATGAACTGCCCTGCTCTTCCCCAGATGTAAAACAAAAGCTTACCCTACTCACCCATGATGTATGGAACTTCTTGAACATGCTTCTCCTGTTGTATAGCACTGAGTCCTCTGCTTTCATTGATTTGCATGCCTTATGTATTTGGACATGGAATTATAGTGCTATGGATCTGTGACTCGAGTGTATGCCAAAGAGGAAAAAAAGAGTACTAAAGGGACATAAATGTTTAAAGATGCTTATTGTATATAAAATATTACAGAAATCCATACGATTCATATTAGTGCAATATTGGGTCAATACAATGGGTATATTGTACAATTAGTAAAATACAACTTTACCAATGCAGCAGACAAAATCCAGATAGTTAATACAGTGGGGTCTGGACTTGAGAACTTAATCCGTATTGGAAGGCGGTTCTCAAGTCAAAAAGTTTGCAGGTCAAATCTGCATTTCCCATAGGAATGCATTGAGAACCATTTGATCCGTATCTGCTCTTTTCCGTCCATAGAAACTAATGGGAAGCTGCTATTCCGCCTTCGACCACTAGAGGGGGATATTTTGTTTCTTTTTTTTCTTAGGTCAAGAAAGGTTCAGGGAAGGCAGGGAAAATACAGTCCAGGCAGTTCAGTACCAGGCAGTCTGAAGACTGTCTCCCAGTCCACTCTCTAAACGCTGGGAGGAGTGAGGAAGCAGACAGGCACCCTTTTCACTGGCCAACAGTTAACTGAAAGTTCAAATTTTGCACTTTCCCTGCCTCCCACGTGGGTTTTTTTCAGTTTGTAACTCAAATCTAAGTATGTAAGTCAAGTCAATATTTTCCTATGAGAGTGGTTCTTAAGTCAAAATGTTCTTAACTCGAGCCGTTCTTAAGTCAAGACCCCACTGTATTGACAAGACCTCCAGGTGCAATCCTGTTTTGGATCCTTCTTCAGGATAAAACTATATAAATGGCAGAAATTGTATTATTGGACAGATATCTGTTGCTCTAAAACATCCATGAAACAGACATTTTGATCATTACTCTTTGAGTATCTGCAGCTCCAATATGTTCTAAAAATAGTTTTGGCCTGGAAGGTTGTAATTTATTCAGTTTAAAATGTTGCACTATTATGAATTGTGTTTACGGCCGTAATACTTTATGGCTGGAAAAAAATACAGTGAAGGAACTTTCTAGTTGTACTGGAATTTACTGAGAAACTGAAAATGTGGCTAGTTGCTATGGTGTGCAGAAACATTGCAGTTACAAAACTATGGTTTGTGAAGTTGGCTTGTTTCGATAAACCATGGTCAAGACAAACTGTAGTTTGCGGTTCAGACATAATGCTGATTGTGGTTGATTAAAAAGAGAAGGCTCATTCACATAATGCTAAGCATTATTTCTGAAGCAGTTCTGTGTGTAACAGCATCCTTCTAGAGCAGGTGAGGAAGAAAATAAGATTTTGTTCAGCCTGAGCCCCTGAAAACATGCTGTTCATATCCAGGTGGGCCTCAACAAGAGGATCAGAGGGAATGAGGAACAAGCAACCTAGAATGGAGCAGCTCCCCATCCCTTCCAGGTCTCTGTCTCTAAATTCTGGGGAGTTTAGGATTGTTTCAGATGACTAATGGTGAAAAACCTATTGGCTGAAATTCTGTTACTTAATGTAGTATATTACAACCGAGGTAGGCCTGTTTGAATCAGTGGAACCTACGTAGGAGTTAACTCGCTAAATCCCACTGTTTCAGTGGGCCTACTTTAGTTCCAGCTTGCTACAAGAAGCAACAGGTTTTCAGCCAGTGTGTTAAGGAGCTGCACAACAGCAGTTGTGCAAACAATCGGAGACAGTTTACTGGCTATTGTATCCTCCATAGTTGTTTAGTTCTGCAGCAGGGTGTGTGCAGTTATGCAGTTGGGGACGTGACTTGCAGCTGACATATTGCAAAAACCACCCCATTATATCTGTGGTGTTTTGCAATAGGATTTCGGCCCGTAGGTGACAGGTGCTCCCCTTATGACACCGTTGACCACATGTATTTCCAGTGTGGTCGCTCTGCTGCCAAGGTGAGATTGTTGTGGCTCTCTTAGTTGATGTGTCGGAGGAGTCATCCCCAGCAGGGAATTCTGGAGCCTCTGGGCCAACCAGTCATGGGTCAATGGAGCAAGCATGATCTGTGTTTCTGGTATCCCTTGTTTTTTTCCTGCCTGGTTTGCTCTATGGACAAGCAGGCAGGACTCCTGCAGATGAGGAGGGACCTATTTTGTGTGGCTGGGATGAGAACTTTGCAAGGCGTGTTAGGCGAGAGTGGGCATGATTTCGTTAGGAAACTGAATGAGTGTCTCATGTAAAAAATAAAAGGGGAAGACAGGTGTTGTCATGAGTGTGTTTCCTAGTGGGGGAAGCCAGCTTTGGGAAGCCAGCTTTGCTGTCTGCAGTCCTTGGAGCCCCTTGAGATTATCAGCCTGGCAGCTCCCTTTTCGCTTCCTGGTGAAACACCATCTGCCTTTCAATTCTGAGCTTCCTCCTCTCAGGTAAGGAGGCCACGGCTATCTTTCTTCAACCATCACCTCACGCTTCTTCCATTTCTGAGAAATGCCTCTTCACCACCATCATCTTTTCTTCTTTTCTCTCTCGCTGCTCCTCCTCTCACAGGCTGCAGAGCGAGCATCTAATCGTATCTCCTCCTATCTTGAGGGCTCCACTTTTCCTCCGGCCACCCCGATGAGACCAACGACCAGAAAGGTAGAGAAGGGCTGGGAAGCACCTAAAAAAAAAAAGGGTTGCCTGAGAAGGCAGCCGTCAGCTGGGATCTGATGCACACCTGGGCGTTAATTGCATTGCATTTGGTGGGATTTACTTCCAGGTAGTTATTGTAGGGCCGGGTTGATGCGGACCAGAAGAAAGTGGCGCTTGATAATGGGAAATGATGAAAATGTTGTGTGCTGTGAATGTGTAACCTAAGTGTAGGTAGATCTAGAAGATGGCATGGCTCTGGCTAAGCCCTTTGTCTGGCATCCTTTATTTCCATGGTTGATTCCTGCCATCAAGAATTCCAGATGCTGCCAGCTGTGGGGACCAAATCACCTAGTGATAATTAAAAAGCCAGCTGTCTTTGTAAAAGCTGTTCCTCTTGGTGTCGTTCTTCTGTTTCTATTTTACACTCCTAACCTTTCGGCATTGTTTGCTATCTGTGATGTTCCTTGCTTTTCTTCCTTGCTCCTCCGGTTCTTCCATTCATAATGTGCAATTCATCTGCACTTTCCTGCTAAGCCACTACCCTCAACCAGGACTGGATTGAATTCAAAGTGTCTGACAGGAGTAGTCACATGGGCCAGAAGTGGACAACATCTGTGTATCTGGGGTTCTCTCACACACCCTTTTGGACTTCAAAGGGCTGTGTGCATTTCTTTTAATTTAGAAAGGCCCCTGGGGTCTCGGGTGGGGGCACCTTCTCCACCTTTTCACCCTGTTACTGAACTTATTTTAGGTACAGGGGTTGCATTTTTGTGAGGGCAAAAGACATAAAAAGGTTCGCGCTTACCCCCAAGAAATGTAGCAAATCCCTGCCCTCATAGAAGATGGAAGGACTCCTTTAAGGTCAAAACTAAAACTGAAGAGTTTCGGGGGGGGGGAGTGTACAGAGTTCCTACAGACCACATTTCCCCCCTAGCACATACAATATTAGGTAATTTGAGGTTGGAACTCTGGCTAGCTGAACTGGGTATGTGAAGGAAGATAGCTTCGGTCTTTGGACTGCTTTAGGAGATATACTGTGGCCCAAGTGCCCTTGTGGCTGTGTTTTATTGATGCTTCCGAGAAGACATCATAGGAGCGGGTTAATGTGGATCAGAACCTAGCGCTTACGTAGATGGAAAAAGCACTGATCCAGCCGAGAAGCTAAAACAGAAAGAAGTAGGTTAAGATTGTCCAGATTTGAATGTGGACTGTGCTCTAGAGCTAGACAATGATGTTCTAACAACTTAAAAAGGAAATGTGTGTAGAAAAACCCTGCTGTAACAACATAGATTTACGTACGTGTGCATGTATCCTCAGCCTCTGTTTATAGAAAGCCTAGAATAAATCCTGCCATTGTTTTTTTCAGTCTGTTTTTATTGCATGCTTTCATCTAGAACGGTGGTTCCCAGCCTTCGGTAACCTAGGTGTTCTTGGAGTGCAATTCCCAGAAATCTTGGCCAGCCTAACTGGTGGTGAAGGCTTCTGGGATTGGTAGTTCAAGAACACCTGGGTTACCCAAGGTTGAGAACCACTGAGCTAGAACATTTGGCTACCGGAGCTAATTAATACAGGCGCGAGAATGAGCTTAGAGAGATTATTTTGATGGCATTAGGTAGTTGTAGGATCAATGCAAATTGACTAGACATGAATGACTCAAAGAAAAATCTCTTTAGGATAATTTTGTACTGAAAACTGAGCCTGTATTACTAAATGTGACCCATTTTTGTCCACTGTTCCTTTGTCCTTTGTCTAGTTGCTAGTCTCTAGCAGCAGTTTCTGTGGAAAGCAGGGAGGCTGGTGAGTTGTACAATCAACTCAAAGTTGAGGAACTGGGAGTGTAGACTTGAGCTACTTTCTCCTTTCCTCTCTCACTCTGAATGTTGGGATGACTCCATCAGGTTGTGACTAGGGAACTGATCCTGCAAACATGGGGCTCAGTTTTTAGAAGGTGACATACCAAACCCTTCTCCTTCCATGACACTCTCTTGCTCTTTGGGCTTTCAGCTGCTCCACGAAGAACTGGCCCTGCAGTGGGTGGTGAGCACTAGCTCTGTGCGGGAGGCTGCATTGCACCAAGCCTGGTTCTTCTTCCAGCTGATGGTATGTTGCAAGCGTCTCTGAACAGACTGAATTGTCCATGTGGCCCCTTCTCTGGTTGCCTGCTTTTGTCTTGTCCAATCCAGATGGTGCTGTATAATTTCTGTTTTGTGACATCCGTTGCATCACAGCAAATAGAAAGTTAGAGAAAACTGGGCTGTCCCCAAAATTAGGCAGACAGGGCTTCCTGTTGTCACTTTTCTGCTAATCTTAATCGGCTTCTTTAAAAAGCACTAAAATTCCAAAATGTGAGAAGAATGAGTAAGTGATTGTGCAGAGTTCTGGGTTGGTGTTTTTATTCAGGTGTGTGCTTCTCCATGTTGGAAGGAAAAGGGAGTAGCTGCAGTGTAGGAAGAGGAATCTGACTGGTGGTACCTCCTGTTTATGATGATCCTTGACGTCAGAGTTCTTAGATTTAAAGTGAAATCTAGGTGACCAGTTTGCTCTCAGAGAGATTTCGTCCCTAATCCGGCAAAACCAAAAGTAAAATAAAGAAGACACAAATGTTGTGGCACCTTAAAGGCTAACTGCTATATTGCAGTGTGAGTTTTCATGGACGAGTCTACTTCCTCAGAGATTAGAGTGGGGCAATATTTATACATTTATATGTATGGTAGCCCCAAAACAAAGAGATTGTTTGTTTCCTGGGCACAAGTTGTTGATAGTGTGGCATTTCACACCTGACAATGACCTTTAAGGCCCCTGTTGATGATCAGATATTTAGTGGACCATGCTGTACCAGAAACCTTCTGATCAATATACGTACCTACTTGCATCTAGGTTCCATCTTGAAAACAGGACAAAATCCATTGTTTATAGCCAAGCCGTCAGGTACAATCGCATCTGCTCACACCCACAAGATTGAGATTCTAAACTCAAGGATCTACAAAATGCACTCCTCAGATTACAATACCCATCCAGTATGATAAAGGAACAAATTAACAGGGCAAGACAAGTACCCAGAAGCACCCTACTGCAGGCCAGGTCCAGAGGAGAAAATGACTGAAATCTGCTAGTGGTCACTTCCAATCCACAATTGAGACCATTCACACTCGTCGTAAGTGTTTTCCAACCCACCCTTGACAAGAATACTTCACTCTTCCAAGTGCTTAGCAGCAGACCTATTCTTGCTCTCAGACAAACCTTCAATCTCAAAAAAACTACTGACACACAATGGATTACATAACACTGATACCAAGATGGGAACTAAATCCTGCTGCAAACCCAGTTGCCAATTCTGCCCCAATATCTGTCTGTCTGTCTGTCTGTCTGTCTGTCTGTCTGTCTGTCTGTCTGTCTGTCTGTTTATTTATTTATTTATTTATTTATTTATTTATTTATTTATTTATTTATTTATTTATTTAATATGCCGCCCACTCTACCCAGAGGTCTCTGGGCGGCTACAATAATTAAAATTCAATACAATAAAAGTAAAATGATTAAAATACAATTAAAATTGCCATCATCAGGACCCACAGTTGATGTTATTTCAATTAAAAGCCTTCTGGAACAGGAAGGTTTTGACCTGGCGCCGAAATGTCATCAACGTCGGCGCCAGACGAATTTCAGTTGGAAGGGCGTTCCATAGTCTGGGGGCAGCTGCCGAAAAGGCCCTTTGTCTACAAGCCATCCCTCTTATCTCCTTGAGGGATGGCTCTTTCAAAAGGGACCCCTGGCTAGATCTTAACTGCCGGGTAGGCTCATATGGAAGGAGGTGGTCCTTAATATTAATATTCAATTAATATTCAATGTTTTCCTCCACCACTGTTATTTAATCTCTGCCCACCCACTCCCGAAATAAAGAGACGGACACAGGTGTTGAAGTTAACTAGGGCCACACTTTATTGCTTTTAACTTCTAATCACTCTCCTCCTGCAGAGGGGCCTGGATGTCATGTGGATCCCTGGGGCAAGCTCTAGGGATATCTCTTACCCCCTCTCCAATCCTAAGCAGGCGAGTCCCAAGCCCCTGGTCAGAGCTGTCCCCTGAACAGCTTGTACCTAGCTGGCTACAGACTGGGAAGAAAAACCTCCCAATCTGCTGTCCATCCAATTGTCTAGAACTAAGACATGCAGTGGATGGGACTATACCGCATTCATCCGTCATCCCAGCAAGTGAAATGCTGTGATGCTGGGTGCAGTAGAACCCCATGTGCTTTTTGGGAGCTCACTGAAACTCACCTTCTCTTCCACACTACCTGACAGTTTGGCCTATTTAAACGTGACTCAAACCTATAATAGCCCTCGGAATCCCATGGGTAAACAGTGTGGGATTGGCATATAAAAAGTGGGCGGATGTATTTTTGCCTATCAAGTGAGACGGACCCAAAATTCCTATCCAGCCCCGAAGCAACTACCTCAGCCACACTGGACCCAGGGTGGGCAGGTTAACTTAAAGTGTGTGAAGTATATATGGGAGAGAGCAGGTCTGGAAAGGACCTTGTGTTCTTCCCAAACATTTACTTACCTCTCCAGCCAACAACCTATTATGTTGTTTAGTCGTTAAGTCGTGTCCGACTCTTCGTGACCCCATGGACCAGAGCATGCCAGGCCCTCCTGTCTTCCACTGCCTCCCAGAGTTTGGTCAAATTCATGTTGGTAGCTTTGATGACACTGTCCAACCATCTTGTCCTCTGTCATCCCCTTCTTCTCTTGCCTTCACACTTTCCTAACATCAAGGTCTTCTCATGAGATGGCCAAAGTACTGGAGTTTGTCATCGCTTTCCTCCCAAGAAGCAAAATCCCAATTTTGAATTAATTAGTTGTTCCATATCCAGTTCTATCTGTTGCTTCCTGTCCCACATATAGATTTCTCAAGAGATAGATACTGTAAGGTGGTCAGGCACTCCCATTTCCTTAAGAACTTGCCATAGTTTGTTATGGTCCACACAGTTTTTGCGTAGTCAATGAAGTAGAAGTAGATGTTTTTCTGGAACTCTCTGGCTTTCTCCATAATCCAGCGCATGTTAGCAATTTGGTCTCTAGTTCCTCTGCCCCTTTGAAATCCAGCTTGTACTTCTGGGAGTTCTCAGTCCACATACTGCTGAAGCCTACCTTGGAGGATTTTGAGCATAACCTTGCTAACTTGTGAAATGAGTGCAATTGTACGGTAGTTGGAGCATTCTTTGCCACTGCCCTTCTTTGGGATTGGGATGTAGACTGATCTTTTCCAATCCTCTGGCCACTGCTGAGTTTTCCAAACTTGCTGGCATTTTGAGTGTAGCATCTTAACGGCATCATCCTTTAAGATTTTAAATAGTTCCACTGGAATGCCATCACCCCCACTGTCCTTGTTGTTAGCCAAGCTTTCTAAGGCCCACTTGACTTCACTCTCCAGGATATCTGGCTCAGGGTCAGCAACCACACTACAGTGGTGCCTCGACTTATGACCACAATCCATTCTAGAAGATGTGCATAACTCGAAATGGTCATAAGTCGAAGCACCATTTCCCATAAAACACATAGAAACCCCATTAATCCATTCCGGCTGGGAAAAAAATTACCAAAAAATAAATAAAGTAAAAATAAAACACTGGAAGCCCCATAGGAATGCAATGGGGCCAGAAAACACACCAAAACAAACAAACAAAAACCACAGCCAGCCCCAGCAAAACACCATGGAGCTGGAGGAAAAAACACAAAGCCCTCAAACACAGCCAGCCCCAGTGGAACGCGATGGGGCTGGGAAAAAAAAAACACAACCCCCCTCCCACATACACAGCCATCCTCAGCGGAACGCTATGGGGCGAGGAAAAAATATTCAAAAACAACCCCACACACAGCCAGTCCTAGCGGAATATGATGGGGCTGGGGGGAAAAAACCACAAAAACACCCCCCACATACACACAGCCAGCCCAGACGTGATGGGGCTGGGAAAAAAACCAAACCAAAACACAAAAAACATCACAGCACAGGAGAGAAGGCAGTAAAACTGGAAAAAATAAACCAGAACCAGTTTTGATCTCTTACCTGGTTGGTGTCTTTACTTGTATAAGGAGGGAAAGTGGTAAAAATGCAAAAAATAAACCAAAATTAATTTTCATCTCTTACCTTCTCAGTGTCTTTACCTGAATAAGGAAGGAAGGCAGTTAAAACGGAAAAAATAAACACAAATTGGTTTTGATGCATTACCTGGTCAATGTCTTCACCTGCATAAGGAGGGAAGGCAGTGAAAATGGAAAAACATAAACCAAAATTGATTTTGATCTCTTACCTGATTGGTGTCTTGACCTGTATAAGAATAAGGCAGTTAAAAAGGAATAAATAAACCAAAATTAGTTTTGATGTCTTACCTGGTTGGTGTTTTGGCCTGTATGAGAAGGGAAGGTTGTAAAAAATAAATCTAAATTGAGTTTTGATCCCTTATCTGGTCAGTGCCTAACTGTAAGATATGCTGTTTTACCTAGTTATGTGATATGTATTAACATTTATAAACCACTATCTCTTTAAATTTTGAGCAAGTAATTAACACTATGAATATGGAAATAAATACTGTACAAGAGAAATCAACCCAGAAAGAGAACTATTAAGCTGAACAAGTCAATAGATCCTGGCATATTAACACATTAAATGGGTAAATATGTCAGACATAATAATCTTTGTAACCCTTCAGACTGGGAAACGATATGTAAAGAGGTATGTTGTTCATTTCTGAAAACATAAAACTTCTTTTTTTCTAATTATAAAGCAAAGTGTGCTGCTTATATACTGCACCATAGCGCTTCAAGCACTCTCTGGGCGGTTTACAAGTTAGTTACGCAGTCTACACATTGCCCCCCCCCCAGCGATCTGGGTACTCATTTTACCGACCTTGGAAGGATAGAACGCTGAGTTAACCTTGAGCCAGCTACCTGGGATTGAACCTCAGATCATGAGCACAGTTTTAGCTGCAGTACAGCAGTTTAACCACTGCGCCACAAGGCTCTAATTATGGTTACTAAGGAAGGAGATTAGCCAAATACAATCTGATGAATACTAGGGATGAAATACACAGATTAATCATGCAGAGTGGGCAAATGTTTCATAAATGAAACATTTCTGTTTCATTTCCAACAACTACACCCACGGCTCCATCAGAAAGGGGGCACCCAGAAAAGAATCCCCACAAATGCTACTCTTTCGCATCCGTGTGGGAAGTATGTTATTGAAATCCAGCTCACATCTGGCTGCCCCCTAACAAACCCATTTATCTCCATTAAAAAGCAACAGCAACCTCTCAAAAGTACCACATCAACTGCCCTCTCAGACCTCACCACCTTAAACCTACACTACCCAGGTAATGCCTTAATGTAGTTTCCAGAGCTATAGAAAAAACAGGAAGCACATCTTCTACATCTCTACAAACTATGAAACTGAATGGCTGAGAAAGTCCATGGTTAATGAAAGGTAAATGTAAGTAATTTTGAAAAGCCAAGGTCTCTGTAACTCACTCTGCTCCCAATGGCTCTTGAGGCAGGAAAGCAGCAAGTGGGCAAAGACCATGTCCTCCACGGTATGCTAAGCCCTTCCTAGTGCATCTGGTGCAGTCAGAGTGCCCCCATGACATCTGCCTTTCTCTCATTTAAACGTCCACCCACTCCACTGTCTGAGAGAACCACAGGAGGTAGCCAAAGAAAACTTTTGTTTATTGATCTATAGGATGGCATCACATTATTCCCTCTTCCCCTGCCCTAGCTCATGATTAGTGGTAAGGTTAGTGACTAGAGCTGTGTAAAGTTATACTTCAGGTAAGAATTCTTAGGCTGTGCTTTCCAGGGATCCTAAACAATGTCACACACAACGTCAAGGGTACTTTTTCCTGTTCCATTGTACTTTTACAATGCTTTCTATACCATCTTTTGCAAAGAAACTTGCTTAATATAATATAAGCAGTGCTTGGCTTTTTTTATTTGCCTGGATACTCTGCACAAGGTCTGAAAGATGCCATTCTGTAGAAGAAAAATTAGAGGGCAAGAATCCAGAGAAAAATAGCTGAGATAAAATATATACATATGTTTAAAACTCATCTCAGTGGACTCAGTATAAGCCAGGGTTTCTTAGGCCATTATCAGATGTAAAATATTGCTTTGTATATGCTGCAATTCCCAGCTACATTTCCTTACTAATTAACCAGTGCCACCTCACAAGCCCCATAGGTGATTAGAGATATTCATCACCACATTGATCCTCTTTATTATCTATCCGTGTAGGCATCCTTCAGTCTCAAGAGACTATGGTATCGTGCTCTGTATGGAGGTCTTGGAACAGTGTCTTGTGTGGCTGAGAAGGCCAATTCGAGAGTGACAATCCCTTTCACACTGGAGACAAATCCAATCTGTCCCCTGTCCAGCTCCCTGGTTTTGCTTGTTTCGGGACTGCCTCTTTGCCTCGGTCTGCTGTACAAGTGTCGCTTCAAATTGGGAGAGGCCATGATGCACCGCCTGCCTCCAGGCTGAACGCTCAGACGTCAAGGTTTCCCATCTGTTGAGGTCCATTCCTAAGGCCTTCAGATCCCACTTGCAGATGTCCTTGTAACGCAGCTATGGTCTCCCTCGGGAGACCCATAGGTGATTAGAGATATTCATCACCACATTGATCCTCTTTATTATCTATAGCATGGGATTAATTTAGCCACCAATCACTGTCATTTACAGAACAGTGCTTCCTGTGAGCAGAACTGAATATCAACTGAGATCTTAAAGATTTGAAGTGCGGCACTACTAACATCTTATGTCCAGGAAACAAACAATGTCTTTAAATATTTGGCACATAGTCCCACTCTTATGTCTAAGGAAGTGGACTTTTCCATGAAAGCTCATATTAAAATATAGCAATTGATCTTTAAGTTGCCACATCTACTTTATTTTTAAAAAAAAAATTTAAACTTTTGTTTTTGCCCGATATGCTACCTCATCTACCTCTTCTAAAACTACATCCGTCACCACTCATGTTAGTAACGTAGGTACCATAGATTTTAGCTGGCAGAACTGATTGTCAGTTATACTGTACAGTGTTCCGGCAGACTGAGTTTGGTTGAGCTAATATTAAATGAAGATTTGTAACCAGCAGTCATACAGGTTGGCTCAGTTCCAGATGGGACGCCCCAGAGTGGATTTGCTAGGGTGCTCTTGCTAGTCGACAAGGGTCACTCCTTGCTGGTATGTTTCTTTCTTCTTGCAGGTGAAGAGTATGGCACACCATCTATTCCTGTGTGACAAGCTAGAAGCACCTCGCAAACAACGCTTCCCAGGCCGTTTTGTCGATGACATCTCAGCGCTGGTGTGCACCATTAGTGCTGAAATTGCGAGCCGTTGCCAGAAGGTTTGTGCTAAGGCTTCTCCTAGTGACCTCCTGCCTACCCCTTCTGCTCTTCATAATTTGCTTTGTGCCAGACTCTTCTAGCAAAGTAAAAGACTTAAGTCACATCTCTTGTTTTGGATCTGCATGATCCAGTAAGTGTATTGGACTAGGTCCACATTGTCTACTGAGCCTTGATCTAGAAGCCACTGTCAGAGATGGGAAAACATTTGTTTTCTTCACAGAAGCACAACCTGGATATTGTTACAAACAGTAACTCTTCTAATCAAAACATTGGTAGACCATGCAAATCGGAACTGTGAAGCTCAATTTTTCAGCACTGAACTCAACCATCTGAATTTGCCCTACAGGCAAATGGCTACTCAAAAAATGAAATTACAAGAAACATTAAACCAAGAAAACAACAGCAAACTGAAGAGGAAAAACAGCCACCCACAAATAATTTCTGCCATACACCAAAGGGGTCATGGACCACATGGGGAAACTTTTGAAAAAATACAACCTGCAAACAGTATTCAAGTCCACTGCAAAAATACAACAAATGTTATGATCAGCAAAGGACAAAAGGGACGCCCTAGCCACTGCAGGAGTATATCGGATATCTTGCAGTTGTGCCCAAGTATATATTGGCACCTCAAAACGCAACATCCACACCAGAATCAAAGAACATGAGAGACACTGCAGACTAAAACAACCGGAGAAATTGGCAGTAGCTGAACATGCCCTAAAACAAGCTGGATATGAAATTCTATTTCATAATACTGAAGTACTGGACAACACATGCAATCGTTATGTTAGACTGCACAGGGAAGCCATTGAAATCCACAAACACCAGCAGAGCTTCAACAAAAAAGTTTAAAACTCAACAAAGCCTGGCTCCCAGCACTGAAAAATACAGCCTGCAAAAGGTCAACGAATTCTACCCAGCCGCAAGGACCAGTGATCAGTGCACACAAAAGACCAGCTAACAACACCCATCAATCACTGTGACAGATAACATCTCCCTCTTATCACAACAATACACCCATGACAAAAAACTGGCTGATCACCACAATCATCCATCTCCTGAAAAGGACAAAAGCTGATCCCACAGCTATAATCAACTATCCAAATAAACTGCACCAGAGCACAGACAGAGTTCCTGTCCTCTGAAGATGCTGGCCAAAGAGACTGGCGAAATGTCAGAAAGAACAACCTTCAGAACACGGCCAAAGAGCCCCAAAAAAACCCACAACAACCATCAGTATATCTTCTCTTTTATCAAATCCAACAGGGGAACAAATTCAATCACATTCTGTCAAGTTTCTTCTGACCCTTCATAGGTTTTCTAGGTAGAAAAAGTTTCCTGTTCCCTTCTTCCGGGGGCACCCTGGGCCTGTGCAGCTTGCCCAAGACCACACAGGCTGGCACTTCTCCCAGGAGGCACATTGGGGAATCGAACTCTCAGTCCTTGGCTATGCAACCAGGAGTTTTGACTCACTAAGTTAGCCAGCGGGCATGATGTTACATAGGAATACAAATTATTTATTTTCCAGAGCTTGCTTTTAAGAACAGATTTATTTGTTTTCTAAGTTTACCATAACTTGGAATTTCCAAGGACACATGGAGGATCCTTTTGTCACCGTCTCACATTTGAGTCTTGTGCCTCTTTCCTAGGATGTGGAGCTGGTAGAACATCTCAACAGCAGCCTGGCCTTCTTTCTCAATGATCTGCTGTCCTTTATGGATCGTGGATTTGTCTTCAACCTTCTGCGCTCCTATTACAAGCAGGTAACTAGGGGAACCTTGGGACAGTTGGTGTGGGGCCAAAACTCTGGAGTCTTAATGAGGCTCTGGCTTCAAGAAAACTTCTTAGAGTATGGTTGAATGTGAAGCTTGGCAAGAGCACTCTGTTTAAAGGACAAGCCTTGAAATTTAAGGACACATACAGAGTCTCCTATCAGACAGCTTCCATTCTTCCCACTTAACTTTAGGAAAGTAAGAGACTTAAGAGACTTAGATGTGGGGAGAAAACAACATGAGTTCTTAGTGATTATAATATATTGGTTATGGCTACACATATATACATATATAAAAGGCAAGATACATTTGGCATAGTAACATTCAGAGGATTGACATAGAAGTAGGTGACCACCAGACTTACTGCTGAGTGGTAAGCTCTGTTCTGTCTCTGTTACATTTATACACAGAACAACCAATCACATTTCTCCATTACAGCTGGTCTTGTTAACAATCAAGCATTACATCAACTTGTTACATCTCCATGCTGTTAGTCATTACATTGCCCTTTACTTTACATTAGTGACTCTTCACTTCATTACGGTATTAAAATTTAACTCCCTGTTCACCAAAAGAACAAAATCCTGACGGTGACGCCATTTTCCCAGTATGACGATTGAAATTTTGAAAAAGGTTAGCCCAGAAAATTTAAGTTCAAGGATGTTGGTTTTAATTGCTCCATATTGTGGTGATACCTTTATATAGGACAACTAAAAAGTGTTCAGAGGCACATAAAAATACACACTTTCCTTCTTCTGGTGAGATTGAAGAAGGTTGATCTTAAGTCCTTCTTATACATATATATATATTGTTTGCACATGTGATGGACGAGAGCAAGTATATCTAGGGAAGACTGTGCTAGATCTTATCATTAAGGCAGAGAATGCAGAGAACAGAAATAAACAGTGGAGTATATGTCTACATGCAATAAAAGGACAAGCTACAAAGGTTCAGAGAAGCAGAAATGAAACATTCACATCCTGTAACAAAGCAAATTCTGTGAGACTGTTGGAAGTGATGGAACAGCAGTCTCCATGATCTTTGAAACACAAAAGAGGTGAATGGTCCCCAGCAGAGGAGCACAAAAAACAGAACGAAAATCCGATCATAGATGCAAACAAATGATTCCAGTTCAATCAGAAGATAGTGTACATGAATTAGTGATAGCTGTGCTGGCACAAAAAAATTAATGCAAACTCCATATTGAAGGGATCCCTTTCTGGGTCAACCACAAACCACACTGCTGGAAAGGGAAGCGTTCTCAAGTGCTTGTGTATTTTTTTAATTTTTGTTTTTTGTGCCACTGTACACAGACTGCTTGTACATTTTTGGTCGGCCTAGAAAAATATCACTTCAATATAGAGTTTGCAGTGTATATGGTTTAGGATACATTTTGTTTGGTAGCATTCATACTTGATTGGAATCCCCAAATTTGTGTTTGAATTTGTCGTTGCAAATTGGGTTTCTTCATTTATTTTAGAGGAAAGTTCTGAAAGCTCTTGTGGCTCCTTTCAGAGTTTGGGACTGTCCCGTAAGGAGGGCAACAGTGGTGTCCTTTATTCCATAGCGGTCCCTTTCTCATGCCCCTCTGAGCCTACAATCCCCACTCCTCCTTCCAGTCGGCAAGAGTGAGTTGCTTCCTATCTGTGGACTTTCTCCATTTAATGTCCATGGTTGGTGGCCACATTGACACATAGGCAGCCCCCAGGAGTCAAGAGGGCTGCCTTGGCATGTTTGGATGGACTAATTATGCATGACTGCTCTGACTCGGCCGTTCACACTACTCGTGTTTACTATCAGAGTGGTATTTGTTCTTTTTAAAATATTTGCATACTTCCTCTTTTAGCTTTAATATTATTTTTAAATGATGTTGGTTGCCTCTTGGGTTCTTTTGAGGAGAAGGACAGGGTAAAATACTTTAAATAAAGAAATAAATAAAATTTATACTCGTTGTTCTTAGCCTTAAATATTGTCTTCTAATGATGTAATCTGCCATTGTATAATCTTTGTTTTCAGCTTTAAATACTGCCTTTCAATGATGTAAGCTGCCTTGGGTCCTTTTTAAGGAGAAAAGTGGGGAAATAATACCGTGTTTCCCCGAAAATAAGACAGGGTCTTATTTTAATTTTTTGCTCCAAAAATGCATTAGGGCTTATTTCCAGGGGATATTTCATTTTTATTTTTTTTATATACAACCTACATTTATTCAAATATAGTCATGTCATCTGGTTGCTGCACAATGGTGGAGAGCAGGGTTTCACTTAACTGGGGCTTATTTTTGGGGTAGGGCTTATATTACGAGCATCCTGAAAAATCATAGTAGGGCTTATTTTCAGGTTAGGTCTCATTTTTGGGGAAACAGGATATTTTAAATGATAATGATAATAATAATTTTTCTGAGCCTTTTGCTACTCAGTTGTAATCAATGCTCTGATGTGGCATTGAAGAGGAAGATGGCAATTTAGGATGATTGCCACTTGAGCCGGAAGGGTGATGGTGATTGCTATGCTCAATCCAAGATAACTAGAGGGTCCCCCCTCTCTCCCCCAGATCAATAACCGACTGCTGACCACCCAGAACCCCAACGTCCTCATTGCTCTGAGGATGGACTTCATCCGTATCATCTGCAGCCACGAGCACTACGTTACCCTGAACCTCCCCTGCAGTGGCCTCTCCCCACCTGCTTCCCCGTCTCCGTCTGTCTCTTCAGCAACCTCCCAGGTAAGTGGGCCAGCCAAAGGGACCAGAGAAGAGAACGCTCCAGGGGTGGGTGGGCTCAGGCCAAGGGGCTCAAAATTACTCGCGAGAGGCTCCTGGAAGGCCCACACATACACACACACACACACACACTTCTTGTCCTGGCTGGTGCTGCAGACATTGCAGGTTGTTTATTGCATCCTTAGAGAACTCTCCTCTGTGAATCTGGTCTGTCCTACTGGGCACCTCAGTCACGTGGCTGGGCCGACATGGGAGACAAAATGGAAGACGGATGGCTTAAGGAAGGTTTAACCAGTTGTTTTAGGAAGAAATCGGAAGATGAGAAAGTTGGGTTCCTCTCACAGTGCTGGAAGGAGGCTCACATATGGGTTCAGGAACCTTGATGGACTTAGGTCCAGCCTTGTTAATGCATGAACACATGGAGTAACTTCAAGGTCCTGGTTGCAAAATGACTCACTCAGACACGATCAGCTTCTTCCAACACCCGATGTGTATTTACAGGATATTTACAAATATACAGAGCAACAGCATGACACCATGAATTCATCAGAAGAGCAGGAATACATCTTCTCTACACAGTCCACATATATACACTTATGCTTCTGGCTGTATCTAGTCAGTGCAGATGTTGCATCATCTTTGAGCCAGCCCTCCTGAGTCACTGTGACTCAGCATTTTGACACATCTGAACATCATGGCTGCTCATTAATACATTTGTTCTGCTCAGGCCTGTAAATTTTATACTCTGACAAGCCTTCAAGCTGAGGCTTCTTTCTCCCTGCAGTATTTCATAGCAGCTTGTGCCTTAATATTTTAAATAAAGGTGTCAACATTTATTATTTTAGCATTTATCAGCTGTAATTACTGTCATTATTGCCCACTTAAAAATCACTTTAAATATCATTTCTTTAGTGTGTTTTACTATTTAATTACTAAACTGGTGTGTTAATTTGTTCATTAATTTAGTGATATTTTCTGAACAGTTTCAACCCTTTAACCAGTTGATTCCCCCCGCCCCCATGGTTCAGGGTTTAAATGCATTGACAATAGTACTGTGTTGCAACTGATGTGGAAAGGGCTGCCGGGCTAACAAGAGGCCTGGGTGTTAGAGTTTGCACTCTTGATAGTAGGAACAGGACCTCGTGCTAGCAGGGAGAAGACTCAGTTCTGCTCCAGGTTTCTCGCAGGCCTTCACTTTTTCTAGGGTTCGGCTTTCTCCAGCCACACACAAGACCAACGAGTGGCCAGCATGTTCGAGCTCTCCGTGGCCTTTCGGCAGCAGCACTTCCTGGCAGGGCTGGTCCTGATGGAACTGGCACTCATCCTGGAGCCAGAGGCAGAGGGGTAGGTGTGCTCCTTTGGCTGGTTTGTGCCTGATGCTGTTTGCTGGTTTTTGTTGTTTATTACCTGCTCTTCAGCTGGAGCTCAGAGCAGCGTACAAGAATAAAATCATGGGAGAAAGTGAATATCAGCAAACCAAGCAAACCCAGAGGCAGAGATGAAATTTAGCTATGGAAAAAAAATTGTAATTAAAAGTTGAAGGGTAGGAGGAAGCGTTTTTTTGTTTGTTTGTTTGTTTGTTTTTTGTTTTTTTGTTGTTGTTGTTTTTTGGCCTGATGTTAAACAGAGAACAAAACTGGTGTAAGCTGAGACTTACTGAGAAGGGTACTCCCTTTGCAACTGGAAAGGCTCCCGTCTATAGTCACCGTCCATTTTTCTTGACATGATGTGAAGGAATCAAAGCAAGGACGGAAGGGTTGGGTAGGCAGTCCTTAGATACATGGCCTGAAGCTGTTTAGGGCTTTTCGGGTTAAAGCTAGAGTTTTGAATGGAGCCCAGGAATGGATTAGAATTCTGTATAGTTCTTCCAAAACTGGTGAGAAAATGTTCTGTATGTCCAGTCTCAGCTAATGCAAAATACGGTGAGCATTTGGATTGTGGTTCCCCAGCAGTGCTCCACGCAATGCATGCTAGTTGCTTTAACAAGGTGTCACGAATGCATGGCTCACTGTTTCATGGCACACCATCCGCAGCTGATGGATGATGCTTTGTGTCACTGAGCTGCTAAAGTTAGGGTTGGATGTAGTAACCTTCCCCACAGGTCACAATGGACCTGATCTATCAAGGGGAGGATAACTCTCTCCGGATGAGGCTGAACATTGTCTTGAGGTTAACTGTCCATCTTACCTTGACTGAGTTTCAGTTTAATGTCTGCTTCAGCAGAGCTGAGCCCTGGATTAATGGAAGAGCACAGCACCATTTCATAACTGTTTATTAATCCCAATCGATACCAATGCATCTGGGTTTGTGGAGAGAGGACATGCTGAGCCACTTCCTTACCCAGGAAATAGAGGCTGGAGTTTTCCCATCTCTTGAATAACTAGGGCAGCACAGTTCAGTGGTTAGGTCCACAGGGCCTTTGAAGTCACAGCCTTTCCTTTCTGACACTGCTCCTCTTCCCTCAGGGCTTTCTTCCTGCAAAAGAAAGCAATCAGCGCTTTGCACAACTTGTTGTGCAGCCATGACTCAGACAGCCGCTTTATGGACCGCGTTGTGCGGGCGCACGTGGCTCAGCTCTATTTGCCTCTGATTGGCATCGTCATGGATGCCCTCCCTCAGCTCTACGACTTCACAGGTGAGTCCAGATAGCATCGCTGGCAGAGAGATGGTCCTGTTGGGGAATAAAAGATGGAAGGGCCAATAGGTACAGGTTCCTAGTCAGTCCAAAAGATGACTGCTCCCCCCGAAAACTTAAGCCTGGGTCCTCTGTTCTTTTTCACATTTTAAGAGAGGAGCCTATTAACCAAAAGGTTTTGGTATTCTGGGCATCCATCCAGTTCTCTCAAATCGGGCGATTAAGGGCTACCTTCTCGATGGAGGGCATATCCAGATACCTAGGGTATGAACTTCAGCGGCTAAGGCTTGATTTACCAACCACTTTGATACAGTGTTCAAAAACACTGTGCTGTCTGTACCTAGTGAAGCCCTGTTGAGTTGGCTGTTTCAAAAGGTGCTTTGCATATATAGCTGTTTCAACTCCCCCACTGTGATGCCTCCCTTTGCAAGGCAAAACAGTGAAAGGTTTCTGCTTTACAGAGAACCACAGCCAGCGAGGGCGCCTGGCCTCTGTGATGGCCGAGGACGGAGATGGGGATGGCAGCACCATCAGCCCCTCGGTCGCCTTGGCCATTGCTGGCTCCCCCTTGCCCCACGCTCATCGGTCCACAGTCTTCCCAATGCCTTCAGTGGTGAGTGTTTTTTTGACTTTGTGGGAAGACGAGATTAAAGAGTTATAGGCTCATTGGGATTGGAAGTCTCTGTGTGTTAAGAGACAGACTTTTACCTCTCAAGGAGCTGGACCCGATGATCCATAGGGTCCTTTCCAGCTCTGCAGTTCTAAGAACACTAGAGAGCTTCCCCCATAGAGAACAAACAAGATCTATCAGGAACTTGTTGGAATTGCAGTGGAATAAACTCAGGAGTGTCTTCACAGAAAGGACTGCACGTGTTCAGGTTTGTAGCACACTTGTGAAAGTAGATTTGAAAGTTTCCAAAGAGGTCGCCATGTGAGCTTAATTTCAGCAAACTGGCAAAAAAAAGGACAAAATAGTGTGGCACCTTAAAAACTAGCAAATTTGAACAGAAAGGCTGAACATGCAACTGGTTAGTTGGCTCCCTTCACTTTTATCTTTTCAGCATTTCTCTTGCAGTCAAACCTGCCCAGCATACAGCTAATCACCCTGGCTATAGCCTGCAATTTTAAGTATTTACTCTCTTGATAGTCCCATTTCTGTGTTAACAGTGCATTGTCCCTTTGTCTGTGGTCTATCTCCTTACTTGGTCATGAGCCCTGTAGTGAAGGCTCATCCTATAAACACAAGTGGCATTTTATAAGTGTTCCATGGGCCTGTTTATGCTGAAGGGGCAGCAGTATTCTGTCCCATGGGGGGGGTTGTGTGTGTGTGTGTGTGTGTGTGTGTGTGTGTGTGTGTGTGTGTGTGTGTGTGTGTTGTGGTTTCTTTTTTCCTCATCAAATTACAGAAAGAAGCCAATTTAAAAAAGCAAACAAACATGTGGAGCACAGATGAGAACATCTCGTGCCAGCATCCACCTCACAGTCCAAAGAAACCATGATCAGATGTTGAGTATTTTGTGAGACGTTCAGAGGAGGAAGGAGAGCCTTCCTTGGGGGGGTTCGGGAGTGGCCAAAGAGGATGCATCTCAGAGGGATCCTGTCACAGTGATATCCTCTTAGGTGAGGTGGCCCCCATCCATGCTTGGTGAAAGCCTTGTCAGGGTAGACAAACAAACAAACGAAACCAATCCCAAGGTTCTGGAGGCCATTTATGTTGGGCAGGATCTATAGTGCCCTGGGTAGTGCTACTCCCACCCCTGCCTCTTGCAATCACTGTTACATCTGAAGTTGGTAGAGCCAGGGCCGTGTGGTCCTGCATCGCTTGAGAGCCTTGTCACGCCTGGGAGTGGGTGGGTGACTGTGTCCCATCAAGCATATGAGCTGCCCTGAGCTTGGTTTTTCTCTGGCTTGCAGCCTTCCCGCCAATACAACATGCTCTCCGCGGAGGCCAGTCGCAACCTTCTGGTGTGTCTCCTCTGGGTCCTGAAGAATGCAGATGAGTCTATGCTGCATCGCTGGCTGGCTGACCTCTCTGCCTTGCAAGTCAACCGGCTCCTTGACCTTCTCTACCTCTGTGTGTCCTGCTTTGAGTACAAGGTTAGACCTGTCTGGGCGTCCTAGTCTGCTGCTTTATCTCAGGGCCAGAGGCAGAACCCTAGGTTCCACACCTTCAGCAAAAGTCACTTCCTTTCCCATAGGCTAGTATGGAGAGCCAGAGCTCGCTGCTCAGCACTCTTGCGACAGAAGCTGGCACCTTGTGTTTAAAAAGTCCTTGTTTACTGGGGTGGGAAGACAAGGAGGACTGCAGGGATTATAAACCCCTACATGGGTCCAAGATTTTGAATAATGAAGTCCACAGACAGGTTGGAATTCATGCCGAAACATTTAGTTTACAATACTAGCTGAGTACATGTGAACCGTAAGAGGAAGAAAGTGAAGGAAAACACTGAAAAATTTACTATGTTAATACTGCTTTCCCCCCCGCTAGCTGCAGATCTCAAAACAGTGAGAAAAACCAGATGAAGCAGAGAAGTGTAGCATTAAAAAGAACGTTGAAGGTTGTTCCAGTCCAGCTCTCTGCCAATTTAGGAGATTCACACCAAAGCATTTCCTGCTGATGGCAGGAAGTCAACAGGTTAAAAAGCATTTCTAATGGTTCCCCATCCAGATGGATGGTAGATGAGCTGTGGAGGGGAACATGGCCTTTGGAGTCTTGAAATATCTCTTTTGTTCCAAGTGAGGAGTGACAGCTTGCAGGTACAAGTAGAGTATTTTCTGGAGTATTTGGTGCTGAGCTATGACACCAAGTGATTCCACCCCAGCCAGATATATTTCCTTGTGAGGGAGTTGAAAGACTTCTGTATTCCACTGCTCAGCTCCCTCCTGAAAAGGGTACTTCCTTCAGAAAGCAGTTGTGTATCAGGTTCCCATGGTCTCTGGGATCTAAAAACGAACTTCTTCAAGCTACAGCTGGAAAAGTTTTTTTAAAGAGTATTGTACCATAGTACTCATTACCCCTCAGTTGGCGTGGCCTCTGGCTATGGGGTTCTGGGAACGGATTCCAAAAAATGGAAGTTTTCCAATCTCTGCTTCTTAGGGCAGTGAAACTGCCTCCTCTTGCTTACGGACAGCTCCTGAGACCAGATGTCCTTTTGTCCCACAGGGCAGGAAAGCCTTTGAGCGCATCAACAGCCTAACCTTCAAGAAATCTCTGGATATGAAAGCGCGACTGGAGGAAGCCATCTTGGGCACAATCGGGGCACGACAGGAGATGGTTCGACGTAGCCGAGGTGAGAAGTATTGAAACGGGGAGGGGACAGCCATCCTTCGCTTGCTTCTGCTTTCTTTCAGTTTCCACACATGTAAGCAAAGCATGCTGGGAGTGATAAAGGGTCACCGTGCTAAAATGCCACTGGAAATACCAGTCTGGGTGTTGGTTCCTGAGATTAAGGTGGTAGGGAAGCATTTTATTATAGACCCCTGTTCATTTGTGCTTTAACTAAAAAATCATTTATACTGCTGGTCTTGATTCAGATATTTGGAGTCTTCAGAAGAATTTTTTTGCAACTTCTGAAAGCATAAATGTATTGTAAAGTTGTAACTGAGGAAAAGACACTCCTCTTTTTTTTCTGAAAACAATTTTTCTATAATCTGGGAAGATGTTTGCCTCATTTAATTGAAACATTTGGTTTGTTTTTTTTCTCTAGGTTTTGGTTGTTTGGTAGATTTTAGATAAATAAAAATGAAAAGGTTTTTATTGCTAAAGTAGCTTGATTTTGTTGTTGTGCTGTTATAAAGATGGGGCATTTTGTGTGACCTGTAATCAGTATAATCTGCCATTTCACTCTGGTGGGTGAGAGGAATAATATGACAAAAGGTTATAAAATTATGGTGAAGAATGAAAACAAAAAAAATCTGATTATGAATACAAAACCTTATTAAAAAGGGGGGGGATCCTTAATTTCTTCTTTGTGGGCTGTAAGAAAAATCCTTATCTTTGTGGAGAAAATCCAAGGGCTCTCTAGGTGCTTCTGTCCACTTGCATTCATTAATCCCTGGTAAACTGACTGTCTGGGACCTGCTCTTAAGCCCAAAATGCTCTGACAGCCCTTTTGTTCCCTTTCTCCACAGAGCGCAGCCCGTTTGGAAATCAAGAAAATGTTCGCTGGAGAAAGAATATTGCCCACTGGAGGCAGAATTCGGATAAGGTGGACAAGTGCGTTTTTGTGGGCAGCTCTGGTGGGGTGCAGGGCAGCCTTCACCGCCGGCTGTGCTGGCTGGAGTTTCTGGGAATTGCAGTCCCAGCACCCCTGGGTTACCCAAAGTTGGGAACCACTGGGCTACAAGGCCAGTGCGGTAGAGCCTGCCTGTATATTTGGCTCGGAACAAGATGGCTTTTTACTCTTCTCTCACTACACCTGCCCTCAATCTCTGATAACTGTGTTTCCAAACTCCTTCCACCTTTCCTCATAAGGAACATGTTGCAGCCTCTTGACCCCTTTTGCCTGGGTGAAAGATTCTAGGATGGACTAAAGGAAAGGAGCAGCAAGGTGTATTTTGGGAGCCGACTGTCGTTGGATTCCCATGTTGAGGAATGGGGCTCTTCATCTTCATCCTGAAGGCTGCTTGGCTGGCCCAGTGAGCAGAAAACGGCCGAGTAAGCTTGGAAGCCAAAATAGGCGTTGGGTCGTAAAAAGCATGTGAATGTATGTTCTTTTCTTAGGTCCAAAGATGAAATGGAGCATGATGCCCTCGTGGATGGGAACATGGCCACAGAGGCCAATATGGTGGTCCTAGACACACTGGAAATCATTGTGCAGGTAGGTCCCGTTGAGGCCCCAGCCTTGCACCTATTTTTGAGGGCATTCAGCAAGCAAACTTTCCCACTGCATTGGCTCTGGAGCCCTCAGAACTGGCCCTCAAATACCCCCAAGACAGTAGGCTGCTTTCTAGCTTAGTTTAGGATCTTGCACAAGCATCTGGCAGGCTTCTGGTCAGAAACAGTGGGTGTGGAGGAAGATGACAAGAAGCAGGAAAGTGGGTGAGGACAATAGGAAAAGAACAAGCCTATTATGTGTATCATAGAAGAGTGGAAGGGGCCTGTCAGGCCTTTGAGTGCAACCCCTCTGCTCAATGCAGGAATCTAAATATAGTATCGTGGAATAAGGAATAATCCTATTTAGTGAATAGTTGGTCAATAATGACTTTGGTTATTTTCTTCCAGTACTCTGAAAGTCTCCCTTTTCTTGTTTCGTCTTCTTCTTGGAATTGCAGTAGGGCCAAAGCAAGGCTGAGCTGGAAGGGGGGGGGCAAGGGAGGCAGAAAAGGGTTGTAGCCCAGTTTGATAAAATGCAGAAGCCAAGACAGAAGGAAGAAGAGACCCAAAAAGGAAGAGAAATGGTTATGGTAGAAAAGAACTCTCATCTCTTAGCCATTACAAATGCAAACATTTAAGGAAAGAACCAGGCCAGGATCTGCTACAGAGGGAAGAGAGGTCTTGCAAGCCCCCTCCCCCCCCCCCCGGGTGGTCTGCCTGGGGCTTTTATTCCACAATGCAACAATGGAATTTGGCACATTGAGGAACAGGGCTTTCTCTTTCTAAACTGTATACTAGAATGTGAGCCTTAAAAGTGGGTTTTGGGTGAGGAAGGCCGTCTGTAAAGCACTGGCTAGAGGGGTTCCTACGTATAGAAGAGGTTCAGTCGGACTCCAGTAGCTAGAACCCTAGACGTTAGTTATGCTGGCTTAAACTGCAGTGGCAAATGGTCCCTAGTCAACAAGTTGCCGTTTGTATCCCATTGTCATGTGCCAGCTGGGCTTGCTGGTACCCTTCCTAACATATCTACCTGGTAGGATTCAGTCCAGTGTGTTTTCAGAGTAGCTTTTGAAGGAAATGCAAGGCTTATGAACGAATAATTTGCTTGGCACAGCTTCTCTCTCCTTTGAAACGTGCTGAGAAGGTGAGGTGGAGGAGTGGATTTTTTTCCGGTTGGATTTTGTTGAAGAAGCATTTACGTTTCCTTTGATAAAAAGTTTGTTTAAAATGGATTGGTAACTGTACCTCCTTGGGTAGGGTTTCTTTTGTTTTCTTTTGGTGTTGGTTCTTTTCTTGGCCCTCCTGCACCTGTCTTTGAAGATCATGGGGAGGTGGGTGTGTTGGAGTGGAGAAAGGTAGGGAGAAGGCCATCAACAGCTCAGTTTGGCTTAGTGAGCACAAATTGTCCCACTTGCAGAATTTCATTTTACAAGAGTAAAGACTTTGGTTTTTTTGCCACTGATTTTAATGACTTCTTGCAACAAGGCCTTCATGTCAATAGACATATGTGTTCCCAAAGAAAGATTTCCCACATCATAGAAGGGTTGTATTTCTACAACAGCTGCTTACGTGAAGTGTCTTGCATGTATTCTGAGTGAGTGCAGCTTAGAGTCTGACTGGGAAAAGCAGATGTGGGCACAGAGTTGTTTAGAGAAGTCTTTTGAGAGGTTTTCTCCGTTAATTGGGAAAATTGGGAAAGGAGGAGAGCAATATTGCGTGGTGTGTGTTCTGAAATTTTTAAATTGCCACCTTCTTGGTTGGTGTGTTTATTTTCTCAATAGTTTAGTATTTTAGGGCAATTTCATAATTTACATTTCATTCTCGGTTGTGCATTGCCCAGAGTAGTGATTTGCTAGATGAGCGGTATATAGGTAAAGGTAAAGATTCCCCTTGACAATTTTTGTCCAGTCGTGTTCGACCCTAGGGGGCGGTGCTCATCCCCGTTTCCAAGCCATAGAGACAGCGTTTGTCCGAAGACAATCTTCCGTGGTCACATGGCCAGTGCGACTTAGACATGGAACGCTGTTACCTTCCCACTGAGGTGGTCCCTATTTATCTACTTGCATTTGCATGCTTCTGAACCGCTAGGTTGGTGGGAGCTGGGACAAAGCGACGGGAGCTCATTCCGTCCCATGGATTCGATCTTACGACTGCTTGGTCTTCTGACCCTGCAGCACAGGCTTCTGCGGTTTAGCCTGCAGCGCCACCACGTCCCTTGAGCGGTATATAAATTGAATAATTTTTAGCATAGTTGCATTCCTTTTCCTCTTAGAATTCTTAAATGGTCTTCCTTCCTTCCTTCCTTCCTTCCTTCCTTCCTTCCTTCCTTCCTTCCTCTGCAGACCGTGATCTTGTCAGAAGCCAAGGAGAGTGTCCTGAGTGGGGTGATGAGGGTGCTTCTGCACAGCATGGGCTGCACTCCCAGTGCCTCCTTCCTGGAACACTGCTTTGCTACCCAAAGGGCACTAGTGACCAAGGTGAGTGTGCTGGGTCATCTTAGCACAAACAAATTCCTATTGAATCTGCTGCTTCTGTTTGCCAGGTATCTGGTTCCGCTAATTAGCATTTCAGTGTTTGAAATTCAAAATGCCAGGAAATGGATGCACAGAATCATGCCCGCATTGCCAGCAGGAAAATGAATGGCAAGCTTTTCATAGCAAAGGGCAGCCTGAATGTTGACAACACCCATGGCAGCAGTCAAGGTGGTCTACAGGAGAACCTCTTCTTCTCACGGCTATTCACAAAGTGACACCATACAAGAGAAAATCCCAGATGCTGATTCCATTTAAAATAGAATATTTCATCCCTTGTAGATTTTATGGTGAAATTGGGGGTGGGAGCGGGTGACCACACACTGGGACCTGAGAGACTGAGAGAAGGGCCTCCTGGAAGATCTTAAAAAGTAGATGGAGTTGGGTGTCATCAGCACACTGGTGGTACCAGTCCGCAAAAATACTGGACATCCTCTTTCTTTCTTTCTTTTTTTTTTTTTAATATATATGTGAATATGGATAATCATGGAACCCTGAGACACTCTACAGGCTAATGGTCAAGGTGTTGAAAGGAGTCCTCCAGCATCATTACTCTTCACAAAGTGACACCACGCATTCATAAACCGTAGATTTATTTTTTGAAAGGTTAAATTATGCAGTACTGCCCATAGCAGTCTTTTCCGTTGTGGCACTTCAGGTATAGAACTGCCTCTATATAGATGCCTGCCAGACCCTCTCTCCTTCCTGTTGTACAATTTCTGTGCAGAGGTACAGCCTGCAAAGGTCCCATCTATTAGCTCTCACTGTTCTCTTGTGTGTTAATACCTTACTCTTTTTTTGAAGTTGTCGAACTATGTTGAACATTTTGCTTTGTACTTTGTCTGGTTTGCAGTCAATAGAAGCACACTTTTTGAATCATGGTAGAATGAAATAACATCAGGCTTGTGCTTGCAGTTCCCCGAAATGCTTTTTGAGGAGGACACGGAGCTGTGCGCTGACCTCTGCTTGCGTCTTCTGCGCCATTGCAGCAGCAGGGTGGCCACCATCCGGACCCACGCAAGCACCTCGCTCTACCTTCTCATGCGGCAGAATTTTGAGATTGGCAATGTAAGTGTGGTAAAGAGTGAGGAAGTGCTAGGGTGATCCTCAGCCTGCTTGGCCAGGAAATGACTTCCTCTAGAGGCAGCTGGACCATCACTAGGTCCAAGCAGCTGAATCGGCCCACTGAATTCCGGAGCATTTCTCGGTTTCCCTACCCTCTGTTTGCTTTCTTCCCCTTTGCTGATATTTAGATTGCAACTTTTTCGGAGCCAGGACTCGTACTATAATATGGGATGTCATATGTAATTATAATAATGATTGGTTGTTGTGGGTTTTTCGGGCTTCTTGGCCGTGTTCTGAAGGTGGTTTTTCCTAACGTTTCGCCAGTCTCTGTGGCCGCCATCTTCAGAGGACAGCAAACTGGACAGAGCACAGTTTGCTGTCCTCTGAAGATGCCAGCCACAGAGACTGGCGAAACGTTAGGAAAAACCACCTTCGGAACACGGCCAAGAAGCCCGAAAAACCCACAACAACCATTAGATCCCGGCCGTGAAAGCCTTCGCGAATACATAATAATGATTTTCCAGGTTTTCTTGAGTGTTAATGTTGTAAGTTACTCCTGGCTTTTAAGGAATTTTTTAAATGAACTTTGAAATGGTTCTATTGGGTTCCGCCCCCCCCCCCCCCCATCATTTTAAATTCTAAGAAAGGAATTTTCAAGTAAATGTGAGAATGAAATAGCTGATGGTAACAGTTAGTCAACCATGGAATGGACCATGGTGATAGGTTTTCGTTCAGGGAAGGTCTTTAAACAGAGATGAGATGACTCCCTGTCAGGGATATTTTAGCTGTGGATGTAATGCGTTGGAAGGAGAATGGATTCAGTGATCCTCTGGGTGCTTTCCACCTGTACGATTATACTGCTGTGCTACTTTTTGTTGGTTTTTGTTTGTTTGTTTGTTTTGCTTTTCAAAATTATGTATGCCTAAATCAAAAGCTAGTCTGAACTAGTATATTCTGTTAGACCCATTGAACCCATAGGAATTACCTAAGTGTTGACTTAACATTTAGGGATTTATTCAGTGGGTCTGCTGTGGTTGGGATTAGCAATTTTGATTTAGGCCACTATGTACACCGATGGTGTTATATGAGTAAAATAATAAAACGTCACTGCCAGCCTGGGTCTCTCATGTGGGAAGTGAGGGCGGATCCTCTCAAAGACGCTTCCAGGAAGCCAGCATGCAGCCTGAACGCCTCCCTTTGGCAACTGTCCGAAGACAGGTTTTGTTGCCGAAAAAGGCGAAACATAGTCAGGAAAATAAGGAATAATCAAGATTGTCTTTTTCTTTCTGTGTATATTTGGAATTTTGTTTTTGACTTTGTTGTAGCTAGAACTGTCACCCATAAATAATGTGAAGTAACAGCTCGCATTTCTGCGGCCACCTTTCTGGTACAGAACTTTGCCCGAGTGAAGATGCAGGTCACCATGTCCCTCTCCTCACTTGTGGGAACCTCTCAAAACTTCAATGAGGAGCACCTGCGGCGTTCCCTGAAGACTATCCTGACTTATGCTGAGGAGGACCCAGAGCTGCGAGAGACTACATTTGCTGAGCAGGTATTGTCCCTGACAGACACGGGCCGTGGGGGTCAGGCCAGAGGCTTTTGGCTTCACTGGGCCCATGTCTAAAGGGCACGAGGTTCTTCAGAGGCAGTGGCAACTTCGCCTTTAACAGCTCAAGGGTGAAAAACTCTGCATGCTCTTGGTTCTGCTATCTCTGTCCAGGAGTTTCCTCGTTCTTCTGGTTTCTTTCAGAGTGTTGCCTGGTAGGAACTTGCTGCCCGTTATTTTATTTCATTCATTTAAAATATTTTTAAACCACCTTTCTCCTTGAAAAGGACCCAATTAAAAGACAGTATTTAAGTTAGTAACAATGAGTATACAGTACTAAAGGAGCTAATGAATACAAAACCAAAGAACATAAGCAACATCAAAATACATTAGATGCCGTAAACCACAACAATCCATTTTATTTATTTATTTATTTTATTTATATCCCGCCTATCTGGTCGTGTCATTTTTTAAAAACCCAGTTGGCAGCCATTCACACAGGAAGAGAAAGAAGCAGCTTGAGATGAAGGGAAATTCAAGAAAAGCAAGAGGGTGAATTGTAAGGAGGTGAAGCATTATTTATTAGTGGTTGTGTGACTAAGGAAAACACGAACTGTGCATCTATTTGGCCTAGAAATCAAATTTGGTAGGTACTCTGTGTGGATGTCTCAGGTAACACAACCTCTCCCTAGAACATACAGATACGTGGGGGGGCCGGGGGGTTGGATGTGAGTGTGTGGAGGAAACCTGAAGCTGTGCTTTGAGTTGACGTATGGAGGAAACAATTTCTGGGCTCAGTGTTGTTCAAAATAACGAGCAAAGCCTGTTATTATGAGACATAGTCTGTGGAACAAAGGAGGCTCAACGTCTCAAATTTCAGATAGTACTAGTATACTGTCCTGTTTATTATAGATGCATTTTATACTTTTATACTTTTCTCAAAACAAGCTAATAGAAAAAATTATCTACTGTGACCATCCCTTACTATATTAACACCTGAGTAGGCTCATAAACGGAGATGTGGTCTTCAAGATATCTTGGATCCGAGGTCTTTATAGGTTAGGTCTTTATAGGTTAAAAATATAACACGGGGTAGTCCTTTCTACTGTTACCTCTATAATTAATTTATTAATTTATTCATAATTAATTAATTATGAACCAGTCAATCTTAATTTACAGTTAATATTTTTTAATTTTGCAGGGATATGTCTGTGATACATTGATATATACTGCTTTCTTTTGAACAAATGATATATATTATTTTGCCCATGCATTCAACTAAAATCTTTACTGTATTTGTAAAAACCAAACTATAATACTATAAAATGGTTGATTAATTTTGGAACACTGATCATCTCAGATTTAAAAAATAATGTCTAAAATATGTGACGCAGATAATACATCTAAATGGGGGAAATTATCACATCCTGCATCAGAAAATGTTCCCTTTTTGGAAAACAATCACAGTATTCAGTATCAACTGGATTTTTTATAAAAAGAGCTTAAAATGGCTCTATGGTGACATTTAGTGCCTTGGAAAGAATTTGGTGACTGTAAATCTGAAAATGGCTAACGTGGCACTATTTTAACAATCGTAACCTAATACTTACCATATGCATGGAAATAATTGAGCTTTGGCAAATTGTTGTTAATGAAATTTTCAACGTCGAGACAAATCTGTGTGTTGTCCTTACCCAGCCTTACTCCAAAGGTTAAGTTCTTGCAGCTGAAGGCAGGAAAAGTCAGTGGAGGAAAAAGTCTTAAGGGATCCAGGTGAACCCCATCCTGCTTCCTAGACTAGGCTCTGCTGACCTTCATCTTGTTTAGAAGTATTCAAGCAGGTGTACTTGTTTCCTCAGGCACCCTGCTCACGTTCACACACACACGATCCCTGCTCTTTGCAGAAGTGATTATGTTCTTGTGCCTGTGACCTATGGTTGTCAAGAGAGGTTGCTTCCTCCTATGCCTGCCCAGGTTCAAGATCTTGTCTTCAACTTGCACATGATCCTGACTGATACAGTGAAGATGAAGGAGCACCAGGAGGATCCCGAGATGCTAATAGACCTCATGTACAGGTAGGCCAGTGTCCCAGGAAAGGACACGGAGGCAAAGAGTAACTTTTTTGTTTGTTTGTTTGTTTGTTTGGTGTTTTTTTTGAAGCCTCACAGCTTTCTTGGTCACTTCCCAAAGGATGAGCCAAGACCAAAACAAAATAAAATATGGAAATTGCATTGGAACAGGAGGCAAAAAAGTTCTGCCCTGCTTCACCTCTGAGTTTACTAGTTGGTGGTTGGCAACCCTTGTTTGTCCAGCAAGAGATGCTGACCTGTCCCTAACAGGGGGAAAGAAGCTTCAACCATTGACAGGAGCATGGATTACACATAGCCTTATAGGGCATGAAAGCCAGCAAGAGACCAGTGCTTCCTTTCTTTAAAGGGTTTTAAAAAGGTGGACTGTTTCTGGAGAAAATTAAAGAGAAAAATTATAAAAACGGATCTGCGGGGTTAAGCGAGACTTCTCATTTTCATCTCTTTGAGCCTTTGTGGGGTTTGCAGGTTTAAAGGGCAGTGTGTGTGGTTTTTTTGTTTGTTTGAAAAGCACAAAATGGAGATAGGGGGCCTTGGATTGCTCACTGTGGTGACAGAAAACTCTTTGTTTGCTGAAAGTGCCTTTAAAAGGGTCCAGAAATGAACCCCAGTTTCTGAGAGAACCCTAACGGAACAATGCTTCACAAACTGTGTGAATGAAAAAGAAAACAAGTGCCCTCGGACACGGCGCCTACTATCCGTGACTGTTGTTTGTCCCTCAGGATAGCCAAGGGGTACCAGACCTCCCCAGACTTGAGGCTGACGTGGCTACAGAACATGGCGGCAAAGCACTCTGAGCGTGGGAACCATGCAGAGGCAGCTCAGTGTTTGGTGCACTGCGCGGCACTGGTGGCAGAGTACCTGAGCATGCTGGAGGACTGCCGCTACCTTCCTGTCGGCTGTGTAACTTTCCAGGTAAGAGGACTGGTAGCAAGAGCAGGACATCCCTGGGACAGAGGTTGGTCTTTGGAGTCAAGAAATTCTTCCTCTTCTCTTCAGCTCCTTCTTAGCTGGGGGCTTGAGGTGCCTGCCTCAGTCTTGCCTTCTGAGGGGAAGACTAATGGAACAGAAGTTCCAGCTCGCAGCTTTCCTTCTTTCTTAAAAACAGTGGGCACTGACTTCATCATAACTGGGAGCTGGGCTCCTGGCCCCAGTAAAGCCTCAGTGCTTTATTGAGGTCCTGGATGAAATGCAGTACTTTAAACATTGTTTTGTGACCCTCCGGGGCCTCCCTCTGTTATGTATTTATTTATTTTTATTTAATTTGCAAACACTCTTCTCTCCCCAAAAAAGGGACGTGGTGGCGCTGCGGGCTAAACCGCAGAAGCAGGGTCAAAAGACCAGCAGTCGTAAGATCGAATCCACGTGATGGAGTGAGCTCCCATTGCTTTGTCCCAGCTCCTTGCCAACCTAGCAGTTCGAAAGCATGCAAATGCGAGTAGATAAATAGGGACCACTTCGGTGGGAAGGTAAAACGGCATTCCCTAGTCACGCTGGCCATGTGACAACGGAAACTATCTTCGGACAAGTGCTGGCTCTATGGCTTGAAAAGCGGGATGAGCACCGCCCCCTAGAGTCAGACATGACTGGACTGAAAATGTCAAGGGGAACCTTTACTTTTACCTTCTCTCACCAAGACAATCAAATCTCCAGAAGCCACCAGGAAACTGCAAGAAGAACCAAGATCCCAGAAGTGATCTTCCCGTCCTATCCCGTTCCACCTGGAATGGTGCTCATGGCAGGCACAGGGAGTGGTTGGGAAGAGACCTGGCTTCTCCCAGGTCATGAGAACATTTGTCGTGCCCATTAGGAGGACTCTTAGGCAGGGAGGAGAGAGTGAGAGACACAGTGCTCCTTCTGCAATCCACTTTTCTCTCTTTCTAAGAACATATCTTCCAATGTGCTGGAAGAGTCCGCCGTCTCAGATGATGTCCTGTCCCCTGACGAAGAAGGCATCTGCTCCGGGAAGTACTTCACTGAGCAAGGACTCGTGGGCTTGCTTGAGCAGGCAGCGTCCTCATTTAATATGGTGAGAGTTCAGTGTGTGATGTTGTGTAGCTTGCAAGGGAGAAGCAAACCATTGATTTCCACTGTGTGACAACATCCCTTGTGTCTGGGGGTGCCAGCCTCCCCCTGCTGCTGCCGTTGCTGTGTTAGAGGCAAAATCCCAAGATCTAGGTAGCAGTTTGGCTTTAAGTGGCACCAGGTACTGCTTCATGAACAAAAATCAAGCAGCTGTCTTCATGGCTTTTGTGGACTCCCACTTACGGGTTTTCCTGCACCTGCACAGCATGTTCCAGGACTTTGCTAGTGCAGAACATTGAGTTTTGATGAGAGCCCTGCCATCTCTGTTGCGCGTACTACCTGGTCTCTCTCCAGTTCCTTTTTGTCCACCACCCAGGTAACATACTGTATGTATAGGAAGCTCTCCATGTGCCTTCTCCATTTGCCTTAACCTTTCCCTTCTTTTGCCCCGTTGATGGTACATCTTTTCAGGACGTTGCTGTTTCAGTAATGTATACATGCTAAAAATTCCAACTTGTATATGTATACTTGGCAATTTCAACCCATACCCTGTCCAGAGACAGTGTGTCCATGGTCTACTGTGTCACTCATTATTCCTAAAAGGACTTGACAACATTTTCCCACCATTGACACCAAAGATAACCTTCCTCAAACTTATCCTCAGAACCAGAGGGCTAAAGTATTTGAACCTCTGGTCCCAACCAGTCTCTGCTCATTTACCATCAAAAGTGCCTGTCTTGTCGTCCTCTCATCGGCAAGACGGTGCCAGTGAAATCTGTGTGCTCCGTGTAGGCCTGCCATATCTAGTCTTTCCCAAAGCCAAGGTGATCCTCCATCCAGATGTATCTTTTCTACCCAAGGTCACCTCTGACTTTCACCTAAACTAAGACATCATATTACTTACCTTTTCCCCTGAGCCACAAAGTGATATTGAAAAATCTCTACATGCACTGGGAGTTTGTAAGACACTAGATTTCAGTCCTATTTTACTTCAGTGGGACTGTCATATATACATTAGGATGCAGCACTGCACGTCTCTTTTTCCAAACCGTCTCTTCCAGCGAAACAAAGTGTCAAAAATCTGAAGAGAGTGATTCTTCAGTTGGAATTCCAGTGCCCCAAGCGACTTCTGATTTGCATGGATCAAAACGGATTCTTGTTTGAAGGAATCTCTGCCAATCTCATTAAAGCCACAATTGCTTTGTAAAGCAGCATGCTAAACCATCAGTCTTGGACTTGGAGCCTGCTTTTCCTTTCCTTTCCTTTTTACTTTTTCTGTAGAGCCCTGCTTGGAAATGTGCAAATCATATTGTCTTGCAAAGGGCTGTTGCCTTCCTTGGTAGGGGCTTCCAGCCCTTCCCGGTGGACCTATGCCATGTGTGCCTTTTCTGTTCTGATGGTCCTGTAGCAGCTGTCTCGATCTGGGATGTAACACACAGCCATCCTTGTTGATAAGTGGAAAGTGGAAACCTGCAACTTTCAACTCTCTGGAATCAGGTGGTACTTGGAGGCTCCATCTGGTCTTATAAAGCTGCTTGCTTGTCAGTCCGAGCCATTCATTGGGTACAGCCTTAGTTGTGCATAAGGGGCAACATATGGCCGCCTAGAAGTTAAAAGGCATCCGCTTTCTCTGGTGGCTGTGTGAACTAAGAATGCCGGGAGTTGCAGTCCAGCAACTTCTGGAGAGCCATGCATTGCACATCCCATCGTAGACTGTTTCTCTGTCCTAATTAATATCCCTTTGACAGGCTGCAGCCTCACTCCTGATACTGCTGTGCACAGCAGTCCACACTCCCATTCCCCTCTGTTGCTCTTGTTCAAAAGTCTGGACAGGGTCCTTTTTTCTGTCTGTTTGTTTGTTTGTTTGTTTTAGTACAGATCCCAGAATGTCCCAGCCAGCATGGCCACTGGGCATGCACTGTAGAACAAAAACAGACAAGTAAACCAGCTGCTCTGCCTACCTTGCTTTTTGCTGTGCCATGTTTGCCCAGATGGCTCAGTGGACCTTCTGTGTTCTTGCTCTCTTCAGGGCGGGCTTTACGAGGCTGTCAATGAGGTTTACAAGATCCTCATTCCCATCCACGAAGCCAACCGCGACTTCAAGAAGTTGGCAGTGCTGCACGGCAAACTGCAAGATGCCTTCAGCAAGATAACCAACCAGGTGAGAGCAAGTCTCCCAGAGTTTGTTGACAGGCTCATTTTGGGGGGACCGGCTTAGAAAGTTAGAAAGAAACTCCTCTTCCTGCATGCTGGCCCTTCCATGTCTGCCTTCCATTTCACTGTCCATGTCAGAGGTCGATCTTGGGGACTGGAAATGGTTGCAACTGAGATAATGCCTTCTCTGTGTCGGGGCCAGAGAATGTTCTCTTGGGAATTTTTTAAACTGGGTCTCGGATTCTGGCATGGAGTTCCTTTTTCACACCTGCTCTTACAGCCAGTGTCTACCTTTGCTAGAAGGGAAGAGGTGGTACTCCAGTGTCCTCCAACCCCTTCTTGCCCACCTACATGCATTTTAAAGATCCAGCATGTTTAACATTCAGATCGTGCTAGTGATCAACTTGTGGCAACAAGGTGCCAAATTGCAAATAAATTAACCACTGTCTTCCTGTTTTCTCTATTTCTCTCTTGTCCCCTCTGCTCTGTCAATCAGGCCTCTGGTTGGGAGGTAGGCTACCACATGTCTTGCTTTCTCTGTGTTGGTGTGTGTGTGTGTGTGTGTGTGCATGTCTGCGTGAGCGTGCATGCTGCCTTGGTTCCTAGTAATTGCCACCCAGTTGTGTGCTCCTCGCAACACCTCCCACTTCTACCTGGCCTTTCCAGTGCAGTTGCATAGCACCAGGATGGAGTCCCAGATCTTTTCTCTACACACCGAGCAAGCTGTATGGCTGGCTGCCTGCCTTGAGATGGCATTGATCCACAGAGGCAAATAAAAACAGAACAGACAAAATGGTTCCCTGGATCTCAGTTCCATCTTTGCACCATTGGCACATCTGCACATGTTTGCATAAAAATATATGTTGATTTAGAGGCACTTGATTTTGAGTGCTGATGGAGGGCCTGGATATAGGAACCTTTGTGGAATAAAATACTGGGCCTGGGATAAAATTGTTTTTCAGAAAAATACTATTTTCAGGTAGCCATGTAAGTATACAAGAATATCATCGACAAAGGTTGAGTCTCTGAGAAAGGAGGACTCACCTGTGTGGGCAAGAGAGCTCTAGAGAGCCCTGGAGAATGATCATGAAAGCTTTCCCCACACCTCTGGAGCTCTTTCCACTTAATGTCTGTGGCGCAGGCTTTGGCTGAGTAGTTTATTTAGCGCACGAGGCCACATGGCAGTAGTAGGGTCGTATCTACACCAATCAGTTGCGAGACTGTTCTTGTCAGGAATCCTTTCTTGTGTTTGAAGCGTGCCTGCATGGTGGTTCCCTCTTACGACTACACCAGCTCAGAATGAAGCACGGGGCCAGATTTCTTACTTTCCCCCCTCCCACATACCACCTTTACAATGGGGGGAGGAGCACCCACTGATATAGGTTGAACAGTCTGCAGCCCCTCTGTGCTTGGGCCCAAGAGCCCTCTAGCTCCATCCTGTACAGCAGTGGTCTCCAACCTTGGGCCTCCAGAGGTTCTTGGACTTCCACTCCCAGAAATCTTGGCCAGCAGAGGTGGTGAATGCTTCTGGGAGTGGTAGTCCAAGAACATCTGGAGGCCCAAGGTTGGGGACCACTGCTGTACAGGTACAGGTTGAGCATCTTCCGAAAAGCTCATGTTTATGTGTGCCTTGACCTCCCACTTCCTGGAAGTGTTCCCATGGAAACAGCACAACACAGGTCTGTACCTGGGGGTGGGGGTGGGGGGTGCCTTTTTCCCCTGCCTGGGGACAGTGAGTAGAAGTGCCGTTCCTTACACCTGGTGGATGAGGGAGGAATTACCTGCTCGCAGAGCCCACCCTTCCCTTCCTTTTCTTGAGTGTAGCCGTTGTGTTAAGCTTCTCTGGGATGGCTTTGTCCACTGCTGAGGCCTCGGGCAGTGTCGGTGAAGTTCAGAGAGTGGGGCTCTCCCACAGCCAGTCATGGCATGTTAAAGGGGAACAGTCCTGGGTGGCTTCTTTCTGTCCTGCTGGCTCCCCAGCCACCGTTAAATCAGTACCACCCCATGTCCAAAATGGCTGCAGCTGAGGTTCATACCTGCCAGTGAGCCCTGCTCTCTTCTTCCAGAAGCTTCTCCCTTCTGTCCTAGATGCCTTGGAGCTGGCTGTGGTCACTCTGGAAGTGGCATTCTGTGCATGCTCAGAGACACTCATTTTAGAGCCCCAAGTGAATGCTTCGGCTCTCCTGTACCCAAAACCAGGGAATAGTGATTACGCCAAGGCAATAGTTAATGTTCCTTTTTTTATTTTTGAAGTCCTTAATCAACCAGCTGAGTTAATAGTATGCAGTCCACTCAGTCCTCTCAATGACACCAGCAGCCATTTTGTAGCTGTACCCATGATAACGTTTTTTAAATGTCAGACACCCTTGCTAAAACAGGACTCCTGAGCTAAAGCTGGTACGCCATCTGTTGGGATGGCAGAGGAAGGAGATAGTCAGCTTAACCCAGGTGGAACAGTTCCCACTCGATGAAACACATCTTGCATCTCAGCATGCATCTCCCAAGGCTTGTGTGTACAACTTAGCTTCGATATGCAACCAGAAGTAAAATATTTTGGTTCTGTGCAGCACCAGGTTGCACTACTGCCTTTCAGCTAGGAGCAAAATAGTCATGACTTCACAGTTCACACAGCCACATGCACCTAACTAATCACCTTGGCTACGTCTTGTCTTGGTTGAAATCAATCCATGCAGTGGGGATCAGCGGCAGTGACTGAAACTCCTGGTGTGGGCCAGTTGCTAGCCGCAGCCTGCGTTTTGCGAATCTTGTTCAATAGGTTTGCATCCTCCCTTCACTGTTTTCCCATGTTGGTTCGAGGATCTAGAACTCTGATGTTGATAAGCAGGCCTCTTCAAGTCTCAGAAGATCACTTTAAATATTTATTCTTCACTCGGTAACCTACCCCCCAGCTGCTAAAATACTTTAACCACATTATAAGACACTTGCAAGAGTTCCATCTGGTTTAAAGATTGCTGCTGCACCTCTGTATGTTTATTCGTAGAGAAATGTGCACAGACCTTGAGTTCTGTGCATGCAGAGAGTGTCAAGCTTCCCCCGCCCCCTTTTTCTGGTTGAGTGTCTCTGTTCAACCAAGAAAAATAGAGAGGTATTCTCTTTGGAGCAATATTTTGAATAGGGGAGTTGTTGGAATCATAGCTTTCACACTTGGAGCGAGTCCAAACAATAAAGGTCAAGAGTGCACACCATACATCACTTCCTGCTTAACCGAGGTGTTAACTTTCCGCTTTACCTATTCCTGAAGTGAGTGTTGCCATTGGGAAAAAAAAAAGTTATGAGGTGAAACCTTACGAGCCATCACTCAGATTGAGCTCCAACTGCTTGCCTGCTGTTAGGAAAGCACTGCCTTGCTGGGTAACTGGGAGTCTGTCAGGCTGTGTCCTTCCTTGTCCCTCAAGGAGGCCTTGCCTTTCTCTCCACCTCTTCATTAACTCTCTTCAAGATACTTCCCTTTCTAGCCCATGGGCTGCAGACTGTCGACATCCCGTCTTGGGTGCCTGGTGGACGGATTCCCTTACAGAGCCTTCCACTGAGAAACATGTTTTTTCAGGCTTATGCAGATTGCAGACGCTACACTTTTAAAATCTTCCCAAGAGCTGCTGCTTGGAAAATTTCTTTTTTTTTCCAACATGTGCAAAAAAAATGCCTCTTGCCATGTGGGAATGTTGAGATTGCACAGAGTGGAGATGAATTTAGCTTGTGTGTCCAAGGTTAGTGTGACCGATCTAATTCCTGTGCCTTGTCATGTTCCTTAATACATCTCATCATCATTTATTATGCTATAAGGGGCTGACCACTATACGGAGTAGAGATTTTTTCGTGCATCCGTTTCCAAAACACACTGGTAAGGAACCCTAACATCCGAAGTGGGTTTCAAAGGAAGACACCCACTCTGGATCCCTTTCCTGTCTTCCCTCCACTTGGATGCTGTCTTTTCTTGGCAAGGAACTGGGGACTGAAGAACGGCCTCTCTGAATAGCTCACGTCACACTCTTGATGATCACATAGACGCTGGGCCTCATTCTGGTTCTGTGGGGCTGCACAGTGTGCTTCATTAATGCAGCTTTTTTCCCTTTGCCCCCTCACAGCTTGGTAGGGAGGAATTCAGAAGATGCTTCCCAGCCCAGATACCCATACACTATACTGCCGGGGGGGGGGTTTATTTGTAGGGATGTTAATGCATGGAAGAATTAAGGACCAGAGAGTGTTGAGTCTCAGGTGGGATGTGGCAGCTAGAGAGTGTTTTTGGATTGTTTGTTTGTTTATAATTACCTTGTGCTTTTAGAGTGGTGGGGGTGAAATAATTGGTTATTCCTTGCATTCCTGCCTCTGTCTTGAAAGCTTAAGGTGGGCATCACCATATCTCAGGGTGACTGAAATAGCCCTGCAATAAATATTCCCAGTCCAGTCATGCAAAGCATGTTCCAGCTAAGAGCCTGGTTGGTTTGCAGGGTAGGGAAGTTCTGTGCCTGCCAAGCAACTCCTAAAAGGCTGACACAACGGAGGAGGCCCTTCACTTTAAGTGCACTTGTTTCTGCAAGACAGGATGCATGAGGTCCCTCTTAAAATTGTTTTGGCATTAGCCCTGATTTTAAAAAAAATAATGATGATGATGCCTTGTGAATTAGAACAGTGTTGTCGGAGAAATTAGGAACTTTGTTGAGAAACAAAGTGTTTTGCTTATCCTCCCCCCCCCCCAACTTCTGGTGTTTTGTAAATAATGTTTGGACTGGTAGAAAAAGCTATGAAGCTGATTTGACCAAAAAACAAAGGAGATCGGGGTGGTGAAAGAGCTTGTGTGCAGCAGGCAGTAGTAACTCTACAATAAACCCAGTGATTCTCGGAGACTGTACCGAGCCTTTGTGACAGCAGTTCTTTTTGTAGGACAAGAGTTGGTTTCAGTGATGTCTAGGGCTTTGAGAGAGAGTGTGCCCCCGTCTGCAAATGCAGTATGCAGATGTTAGCTGCTATCTTCCAGTCTTCGTTGCATTCTTCTTAATGTCTCTTTCTTCTTTTGCTTCCCCTTCAACATATCAATCCTATTGCCTTCTCTCGTCCCTGCCCTGGTTTTGGTAAGTTGGAGCATACCTCTTGAAATATTTCAGTGGGGGCATTCAAGTGGCTCCTTCATATGCATTAAGGGGTACGGCTAGTTTCACCACAAAGGGGGGTTTAAGAGAGATGGTAGAATTGTAGGGCTTAGGGAAGCTAATGGTTCCAGATGTCCAGATCTCTGTTAGGATAGGACTGAACAAGGCCTGGGAGTCCAGGGGGCATTTCAAAATGAAACCAGAAGTTACCCACAGAACACAATGGGTTTAATAGTTAGATGGAAAAAAAATCCTGATGAAATAAAAATCCTACCAATTTCAGGGAGGGACTAAAAATACGTTTTTTTGTGATTATCTCCTTTCTTTCACCATCTCTGGGTATCACAAAATTGGCCTTTGGGGTTCACTGGCTGCCTTATTTATATTTCTGAGTCAAGGGCACAGATACAGAGTTTGTGAAAGCAGCAAAGTACCTTCAGGATACAGCAGTGTTTGCAGACATTTGCCATAGACCTCATGAAAATGGAAATAAGGATCCAGGCCTTCTTGCTTTCAAGCACTAGATTCACTTGTTAAATTACAGTAGGACCCCCCCCCCCCAAATATCTGCTGGGGATTGGTTCCAAAGACTCCCTGTGGATACTGAAAACCGTGGATAACAGTGAACTCTCTCGATAGATAGAAGAGGAAAAAAGGTAAAAAATCCCATGCATTACCAGAACTGGCTACTAGAGGGCACCAGTGAATATGCCATGTATTTGCCACTAACAAGTATTCGTAACATGGTCTATGGCTCCTTCTTGTGGCTGGTTCTGGTAATACATATGAAAATTAGTTTTTTCTGGATTTTTTTTCTTTTATTATTTTTAATATTTTCAGAGAGTGGATAAGTGAAATTATGGATACTGATCCTGTAGATATGGGGGTCCTACTGTATATCTAGATACAGAAATCTCTTATGAAAGACGTGCTGGGTGTGGGCTGTGCTATTACTGCACTTTACAGGCAACGTTATTTAAGTTCCCAGCCCCACGGTTTTATTGGTATCTCTCTTTAGGTCAACCAGCGAATGTTCGGAACATATTTCCGGGTTGGTTTTTATGGCAGCAAGTTTGGGGACTTGGATGAGCAAGAGTTTGTTTACAAGGAACCTTCTATCACCAAATTAGCTGAGATCTCTCACCGCCTTGAGGTAAGAACTGAAGTGAACTTGGAGGAGGCATGGTTGAAGCAGTGAGGTTAACGAGTGAATGTGGAAGAGAGATCATGCCGAGGCGGAGAAGATGCAGAAGAGGAGCACACCGACACAGAGGTTAATGAGTTGGTGTATTTACATGTATTTATTGTTTGTACACTTGGTGTATATATGCTGAAAAGAGATACTGGCTTTCAAGCGTATATGCTGGTCAGACGAGGTTGCTCTACATGCAGATTACCAGCTTTTTAGAAACCCTTGTTGATTTGCCTGGTGTTTTACAAAATGAGAAATGACGTGAAGGTTCTTTGTTCAGAGGAGCTGATGTCCAAAATGGCTCTGCGGGGGTGGGTGGGTATAGGACAGAGGTGGGCAGCCTTGATGGGGCCAGGGGCAGTTTTTCCCCACACATCTGGTCCTGCAATTCCCCCCAAGACAAGAGCTGCCATCTGAGAGACTCCATAGGACCTGGAATGGAAGATCACAAAAATGGTGGTGGGGCTGATTGCACCTTGAAGTCCTTCCGTGAAGGCATTCAAGGAAGGAAGAGGCATTCAGCTCAACCGTACGCATTCTGTTCTCCTTCTGTGTAAGAGTTTCAGCAAATGCGAAAGAGTCTGTGCTTAGCTGGCACAATATTTTCTCTTTCTAGGCAGCTCATCTTTTTTTATCATGTACTAGTTAGCGTAGCTGAAACAGTGTCAAAAGACTCTTGCGACTTATAACAGGCGGCTCTTCCTCCCCTCATCTCCTCCCCCTCTATAAACTGGCTAGCTCCCACCCCACCCCACCCTTCACCACCACTGATCTCTCTGGGTTCCCCCAGCCGTATTCCAGATTGCTCGGCAAGGTGGTGGTGGGGTCGCTCTCTGTGTCAAGACTGCCTGTTGGAATCCCCTTCCACTGTAAGAACAAGGTCTATGATTTACTCTCTCCAGAAAGGTCTTCATTTCCTTTCTCTCTCCATGACAGCCTCAGCATTTGGTACCGGTGTTGCCCAGCTGCAGCCGAGGCATGGCCAAATAGGGCTGCAGAGTGTAGAGGCAGTGGCCCTGGGGCCAGCTTGGCTAGTAGATGTTGCCCATGTGCATGAGGGAGGAGGCTGTGCTGTGGCCAGTCCCCCATCTCTGCGCTGTTCCCGTTCTGTGCCCGTCCGGTTTTCCCACCAGACATGTTTGTGTAATTAAAAACATACTTGCCCATTCAGTTAAAAGATGGGGGTGGGGGACAGGCTCATTTTACATTGTAGTAAGCGGGGGGGGGGGGGTCAACAAAGCCCACCTGCCTTTCTACCCACACGAAAGATTTTGAGCCACTTTCCCTCAGCTGAGCTCATTTCCAGTACTTCAGCTGAGCTAAAGAAATTATTTAAAGCAACTGAGCAGGGTAGAGAGTGGGCTTTGCTTCTCTCCTCCACATGCTCATTTTAATATAACATTTGGACCCTGTGCTTTCTTGGTAGCCAACCAGGTAAGACTTATTTATAATAGTACTTATTTATAATATTTATAATAATGCTAATGGAGATTCGCATTTAAAAGAGCATCTCTGTCTTTTTTTTCCCCTCCCCCACCACCCTCCCCTTTGCAGGAGTTCTATGCTGAGCGTTTTGGGCATGAAATGGTAGAAATCATCAAGGGTTCCAACCCTGTAGACAAAGCAAAGCTGGATCCTAACAAGGTAGTTTCTCTCATGTGTTTGAGCCTTTTGCTGGCCTCTGCAAAGACACTGAAGCCCTAACCTGGGATACTTGTTGGGTTGGAATATCCAAGGAACTTTCACCCTGAGTGGTTTGGATTGTGTTGCACATTCAGCAGGCATGACCTGAGAAGCTCTTGGAGGAGAGATCCCTGATGATCTCCCATAGGGTATTGTAGATGAGCACTGAATTCCTGCATTTCTCCTTCCTCGTCCTGTACGCAGAGTGGAAATGACTTACAGACTCTTGTTAGTACTAGAGCCCGTAGATGGCTGCAACTGCAGCTGCATATTCTGAAAAGTAGCAAGAGGGCAATGGCTGAGCTTTCTTCCTCTTCCTTCAGGCTTCTTGGACAATAGAGAACTTCTCTTAATGTAGGTTTGATGGGAGATGCTCTTTCCCACAGTCAGTTGGCCCGTGTTTTGATGGTTCAGAAAGAGAATCTGAGCACAGGGTAACTACACCCCAGGGCGGGGGGGAGATGGACGGAGAATGTTGCTGCCCACGCTTTCCTTCTCTTTTCTTCCCTGCTTACAGGCATACATCCAGTTGACTTACGTGGAACCATTTTTTGACACGTATGAGCTGAAGGATCGTGTCACCTATTTTGACAAGAACTATAACCTCCGCACCTTCATGTTTTGTACGCCATTTACACTGGACGGACGAGCGCATGGTGATCTGCATGAGCAGTACAAGCGCAAGTCACTGCTCACCACTTCCCATGCTTTCCCCTACATCAAGACCCGCATCAATGTCATTCACAAGGAGGAGGTGCCTGTGGGGATGGTGGCGGGAGAGATTTAGAGGCATGCAAAGAGGTTGGGAGGGAGGCCAGTGCGCAGGCACAGTCCCCTCTGAAGAATGGGAGGAGGGACTACAGGTGGTGCTTCATACTGCTAATTCTGCTTCCTAAAAATATTATTTTCATCTTCCTTTAAATATTTTTGTTGATAAAGTCTGTTTTTAGCCCCACTGACTCTAAAATTCTTGAAAGTCTCTAAGCAATGCATGTTGAACTCTAAAAGCCAAGAGAATAGCTGGGTCACATTTGAATTGGCCAGGGGGGTAGAATTTGGGTGGGGAGGGGTGCAGATTTAGTGTTCTACAGAATTCCTTCACCTTTTCCCACACGATCAGCAAAAGCAGGATGAATTATAGAAAACAGTAAACATTGCAGAACAGGTTATGAGAGAGAAGCTATGCAGAATTCTTGAGTTTCCATAACATATACACGCCACAGAATTTAGCTTTTCTTGATCAAAAATTTGGCGTGGTCCTAATTTATTATTATTATTATTTGAAGAAACCAAGTGCATATTCTTAGGTGCACTTCTGCTGATGTTTCTGTTGTTTGGCTTGTTGTCCCCAGATCATTCTCATTCCAATTGAGGTTGCCATCGAGGACATGCAGAAGAAGACCCAAGAGTTGGCTTTTGCCACACACCAGGATCCAGCTGATGCCAAGATGCTACAGATGGTGCTGCAGGGTTGTGTTGGCACCATAGTCAACCAGGTACCTATAGGGAAAAAAGTATTTTACTGGGTTAAGAAGAAGGCTTAAAGCCAAGCTAGCAAGCCCACTAGGGGCGTGAGATGTTGGAAAATCAAGGAGTCGGGTCTAGTCCTTAGAGAGGGAATGCACAAAGTCAGATTATAATGAAGAGCAAGAGGTAGAAGCATGACACTTGGTTAAAGTGTCTTTCACAGTGTTTAAGACGGAGTGATTGGGTTGTGTGCAAGCGTTGGACCTAGTTAGAGCCTTCCTTCCTCCTCATGATCCCATGGCTTGTTGTGTTCCAGGGCCCTCTGGAAGTAGCGCAGGTGTTTCTGGCTGAGATCCCAGATGACCCCAAGCTGTATCGGCACCATAATAAACTGCGGCTCTGCTTCAAGGACTTCACCAAGAGGTACTGCACAGGTTCAGCAGCAAGCACCAAAACACAGGACCAGTAGATTAATCTCAAGCATCTAGCCATGTTCTGTGGTTGGCTTGCCACCCTAAACATTAAAAACAGCTATTTTTAATAAATATTTTTTTAAAGAGTGTACAAATTCTAACACAAACATTTAGGATACTGCTTTCAGGAGAGGAGATCGGAACAGTTGTGTCATAAAAATATCCTCCAGGTCTAAAATCTAATGATTCAGAGGTTTAGTAGAATAAGAAGTGTGGAGAAAAATTACATGATATATGTGTGTCGCTGAAGAGACCACAAAAAAAGTCATCAGACAGCTTTTGGCTTTTCCCCTAGCACGACACGTATGCCTCCCCAAAACAGGAATTCTGTATTGAAAAGAGCCTCTGGTCTTAAGATCCAGGTAGGTGTGTGTGGTATGGATTCTTCAGGAACTTGAAATCCATGACCAACACTTTGAATTGATTCCCCAAACAGACCTGAGGCTCATGGTTCGTTTCTTGTACACTGGGTCCTCTGTGGGGAGGAAAGTGGCATATTAAATAAATTTAGTAAGTAAGTAGATGATACAGCTTAAATCAACCAAAACTCCTCTTTCTTTTAATAGTTTTACTAGACTAACCTGGACTAAATGAAGTTTTGGGGCAGTTGTCAATGGCAGCCAGATGTGCAGCACATATGATAATATATGAATATGCTTGCTTACTTTTTGTTGCTTTCGTTGATTTAAATTGGTTTATGAAGGATACGGTTTACAAGTTTAATAATAAATAAAATAGTTTCCCTAAAGCAGTGCTGAGCATCTTTGAAGGTCCAGGACCCACATTTCCATACCCCTAGACCCACTACAAGCCACCCCAAGTTATATTTTCAAAAGCATGTTTTTTTCTTTTCCTGTTGCTTTTCAGTAACAGAATCTGGTGCAATTTGGTTTAAAGGGAAACACACTTCTAAGAGCAAAATATGCGATATTTTCAAATACCCACCTCCTGTGGGAGCTCCAGAGGCCACAAGAATTATTAGTGTGGCCTTCAGATTGTTTGCTGTTGTCCCACGTCTGCCTGGTTGTTTGACAGTCGTTCACACCGGTCCACTTGCCCTGTGCGCTGTGTTCTGTCCCCTGAAGCTAGAAAGAACATCACTGTGAGGAAGGCAGAGAGGCTCAGATAGCTGCGTACCCCTCCCCAAAGATGGTTTTGAATATCTGTAAACGTCACTGAGCCAAAAGCCTGCCGGATCAAGGCTAAAAGTTGCATTAGATCCCCTCCCCATCCCTTCTTGTAGAGGAAGGCTGTCTCCTTTGCGAGAAGAACCGAGTTGCTTCCATTGGTGTCCAGCAGCCCCAACCCCAGGGTGAAGAGATGCAGAGGAGCGGGATAAGAAATGGCCTCTGCCTCTGGGTAGAACAGAGGGGCACCTCACGGTGGGGAGGCTACAAAGATGGAGACTCTTGAGATGGGTATAGACTATTATATATAAAAAAGGCACTTCGGTTGCGATTCCCTTTGTTATGTAAATGCATCAGTCATGACGGCATCCCTGTTATTCCTAATTCTGCTAAAGGAAGCCTTTCCTTCCCTTTTTTTTTTTCTTCTGTGTTCCTTTTTGGAGAAATGGCGGTTGAGGGCATGTGAGGCCTTTTTATTTTAAAAGGTACACGTTATCACTACAAAGCAAAAAGTAGACAGACTAGCAACTTTTTGACTACATTGGCCGTCTGTACAAAGAGAGAGAAAACCAACATGAATCTGACCAGATTCCGGGAGGCAGTGGAAGACAGGGGGGCCTGGCACGCTCTGGTCCATGGGGTCAGGAAGAGTCGGACACGACTTAACAACAACAACAAGGTTTCAGTACAGCTAAACAAGCCTGTAAGGACCGTTTGATCAACCCCTGAAAACTCATCTTTTTCGCCCATGTTCCTTACCCTGGACACAAAATAGCCAAAAAATCTCTGCTTCCATTGGGGGGGGGGGGGCGGTGCTGCAGGCAGAGAAAGCCTGGGTGTTCATGGGGCCTCCCAGCTGCAGCTGCTGTTTTTGTGTGCCACCTCCTCGATCTCCACGTGGGATGAGACAGCAGTGCAAAAATGTCCAATGATCTGTATGTGAAAAAATCTTAACTGGATGCCGGAATAACTGTGAAAATTGAGGATTGACTCCCGCCTCCTGCAAGAGCAGCCCAACAGTGGCTAATGCGAATTCCAGTTGGGACAGCTGGTATAGCATAGTAGCCAAGAGATTAGGCTATGAATCAGAGAGAGGGGGAGAAAAATTGCTCAAAGCTTGTATTTGTTTGGTTTGTCTCTCTTTGTTGTTAGATTTAGGTTTATTCCCTGCTGAAGGGCTCCCACAGCAGCTAAGACAGCTGTAAAATGCAGTAGTCTGGAGGGCTGGGAGCCATCAATATTAGAATCGGTCAGTCCAATCATTAAAACCACTACAGATCACCAATACGAAAAGTTGCCAGCATAGAAGGCAAAAGGCTGACAGACGTAGTAAGGGTGTTTTAGAAGGGCAGCACCCCAGAGCCTTGCCTGACCAAAGTTAAAAAGCCTTCTGAGAAGTTTTGGAATTGTTTATAAAGATGATATTTAGTTATTATTATTTTTTTGAAAAAAACCTAAAAGGTGAAAATACAGTGCTGCCCCGCATAATGACGATAATCCGTTCCAAAAAAAATTGTTGCTATATGGATTTGTCATTATGTGGGGCAAAAAAGCCCATAGGAATGCATAGAAACCCCTTCAATGCGTTCCCATGGGCAAAAAACTCACCGTTCTGCGGAAATCCTCCATGCAGCCGCCATTTTCGCTGCCCAGTAAGCGAAGAAAGGGCACGAAAACACTGTGGGTGGCCATTTTTTTCCCCGGCGGCCGTTTTGGAACCGCCAATCAGCTGTTTTTAAAACATCGTTATGCGATAATCGGTAAGCAAAACGCTTACTGATCATCACAAAGCGATGTTTTCCCATTGAGAACATCGTTAGGCGATCGCTTTTGCGATCGCAAAAACCTCATCGCTATGTTGGTTCGTCGTTAAACAAATCACTCGTTATGCAGGGCACCTCTGTAAATTTCAAGAAGGTGGTGCTTTCAATGAATACTCCCTAATTTTTTTAAAGATGTAAAAGTACATTCTGGATCGCAATGTAACAGTTTAGGTAATTCCATTAATAGCTGTTCTTCACTGTATGCTCAGAGGTAAATCTCCTGGAGTTCAATTCCATTTTGTCCCAGGTAAATACCAAGACTGAGAATAATTGGAGGAGGGTGAATGGTCTCTGGACTGCTAAAAAGCGCAGAGAGAGGGGGGAGAAACAGGCATTCTCCCCAATGACCTCATTTTGACACCTCACTGTGATTCCTGTCAAGCATGGATCGGATGGCGATTCTGGATTGTGGTCTCTGGTCAGCGATAGAAGAGGAGAGGAAGAATGCCTCCAAGTCTGCCTTTAGCAGGAGCTCCAAGTCTCATCCGTGTTGCCGCTACTTTTCAGGTGTGAAGACGCCCTTCGCAAGAGCAAGACGCTGATTCTGCCAGACCAGCGCGAATTCCTCCGGGAGCTGGAGAGGAACTACCAGCGCCTAAAGGAAGCCCTGAACCCCCTTCTCAACCGCAAAATCCCTCAGCTCTACAACCCCGTTGCCCCGCATTCTGCGCACAGGTGAGGCTGCGTGGCGTGGGCGGTATATAGGGTTGGATTAATAAAAGAGCAACAGTGTGCAAGGTCACACTCCAGGAAGGGCTTTGTATACGAAATGACATCAGTTTCATTTCTTGTGCATTAGCAAAAAGGCACGTGTTTAATTACATTTTATCAAATGAGCAAAAACTGCATCCTCTCCTGTGCCTAATTGCTGTCTCTACTTCCCATATATCCTATTAAAAAGCCACCTAGTGGTACCGAAAGTGTCCATTCTATTTGTCTTACTCGCTGAATTCATTTTTCTGACAGACCACTGTCTCTTGCTTTTTTATACTACCTTTCAGTCGTAGTTTCTTGAAACTGATTTTTTGAAATGCCTTCCTTTCACTGTCCAGCTACCTCTGTTCCTGATATTATCAGATATTTCTCTATTTGAATTTGATTGAGTATAAAGCATTAACAGATAGATGTATTCGTGAAGGCTTTCATGGCCGGGATCTAATGGTTGTTGTGGGTTTTTCGGGCTCTTTGGCCATGTTCTGAAGGTTGTTCTTCCTGACGTTTTGCCAGTCTCTGTGGCTAGCATCCTCAGAGGACAGGAGTAGGATCTCTGTCCAGAGTTCCTACTCTTGTCCTCTGAAGATGCCGGCCACAGAGACTGACGAAACATCAGGAAGGACAACCTTCAGAATACGGTCAAAGAGCCCGAAAAACCCACAGCATTAACAGAGAGACTTCTGAATTTCTGCCTGGATATGCTGTCAGAAATTACTCACCAAAGGGCATAGACATCAGGTAAAGAAGAACAATCCAACTTGCCCACAGCTCCTCCCGCATTCTACCAAACAGGAATATGCAGTGGGTTCCAACTTACTGCAAGTGAACTCTGCAAGTGGCCGCCTAGAGTGGTCCTTTCGAACCAGATAGGCGGGGTATAAATCAAATAAATAAATAAATAAATAAATAATAAACTCCCATCTGACTATTAGCTTTATAGTGATTTTTCTCATGCTTGCTGCTGCTGACCTGCTTGGTTTCTTATGCTAGAAGCCTGGAGTATCCCATGGACTGTTGTGCCATAGAGTGGTGCTTTTCATTTGTTGTTACATACTGGCAAGCCACCTCCTGCTTATGGTAACCCTATGAATGAGTGACCTCCAGAATTTTATGCCCTCTTTTGGAAATGTCTTAAATCTCTTTTATGAGGGCAGCTGGCTTTGTAGGCTCGGCTTGTGGTTTTAGTGGTATGGTTTTCTGGTTAATAGATTCAAACTGTTACGTGTTTGCATTTGCTGCTCTGGCTATCCCTCCCTCCCATAAAGAAATTCCTTTCTAAGGCCTGTTAGAATTCAACATCACCATATGAATATGTTCAGAAGCCAGTTCAGAATCAATTAATCCGCCAGTCTTGTATTTATATGTCTTTCCAGAAATTCCTTCAACAGATTGAGTCTGCGGAAGATGGAAGCCTAGCAAGTCTCCCTCCCATGGACAGAAGTGGACCGCCTGAACTACAGGCTCCTTCCTATTGCAAGAAGCAGCTGCTGATTCTGAAATCTGACCTCCGGCTCAGCCCTACTGGGAACACGTTGCTTGCTGTGCACCAGGAGATCGCCCTGAGATTTAGAGTCCCCTTCCTGTGTCATTCCAGGCTCTCTCCAGGGGGAGAGGCCAGCCGGTCGGTCACGCTGCCAGGGAGAAGGAACACCTGTGGAAGAGGGTGCTGGGAAAGGCTGCTCCACCCCAAGGAAGCTTATCGCCATGTAGCCTTCCACATAGACTTTCTAAGGTGAAGACCTTCTGCAGACCTTCTTCCCTACTGAAGTGAGGATTTATTCTACACACATGGGCTTCAGAGCTTCCAAAGGAAACAGTTAGACCCAGACACATTGGGTGTGCTTGCAGATGAAGGCTAAGCCCCCATGGATTCTGTGTCCTTCCCTCCCCCCCCCCTTGATGGCTGGGTTCAGCCTAAGGACTTCGGCTCTTCCTTGCGTTTTTCTTGCTCCCACTCTTTTGCCCCCTTTCTCCTGCTTTTACTGTTCCTTTTGGCTGCCAGCCATTTGGAAGTTATTCATGGATCCGCAAGAACAAACTAGTCCATGTTTTGAGACTTATTCCTGACTCAGGGAAGAAGGCAAGCATATCCGGGAGTGAGTTAGAGCAGAGGTCCACAACCCCTGGTCTGCGGCCCAGTGCCGGTCCATGGCCTGAGCCAGATCGGGCTGCAAAGACAGGCCTCCCACCCCTCCGCACATACTCACCTCCGCACCGCTGCTTTGTGCCTGCGCGCATCAGCGCCTCCACGACCACTCCCCCACCTCTTTGTCCATGCACACGAGAGAGCGCCTGCCCCAAGCGCCACACCACCATATGCGCATGAGTGAGTGAGCACTGCCATGAATGCTGTGCCCGCCCCCGCATGAGCACCCTCCTGCTCCTGTGTGCACGTGTGTGAGAGAGTGCTCCTCACGCATGCACGCAAGCGCAGGGGGTGCCCCACCTTCCCCAGCCAGTCCGCGAGGTTAAAAAGGTTGGGGACCCCTGCGTTAGAGGACTGAGACCAGGGAGATCCGTTCCTTGTCTTTGGGAAGTGGGCATATCTTTCTGTGAGGAGGTTGGTCTGCCTGCCCATAGCTTGGGCTGAGCCCCAGACATTCCAGCTGTGCCCTTCCCTCCACTTCTTTCTCAGGGGATCTTGACCATCGATTTTCTGTAGCTGTTTCCCAGCTGATGGCCTCCTGTCACCTGCCTCCCGGGATCTTCCCCTTCTGTCTTTTGCAGCACGGACCAAAGAGCCTTTTCTATTCCACACACCTCTCGCTACATCCTGTTCAAGGCAGAGCTAGAGCTCACACACGCTCACACCACAGCAGTGCCTTCTAGAGCAGAGTGAGTTTGGAGTGCAGAGGAGGGAGGGTGGTTCTGGTTCACCTCCCTTCCTCCACATCCCAGGGGGAGGCTGGATGTGCACTTGTTTCTTAAAGAGATGAGTGTATCAATATTGCTTTCCTCATCTTAGTGCCTCTCGCCCACCTTCCCAAGCAAGGAGCGAAAGGAACCTTTCCTCTGCAGACTAGAGTTGCATCTCAAGTCGGCTGTTATGCTGTAAGACGGAGGACATTCCTCTTTCAGGGAGTCCCCTTCCCACAGAGGTAGAGTGGAGGGTTTTTTTGGGGGGGGATGGGTGCATCCCATTCCTTTGAGAATTGGGGGGGGAGCTTTGATGTTTTTTCTAGCAGAGAGGATAAATCCAGATTTACTTGAATATGATGGTGAATATTTCATCTAAATAGATAGGAGTGACCCACACTGGATGGACTCCCTTAATTTGCACTAAATATGTTTAGCCATGCTGACTTTAACATCCAGCTAAACCAAACTGCACTAAAGCAGGTAAATGTGCATAGGCGTGCTTGAAGCTATATCAAATTCAGGCTGTTCCATTTTCCAGGGATTTGTTATAGGCGATGGGCCATCGGCACAGGTGAGCTTCCGTCCTTCTCCCCTTGCATTGCCAGCCTTTCTATGGCGCAGTTGGTCCTTAACAGTGGGAAACAAAAGGAGTTGAGCGCTAGGGCCCCGTCGTCTGCCTACAACCAAAGCTGCAGCTGTTTAGATCCTGATCGTACCCCTGCCCTGTTCCCCCAATCAGAGTTTCCCTTTTCCTGTCTTGCCCCAAGCCAGTTTTTCCTGCTGGGAATGCTACCTTTTTGCCATGGCCAGGCTTTTAGTGGATGGCCAAGCCTTGATTTCTGTTTGTCTTACTCCTTAGTGGAGGAAGATGTAAGCGTTTTATTTATAATGTCATTTAAAACAAATGGGAAGAAACTCTCTAAGGTTGTTTGTGTGTGTGTGTGTTTTGTTCTTTTTTTTTTAATGAGTAATAAAATGGTCTTATTTGTTTGCCATTCAGATGCCATGGAGCCCACAGAAAACAAACTGTGGTGTTGCCATAAATTCCAAGAGGCAAGGCTTCAGTAAATCTTGAAAACCTTAGTTTCTGTTTTGGAACAGGCTAACTTTCTGATTCTCCTTGGTGGGAACAAAAGCTCAAGTATGTAGAGAGATGTAATGAACTGCTGGAAATTACAGGGCGTACTTGAGCTAATGGTTGTTCCCAGTCCTTGACATAGCAGTTTCTCTTTTCCCCATGACATACAAATGTTGTCACTCTGAAATCCTAATGGCTCCACGATTGAAGCATCTAATACAGTCTCCTAGCATCAGCCATCCTCTATTTTTATTACCGGCTGCCTTCTTTGTGCCAGTAGTTCAGAATCACCAGTGTTACCCTGTCAAGAACAACTGAACCTTCAGGCTGGAAGAGGACCACGAGGGGCCCTTTTGACACCAAAGGCGGGTTAAGGAATTCTAGGAAAGTGGTAATGAAGCAAGATGTTAAACAAGGAAGCCTTGTGCTATGCAATGTCTTCCTGGTACCATCAGAGTAAGCACTCTCTGTTTTTCAGAAACAAAAACAGGAGAAGTGTGGACTAATCATGAAAGACTAGTATGCCTTCTGGTAAGTATTTGGTCACGAGTATTTGGGTAAGGAAGCTCAAGAGCCCAGCTCTCCACAAATGACAGATTGCTGCTAACCGAGGCTTCTGAACCTGGATAGGGTGGCTGTGCAAGGGTAGCCTTGATAAGCATATCTGGTAGAAGAACCATGCATGAAATCCCACAGGAGGAGGCAACTATTGGAGTGTCTTGATGACGGTGTCTTAATAGCAGCGCACACCCAGCAAACATTTAAAAAACAGGGGCAGTTTTATAACCGGAGCCGTCACCCAAACCTACCTGTCCATCATGGCCTCTGTACCCACACTGGGCCTTCCATGCCAACACAGCTGTCAAACCTAGAGGGGACCACTAAGTGCAGGCAGCTCTCTATATTCAGTGGGAAACTCCAGCCAATAAGATACTTAGTGTGTGTCTGAAGGTCTTGAGCCACAGGGAGAAAAGGACGGAGAATTGGTAAAGATCACTGTTCCCTTCGAGATGGTGGTGGGAAAGAATTACAGGCACCCAGAGAGCAGATTCCCAGGTGTCAGGAATGTGGACAGGCACGTTCTGTGGGTATTGATGTGGTGGTGGTTCAAAAGTCCCACTGGAGACCATGGTGTGTGATTCAGAAGGAAAGCTTTCATATCTGGGGAAAGCAGCCTCAAGTGATGTAGGAGTTAATCTATGTTGCTGGCCCAGAACAGTTGAAGGGAACCCTGTGACTTGAGATGTTTACAGCAATGCGGAAAATAGCATCTTGTGTTTGTCCGATTATCTCAGCAGAAATAGAACAGTGGAAGAGGGGCTGTGCTGGACCAGATCAGAACAGAGTGCTTGTTAACATTAGCACACAACTTGCCTTTGATTTGTGTCCAAATGACTAATCATTGATTTTTAAGAAAATGTCTGCCTACTTTGGCAAGAAACGCGAACCTCCCACAGCAGAGATCCCTGACCCACCATCCCACCCCCTTTCTGGAATTTGAATCTGCAGTGACCACCCTTTTCAGGGGAGCTGAAATTAAGTGTTAAAAGCTGTCATTTGCCCTTAAGGGCATTATCTGTATGAGAAAATGGGCGATGTTTGTTTGTACCCTATCAGTAACTAAGCTTTAGGAAAGGCATTTTAACTTTTAAGAATGGGGAAAATGTACAAAAGTTGGGAAGCCACCAAACAACAGTGTCATGGGGAAGCCCATCTTGCGAAGCTTAAGCTGCCAGACCCAGCCAAGAGCCCACCCACCCCAGCGTAGTGCAATTGTGGAAGGCATACTTTTGTACTGCTGTTCCATAATCCGAACAGAGGCACTTACCCTTCATTGTGTGTGGGCTGCAGAAGGCCTAGCACTAGAGACAGTCATTGCTTGTCCTCTGTAAACTTCATCAGAATTTTAATGGACTTTCTACGTATTGAAAGAGAGAGTGTTTATGGACCAAGAGCATAGTCATTTTTCTGTACATCAGTGACTGGCTCCTAGTGGCAGGCTCTTAGCACAGATTATGTTCTCATCCCTATTCCTCCTTGGGGCCCTTCAACTGATCTTGGTGCCACCGATGTGCCCACCCTTTGAAATGATGTCTACCTTCCCCATCTACCTCCTTAACTGGAAGACGGACTCTCTCAACACAGTCAGGAGGGCGTCTGAGAATTGTGCTTTCTACTCTCCTTATCTTGTTTCCATGATGACAAGATGGTGTTTCATCCAGATGTTTCTTTCCCACCTAAGGTGATACCTTCATTTCGCTTATATCAAGAGAGTCTTCCCAGCTTTTCCCCCCAAAATCCATCTACATCTCTAGAGTATGCCCCACACCCTCAGTAAATTAGGAGAGCTCTTGCCTTCTATACATCTAGGAATTTCAAGAAATCTGTGCCTCTTTTTGTTTGTTACGGGGGCTGCAAGAAGGGCATGCCAGGATCCTCCCTACATTTTACTCACTGGGTCATGGAGTGGATCTCTCTGTGACCTATCTCACTTGGGTCTCCAAACCCTCAAAGACTCATATCTCACTCAACCAGATCAGTGGCATCGCCACCAGCTGCCCTCCAAAGCATTCCACTAGAGGACATCTGCAAAGCAGTAACCAGGGCACAGCTTTCCATGTTTATCAGGCACTATCATAGATGGACCTGGCTTCTCATTGAGACATCAGATTTGGCAGGGCAGTCTTTTCCAGTCTTGCAATGACACCCCCAGCTCCAGTAAGGCAGTGGTTCTCCCAAAGGTGTGGTCTACAGAGACCATGAAGAAGAACGGGTTGTGTGCCTTTGGTGTAGCTGGTTCCTTGAGTGGTCATCTGTGGAGTCACACATCCTGCCTGCTTCCCCACAGTGTCTTATCGTTTTCTGGTGGATTGGAACTGAAGATAGTCTGCTAGGGTGAGCTACACATGGGCAGCGGAGGGAGTAGGTGAGGCTCCTGCCAAAACAGTAGAGGGAGGGGCCTCAGCTCTAGAAGGTTCTGAAGATCAGCTCCTCACAGGTACAAAACTATTACTGTGACTCCACAGATGACCACTTGAAGAACCAGTTACGCAGTGCATTTGAATTCCACCATTTTTCCATTTGTGCTAAAATACTTCATTCAGGCATTATTGTATAATTGTCTTAATAGTCGTTTTCATAAGGTAGGACGATGTGATTTAAAAGTAATTAACCAAGCAGTGTGGGAGGGAAGAAACATAGGTTGCAATCCTGTTGTACAGTTATGCAGTTGGAAGCAAATTTGCGCAAGCGTAAGAAATTGTAGATATCTGTTGCATATTGAGTCACACAACTCAGCATGCAACCCATAGAGTCTATGGAGGATTCTTCACTGGTGGCAATTCGCCTCTATGTTTGCATGAACTGTGCAGCAAAGTTTCAGCCATAGTGTATCCATTTTTAAAACCTGTGTGAAATTGGTTTTTCTTTTAAGCAGTGGGATGTGTGTGCTTTAAAAACATTTAAAATAGGCAGAAAGCTAGTTTAATGCAAAGTTTAAGGATCAGTTAAAGAAACACTGGTAAAGTGTTGACATCTGTAAACAAACCATGTTTAACCAAACTGCACAAAGCAGCAAGATATTTGTTCTAGACAAGAGTCACAAGTTCTCGTCCCCACTGTGCACTGTAGGAGAAGAGCCAGCCTGTTCCGCCCTGGACAAGCTGCACTGTCGTAGAATTCTCCCCAGAAGAAGAGAGTGGTAAACCCTATCTGAGTACTTTATACCTAGAAAACCCTGGATTGCGTCACCATAGATTGGAATTGATTTGGCCAGAGATGGGGAGTTATTGGATTTGCTATCAAGTGGGACTTCAGTTGCACCAACAACTCAATTCAAGTGCAACTCGAGTTGTTTTTTCCAATGACTCAGACTTGACACATGACCTCCGAGCCCGCCCACCCCTCCCTTTTTTCCATGGGAAATCATAGAATCATTGAGTTGGAAGGCCATTGAGTCCAACCCCCCCTACTCAAGACAGGAAGCCAAGTCCAAGCAGATTTGACAAAGGGTGGTCCAATTTTCTCTGGAATTCCTCCAGTGCTGGAGTGATGCTCACTACCTCCCGAGGTAATTGGTTCCATTGTGAAAAAGCTTTTTTTTAAATAGGGACTCAGACTTGAGACTTGGTACCAAAGGTTCAGACTTGGACTTGGTATCAAAGATTTGGACTGACACTTGGGATTTAGACCCAAAGACTCGCCAACATCCCTGGATTCAACAGGAAACTTTATGGCCTTCCATCCAGGAGAGCTGGAGGGGAGAGGGAGAGAGAGGGGGGAATACCAGCAGCAATGCCACACTGTCATTTTTACATAGAAGCATTTTCACCTACTGTACCTAAGCTACATTTTTGAGAGCCACTGTTCCCCGGTGCTCCTTGTATCTCAAAGTTTCTGTATGTCCTTGCCTTTCCCAATGAAGAAAGGGCAAGGGGTTCATAGAGGAGCCTCTTCAGGCACTGATCTTGCAGGAGAGTTCTGGACAGAGAGAAATCATGAGCTAATCTGACTCCTCACCCCTCCACACACACACACACCACCCCCCAGCTCCGTTTGTACAGTCGCTTACCAATCAAATGGTTTTGTCTTAAGTGATTCCTGGAAATTGAGATTGTAATCTGATGTGCTTTGTGGTCCTCTTTGTCAGCATGAAATCACGAGCCAGCTTTCTCCTTTCCCTTAAAGAAGTACGAGATGTATACGGTGAACTTCACTCATCTTTTAGCCTCAGTTGTAGTTTCCTTTTGTTTATCTTAATGTAATGACACCATATTTTCCCAGGTTTTCCCTTCCACACTGTCCCATAGTCCCTTTGGGTGAATACAAGTGTATTCAAGAGGTTGATGACATGGGTGTTTAGCCTACTACTGTATTTGGTCCACTGCAGGGATGGGATGGTTTGCTCTTAAAGATGGAATAGGTATGGGTAGTATTACTCTCTTTTGATTCATTTCCTGTGTGTGTGATCACTGGGATTTGCCCATATTGTGAAGTGGCTTGCTAAAAGAGCTACATTAGAATACTGGCTATTTAAACACTTCTTCTGCTCCTCAATGGAGGGGAAGTGGAAGCTTTTTAAAAAGGCTTTTTAAAGACTCAATTAGGGCATGAAAAAGTTGTGCAATACTTTTAAATATTTTAATTTTTATTGTTTTGGCTTTTCTAAAAGGGCCAGTTTGAGAAACTGCTCATAGCTGAATCCACTTACCAATTCAGCTGTGGGCAGGCTCTCAACCAAATATCTAAGAAAAAAATGTACACATACCTATTACACATACCTAACTTGTAATACACATATCTAATACACTTCCCTGCCCCCCCCCACACACCCCACTTCCTTGGCCCCTCCACAAACTCACATAAGTGTTTCATTTGCCAATATCCTGAAGTGGCTCTCTTAAGCCACTCCAAGATACAGAGAAATTGGCAGTGGGCTGATGTGAACTAAACAGGGTTGCTTGAGGTGGCATGCCATTTTGGATGCAAGGATTGCAAAACATTTTTCAAATATGTTTTTAAGGGGTTGATTTATTGGCAAGCAATGAGGAGTGACATGTACCTCCCATCTTTGAAGTAACACTATTGTGTGGCACAATATGGTCTAGTTGATGAAGGATGCACATGTATGCAATGCTACTGTTTTTCCTAGAAATGACTTGCAAGCAACACTCCATGAGCTTTAATAAACTACCAGTCCTTTCTCTTTATATCTCCACCCTACCAGTCTTCTCCCAGGGCGGGAGTGGGTGGGAGGCAGGTTTGAGTCCTGTGTGGAGTTGTACAGTCCCTCTAGACTCAACTGGCACTCAGTTGATTGGAGAAGTTCTCTTGCTGGGAAAACATGGCTTCATTGAGGCCTCATGCTCAAGAGTTTGTAGAAAAAACAAAATTTTTCTAGTCACACTGGCTGGAGAATTCTGGGAGCTTTGGTCCAAAAAGTAACATTTCTGAGCTCCAGTCCCGCTGCCTTTGCACAGATACATCACTTGAATGATGGCAGGTAAGTGTGTGATTTGATTGTGGAAGTCTTGCAGCTGATTGTTTCTGCATTGTTGCAATGGTGTCCACAATGCATGTCCATAACGGAAAACCAACATCTGATGTTTCAGTAATCAACTAAAAAGTTTATGTCCCTTGGTGTGTGACCCTTCTTCCAGGACGCTGTTACACTTGCAGTGCACTAAATGTAGCATTTAAGAAGAGGGAGGAGAGCAGGCATCTCGCTTGAAAGCAGCCTCAGATAATGTATCTTGAATTTTGTAGCAACAACCTATTTCTCCGCCATCCTTAAAGCTGTGCATATTCTGGCTCTAGTTCTTAGTTATTTGAAGAGTTCCTCCTCCTCCCCCTCCTTTTTTTTAAACCAATGTGGAAAGCAATGTGAAGGGGCTTCTAAAATTAAAATCCAGCTCTTCCTGCATTCTTATGCGGTTGATCATGAGAGGGCATGAGGTGAAGAGGATTGTAAAAAATAATAGTGCAAGCTCGCCTAGCGCTGCTCCACACACAGATCAGCACGGAGTGTTGCTTGCAAGTCATTTCTAGGAAAAACAGTAGCATTGCATACATGTGCATCCTTCACAACAGATATGGCTCAAGCACATTTTCTCTTGGGCTGTCAAAACATGAATGCAAAATATGTCTTAGCAAATGGCAGAACACCTTAGGTTCTGTTCTGCTCGATCAAGTGTGCTGTGTAACTCTGAAGCAAGTGTTTTTAGCATTTTTAAAGTAAGTTGATCAGCCTTCACCAACCTTAGGTTGCCAGAGAAATCAAAATACAATTAACAGGTCCAAATAAAACATACCCGTCATCACACAAGTAACTGTATGGCCACTGAAACGTAGAATCAGATCTATGAACTTAATATACACCTACTTAAAATGTAGGAAGCCATAAATCAATCAATCAATCAATCTTAAAACAGATAAAATCAGGAGTATCACAAAAATATATTTTTAGAAAATGCAGCTTGGAATAAATGCATCCTCCTTGCGCTTGGAAGTGCTGTGAAAAATTGTCCCTGTTTCAGTACTTTGTGTTTTCTGTACCCAAAATGTAATTACCGGTCTTCATAAAACAAAACATAGGGACAATCTGGAATTAGCTCACTGGCACCCAGTACTAAATCATGTGCAGTCTAATTATGTCTTGTTTCCACAGCAGCAAGTCCCACTACTTTCGGAGTAACTTCTTCTCAAGGAAGTGCTAAGGCTGCAATTTAGAGACCAGTAACCCAAGTTTTGGATAGGGTGGAGGCCCTTGTGACACTGACCGGATGCCCCAGTGGGGTAGCCATTCCCCAGCTAAAGGGGTGCCAATGGAAGGAATGGCTCAAAAGGCATAGAGTGGTGGGTCCTGCCCTCTGCCCTCCCCTCCCCTGTGAGGGGGCACCGATTCCATAGCGTGCTTCCCTCCTGCCCCATAAACAGTGCACTAGGGCCGGCCCTACTATTAGGCGGAGGGAGGCAGCTGCCCACCGGGTCCAGGGACTGGTGTCACGGTGGAGCTGGGTGGGCCACCCGGCCTGTCCCCGAACCCTCTGCACTCCCTGGGCTGTCCTCAAGTGTGGGGCAGGGCGGCATCTCCTCCCCAGCGTGAACGGAGGAAGGCTCCTCGGCTACATCCGGCCGATTTCTGCGCCTGGACCTGGAGAAGAGGGAGCCGCTGGTTTGGGCTGCAGAAGACCTTTGGGTGGAGTGGGCGGCATATAAATTAAATAAATAAATAAATATATGAGGCTACGGTTTGGTTACGTGGAGGGTGGCTTTGCTCACCCGTTTCAAAACTACCATCTTTCGATCCGCGAGAAGGACATCACTTTTTCGCGGGGCCGAAGGTTTTTCTCCTTCCTGCACGTTCCCTGGTTTGATGTATGAATCCCTTCGGCATCTGGACTCTCTCCCTGGGGAGCCGCGGGCCCTTTTCCGACGTGGAGGCCGCCTCCGCTTGAAACGGGGAGCCTGCGGGGACGCGTGTGCCCCGCCGCCGGCAAGCAGACGTGTGTTTTTTTTTTTTGCCCGTGTTATGAACCCGCGACTTCCCGTCCCAAGAAAGGGCCACCGGGGGCTTTCGCCCCAGAAGCGGCGGCGCCTGATTCTCCCTCGGGGCGAGTCCGGGCCGCCCGCCCCGAGTTCGCTCCCCGTAGAGGCCGGCGGCACAGGGAGGGGAACCCAAGTGGCCGCCCCCCTCCCTCCCGCCGCCGTCGCGGGGCTTTGACCCCCCCGTCCTTTTCCACCCGAGAGGGGGCGGGGCTTCCTCGGATCGGGGGCGGAGCCCCGAGCAGCCGCCCGGGACCCCGCTCGGCCAACGGAGGAGGCTGCGCTGGAGCCCGGAGCGGCGCGCCGCGGGCTGGCAGGACCGGGCAGGGCAGGGCAGGCACTCGGGCGAAGGTACGGCGCTGGCGCTGCCCAGCTGCCCCGTGGCATTTCCCTGGGTGGTGGGCGCGGGCAGAGCTCCCGCCCCGGCTTCCAACGGGGCGCTTCTGCTTCCCCGCTGCCCTCCAAAAAAGAGAAACTTCTGCATCTCAACTGTCTTCCTTTTCGTCCTCCTCCTCCTTCCTCCCCCCCCTCCTAACACCCGCTCCGGATTCTAGGGACTGATCCTGCGCGGTGACGGCGGAGGGAACCCCAAAGCCGGCCAGCTCTGGAAAGGTGAGGCGCAGAGAGAGCGAGACAGAGACCGGTTCCTGCTCCGGGTAAGCCCAGGAGGTGTCTGGGGGCTTCCGCGGACCCTTTCCCGGCTCTACTCCCCACCCCACACCACCCGGCCGTCTCCACCCCACCCACCCCCCGCTTGGCCAGGCAGATCCAGCAATGTCCCCCCCTGCCATTCCGGGCCCCTCGTTGCCCGCCCCACGCCGAAGCTGGACCCCTGGAGGATCGCCGGGACTCGCGGGGCTTCTCTCGAGGGGGCGCGCGGCGTCTCTCCCTCCCTCCCTCCCTCCCTGCCTACCCCGGCCCCCTTTCCAGCTCCACACAAAGCGAGGGTCCCCTCTCCGGAGAGATCCTGTCCAAATCCTTTTTCTCGCTCTGGGAGAGGGTTTTTTTTTTTTTAAATGTCAATTAAAGCGCCGCTTCTGTTGTGCTGGGGGGGGATCACGGGGAGGAAGAACAAACAACATCTGTGTCTTGCTCCCGTCCTCCCTCCCTCCCTCCCTCTCTCGCCTTCCCATCTTGTGATTTGCCTCGCATTTCTCCGCGCCTGCTTTTCGGGTTGGAAAAAGGCAGGAGCGAAGGCGGGTGGCTGGCGGGCTGGGGCTGGGGCTGGGGGGGGGGAGAGAGAGAGAGCGGATGGAGGAGCGAGGCGGCACCGTGTGGTCGGGAGACAGCTGTTTGCCATTAGAGAAAGCCCTGCTCGGTGGCTGGGAATCGGAACTGTGGGCTGAAGAGTTGTTTTCCACTTTTTTTCTGGTGCGCCTCCTTCGCTCTTGTCTCTCTCTCTCTTTCCCCCTAACCCCCTCCCCACTCGCTTCCTTCTCCCGCCTCCCTCCCCCCCCCCCCGCCGCCCCCAGCCGGGCTGTCAGGCTGGTGTTGGCAGGCTCCTTGTTTTGGGGACCTCCAGGGATCCAGCCTCTTGGATTTCAAAGTCCTCTGCCCACAAGAATCTGCGGGGCAAGGAACAAATAAACATCTGGGAGGCTGGAGGTTCACCCGAGGAATGGCAAGCTCGGAGGGGAAGAGGAAGGCCAGGCCAGGCCTCTTGTCAGAGCTTTTTCAACACTCCCAAAGAGCAGGAGTAACAGCAGTGGGGAGGATGGCATAGCGTATCTGTTGGCCCTGAATGAAGAACAGCCAGCTGAGATCTGGGAGAGAGGGGGGGGTGCACGTGGGGGACTGAGAAAATGAACTTGAATAAGGAACATCTGGGTAGCTGGTCAGATGCTTCATTGCCCCATTTCAAGAAGGATGGATTGGCAGTAGCCCACCTGTGTGTCAGGAGTTTCTGTATCGACAGCTTGGCCGTGAGCAGCACCCGGAGCAGAACCTTTATTAGTTAATTTGTCCCCCACCTTTCCTTCCCCAATGAGCTGGGCTGAGTGTATGAGTCTCCTTAACCACCCAAGGACGGAGGTTAGCTCAGAGTGGGTGAGTGATGCCTCCTGTCTTATGGTTGGTGTTCTCAAATGCCTCTAGTCCTTTCAGATCTCTGTGAGTGTTCTTCTTTGCACACACCTTGATGGTAGAGTATCCTGAATAGAGATGAGCACAAAGGGCTCCATCAATAGTCATGCGGGCTACACCAGTGGCACGCAATGGCTGTACAGCAAGAATCCCTGCCCCACCTCCTCATCTGAGTGGTCAGCTGCTGGGGGAGGTGGGGAAGGGAAGCCCCAGCTCCTGCCCAAACTGGACAGCCACCGAGGTGATGCATGCAACAAAGTCCTTCGTGCCCATCTCTAATCCTGAAACTTCCCTGTGTGTAAGAGAACTGTCCTTCCTTCCTACTTTGCTGCACTTGAATTGCATACATTGAGCATACATTTATCCATCCGGTAAAGTCCTGGTTGTCTTGCCAGGTGATGTTCCATGGGTGAAGGTGGTTTGGAGCATTGCAGAAACCTTGTGGGCAGAGCAAGGGTTGCAAAATGTCCACAGCACACCAGTGGACAATCACTATTGAGAGGGATGGAATGTGGAGATGGTTGAGACGGAACCTTGGCAGCTGATGCCCAAGGTCAGGTTTCTAGTCCACATCTTTGGAGATTCAGTGCCAAGTGGAGTAGCCGGTCTTGTAGTTGGTCTTTCAGTCTCTTCTCTGGGTGACTTTCGGGGACCTGAAAGTTGGCAAATTGTGAAAACCTGGGAATGCACCAGAACAGAGTAGTCCACTACATCTTTTCTGGTGCAGATATGTAGTAAATGTACACACACAAAAATATGTACAAGGTCACAAAGCAAGCCTCTCCAGATTCCAGTTGAATGCTCTTTTACAGTGGGAATAGGGAAGGTGTGGCCTTCTGGAAGTCGTCGGGAAGCAGATCACCTCCTTGCTCAGGCAGATGGGAGTCGCCATCTGGCAACATCTGGAAGGCCACATGCTCCCCACCCTGACTTAGAGAGTAATTAGATCTTGATGCAGGCATATTTATATGAAACGTAGGAGAAAGCATCTCATCCAGGCCTCTGTCTTCTAGGAGGATCTGCAAAACAGCCATTCTGCAGGAAGTTTGGAGGGCATTTCGTGCTTCTACGCTTTAGAGATGAAATCTTCTTGTTACAGAACGTGCCTCTGCATTTCAGCCATAAAAGGGGCAGGGAGGAGGCAGGGACTCTGGCATAAGGCACGGAGCTCGGTTAGCAGAGTGGATAGGGAGTGAGCAGCAGTCCGAGCGCGGATACCCTTCACCCCCGTCTGTTTAGGAAGGGCTTGCGGTTTATTGCTCCAGCTTGCAGTGGCCAAACAGTGAAAGCTTACTCTGTTCTAAGCAAGTTCCCTGCATTTCATTTGTGCCATAAGACCAGTCCTGGAATTGTCACGGCTACTCTTAGAAGGGTTTTGAAAGTTGCCTCTGTGTTTATTCCTTGGCTTGCATTTGGATATGACGCTAGGCTTGTATTGCCTCTACAGCAGTGGTTGCCAACCTTGAGTAATCCAGGTGTTCTTGGACTGCAACTCCCAAAATAGCAGCCAGCACAACCAGGGCTAGATGTAAAATATTAGAACTTAGAATTAAGCAGTTGGGAACCGAGGTATTTGTTCTCAGCATTAATGCTCATCGTCTCCTTCCTCATGAAGATCCACCCTGGAGACACCCCGTCTCTCCCTGCCTCCACTAAGCTTCTCACTTCAGCAACGTTCTGGACTACATCTACAGGTAGAGCACAGCGACTACGGCTTCTAAACTCTGCCACTGTAGGACACAAAATGACTTCAGGGGCTATAGAAAAAGAGGCCTTGCTCACAACATCGTCCTCTGAGGGGCAGAGGAGCCTCTTGGGGGTCTGGGTAGGGAGAGGGGGTTTCCCAAGGGTCAGAGCCGCCCTTCTGTGTCCCAGCCTCACCCTGCCCTGGTAAACTCACAGGTATTTAATCCCATGCCATAGGAGGATCACAGCAGCCGGGGATGGGATGGGGAGACAAGCTGATTAGAAGGTGATTAGCAATTTACTAATTAAGAGCCTTATATTGGTGGCTTGCAAGTTAAGGTCTAATCGAGCTCATCTTGTCAGCTATGCTGATCAGTGGCAAAAGTGTAGGCATCCTTCAGTCTCGAGAGACTATGGTAACCTGCTCTGTTTGGAGGACTTGGAACAGTGTCTAGTGTGGCTGAGAAGGCCAATTCAAGAGTGACAACCCCACACTGAAGACAAATACAATCTGTCCCCTGTCCAGGTCCCTGGTTTTGCCGGTTTCAGGACTGCCTCTTTGCCTCGGCCTGCTGGACAAGAGTCTCTTCAAATTGGGAGAGGCCATGATGCAATGCCTGCCTCCAGGCTGAACGCACAGATGTCAAGGTTTCCCATCTGTTGAGGTCCATTCCTAAGGCCTTCAGATATACTTCTATCACAGCTGTGGACTCCCTCTGGGGTGATTTCCCTGCACAAATTTTCCATACAGGAGATCTTTTGGAATCCAACCATCAGCCATTCTCACAATATGCCCAATCCATTGCAGATGTTGCTGTTTCAGTAATGTATACATGCTAAAAAGTCCAGCTCGATCTAGGACTAATCTATTTGGAACTTTTTCCTGCCAGGTGATACCAAGAATGTGTCAGAGACAACGCATATGGAATGTGTTCAACTTCCTCTCTTGCCATGCACAAAGGGTCCAGGATTCAGTGCAGTACAGGAGTGTGCTCAGGACACAGGCTGTATAGACCTGGAACTTGGTATATGCTGTCAGCATATTATTAAGCCATACTCTCTTTGTGAGTCTAGAGCAGGGGTTCCCAACCCCCGGTCCACGGCTCTGTGCCGGTCTGTGGCCTTGGCAGGACTGGGCCGTGGAGACAGATCTCCCACCCTCCTGCACACACTCCCCCCTGCATGCATGGCCCACCCACCGCACATATGCATGAGCACACCCCACCCACCTGTGTGTATATACGAGCACGCTTCACCCACCCATGAGCACCCCCACTCATCCACGCATGTGTGCAAGTGCATCCCACCCACCCATGAGTCCACCCTGCCCACCTGCGCATGTGCCCGCAGGTGTCCCGCCCTCCCATGAACACAGGGGGTACCCTGCCCCCCTGCGCATGGACCCCGCCTCCTCAACTGCTCTGCAGTTTGGAAAAGGTTGAGGACCACTGGTCTAGAGAACATGGTACCAGCTTTGCCAATGCATTTATCCAGCTCGACATCCAGAGACAGGGTGTCAGAGATGGTTGAGCCAAGGTACACAAAGTCATGAACAACCTCCAATTCTTGTGCAGAGATGGGAATGGAGGGAGGTGAGTCCACGCCCCATGACTTCTGTTTTCTTCAGGCTGATTGTTAATCCAAAATCTTGGCAGGCCTTGCTAAAATAATTAATGAGTTGTTGGAGGTCTTCAGCAGAATGGGCAACAACAGCTGCATCATTGGCGAAGAGGAAGTCCCGCATGCAATTCAGCTGGACTTTCGTCTTCGCTCTCAATCTAGAGAGATTCAAGAGCTTTCCATCTGATCAAGTCCAGAGATAGACACCTTCTGTTCCCAAAGCGTGCTTCAGCATGACAGCAAAAAAGATCCCAAACAGGGTCGGCATGAGGGCACAGCCCTGTTTCACTCTGCTTTTGATGTCAAAGGGATCTGATGTTGAGCCATCAAAAACTACAGTGCCCTTCATTTCCTCATGAAAGGACCTGATGATGTTAAGGAGTCGAGCTGGACATCCAATCTTGGGAAATATTTTTAAAAAGTCATCCCTGCGAACCAAATCAAAGGCCTTTGTAATATCTATGAAGGCCACAAAGAGTGGCTGTCATTGTTCCCTACATTTCTCCTGCAACTGTCGGAGGGAGAATACCATGTCAGTGGTGGATCTATTAGCTCGGAATCCACACTGTGATTCGGGATAGACTCTGTCTGCAAGCACCCAGAGTCTCTTCAGTACAACACAGGCAAGCAGCTTCCCTACAACGCTGAGAAAAGAAACGCCATGGTAGCTATTGCAGTTGCCCCTGTCACCTTTGTTCTTGTACAATGTGACAATGTTTGGATCCTCCACCTTCCCTCCAGCAAAGACAGAATATTTCATACAACTCAGTGGTGATGATCTCTTTATAGCACTTCAGCACTTCAACAGGGATGTTATCCTTCCCAGGTGAGGGAATCCAAGGCTGCTTTTATTTCTGCTAAAGTTGGTTCGCTGTCCAACTCTTCCATGACAGACAGGCACTCGATGTTACTTAATGCCTCTTCGGTTACTACATTCTCTCTGGAATATAGCACAGAGTAGTGCTGCACCCAGTGTTCCATTTGCTGTGCTCGGTCCTGGATTATCACGCCTGTAGCAGTCTTCAGAGGAGCAGATTTCTTCTGTATTGGACCTAAAGCCTGCTTGATACCGTCGTACATTCCCTTGATGCTACCTGTGTCCGGTGCTATCTATATCTGAGAGCAGAGCTGAAGCTAATAATCGTTAGAACATCTCCTGGAAGTCTGTTGACTTTGCTACGAGCAACTTGAAGAACCTGCAAGTTGTAGTCATTAGGACAGGCTCTGTATGCTGTTAAAGCTCTCCTCTTTTCCTCGATGGCTGGCATCAACTCCTCTGAATGGGCTTCGAACCAGTCTGCCAACTTTTTGGTCTTCTTGCTGAATGTGGACAAGGTGGTGTTATAAACAGCATTCTTGGAATGTTCCCATCGTTCAGGTGCATTTGCATCAGCTGGTCCTGGAAAACTTTCCTCAAGTGCTTGGCGAAATTCCTCCACTTTTCTCTAATCGCGAGTCTTGCTGATGTCAAGACGTGGTCTTCCTTCCCTTTTCGTGTGAAACAATCTCTTTATTCACAGCTTGACTCTGCTACACACCAGGGAGTGATCAGTATCGCAATCAGCACCCTGATAACTGTGTGTGATCATAATACTACAGAGGCTAGAGCATCTAGTGAGGATCAAATTGAGCTGATGCCAATGCTTCAATCTTGGATGTCTCCAAGAGACTCTGTGTTGAAGCTTTGTATTAAAGAACATGTTGCTGACACAGAGACAATAATAACAGCAAAACTCCAGCAAACATTGGCCATTTTCGTTCATCTGCAGCAAGAGTAGATGACACAGAGAAAAAGAGGAAGATACCCCTCTTCCCTCCTGAAAAGAGCTGGAATCTGTCTGTTGCCGTGTAGTGTGTTTTGTTCGCAAAATGGCTTTTACGCCACATCGGGGGAGGATCGGCCTGGGAAATTCCACTTAGACCCAGGAAGACCCTTTTCACAGCTAGAATCTTTGTAAATGCATTGTTTTGGTTAACCACATGGATCTGGCCTATCAGCAAGCCAGTCGAAGATCAAACTTTGTGCTGAGGAGAGCAGGCTCTTGTGTCCACCTGTAACATAAAGACTTCTTGCCAGACAGACATTCATAGAGGAGTTCAAATGGCCAAGATTTTGGCTGGCAAAGTTCATAAGCAGAGGCTTAGGATTTTTTCCCCCAGATATCCTGAGGAGAGAGCCAAAAGTGGTCTTTGTAACTCTAGCCCACCAAGCCATTAAAATCTATTCTTCTCTTGGTTTTGTAGCTCCGTGGTTTAGGCATCTGGCTGCAGAGCCAGAGGTCGGGTGTTCGATTCCCCACTGAGCCTCCTTGACAGGGGCTGGACTGGATGGTCCACGGGGCCCCTTCCAGCCCTGCCGTTCTAAGAGCGGTCCACCTGTCTCCCATCAACTGTTGTTGCTTCCCTGGATGCCTACATTTTGCAGTCAGCAAGTTCTTCGTGGGGCAGCACTCAACAAGGGAAAGAGATTTCCTTGGCAAGAGATGAGAAAGCAGGGATTCATAACAAAGGAAGTAAGCGAGTCAGTAAGTGAGCTAGCGCCCTGATAGAAATAATAATTGTTTGCTGTCAAGTCAGTTCTGAGGGTGATCCTTTTCAGGGTCTTCTAGGTAGAGAGTACTCCTTCCCTTCTTCTGGAGGTGCCCTGGGACTGTGCCGCTTGCCCAAGGCCACACAGGCTGGCTCCATTCCCAGGAGGCACCGTGGGGAATCAGGGTCCCCGGTCTCTGATTCCCACCTAACTCGCTGAGCTAGCTATCCAGCCCACAATGCTCGGTCTCTCTGTTTGGGAAGATGGGGTCCTTATGGCAGAGGTTCTTGGCTTGTGTCTTCCATGATCCCTCATTGTCTTTGACTATGGCAACCAGGGCCGCTGGGGGTTGCAGGGCAGTAGCCTTTGGCCATCCCTCCTATATCGGGAGGAAGCCTTGCCTTCCTTTCCATCCTGTGGCTTTTCTAGATAGAGCGTGAATGGCTTTCTTCGTCAACAGATATACAGTAGAGCTGTGTGTTTGCCAGTCCACCCTGGGCCTCCTTGAAAGAGGGTGCAAGTGATGGCGAGACATATGCAGTGCCTCACTGTGTGTAAGGCCGAAGGCATATGTAATGCCTAGCTAACTGCAAACGTTAAGAACGCACAAGTTATGTCTTTATTGACATTAGAGCAAAAGTTGCACTTGGGCTTGGAATTAAAACAAAGAAGATTAAATGTAGCATAGGCTTTATCTTTATAAATGCAGATTTATTCTTTAGGACAGAGATTTATTCAGAAAAATTATTTTGTACCAAAGCATGGGCACTATTGTGCCAAGGAAGCGCAAAATTCAGCGCCAAGGAAACAGGGGTTATGCTTTTATAATAAATTATGCAAGGCAACGTGGTATGTGCAGGCAGGTTAATTTTGCTCGGCTGCTTCAAGTTTGCAAGGGTTATTTTTAATCTGAGTTTGAGAGAGGGTTTCATTGTGCCAGGAGCAGTCTGTGAGCAGAGAGGCAGGGGGAAGAACTGGGGGCAAGAGGTGCCAGCCACGCGGCCCCTGTGGAGTCTGAGAGTCCGTTCTTCACCAGGTCGCCCACCCCCCACCCCCACCCTGCAGAGCCTGATGGCCCCTTCCAGAGGCCTTCCTCAAAGGCAGTGTTGCTTCTGAGTGGCACTTTGCCCGGGTACAGGTGTTGTCTCTCCTGGTGTGATTGCCAATGATGCGCAGAGAAGGGAAAGAATACACCAAAGTTACACAGAAACAGAGCTTGGAAGGCCTGTGAAAGATTGCCCTTCCTTGGAGAAGTTACTTTTCTGGACTGCTGCTCTACTGCCAGCCCTCATGAGCAGCAGGAGCATTGCTAAAATGGGATCCACGGCGTCCCGTCAGGGATGGTGGCGGTTTTGGGAGTTGTAATCCCCAAACATGCCTTTTTGAAGCTGTGCCTGTAGGACGGGGCAAAGGAGTTGTTTTCTGACCCCAGAGATTGACTTCATTTCCAATACCCACCGAAAGCTTCACACCACAAGAGATGCCAAACTCAAGAGCAGCCAGACATGACAAGAGTTATTTTCCCTGGTTGTGTTTGGTGTTGAAATCGTTGCTCCTTCTCCCGACACGCTGAGCACCAGGGTTGCCCCAGAGGGTCTCTCTCTTCCCTGAGGGGACGTGCCCGCTTCTCTCTAAGAACTCTGCAGCCACAGGGACCAGATTGGCAGGATGCCCACGAGCTGCTGCGTGCCCGGAAAATCCCGGCCCAGAGCTCCCGATGCAAGAAGGTGGTGGGTTGCTCCAGCGCGGTGGGCTGAAGGGCCGCATTGTGCAAGTGGGCCTGGGGAGTTCGGCAAGATCACACAATTGGCTCTTTCATGCCAGCCGGAGACTCTTATTAAAAAAAAACACAACTCCCCAAATTCCCCCTCTCCTCCCCTGCCACCACTGTAGGAAGGGGTTGTGGTGTGGCCAGCTGCTCTTAACCTCTGCCAAGCTCCGGTGGGCTTTTGCCCCCCTCCCTTCCTGCAGCCCGGGAGCTAGAAGCCTGCTCCTTCCTACCACGACTCCAGCAAACAACTCAAACTATTTGCTTCCCCCCCCACCTCCGATCCTTCCTACCCCCACCCCACTGTGCTGGGGACATTCTTCCCCTGAAACAAAGGCTTCCCCTTGTCCGTAGCGTGCCGAGGGTGCAACCCATTGGATGAAATGCCCAACCCACCACCCTTCACAAATGTAGCAATATTGTTAGGAAGGCAGAGGGAGTCTTCACAACACAGCACCACACCCTCCAGAGGCACCCACTTGTGATTCCCTGCAGGGTTTGGGGAACCTCGTTTTATTGGAGTTCCCAGCATCCCCCTAGTCAGGCAGTCCACAATCCTGGCTGGCTGAGGGGTTTCGGAGAGTTGCGGTTCAAAACAGTAACTTTCCCAGCCTTTGAACTGGTGCAGCTCATTTATCCTTTGCCATTCGGATGTTGCAATCTTCATGGCAAGAGGTAAGAGCCCATCTGCACATACTTTTTCAATTAGGGAGTTGTTGGGACCCATCACCTCCCACTCTTATTCCAGATGAAAGCTCCTCATTGCTTTGGGGCTCTTACAAGGTTGCTTTTAGAGAGGCGCCATGGCAATTATCTAACCAGTTTTCCAAGATGGCCTCCCCACACATGGGCCTTTTGGGCAGGCAAGTCACTGAACCAGCAGGCTTTGGCGAGTGAAGGTGGAGAGGCCACGGCCTGACTGCAGGAGCAGCTCTCAACTTAAATGGCTGCCAGGACTGAGCATGGGGAAGGGCCTGGTGTTCCTGTTCACATCACTGACAGTAGGGTGAACCGTTTCAAATGCAAATGCTGCATGCAGGACCTGATCTGGATTGAAACCTTGAGGGAAGAGGGCAAATGCAATGGAATGTGGGATCCTTTGCTTCACTGGAATCTCACTCTTGATTACATCTTCATGTCTTGTTGTTGGTTTTGTTTATATCTTTTTAAAGTTGCAATTGCTAATTGTAGGGAGGGCGTTGCATAATGTTTGCCTGTAAGCAGCAAACCCCATCCTTCTTAATGTTCCTGACATGTCACCTTGGCCATGCATGCCTGCATTAGCCCTTCCTTCGGTGGTGCCCTATATTATGAGAGCTTCGAAAACGTGCTCACTTTTCCTTTCTCGGATCAGTAGGCAGCCTTTACAGCTACCGGGCTGAAGGTCCTTGGAGTCCTGTACTGGCATGGGTCTAGCCACACTGCGAAATTTGGTGCCGTCTGGCTCGTACTTAAAAGGTCTTTATCTTCTCTCGGTGCCAATGCGCAAAGGCAGAACCAAGAGCTATTTTCTATCTCAGTGGACTTTTCCCAAAAGATTGCATGCCCGAGCCCTCTGCCAGCTTGGTGCGAGACAGCTCTGAAAGGGGAAGGGTGGAACACAAACAGAAAGGTCTTTTTTTCGATGCTAAACGGGGCTGTCAGGGAAACATACACCCTAACTAGATGCCAGTGTGAACAAGGCGAAAAAAGGTTTGCTTTCGGGGAGATTGTGCCTTGCACCCTCCAGAGCACCCCAGAACTGCTTTCTGTTGCTAGTAAGCAGAGAGCAGATAATGATGCTGTTGCCCTGCTGTTTGCCCTGGAATCGGAGGAGCAGCTAGTCCTCATCCCCAGGCAAGGAGCAAACCACCTCGTATCCCTACCTTAGGGCCTCCGACTTCCAGACCTAGTGGAGCAGGTTCAAGAAAGGGGAAGCACAGGATGACTGGCGACATTCTCTGTGGTCAAGGGTGACTTTTGTCATCCCGAATGCCGTCTATTCAGGAATAAGTACAGGCTCCTGCTCCAGTCCGTGCAGAGTTAAAGAGGAGGGGGCGGAGACGATGTGCCCCTGCCTTTCCTCCTTCTCTTGGCTTTCAGGTGTGACCTGGAAGTGGCTTGGTTGGTCAGAAAGGCCAAGGAAGGTTTTGAGTGAGAAGAGGCTCGTTCAAGGACGCCTCCTCATTAGGGATGCTAAGGGCTGCTTCTGTTTGTGGCACCTTGCTCCCCAGGGATGTCCCCCATCTTCTTGTGGGGTGAAGTCTCCCTGTTAAAGGTTCCGCTCCAGGAGGTGGTTGGGTCTTGGTGCTCAGTTGCAGATTCTTGATGACCCCCCCCTCACCCCACCCACCCCTCTCTGTTTGGGAGCCATGCTGTTTCAATAAAGACTGGGGAGGGGGGGAATCCCCATGCCACATCTCAGCCAAAGATGCTGATCCAGAAAGGCAACCCCATCCGGCCACTGAGTTTCCACGTCTTGCAGGCAGCCCCTAATTGGATCCATGTGTCTACTTGTAGCAGCCGAATAAAGCCGCCTTAAAGGGGACGAGGGCGAATGAGGGATTTGGAAGGAAGGTTCTCCGTCGACCAGGGTGGTGGATTGTTTTGCAGTTAGAATGTTGCGTCCGTCTGTGGCCTCCCTTCCCGACATTCAGTGCGACATTTCGGATTCAGCACAGTAAGATTAAGATTAAACGGAGGGGGAAAGGTGTATTTTAAGAACAGTTGATGTGTCTGGGGATAACTGAGCTGTGCTAATAAGGTTCCCATAAGCAAGATTTAGGACAACAACAAAAAACCAAATAAAGGTGGGCCTTTAGCATACACACTTGGTATCCTGTTCCATTTTCTTATTTAAAGCAAGAGTAATTGAAAATAAGTAAACCTCTTTTTTTTAATGCTGAAAATGCTTTATGCAAGGCATCAGTTAACTAGGAGTTTTGTGGTAACTGCTGCAAAAACACACACAAGTGGAAAACCAGCCACTGTAGACTGAGTGAACTGTAAGAGCCCCTGAAGAATAGTGACTTGAGGCCTGAAGCTTCAGACTCTGCTACTCTCTCTACCCTAGGCAGTGCTTTGCATCTCCTCCTATGTAGATCCAGGCCTTCTTGGTCAATGAAAAGAGCCAGGATTACAGAGGAAAAATGTCAGCTGGAATTTCCAACAGGCCTTACCCACACAGTATCTGCAATTGGTCACTGGAATTCAGGGAATGGAAAAGTTACTTTTTTAGACCCCCAGTTCAGAGGTACGTGCACTGATATGAAGTGTAAAGATTTTGGTGCCTAATTTTTTCAGCAGAAATTTTCCATTGGTTTAAACATACCTAATTTGTAAGTGATCAGCAGCAATAAATGGATACATTTTTCAAGTGAGTACCTGTAGGATGTGTGCATGAGAGTACCTATACTGTATATTTTATTATAAACAGGGTAAAAGAAAAGTATACATATGCATACATAATCCAGACCAATAGGCATCCGGCTTTGGACAGTGCAGGACAAATCAAAACCAGACTGTGATTGACGTTTCTTTCACTTTTAGAAAACACACAGAGCAGTGTCTTATTTATTTTCTTGAGCTTGTTTTAGATTTTGTTTTAGATTTACAAGGCAGGAAGAATTGCAGACATGAGGGAGATCAGGGGAAGAGTGAGCAACCGATTTGTGGTCATGCAGAGAGTTTCATGGCCATGTGGGGATCTGAAACTAGATCTTTGCTCTACACCAAATATTTCAATTTAAACACTTATGGGTTGTTGAAGCAATTTAATATGTTGTTTAGAAAATAGAAATTAACTGGGCTAAGTCAAATCACACTCTATCTAATGCAATGGACATTTATTTTCCAGAAAATGTTGCATCTTAGAAATTTCCGGAAAACCCACATCAGTAAGTAGCAGTGTTGGAACCCACTCTAGCCAGAGCACTAGAGGGGATTTCTCCAGCACATGCCCCATGTAGAAGGGCAGAGCAGAGCAGAGCAGGAGACCAAACTTGCCAGCTCATTCAAACACCTCTGTGCTGTCCTTGAATTGAGGGCAGATACTCACCAGGATCCAAAGGGGGTGCTACGCTTAAACCAAACTATAGTGCAGTTGAACTTGCCCAGATCTGAGGTTACCAGATGGAATTTCAGGGAATTGCTGTGCATTTCTGGGTCTCCTGGTGAGGAGCCAAAACGCCGCAGGGAGCGCCATACAAGGGGAGGGGAGTGCTGTGTGTAAAGTAGCCTTTCAAGTTTGGGCATCCACCTTCACCCATTTCCAGCTAGTGCCAGACCTCAATGGCTCAGCCTAAAGCTCTTGATATGTGTCTTGTTATAGTCCACTGAAGGGAAGGAACAAGGGGAGTGCACCAGGAAGAATGCTGAAGACCACAGACCCTTTGGCCCATCTTTCCATTTGGAGCAATATGGGGAGTGGAGCTCCATGTTTCCTGAGCCACCTTTGTCTCAGAAGACCTGCCATTTGGGGGGGGGGGGGGAGAGGGAAACTCTCCATTGACTTGTGGCGAGTTTGTTACCTATTAAGCACATTTCTACAATTAGGAAGTAGCTCTGGGCTCCTTGCCTGCCTTGTGACAGGACAGAACTCCACCTTGGTCACCCCACACATCACAAAGGCCTCCTACCCTAGTCTCAGGTTTAGTCCCTGAAGTCTCTGCGAGTTCGATGCTACTCTATAGTAGCATCCCTATAGTTCACCGTAGGGCTCTTCTGCCATAGAAAACCCAAAGAGAAACCGGACGTCTTGAGGCACCTTTAAGGATAGTTTTGATTTTTCAAAAACTTTTGTGTGTGTCCAATCACACGTCTTCAGATAAAGGAGGGGGGCGGCTAAGTGTGAAGTATGTTCAGGCACACAAAAGCTTATGAAAAAGTAATGCTAGTTAGGCTCAAAGGCGTCACAAGGCCTCAAAGGTGCCACAAGGCCTCTGGTTGCTCTTGGGCCATAGCAAGAATGCGTGTTATCTCACCCCCATCAAAGTTCAGCGTCTCCCCTAGCAAATAGCTAGGGACTCTTCTAGCCTATTTTCCCTTTTGGAAAGGGGGGGGAGGGATGAGAATGGAGGTGGGTGGGATCAGTGCCTTTCTCTTTGGGCCAAGCCTGGAGATCTTTCTGCGGGGATTCCCAAGACTTGCTCTCGTCCCTCAAGCTGAAGTTTTTGGAGGAAGGGGACAAAATTAAATGGGCCGGTATTGATGCTTGGGTGAGTAATTGCAAAAATTGGGCTCCATGCCATTTTTTAAATGTTCAAGAGAGGCCGTTCTTGCACTGAGAGCAGAACTGCAGCCCATACACAAACGTCCAGGAAACATTATCAGTTACATGGAATTGATGATAATGTGCAGTAATGAACTTCGTGTGTGTATTTCCCCCCCCCTCTTCTCCCACATCCCGGGTTTGAGCTCTGGGGAGAAGGAAACGGTTGCAGGAATGTTTCAAAAAGCCTTTCTTCCCCGTCCACCTCCCCCCCCCAGCCCCGCTTTGCTTGCTTTCCCTCGCCCCCTCCCTTATAAGCTCAGCTCCTCCCGGTCCCCCTTTTGAACATAACCAGTTCCTACAGACACACAGAAACACTCCAACCACAGACCAAACCGCAGAGATAGAGTCTTTAAGCATCATTAGACAATTAGAGTCTGGCAGAGGAATGAGCAGGATTGTGGCCAACCGGAGTAACTCCTCCACTGAGTCGCATGGCATCTTGTCGGAGATAACAGCTTTCCTTGCGGTGAATCTCTTTGCTTCTCAGCCTCCAGAGACTCTACTCAGGTTTGCTAGGGTGTGTCATTTTTCCTCTTACTTGCAAATGCACCAAGACGCCACCACCAGTATAGGCTTACAACCCCCAAAAGTGCTTGTAGGGCAGCAGCTGTGGGACTGATGCAAATTCACTCGGATATGAATCCAGCTGTGTCCTTACTCCCATACATAGGTTAATATATGTACAGTCTTTTATCCAGACACCTAATTTTTCTGAAATCATATTTTTCAGTAAAATATATTTTTCTAGTGATACTTTGCATGGAAGGAAGGTGATTAGAAGTTGATTGAGCTGCAGTTCTGCATCATAACCCCAGGAATAGCTCCCACTGGGCTGAGCAAGCATGCACAAGATTGCTCTGAAGAGGCATCTGTTACAGATACTTTGTTGAGAGCTCATAATTAATCAAGACCGCAACACTTACTCGCCTGGGAACAAACGCGTTGAACTCGGTAGAACTTACTTTTGCACATACATGTGAAGAATTGTTTATTTCACTGTAATCCTCATTTCATCCACAAGAATGCAATTTAAATGTGACTGAACTGCATACTCTTTTAATCACCTGGATATGAGCATAACACGTGTGCTGCTGCTAAGGGTATATATCTGCACAACTACTATTTTCAAACCGGAGAAAGGTAATATATCCGAGGAAAAGGGATCAAAATCTCACCTATACCCACCCCATCTCCCAGACTGGGATCAGGTCTGCAGGACAAGAGAGAAGACATACCTCTGAGGCTGAACAAAACTTCAGCCCCGACAGTCCCAAACAAATTTGGATTGCTCAAGGATTCTCTGTGCATGCAGAACCAGTCCTGGGGCTGTGCTATGCTGAAAAGCCAGCAGGGACTGTAGAAGGGGAACTTTCCAGCCATAAGTGCAGTTTCTCAAGTCTTCTTAAGTGGGAATACACTTGTTCTAACTTAGACTTGTTTGAGTTCTAACATTTTTCTAACTGTTAACACATAGTTTAAGTTCAAATACAGTTTAAACCAAGTTACCCTTCTGTTGCTCAAGAAACTAACTCAGGATATGACAACTCAGCAGGGATGTGAAGTGATCTGTAAAGTCACACTTTATTAAGGTTGCTAACAAGTTCAGACTGGCAATTTCCCTACTGCAGCCATCTAGATTTGCAGGAGGCATGGCAATTGCAGAGCTACTTAACAAGCTGCAAATAAGGGTTGACTGAATTTCTTCCTCTCTACTGATTTCCTCCTCACTCTTGATTTCCAGTTACCCTAGCATACCATCACTGGTGCTAAATCTTTGGGGGGATGAATTATTTCAAGACACAGAGGTGCTTGAAAGAAGGGAACTGCCACCCGCATGACTGTCCCCTTGCTTGCTTCCTCCCTCCCCACCTTAAATGAGGATGCTGGGAGAGCAGCTTCTGGCTGCCCGTTGCATCAACTCCAGTTTTCAATGTGAATACATTCAATTCTAAAAATACAAAGTGGAAAAAAGCAAAAATAAGCCCCAGAAGTAGAGGGGGAAAGTGCAGATCAGGGAGAGAGGACTCTGGGTTGATTCACATTAATTTGTATATCATGTAGCCAGTGGAAAATAATGTAAATCAGACTGTCCCAATCCCACAGCATTTCTCACATTATTCATTAATCAATGCAAAGCAAAATGTGCTGCTTATATACCGCCCCAAAGTGCTTAAAGCTCTCTCTGGGTAGTTTACAATTAAATTATGCAAACTACACATTCCCCCCCACCCCAATGACCTGGGTCTTCAGTTTACTAACCTTGGAAGGATGGAAGGCTGAGTCTCTCTCTCTTTCTCTCTCTCTCTCTCTCTCTCTCTGTGTGTGTGTGTGAGAGAGAGGGGTAGTTTGCAACAGTGAAATGTCAATACAGTTGAAAATATATTAGTAAAACAGCAGACCACTAAAGTGTCACAGGAACAGGAATACAGCCAACTGTAAGATATTGAAAAGCCCTAGGGAAATCCATACTAACCTCTAGCACCATGGCTGCTGCCACCTGTTTTGGCATTTGGGGCCAAATCAACAGAAACAAGAAAACCACAGGACAAATCCAGTTTGCTTACAAGCCAAAGCAAATCCGAATATTTGGATCTGGGCATGTAGCTCTTGTGCGTATCCGATGAGAACTGGTGACTGTGCTGGCCAAGGTTTCCTCTGGGAGTTGCCGCCCAAGAACAACTGGGTAACCCAAGATTGGGAATCAGTAGCTTTTACAAAATGTCAAAGATCAGCCGGGCAAGAGCAGAGGTCGCTGCAGTGAGAGTCCATGGCTTTGTCTTCCCCCATCGGGCTACTCTGAGATGGCTGTTTAGCAAGCTGAGTTTCCAAGGGGTCATAAGTGATTTGGTCCACCCCCCCTTTTTTTAGACAAATGAGGTCTATCAGGGGCCGAACATGTGGCCCCTGCCATGATGTCTCCAGCGAGCTCTTGAGTCTCTCTCTCTACATCTAACCTTCCCCGTCCAGCATCTCTCAGAGCAAAACGTATATTTTACTTGTTATCGAACTAGCTGGTCTCTGCTCTCTTGGGGAAAGCATGCTAAGAATATAATACAAACAGGGCATTTCCTTTGTAGCATCAGAAGCCAAAAGCATAAGAGCATTTCAGCTGTCGCGGTTTTGTCTTAAGGAAGAACGCAAGGGATATGCCATTCATTTTTTTTTGTCTTCCCAAGAGTCCTGTGAGGTAGGCTGGGTAACAATGAGTTGCCAAAGAATACAAAGAATCCCTCAGGGATGATTGGGTATTTGAACTCTGGTCTTGCTGGCTGAATGGGAAAATCTTCTGTTCACTACCGTTAGTCAGTGATGTGTCATCCAGTTGATATTCACCTACGGCAACTCTTTCTGAGGTTTTTTAGGTATCAAGTACACACAAGTGGTTTACCAGTCCCTTCTTCTGTGGGTACCCTGGGACGATGCAGCTTTCCCAAGGCCACACAGGCTGGTGCTTCTCCTAGGAGTCACAGTGGGGAATTAAACTCCCCACTCCCGCTGCTGCAGCCAGATACCAGCCCCCCAGCCACCTCTGTCCTCTATGCCAGTGGTTCTTAACCTTTTTGAAAGAAACGCCCCCTTGAGCCATTGAGGAAGTTACCATCGCCCCCCCTCCTTGCGGTGATGATATCTTTTTATTTATTTGTTTGTTTGTTTGTTTGTTTGTTTATGACACTTAAATCCAATGACCCCTGAAAACAAAATTCAATTCCAAGAAAATGGAATGCCCCAAAAAAGTAATGATTCAGTTGCAAGCGAATTTTAAGACGCAAAAAGAAATATAAAAAAGGGCATAAAAACAAACTGCAATGCAGGAACTAAAACTTTCAAGACGAAAACTCTGAAACTAAATTAAGATTGGAGGAAAATATATATTCATGCACACTGTAAAAAGGCTGCAGCCATCTTCACAGGTTTGGCTTGCTCCAGCGCCCCCCTACCGCCCCCTTCTGCTCCAGCGCCCCCCTACCGCCCCTTTTCGTTCTACTGCCCCCCTGAAAAATGAAATCGCCCCCTGGGGGGCATTATCGCCCACGTTAAGAACCACTGCTCTATGCCACACACGCTTAGAAGGTATAAGAGGTGGTGTATGGACACAGTACAGGGCCCATGGCAAAGAAATGTACAAGCATAGAAAGTTCCATGTAGAGCAATACAATGATCTGCTTTTTAAGTTAATTGTGTTTCCTTAACATTCGTTTTCCCCACTACAGACATTGCAAAAGGATATATATATATTTATGCTCTAATTTTAGTAAGCAAAACACATGGCATTCTAAAAGAAATGGCTCTTACAACTCAACTTCTTTACAGTCATTAACACTTTTTAGTATACCGTAATCATAAAGGGTTGTAATCAATCACAATACAATTTTCCATATAATTCCTGAACTATGGATACTTTCCTTTAAGGGCCTCTTTTTTACCATTTTTGTTTTAAAATTGCTTCAACATGGTAACACCATGGCATCAAAGAAACTGTATCTGAAAGATGGTAATTTGGTTACATATGTATTTAAACCTAACCTTTTTAAAAACATGAAGTGTTACAAGCATATATGAAAAAGGTTGGTAGGTGCTTAACTCATGTTCACCAGATGGTGATAGATCTACTGTGGTATATCATACCTTCAGCAAGGAAAATGTCAAGATCTGGTGGGTAATGAATGAGTAAAATTAAATACATGTTTCACCTTTTAAAATGAACATAACACACGAGCACTGAAGGGCCATCAGCATTTCCAAGATAGATGGTCATTTTCTCTACTCTACTATTCTCTGTGTGGTAAATGGCTGTTAATTATGGGACCTTCTGGAATTCATTAATTCATAAGATTGCTATAAATCAGGTGGCACATGACAACAACCTAAATCTAACAGGCAGCTTTAGTCAGGGGTATGAACTCAGAATACTGGGTCACCTTTGCAATATCTGTTGCACTTCCCCCTAGAAATTTATCCTTCCAAAATGTTACTTATAATGTTTTATAAATAAAACAGGACAAATACTATGTATTTGGGAAACCAAAAGACCTGTGTTCTAGAGTACCTTAATATCTGCAGAACAATGCTACCAAATTAAAATGTTCATAGGTGCTTACTATAAGGACCTATGTGAGTGCTTATAGTAAGTCAAATCTGGAATTTTTGTAAAATAGCTTTTAGTTGCCTTCATTTTTTTAGAATACAAGGAAGTTACCGTACTTGGTCTAATTTTCACATTATGAGTGGAAACTACAGGATGGTCCCATCCTATATAGGAGACTATGTGCCCCCCTCCAGATGCTGCTGGATTCTATCATCTCTGACTGCTCATCATGTTATCTGAGACTGAGGCTGCTTGGAGTCCAAGAAAATCTTATTAATAACTAAGAACACGCCATCAAGTCCATTTGATCTGTGGTGACCCTTTCTAGGGTTTTTAGGCATAGAGTACTCAGAAGTGGTTTACCATTTCCTTCTTATCAAGTGTTTTATGGGTCTATGGAGTTTGCCCAGGGCTACACAGGCTGGCTCCTCTTCCAGGAGGCACAGTGGGAACGCAATTCCTGACCTCTGGCTCCCCAGTCAGGGAATCTGTCTCGTAACATAATCATTCTGGAGATGTCTAGTTCTTCCTGCCTGGGTTTTGTTCTGAGGTGGGAGGAAGTCCGTTCTTCCTCAGAGATGACTCACCGACTTCTGAGTGGGTCATGAGGTTGCTTGGGATGTCAAGGAGGCAAACATGCAAAAGTGCATCTTCTCACAAAGGTGACAGGGAAACCCTATTTATGCTTTTAATGTGTGTCCATGAAGTTTATGAATATAATTGATTTATTGTGGTAGAGCAAGAGCAGGCAACTTCCAGATGTTTGAGGACTGCACATCCCAACTCCTAGAAGGAGTAAGGGTTTGGTGTGGATGGGTTTTTTGTTTGTTTGTTTGTTTGTTTGTTTGTTTTTGCACAGTTTTTAATTAGAACACTTTGGAAGGAGTCTGGGTGTGCTGGGACCTCATTTAGAGCCCTATGAAGCTCATATAGACCATGCTTTGCCTCCTCCTGTAACAGAGCACCACTGGCATTCTCTGGTTTCAGCTAAGAAAAGGCTCAGTTTATAGTCTTAGGAAGTGGACATGATTTATTTCTCCTCGAAACACAATTGGGGTCTCTAGTTACCACTAGCCATCTTTTCCGTAAGGACCAGCAAGAACATGAGCTCTTCTTTCCCAGTTGATTCTTAGAAGGGCAGGTGGCCTTGCCCTACAAAGCCTGGCAGCTTGCAGTCTCCTCGTGTGCAAGGGGTCTTGTTCTTGTTCTTCCACTTGCGAGATCACTAGGAGGGGGGGGTGAGGGAAAAGGAATTCTGGCAACAGACCATGGGGGGATGGCCAGGGAGTACCTTAATTCTCATGCTTGTTTTTGTTTTTTGGTGTGTTTCCCCCCCCCCACATGGCTACCCACCTCAGGGTTTAGCCACTCAGAAGCCTGCTCTGCCCTTCCGCAAGGCATCACAGCCCCGTAAATTTGCCTCCGACCAGGGAGTAGCTTGTGCTACATAGCTAGCTGTCATCCCTAGGCACTTTCCCTCACCCTGTCAGATAGTGATTCCATTACTGTTTTGGAAGCATGTTCAAGGAAGTGTGAAAAATCACCAATTACCACACCAGAAGTTTCAGGACTGAAGCTGTGTTATGCCCACAGATTCTTTATTTGTTTTGTTAGCCATTTTGTAATATTAGGTCTAAAACAGACTTAAATTATGAAAAGGCCATACCTGCTGAGAATGAGAACTAGAACACTGATGGCACTGAGGCAAATTGGTTTCGAGTTGTCACCTCCCTATAACTATAAGCTATTCCAGGTGTCCTTTACTGACTGACTGAAGCAATTTATCTTGACACTTACCTGAAACAAGGTGGCATTAAGACCTACTTTAGTTTCCCAGCCACCTGGACTGCCCAAGCATTATGGGCCATTTAAAGGCCAACGTTTCTGCTGTTTATCAAAACACACACTACGGATTTGCCCACATATACCAAAAGCTCACCTGTAGCTTAATGCTGTGCCTACCACCAAAACGCACATAAGAGCGTGGAACACCGAAGAGCAAACACAGCTTTGTCAGCTGGTTCCATACCCAAAGTATGGTACAGTATAATAGCATTGTAAAAATGTTGTGCGGTCCCTCTGTGTGTTTGCTTGATGCCTACACGCAAACGGCCCAATTGAACAAAAGCAATAGCATGCAGAGATGACTAGAGTGAAGTGCCTCAAGGTGGGGCAACCTGGAATGAAGAGGAAGGAGGCCGTGATTTTTAAACCATTCTACAGTTTGTTGCATTCCTACAGCCGTCTCCTCTACTGTAGAATTCCACAGGAGGCTTGTGTGTTTGCAAATGTGCCTTTGAAAGACTTTGGGGGTGATGTAGCAATTCATGGCTATCTGGGGAAAAATTAAGGAGTCATCATCTGCCCTGCACCCACCTCTCCACTTCAAATGGCTTCACTTCCGAAGCAGCTTTTTTTTTTGTAATTAAAAGGATGGTCTGGGATTAGTTGCTTGCAGCAATATGCAAATGATAATTCTGCCCTAGGTGAGGACTGCTGATGGATTGAGCTATGAGAATACAAGCTCCACCTTGCACGTCATTTAAAAACAATGTTTTTCAGAGAAATGAGTTCAATTGCTTGGACTTTTTGCACACCTATATAATCTGGGCAGTGGAAATGCATTCATTGCATTTTGGTCAACTGTGGATTTTTGATTTCTGAGATCAAGCAAGGAGGGAACTGGTTCTGTGTGTTTGCCATCAGACCTGCTAGTATATTGAAAAGTGATGGCTAAAACTGCTGACCTCATGAATCCCACTCCATGGGATCTTCAGAACTGATCTTTTTTTGGAGGGGGGGGATTGGATGAATTATTTACATTTGATTGCATAATAGATGATACCTATGCTGTTTCTTTTCCCCGAACCGAATGTCCAGTGGAGTCCTCAAAGTTCAATGGAGAACTGAGTCAAATACTTCCCTTTAGCCCCTGTCGAATTACATTAATTTCATGGTTTTCTGTACTGCCAGTTTGAAACCTGCCATTTGCCAAAGCATTCACTGGCCTGTGCTTCCCTGTGGCAGCAGTTTGTGGTGTTCAAAGTTATGCAAGTCAGTTATGTAACATACATGTAGTTCATTGGCTGTCTCTCTCACTCCATGCAATAAAGACAGGAGAATGCCAAATACTGTACTTGGTTAGTAGGTGGTGAGAGCGAGCATTTAGCCAGGATTCAACCATGAGAAGAGGCAAAAGAGGCAAAAGGCAGCTGTCCCTTTGCATTGGACCAAGGCCTATTCTACCGACATGTATGCCTAGGATCTTTTACCTTTTGCCTAACTCTATGGTGTGGAAAGGAATTGGGTCGTTTGTGTATTGATTATGTTAAAAACAAAACTCCACTAAGAGCCTACAATACCTCTCAACAAATGTGTGATTCTGGGGAAGTTTTTTCTATCTCACAGATGCAACAGGTTGTGGATTTAAGTCTTGGGAAATTGCAAGTTGTTAATTCCTGCTCGGAGCTTGTGCAGGAAAGATATTCTGGGGCTGAACCTTGACTTGGATTCTGCTGATACAACTTGCTGTATTGCTTCTGTGCTTTTCCATGTTGTTTTAACTCCTTTAACGAACTTTAATTACATCTGGAGCAATGAGGATTTGGGGCAAATTTCATTCCATTTGCCACACAAAAGCTTTCCCTCTGACATCCTGTTCCTTCTATTCTTTCCTTCTACTTCACATGTAGGAAAACCACCCACGCGGGGTGTGTGTGAGTCTTTGTGTTGTCTGGCAGGGGAGTTGGACATGAGCCACCAATACAGTGGAACAAAGTGCCACCTATGTGCTTATTGGAGGCAATGAATCTGATATCCTCCTTCATACTTAGCACCTTCAGTGGGAGGGAATGTGCTATGACAAGCAGAATAAAGACATACTTGAGTCTCATTTAATTGTACAAAAAGAGAAGTATTTGGGACAGGCTGGTGTACAACTTGGTATGCTGTCCACTTGGCAAGTTGACACTCACATCTCCTGTACCTTCCAAATCAACCAAGTCTTCCCAACCAAGATGGTTATGATGGGTGCCATTCCTGCAAAGGACGTGTCGTTATAGTCATGGAGGTGATAGAAGAGTGTGAGGCAGAGCTGCTTTTTAAAAAAAAAAGAGTGTTGAGGAGTGTCTTGAACAATGACATGCTCCAGCACAACAGCGCTAGTTACACTTCTGCTGTGTATGGTTCATGCAAAACATGGAAAACTTATCTGTTGGACCAAAATCCTGTAGCCAGAATGAGACACTCGAGGTGGTGGTGGTTCTGAAGTTATAATCTAGAAAACAAAGAAGGAAACAGAACCAACCCCTCACCTCACACACACCCCAATTCTTTCCCAAGATCTGGCTTGCAGCCCCACAGATCCCCACACCCATAGATAAGAATGCACCATCTCTCTCATATTCATTAAACTCAGCAGAGTTTAGTGCTGTTTCCTGGAGCATCATGCAAGGCACTCTTAGTTGCTTGTACTGACCTTCTTTGCTGGATACGAGAGGAGAAAATTTCAGTTCAAATTTCTCCATTAAATGTAGAAAGACGACCAGAACATTTCAAGGATCCAAAGACGTGGCCATGCCCACCTCGCCGGGACTCCTGTCTGTAGCCAGCTGAAAACTCAGGGCAGCAACAGGAGGCTGTGCAAGGTATGGAGACCTCTGCAAAAGCGTAGGGGGAAAACACAAAGCACACTTTTTACTGAAACTCAGAGCAGGATATAAACGCTGGAGATAAACTTGGGTTGAAGTTACCTGGGGCATGAAAAGCAGTTGGAGGCTGCATCGTGCTATCTCTTCACCACATTTCTGAATCATAAATGTGGTTTCTAATTAGTGGTTTTGAGGATATGTTTTGCCAGGCTGGAATAGGAGGAGCTTTGCATTGCCTTGGTTTCGAGTTAAATAACGTTACATTCTGCCCATCGGATATTCTATGCTGTTAGTTCTGCTTGCACAGACAGGGCTGCAGATTTCCATGAAACTGCTTTATCCCAGTGTTGGAAAAGTTACTTTTTGAGCTGCAACTCTCAGAATCTCCCGGTGAGCATCACCAATGGATCTGTGGAAACTGTGATCAAAAACGAATGATTTTTACCCAGTTTGCTGATACCCAGTGAGAGCGCAGTGGTCCAAGAGTTGACATAGTTTGCACAAGAAAAGGAATCCACTTGTTATTTTATTTTATGTATCCAAACAAGAAGCAAAAAATCTGATTTGAGAAGTGAGCTTGATGACCTTACCTGGAAGAAAGACAACACCTCGTAGAACAGAAAATCCAAACAAGTCAAGGTGTGGTCGATTTCACCGTGTGACAGCTGTTGAGAGATTCTTTTCCTAGCACAAGTGACTTTGTTTCTAGAGGGAAGGCTGGGTTTTAGGAAAGCAAGGGGCTGGCCCTGCTTTCAGGACTCCATAACCCTCGCAAGGCAGTGCTCATTTCCCAGCCTCTGGGCAAGGCCCGTCTCCAGGGAAGAGCCGTGGGGTGACTCAGAGGCGGAAACTGGAGGAATAAGAGTCTCTGCTGGAATTCTGGTTGCCTCTCGGGCGTGGCCACTCCACATCCCACAAACATCCCTTGCTCAGGATTTGTTTTTCTCTGTCCTCTCCCTCTTTCCCTGATGTGTTTTTCTTCGAGAAGCTCCTGCACGCCTCCCACTCCTTCACCCCAGGCCAAACCTCTCCCATGTCTCTCTTAACACCGAGCTTTGAAAGCTGCTTTTCATCTCCTCTTCTTCCTCCACCTACCAGCAGGCCTCTGTCCTGCGAAATTCTGGCTGCCTTTCACTCTTCAGATGCTAAGAATAGCTCTGAGCTGCTGCCATCGACTCTCCTCCGTCCTGGGAAGGCAGACCTGGCTGAGATGTCCCTCGAAGGCAAACAGTAGGGATTGCAGCCCCATGCGAGAGACAAGGAGAAACAATGCCAATGTGCCTTTTGTCATTCACATTCTGAAAGCCATGAGTGCAGTTATCTAGGGATAATGGGAATTAGAGTCCAGCAGGCATAGAAGCAACCAGTTTGGAGGAGAGGAAGATGTGACTGCATCCTCCACCTGTGTGTGTGTGTGTGTGTGTGTGTGGTGTGTGTGTGTGTGTGTGTGTGTGTGTGTGTGTGTGTGTGTGTGTGTGTGTGAGAGAGAGAGAGAGAGAGAGAGAGAGAGAGAGAGAGAGAGAGATCTCATTATAAGGCTGATCTATGGGAAGCTTCAAAAACAGAGACATTTCACCATACCAGGTCTCTTGGCATGTTGGCTGGTCCCAGGGGAGAAATACTTACAAAGATTTGCTCAAAAGAGAATTATTGGTCGCTATAGAGTGCTTGTGACAATTGCTCTCGCATTACGTGTCTCACCACTGTTTCCTCAGATAAAATGTGTAAGAAAAATGTAGAGTGAAACCATATATCTCCAAATACACATGCTGCATCCTGTTCCTGTTTAACCTGGCACATTTTGTTGCCATGCAGGTGTGAGGCACATTTGTGATGATGGAGTGAGCAACAACAGAGAGGGAGGGATTTCTAAATAGGCACACAGTAGAACCAAAGCTGTGTTGGTGTTATGAGTGTGTTCTCACAAATCCTAAATTAACAAGTTGCAACTTCCTTCAAAGCCATTACAGTATAAAATCACAGCTAATCCATGTAGCAAATTTTGGTTTGTTCATATAGATCTCTATACAGTTATTGACATTGTTAAGGGTACTTTTATCACAGAATCATGTTTTATTTTACTTTTTAATTTTTTGTTAAATTACTACAGTGCTTTGAGGCAGAGAATTCCTAAGCATGGAAGGTTTTGTGCAGCTATTCTGTGTTGTTGTTCTCTCTCTCTCTCTCTCTCTCTCTCTCTCTCTCTCTCTCTCTCTCTCTCTCTCTCTCTCTCTCTCTCTCTCTCTCTGTGTGTGTGTGTGTGTGTGTGTTAAAGAAAAGATAAGAAGGCAGGGTGGGAAGACAAGATGGGTTATTAGTGGAAGATTAACACAACTGGAACCACTCTGAATTTCTAGAAATAAAGCGAGAAGTTTGTAGAAATAAAAAGGAAAGAAAAGGAAGGGAAGAGCCCCATTTGATGTCTCTTAAATGTTATCTGTTTTGGAAACATATGGTGAATCAGTTAGCACATAACAATAAGCCAGAAATCTTTAGAAATCTGGTTTATTGTCGGCAACAAACACATGTACGCCAATGCATCCCGCCCACTTACTGCCCAGCCCTGCTGTTGGCAACAGCTAAACAAATCAAGAAATGTCTTTCCAGACTTTCATGGTTGTCTTTCCCTTCATCTTCTTTTTTTTGTTTTATATAAAATACTGCTGGGGTCCCTTTTCCTTTAAAGCTGGGAGTCTGGGAATTCTTTCTCCAAAGGGTACACTACAACTCTGGAATCTTTTAAATGGTTCCACTTTCTTTGCAGGGGTGAGTGTCAGTATTCATAGCTTAGCCCAGTATTGTAAAGCAAGGTTAGTTTCTCACTCTCTCGTATGGGTGGGGATTGGAGTTAAAGGGGGTAAATCTCTCCTCTTTTTAACGAAATAGAGCTGCTACTTATAAAATTGTATTCTTGATTGGGTTTTTTTTTAAGAAAGTGAAAGATACACACCCATTGGACACTCTCTCATGTTTCACATGACAAGTTGCAACTAATCTGTATCATATAAACAGTCACGTATATTGAGGGCTTAATAACCGAAGGAATAAGCACGCTCTGACAATTGATTGAGGCTTTAGCTAGGCTCACTGAGCTCCCAGCCATAGGCAATTTATGTCAAGGTATAAGCCGTTTAGGGATGTGGTGGTGCTGTGGGTTAAACCACAGAAGCCTCTGTGCTGCAGGGTCAGAAGACCAAGCAGTCGTAAGATCGAATCCACGCGATGCAGTGAGCTCCTGTCGCTTCTCCCAGCTCCTGTCAACCTAGCAGTTTGAAAGCATGTAAAAATGCAAGTAGATAAATAGGTACCACCTCGGTGGGAAGCTAACAGCATTCCGTGTCTAGTTGCGCTGGCCACATGCCCACGGAAACTGTCTATGGACAAATGCTGGCTCTATAGCTTGCAGACGGGGATGAGCACCGCCCCCTAGAGTCAGACACGACTGGACTAAATGTCGAGGGGAACCTTTATCTTTACTTATAAGCAGTTTTGCTCTTGCTTAGTCTGACAAGGGGTTGAAAAAGATTTATTTCCAGACCACTCCAGAGGCTTTGTTGTGATCATGTAGCGTCAACAACAACAACCTTTGTTATATATTCACAGACCTGTTGTTGTTTTTTTAAAGCAAAGGTAATTAAAGCAGAAAACTGGTCACTAGTTCTTTATTTGACATGTTCGTGTCAGCTAAGAAATAGTTGTGATCATGTAGTGTCTCAAAGGTGAAAATAAAGCTGTCGTAACCCTGTACCCACATTCGCGTGGGATAGACAACCCTGTTGAACTCAGTCAAGCACGGATATGCCACTCTGCCCAAAGTGGATCACAGTAGGCAGCAATGGACAAATTGCATTATGTTTGAAAAGTGGGATGACGGGGGTGGTCAGTTTGTGGAACCTAAGGAAGTGTAGTGAATCTTCTTTGCATCTGTTTGAAGAGTACAAAATAGGTCTAAAGACTTTTCTAGTTATCCTCGTGAAACAAAGGCAGTGCAATGCATGTAATGGCTGGGCAGAAGCCAAAAGGAGATGCTGAGAAGTAGCAGTAGTCGGTAGGTCCTTTCTCTACCTGACGTCTAGGTATTCCACACACTAAAACCACTTTTGTGCTGGACAGTGGGATAGGGGAAAATATTACAGGCTTCTTCTGCCTCTTGTGAAACAGTTCTTCTTGTTGTTTAGTCGTTTAGTCGTGTCCGACTCTTCGTGCCAGGCCCTCCTGTCTTCCACTGCCTCCCGGGAACAGTTCTTAACCTGGGTCATAAACCAGGTAGATGGATTTAGGCAAGACCTTTCTCAACTTTTAGCCAACCATCTGCAGTATGTGGACAGTGATCATTATGATCTATACTACAGCAATGTTGTAAAGATTACAGATGAATGTGTAGGCAGGAGTCATGAATCAGTGCTTCATGATTGCCAATATTAGAGGCAGTATTAGTATTACAATTATTACTTCTGCATTTATGTGTACTATATTAAATTATTATTACATGATAATCACAGGAAATAAACAAGGCACTCTGAAGCATCTCAACATCTGAAGCATCAGGATGGATGTCCAGAACCTCTTCAGAATTTTTTTCAGACCTCTTTTAGTTTAACACATCTATTATCTTCCACAATTTAGACATTTATTCGGTGAGAATTTAAGTGAATTACTGCTTTAACTTTATTTTTTAAAAGCAAGTTGCTAGCCCTTATGGTTGCCTAGGTTTGATCGGAAATACCTGGGCAGTATCTGGTCAAATCACCACATGCTGGCGTGGCAAATAAGGAAGGTTTCTGGCCTTCAGATGGTTCCATTTACTCCCCCCCCCCCCCCCCGATACTATTTACAGATTAAGCAAGTTTCTCATGATTTCTTGAGGGCAGTTTAAGAACAGAGGCATTGTAGCTTTCAGACTTCTCCCTTCAAAACAACCTGCAACATTCTCATTATCATCCTTCAGCATTTTCTTGTTCTGGAAATACTATGGGCATTGGCCAAAAAGCATCCTATGGGTTGGCTGTTCCCCCACAGGAAACAAAATACAACAGTGCCTAAAATCAATGGTGTACTAGATAATGTTAGACTTAATAGCGTTAACCAACCTTCAGAAAGGAATGAATCTTACTTCCTTTTGTCATTGCTGTTGTTATTTCGATTTATTTACCACCCCATAGTGCTAAGGCACTCTCTGGGGTGCTTTACAACATACTTTTACAAACAATACTTCAGATTGTGCTAAGGTAGACTCTTGTTTTTGGGGCTGAATGGGGTTCTGGAGCTCCCCCCCCCTTCTACCTACCCTTTTCCAGCTCCGAAGGTGTGTATGTCATCATGTTGAATCCCAGTTGTAGTGGCCTTATAGGGTTTGCAAGATCAGTAAGATATTTAAGGAGTGTGTTTACCAGCGCCATCCCCTCCCGCAAGTTTACGTGGGTATTCAGACCCAGGTCTCCTGAGTCCTAGTCCCTCGCTCTGTCTACTGCCCTGCGCTGGGTATCAGTGTTTAAAAGCTGCATGGCCCAAGTCCCATTTGTGTCCAGAATGAATGGAGCCTGCTGCATTTCCAGGGACTCCCACTGCACTGAGACCTTGCAGCTGTTGGTTTAGGGGTTTTTCAGAGCTGTGGATAGGAGGGCTATAGAGAAGCTGCCTGGAGACTCCGGGCCTCTTTCACCTGTCCCCTTCCAAGATAACATCAAGGAAAAAAACATTTGGCATCCATGAGTCACCATGAATAGTACTTCCATGGGGTTGAGGGTGGAATGCTTAAGGCAGATTTCACTTGTCCCATAGTTAGGGCTAGCCTTACCATTATGCTTCAACCCAGAGTGCTCACTGGAAGGACAGATACGGAAGCTGAGGCTCCAATACTTTGGCCATCTCATGAGAAGACTCTCTGGAAAAGACCCTGATGTTAGGAAAGTGTGAAGGCAAGAGGAGAAGGGAACGTCAGAGGACAAGATGGTTGGACAGTGTCATCGAAGCTACCAACATGAATTTGACCCAACTCCTGGAGGCAGTGGAAGACAGGAGGGCCTGGCGTGCTCTGGTCCATGGGGTCACGAAGAGTCGGTCACGACTTAATGACTAAACAACAACAACAAACCATTATGGTGAATGAGGCATCTGCCCCAAGCAGCAGATGAAATGGACAGCAAATTGTTTGCTATTTAATTGGTTATTATAGCTTTTTTTTTTACCGCCAGGCAGGAAGAGGTTCTTGAGAGGTTTCCAGTTTCAGGTGCCAAAATAGCTTGGCTAGCCTTGAGTGTTCCGCCTCTTGATTGAGGGAGGGGGACATCTTTTGGTGTTCTACTTCAGGCTGCAAAATATCTTAGGCTGGCCCTACCCATGGACATGAACTGCCATTACATTCTTCTGGATTTTGAAATGTTGACATTCTGTGAGTTCTTCAGAGATCTCAGCCCTACCCTGTTTTAGGGTTGGGACACCACCCACATCATACTTTCTTTCTCTCACACTCATTGCATTGTAAATTGAAAAGCCAGGTGACTGTTCTGTTTTTCTGGATAGCAAGCAGTGAGGATTCCAAACTGTTGATGGAAACTTTTTCTCCCTTGTAATAAAACAATTACAAATGGCACTGGTGCAGTATTAGCAGTAATAACTCAATGTTAGCATTTAAATCAGGATGTCTAGTTACTTACTTACTTTTACTATAGATGAATCCGTTAAATATCCATCATTACTGTTTAAACAAGCTGTCTTCTAAGTCACTGGTTCTTAACCTTGGGTTACTCAGGAGTTTTTGACTGCAACTCCCAGAAGCCTTCACCACCAGCTGTCCTGACTGGGGTTTCTGGGAGCTGCAGTTCAAAAGCATCCGAGTAACAAAGGTTAAGAACCACTGTTCTAAGTGAGTGGAAAATAACATCCTTCCCTCCAATTCATTGTGCCCAAGGCAAAATAATATACTGTGGTATCAATAGAAAAAATATATTTAGATCAACCTCAATAACAACTGGTCAATTAGCATGATTTGACAAGATCAGCAGAATTAAACTGAGGATGTTTCAGGAACAGCAGACCAACACTCCAAAATGAACAAAGAAAATCTGTCCCCTGGACTCTAAAATCTTTCATTGATCTCATGTCTTCACAAAGAGTCTTGTGTGCGATTCATTCATGCCCATCTATGCCAGAACTACTAGCTAGAATTTGAAAATGATGAATTTATTGAGAGCACAGTACATTTTTCAGCTAGCACGACCGGCAAAGCTCAGCGTTGAAATGGGCGATAAGAGAACCTTTAAATTGCCCAGTCAGAAGAAGAGGACTGGATGGGCAACTCAAGTTGTGATCGTTTGTTAATGTTTTGTCTGCTTGTAAAATCTCAGGCATTCTAAACTATGTTATTGTTTAAAGAAAACCAGAAATGTTGTATGGTTCTTTCTTTGCAGCGTTAACTTCCCAAGGCAGCTTCTGAGTTTTCCTTTTATCTAAAAAGGCTCACTTATTGGATATATTATTTTGGTTGCTGTGGCAATCAGATTATTTGGGACTACAGTTTTCAACTTGCTTGATTGCTGGGGTGGATACTCCATGAGCAGTATTCCCCAAGGTCTACTAATCTTGCACATGCCATGAGTAATGCAAGCCCGAATAGGCCATCCAAGAGAGAATGGCCGGAGACGCTCCCCTCTTTCTTGGCCCTTTCTCTCTTTCTGCCTACTTTGCTTCTTTGTCGATTGCCCCATGCCCTGCACCTTCCTTCTGCCTGCCTGACATTGAGTCATTTTTTGTGGCATATGCCATTTTGCATGGCTGGTCCAAGAAATTTTCTTGCCTGAGACAAAGGTCCCCCCACCTTCCATGTACAGAAGCCAACTGGACTGGCAGCTGAATTGTGTGTCAGCACACATCGTGGGTAGGTGGGTTGTATGTCCTCTTTTAGAGTGAACGGTCCTCCACTGGAAAGGTTACCAGAGAGCAAACATTCTTTTGCGGGTGCCCTGAATTCGAAGTGCTGGCCAGACCAGGCCTGACTGAAAGACAAAGAACCCTAAGGAGGGAGAACAGGGACACAGAATCTGCCTGTCCACAGGGAGCACCTGGAAAATAGGCCCACAGGCGGTGCAAGTCACGGCTGCCGGTCTTTCCCCCATTCAAGGGAGATGCACGACATGGCTGTTTAAATTATAAAAATTGTTTCTGGTTTTGCATCTATACATACTGTACAAAGAAACATGTATGCCAACAAGAGCCCCCATTTTGTCATCCTTTATGGTGACACATGCCCTTGGTCTTTGTGATGTCTAAAGTGGCCTTCCTAAGGACAACACAGCCTTGGCTCTTGGCTGTCCTTCCACAAGCAGGCCAAGACCTTTCTCTTCAGGCAAGCTTTCCCTCAGCGGCTGGCTGCTTGAGTGGGATATTTAGATGGATTGTTACACATTCGTGTTTTTCCTTTTTTTTTTTTTTTTGCCTTGCTTGTACTTACCATTTCTTGGAGTTGTAGTTGTTTGTTCCTTAATATTTGTATACTTATTGTTTTGTTAACTTCAGATATTGTCTTTTAATGACATAAGCTGCCTTGGGTCCTTTTTAAGGAGAAAGGCGGGATAAATTTGTTTTACATACCATAGACAGACAGACAGACAGACAGACAGACAGACAGACAGACAGACAGACAGACAGACACAGACACAGACACAGACACAGACACAGACACAGACACAGACACAGACATACACACACACACACACACACACACACACACACACACATACATACATACATACATACATACATACATACATACATACATACATACATACATACATACATACATGGGGGCAGCATGTGTGTGTGTCTGTCTGTCTCTCTCTGTGTGTATGTGTGTGTGTGTGTGTGTGTAGGGTGGGTTGTGTCACTTTGTTCTCTGACTTTTTGCCTTTACTGTGCCCCCTGAGGTGGCTGCCTCACCTTACTTAAAAGAGGAATTGGACTTCTCCCCCAAAAAAGCCATCTTTAGGAGTGTAGAAAAAGGGCGCTGCCATCAAGGTAGACACCTTATCCACAGGCAGGCACATCTTCACTCACACACACTGCTTTGTTGGCAGCTCAGAAAGTGTTGCTGTGCCAGCTGACTACGTGGGTCCACCCCTGGCCTGAGCCAAGAGGGTAAAATCACATGGTTCAAGATAGCTTTTGCTCTAGCCTCGTCCAACTTAGAAGATTAGTTTTCAAAAGGAAGTATTTTTATCCAGAGTGATGGACGGCATTGACATCCACCCTCTCTAGGGATCAGCCTGTCACAGCCCTTGGAATGCTTGTGGGAGGCGGTTGAGGAAGTTGTTGTAGTGGCTGTTGAGAGTTGGGAGAGAAAGAGGGAGTGGATGAGTTGAGTGGTGTGGTAGGAAGGCCAAAGGAGCAATTAGGAGAGTTCAGGGAAATGTTAGAAGGGACACAACTGTGACAAATGCTGAATGTTTGACAGTCAGTCTGCCCTGCATGGTTTATGTTGTGTTCAAGCCTTGCAAATAATTTTTGCTTGTTTTGCTAACTTAGGGTGTGATCAGACAGCTGAAAAAGCATGCCTCCAATCATAATGGAAAGGGTCACTTTGCAAAGAGTGATCTCCCTTGAAGCCATCCTCTGTCTGTTGGGTTATCATTCTGGTCTGGCCCCCCAAAGTAGTAGCTGTACAGCTGGATCCAAAAGTTCGAGCTTAGGCACAGATCGGGGTCAGACTGGAGCTCCTGTCATCTGATCACTGGGAAATAGACAAGACAGGACCTTTCTGCAAGTGGTCCTAAACACAATCTATTTCCCTGTATGATCAAAGTCTGTCTGGTCTGGGGAGCTATTGCGTTCCAGCCATGCACAATAACAAGCACAGAAAGTACACAAACGTATCCTGTGGTGGGACTCCCTTGCCTCCGTTGGGGAAGAGATTGGGACACAGTAGGCAGGCCAGCTTTGACCATGACTCAAGAATGCCTTCTGCGCTCCTTGTTAGGAGTCCAAGTGGGACAGGAAGATCATCAGCCTTTAGAAAAAAAAAAGTACAGCTCAGCATATTTGCATTGATCTGCCGCTGGCTTCATGTTTGGTTAAAGTCTGGATAATTTTAAGTCATCTGATGTTGAAAAAAAAACCACACTGCATTGGTGTGATTGCCTATCTGCTACCCTGACCACATTTGACTTGTGTCTTTATATGCAGTCAAGGGTCTCTGCTCCAGCCCAAATGCCACAGCAATCCTGCAAACAGTGACAATGGCTCAGCATGTGCTGCATTGAATCAGTTCGGCTGCCGTTCGAATTCCAAACTCCATCCCTAGAGACGAGTTGGTTACCATTGTGGCTGCAGATTTTTAAAAAATGTTTTGTTTTTCTGTTCTCAAGAGTAACTAAAATATTTGTAGTTATTGTCTAGTATCCTGTTGCCAGATGCAGAGCAGAGGGGGGAAGTCACATAACCTTCACCGCTTCACCTCCTGCTCTGGGAGTGACGGATCTCACAAACAGTGCAAGAAGGGGAGGGCTACTCTGCTTTTCTTTCCACTCTGTGTTTAGACAACAGGATACTATCCTAAAATAATTCCTGTATTGTTATTCTTTGTTTAAACCAACAAATAAACAGAACCCATCTCTGAGTGCTCCCGGCTTGTAGGGCAAAATGTGTTCTTGTTCCATTTGGTTAATTGTTATCTTAGCACCAACAGGACAGCACTGAGTTACACTTGAAATGATTTGACATTCCTCCTCCATCACTGAGTGAAGCCACACCTTGTCACTGTACCAGTTGTTATTCTGCAGAAGGAGCAAAGTTGCCACTCCACAAGTTACAGTCACGATGTAGTTCTACCTTAATTGTTGGGGGAACCTCATTACAAGTCACTGGTTATTTGTAACTAGTTACTTCTAAGCTCTGACCCAGCTGCGAGAGAACATGAATTCCAAATTCCTGGTCTCTAGCGCCTTCAGCAGAGCTAGCTGGATGGCAAAGCAGTGACATTGCTTTCAAAACTGCCAGTGCCAGGTCACAGAAACACAAGCTGCGCAGGATAAGTCGTCCTATGGCAACACAGTGCTATGTGGGTAGGAATAACAACAGCACAAGGCCTAGTGGCAAAAATATCTTTATGGTTTTGAAAATCCAGGAATCTGTGAAAGACTTCTCTAAAGCAAGCAGGCTAGATAGCCAGCATTTATGCACTTGTTTTCTCTGTCTATATCCTAAGGGGAAAATATCTCTTGGAGGAAGGTTGCTGTCTTTTAGTACAGGAAATGAAGTTTAAGCAACAGCGAGGTGTCTGTCCGTGGTGAGAAAAGTTTGCAGGTTTTTCTGGAGAGATGTGGGGGCAACTCGGTTTTTTGGGGGGGGGCGGGTAGGCAGTGATTCTGCTCTGGGTTTTAGTCCAAACTTTCGTAGTATACCCCAGGGTGCCGAAACCTAGCCTTAACATAGGTTTCAATACCTTGGATAGCTTCTTTAAAGTTCAGGGTACAATCGGGAGTGATACATCTTTGACAAACATAAAAATAAAAAATTGCCAGCCCTCATTGCAGTGGCCTGTACATGGTCTAGTGCAGTGGTTCTTCACCTTGGGTTACTGAGGAGTTTTTGAACTGCAACTCCCAGAAACCCCAGCCAGCACAGCTAGTGCTGAAGGCTGCTGGGAGTTGCAGTCCAAAAACACTTGAGTAACCCACGGTTAAGAACCACTGGTCTAGTGGGTGTGAATGAAATATCCTAGGCTGGGAGCATTGACCTTGAGAATCCAACCACGGAGACTTTATTGTGCAGACAAGACCCCCGGATTGCTAAGACCACCTTTACCTGAAGCCCAGAGCATTTTTGCAGGTGCTGCAGTTGCTGGAATAAATGGGCAGCTGCAGGCATAAATATGTGAGTGGAAGACGGTGGCTATTCGGCAGCAGTGGCAGGAGGTCAGGTGATCGTTCCTTATTTTATTTTGCAGGACCCGAGATAACAGCACGACCGTCGGTTGGAAAAGAAGGGAGGACAAGAGAGAGGAACATGTGGGGATGAGCGGTCTGCTTTCTCCCTCCAGGCAGCAGAGAGATAGGAATGCACCACTGACTGAGGTGAGAGAAAACGTTCCATGCCAGAAGTTTATGGAGTTCCTTCTGCATCACACTTGTTGTTCCTGTGAAGGGTGTATTTGTTCTTGCCCGCATTAGAAGAAAACAATTGCCACCCCCCATGGCTGTGGATGGCAATTGTTTGGTTCTGCCTAAATCTCAAAGGGCAGGCTGTCAGTCTTGTTCTGTTGCCCTGTTGGGAGAAATTCCTGGAAGAAACAAGGAGGCAGCAGCTGATTTCTTATCTGTCTGACTCCAGTAATAATATTTTAAGTGGAGTGAGGTGGGTGAGATAGGGTTGTTGAAAGGCTACTGCCTTGGGATCTGCATCTGCCATTCCACTGTGACGCGTTTAGGTCCTGTCACCGCTTTAGAAGGCGAGATTGATGAGCGTTTATGGATTCATAAGGCCGAGAGCATGCAGTCAACAGGATATTGCAGCTGAGGCTTCAATGTACCTAAAGTCCTCAAATCATTAAGTGGCAGAACTTGAATGCCAACACCTGGAGTGAGGGACATGGCCTCCTGAAACCTGTTTAGCCTTTTTTTTTAAAATGATGTTTGCCTATATCAGCATCAAAAGTGGAAGTCTCACCCACAGCTTCTGGGCTAATGGCAGGAATTCATCCGCCTGTGGTTTGGGGGTGTGGGGTGTGCGTCAAGAGTTGTGTTTGGTTAATGAGTTCTCTGTAGATGATTCCCTTAAGGAGGAGAGGGATTCTATGGTCAGGTCAGGGAAAGCAAAGATCAGTACGTGAGGAGGCCATTTTAGAGCAGAGTGGGGAACCGTCAGAGAAGCCAAAGGCTTGAAAATATCTGTCAGGCAAGTAGTATTCTGGAAGTCATGTCTTGACTACCATTGTTGGCCAAGAATTCCCAGGACTCTGGAGAATTTGACCTTTGTGTGAGGGTTGCAGCCAGCTTGAAGAAAGACCAGACCGTAGGACAAGGAAGTCTCTTGTGGGGGAACAAAAAGCAGGTTAGAGAAAATGACTATGTGTTGACCAGCCTGTTGACTAAGGCTTTTCTTTCTGCAGATCAAGAGGTACTGCACCATAGAGATGGGCAACTGTGACCCTTCAGATTCCCCTGTCTGTGCTGCCACTGGTAGAAAGCAGTGGTGCAGCTAGTCAGCACGAGACTCTGGACCTAGTGATTTTATAGGGTTGGGTGGGAGCTATTTGGAAAGAAAGTAATCCTTAAATTGTAAAGCAAACCCCCTGCCTGATCCATATACAGTATAGCAATGCTGGGGTACTGATATGTTACAGTATATTTTCCAAACAAAATCAGAATTTGGAAGACTTCCTTCTTAGGACTACAGTTCCCCAAATCTACCCCCTTCCCAATAAGCATGGTCAGTGGCATGGAGGATTCTGGGATTTGCAGTCCAAAAAAATTACATGTTCTGGGCTCTGCACAAATGCTGCTAGCTGTTCGGTAAACGTGGGCAGATGAGGTGGAGAATGGAGGAGAGGAGGCCAGCTGCTCTAGCGACTGGTCTGCTTCGTGTTGGGCAACCTGAAAGTTTCTGTGTCTGCTGAAGATATGCAGTTGGCACAAGAATTTCCCAGTTCCTGTCTCTCTCTCTCTCTCTCAATGCCCTCACACAAGTCTCATGAGGCTGTATTCAGCCAGGATGCTTTGAGTGATGAAATAGGTGGGTGCAGGTCTCTGACTCCACCTGCTGGTCCAGTATTCAGTGCTTGAGACTCCAGCTTCCTGACAACCCGGTCAAGAGCTTGTTCATAGTGTTGTAGAGCTGAAAGAGGGTTAAGAGCAGGTCCTTTATGGCAACATTTTTCCTTGCTATGGCAGAATTCCTTCCTGCAGTAATCCACAAGCCCAGGTCTGCATACCTGTCACTTCCTCTCTCCCCCCCCCAACAGCTGCAGAAGTTTCACCTGCCCTTCCACCAGCTTTTAAGGGGTGCAAGAAACAGTGCCATTCAGGTAGCCTTTACCAAAAGTCACGACAGTTCTCCAGTTTGGGGTCTTGAAACTATATCCCATGGTTAGGTCTGAGTAGGCCCTTTGAATCCATAGAACTTAGCGAACCAAGTCCCATTTCAAAAGGTCTCTTCTAGCTGGGACTAGCAATTCGACTGAACTTTTACATGCTTTTGCCTGAGCCCATAATGCTGCAACCGAAGGGAGAACTTTTCTTTCTTGCCCTGATGTAGCGGCTCTGACGGAATTGTGCACTCTGCAAGTCTGCCATTTGCTTGTGGTTGCCCCACATGTCAAGGTAGGGGGGAAGAATCTCTCAGTACTTTGAAGGACCAGAAATCAAAATGAGGCCTCTGATAAGGAACTGGGCCCTGATCTGAAGCGCGCGTTCATATGTCACCAAAATAGCAGCATCTGTATAACAGAAGTAGGGGTTACAAAGGGTTGCATGGATAAGAAAAGCAGTCCTGAGCATGCCCAGTGAACACAGAACATCAACTCACGGGTTGGGAGGGAGTGGAAAACCAGCTAAGGTGGGGGAACGTTGGTATGGAGTTTTCTGGAAGAAGGAATAACAGCCGGTTGGGCCAGCGCTACCGTTTTTCTGAGTGAGGCAGCCAGTGGAGACATCTGATTTTCAGAGTCATGTGAGGGCAGCACGTTGAATGTATGACGGCTGCGTTTCCATTGCCAGGGCGGGAGAGAGACCCTTCAGAGGCTTCTTCCTCAGGAGCCGAAATAAAGGGACCAGCCTCCAGCTGCCACAGGGCTGGCCCTGGTTGGCCAGCATCCTGGACAGGAGTGGAGCGGCAGGTCCCGGTTGTACCAAATTTAGTAGCTTTCCATGACTGACCCTTAGAAGAGTCAAGTGGTTTTATGACCTGTTCCTCAGCTGGCCAATCCTCCTTTGTCCTACTGACCTCAAGGGAAGGGAAATCCTCTTTCTACTATCCCAAGTTGAACGTTTGCTGCTTGGCTTCCATTCCGCCTGCGAACCCTTTGCGCTTCTCTCTCTCTGTCTCACACACACACACACACACACACACACACACACACACACACACACACACACACACACACACACACACACACACACACACACACACACACACACACACACACACACACACACACACAGAGAGAGAGAGAGAGAGAGAGAGAGAGAGAGAGAGAGAGAGAGAGAGAGAGAGAGAGGCACACTCCCCCCTTCCTGCTCCAGGAAAGGCTTGGTGGCTGGATTCCTTGCTCCTCGCTGTCCCACTGAGCTGATGTTTCATCCTCCGCTCCTCCTCCTCTTCCTCCTCAACCCCCATCACCACAGCTGAGATTTCTCCGTAGTCGGCAGGAGGAAGTTCTCATGTAGCAGCCTACAAAACTGTTTATTTTTGGAGAAAATTGCTTCCATATTAGGGGGAGAGGGCCAGAGCCTTTTTCTTCCTGTCTCTTGGAGGACTGGAGCTCAGTCTCATGCTGCTCTCACAAACAGCAGGCGCCTCCACCCTGAGCTGAAGCTTTTCGTTCCCTCCTTCCCTTGCCTAGCTCCCCTTCCGTCTGCACGGTCTTCACCCTCTTGGCTCATAGGCTTGCAGTTACATTACGTGAGCTATGTTCTGGTAACGAAGGCCCTGAGCCACTGCAGGTAGGGCTGCCTTTGAAGAATATGTAGAAATGGAACCTCACTTAAATCAAGTTGCTCAGTTACTCAATAGGACTGGTCAATAGTTTGCTTGTTGTATAACAGCTTTACCGGCTGCCAAACTTAATTCAAAGTAGTGGTATAACATACAACATATTTACGCTCACAACCCTCCATATGTCTCAGGGTTTGATACCAACAAACAAAACAGTTTTAAAACATACTGGCCATCTTCAGAAGCCCTTCTGTGGGTCAAATAGGTGACCGGAAGGGACGGGGCCTTTTTAATCATGGCACCCAGTCTCTGGAATGCCTTCTCTTTTGGTTCAGGCCAATATGTTGTTATTTGTTGGTTCTGTGCTACTGCTTTGACTTTCATTCCTTTTATTACTGTTCTCCTGCTAAAGTTTGCCTCTTTTGTTTAATTACATTTATAATATAAATATAGCATATAAAATTTGTAAACTGTGCTGGAGATGGCATTGAAAAAGCAAGATATGAATGCCATCGATATGGAAACGAATAAATTGCTCTCCTGAATGTCCAAATCTTCGTATATCCTCATTTCATCTCTTGTGTTCCTCTGTTCTGTCTGCATACTGTGCTCAGATGCACCCTCCCCAGCTCAAGGACCTACTCTTTCTATCTATGCAGCCTGTGGCTTTGCTCTTTGAAATCAGACAGGGTTTGGGCTTATTCAAGAATGAAAGCCTGTCACTTAAGCAAGGATATTTATCCCATGCAAAGCAGAAAAAGATGTTGGGATGTAATACTCTGTCTGACCAGCATTCATGCAGCACTGCGAAGGACCCCATATGACACTTATGAACAACTGGGGAGCACCTATAGTTTTGGAGGGTGTCCCCTGCCCTCCTCCTGAGCTGCCATTATCACATGGTTCTTCAAAACCATGCCAGATGACTCTGGAGATGATGGGGGTGGATTTACCTTGTGCCAGCTCTGCCTGTTGTCTAAAAATGTTCCCATCCTTCTTTGGATCTGTATTTCCCAACTTAGGCAAAATTCGGTTTAGCCCTTTGAACAATACAGCACTTTATTTTCAATTCCAAGTCTGCCAGGGCTTTTTCCGAGCTGGTTTTTTTGTTTTCTCCTTCCCCACTCCCACATCTTCTCGTACTTCCTGAGAAGGGTGTGGGCTCAGCTCTTCATCTGAAGCCAACACCAAACCCCTGAAGTTTCATTCAGTGCATCTACACACAAAAAATAACAACATCCAACTTTCTTTTGAAAGTGGAGTGAACATTGCCATTTTAACCAGCCCAGGGTGGAAGTATTTGAAACTGGTGGCTACCACTCTTGGATTTTGTTTTGTTTTAAACCCTAATCCCTACTTCTTCTTCTTTCCTTTTCTGACCCAAAGCATCCCACTTACTGTCTGGAGTGGTACAAACTAGGTGCAGATTTTCCCAGCCCAATGAAAACGAGGTCTAACTGAGACATGGGGGAACATTTGGCGCTTTCCCAGAATTCCATTGCCATGCTGGCTTTTTTATTCTGGCAGTTGTAGTCCAAGAAACCCCAACTATTCATCTCCGGCCTAGCCATGGATCTGTTTGCTAGTCACTTGTGTTTTTCCAGAGACACTTTGCTGCAGTAAATAAAGATTCTGCTTACTTCTTGGGGCTCTGCTAAACAGAGCCGATGCTCTCCCTGAAAGCTATGGGGAATCCTGCCGATGATGGGGTTCCCACTCTGCATGCTTCACCCAGTCTCATATTGGAGCACGTCCTTTCATTTGTGTTGTGGATCTAAAACATGTCTCCACAGCCCTTAACTTTATTCAGAAGTGGTGTCTTTGGAAGGCATTGCATTAAATCGTGATACTGTATCATCTTTGCTTGGTCCAGTCATGGCCACAAGGTCTCAGGTAAAAGGTCCTTTAACTCAGAAACAGACACCTTTGATAGGGCCCAGGGCCCAAATTTTCATCTTGAGCACTTGCAAGGGGTTGCACCAACTCTAGAAACGGCCTCAAAATGGCAATAAAAAACAAGGAGTCTACATCAGAAGTACCTAGATGGCCACTTCTAGTTTTGATCTTGAGGTTTGGGGGCTGGCCATGGGTAATAATCTTCCCTGGGCTACCTGAAGCAAAAACCTACCAGTCATGTTAACTTGGGGGAAAAACAATCTCTCTCTCTCTGTGTGTGTTTGACAATGGGGGGGCTGCAAAAATGCCCTCAGAGGTCATGCTTTGTCCATTCTTGTTTTAACTAAAGATGAGAGAGAAGGAAGCTAAGACCACAGACATGCCAATCATGCATTCTCCCACTAAATTATGGGCCTTCCATTTTACTTTGAATTCCTTGTGTGCAAGTCAACCGTGATCTTTGTCTACTGGGAGAAGGCTGACTCCAAATGCCCACCTCTCCCGTGCTACCACTTGACTTCTGTCTTTGCCTGTCCTGCATGCGATGGGTACTTAGTCTATTGGAAGAGAGGAAGATATCCTCCCAGGTGCGAATCCCACCAACCCCAACCCCTAGAGAGACCTACTCTGCCCAAGAACAGAGCCAGCTCTAGAATTTTCTGGCTGAGGGGTTGAGATGGGGAGGGTGCCTTCTCAGCTTGACAGACTCTCTCAGAGATCTTTGTGAAATGAGCCGACATAATATTGGTCACCACCATGTGGCAAGGTGCTTCTGTGGCAGGCAAGCAGTGATAGGAATTTCCTTGTAGTAAAGTGCAGTTCGCCTGGGAGATGGGTAAGCCTGTAATCATGCCACAGGCCCTGCAATGTTTATGCTGAAGATAGCCACTGATTCCCTACCAGATCATATATTTCATGCTTCAAGAAGACTGAGTTGGATGGCTGGTGTGTACTTTGAAACTGTTTGGGAAAGGCACAGGGGAGCTAAGCCTTGCTATCTCTCTCTGTTGTTGTTTTTTTATTATTATCTTTGCTCCTTATTTTCCATTTTGGATACGGGGTGCAGGGGCTGTATCTGTGGTTTCCCATATCTTCTTGTTCCTTGAAACACTAAATCTAAGCCCGACCCTCCCGGCTGCAGTGTGCCACAGGGATGCTGCAGCTGCTTCTGCCCTTCTGCATCTCCAATGGCGAGCTGTTCTCCCTTCCAAACCCATGCTACTATTTTTACATGTTTCTGTTTTCCTTTTCCATTGGATGCTTGTTGATCATGGATTACACTTCTTTATTTTAGCGGGGAAGGAAGCCCCTGGGGTCAGGATGCCCACCCACCCTTCCTGTCTCCTAATCAGCTGCTTTTGTTTGTCTCTGCTAATGGCCTCTGGGGTATAGTTTGCATGATGCCGTGGCCTTTTGCTGGGATCTAGACTGGAAAAGTATTGCTGTGTTGGCTGTGTTGTGATATTTGGCAGAGCGGTCTCTCTCTGTATGCTAAATCTCTATCTGCCCCCAGTCTTCAGAACAGAGTACTGTAATTGAGATAGTAGGAAGGACTTGCATTCAATCACAGCTTAGGAAATTTATTTTTTTGGAGGCCACAATTCCCAGAATTCCCCAGCAGATATGGTGGCTGAGGCATTCTGGGAGTCATAGTACAAAAAAAACCCCAAGTTTTTCAAGTTCTAGCCTGCAAGGGAGGAATTGTGGGAAGTGCATCCAAAATCATATTGAGAGCCACAATCGTTGTCCATTCCTGGCCTAAAAAGGTACCAGAGGTATTTAGAGCCTTAGGCAGCCCTCTAGCCTCTTAAATTGGCCCTGGAAGATTGCAGGCATCTGGTATTTGATACAGACACCAGGTAGATGAATCTGTTCCCTTCTGCCAAAGCCCATAGGATGGGGTGGGGGTGGGGAGCAGTCTTTGGAGCTGATTCCATTTCCAGAATCATTTTGAAGGGCAGTCTCCTGCTGAGTGTGCATGGCCATTGATGAATTCCTGAAATGGTGTGGTGAATCCCAGCCAGCACATTGAGAGGAGTTTTAGGAAATGTGCCAGAAGCTGCCACGGCACTTGGTGTTCAGGAGGAGAAGAAACCACCAGTGGCAGGCAGTTCAGTGTTCACATCCTGAGATCCTGTGGATTTCCCAACATTTGGGTTAGTTGTTTTGAAAAGGGATGAGACAAAATCCATGGAGGGTAAAAGCTATCAAATTACCACCCACGATGAAGTTCCTACATTGCCTCCAGGGTCAAAGGATATATGCCTCTGGATGGTGGAGGACTGTTTGGCAAGAGAAAGCTTTTGCTCCTTGTGTCCTGTTTCCTAGAGACCTTTGATTAGGCAGTGTAGGAAACGAGATGCTGCGCTAGAGTAGATTGTGGTCTGATCCAGCAAGGTTCTTTATTAACTTTCAGGCTTTGAAAACTCCCTGTAACAGTTCAATACTTGCGTCTCCTCCGCACAGCCATTTCTTTCAAAGTATTCATACAGAATTTGTGCTCTGTCTAGATCCTTTTCTATCTGCTGAGCAGCTCTTCTTGAAGCCCTTTGGCTCCTTCGTTTTTGGATGCCACCCTTTGAACACATCGCTCCTAAGAAGTCTTCCCAGAGTTACAACACTATGATATCGTTTCCTTCATCTTGGCAGTAAGGCTCCAGCTGGATGCCTTTTAAGAGGCATCATTAACATTCATTCACTTGTACAGTATCTGTAAATGCCAGCATTTTCACAGGAGATGCTGCGGCTGCCTTGCCTGTTGAGCATGTTGTAATTCTCCTCTCCTGTGAGTAACGCTCCATTGGTCCTTGTTAAATTCATTTGTTTGCCTCTATCTTCCAAATCTCCATTTTGAGTAAGAACAAAAACACCTCGGTTGCAGGATGAGACCAGCCCTCCCTCTAGCCCAGCACTGGATTTCCAGAAGTGGTCAGCCAGATGCCTCTTCAATATGAGTTGTGGGCTGGGTGCTTGGCCCTCTGCAGCCTTAAATTTTGCTGTTGCTTTTTAAAATTCCATATAGTCATATAGTGCTAGTACTGTCCTAATCATCCACTTTAGATCAGGCTGCAACCCACTAATAGTGAGACCTTTTTTGTGTATTTTCTTCCAGTTCTGGGATTCTTTTTGGGAAGATGCTGTTGCTTTGAATTTTTTAGCCCATTCCCTTATCTGGGTCGTTTGCGGCGGTCTCTCTCCCAGCATTGTTTCATCTGTGATGTCAATCCAAGTAGTTTTCCACCCAAACCACCTAACTCCCTGGAGAGTGTCGTGCTGAGCCCTGTACAAGGCAGAACCGGACAGCTAAGCTCTGTTTATTTAAAATGCAAACACCTGGATTTTGTTCCTAGTAATGTTTACCTTCTATACCTTCTATAGTTTCTCTTCTCACTATCTTTGCACGGCAGGTACATCTCTTCCCCCGTGCTACTTGTTTAAAGCTAACAGCCACAGACAGGCTGAAACATCTCTACATTGTATGGAGTCCTTGAAACCAGACTTAAGAGACAGTGTGTGTCAGTGGTTAGATATTAAACCTGGACCCAAGCAATCTGGGATTGAATTTGTATTTGGTCATTGCTTTGGCCTGCTATAATTATCTCTCTTGTCTGAGCTGCACATTTGCATAAAGCTTGAGAAGTTACTTTTTAGAAGTAATTGTGTTCCCATTATTCATCAATCGGTCTAGAAAGTAATTCTTTGCCATTACTTGTTAAATGTTTTTAAAACAACGATTTCCGTTGCTAATTGCATTTCTTTTTAATTTTTTTTTTGTCCCCAGGAGCAACTAGGCTGAAAATTTTAAAAATTCCTATCAGAATGGCTCTAAAATGCCTGGAAATTTCCTTCAGAAGTAATTGCAAATCATTATTTATTATACCGACGGGGACGTGGTGGCACTGCGGGCTAAACCCCAGAAGCCTTTGTACGCTGCAGGGTCAGAAGACCAGCAGTCGTAGGATCGAATCCATGCAACGGAGTGAGCTCCCGTCGCTTTGTCCCAGCTTCTCGCCAACCTAGCAGTTCGAAAGCATGTAAATGCGAGTAGATAAATAGGGACCACCTCAGTGGGAAGGTAACAGCATTCCGTGTCTAAGTTGCACTGGCCATGTGACCACGGAAGATTGTCTTCGGACAAATGCTGGCTCTACGGCTTGGAAACGGGGATGAGCACCGCCCCCTAGAGTCGAACACGACTGACTAAATGTCAAGGGGAGCCTTTACCTATTTATTATACCATAAAATAACTTTGCACCCACTTATTCTTTTTTTTTTTTTGCATATATATAGCTTCATTATGACCCTGGCTCAAAAATAAACAACATTTAAACAATTTCCAGCTGCTGGCAATCAAAGCAAATACCCTGTTTCCCCGAAAATAAGACCTAACCTGAAAATAAGCCCTAGCATGATATTCCAAGATGCTCCTAAAACACGGTAGCTGTCAGAGCGGTACAAAAGTGGTACCAATTACCTCAGGAGATGATGTGTTCTCCTACACTGGAGGCATTCAAGAGTAAGGTAGACAGCCGTCGGGCAGATATACTTTAACTTGGATTTCTGCATCAAGGTTTTTCCAACTCCAGTATTCTGTGATTCTATGATTCCAATTATGAACGATCAATACAATAGGGAAGTATTACTTGACCCAAATCTGGGGAGATTATGCATGAGATAACAACAGCCTAGCTGTTACTTTTTGCCATAGTAATTCCTCTTTGTATGTATGTGAGAGTGATGGGTTCCATGGCTAAAAGCTTTCTCATATGTTGCCTCTCAAGAACATTGAGTGGAGGGCTGCCGAGAGAACCCTAGTTCTCTTCCCTACCCAAAGGAATTGGCCTCAGACAAAGTCCAATGACTTTGACCATCTAGCTCAGTCTTCTTTGCATGTCACTGGCTTTCCGCTGGTGCTTGAGGCTACTCTTTGGCCACAGCCTGACCTAGAGTGGGCTGCAGCAACAGCACTGCTGCAAATGTACGGTGAAAGAAGACAGAGAAGCAGACACTGAAATCCATTGGGGGCCCAAAAGAGATTTAAGATCTGATGGTGTATATATTAACTCAGAGCATGTATCAAGGATCTGGGACAGGGCGTTTCTAACCAGTAATCGGAGACTCGCATGCAGAGCACAAGCACTGCCTCTCAATGCTGTGTGTCTTGATGCAGAAAGTGATCTCTGTGCCCTTGTAACAGGGGCAGCGGGAGGGAGTTTACGCATGAACATGACATGGAAAATCCGATGTGGCGATGGGTCATGGCTAATAGCCCTGGGGCGGCAACTGCTGTCCCTCCCCTTTCCCCCCCCCCCCAATGGAGCTGTATCATCTGTGTGCTCCAAAGAGCGGCAGAGACTTTTCCACCTCCTGAGACAGACATGGAGGAGGGCAACACAGGACGCCGTGGCTGTGTTCTAGCTGTGCTACAGTCTACCGACTCTGGGTTGTGGGGTTCCACAGAACTTCCTGCCACACTGCAACTTCTGAAATAAAGGAGCAGGTCCAAGCAAAGGGCTGCGGACTTTTTAGAGCATCACTGAATGAATATGGAAGTCTGCATCCTCTGGGGAAGGGCCACTAATGGGGAGAGCTTTGGAAGAGTTGGTCTTTCTTATACGCTGAAAATGCTCACCATCAAAGTAAGTGAATGTGTATGTACGGGTGCGCATGTGTGTCTGCCTGTCTCTGCCTCCCCTCATCTCTTTTTTTTGGACAATATTGGATATGACTGTCCCTACTATGGGCAACCAAGAGGTTGAAGATTATATGTAGCCACATGATAACCACAACTGTTCCGTCTCTGCTTGACTCCCACTCGGTCTTCAAAGTACCTTTGAGATTCCCTTGATTTCTGCCAGCCGTGGCACTTGCAGTGTCCTCTGTGGCGTGTTATTTCTCATAATGAATATCTGCTGGAAACCAAGAATGAACTCCCACAAAAACTGCCTTTTGGCTGCTTGTGAGTAGGTCTCAGTCAAGCAAGTCTGGCTCGCATTGAATGTTGTGGACAGAAAATAAGAGAAATGTCCAAAGAAGACAAAAGGTAGAGCTGTATAGATATGAAAAGAACAGGAGTTGTCTTATTACTTGGACAGGCGTTTCCTGTTTTGCATTGAGAAATTATTTTTAAATGTTCTCAGGGATATTCATGGGGGTTAGCCATAGGAATCAATGAAGAAATGCAGATTTCTCATATAGCAATAGCTGTGCATCTGTGTGTCCACAGAGAGACCACACACAAAAAACCCCAAAGGTAGCAGTAGTGTCCTGTTTAGTATAAAATGTTTATTTTAAAAAAAACAGAACTTCCTAATGTAAAGTCAAAAGTGCAACAATAAAACCAAAAGAAAAGCCAAAGTATTATGGCACCTTTACCACTTGACAACTCAATTTCAGTTTGAGCTTCCATGGATTCCAGTCTACTTCTGCAGACATGTGCAAAGGTGGGACTGTAGCTGGGAGATGGTGTAATCTGGCACATGCACTGGCACACATCATGTACAACAGTTCATGATGTGTGCCATAAATGCACCATATTGTGCATAAATGCACCATATGGTGCATTTTATGGTGCATAAATGCACCATAAAATGCATTTATGGTGCATTTGTTGTAGAATTTGTGGGAAATGCTCTGCATATATCCTGTTTTCATCAGAGACAGTAACATGACTGCAGGTATGCACTGAAATTTCTTCTTGTGGGATCACTTGGCCAGGAGGGCCTGCCTTACTTTTAAAGTGAATCAATTCCGAGCACAAAGCCTGAATCTTTGAGAAAGGAAATCCAATGGGATTTCTGTATCAGATTAACCTGACTCTCATCCTGTGCAGCTGACAGAGGTTGAAACATCTGTTTCTTCATCACTTACTGTTCCATCCGGGAAAGCTTAATAAACAGCACCCATGGTTTGCTATCACAAGTCATCTGTCATTGGTGGCAGCAGTTTGGTTGCTGTGAATATCATCACTGCCTCTGTTTTGTTCGCAGTTGTGGTTTATACATCTGCGTGCAGTGCGTCTTCTTCAGTGTTGCTTCAGTGCGGTCTCAGCTTTTCTGTTTCTCCAGGCTGAAAGTTGAGTTGAGCACATTGGAGTAAAAATGAAAAAGCTAGCCAGGTGTCTTGCGCTGGGCTCTCTCCTTTCCCGGCAAGTTATGTTATGAGTAAGGCAAAGGCTCTTGAGTGGAGATCATGGGTAAAGAAGGTGTTTGAATAACTGAAATGAAACACACACTCACGTTTCAATGGATTGCAAGTAAAACTATTTATTGTTAGAACACATCTTTCATTAAAAGCCAGACTCTTTTGGGGGGTGGAAGAGCTGAAAATGACTTTGTCTCAAAACTGGCAGGATTGTTTTCATGAAACTATCACGCATGTATTTGGAAACCCACACAAATCGTGTCAGTAAAACTTTTACACAGAGCAGAATTAAGTACTTCCATAAACAAATAAATAGAGAAGAATCAGTGCCTGTCTTTTTTATATATGTCTCCTTGGTCTGAATCTAATGAAAGTTCCCTAAGGTGAAATTGATCTCCTTGCAAATACTGGGCTGGAAAGTTAAATTTAGAAGACTGCAAATGGCTCTTGAGGCTGCAATAAGCAACAAGGAGACCTTGGTTTTGTATTAAGGATACAGTACTTGCAATATGAGAGGCAGATGAATGTTGCTCAACAGTGGCAGTCAGGAAGGAGCTCTGTAGTCTAAGAGAATCGTTTAAAAAAAAACAAATCACAGGAGGGTCTTCTGTTGCACACTGACTAATGTGGAGTTCTGAGAACAGACCCAGCCCAGGAAAAGCTATTCTGCGACGGCGAGAAGGGTGTTTTCCCACAGCTGCTGAACTAAGGACCATTGTCTCGAGTGATCAGCATTTGGCCTTCGGCTGTGAATCCCCAGGATTCAGGATGGTGTTATTCCCAGCTGCTTAGTTCTTTGGTCTCATGCTTATATTCTCTAGCTTAATGCCAAAAAATGCCTGGCAGCTACCTGATCTACCAGAGTCTGCCTTGCTAATGAACATTAATCATGTTTGCATTCAGGAAACCAACATGTTTATATTGTGGGGTTCATCTCTTTCCCTCCAGCAGACACTGAAACTCTGAAAATTCAGTAAAATTGTTAAGGCATTGGTAGATTGCCAGCGGTCTCTTATTTAAACAAGAGGCGCTAGCCTTGAAGTAGTCCATATTGATCCGGGGGGGGGGGGGAGTCTGAACAGATTTTTAAAAAATGCTTAGGAACATGAGCTAAAGCAAACATCCATTCTGTTAAATGAAGTAGAATATGAGAGGTTTAAGTTTGATATAAAACATCTGCAGCCACAAAATTTCCAGAATCACCATCAAAGCGATGAAAAAGCATGCTTCCAAAAAAGAGCAATGAGAAAAATGCAGATGCAAGAGAAGTAATGCCATTGCTTCATTTACAAACACAGAATAAAACAGAGTAGAGATAGAGGCCAGTTACACAAAGGGGAAAAACCATATTTAAATCAGGTTTAACATGTTTTAAAACAACTTTTTAAAAGGTGACTACACAACACATGTAGAAGCGCAGATTCCCCTCCCCCCCCCCCCCCCGAGAAGCATGTTTTTGGTTGGAAAGCGAGGTATTCTACTCTTCCACTAGCGCACTGGTTCTTAACCTTGGGTTACTCAGGAGTTTTGGACTGCAACTCCCAGAAGCCTTCACCACCAACTGTGCTGGCTGGGGTTTCTGGGAGTTGCAGTTCAAAAACATCCAAGTAACAAAGGTTAAGAACCACTGCACTAGAGGACTGTTTATTTTAACTTGGATGTAAGATTGATTTATTTTGAATCATGGAGGTGGAGTAGAAATTTTGGGACCGTGGAGCCCAGGTTGCCTATGGGTGTGCTTTACTGTGCATTCACTGTGCCAGAATCACCATTAAATTTTTTTTTAAAAATCTGGGAAATGTCGCAGAACTCATCAGCTACCTGGAGAGCATAGCAACCGAAACATTGCTATGCCGATACTGTACCTAGAAAGCAAGTCTCCCCTCGGGTTCTGGAAGTGTCATGGTAAACATATGTTAGTTTCCCCAGCTATGTATCTTGCATTTCCCCAGATTTGTTTCAACTATATGAGCCTGCGCTTCCTCGCCCCTGAAAGAGACGACACTGTCAGAAAGCATCAGTGTACCTATATATGCACGCCCACTCCTTTGTTCATTGTGGCATTAAGAAAGGAATATTCTCTCCTTGGTGCCCAGAGAGTGTGTTTTGGAGAGAGCATTGGACAGAAGAGGCAGATGAAGCTAAGCATCCGTGTCCTCCTAAACACACACACACACACACACACACACACACACACACACACACACACACACACACACACACACACACACACACACACACACACACACACACACACACACACACACACACAAGGTCGTTAAAGGTAAGCACAGGCGTTCTTTATAGACCTGATTGCACACTCGTGCATCACAAAGAGGATATCTCTGTCGGAGTTAAAACATTGCAAGAGCAGGGGATGATTCTTTGCTTGGAATGCTTGTGTCCAGCCTGAGAAGAACCAGCGGTACCGAAGACTTGGCCCTGGATTTGGGATTTTTAACCAACGCTTTCCTGACGCCAATCCCATCAGCCACCAGAGGCTGGGAAGCACAGCACAGGCCTGGCAGACTAGAACATCGTGTGGCTTCAGACTTTCGTTGGAGAGTAATACAATACAAGACCAAGAAAGGAAGAGAAAAAGCGCAAACCTTTGCTGTAAGGCAAGTTTACTGTTCCCTCTTAACTGCAGTACGTGCACAGTTTAGATGTACAGTTAACAGCTAGGAGATTGCCTTTTAGAGGAATAGCAACACATTGTTCCCATACACCCTAGAGACACCTCCCCCCCACCAAACACACACACACACACACACACACACACACACACACACACACACACACACACACACACACACACACACACACACACACAAAACCTGAGAGTGCTAGAATGCCAAGTGTTATGCTAAATACAAGATTCCATGACTTGTAGAGTTGTTGTTGTAATGTGCCGTAAAGTTACCTCTGACTTATGGTAACTTATGAATGAGGGATCTCCAAAATGTCCTGTCCTCAACAACCTTGCTCAGCTCTGGTAAACTGTGGGTTCTTTTAGGGAGCTGCCTTCCACCTTTCCCAGCATTATTGGGTTCCCTCCCCCCCCCGGAGAATCCTGCCTTCTCATGATGTGCCCAAAGTAGGACTGTAGGGACACGCTACTGAGTCCCAGAGTTTGGAAAAGTTTTTTAAAAAACTACAACTCCCAGAATTCCACAGCCAGCAACAGGCCGAACTGCCGGGCAGATTCTGAGTCATAGTTTAAAAAGAGACTTTACTAAGCTCTTTAGTATATGTTTTGGTTGGCCTTATTCTATCTCAGCCAACCACTTTTTTTAAAAAAAATTATTTGGAAGGGGGGGAGGGTCCCCTCTTCCAAAAAGTACATTCCCTCTGTGAGTGAGGTTTTATCATAACGCAACTCTCCTTGTGTGCTCATTGTCAAGATCTTTATGTTTTTATCTTTCTGCCCACCATCTTTTCCTGGCCCACCGGATCAGTCTGGTGCACTCTTGTTAGTCCAGGTGGCAGCCCCTGGCTCTGTGTCAGCTTGTGCTGCTTTCTGAATTTTATGTACGTAGCACTCTGCATATTCAAGATAACTGTTTGCTTATTTATTTGCTCACTTGCCACGCATATTGCTCACAGGGAAATCTGTTCTTTTACCTCTTTTTGACGATTGAAGCAAATTAGAGAAGGAAGGGTGGACCGATCATGGTTGAGTTCCTCTCCTCCTCCTATGGAGGACTGAGTATCAGGGACAGGTGATGCGTCGTCCTCTAGATGTGCTTGGACTGCAACTTCCATCATCACTCACCAATGACTTGGTAATCTAGGCTTTATGGGAGTTGCAGCCCAACCATGTACGGAGGGGCCAGAAGTGACCCAACCCTGTCCAAGGTCTCTCAGGCAGCTTCAGGAGTATACTAGCAATAGAACAGGTTCTTAATTCAAACACGCCAAGGCTCAAACAAGCCTCAAAATCCTGGCTTCCTTGGTAAATCTCGCAGCGTTTACTGAGTGATGAAGGGAGGTCTGCTCTGTATACTCAGAGGCACCCTTTCATATACTGCATTCCCAGTCTGCATCTTGCCCCAGAATCTTTCTTACAAGTCTGGCTCCTGAGGAATAAGCCTGTGCAAGGGCGCCAGTCTGCTGCCAGGGTGTTGTGGTGATTACAGGTTAAAAAGACGTGGAACTTCTTCTTCATCAGATGGAGTGACTGCTGCTGGAGGATTTGTGTGCCGAACACTCCAGTTCTACGCTGGAGGCAAAATCCTTTTGCTCACTTTTGCTTAGCCCCCGGTTATACAGAATCACACAGAGGCACACTCACCCGGACTCACTCTTATCCTTCGCCTCCATCTCCTCTGATTGAATGCGGTCTTCTTCTTCTTCTTCTTCTTCTTCTTCTTCTTCTTCTTCTTCTTCTGTCCAGTTGCCCAGCTGCATTTGCAGACCTTTTCTCCCACCACTGAATGCACACATGGCGTGACAGGCCTGTCCCTCCTTTCAGCCACCTCTGCAGGCCGGGTTTCCTTCACACAGACATCTCAGACTGAAGCCTTTTGCATGAGGTCGGATGCCTGTTGATCTCATATAATATAGTTTAGGAGCATGAAATCCATAACCGTGACTCAGTCTCCCGCCGCTGCCTGCCTGCCTGCTCTGCCTCAGAGTTTCCAGAAGAGCCTTGGCAATGGCACTGGGAGACGTGGATGTGACCGAACCGCATGGAATTTTGCTCTGAGTTGCAGGTCTCCCTGGCTGCAGCTTTGGGGCGGGGGTGGGAAACCTTCTGCCTCTTTTGGCTTTCATAGGAAGAAGCCTCGTTCCTCCCTGCTCCAGGCTACAGATTTAGTCCATATTACTAAATATGCCACTGAAGCCCAGATTCCTTGCATGCCCTTCTGCTATGAAGGAAGTGTGGTTTGTTCACTGTGTGCCTGACGACCAGGCTACTATCCCAGCCTCTGCAGAGCAATTGCTGGCAGAGGGGAGAATTTGCGACTGAATCTCTTCCCCCCCCCCCACCCCCATTGTCTGGAACGGCAGCTGAAGGCTAGTGATCAAGAAGGATATATAACGTGATCCAACACTCCTGGATCCTTCTCTTACTGATTCCAGTTATGTATTTCCCTTTTCCAGCTGTTGGTTTCTAAAAAACAAGGCCGGGAGCACAGTCGGTCCTGGAATTCATATCTGTGACCATGCATTCGCCTCCTGATTTTTTCTTCCCCCCCCCCCCCCCGCATATGGTCCTGCTTGCATTTCTGAAAACAAGGTTACACAATGCCTTTATCAGACCACTAAATCTCATGAACAGGCAAGCAATACAGAGCAGTGGGGACACAGAAGGAAGAGAACAGTCCCCCAAAACATCTTGGCCAGATGTTGAGGCCAGGCTATCTTGGTCAAAACAAGTTCCAGAATGGAGACGATAGTGTGTAAAATCAGCTTGAGGTGCTCGGTTTCTGGTTTTACTTTAGGGCAGTGGTTCCCAACCTTGGGCCTCCAGATGTTCTTGGACTGCAGTTCCCAGAAGCCTTCACTACAAGCTGTGCTGACCATAATTTCTGGGAGTTGTAGTCCAAGAACATCTGGGGACACAAGTTGAGAACCACTGCTCTCGGGGGACATAGGTTTCACTGTCCTTCTCAATCTTGGTAGACAGAGGGCTGCCTGTCACTCAGCATCCTCCTAAGTCTGCAGCACCTATTCAAAGGATATTGTTCATTGAGAGAAGGTAAATATTAAGAGCCTTCTTCAGAGGTCTTTATAACAATAAGAGTTGTTGACTCTAGCGCAGACGCTTCTCAGCAACCTAAGTCCTGTCAGACAGGGAGAGCCCCTTGGGAGGAAATAAGCATGTCAGGATCTTTCATCTCCCTTTCTGTGACAGATTTATTTACACTTGCATATCGATGTCATGGGAATCTTTTCCAGTTCTACTACACACACGAGCATTTCAGTTCTATGGCAAGTAGGAAGTGAGGTTTTCTCAAGGATGGATCCTCTTCTTAAAAAACACCCTAGCGGAGAATAAACCAGGTCATCTGAGCTTGGATTCATTCTGTCCCTAATGCTGTGAAACGTCTCTGCTCGTTCCCATAGAACAACCAAACATGGCGGGTGGCACAAAGCTTCCCTCTTCCTAAGTAGCCATCTCAAACCCTTGGTCTCTTTGCTTAGCTCATTTGTCTCCTGAGCACTTGTTTTCTACATTTCTCTCCAGAAAGCCCTTATCTGGAGAAGAGGCCCAAAGAATCCCTGCAGATGGGGGTTCCTGTTGTTCTTGGGTGCTCTCCGGGCTACACACAGTCATCCTGTCCCCTTGTCTTTCTCACGCTCACGCGGCCTCTTGTTTGACAGACCTCACATCTAGCCAGGCATCTTGTCTGAATGGCCCAAGAGGTGTGGTTATAATGTGAGGGCTGGCAGCCTTTCGTAGCACACCAGCCACTGCTGGGGGAGTCTTCTACTAGCCTCAGAAACCAAACTAAGGAAGAGATTGGGTGGCGGGGTGGGGTGGTGGTGAGCTGTTTGACAAGATGCAGTTGTTACTTCAGCAGAGAAGGTCAATTGGAGATCTTGCAGGAAGACCCTGAGACGCAAAGCCTCCACCACATCATAATACCACCACCCCCCGGCCCCCACTTCCCAACATAAAGCTGCGTGGGATCTGGCTTCTTTCTGTGTCTGAGTAGTTAATTTATGCTGTGGGCTGTTTTTGTTGCCGTGTGAATGAAAGAAACCAGCTGCTGCTTACAAAAGAAAAGTTACGGAATCAAAACTTTGGATCCGTTTAGGTGGCTGACCGTTGCATACTATAGGCAGTTCCTCCTGCTTCTGTTAATGAGCATAGGCTGGACTTGAACTTTATGACTGTGGCTGAAGCATGTTCTGGCCCAGGAATATGCCCCGTCCATTTTAAAAAGCATCCACTGCAGCCGAGTGAAAAAGTGGTACATGCCGAGGTCTGTTCATGCAGGCAGTTGCAAAGATGGCTGAGTCAGTAGGAAAGGGGGTTAAGAGAGTTTAGCCAACTGTTATTGAGCTAATATAGAGAGGCGTTAGTTAGAGCTGGAGGTGGCAAATTATAATATAATAATAATCTTAGAACTGTGGAGCTGGAAAGGGACCCCATGGATCCGCCAAGAATGGTACTGGTCCAGATAGGCGGGGTATAAATCAAATAAATAAATAAATAAATAAATTTTTGAGTCCAGCCCCTCTCAAGGAAGCTGATGATAAATGTCCACTTCAGTTGAACATAGATGTCTACGAAAAAAACCTTATCAGGGTGGGGAATATGCCCCTTTCAAACAATTGCAGTCTTGTTTGAAGACCCTCTTTGGCCAATCACTCCCACTGAATCTCTTCTCATGTTTCTCTCCTCCCCTTATATTCTCAACGCCTTAAGTTACCTCCCCCCTTTTAACAATGGTTCCCATGGGCACCCCAGGAATAAACCGGGGGGTGAGTGGGTGGGTGGGGGGTCAACACTGAGTTTTCTAGGACAGGTGAGGCGCCTCTGTGGGCCATCTCGTGGACAGAACACAACCAGACCGCCACAATAGACACCCTCCTTCCAAGCGGCACTAACTGAATATGAGTATGATCCTGCAGCGTGATAAGGCTGCCAAAAAAGAAAGAAAAAAGGGAAATACTATTTTAGTGTTCATTAACAGAAATATCGTCTCCAAATCCCATGAGGTGCTAGTCCCCATTTATTTGGCACTGGTCAGACCTCATCTTGAGTCCTGTGTCCAGTTCTGGATACCGCACTTTAATAAGGATGCCAACAAATTGGAGCAAGTTCAGAGGAAGGCGACAAGGATGATCAGGAAACTGGAAACCAATTCTGATGAGGAAAGAATGAAAGAACCAGGCCTTGATAAAAGAAGACTGAGGGGAGATACACTTGAAAGATTGCCATACAGAGGAACGGCAGGATCTGTTCACAATCATCCTAGAGTTCAGGATAAGTAATAATGGGCTCAAGTTACAGGAAGCCAGATTTCATCTGATGATTAAGAAAAACTTCCTAACTGTTACAGCACTACAAAAATGGAACCAATTACCTCAGGAGGTAGTGAGCACTCCAAAGCTGGAGAAATTCAAGGGAAAATTAGACAGTCTTTTGTCTTTGGTTTGGATTCCTGCTTTGAGCAGGGGATTGGACTCGAAGGCCTTATAGGTCCCTTCCAACTCCATTATTTTATGATTCTATGATTTAAAGTCTTTTCAAACTTCTCCTATAAGTCTAATTAAATAAAGAAGAGCAGGTTTTCACTCATGTGTTCAATGAGACTTACTTACTTACTTACTTACTTACTTACTTACTTACTTACTTACTTACTTACTTACTTACTTACTTACTTACTTACTTACTTACTTACTTACTTACTTACTTACTTACTTACTTACTTACTTACTTACTTACTTATTGGACTTATATGCCGCCCATCTAGACACGGTCTACTCTGGGTGGCTCACAACAGAGAATATAAAACAGTTAACATATAAAACAGTTATATCACCATTTACAGAAAATTAATAATTATTCAAGATAGAAATCAGAAGATATTACGTGGTGCCCAGAGGGAAGGCCTGTCTGAATAGCCAGGTCTTCAGTTGGCTTAACTACTTAAGTAGTAGGAAATGTGTTCATAGGATTAGAATGGTAGTGTAAACTGGTGCATATTTACTCAGAAGTAAGTCTTCTTTACAGGAAAAAGCAATCAATATTTTCCCCCAATGGTTTATGAGGTTGAAAGGATACTTCCCAATGCTGGATGGCGCCAGGGGTGATAGAGAGAACTAGGGGGTAAAAGTTAAATATCCACAAACACATAGACACTAAGTCAAGGACAGGAGCAATTTCTCCTTCTCGGTCTCTCTCTACGTGGGCAGGTATTCCTTCAGACGCTGCCTTGTGCTCCACGAATCAGCAGAGCAGCAGCAAAACACGCCTTTCCCTTCTGCTTCCCCCAAGTGCCACTTTCAAAGCTGGGCAGGACTTGTCACCAACATCCCTTCCTTCCGCTTTTCTTTTTCTTCCACCTCTTCCTGCCAAGCATAGCGTAAGTAATAGGCACACAGAAGCTTAGGATTTAAGTGTGGATTTCAGAAGGATGGGGAATATAGGTGAGGCCCTGCATAGGTGAAGAGGCAGATTGGAGACACAACTGGCTGGGGGTGGCCTGAGGCTGAAGTGGGGCAGTGTCCTGTTTGGCCTGGTGGGCTAAGCACTGCTGTGTTGGGCCTTGAAGACTAACAGATGATATAATGGCCAATTAATTAATTTTGTGATGCCTAGTTGGTTCCAAGTTAGGTCAATCTTTTCCAGAATTTTCTAGGTAGGCAGGCAGGCAGGCAGGCAGGCAGGCAGGCAGGCAGGCAGGCAGGCAGGTAGGTAGTTTTTTTAAAAAAAAATGTGTATTTCTGTAGCACTGACTTAGTGTGCAACACTATTCTCAGTAGTTTACTGTTCCCTTTTTTAAGGGTGGTGCTGGGACTGTGCAGCTTGGCCAAGGCTATCCAGGCTGGCTCTTTCCTCTAGAAAGAGACACATAGTGAGGAATTAAACTCCTGACTCCCTGAGCTATTCAGACAAGTGTAGAAAGGATAGCTCCTAAGAATTTGAGAAGCGGGAGGAAAAGCATCTTTCCTAATGACAGCCAGGCATGTGCAGGATATCCAGCACTACTTGTAATGAATGGTTTACACAGCACTCTGATAGGCCTTCTGATCTCTGATGTCTCACAGCAGCAAGCAGAAAATTACACACACACTCCACTTAAAATTTTTCAGCGAAAATCATATGGTGAGTTGACTTCACTTCTGTAAAACAACTGGCAAACTTGGTGCTGAAACAGATTTTTAAAATTTCTGGGCGGAACCTATGCTCAGAGGCTCTCTGCTCCTTGATTTGTCACATATGTTTGTGCACCTAAGCTATTATTTTTGCATCCTGGCTCTGACTTTGGAATCTCAGGGTTCTAGTAATAAATAAGGTCAAGGAAGCTAAAGGCTGCTTGCTCATGAGCTATGCTGATGGGATTCATATGTCCTTTCATCCAGATGGTTTGGCTGCTTTGAGCAACCTTGCCCAAATTCATAATTTGACATTTTGAGAAAGGGCACAAAATGCAGAAAACAAAAAACACATTCAGGATTCACGTCCATGTGTACAACTGGCATTATTTTTTGTTACATCATTTGGCAGATTTGTTTTTAAGAGTCCCCTTTCATCTTCAACATCCTGTTGGAATTTTATTTACATCCTTGAACATCCTCTGTAGTTTGAGTGGTTAGGAGGGACTTTTTCTAGGCTAGGGTGAGTGTATCGAGCACTAACCAATTGTTCCTTCCAGGTTTTGGATTCAGAAGAGAGCCCCGCCTATCTGCTGAGTGTTCTGTCTCCCTCTTTGGTTGACAGGTGGCAGTTGTTTGTGACTGTTGATCTGTTCAGTCGGTTGCTAGTATGTGCGCCGCAAAGAAAGTAGTATACACAAGTCTGTAATTTCAAGCAACTACAGTGGTGCCCCGCATAGCGAGGTTAATCTGTTCCGGATTAACCATCGCTATGGAGAAACATCGCTATACGGAACAGAAAAGCCCATTCCAAATGGGCCCAAAACTCACCGTTATGCGATGTCCCTCCATAGCGCAGGCATTTTTGCGCCCTCGGTAAGCGAGGGCAGGGCGCGAAAACGCTGCGCGCGGCCATTTTGGGTGTTCTGGCGGCCATTTTGGAAACGCCGAACAGCTGATTTTAAAAAATCGCTATGCGAAGATCGGTAAGCGAAACACTTACCGATCGTCGCAAAGCGAGTTTTTGCCTATCTAGGCATCGGTATGCGATCGCATTAGCGATCCCAAAAAACGGATCGCTATGCGAATTCGTCGTTAAACGGTGCACTCGTTATGTGAGGCACCACTGTATATGTAAAGAAACATTTTTTATTCTTTTGCCTACAAATGTCTCAGAGTGAGTCATTAAGAGTTGTAAGTGCCAGTTAATGAGAGAAGGGTGGACTCTGGGTATTCTCTCTAGAACTCTGTACTTCTACAGTGTAGTAAAAAGAGAATTTTAGCAGTGACTCAAAAACTCTGCAACACATTATGTTCATATGGGGAAATTAGAGCTTCCAGAGGATATGCTGTGTAACTTCAATGCAAACATGAGATCCAGCACTTCCTTTTTTCGAGATTCATCCCTGGCCAGCTGCCTGGAATTGGAGTCCCGGGGCGCCTCCCACTCCAGGCCTCAGCTCTTCTTCTTCTTCACTCTGAGGCACTCCTCCTTTGACACAGGAATTCTGACTGGAAGGGGTCCCACAGCCTTCCTATCTGCCAGGCCTTGGCTGGAATTGCTGAGGGAGTGGGGCGGCTGGAACAGGCTGAGGCAGCAGGACTGTCTGGTGCTTTGAGGGTTTGGCGCAGAAGGAAGCTGGAGAAAGCACAAGACTTTATCTGCTGACCCAGCGGCACGGCTGGAGTGCCGGGTTCAGAAACGGGGTGGAGGGGAGGAGAGAAAATGCAGAAGGATCCTCCTGGCCCACCCCCACCCCCTTCCTCAGCCTTCCTTGTGGTCGTACTTTCTAGCCAGAAAATGTGAGGTCAGAAATGAGAACATGGATAAAGAGGCAAGGAATTTTCATGGCTTTCTGTGATTTTCCCACAAATGCAAGAATACGAGCAAGATGCAACCTAAGATAGGGCTAGTTAGTGGGAAACAATGACCACCATTGAAGACCCCTCCTCCCCTTTCTTTTGTCCCACGCCTTGGGCTCCTTGCCCTGTCTGGATGCTGATGGGCCGCTTGTTCTCACGCCTCCACTGCTCCACGCACCTCTCTTCTTTCCTTCCCACCAATAGTTGTGTGTCTACAGAGGAGGAGGAGAGAGAGATTTCCTGTCTATTTTCGAAGTGTTTCACATAGTTGCTTGATTATTACTTGGTTATGAAAGGGCGAGGTGACTTGTGGCCAGAACAAGAAAGGGGCCCCCAAAATTTTAGTGAGCCCTCCACCCCATGTTAGTACTGTCATTCTTTCCTCAACTCAGAAAGTGAGGTACCCTTGACGAAAGGTCTTAGTTTAGTCATGTTATTCTTAACATGCCCTAAAAGAGTAGTTTAGTATTACTGAAGTCCTGCAGTGTGGTGGAGCTGACATAAGGTGGTAGAGGTGGCGTAACATGAGGCAGAGTGAGGCAGCAACCTTAGAGGTCAGACGCTGAGGTGCAAATGGGATCAACACAGCAACACCTCTGCCTTGCCGACGCACCTTCCTGGCCATTTGGAAGTTGAGTCAAGGCAACTGGACTTCTTTCTTGTTAGGTTGAAATGTTTTGCTACTCCTCCAAGAAACTTCTTCAGACTGAGGAGAGTTGGTAGGAGATCCCTGATACAGTATATCCTCCATGTTGGTTTCACTTCTCCTTGGTCTAAATAGGCTCATTAGAAGCTTCTTGGATGAGTAGCGAAACATTTCAACCTAACAAGAAAGAAGTCCAGTTGCTTTGACTCAGCTTCCAGATAACCATACCTGGATGACTAAGAATCTTCACAGATATCTGACATGTTATGTCTCCTGGTCTTCCTAAGCTGGCTTTACACTCTCTAACACTCATCTGGGTGGTTTATTTTTATTTTTTAAACAAATGCACTGAGCTGTGTTCTGTTTTTGGACACAGTCAGGATTCTCATATATTGAAGATAGTTGTTATGTGCAATCAAGTTACATCTGACTTTGAGTGGTCCTCATTCATAGGGTTCTTCCAGTATGTGAGCTATTTAAGGAGTGGTTCTACCATCTCTCTCTCTCTCACTCTCTCTCTCTCTCTCTCTCACTCACTCTCTCTCTCACTCTCTCTCTCTCACTCACACACACACACAAACACACACACTTTTCCAGGTCTGAGCAGGGATGAAGAATGATGATAAACCTGATGATAAATACAGAGTGTCACTTCTTTACTCATAGCCTAGTGGCAAAAAGCAAAGTATTTTTAAACAGGTTTTGTCACAGCCCCTTTAGTCTAATTTAAAGAGAAAAATCTATACATGGCAAATGGCTGAGTGGCCATATTCTTATTGGTGACATGGGGTCTTGTGTATCTTGGCATAGCTAATTGCGGCTAAGTGATGGAGCACATCGCAGTTACATTTCCTGGGTCACGTTCTCAGTCACGTGCTTGATTGTACCAACTGAGGGCGTGATCGGTATCGGTTTCAGCTCTGATGTATTTTAAATTGATTTTCAGTCACATGGTTTTTGTATCGCTGTGTGTGTTCACTTTGAAAATTGTTACTTCAATATAAAGTACAGTAGAGGCTTTAAAACTACTTCAGGAAACTACATGTGAGGTTTTAAATTGTTTCATTAACCTGCATGTTTGCAGAACCCTGTGGTTACCATTGCCATTGATCCTGGAGCATTGCCAATGATTGCAACCTTTTCTTTCCCATTTTGTTTACAAAGTTGTGAAGTATTTCTTCAGTTTTCGGGCATCCTTTGGAAGGCGTGCTTTCTTTCTCCTTTTTTAAAAAATAAATTGTAAGTGGCTTTACTTCTGAAACCCACAATAAAGAATTGATTTCACAAGTTTGTTAAATTAAAAAGCCCCTGCCAGCCTCTTTTTAAAAAAACTTGCTTTGTGGCCAAAAAAAGAGAGCAGGCTTTGCCATGTGTCAGATAGCTGGGATTTTTCAAATCAATTTCAGTTATGCAAAACTTGATTCCAAAGTAGTTTTATCATCAGTGTATTAGTGCCCTGAGATGTACCCTGGCACCTTGTCAATCAGCCATGAGAGGTTACACAAACCTTACATGAACACTTAATAAAATTCCAGACATTGTTTCTAATTCTTCAAATACCAGTGCTGTGTAATGCCTACCTGGTATGTGTATTTTGGTGCATGTTTTGTAACAGCATATGACATGGGGAAGGCGACTAACATCTGTTAGTACTGTCAAAGCTTGTTTGTTCACCATTCCTAACAACATTTTATGCAGCCAGCCGAATTACCTGTTGGTTTAGGGGGCTAAAATCCTCCCCCCCTTCTCCATGTGGATGAGTGCTGACAGTGGAGTCAGAAACAGTGTGAGGATTATTTTGCTCTCTCTAGCTAGTGACCAGAGCTTGTAGGCAATGTTTTGGTCTTGGCAACCCCAAAGGGTAACTTTTCCATGCTCTGCTTTGGAACTAAATCCATGTTATCCTTTGGCCAGGAAGCTGGCTGGAGCCGGTTACACTGCTTCTCCTAGACAGCTCTTGTTCCTTGTAAAAGAGAAGGACCTAAATGGTGACCAGGGTGGGTGGGGGAACTAACCCAGTGGAAGCTTCTTGGGAAGTGTGCAAAAAACACTCTAGACAAGGGAATAGTTAGGTCTCCCCTCCCCCAATTCAGGGTGGCGCCGGGTGGCAAGCCTGGCCCTGACGGAAGGCAGTTCTTGAGAGAAAGGCCTTTTGAAGCTGCCACTCTGAGCCTGCCTTCTCTCCACGCCATCCATGCTTAGTGGGAGACTCCGGGAGTTATAACTTGGGAGGGGCAGGGATTACTTTTCCCAGTTTTGGGAATCTATTGAGTGTCATAACAGAGGGGCACTAGCCAGAGCTTCTGTCAAAACTTGCCTGATAGCAGCCCATCGTGACAAGATTTTATGCAGGAAGCCAACGGCCCTTTCTTCGTCCAGACTTCTCTGCCTCAGGCAGGTGCGAATTGGCCTAACATGTCCTGTAATTCTCTTTTTTGCAGGCTAAGCTGATTGCGCCTGTCCTTTGAGAATCTCTTGGCTGTTTTGAACGTGCCTGTGATTTGGAACCAGGATTAAAAATGGCCCAGGTTCTACACATGGAGACTGCGTTCCCAGGTGAGCATGTGGACTGTACCTTTGGACGAAAAGTGGCACGTTCTGCCTGTCTCCATATTTCCTCAAACAGTAGCCAGCCAGCTAACCATAAAAAGTATTCTTGTTCTTCTTGTTTCCCTTTTAGCACCTAGTACTCAGAGAAGTACTGGTTTTAAATAAGAAAGATTGTATTTTTAGCAATGTGTAACCACGTTTGTGCAAACATTTTCAGAACTTTTCTGCTGAATGTGCATTTTGTCACATTTAAAATTTCTTGAGCTTTTATGCCATTCTTGAAAGATGTCTAGTATTTTCCAAAGCTTCTACATGAAGGCAAATCCATAATAAAATCAAGGGACCTTAGTAGCTGCTGACAGTGTATTATATTCTGTCTGTATAGGTGTTTATCTCTAATAAGCTATTCTGGCACTTGACATCCAATTAGAGGGATTTAATTGATGCATCAAATCAATCAGTTAATTCTGTTCACCAGAACTGGGATCCAAGGTGCATCACAAGCTGATAAAAACAAAGTAAGCTATAAAATTAAAGCACAATTAAGCATTAAAACATTAAAACATGAATTTAAACAGCTTAAAGTCACCTTAAAATGAATAAAAACTAAAAAGCATGCACGGTCCCAAAAGTCTGTGCTTGGCAGTAAATAATAATTGTATGCCGTCAGGTCAATTCCGACTTATGGCGAGCCTTTCCAGGATTTTCTAGGTACTGTAGATCAGTGGTCCCCAACCTTGGGCCTCCAAGTGTTCTTGGACTACAACTCCCAGAAGCCTTCACCACCACCTCTGCTGGCCAGGTTTTCTGGGAGTTGAAGTCCAAGAACATCTGGAGGCCCAAGGTTAAGAACCAGTGCTGTAGATGGTTCTAAGACAAGGTTTACCATTCTCTTCCTCTGGGGGCACCCTGGAATGGTGAAGCTTGCCCAAGGCCACATAGGCTGACCGTGCTGGGCTACATATGGGGGAATTGAACTCACAGCCTCTGCCTCCACAGCCAGATGCCTGTCCCATTGAGCTATCTAGCCAGCTCATCCTTAGCAGTTAGCCAGTGCAAAGGTTATTGCTTGCGAGCAGAAGGACAGCAGGGAGGAGTCCAGCCTGGCCTTTCTTGGAGGAGAGTTCCACATCTTATTTCTAAGGGTGTCTGGATAGAGAGAAGGTCTTCCATGAAGATTTCAAAACCAAGTGAGGCATATATGGTAGAACTCAAGGTGAAGATGAAGCTTATCAACTGAAATTCTGAATATTTTAGCTTTGCAAAGTCTATATACATATATTTTTAAAGGGTGATCTGCCAAGAAAGCAGCAAAAAACTAGCTCTAAAATGGGGATAGTGCAGGTTGCAGTCTTTGAATGATGTTGCAAGACTTCTGCTTCACTTGATTTATGCTGTTTCATTGGGAAAGTTGCTGTGATACCACAGGATAATCATAAACATTCTAACGGCTTCAAAGGGAATTTGGTGCATGAACAAGACACAGAGCAAATGGGTCTGGCCCTCTGAAAATAGATCTGCACACACTGCCAGCATTTTTGTTAAGTAAAGATCTAATGACCCCAGCCTTGAAAATGAGCAGTATCTTCACAAGACAGTTAAATTTACACAGGAAGAGAATGTAGTGAACTAATGGCTTTCTCCTGTGTTCTTCAGGGAAGCCCAATCCCACTTCCGCTGCTGCCTTTCATGGGAAGGAACAGGACCTGCCTTACTCAGTAGAGACTCCCTATGGCTATCGGCTGGACCTGGACTTTCTGAAGTATGTTGATGACATTGAGAAGGGCCACACCATCAAGCGCATTCCAGTCCACCGCCGGCCACGGTACAGCTCACTGCCACGGGGCTATGGCTATACTGGCTCATGGTGGACCTCCACGGAGTCCCTTTGCTCTAACATCAGCATGGACAGTCGGCACTCTTCCTATTCCTACTGTGGACGCAGCTTTTACCCACAGTACCCCGCCGCCACAGCAGGCAACTTCAATGCCCGCGTGGAGAAGACCTTGCTAGATGCCAGGAAGAAGCTAGAAGACCAGGCCGACTCAGGAGATGGGGAAAGGTCCAGGGCAGGTGGCCTCGGAAGCCTCCACAGCAGCGTATCTGGATCAACCAGCTCCCTGGTGGGAAGTCAGTGCCTTTCCCGCCAGACCTCTTACAATGGCTCGCAGCCAGGGGTCTCTGGACAATACACACCCATTGGTTCTGGGCTGTCCACCCCAGTCTCACCGACCCCAGGGCACCTCCAGCATGTCCGGGAGCAGATGGCCGTGGCCTTGAAGAAATTACGCCAGCTGGAAGAGCAGGTCAAGATGATCCCAGTGCTTCAGGTGAAGATCTCAGTGCTCCAGGAGGAGAAGCGGCAGCTTAGCGTTCAGCTCAAGAGCCAAAAGTTCTTGGGGCATCCGGGGGGCTTGGGGAAGGGCAAATCTAGGGGGGAACTCTATATAGACATCCCCGAGGAGGGGGCAGGGGGGAACGCAGGAGAGGGCAGCGCAAAGCCTGACACGGGGGTCAAGCTCGACAAGAAGGAAGTGAGGTCCGTAGGTGTGGGGATGTTGGCTGAGGATGGAGAGCCGAACAAGGAAGTGAGGAAGTGCGACATAGGGGTGGTGGTGAGAGAGGAGGAGCTGGGATTGCCCTCCCCGGAGGAAGAGCGGCAGCGCCAGGCGGTTCAGGCCCTGACCACCAAGATTGCTGTATTGGAGACGCAACTGAAAAGGGCTCTCCAGGAACTCCAGGCTGCCCACCAGAAACTGGAGCACCAACACCGGGAGCAGGAAGACAAAGAAACGTGCACAGAGGACAGTGGCCTGATAGGATGGGGAGCAGGGGGGAAAGGTCCCGAGCCATGGAGTAATGCAGCTCTCCAGGGGTCCCCAGAGGCCCCCCTTCTGGTGGACTCGGTCAAGGTGGTCCAAGTGGAAAGGGAGCCAGAGATCGCGGCCAGCACGGCCACAGGGGTGGACCACAGACCCCAGAGGGCTCAAACCCTGGAGAACAAGGAGCCCTATGCTAGTCTCAGAGCTTTGGCCAGCAAAGATACAGTGTCCGAGGAAGCGAAAATGCCACTCTGTGCCACCTATCGCAGTGATGAGGTGATGGAGACCACGTTCCCGTTCCATGCTGGACCAGTCAGTACAGTTTCCACATTTCACTCTGTGAAGAAGATCAGCATCGCTGGCACAGAAGAGGATGGGAATAGAAAACAAGAAATGGCAGGTAAGCCAGTGGTCTGGGTGTGTGAAGCATGTATTGCTCAGGTGGAATTAGAGGTGAGGAGTATGTAGTCACACCACTGGCAGGAGAATATTTGGGTGTCTGCTTGGTACGGCGACTTCTTTTTAGAATTGTGTTTCCATCAAGTACTCAGGAGAGGTAATGATACAACAAAATAATGGCATTAGGTAGAACTTGAGAGTTGTTGTAGGCCAAAATTGAAATTTTAATATCTGAATGGTTAATGGCCTTTTCAATAACTTTCTCCTATGCCAGACATGCAGATGTTGCATGAGTGCACGCGCACGCATGCACATGTGCACACACATGTGCACACACATGTGCACACACACACGCACACACATGTGCACACACACACGCACACACACAAAGTTTGCCATGAGGGGAGAAGAAATAACATCTCTTTCTCTTGCTAAGTCTGTGCTCCCCCATCTATTATATGTGGCCTAGATATGTTACTGTCCCGTTGAATGACCATTACTGGTGGGGAAGGAAAAAAATACATGCCAGAATCCCTGCCCCAAAGTTTCAAAACTCTTCCACAGAACTGCTTTGATGCAACCTTCTGAACTTAAACAACATGGAGTCTTGTAGCATCTTACAACCAACCCCCATTTGTCACTAGTTTTTGCAGACTGTAGCTTGCTTCTTCAAATACATGCATGCACGCAGAAGTGGATTCTGGTATATGAGAAGCCTGTGCCAAATAAAACGTAGTACGTAGTCTTTAAGGTGCCAAGAGACTCCTAGTTGCTTTTGCTGCAGGAGACTAGCATGGCCACCTACTCTGAAGACCTCTGAACGTAGTAGCTCAAGAGAGAACAACGTCAAGTAAGAGCAGTTGTGAGCTGTACATCAGTGGTCCCCAACCTTGGGCCTCCAGATGTTCTTGGACTTCAATTCCCAGAAATCCTGGCCAGCAGAAGTGGTGGTGAAGGCTTCTGGGAGTTTATTTATTTATTTTATTTATTTATTTAATTTATATGCCGCCCACTCTACCCAAAGGTCTCTGGGCGGCTTACAACAATTAAAATTCAATGCAATAAAATAAAATGATTAAAATACAATTAAAATACAATTAAAATACAATTAAAATTGCCATCATTAAGACCCACAGTTAATGTTATTTCAATTAAAAGCCTTCTGGAACAGGAAGGTTTTGACCTGGCGCCGAAATATCATCAGTGTCAGCGCCAGGCGAATTTCAGTTGGGAGGGCGTTCCATAGTCTGGGGGCAGCTGCCGAGAAGGCCCTTTGTCTACAAGCCATCCCTCTTACCTCCTTGAGGGATGGCTCTTTCAAAAGGGCCCCCTGGCTAGATCTTAACAGCCGGGTAGGCTCATATGGAAGGAGGCGGTCCTTCAAGTATCCAGGGCCCAAGCCGTTTAGGGCTTTATATGTCAAAACAAGCACTTTGAATTGGGCCCGGACAGCAACTGGTAACCAGTGTAAATTATACAGAATCGGCTTGATGTGCTCTCTGGCGGCCCCACCACTCACCAGCCGCGCAGCTCGATTCTGAACCAGTTGCAGTGCCAGACCGTCTTCAAAGGCAGCCCCACGTAGAGTGCATTGCAATAATCAATACGAGATGTTACCAGTGCATGTGTAACTGTCATGAGACTCCACTCGTCCAGGTAGGGCCGTAGCTGGTATAATTTCCGCAGCTGAAGGAAGGCACCCCTGGCCACCGAGTCCACCTGAGCTTCCAAAGTTAGACTGGGGTCCAGGAGCACCCCCAGGCTGCGGACCCTGTCCCTTAGGGGGAGTGTAACCCCATTCAGGACAGGGAAGTGGCCCTCCAACCTGTCCGGCGAAGCACCCACTAACAGACTACAGAGTTGTAGTCCAAGAACATCTGGAGGCCCAAGGTTGGGGACAACTGCTTTACATGGCTTTCAACAGGCAAGCAAGAAGCCCTTTCCCCCCACCCTCCTCCTTGACCAACTCTGAATGGTTAAAGGCCTTTAACCATGAAAGTGGTTCCATGCAGTTGCAGAGGAAGAGTTCTTGGCTACTTCTTTTGCCATAGTTCTCCAGCAATGGAATTACAAGCTTAAACATCACCACCTGGGACTTAATTATCAGTATGCAGGGAAGGGGAGAGATGAGTACAGCTTCTGTTTGCAACGCTGTGTTCAGCAGGGCATACTCCAAAATAAATAAATAAATAAATAAATAAATAAATAAATAAATAAATAAATAAATAAATAAATAAATAAATAAATAAATCATACATGTAGTGTTCCAGCTGAAGATGCATTTTAGTGTGGTTTGCAGCCTGATCTGCTCCATGGTTACTCAGGTGTCAGTCCTCCAGTATGTGCATGCCATTAGGGTTTAAATTGTGTACACACACACACACACACACACACCCCAGTTCTCTCTATCAAGGTTCTCTTCCATTGCGCTGACAATCTTTTCCGTACTGCAGTTTCCATATAGTACTGTATGTCATGGGCCTTAAAGGTCCTGATGACCCCTCGATCTATTCTAGAGGCTGAATTAGAGCTGTTGTGTTTGGGGGCAAGGAGACCACTATTACGACACCTTCAGTGTTGAACTCATGTCCCTGGTTCTGGGTGACCAAAGACACGGTATTTATTGAATATTCATTTATTGAAAAAAAGAATCTGTGTATAACCAAAACTGTGCCATTCAGACCTGTGCAATTCAAGGGAAACATATACACCCCTTTTCCAACCACAGACTTGGTGCTTTCCCCTCTCTCATATGCACATTTTGTCATTTGTGTTTCCCCTGTTTTGCATGGACTCTAGCATCAGCAGTGGCGGACAAGCACGAAGATCTGCCCAGAGACTGAACTGCGTGTTTTCTGCCTTGAAAACAGTAGTATTGAAAACAGACTTTGTCGTTAAATGTCGATGAAGTCTTGGCACAAGTTAGGCTGAAGGGAGGAGGGGGTCAAGGAAAGCTTGCTCATAACAAGGAGGGATTATAGGAAAGTTACAAAACAGTCACAAAATACTAGAACTTACAACGAGTGGCTGCAGAAAGGAAAAATAAGAAGGGAACAGAATGTGTGTGATACTGTAGCCTCGCAAGAGGTGTGGTCAATGCTTGGTCTCTAAAGTGGAAATACTGAAGCCTGTAATACTATGTGGCACATACATGGAGAACAAAGAAAACTGTAAACGCACAGTGATGAGGGGAAAGCAATCTGTATATTCTCAGAGGCCCTCTCTGTAGCTCTTTTGTTTTTGTCAGATTTAAGTAAATTCTAGCAATTTTCAGTGTGCCAGTATCTTTTTCTGCCTAGATATCCAAATTAGCATTTGTAATTGTTAGTCAGTTTGGGGCCTTGAACCTATGTGGCATAACTTTAAACACCTGGCAACAAGCTTGCCTTTGCACTGGAAGTCTCAGCACTATCTTGAAGAATGTTAGGTGTATGCTTACAATTGACCCACAGAATTAAACACTCAACAACTGTAAAATCAGGTTAAAATAAACCCATACAGGCTTCATTCCTGCTGCCAAAAATCTGCCAAACAAATGGTCTCCCAGGAAGAAGAGTTCAAGTTTTGGCCAATCAACAAGGAAAGAAAAAAGCTACAACCAGTATCCTTTTCTCTCCCTCGTCTGGGCCCACCGTAAAAAAAGAAAAAGAAAAAAAAAAAGAGTTGTCTTTGTGTTTATACTATGACCTGCAAATCTATGGCAAAGCTCTCCCTCTCTCCCCCCGCCCCCTCCTGCACAGCAGCTCTTCTATTAAAAGATGGTGTATCCGAGATGTTGATTTTTACCAGCTGTTTATAGCAAGAGCCGGGGGAAGAGAAACTCTCAAAATAGCCTGTGAAGTTCCCAGGGTGAGATCAAAGGTTCTGGAGTGAAAACATTATTGGAAGCTCCAGTGAACAAATGGGGAAGCTCTCACAAATCGGGAACCAGTCTGAGCTCCGGAGAACCCAGTGAGAAGCCGTGGTCTTTCCCAGTGGTCTGCCGTGATGCTGGGTGTGTTCTGCGCCCTGCCTGGGCAGATCATGGCAGGGCTCCCCCTCCAGGCTGCAGGCCAACTGGTAGCCACCTTGGGATAAAGGCCTGGAGAAGGACTGGGGGAGCTTTGGCCCTCAGAATGCAGAGGAGCGTGCTTGCCTTCTTGCCTTACCATTGAGGGGGCTGGCAAGGATTGAGGCAGAAGTTTAGTGCAGTGCCATCTGAAGGGCTACAGGTCCAAAAAAGTCCTTGGCTAGAAGTTGGTGACCTAGAGCTTGGTATTGATGCAGACGATGCCAGGTTGCATCAACAGAAGCATCGTGTCCAAATCAATAGTAGGGCTTAGTTCTGCTTTCGTTAGACCTCAGTGGGAATACTGCGCTCGGTTCAGGACACTTAATTTAAGAAGGATGTTAACAAGGTAGAATGCGTCCAGAGGAGGGTAAAAGGTCTTTGAAACCAAACCTTTGATGAACACTTGACATACGTAGCTGGACATGTTTAACCTAAAGAAGAGAACACTGAGAGGTAGCATCTTCAGATATTTGAAAGGTTGGCATGTGGAAGATGGAGCAAGCTTGCTTTCTCTAGCTTCAGAAGACATGGCTCAAAACTCATGGGTCCAAATGATAAGAGAAGCAATTTCCACTAAATGTTAGGAAGAACTCACTGACAGTAAAAGCTATTCAACAGCAGAAATAGACAGCCTCAGGGGAGGCAGTGGATTCTCCTTCATTCTCTTTCCTCCTTCCTCCTTTGGGATGCTAATAAGCTGAGATTGCCCTTGTGCTTTACCATGCACAAGGCTGGCTAGGAGTGAGGAAGAAACTGCATTCAATGGCCATCATCTTGAGGGCTACAGGTTGCACCCTTCTTGCCTTGGTTACCTGGACCTGAGTGTGCCAGGGGAATGGGACCTGCAGGACAATTTCTCATATAGCATTGGTGTTACTTTAGGGATTAGAATCAGGGAAGAGAACACGTGGCTTCATGTTGTTTGACTGCAACCCCCATCTTCACTGGCCATGGGGGCAGGCTGGCTAAGGCAGATGGACGTCTGGAGCCCACATTCGATGGAAGGCTGTGGGCTCCCCCATTATAGAAGTAGAATTCTCTCATTTCTCTTCAGGCTGCCCTGGGGAACAGGATGTGGCGCAAAAGGCAAAATTCAGGTGCATGGATCACAGGAGTTAGGAAGGAAGGAAGGAAGGAAGGAAGGAAGGAAGGAAGGAAGGAAGGAAGGAAGGAAGGAAGGAAGGAAGGAAGGAAGGAAGGAAGGAAGGAAGGAAGGAAGGAAGGAAGGAAGGAAGGAAGGAAGGAAGGAAGGAAGGAAGGAAGGAAGGAAGGAAGGAAGGAAGGAAGGAAGGAAGGACAACTTTACCCTCTTTGGGCACTTCCATAGTACAGGCACTTAAGCTTCCATCTGGCTTGGGTCCTTTGCATCATCACTGAGTGGCGTGTGCAAGGCAGGGGTCAGGTGGAGAACAGGCTAGCTGGGGCCAAGCAGGAGGGAAAGTACTGAGGTCACCTGACCTTCCAGTCTGGTCCCTACAGAGAGACATTTATCGTTGCTGTGAGAGTGGGATCTAAGGGGACGGGAGAATTAGAGCTTGATATGGGGGGGTTCATTTTCTCAGGAAATTTGGGGGTGCCAATTCCCTTGAGCATGCAACTTCCCAGAGATTTAGAGGTTTGTTTTTGGGACTAGAACAGTGGTCAGGGAACAGGAGTAAATTACCCCAAATGGGGTAAAAATGAAAATCCTGGGGGTAATGAGAATGAGCAGAGCCCCAATATTGATGCTCTCATATCCAAGATGAAGCAACATCATTTCTCCAACACCTGAAGTTTTCAAGCACGTTGAAGCTTTCAAAGTAATTTTGAATAGATTCAATAAGATTTTGAATTCAAATAATGTATGATTTCCTTCCTTTCAAATCAAGGGGGTAATGTTGGCATATATAAAAAAATTTGGGGGGGGGGGTAAATGGTAAAAAAGTTCCCTGACCCCTGGACTAGAACATGCAGAATCCTCTAGGATGCACAGCTACATTGTTGGCCAAAAGTAGCAGCACTTTTCCAACCTCTGGAGCTTTCTCACCTTCATCGCCAGCTGCCTGTTGCTCAGAGTGGCTGCTGACAAGTGGGTGTACTCCTGGATGGGTCACCTTTGCAGAAGCCAGTGAATAAAGTCTTTGAAATGGCTGCTTTCCCTTCCTTTTATTTGCCAACCCATTGTTGTTGGAATAGCCTGTTGGCTTTTCCGTTCGGTAGAGATCTGCATCACCCAAACCTTGCAAACTGCCCTCTCACCAAATGAATCGAATAAAAAACGGTGAGAATAAAATTCGGTCCTTTTACTTTCCACAGTTGCAACGTAAGACTACAGGGTGGAGGTGGGGCAAGTGGGTAAAGCTCCATGTTCTCCGCAGAAGAAAAGTTTGAAGGTTGAGACGGAGGCCAGGGCAATTGGCTCGGTTTCACACGGGAGCCATGAGACACCTACACAGGGGTGTGTGACGAGCCTGAGGCCAGAGCTAATGCTGTTGTTTCTCCTCCTGTTTCAGAGCCAGACGTGTTACTAGAGGAAGCTGAATGCTCAGCTCCTGGCTCCCTCCAGGTGGACCCAGCAGTTCCCTCCCCGTCCCGGGAGCATCAGTCAGAGGCACAAAGTGAGGGCAAGGACCAAGGTGAGAAAGGTGGGTCTCGAGAGAGAGGGGGCCCTGGGATCCCTCTGTGCTGCCATTTTCCACTGACCGCTGCTGCCTCCCTCTGCTTCCCCACAGCATCCCCAGGGATACGGTCGATCATGAAGAAGAAGGAGGAGCCTACGGAGCTTCTGGCCAGCAAGAAAAGCCTCCAGTTTGTGGGCGTCAATGGCGGGTACACGACAGCTCCCCTTCTTTGTTGACAGCGGAATGGAGGCGACTCTTTTGGCCTACTGGTCCGCTCTTGAGTCTCCCTCGGGAAAGCAACAGTCAGAAGGCAGCTCCCCACCTCCCAGGTTCTTTGCTTTAGCTTTGAATCTGGAATGTAGGAAAGCTGTATCCCTGCCCCACCCCCAGGTACACCACAGTAATGAGGGGTTGTGATATTTTTCCACAGCAGGTGGGCTGTGATCCCTCATTGGGACTGCCCTTCCCTCATTAACATCACTCATCGTCTCCTGAAAAATTAAATTCCAATGCCTGTGTGACCTGCAGGTTTCCCAAACAGGTGCCCCCAATACTCTTTTCTGAAGTCCTTCACTCACACAGAAGGGAAAGGAGCCAGATTCTCCTTCCCTCTGAGAGCGGGCATCGTTCACAGCTCCTCTTTCTCCTCCCTCTCCTCATCCACTCTTGCTCCTCCTCCTCCTCCTCCTTCCAAGGTACGAATCCACCTCCTCAGAGGACTCCAGCACAGCGGAGAACGTCTCTGACAATGAGAGCACGGAGAGCGAATACCACGAGGCTAGCGAGGGGCTGCCGGCAGCCCAGGCGGCTGGAGGAGAGCTCCCAAAGCCTTCAGGGGCTGCCACGTCTCACCCGGGCCCTCCCAGTGAAGGAAGCGAAGGACCCACCACCGAAGGTCCCAGGAGCGAACCAGCAAGCCAGACTGGGTAACCGTGATTGTGGGCCTCTTCCGGTGCTGGGTCAAGGGGGCTCTGCGTTTGCTTCCCTGGAGAAGCCAAATTTAACACCCTGAATCAATGATAACCGGGTGTCTACCCATGCATGTCACCTATTGCTGTTTTTAAAGAAATCTTTTTAACATTCTAAGATCTTGAGGTAGTCAGAAGAGATAGAAGGGACAGGCCTCGAGCCTGGCACTGTGGGCAGAAGGAAGGATTTTGCTGTATGATGTTTTTCGGTGATGTCGGCTTTCTGCTTGGAAAAGCTCCGTGGCATGTTTTGCATTTGGTGCCAACTTGGCATGCCTTTAGCATTACCTTGACAAGTCTTAGATCACTAAGCAATGCCTGAGGTTTGCACATTCCATTTCCCTTCCCATATTATGTCTGGGAGGATGAATAAACTAATATTCTCTTCTCGTCTTCCCGGTTTCTGGCTTTCCATTAGATACGAATCAGGAATGGTGGCTTGAAGCAGAAACATTTTATTTTATTTGCTGAATTTATTGTAAGCCATAAGTTCTGGTTTGCAGTTAACAAGCCAAAAATCAGAAAAAGTGAACCTAGGTCCTTAGGTGATCCTTCTGGCCTCAGAAGAAGGGAAGAGGGAATCAAGATTTCCCACAAGCCTAAGCATAGGCAGCTCATGGAAGGAACCCCCTCTTCCCCCCACAATATAAACACTAAGTTGTCCCTCTCCCTACAAGGTCCAGAAGCTACTCCTGAATCTGCTGCTTCTCACAGGCTCACAGAAGCTCATTAGCATTGTATTGTGCAAAAAATGGCCATTGTCAGCCAATAGATTCTCTTCAAAAATTAATATCATGCCTTTTTTTCTTTTCCTTTCCATTACTAGGATGGGACTCAGCAAGGAACTGCTCTCAGCTTGTGAAGTTCTTCAGAAATACCTGGAGAGCCCCAGTGTGCACATGGACGAAGAGATGGTATCCCTCCATTTCCAGAGCTTGGGCAATGGGGGGGGTGTGGATAAGAACTTAAATAGGTTAGATAGCTTTTGCTCGCGAAGCCCCATGCGGCGTGTCTGTCATGCTGCAGGTCCCTGGTTTTATAGGCTGAGGTTCGTTCCTTTAAAGCGATGGTTTGGAGAGGAGTGGGAATGGTGGGAATGAAATCTCTTGCTCTTTGATATCTGCACAGGAACCTTCTGCGATACATAGAGCCACTCGTCCTAGTCATGCTAGTTAACCCACATTGAAGACATACGTACTCACGCCCTGGAGAAATAAGAAGTGCTGTTATTTGAGCCAGGTTGTCCTCGTTCCCTACCTGACAGATGCTGCCTTTCCTTCCCTACGTTGTTGTAGAAAGTGGCATATACCACCGTGCTCCCTTATTGGCTGAGACTCTCCTGCCACATCGAAGCCGATTCAGAGTTGGTCTCACAGCACTTGGAGGCTTTCCGGGCCATCTCCCCGTCACTGCTGGAGTTCATCATCAATATGGCTGACGCCAACGGCAACACAGCCCTGCACTACACCGTCTCGCATTCCAACTTCCCTGTGGTCACAAAGCTTCTCGAAACAGGTGAGCGCAAAGGAACGAAGGAGAGGTTGAATCCTGGGCGGTCTCGTTTGAGTAGGGCTGGGGGGGGAGGGGGGGTTGGTTACCCAGAGCAGCACTTTCCCCACAGCCTCCGAGACACTTTGTGACCTTGGGTTCCGAAGTGCTGTGCACCAGAGGAAGCTCATATTTGGGATTAACCAATGAGGAAGTTCAGTGATTGGTTCTATTCCTATCCATCCCGCCTCTAAGGAACTGGGTGTGGCCTTTCAGCCCTCATTGCGGCCCTGTTGTGTATGAGGGGAGGAAAGAAATGCCCTGGAGACTACCCAGTGGAGCCTCGTGGCTGAGTGGAGATTTGAATCTGGGTCTCCTATATCGCAGCTGATATCTTCCGTCTTCAGAAGTGTGGGCAAAGGGGCTGGGCTAAAGCAGAACTCGTCTGGGTGCTTTTTCTCCTACAACTCTCATCAGCACAGTTGGTGGTGCCAGGTGGCGGGAGGTGCCATCCTGTAGTGTCTGGAGGAGCAAAGTTGCCTATCGCCAGGCTAAGGAAAGGGGAGGTGGGTTCAAGGACGGACTTGGACCTTCCGAGCAAGAAGCAATGGAAAGAAGACATAAAAGAGCATAAAGAACGAGCTCATAGTGAGCGTTGGCTCTCCAGGAAACCTGTGAGATCTCCTTGAAGATTTCTAAAAAGAGGGTAGGTAGGTGGGTGGCTGTTGGCACTGCTGGGCCTTTTAGATCCCATGGGGCGTCTCCAGTGATTCTTTTGTGGTTCTAGGTTTGTGCCATGTGGACCAACAGAACAAGGCCGGTTACACCGCCATCATGCTGACGGCACTGGCGGCCTCTCGTTCAGAGAGTGATATGGAGACCATCATGCAGCTGTTGAAAATGGGCAATGTCAATGCCAAAGCTAGCCAGGTACCGAAAACACCAGTAAGGAGGTGGAGGTGCAAGTCAGGGGTGGGAAGCAAGGTAAAGGCTCCTGATATTGCCTGGGAGAAGGGCCAAAACTATCAGCTCTTCCACTCTGAGCTGATATGTGAGTGCACAGACACACAAACACGCATGTACACTGTACAGAATATTTTCAGTTTTTCTTAGAATCACAGAATTGTAGAATTTGCACAGCTAAAAGGGACCCCAGAGGTCATTAGCAGGACATCCACAACTGAAGCGTCACTGGCCAGTGGCCTTCCAGTACAGTTTCAGCATATTTTCAGCTGTCAACCCTATTTTACTATTTGGGCATTCTTCCTAATGTTTGGCCAAATGACTCTCAGAATTTGGATCCCATGCTTTGGGTCCTGCCCTCTGGAGCTGCAGAAAATATGTTTGCCCCATCTTCTGCATGAAATGATTGAACCTTCAAATGTTTGAAGCCTAATTTGATCAAGTCCGCCCTTTTAAATGTTTATTTCTGTAAATGTATTTCAAAAGTTTTGATTGAATGGCTTATTTGTGGTTTACTGGTTTTATTTTCTCTTCTGTCAAGTTGGTACTTTTAATTACTGTATTTTTTGCTCCATAAGACGCACCTTTCCATAAGACGCACCCATTTTTTAGGAGAAGAAAACAGGAAAATATAATCTGTTTTCTTCGCTCCATAAGACGCACAGACTTTCCACCCCCCTGTTTTGTGGGAAAAAAGTGTGTTTTATGGTGCGAAAAATACGGTATGTTGTTGCTGTGCTTGTTGTGAACCGCCCAGGGTGGCCTTCACTCAGATGGGCAGTATAAAAAAGGAAGGAAGGAAGGAAGGAAGGAAGGAAGGAAGGAAGGAAGGAAGGAAGGAAGGAAGCAAGGAAGCAAGGAAGCAAGGAAGCAAGGAAGCAAGGAAGCAAGGAAGGAAGCAAGGAAGATGGCTTTCATGTCATCTTCCAATCTTTTCTGCTCCAGGCTAAACACACCCAATTCTAGTCTCGATATCCTTTTTCTAACACCACATTTGGAGCAGAGTGGGTGGGATGGGGAGATTCCAAGCAGGTTGAACATGAAATACTGATTTTTTGGGGGCAGAATCATGCTTTAACACAGGATTCATTCCTTTCACATTTTGGTGCTTAATGCTCATGTCTATGAGCCAGATCTTTGGGCTGTGCCCGCCCTTCCCGGGTATTTAGCTCTCACGTAACCCCATTGCTTCCTTTGCCTCCACTCCTGCAGGCTGGTCAGACGGCTCTGATGCTGGCTGTCAGCCATGGCCGTCTCGATATGGTACGTGCTCTCTTGGCTAATGGAGCAGACGTCAACTTGCAAGACGATGATGGTTCTACGGCACTGATGTGCGCCTGCGAACACGGCCACGCTGAGATTGTCCGCCTGCTGTTGGCCACGCCTGGTTGTGACGTTGCCCTCTCTGACAATGTGAGTCCTGCTTGGTAGCAATGGCTGGGTTTTGCAAGGGGGGTGGGTGGGGGGCTTTCTTTCCATCTGCATGCTCACAGCCTCACTACTTGGCTTTTGCTTGCCCTGTATGACTGAAATGAAGTAAAATTAATGCAAACAAGGTTCCCATATGTTTTACAAGTATTTTGTTGTTTAGTCGTTAAGTCGTATCCGACTCTTCATGACCCCATGGACCAGAGCACGCCAGGCCCTCCTGTCTTCCACTGCCTCCCGGAGTTGGGTAAAATTCATGCTGGTTGCTTCGGTGACACTGTCCAACCATCTCATCCTCTGTCATCCTCTTCTTCTCTTGCCTTCATACTTCATAGGAACGCTTCATAGCGTTCCTATGGCTTGAAAACTCACCGCTGTGCGAGGTTCTTCCATAGCGCCGCCATTTTCGCGCCCTCGGTAAGTGAGGGCAGGGCGCGAAAATGCGGCGCGGACTTTCCGGCGGCCATTTTGGAACCGCTGATCAGCTGTTCTCCCCCGCTTCGTTATGCGATATTCGCTAAGCGATTCGCTTAGCGAATATCGCAAAGCGAAAAATCGCCATAGGGGCCATCGCTGAGCGAATGCTCCAGCGATGGCCCAGAGCGCCTCATTAAGCGATTTCATCACTCAGCGAGGCGCTCGTTAAGCGAGGCACCACTGTATCGTCCTTCCCCTATGGATCGGAGATTTCACCGTTGTCTGGTCATCGACATATCCACAAGTGGATTCCGGTGAGCACTAGTTTGCTATAAACTAATTTCCCCCCTAAGTTCCTGTCCTTTTCTGGGCATGGTTATATATCAGCTTCCAGCTTTGCTTTACAAAGTGGCTTGGTTGATCCCCCAGTGCCTCTGAAATCATGTCTAGTTCTGCAATGTCCAATAGCTTTTTTAATAACTCATCCATTCTTCCATTTTTGGGCCCAGAGTAACCTAGCTGCTGTGAATATATACAGTAGACTATATTTTATTTTCTTGTCATTAATTTCTGGCATTATATTCAGTAATAACATTTCAGGTTAAAAATTTAATTTTTGTTGGACAATCTCTTTTACCATTTCCAAAACCTGTATCCATTTTTTATTTTTTTTAATTTTTTTTTGCTTTTTCACACGACCACCACATATGATAATAAGTCCCTGGATTTTTTTACACTTCCAACAAACATTACTGTTACCTTCTGACATTTTTGCCAACCTTACAGGGGTAAAGTGCCATCTATGAAACATTTTAAGGACATTTTCTCTAAGATTCACTGGCTTAATCATTTTATGATTCCCTTTCCACATCTTTGTCCATTCATCAATATCAATAATGTACCCAAAAAAATTTTGCCCGTTTTACCATCGCCTCCTTCACCCTCTCATCCTTGAAGTTGTATTCCAATAAGTATGTATACATTTTTAAATTATTTTCTCACTAGTGTAAATCCATAGTTCATCCACCTGGACCCTCCCCTCAAAAAAGCCCATAGTTTTGAAAAACTATAGCTTTGACTATGCGGACTTTTGTCAGCAAGGTGATGTCTCTACTTTTTAAGATGCTGTCTAGGTTTGTCATCACTTTCCTCTCAAGAAGCAGGTGTCTTTTAATTTCGTGGCTGCTGTCTTCATCTGCAGTGATCATGGAGCCCAAGAAAGTAAAATCTGTCACTGCCTCCATATATCTTCCCCTTCTATTTGCCAGGAGGTGATGGGACCAGTGGCCATGATCTTAGTTTTTATCATGTTGAGCTTTAGACCATTTTTGCGCTCTCCTCTTTCAGCCTCATTAAGAGGTTCTTTAATTCCTCCTCACTTTCTGCCATCAAAGTGGTATCCATATCTGAGGTTGTTAATATTCCTTCGGGCAATCTCAATTCCGACTTGGGATTCCTCCAGTCCAGCCTTTCACATGATCTATTCGGCATATAAATGAGCAGGGAGACAATATACAGCCTTGTCGTACTCCTTTCCCAATTTTGAACCAATCAGTTGTTCCATATCCATTTCTAACTGTTGCTTCCTGTCCCACAGACAGATTTCTCAGGAGATAGATAAGGTGGTCAGGCACTCCCATTTCTTTAAGGACTTGCCATAGTTTGCTGTGGTCCACACAATAAAAGGCTTTTGCGTAGTCAATGAAGCAGAAGTAAATGTTTTTCTCGAACTCTCTGGCTTTCTCCATAATCCAGAGCATGTTAGCAATTTGGTCTCTAGTTCCTCTGCCCCTTTGAAATCCAGCTTGTACTTCTGGGAGTTCTCGGTCCACATACTGCTGAAGCCTACCTTGGAGGATTTTGAGCATAACCTTGCTAACTTGTGAAATGAGTGCAATTGTACGGTAGTTGGAGCATTCTTTGGCACTGCCCTTGTTTGGGATTGGGATGTAGACTGATCTTTTCCAATCCTCTGGCCACTGCTGAGTTTTCCAAACCTGCTGGCATATTGAATGTAGCACCTTAACAGCATCATCTTTTAATATTTTAAATAGTTCGGCTGGAATGCCATCACCTCCACTGGCCTTGTTGTTAGCCATGCTTTCTAAGGCCCATTTGACTTTACTCTCCAGAATGTCTGGCTCAAGGGCAGCAACCACAGTATCTGGGTTGTCCGGGACATCCAGATCTTTGTGGTATAATTCCTCTGTGTATTCTTGCCGCCTCTTCTTGATGTCTTCTGCTTCTGTTAGGTCCCTCCCATTTTGTCCTCTAGCATGTCCATTTTTGCACAAAATGTTCCTTTAATATCTCCAATTTTCTTGAACAGGTCTCTGGGTTTCCTTTTCTATTATTTTCCTCTATATCTTTGCACTGTTCATTTAAGAACGCCCTCTTGTCTCTCCTTACTTTGGAAGTCTGTGTTCAATTTTCTGTAACTTTCCCTATCTCCCTTGCATTTCGTTTCCCTTCTCTTCTCTCCTATTTGTAAGGCCTCGCTGGACAGCGACTTTGTTTTCTTGCATTTCCTTTTCTTTGGGATGGTTTTCATTGCTGTCTCTGTACAATGTTACGAGCCTCCATCCATAGTTTTTCAGGCACTCTGTCCACCAAATCTAGTTCCTTAAATCTGCTCTTTACTTCCACTGTGTATTCCTAAAGGATTTGGTTTAGATTATACCTGACTAGCCCAGTGATTTTTCCTACTTTCTTCACTTTAAGCTTGAATTTTGCTATAAGAAGCTGATGATCAGAGCCACAATCAGCTCCAGGTCTTGTTTTTGCTGACTGTATAGAGCTTCTCCATCTTTGGCTGCAGAGAACATAATCAATCTGATTTTGGTGTTGCCCGTCTGGTGACGTCCATGTATGGAGTCACCTCTTGTGTTGTTAGAAAAGAGTGTTTGTGATGACCAGCTTGTTCTCTTGACAAAACTCTATTAGCCTTTGCCCTGCTTCATTTTGAATTCCAAGGCCAAACTTACCTGTTGTTCCTTTTATCTCTTGACTCCCTACTTTAGCATTCCAGTCCCCTAGAATGAGAAGAACATCTTTCTTTGGTGTCAGTTCTAGAAGGTGTTGTAAGTCTTCATAGAATTGGTCAGTATCAGCCCATTCAGCATTGGTGGTTGGTGCATAAACTTGGATTATTGTGATGTTGAAAGATCTGCCTTGGATTCGTATTGAAATCATTCTATCATTTTTGAGATTATATCTCAGTACAGTTTTTCCCACTCTTTTGTTGACTATCAGGGCTACTCCATTCCTTCTACGGGATTCTTGCCCACAATAGTAGATACGATAATCGTCTGAATTGAATTCGCCCATTCCCGTCCATTTTAGTTCACTGATGCCCAGGATGTCAATGTTTATCCTTGCCATCTCCTGTTTGACCACATCCAGCTTCCCAAGGTTCATAGATCTTACATTCCAGGTTCCTATGCAGTATTTTTATTTGCAGCATCTGACTTTCCTTTCACTTCCAGGCGCATCCACGACTGAGCGTCCTTTCGGCTTTGGCCCAACCACTTCATTAGCTCTGGAGCTAATTGTACTTGTCTTCCACTCTTCCTCAGTAACATGTTGGATGCCTTCCAACCTGAGGGACTCATCTTCCAGCATCATATCTTTTAGCCTTTTGTTTCTGTCCATGGAGTTTTCTTGGCAAAAATACTGGAGTGGCTTGCCAGTTCCTGCTCCAGGTGGATCGCATTTAGTCAGAACTCTCCACTATGACCTATCCATCTTGGGTGTCCCTGCACGGCATAGCCCATAGCTTCTCTGACTTAGTCAAGCCCTTTCACCATGACAAGGCAGCAATGGTATCCCAGCAAAATTAACATGTATTGTTTGTGCCAGGTTCCAGCACTGGACTATCTGAAGCAATATTGCCTCTTCCACACCATTGGGTAACTGCATTCAACCTCATTTAGCAGATGTTAGCCTTGATACCAGAAGGAAGGAAGGAATTGAGCATTAAAATCCTGAAATGGTCTATACTTGAGGCTTAGTTATGCCCAGAGAGTGAAGGAGAATGTAGCTTTGTGCTAGATTCTAGTATAAAAGTGAATGTAATCCTAGAATCATAGACTGTAAATGAATTATAGTTGCCCAACTGCAACAGATGAAGGACCCAAGGGGCCTTCTGTGCCCAGTACTGGCCAGCCAGGTGTCTCTAGAGACCTTTTGCTTAAAGAAGGCATGTAAAAGCAGGACAAGGAAACGAGCACCTTCCCTGTTTGTCATCAGCATTCAGAAGTCCGTGAATATCCTATTTAGCTAATCATGACAAACAGGTGTTAATTAGATCCCTTTGGTCTAGTTACGGGTGCTTGTCTCCTATGATGCTGGTGAGGAAGGCTGTGAAAGGGTAAAATTAGCCCCTTTCCAGCTGTTTGACAGAACCAGTGATTGTTCCAGCAAGAGCTTCCATCACTATGGTTGGTGATCTTGTCTACTTGTCTTCTCCTGCAGGATGGCAGCACAGCTCTCTCCATTGCACTAGAAGCAGGTCAAAATGATATTGCCATCATGCTGTATGCTCACCTGAACTTTGCCAAACCCACATCTCCGGTGAGTTGACACACAGTCAAAGAATGGCAGAATTGTAAAGTTGGGGGGGCTTCTTTTATGTAGGACATGCAGCTGAACCTCTAATGTTCTTAGAATTGTAGAATAATTGTTACCATATAATTGTTGCCGTATTCTGGACACTTTCCAAACTATCTAAAGCCTTATTCAAATATGTTGTTCAAAAACTGATCATAGGACTCCAAATAAGGTGTGACTAGTGCAACATAAAGTGGAACCATTACTTCCCAGGACATGGGAAACCGTGGTTCTATTAATGCAGTCTAAAAATTCCATGCACTTTTTTTTTTACAGCCACATCACTGGATGCTTGGCTGAAGACAAGAGAATGAAATTTAATAGGGATAAGTGCAAAGTTCTACATCTAGGGGAAAAACCCAAATGCACACTTACAAGATGGAGAATACTTGGCTCAGTTATACCGCTAGTGAGAAAGATCTTGGAATTGTCATAGATCACAAGCTGAATATGAGCCAACAGTTGTGATGTGGCTGCAAAAAAAAAAAAGGCAAATGATATTTTAGGATATGTTAATAGAAGTATAGTTTCCAAATCCCGTGAGGTACTAGTCCCTCTCTATTCAGCACTGGTTAGGCCTCACCTTGAGTACTGTGTCCACTTCTGGACACCAGACTCTAAGAAGGATGCCAACAAGTTGGAACAAGTTCAGAGGAAGGCAACAAGGATGATCAGGGGACTGGAAACTAAGCCCTTTGAAGAAAGACTAAAAGAACCAGGCATGTTTTGCCTTGAGAAAAGAAGACTGAGGGGAGATATGAGAGCACTTCTCAAATACTTGAAAAGTAGTCAAACGGAGGAGGGGCAGGATCTCTTCTCAATCATCCCAGAGTGCAGGACAATGTAGCAGAAGCTACAGGAAACCAGATTTAGGATGAATATCAGAAAAGACTTCCTAACTGTTAAAGCAGTAGCACAATGGAGCCAATTGCCTCGGAAACTGGTGAGTGCTCCAACATTGGAGGCATTCAAGAGAAAACTAGACAACCATCTGTTGGATCTGCTTTGATTTGGATTCCTTCCTTGAGCAGGAGGGGTAGGACTCAATGGCCTTATAGGTCCCTTCCAACTCCCTTAGGCTATGATTTTATGATTCTGTCACATTGTGACTTATGTTCTGTTGGTGATCGACTGCAATCCTAAAATCCTTTTTACAAGTACAATTCCCAAGCTATGTCACTTCCAGCCTCTTTTTTTGGGTGCTTGAGTTTTCCCTCAGTTCAGGACTGCACTTACTTCTGTTTAATGTGATTAAAAGTTGACTAAAACTCTCCAGATCATTTTGTATTTTAATATTTTCTTCTGAGATTATGGTGATGTTTCTCAGTTTTATGTCATCTGCAAATCTGATCCAGTTTCTCTCCGCACACCTCTCTAAAATTAATAATCAGATTGGTGAAGAGAATTGCTCTCTTGCACCTCATTAAAACAAAATAAAACTTCGATGAGGAACTATTGGCAAACAAGTTTTGAGACTATATCCTTTTCTGCCTCACTCCTAATTCATCTAGCAATATTGTAATCTAAACTGTATTTAACCAGCTTGCTAATCAAAACTATCATGTGGAACTTTATCAAATCTTTGCTGAAATCACAAGAAATGACAGGTGATTTGAACTAGAGGCTGGTGTCCAACAGAATGCATCTGCAAATTTCTCACCAAAGTCCAACCTCAAGCTTTTATTTCTTAAAGCATAATAACACCAAGGAGAGGATAAAAAGATACGCTGGTGGGGCTGAGAGCTGTGTGGTGAGAGGGACAGGGAGAAGGTGCTCCTGTGGGTCCTGCTGGAGCTTTCATTAATTGTCGGTATCCCTGACTCAAAGGGTCCTTCTGTTCCACATGCCTGTGCAAGCTGCTGCTGAGAAGCAAGTCATTGCTTCACAGGCAGATGTCAGCGAAAGGTTCTCTGCTGCATGAGAACTTCTCAGCAGGGGGCCACTGCGTGCCCTCGTGTCTCCCACACTGTTGGAGATCCACATGACACCGTTGGGACAAGTGCTTACAAGTCCACCAGCCCTCCTCTGCAGGAGACTGATGAGGATGACAACATCCTTCTTCCTTTGGGACGAGGCTGTCGATTCCTTCAGCAAGTAATTGGGGGGCTGGTTAAGGTTGCATAATTTCAGGATCTGCCAAGATAATATAGAAATCCTTGCTCATGTGTCCTTGGGACCTAAACTTGCAGCCAATCCTTGTTTACATCACTGTCGGAACTTTGCAGCAGTAGTACAGGAGATGTTTTTTTGCGGTGTCACCTCAAGCTGATATTGGATGGCTGGTTTTTAAACTGGCATGAGCAAACCACATATGCTTGTGCTGTTGCCCCCCACCCCCACCTCATGCCTCAAGAGCTCAAAAACTGGCTCGGAGTCAAATACAAGGTATGGAGGTGTGCAGCATTTTGCCCCTTTGGGGAAACAGGGCCTCCAAAGCTCTGATAATCCACCCGCAGCTGTTACACCCATGGGGCTGTAAATGGGAAGAGAATATGCACGGGGACCCACACAAGCTTTTAGTCTGAGGTGGCCACTGTCAGACAAGGGAAAAGATGCACCAAGATGCAGGAGGAAGACAGAGCACTGTAATTAATTGACCCTGAAATGCTTCTTTTTCCAGGGGACCCCAAAGCAACCGAAGCCTGAGAATGGAGCTGTGGCATCCAGTGATACTCAGTAGTCCCAAGGACAGGAGTGTCAGTTTTTTTTACTAGTCCTAGACGTTTTCCCATTTCGAAGAAGCGCATGAAGTCTTGTCAAGGGCAGAAGAAGAAAAGCTTTTCCTGCCAGTGTGGACATTTCCTCAGAAACGCTGCCTGTTCTCCTTCATCAGCTGGAATCCTTCCCACCTAAACGTGCTACACGTGGGATGCAAATGATCTTGGAATAGAAGAAGTTGCCCTGGATAGGGTTCCTGGCCGGTTGTTCTGGACCAGTGGCAGTATACCCAACTGAACTTGATCAGCTGGGTCCCCATCAGTGAGCCAAAGAGAAGATCGGCGAACGGTCTCTGGATACAGCTTCTTAGCAACCGTTGGCACTGTGTTTTTGCTTCACAGAGACATTTTCCTCCTCCAGTCTGTCCCAAAGACCACTAAGGGGAGGGGGGGGCAGATTGGGTAATTCTGGGCATAGGAAGGTCCTATTCCATTGGTTGTGAGAAGCAAAAGTGGACTGTAGGCGTACACTTCTGACTCAGATATCACAGTGATCCTGGGACAAATCTCTTTTTCCCACCCCCATGCTTTTTGCTTTTACATTTTAAGTTCTCCTCCCACCAGAACAAGGGTGTGATTTATTGCTAAGAGGTCAAAGAAGGCGTTGTCTCTCTCTAATGCAACTCCAAAGAAACTAGACATTCCGTTCCTTGTAGGGCAAGAAGTCTCTGCTTAAGCATACATTTACTTGAAATGATTTTTTGAAACCACCTGGGGGGCCCCTGTCCTGTGTGATTGTTTCTTCATTTGAGGAGAGAGTTAGAAAGATTTCCAGGATTGTTTTAGTAATTTAAAAGAAAAAGAAAAAAAACAATGTGATGTTGCAGTAGAACTAAAATGAATCATTGCTGGCATGTTTCAAGGGAGTAGATTTTACATATTTGGCAAAATTGATTTCTCGATATGCACGTTCTCTTTTCTGCCCAAAGAATTAACAATGTTTGCTGAGATCCTGGAAAAAAATTCTTTTGCACAAGGGAAGAGAGAGTAGTTCAAGACCACAACTCTTGTTCATTTTTATTCATTTATGTAGTTTGTGAAGGAGAGATTATCCCAGTTTATTGGACATTTTGCCTGGAATGTCGCTTTCCTTCTTTCAGTCTCTTTATAAAACTGCAAATCTGGGATGCTTAAGATCTCGGGAAAACACACAGGAAAAACCATAGTAAAAAAACCAAGTATACCACTTGCTTTAAAAAAAAAAAAAGCACCAAATCCATTCATTCATTCATACGCCTCAAAGAACATTAACATCCCCTTTAAAGTACAAGTTGAAAGGTTTTCGCCATTAAATTCTCTATGTTTTTATACGCCAAAAACATTCTTCTCTTTCTCCTAACCATCAGAGAGCCCCCAACCAGGGAATTAAATAGGAATACTAAGGAAGAGGAACCATAACGTTATTGGTGTTTCAGCCACCAATCATTTGAAACAACAAAAAGGTACATTGTATTTTTATATAAATATAAATATAGATATATATTAATATACACCAAGAAAAGGACTATATATAAATTATTTTAGCGCACATGCTTTAGGGATCCTAAAGGAGCCAGTGTCGGAAATGATGAAGAAGAGGAGGAAGACGAAAAGCAGCAGGACAAGGAAGGGGCTGCTGCCTTCATTGATGGCTGGGGTCTTTGCACATTTTTGTACTCTGCCTTGTGTCAAAGCCATTAGAAACCAGTTGGGCTTTAAAAAACTGTTTTTTTGGAGCCACGTGGCTCTTGTTTCCCGCTGAACAAACCAGTGGTACACCTTTTTCTTCTTCCCTGTTGCGCCCTCCAAAGCAAGCATTTTAAATGGGCAACGGGGGCCTTTTTTTCCTCCTAAGTCTTTAGAACAGCATCTGAATCTTATATTTGGGATATTGCCTCATATATGTGTAATCTCTTTATACAATTGCCATATGATATTTCTACACATTTAAATGAAGTTAATGCCATTTATAATCGTAACCAAAATAAAATGAAGTTATCCGATACAATTGCTTCTGTTTCTGTGGGTGCTAAAGTTAAAAAGGTCTTGCATTAAAAGTTACTTGGAGCGGGGGGGGGGAGAGTCTGTACTAATATGAACATCCCTTCTCACACAGAAAGACATTCTGGTTTTTCACAGGCCACCAAATGGCTTTGGCAGGGGGGGAAACACAGAGCAGAGCTCACAACACTGTTTCTATGAGATACACACCCCCTCTCAACACATTTGCCTTCATGACTTGTTATGGGAATCAGGAGATTTAGTCTCCAGCTCCTCGCCCCCCCCCCATATCCCCATCCCTCATTTCCTTCTGACTGGATGCAGACACTATGCAGACTGTAATAATTATTTGGAGTTTGAGTAATAGACAAGTGGTACATGTGGGCTTCTTGTATCCCTGTCCTCCAGAATAAGGGAATAGTCCACATAAACCCTGTAAGGAGCCCCTATATGCGTTTTTATCCATGTAGATACCAAAAGTTAAAATGGGTGAAAATTAAAACAGCACTTTTTCGAGCTGTGTAATGGCTGTCATGCCCTGATAGGGGGAAATATAACCAAATCGATCAGGGGTACTTTTTATATTTTAATGGGGTGGATGTTGTTACTGTTACGTGCCATCAAGTTGCCTCTGACTTATATTTACCCTATATGAGCGATGTCCAAAATTTCCTGTCCTCAACTACCCTGCTCAGCTCTTGTAAACTCATTCCTTCAGTGAGTCAGTCGATCTCGTATCTGGTCTTCCTCTTTTCCTGCTGTCTTCCACCTTTCCCAGCTTTTTTGTCTTTTCCAGAGAATCCTTCCCAAAGTAGGACAGCCTCAGCTTCAACATTTTTGCCTTGAGAGAGTGTTCAGGCTTGATTTGATCTAGGACCCACTTGTTTGTCTTTCTGGCACTCTGGGGTATCTGGAAAGCTTCTCCTCCAGCACCACGTTTCAAACAACAAATCAATTTTTTTCCTGTCAGCTTTCTTAACTGTCCAGCTTTCACACCCGTATATGGTGATAAGAAATACAAGAGATCACCAAAGTGATCTTGGTCTTGGTCTCTGGAGACACATCCTTGCACTTGAGGATCTGTTCTAATTCCTGTATTGTTGCCCTTCTTAGTCTCAGTCTTGTTCTGTAGAGATGGGCACGAACTGTGGTTCAGCACATCGGGGTTGCTTGGTGAATCAGACCCACCTTAAGCTTCCCCACCCCACCTCCTCCCACAGGCATCCACTCAGAGGCCATACCCCAGTCTTCCCTGCCCCACCTCCTCCTCTGGTAAAAGCCAGTTAGCCAAGTATTATGGCAACTTAGAGCCAAAGGATGGAGCAGTCTCATTTTTCAACAAACTCCAGATACAAAATGCCACCATCACCATTCCTACCAAGTTTACATCCTGGGCAGCTAGCTAGCTGTTTGGCTGGCTGAGTGGCTGGCCAGCTGGCCGCTCGTTCGTTCGTTCGTTCGTTCGTTCGTTCGTTCGTTCGTTCGTTCGTTCGTTCGTTCGTTCGTTCGTTCGCTCGCTCGTTCGTTCGTTCGTTCGTTCGCTCGCTCGTTCGTTCGTTCGTTCGCTCGTTCGCTCGCTCGCTCCTTCCTTCCTTCCTTCCTTCCTTCCTTCCTTCCTTCCTTCCTTCCTTTGATTTATGTACCTCCGCATTAGTGCCTGAACACTATTCTAGGCAGTTTAAAGACAGTTACTGTAAAACAAACTACACAGAAGTAAGTGGTGCCTCGCTTAACGATGTTAATTGGTTCCATAAAAAATCGTTATGTGAAAACATCGTTAAGTGAAACACCAGTTCCCATAGGAATGCATTGAAAACCGGTTAATCCGTTCCAATTGGAACAGATTAATGCTTGCAATCATTAGCTCACCTCCTGAAACCTATGCAAACTTAATTTGGTGTTGTTCTGAGTCGTCGTTAATTTTTGGTGTTTTTTTTCTCTCTCATTGAAAAGCATTGGACCCTCCGTCCAATGCTTTTCAATGAGACAGAAAAAAAATCACCAAAAATTAACGAAGACTCAGAACAACACTAAATTAAGTTTGCTTAGGTTTCAGGAGGTGGGCTAACGATTGCAAGCATTTAAAACAGGCTTCAAACAGTTTAAGACACTTTTACAGGAGCGAAAAAGGGACATCGTTAAGTGAAATTCCCCCATAGAGAACATCATTAAACGATGGGGGAAATTCCTCAAAGAAACCCATCGCTGTGTGAATTCATCGTTGTATGAAGCAATCGTTGTGCGAGGCACCACTGTTATATATAACATAAATAATAAAAACTTAGTTTAAAAACTTAAATGGTGGGGCAACCAATTTTCAGAGTGAGCCAAGACTGGAGGTGAGACGTTCAACCCGGGTCATCATGAAAGGCCTCCCTGAATAGTAGTGTTTTTAATTGCCTCTTAAATGTGTACAGGGAGGAGACCAGGCATAGCTTCTCTGGGAGTTGATTCCATAATGTAGGTGCCATCGCCAAGAAGGCCCCGCTTCTAGTTGATGACTTTGGGGCCACTCTTGGGGTGGCTACATAGAGGACCTTGGCCTGAGAAGATCTGATGGATTGGGAAGATGGCACTGGGGAAGGACGCTCCAACAGGTAATGTATATACAGGACATACGGCACATGGGAGACTTTTTCAGGTCTTATGCTACGGCTTGGGTTTATTGTGACTAGTACAGTGGTGCCTCGCTAGACTATGATAATCCGTTCCACTGAAATCGTTGTTTAGCGAAATCATTGTCTAGCGAAAAGCATTTCCCCATTGGAATGCATTGAAACCTGTTTAATGTATTCCAATGGGGAAGAATCGTCGTTGTCTAGCGAAGATCGGCCATAGGAAAGCCGCTTTGCAAACTGCCGATCAGCTGTTTAAATCGCTGTCTTGCAAAGCTTAGGTCCAGCAAACACCTGTTTTGCGAGCGTGGAGGGAGCTGTCAAGATCGTTGTCTAACGAAAATCAGTTTGCGAAGCAGGGACCAAACATTGGCCAGTGAAATTCCCCCATAGGAATCACTGTTTTGCGAATCACTATAGCGATCGCAAAAAGTCAATGTCTAGCAAAAAAACTGTCATGCGGGGTAACTGTCTAGCGAGGCACCACTGTATAGGGACTGGATGTTTTCCTCCAGTGCCAGGGGTGCTAGGCCTTGTGTGATATTAGGCCTCTAGAGCAGTCACCTCTGCTCCATAGGCCCCCAAGGGCACGCCGGGCACCCTCTCCAGTGGTTCCTTCTGCCAGTTCAGAAGGCCTTGGGCCAGCAGGGGCTCGTCACGCTGGTCCTTCTTCACACATGCATGAGCCCAGCCTCATGGCTGGCCCCAGCTGTTTTTTTAAAAAAAGAAGCCTTGAAAGGAGCCCCAAGACTAGGGGTTGCCACAGTTTCCAGCCTGAGCATGGGGCAGGATTGGGTCTTGCGGGAGACCAGCAGGGTCATCCTCAGAGACGGGGGAGAGCATCATCAGCTGCTTAACATCATGGAGTGATGAGCAATACCGTGAAGAGAGAGGCACATCCATAATGAGGTGGTGATATTGTTTTGGCCAAAACACATTCGGAGAGTATACATTTTTGTAATGATGATCAGAGACATTTAAATAAATAAATAAATCCAGATGTCAATAACATATTATTTCTTTTGGTATCAGCCTTAGAACGTAAAACGTGCCTTTCACAAAAATAATAATTAAGAAGAACTAAATGATGTCATTTAAAGAACTAAAAAATAAATACAGCCCCTGACTTATTTTATGAAGGTTTACATGTTTTTCTTTACATTTGTTGTTTACCTCCATAATAGAGAGAGAGAGATTCCTTCTGCAATTTTTGGCAACTAATTCCTGCCTCCTCTGTACTTAACCCAATTCTTTGTTAAGTTACCCCTTTAAGTAACTAATGACAAACTATCTCAGTTTAGATACTGGGATACTGTATATTTTGGGGATTGGGGAAGAGGAGGAGCAGGGCAAACAGATACATCCATGGTTTGGAGCAGCATTTTTCACAATGGCTAAAGAAGGCACTGTCAAGATCTGTTGGACTATAAAGCCCCATTATCTGCAGCTAGTAAATGAACTGTGGGATTCATCTGGGAAACAGCAGGTTTGAGAAGCCAACTTAAAATACAGAAAGAACCAATCTGAAGGCTCTGGAATAAAATCCAAATGGAGGAACAGTGTCCCCTACAGTAAGAAATGCCATTTTTTTCTCTAGGATTTGCATAACAGTAATGAATAACTCCATGTACATTCTAAGGTTTAACTTAGTTAACAATTTTTTTCTTCTGTACTTCCATGGCACTGGGAGAAGAGAAACAGCAATTCCTTACAGTGGCTACTTGCTGCTAATTATTGAGTCCCCACTTGCCTTGATTATTGCCCGCCAATTGGGTGGCTTGGAAAATGGCCAAGAATCTGTGCAGGAACACACTACCTAACAAGCTGCTGAAAATTACACCATTTCCCTTTTGCCAATGTTACAGAACAGAACAGATTTTGGCCAATGCATCAAAAACTGTACCCACCAATATAAATCTAAACCCTAGAATTCTAATTAATTGGACCTTTTACATTTACATTCTAAAGCTGTCAAGATGGCATTAGTATCAGATACAGACTTATTTTCAAAAGATTTAATCCGTTTATGAGTTATTGACTCCCACCCAGACTTGAAGCCAGGGTTAGCTCCTGATCCATATTAAGAGTGCTTGGCTGGAACGTAGGAGAGCCATATTTGAGTCCCAAATAATTGAGAAGCACTGGTTAAACTTTGGACCCGTCACTGTAGTATGTGTGTGTCCCTCGCTCTCTGACCTACCTCACTATAATATTGTATTTTATAATGAGTTTTGCACCATACTGTCGGCCACCATGTGACATACATATAATGCATGTATTCTATGAATAATACAAAGTGAACTAAAGACTCAAGAGGTCTGGGTTCAAATCCCTGCTCAGCCATGGAAACTCATTGTGGGGCACGGAACTGGTAAAACCATTCCTTTAATATGTCACTTACCTTGAAAACCCAGCTAGGGTTGCTATAAATCAGTTCCAGCTTGAAGAAATAAATGTTGGTCTCTTTTTCTGAAAGCTGAAGAAAGAAAAGATAATCCTTCTCCAAGATGCCATAAACCTCCAGCCCAGCAGACGGAAGAGACATCTGGAGTAGGGGAACGATTTGCCGTGGCCTCTGGGGCCTGCATACGGGTCTGAATCAAACTGTGCTGTACGGATAACCCATCATTCCAACTGGAGTGATGTTTATGTTTCAAATACGTGATTCCGTCACATCTGCATGTGATCAGCAGACCTGTAAAAGCCCGTATTGGTATCCAGAAGACCAATCGCACAACCAGTAGATTGATCTGCAAAGTTCAGGCAGTGTGAAAAGCTCCTGCTGTCATGATCAGATGCTTTGATCAGTTAAGGAATTCCCTTTGCAAAGAGCAACTTAGGAACACAAGCTGCCAATTTCTCTGAATGAAACTTACCATGCTCCTAGGCGCCTCTAAGTGGTCTCATGCTGCTGAGTGAGAGGCTTATTTCTGCAGGAGTAACTAAGTAGCTACTCTGGAGCCTTCAGGAGTTGGCACAAGGCCTTGGCAGCAGCTGAATAACGCCGAATTGTTCCCAGCCTTGGCATTCAGACTGGCTGTGGCAACTCAGTTCTCAAGCCCAGGGAACTGCTCTCGAAGGAAAGCCGCTGGAGAAAGCTACGCTAACTCTTCAGCACTGCCCACCCACCTCTTTCCACAGAGAAGTGGTAGACTGAGGTAGAGGTGGCCCAGAGTTGGAGTTTTTTTTTCTGTGAAGTTCCCAGAGTGCTTTTCTGGAGAACAATTCAGAGCAGGAAGTCAGAAGCCAGGAAGCGTCCGTTTGACATGACAGCAAGGCAGCCTGCAGGCATCTATTTGTCCGTGCAATGTCATTAGCCTGACAGGGGAAAAGGCACCACCTAGAAAGCCCCTTGCTTTATTTTTGGAAAACAGAAAGAATTGGACATGGGTGGAGGGGGGGATGGACGACGATTCCCTAGCTACAGGAAAAACAAAATGGGGGGGGGGAGAGGTTACTTAACCTGTAACTCTAGTCCTTCGAGTGGCTGTCTGTGAACTCACACTATAGGGTTATTTTGTGCTTGGGCACAGTTTCATGCGATCTATTAACCCCATTGTTGTTGGCAAGTCTCTGGTGTATAGCGGGTCTTCCGAGGTCATTTGCGAGGAAGTGGTGGATCAGCTAATGTAGAAGCTGAATCTGAGTCTGGAGCAGAGAATCTGAGTCTGGAGCAGAGACAGAGCAACCCATAGATTTGGGGCTCAAATAGTGTGTGCTGACTGAGCTATCGCCATGACCTCACCCGAGCAGTTGGCCTGATGGTGGGAGATTAGAATCGTCTTCTCCCGAAGGAGAGTCAAGGCAGACAGTCATTTGGACAGGTATCAATGGCAGAGGAGCAGCTTTGTCAGATATAGATAGTGAGTGTTCAATGATTTATTTCTCTCTCTCTCTCTCTCTCTCTCTCTCTCTCTCTCTCTCGCTCTCTCACTCTCTCTGTTCCACTGCTTAATGGTTCTCACCATCAGGAAATTCCTCCTTATTTCCAGGTTGGATCTCCCTCTGATGAGTTTCTGCCCATTGGTTCTTCTCCTACCCTCAGGCTCAATGTGGAATAAATCGATGCCCTCTTCCCTGTGGCAACCTTTCAGATATTGGAAGACAGCTATCACGTTTCGATAAACACGCCTAGTTCTTTTAGTTGTTCTTCATAGGATTTAGCCTCCAGTCACCTTATCATCTTTGTTGATCTTCTCTGCACCCCTTCCAGGACCTCAGCATCTTTTTTTGTATTGTGGTGACCAGAACTGGACACAGCACTCCAAGTGCGGCCTCACCAGCGAGGTACAGAGTGGAACTATCACTTCCTGTGATCTTGATCCTATCCCCTGGTAGATGCAGCAAAGGACTGTATTGACTTTCTTGGCAGCTGCAGCACACTGCTGACTCATCCTTAGGCGGTGGTCCACTAGGACACCCAAATCCCTCTCACAGGCAGGGACCACCTATCCTGTACCTGTGCATCTGGTTTCTCCTGCCTAAGTGCAGGACCTTACTTTTCCCACCACTTTATCTTATTGGATAGGTTCTAATGTTCAAGTCTGTCTAGATCCTTCTGAATGTTGAGTCTATCTTCCAAAGTATGAGCAGTTCCCCCAGCTTTGTGTCATCAGCAAATTTGATGAGTGCCCCTTCAATCCCCTCAATCCAGGTCATTTAAGAATGAAGAGCACTCCCAAGACAGAACCTTTGGGGACCCCACTGCATACTTCCCTCCACATAGATGTGGTTCCATTGAGGACCACACGCTGAGTGCTGTTGGTCGGCCAGCTGCAAATCCATCAGGCAGTTGTGCTGTCTATCCCACTTTGTACTATCTTACACAGAAGTAGGTTGTGGTCTACCTTATCAAATGCCTTACTGAAGTCTAAGTATACTATATCCACTGTGTTTCCTTGGTCCACTAATTTAGTCACTTTATCAAAGGTGGCAGTAAGATTTGTTTGGCATGACCAGTTCTTAACAAACGCATGGTGGCTTCTAGTAATCATCTTATTTTCTAGGTGCTCAAACATCTGTTGCTTATTTCTTCCAGGATTTTCCAGATATTGATGTCAAGCTGGTTGTTCTGTAGCAGTGATGGGAAATCTATGGCACGAGTGCCACGGCTGGCATGCAGAGCCATCTCTGCGGGAATGCAAGCCATAAGTCGCCAGATCACTACTCCCCTCCATCCCTGCAGCCAAACATCAGGAGGCGGCTGCAGCCATGGTGCTGGCATCCCAACAGGCGGTGGACCAGGATCCAGAGCAGCTGACACTGGATCTGGAGTGGGGTCTTAAGGCACCTCAATGCCTGGAATTCCCTCTTCCAGCACCACTTCCAGTTCCGCCACCACTGCCCACTGGGGTTTTTTCCCCCTTTCTTTTCAATTTGGGTTCTCAGGCCCCAAAAAGGTTCACCATCACTGTTCTGTAGTTTCCTGTATCCACTCCCCCCCCTTTTTTTTGAAGATTGGAACCACATATACGGAGAGGGACTGGTAGATCCATTCCAGGTACTTTGCACCTAGAAAACCCTGAGAGAGCCTCTTCTGTGCCTTCTTCACTAGCATGTTGGCATTTATAGTTCATGAGAGGTCCTCTGAGATGTAAGGTAAAGGTAAAGGTTCCCCTTGACAATTTTTTGTCCAGTCGTGTCCGACTCTAGGGGGCGGCGCTCATCCCGCTCTTCAAGCCATAGAGCCAGCGTTTGTCCGAAGACAGTCTTTTCCATGGTCACATGGCCAGTGTGATTTAGACACGGAACGCTGTTTACCTTCCCACCGAGGTGGTGCCTATTTATCTACTCGCATTTGCATGCTTTCGAACCGCTAGGTTGGCGGGAGCTGGGACAAGCAACGGGCGCTTCACTACGTCACGTGGAATCGATCTTACGACTGCTTGGTCTTCTGACCCTGCAGCACAGGCTTCTGCGGTTTAGCCCACAGCGCCACCACGTCCCTCCTCTGAGATGTAAGTACCCAGAAATTTAAAACTACCAACTCTCTCCACTTCCTCACCGTTTATGTACAGTGGTAAATGTACATTTCTCTTCCTTCTAAAATCAATTATGAGTTCTTTAGTTTTTTTGATGTTAAGTGTGAGATGATTTTCTTTACACCAAAGTATCAACCTTTGTACTTCCTTTCTATAAGCAGACTCATTGTTCTTATTTATGAGCCCCACCACTGTCGTATCATCCGCAAATTTAATAATTGCATTGGTGTTATATAGTGGGGTGCAATCATGTGTGTACAGGGAATAGAGGAAGGGACTTAGCACACAGCCCTGGGGAGCTCCTGTACTTAGTACCAGGGTTGAAGAATGGTGAGATCCCATCCTTACTGTGGCCTATCTGTCAGAAAATCCTTTATCCACATGCAGATCTCCTGAGGTAATCCCAGGTTGATCATTTTAAAAAACAACCTATATGGTAGAATGGTATTAAAAGCAGAGCTATAATCCACAAACAGCCTCGCGTAAGTTCCCTGTTGTTCTAAGTGGCTCAATACAGTATGGAGTACAATGGACACAGCATCATCAGTAGATCTATTTCTCCTGTATGCAAATTGCCATGGGTCCAAAGAAGGTGGAAGACTAGCCTTAATGTAATCCAGCACCAATCTCTCAAAACATTTCATAATAACAAATGTTAAAGCTACTGGTCTATAATCATTGAGAGATACCATAGCTGACTGCTTGGGGACTGGCACTATAATAGATGTCTTCAGGCAAGTGGGGACAGAACACTGCAACAAGGATAGATTGAAAATATCCGTAAAAACTCCAGCTAATTCTGCAGCACAGCCCCTAACAACTCGTCCCATGATTCCATCTGGTCCAGCTGCCTTTCGAACATTAATATTCTGGAAAGCGCATCTCACATCTGAAATCTGCAGTACTAGTGGTTGTCTGTCGATGGTAGATTCTAGTGATGTATTATAGACAGTAGGTGCTGGAATAATGGTTGTTCCTGTTTCCACCTCAAAACGGCTGAAAAATTGATTTAACTGCTCAGCCAACAAATCACTGCTGCTACACAGACTGTTTTTGTTACTCTGCCCCGTGATTTGTCGTAGGCCATGCCATACTCGACGAGTGTCAGAACTCTCAAGATGTTGCTCAATTCTCTGGCTGTACATAGCTTTGGCATCCCTAATGCCCCTTTTCAGTTTAGCTCTGGCCTCTTTATACTGTAGTACATCACCAGAATGAAAAGCAGCATTTCTGGCTTTTAATAAAAGGCGCACTTCTCTATTTAGCCAAGACTTGTTATTAGAAAACACTCGTACTTGTCTGGTGGTGGTAACAACATTGATGCAGTTTTTTATATAAAACAGTACTGTCGAGGCATAAGTATCAACATTGTCCTCCTCAAACAGTGCCCAATCAGTGCTCCTAAAGCAATCTTGAAGTTGCTCAGATGCATCCACTGGCCACACTTGCATTTCTCTAATTGATGGTCTGATTCTTTTAACAAGAGGTCTGTATGATGGAATCAAAAACAGAGATATATGATCTGACTGTCTCAAGCTAGGCAATGGCTTCGTCTTATATCCATGCATGATGTTACTATATACCTGATCCAAGGTATTTTCCCCTCTAGTTGGACAGTCCACATACTGATAAAAGTTAGGAAGGACTGTCTTTAAATTGGCTTGATTGAAATCACCTGCTACCACCAGCACTCCATCTGGGTAGGCCTGCTGCTGTTTGCTGGTAGCAGTTAACAAACAACTCAAAGCTGTGGTTGTGTTAGCATCAGGAGGTATATATATTGCTGTTATTATAACAACATTAAACTCACGAGGCAGGTAAAAGGGGCGGCATTTCACTGCCAAATACTCCAAATCAGGAGAACAGTGAATGTCCATTATTTTAACATCTGTGCTCATTGTTTGTGTAAACACAAACCCCTCCACCTCTGCTCTTCCCAGATTCAACAGACCTGTCTGCTCGATGTACTCTGCGTCCTTGTAGTTCAAGTTGTAAGCCAAGTACAGTACTCTGACAGCATGGAGTCCATGGAGATTGGCAGCACAGATCAAGTGGTCCTGCAGAGCAGCATTGCCTGCATAGTCAGGTTGCCAAGGTGCAGTCTCATGATGGCTGAAATCCAGTAGTGCATCACAACTAGAGTAAGCCCACCGAATCAACGGCACTTTCACATCCAATCCCCTTGATTCAATGGGCCCACTTTAGTTGCAACTTACTATTGGATTGCAGCCAGTGAATTAACAGTCCTTTAGCACTAGAGGGGAAAAAGCGACAGAAACATGTTTGGTGTACTGAAATATTTATTACATGTAGTCATAATCCAAAGAAAGATCCCAGCTTTTAACAGAGAACTTTAAAAAGATATTTTAGAGTTGACACCTCTCCTTTACTTTTCAAATGATCTGCATCATTCAGTTTTGGCAACTGGTTCAGCAGAATTTTTTCCCCTTAATGACTATTAGCCAGAAACAAAATTTCAATTTGGACATTAAAATGTTTCACCTCGATTCTTTTGCATCAACAAACCAGGGCAAAGCAAGAGCCTAAAGGAAGCAAGAAATGGACTTCCTGGAGTCAGAGATTGTCCTACCACTCCCCTAGGTGCTGAGGACCTTGCCCACAACATCGCTATACAATGGCTATGGCTCCTTTCCCTGCCTTCCCCCCCACCTTGTGGACAAATAATGTTCCACGAGCTTTTAAAGAAACAAAAGAAAAGCAGAGCAAAACTCTGCACCTTAAAAGATGCACTGAGATTTTCAAATACTTCCCGAAAGGTAACTAAGCTGGTTGTCCCCTTCTAATTTCAGTACACGTCATTCATTATGAATTCTATACTACTAATTCTCCTGTGATTCATTCCTGGGAAGATGCACACACCCCTTACAGGTCCCACCACTGGACCCCCCTAGAGTAAAGCAGCTGCAAGAGCAAGATGCTAAAAGCAAAATGCAGCTCTCGTTGCCTCTCTCAGCCACATTTTCCTTTCCAAATAGCACCCATTAATACTTGTACTGAAATGAGGTTTCCTGCAGCAGGGTTTCAGAAGCCGATAGACTACAAGCAGAGGCAAGCCTGTTGAAGTCATGAGGGTTTTTCTGTTTATTTTATTTTTGAGAAGGTCCAGTTGCACCCCAGCCAGGGACTTCCCCAAACCATTCTTTCTCTTCCAGTGAGGGAAAAGGCATTAAAAGCCACTTAAGCCAAGAGTAAACAGGAAAGGGATGTAGGTGCCACCTAATAAATACATTGGCCTACAGTAGCTCACTCGCTTCTGTCATCTTTACAGGTTAAAAACATGCTGACCCTTCTTTCAGATAAGGCCCCTGTGCCAAGTTTACATCTATAAAAAGGAACCTGGAGTCTATTTTGAGACACACACACTTTTCATTCTACGTCATTGAAAAGAACAAGAGAAGCAATGGGCTAGTCTTTCCTTAAGAACATTCTACATATGCTTAAGGCATGCCAATATATTAACATATAGAATTTTGTACAGCTTTATGACCAGCCTGTGCTTTTCCAATCAAGACAGCCACATACAATTCTGTTACAGTGATGCAAACCTGAGTTTTTTTTTAATTATTCCACAATGCAACAACAAAAGGGAGAAAAGAGACAAGGATAGCAAATAATTTCAAGCCCGCTCAGTGGCAATCCATCCTTACTGAATTGGCAGAAACATGTTCTGTGTGAGCAGATGATAAACACTGCTACACTATAACCAGTAAGCAATGCTGTGAAGAAAATGAGAGTCTAAGGGAAATACACTCCCCAGCATTTTGTCTATATGCATTAACAATATAAAACAGAAAAGACTAATTCTTCTTTTGGCTTCAGCTTCACATCCTTTAGACCCTGTTGTTAAAAGTACCACTAAGAGCAGCAATTAGATACACTTTATTAATCAAAGTATCAATATTGGTGAGGAAATCCAAATAGCTTGATGTAGCCGTGTATAAAACATTCTACTGTAGAAGTACACTTTGAGAGGTGTATGATTTACACTGAATTCACAGTAAGGCTTACTACAGATTAAGACTGCTCTTCTTAATTAATCTCAGTTGATCTGCCCCAATACATCCACACACATAAAACACACTTTTGCCCATCCATGTTTTCTTTATACATAAAGAGCAAATAAAAGGCATCATGAGAAAGCAAGCGCAATTGAAAAAAAAGCCAAATTACCAACCGCAAGAATATAAACTTATAAATAAATAAATCATATTTTATGAACATATGTACAAATAGACAAGGCAACCTTTTGTGCAAAGGAAATATATATGTATATATATATACCTCAACATTGTACATTATTTACACACTCTGCAATAGAAGACAAAGGTTGGACTCTTTCACAGCTTCAGGCTGAAAGGTTCCGAGTGCTTTTCCTTGGTATTTTAGTGGTTTGCCCCTCAATGGAAGGGGATTAAGGTATGCCAGGCCAGGAACACTTAGGTTTTGTTATTAAATATATATATGTATATATTTGGTGTTGAGAAAGAAAAGAGTGAGAGAGGATCAGTGGAAACTAGTCATTCATCAGAGTGTATTGACCAAGTCTGAGCTACAATAACTATTTTGAATTTTACACCCTGATTCTAATTCTTCATAAACTAAGGAGTCCTTAATTGAGAGTACTTAAAAAGCAGCAAATGATTACCCCTATAGAAAACCCACCCGAGGGGCTGAAGTGCATGTTAATTAGCATGTTAATTCAGGTGTTCCTGAAATGATTCAGGTCATTTCAGGAACACCTGGCAACCCAGCACTTCCATCCACGGAAAGGTTAAAAGGTTATCACATGCAAATTATTTCTGCCCAAAGTGTCAAATCAGTTTTCCAGCGGGAGGGCGAGGGACAGAGAAGCCAAGGAGATTTTCCTTTGCACCACTCTTCCCCACAAAAAAAGAGAGGCCTCCATTATTAAAAGAAGGCAAAATAGGGGTATAAAAGCTTGGAGACAGAAGAAGCTGTAAAAGATACCTGGCATAAGGAAATGCAGTATAAGGCAACTGTAAACCTGTGATCTGGAACCTGGAGGAGAATGGCTTCAATTTCCTGGTTTCCTGGCCAGCCCAATCTGCAGCCCTTTGTCAACCTGCACTCAAAGGCACAAACAGGGCATTGAGTAAAAAGCATGGCTTCCTCTCCCCCTTACAGCCAGCCTGATTTCTCATTGGTTTGTTTTCTCTGTTTCTTTCTTCTTTCGCCTTCTTTGCTCAAGTGGCCAGAGAGGCAAAGAAAAGAATCAAGTGCAAATACAGTTATTCGAGGTTACAGCTACACAGAACAGGAATGGACCAAGACATGGGGATCAAACAAAAAGTGACCAGAGGGTAGGTGGGTTTGGAAAGGTAAAGAAGAAGGCTCCACAACAGAAGCAGGTTTGTTTTTTTCCTTTGGAAGTTTGAGGACAAAGTCACTGTTTCCTGTTCATGGCACCAAAGACGGCAATCGGCTTCCAACGCTGCTTTGTTGTGGTTTGCGCTGAAGGGCCCCCAAAGCGATGGGGCCAAGGCGAAATTGGGGCTCTCTCCTCACCTAATGCTCCAGTAAGTACCCCTTGGTCTTCCAAGCTGCCTTTGTGCCTGCCTGCCGGTCTGTCTTTTAAATAGAGCAAAGGACAGTTTGCGGCAAGAATCCCCTTCAAGACACCGAAACATGAATCCAGAGTACAGCCATCTCCTCTTTGTCAAATTCTTAACTCTCCTTCATGTGTAAGAAAAGGGTGATCCTGCCAAGATTAAGGAGGAGGACGAGACCCAAGCAGACGTGTCACTGGATACAAAAATAAATATACACAAATATAAAAACTCATCATGATGGGGTCATGCTTCACTTGCTCGGTCCTGTGAAGACAGCAGCTGACCAATGCACTTTTTCTTTTTTTTTTTTAAAGGTGGAGGAGGGAAAAAACGTCCATCAAGTTGTTCAGAAAGTGATGTTGGACGGCTGAGGAGAACGTGATGTCAGGACATGGATGTTCTCCTTCCAGGAAATAAGCAGCTTAGTCTGGAGAAAGGCACCTCAGGTGCTGAAGTGAGATCATGCTGCATCATCCTCCAGGCTGACCATTTGTCTCTGTACAAAAATAAATAAATAAATAAATAAATAAATAAATAAATAAATAAATAAATAAATAAATAAAGGAAGGAAGGAAGGAAGGAAGGAAGGAAGGAAGGAAGGAAGGAAGGAAGGATCAGTGGAATTGCTGTGCAAGTCCTGGTTTCTGTAGCAAAGTTCTCTCTGCAGCCTTTGTAAGACTGAATAGAATCCCGTAGTGTTGCAGTAATTTTAAGAAAATGTAAATCATTCTCAAGTCATCATTTTGGCTACATGACATCATCACTGAGGGAAACACCAAAGTGAAATTAGAATAACAGACACTGTCAAAGTAAACTAACTTCCATTTCCCTTTGGTGAGGCTGTCCCACAGCAAAATCTATTTGCTCCCATAATGACTTGCTTCTACTAAAAATAAATGTTTAAAATGAAATGGGGCTATGGTGTCAATTTATTGAGGTTCCTAAGCTGTTCTGAATAAATGCAAAAGAGAACAGGTGAGAGGAATTTTTGAGATCCTATTTTGAATCTCACTGGATCTCCATATAGACAAAAAGGTCTGTCTACAAATATTCAGCACAACCCTATTTTTACAGAGAACCTTTAAAACAACTGCACAGCTCATTTCTACAATTACAGAAAAAGATGCCCAGCATTTATTTGGAGTCATGAATTTAAGTACACCCGTTTGTTTCCCTATTTAATCAAGAGTACTTCTGGGCCACTACGAGCCACCCAATGGGAACACTTCCTTCTCTTGGGGATGTTCCAGCAAAGACAGAAGCAAGCTCAGAAACGGAGCAAAACTGTGATTTTTCAGGGTGGGGGAGAGAAACTACTGTCATCTTAGATACCTAGTCTGTTTCAAAATGTCTTAACAGTTACCTCAAACTCTGGATACTTGACAGCTCATGCCCTTTTAGGTGTTCCACTGAACAGACAGTCCTACCAAGCACAGTAATGAGAGCAGGAGGGGTTCCCTTCACTCGCAGGATGGCAGTGCTTACACAAGCAAGACACTCCCACAGAACTATGCTGGCTGGACTCCCTCCTCAGTAGAAACTCTACAGGATACTGGCCACTCTGTTTGCACAAACTATTTCCTGGCAGTGCTTATCCCAAGATACCCCCAAAATATTAAAGCAATCTCCAATGGAGGGGGGGGGAAGACAGCATGGGGGGGAGGAGGAGGCAGGAGTCTCCTGGGTGTTTCAAAACACTGTCGAGTCTCACTCTCCCAGCACTGAAGACACCCAGGATTCCCTTCCTCTTGGGCGACAGCTTACCGATGGATAGGTGTATCCTTCCTGACTTCGGCAAATGTGGATCTCATCCTCAGTTGTTTTCTGATAGACAGGATTGTCAAAGTTGATGCTGTTGGTGTTCTTGAGGCGCCAGTTCTTCCAAACAAGGAAAGCCCCAAAAGAGACTAAGCAAATCACCACTGGAAAAAAAGAGAAATCCCCATAGACAAAGCAATATTTTAATCAGCCTATCACAGCAACTGAGAGGAACATAAAGTTTGCCACAAAATACAGAAACTAGAATTTTGCTGTTAAGTGAATAATGCTGAATTTTTTAAAAAATGCAACAGTGTGCCTTATTTATTATACTACGATAATATGGTTGAACTCAAGGGCACCCTGAACAGAAAAGCATTATTTTAGCCATTAACTGATACTACTAGTGTTGGATGATGGAGAAAATCCCCTTCCTATCCCCACTGCCTACAACATTGCCTTGAAGAAAACTTACCCAGGGGTAAAACAATTGAGAGTGCTCGTGGGCCACCGTGTTTTTCCTCGCCTCTTTCTGCAGCAATACCGTTTGAAGCTGAGGAGGGAGAAAAAAAAACACAGTCAAATTGGAACTGTCTGCCATCCCACTAACAAATCACAGTAACACAGTGAGTTGACTGTTATACAAAAAGAGAGGTTAACAACCTGTAACTCTGGAACTTCGAGTGGTCATCCATGAATCCGCACAAATGGATAAGGTCTGCACCTGTGCAGGAATCCTCAAAACTTTCTAGAACTTTCAAGTCATGCATTCGCTAGGACATTCCCTCCTAGTGAGCATGCTTCGCTCATCTAAAGAGTCCCTTAATCACAGAGTGCTAGTGAGCGTTTCACTTCAAGGGTATGGAGCATGTGTTCCAAGTCCGAAGAACAATGTTTTAAGGGAAAGAAATTTGTGATGAGTAGTGGCCAGAGGCTCGAAGGGTTAGATGAGTCAAATGGCAGAGTATGAGCTGTAGAGACCACTGCAGGGTTGGAGGTTTCGGGGGGAGACCGAATGTTCCTTAGCCTTATGAGTCTTGCGCAGGTGCAGACTTAACCCAGTCGTGTGCATTCAGAGACCATGAAAACGAAGAATCTCTTATGCTCTTAATCTTTGAAAATCCATGCTACAGAGTAGGAGTCAACATCATTTTGCACAATTTGCATTAACCTTGGAATTTTATTCAATTGGCATAAAAACTGTATTCATACTCTTCTTGAGAGTGCTCTAGAATTTCTCACTCTGTTGCAAGGCATGGAGAATAATCTTTTGGTGCCTCATCTTACCATGGAAAGACAAGTGTGCACTGATATGTCATCGATCGCCTTGAGAACACCTCAACTGAGTACTAGAGATGTGGGTATTTATATTCAAATATGAGTATCCCCCCACAGGTGCAGATAACGAGAGTCCAGCCCCCTGGGGCCAGATGGACCACTCACCTGTCCACCACTGCTTCAGAGATCATGATGGATTAGCCACTATTCAACCTGGCAGAGAGGCTCATCCTCCCACCTTCTGCCAGGAGTGGCTAATCCATCGCAAGCTCTGGAGCGACGGAGTTCGGAGCCTGCAGCAGCAGTAGAATTGTGAGTGGTCGGTCTGGCCCAGGGGTGGGGGCAGACCCTGGTTATCTGCACCTGTAGGAGTATATTCGTAATCGAATACCCCATCTCTACTGAGTACCATTCAAAGTTTGATGTGAATGTCTGACAACAGTTGCTGCCATACAGCAGGGCAGACAAAAAAAACCCAATGAACAGAAGAACAAAATTCTGGAGTCACAACTACCCACCCAATACGTTTCCCTTAACAGGGTAGGCGCTTAGGTAAACAGAAATCTAAACAGCAACACCTCATTGAAGGGCAACACCAAGACTGTCTGTCTCCCATGAAAGCCCCTCACCTTGCTGGGAGAGGGTGACCACTGGCAGTGTGGTATGTTCAGGGATGCCAGGAGTGGGTTTATTCAGCACAGTTGTGGCTGCAGCAGGTGGATGTTCAGGTGCCTGCCTTTGACGACCACTGGCTGTAGAAAGCAGCAACAAAGGTGTGGTTCTTCTGATGGATTCTGAGGTTGTGGCAGTAACAGATGTTGTAGTGTTAGAGACGGCACCTGTCAGGTGGAGAGGACAACAGATCAATGCCTGTATCAAAGTGAGCATACTGAGTTTTCAAAAGCAGGAGTAGGCACCTGTTTTGACACACACATCACACCTGAAGCCACCCACCCCAGTCCCAACCCAACACTTGGCCCTCCCTGTACTATACTAGAATGCTAGCTTTCTCAATTTTCTGTCCATACCTGTGATGCAACCTTTCATGCCTGCATCCAGGTGCATGCCATCTGGACAGGCACAGGTGTATTTGGCAGAGTGGAGAGTGATTTGGGGGGCAGGAAGGCACAGATATTGGCAGCCTCCATTACGGACACCATCTTTTTCACACCAATTCTCTCCTGTAAAGGCAGAACAAGAAGCTCATCTTCAAAAAGTAGATCTGGAAATTTCACTGGCATCAAAGTATGAAACATTAAAGGCCTACTAGGATTTAATGATTAACTTCTTCTAACACTTGTTTTCTGTCCAAAGGTTGTGTTTGAAAGTGCCCCAAGTGCCACCTTTGGGCTTGTACTGCAAAAGGGAAAAGGTATGGGAAAGGAAGAGGGGAAACCTGCCTAGAGGTGGTAAGATGGAGACAAGAAGAGGTACCTTTTGGCTGCTGCACGGAGTGGAACAGAACCAAATCCTCCGGTGAAAATAGATCCTGCGCTACCTTGACAACATCTGAGCCAGTCAACCGGTTGGCACTGTAAATCGCTTCATTTATGACATCTGTCCAGAATACCTTGTCCTGGGTGAAAAGTCAAGGTTTGGAAGAGTGAGAGCCTGGCTTATTGCTTTATCCCATCCAAAAGCAGCTAGAGTGTCACTCAGCAGCCATCAGAGTCTTTGCATGAGTCTTTTGTTTAAAGAGGAAAATACAGAAGAAAAACCCCTGGGTATCCCACAAGGGGCATAAGGGAAACAGCAACATTCCCACATGCCTCCTCAAAACAGGCAACACAACCTATTGCTTAAAAGCTAGACAAGCACGGAACAAATTACTTTTTAAGCATAATGTTCTGAGCCCTCCTGAAGTGCTCTGATTCTTGAAGGCTCCGAGTGTCTGCAGTTTAAATCCTGCTAATTTTCTACTGAAGCTGGTAGCAGCGGTTTGCAAGTAACCAGGCAAAAGGAAAGGTTAGACTCAAGGGTTCAGAAGATTCAGATCCACTTCCCTCCACCCAAAGAAAGCAGTTGTTGGGGGGGAGACAAACAAAAACAGTTCCTTGATTTGTTTTAGGTGGGGGTGGGGCGAGCTTTAGCAACAAATAGAAAAAAGATGGTTCAAAAACCCGAGTCATTCGCCGTTGTAACGCCTCTCTGAAGCGATAGCTCCCAACTATGTGGCATCCCCATAATACATGACCATACCATTCATGTTCCTGCCTCACCTCAAAGACTGTGATGCCAAAAGGATGAGTCAATGTCTCCTCATTCACAAGGATGGTCTTCCTGTTTCTCCCATTCACACTAATGCTGGAGACAGAATGATACTTGGAGTCTACCCAGTAGAGGCGCTGGTTGACCAGATCTAGCACAGAAGGAGATGTCTCAGAGCACCATACAGCAGACAATCGTATAAGTTGCAAGGAAGTCAGCAGAAGCCCAAGACAGAGGGCAGAACTCATAAGCTAAGGGTTATGCTATACAGCAGGCTCTCTCCAGCCACAAAGGACTTACCAAGTGCTATTCCATTAGGCCACTGAATGCCTTCTGTCACTAGCGCAAAGCTGTCAACTCCATTCAGGCCACTTTTGGCAATTTTAGCTGACATCCCCCAGTCAGTCCAGTACATGAACCTAAGAACAGGAGACAGGAACATGCACAAAACACAAGGAGAAGCTCAGTTTAAGCCAAATGTGACAGAAGACAGAATTGTGATGTTTGAAAATCAGCATGGCCAATAACCACTGCCAGATCCTCAGAGCTACACAGAAAGCTGTGTTATAGCTATACCATATTTTCTCTCCACTAACTGGTAGGCCAGATGCTGAGACAGGGGTCTCTCCCAGGCTCACCTGGAGATGCCAGGGGACCTTCTGGATAAGAAGCATCCCTTCTACCCTTGTAGTGATGGGTCCTTCCTCTTAACAATTCTTGTTACCAACCCTCAGCCAAAAGCCCACTTGAGAAGTCAACCTTGTTCACCAAGGTTGGAAGCAATGGCTAGAATCCTATTGGCCTTTGTGTAAGGTTTGCATATGTTACCCCAGCTAGTAGTGGCTAACATATAAGTTACTGGAAGGCATCTTAGTTGTGCAGTCAGGTGTGTGTCTACGCACACGACCAAGATGTGTTCTGGCACTTCATCCATTAGCTGTGCCAAGTTACATAAGCCTTGGGTGAAAACCAAGAGGATTCTGGACATTATGTTACAAATACTTGCAACATGTTAACGGTTTGAAACAAGGGGTATAACAATGTTCCTTTCTGCAAGTAAGGAATGGTAATATTTAGTAGTACAGTGGTGCCTCGCTTAACGATTTTAATTGGTTTCAAAAAAACCATCGCTATGTGAAAACATCGTTAAGCAAAACACCATTTCCCATAGAGATGCATTGAAAACCGGATAATCCATTCCAATTGGAACGGATTACCATCCTTAAGCGAAAATCCCCATAGGAAAAAACGTTAAGCGAAACCCACTGAAATGCATTGAAGCCTATTTCAATGGGGAAAAAAATTCACAAAAAATTCAAAAAGACTCAGAACCTAGCCAAATTAAGTTAACGAAGGTTTTATTAGGTGCACTAACGATTCCAAGCATTTTAAACATTTTTTAAACATTTTAGAATATTTTAAAAATAGCAAAAACAGGGCTGTAAAAAAAACGTTAAGCGAAACAAGGGGACCTAAAACTGTCGTCGTTAAGTGAAGCATGGTCCCGAAATCGTTAAGCGAAAATCGCCCATAGGGAAAATCGTTAAGTGAAGCACAAAATCGCTCTGAAAAAGCCATCGTTAAGTGAATTTTTCGTTGTACGAAGCAATTGTTAAGCGAGGCACCACTGTACAGTTGTTGCCTCGCATAGCGATTGCTCCGTATAGCGATGAAATCGCTTTGCGATAGACTTTTTGCCATTGCAAGAGCGATCGCTTTGTGATGGCCCCTATGGGGAAATTTCGCTTTGCGATGATCGCAGGGAAGCGATCATCGCAAAGCCCCCATTTTCAGCCAGCTGATCGGCAGTTCCAAAATGGCCACCAGGTAAACAAAATGGCTGCCCGCTGTTTTGCCTCGCTTTAGAGGCACCGAAAATGGCCGCCGCAATGGAGGATTTTCGCATAAGGTTAGTTTTTAAGCCCATAGGAACGCATTAAACACATTTTAATGCGTTTCTATGGGTTTTTTTAAATTGCTTAGCGATGAAATCACTTAGCAGCGATTTTTGCTGCACTGATTAACATCGCTAAACGAGGCACCACTGTATTTTTGAATGCAACAAGGCATATTCACTATTTACTTTTTCTTGTCCCCCCAACATACATAGATAAGAATAACGTAAAGAGTATGGTTAAAAAGAGAAGCCTACAGATGGATCAATTAATTTTGTTAGGGTCTCCTAGAAATAGTGGCTTTCCCTGCTCTGGCTCCTTCAACACATCTTGTTTGACTTTTCTAGAAGCTGCAACTGAAACACAAGGCACTTTTGCACATACAGGATAGTATCCTTACACTTGTTCAACCACATTTTAGAGAGGGTGAGGTAAAGACACATACCCATTGACTGGATCCACCACAATGGCACGCGGCTTGGCACCAACTTCCCTGATCAGTGTCTTCCTCTTTGAGCCTTCACTGCTGGCCACAGAGATGGTGCCCAGGCCAGAGTCAGTCCAATAGAGGTTGTTGTGCACCCAGTCCACAGCTAAGCCATCGGGGTGTCTGATGCCACTGCTAATCACAGTGGTGTGGTGAGAATGGTTGTGAGCCACAGCTATTGGGGTGCTGTCAGCAAGAGACAAAGAGAGAAGCCCCAATGAAAGGAATGCAGGGGGCAGGCAGAGTCGCGGGGTGGATGAGCCGATGTCATTCTTCAGCTCTTCCTTTCTTTAAAATATTTTAACACACTGCTCTCCTTAAAAAGGACTCAAGGCAACTTATATCATTAAAAATGCAACATTCAAAAGCTAAAAACAGTAAGGATACAAATACTAAAAAAGATCAAACAAGTATCACACTAAAAAATGATCATCGAAACCTACCCCCAAACTGCATTCAAAGCAGTAAGACACAACAAACCATTTAAGAATCCCACACAGGCAGCCAGTCACTGAGGGGGGAAGCTTGCCTGAAGAGAAAGGTCTTTGTCTGCTTGTGGAAGGACAGCAAGGATGGGACCCGTCTGGCCTCCTGAGGGAGGGAGTTCCAGAGTCTGGGAGCAGCAACAGAGAAGGCCCTCTCCTGTGTCCCCAACCAAGCGCACCAAGAGAAAGACCATCACCTGATGATCTGAACACCTGAGCTGGCTCACAGTGGGAGACATGATCTTTGAGATAGCTTTGACCCAGGCTGTTTAGGGCTTTATAGATTTCTGATAGAACAAGTGCCTGACTCAATGCTTAGGTTACCTAGGCAAAAAAAGACTCCTTTTTAAAATGCTAGTCAGAGCCAATGCCCCACTGTGGCTGTGTAGCCCCGAGATAACTCCCCAACGTTCCCATTACCCAGAGGGAAGCCGTGGTCAAGAGGGCAAAGACCGGCCCGCAGCCACCTCCAGGCATTTGGATCTGCGCTGACCCTGCTGAAATCACTTGTCTTGCATGGCCATGCTCTGGAAAGACTCACTAGGATGCCCACAATCCACAGGAATGTGCTGAGAGGAGACTCCGCTTGCTGATCTGCCACTGAATGAATGCAGGATTCACAACTATCTACAGAACCACTTTGGGTCATTTCCCTTTTCTAATACGTTAAATATGGTTCTGGAGTCAGCCAAGCTCTCAACAGGGGGGTTACTCAGTGACACACACACTCTCTCTCTCTCTCTCTCTCACACACACACACACACACCCGTGGCAAGGAAGGAAGCCCAAGTACTTCAACACAGACACTGTGCTTACCTGAAGATCTTCTTCTGAGAGCTGTCTGACCAGTAGATTTTGTTGTTGGCTATTTCCATATCCAATGCCACAGCATTTTTCAGTTTGGGGATCAGGCTGGTGTACTCGCTGTGGTCTAGGGTCATCTTCCTGACCTCATGGCGATTGGTAAAGAAGAGGTATGGCACAGTGCCTGGGAAAGGGGGAAGGAAAGGGGCACTGAGAATCGGAGGCCTCCTGGCACTTCCTTTCAATTCAAGGCCACAACGCTTAGGCCTCCAGCCCAAAGAATGGCACTGTGATTCAAACCTGTCCTCCCCCAGCCCAAAGATGTTTTCAAGGTTTTATAAGTGACAGAAAGTTAGTAAGACCCAATACGGTTTTTAATCATCATCATCACACAGCACATGAATAGAGAGAGTGCACACAAGGTAGGGTGGAATAATGTAATTGCTTGCAATGAAGACGAAGGCATCAGGGGTCCCACCTAAAGCCCTTCACATAATGAAAAACAGGTGCCAAGCAGTTACTGTGCATCAAGGTAAGATTCACAGTGTACTCTTGGAAGTCATATTTGAGGCACCACTAAATGAAGAACAACAAAGCATACAATATTCCTTAACTGTCCTGAGTCTTTTAGGTGCCAGGTAAGGAGCAGGTTGGAGTTGATGTGGGTCACAGTGATATGGCTGTTTCTACACCGATGGCTGTCGAAATCGAGCTGGATAGAACAACTGGTTGATTGGCAGTTCCAGTTTGTCCAGTTGGGCAAATAGCAACCCGGTGAGAGTGCTGAATGCGGGTCTGAGCCTCTCCCAAGCAAAAAAAGACACTTGGCGTGGCTGTCGGAGAGTGGTATTTTGTTATTACAGACCACGCAGTACTTAAACAGGCCCAAAGGGGCCATGAATAGGAGAAAAATAATTTGAGGAGTAAAAACGATGATTAGGGGGTGCTGTGGCCAGAGGCCGAGTGCAGTAAAAAAGAAAAAAATCTCTGATAATGAATTTGATCTAAAAGTTTAAAGGAAAAAAGACTGATAACAGGAAGGAATCAAGAGTAAATTCTCTTTCTCTTTTACTCACAGAAGCAGAACTATGAGGCTCTCAATGTGGTGGTTGAAAGAAACTGAAAGGGGAGCCTTGTTGCCAAGGTACTTATACGAGGGGGGAGGGGCCTTATTCTAATGTGTTTTTTGCTACCGCAGAAGTTCTAAAACATTACGATGAGGCTCTGCACACGCGTAGATCACCCAGGGTGTGATTCAAAGAGGCCATGAAGAATATGAAATATGCTACATTATAAACAATAAATTTAAGATGGCTACTCAAAGGATGTGTTTGAAGAGAACCAACGTGATTTTCTCCTCTCAAAAGCTGGGTATATCAGAGGTGCGGGAACTTTCGGCCTTCCAAATATTTTGGATGAAAATGGCTCAGGTAACTATCACTGGCCCTGCTCATGGAATTTGTGGGCCAAAGTATCTGGGAGGTAAAACGTTCTCACTTATGCTATATTAAAAGTCTGAAGCCCAGTGATGAATATAAGTGGATTTTTTTTTTCAAATACACTGCTGTTTTATTTTAAAAGAGATGGTCCCATTTTTGTTTTTTTAAATATTTGACTTTATGTGATCTCATATTACGTCACTGATGAAAACATTTGTGTCAACGCACATCTGGCTTATCCTGCAGTACATTTTGTAGGTTTGCTTATATGCTGTTAAAGGCATTGTTAGTTCATGCACAGAGTTTGCTTTTTCCTTATACAATGAATTGAGAACATGGAAATCTAGCATCTTAAAACTGGTACCCAAGAAGATGGAGTAAGGAAGATCTTGCTTCCATGCTATTACAATTTAAAATAGTGTGTTTCCCCCTTAATTAGGCAAATACAAGAGAGGCAAAACAGTGGCTACAGCTGTCCCAACACTTTGCAGAGAACATCTAAACCCTCCCCATCTCAGACCGATGCAGTCTGTCTGGCAGTGCCATGCACAGACCAACAGTGTTGTTCAACCCAGCCTTTGATACAAAGCAGTACTATTCTTCCTAAGCAACCATTCTGCTGTGCAGTTTGTGTGAAGGGAAGTGTGAAGGGCAACTGAGAAATGAAAAAGCAGAACAGTCACCAAGAGTTCTTGATTACTCTGACGACTGATAACAGAAGCGTAATGAGAGGCAGGCACCCTCCACTTACCAATAGCTTTGCATGCCTTGGTAGTTGGGTCCATCTGATAGCCTTCCTTACATTCACATTTATAGCTTCCTTCCAGGTTGACACAAATTTGGCTACAAGTATCAGGGTTGAGACACTCGTTGATATCTATAAAACCAAGAGAATATCATTTAAGCCCCTGAGGGGGGGAAAAGAGCTGTCTTTTCACAGTCTACACATTTTGCTTTGCACATTAAAAATTGTTAAAGGATCCTTGTTAGGCTTGAGACTCATAAATGGCACCTCACCGAACGAACAGAAATTAGACATGTCCCTATATTGGGTTTGCCACTCTACCCTATTCAGGCTTCTCCTTCCCTCTTTCTCACAGTTGCCAACACCCACCAGAAACATTAGCTCTCAAAACGCTTATGAAAGACTTCCTGTGACAACATGACAGGGTGGGAAATACTTGATGCAATTTAGGAGCCAGATCACATAATTCCATGTTAAAAACTGTGAAGAAATAAATCCTCCACGGGAAGGTAACCAAGTCCCCTTTCACAACCTCCTCCTCCGCTGTCCATGCTGTCTAGGGATGATGGAACCTGTAGTCCAACATCTCTAAAAGACACCAGTTGGGTAAAGGTTTTCAGTCTACCATGAATTTCCAGGAGACAAAGCTCTGTCAGAGAGAAGGAATGTGCTTCCACAACCACAACTCCCCAGATAGTCCCCCTATTTTGAACCTGTGATTCAGTGCTTCAGCAGATCAGGCCCATAGGCATCTCACAAGCAATCCAGATTTTGCACCCTGCCTCTTCCCTCAGGTGCCCACTCAGAGGAGGCAGCAGGGCAGGGAAGCCCGCAGCGCTGCTTCTCACGGGACAACTACAGGAGGTGGAATGTGGAATCTGGATTGTCTGCGCAACATCAGAGGGCCTGATCCACCAAATCACACCAAAGCACTGAACTCATCATGGCAGTCCCAGGTGGGCAGATCCAGCCAGGACAGCATTTGAAAATTACACTGCTTGAGTGAGTCTATATGACAATCATGAGATCCAACAGAGGTAACTAACCCAGCAACCCTACCCTGGCCTACTTTAACTTCCAATAAAATGACAGAAAAGTGAACTCATTAGAGATACATTAAATCAAAAATAATACATCAATAAAAATAGAATTCAGCCATTTACCTTCACATTTTCTTTGGTCAATAAGCTGGAATCCCTCTGGGCATAAGCACTCATATCCAATTTTGAGGTCATTACATATGTGGGAGCAGCCACCTTTGTTGCCCAAACATTCGTTTGTTCCTGGAAGGAGGTAACCCAAAAGGGCATGGTGCCATTAGCCTCAGAAAAAAAAAATAACTTTCAAGGACTTTTTATGGTTTTTATCATTACATTGTTGCATTTTGTGGTTTTTTTGTGGTCTTTGAGGGCAACCTGAAAGGGTTTTCCACAAAACGCAATTTATCTTTTATTTAAATACATAACTAAAGGGCCTAATCTAGAACCTCTCCTCACCAACTGTGGCTAGTTAGGCAGCTGCTAATCAGAATTAAAAACCTTATCTTGCTAGTGCTTTATAACCTCTAGTCTGTTTAAATGATGTCTTATCACTACAGTAGAACCTGAGACTGTGGCTTGTCTCTGGGTTGCTTCCCCAGTTTCTTCTGATAAAGCGAGAGCTGATGTAGCAGGCAGAAGACTGAAACCAATCTTCTGCCTGTTATAGGCAGTATGGCTTAGTATGAAGGACTGGCTTTATTCAGAAGAATTTTATATACTATCACATCATGCATAAATCCTAAACAAATATGCAGTTTCTGCTTCTTATTTTAATTACACAATCACCTGCTATATCCTGGTTGTGCTGAATGACAAAATATTACAATGCAAATGCAACAGCACACTATAGTTAAAACAGAACTAGAAATTCTTACGGCACTCCTTGAGAGGCTCATCAGACCAATCCCTGCAGTCTTTCAGTCCATTGCAGACTTTGTCCATTGTGATACATTCCCCAGAACGGCACTTAAATATGTTTGGTCCTTCGCAGGTTGTCACTATCAAAAGTAGAATAAAGTATTGCTTTAAGTCTTTGCAACCTTTTGAACTGACTTTCCATTTAGTTGTTTTAGAAATGTGCTACACAACCAAAATCAGGCTATGACAATACTAAGATGAAGGAAGCAGGGCATTTAATTCATAAACCTGCTCTGTGCTTTTTTTTTTTAATCATCCTAATTCCAAGCCACTATGGATCACAGGACAGTGTACATGTTTTTTTAACAAGCAGATTTCAAATCACTGAAGAACAAATCAAAGATTTAACTGTGCCAACAAACATTAAAGTGACTTTAAAAGGTCCAGACACATAAAAATATCTTGATCTGGGGAGGGGGGGGGAACAAGGCTGGTGGGGAAAGAATACAGAACTGGGACCACCCCCACCTTCTTTTAGGAGGACTGCAAAGCCTTTTTCAAATGCATAATGCACTTATCCAAGTGAAGTAACCCGGAGAAAAGCCCTTGTGATCTTAGCACATGACAGAACTCTATGCCCTACCTGTTCTAACAATGCCAACAAGCTTTCAGTCTAATGCATACTCGGTGCCCCACAAAGTCAGCACACGATGCTCACCATTGATACAGCCAACCTCATCACTCATGTCTTTGCAATCGCTCTCCTTGTTGCACTGCAGGCTCCCATGGATGCAGGTCCCATCATTACACTGAAATTCATCTGGGCGGCAGGTCACCTTGGCTAAACAGAAAGGAAAGCCATTTAGAGACAAGACATCTCAGCAGCCGGTCTGAACATGCACAGTCCAAAGCTTAATGATAACAACAGGATCTGGCTGAGTGGAGAATGAGCCTATACCTCCCACTCTCCTGCACAACCTATGAATCAGCGGCCCTTCCAATAGTTTGCAGTAAACAGAAAGCTGCAAAGTATCATCACAGCATTATTAATGCCCCAAAGGGCAAAGAGAGAGATTCTCAATCCCTTCAAAGCAAAGTGAAGCCTGGAAAACCAGCATCCCTCCAGATGCCACTGGACGTCAGTCCCCACAATGCCTGGCAGCCAACCAGCCAGCCTGGCAAATGGTGCAGAACAAGGGGAGAGTTGTGTTTCATCAAAATCTAAAAGCTCAAAGGCTCCCTTAGCTCTCTGCTTAGTGTCCAGCACTGGAGTCAAAGAACTGAAGGGTAACTAACCCTTGCTGAAAAGCTACCGTACCCTTGTAAAAGAGTTAGCAGCAGGTTGGCTGCATCTGGTGCCACTTCACTTTGGCCAAAAATGCAACCAATGGTCTTTGATGAGCTCAACTGTTCCTCAACTCTGAAATAATAGCAACAGTCAGACCTACAAATGTTGCCTCGATAATCCTACAGGAAACTGCTCTAAGGCACTCTAAAACACTACAAACTTCAACAGCCGATACATAGGTATACTGGCTAAGAGACTGAGGACTGCACTGAAAAATTCCTTGTTTGAATCTCATTTCTGTTATGAACTCGGTGGGCTGTCTCAGACATGCCACTTCAGCCTCTTCATCCGCAAGGTAGGAAAGATACTGAACCTGCCCCACGTGCCCTATTACCCTTACAAAAGTATATTATGGATTCACTGTTTTGAATACTCAAAAAAACGTACAATACCTGCCTTGAGGACACTATCTGTCTAACATAAAGTGAATCCTACATGTTCTTTTCAAAAGAGAGACTTAGCCACCTCTCTCTAGATAGTTTGTTTCAACTTCTTTCTCCTTTTGAGAAGTGCTGCTTTAAATTTTTGAGAAAGGAAAAAACCACCAAGCAAACCCAAAAGGCTTTTAGCCCATTCTTTACCCCTAATGGCTCCCAGTGCAAAGATGTACCTAGTTTTCCACCCTTCAAGAGAGACCTGAGATAGGCCCACCCTACCTCCCCAAGAGAGACAGCCACCTGTGCACACCACACTTCTAGTGAACTTACCACACTTTGCCTCATCTGATTTGTCCTTACAGTCAAAGCTACCATCACACTGCCAACGCTGGTGGATGCACTCGCCGCTCCCACAGCGGAACTCCAACGAGGAACAAGGACTGGCCCCATCTCGGTCTCCACAGAGCTCAGGGGATTCATCCGACCCATCCTTACAGTCCTGATCAGCGTCACAGGCCCAGAGTTTGGGAATGCACTCCGAGCTGTTGCAGTGAAACATCTCAGGGTTGCAGGTGGGGGGAGAACACTTGGCTTCGTCACTCCCGTCCTCACAGTCACGGTCCTCATCACAGACAAAATCCAGAGAAATACAGTTCCCATTGGCGCACTGGAACTCACTGTCAGCGCAAGGCTTAGGGGCTGCAAGAACAAAGGACAAGAGAAGAAGTCACATTCCCCTGCCTGCAAGACGGCACACCAAGACAAACTTTCCATAAGCAGTTTTGAGCTCGTGGATGTTGATTTCATGTCGCTTTGGGCTGGCAGCTAAGAATCTGCAGCTACAAATATCACATTTTCTCAGCCACCTCCATACCAGGAGAACAAAATGTTTACATTGCTGCATCTCTCACCTTAGAAAGTGACTAAGCAAAGCTAACCCAAGCTTTTAAAATGGAATCCCGCAGGGCATACTAAAAAGTCGTGTTCTTGAGCAAGTTAAAACAAAACAAAACAAAACAAAACACACACACACACACACACACTAAGCCCAACAACAACAACACAATCTTTCAAGGAGAATACTTGCAGGAATGGGGCATAAAAAATAAGATTCTCCTATTTGCTACTTAGATTACTGGGCACAAGGAGTGCTCCAAAGGAACTGTGTAGGTTATTGATTCAATTACATTTAATTAGTTCACGCAGAGAAGCCAGCCAATTATCTCAAATTTCAAGCGTTCTTACAGAACCAGCTTTTCGCAGTGCTGAGCTCCAAAATTGAACTGATCAAGTTTGATTTTGTGTCTGACCCCAAATCCACTCTGTCCCATATCGCCTGACTTACGGCAATCCTTTTCATCAGAACCATTTTCACAATCCTCTTGGAAGTCACATCGCCAGGACATATCGATGCAACGATTAATGCGCCCACCACAGCTGAACTGATTTGGATCACAGGTCACAGATCCTGGGAGAAAGAAAATCCAACATTAAAATGCCACCTCAGCATCTTCACAGGCATTTAACAGGGGCTCTGTGCTGGCTCACTCAAGAGACATTTACTTGGAGCATTTGCGGCACAGAACTGACATCTGTCGCACAGAGCAGCCTCTGCCAGGAGCAGTCATTTTGCCTCCTCTTGGGCACTCTGCGCTCGATGGCTCAGCACACAAACACTGTGTGAAAGACAGGAGGCCAGAGGGCAAGCCGAGGTTGGAAGAAACAGTGACTGCCTGATGGCTGCTGCTCCGTATCACTCCACCTCTATACTATGGTGCACAAATAAGAGCAACCGACAAGAAGGTGGTGAGCTCACCTGAAGGAGAGGGAAAGGGTCTTACAACGGGAAGCAATAGGTCTCAGGCCTAAGCAGAAAGAGATCGCCTACTGGACCACTCTTTCTCTTTTTACCAAAGCCTCAAGTGGGAAACCATTTCGCTACTTGTCAGGGTTTCTGCATCCCTCTTTCAGGAATTTTAAAACTTACACACAGAGACATTCAATCCATCTCCACAGTATCACCTGACGGAGAACCACCTGTGGTAAGAACTACCTAATCATGTTTTGCTGCTCACAAGGCTTCCACACAAAGCACTTAATAAAATTTGGGCTCTCTGCTCCCTGCTCTGGCCCCAGCAGTTGGGCGATGCAAAAAACAAAAACCAGAGGGTCTTGTGGAATTCTGAAGAACACCATCATCATGCATGGATTATCTGGAATCTAACAATACATAAAATGCCAACTGAAGTCTTGTTGCTTAGAATAGTGAGTCACACTAAAGTAGGCCCAATGAATCCGTGCAGGTTTGCAAGTCATCTCCTCTGAAAGATCTTGGGAGAAAGTTTCAATTATTCATGGGCATACTCTAGGTTGCAACCTACGTTGCTAAAGTTAAGTCACAACTACAGTAGGCCCACCTGATTCAATGGAATTTACATGGGCGTAATCTAGGGCAACTTATGCTAACGAACAGGATTTCAGCCACTGTATAAGTCTTTAGGGTACTAAAAACATTCTTTTATTTATGCAATAACAGGTTGACATGGCAAGCCACTGGAAACTGATCTAATTCTGAATGGCTGCTCTGTGCAGTCGCAAAACCTCAACTGTGAGAATCACAGTATACCATAAAGAAAAAATAGTTGTCTCTTGACAAGAACATGCAGTCCATGACTTCTCTCAAAGACCAGAAATCATGCTTGTTCATAATGTAGCAAGAGTTCGTTGATTAGATTTCTCTAAAAGCCTGGTCTTTAGCACTAATTACTATACTCCACATGCACAACTGCAAGGTTGATACACTTTTTTATAAAGTTGTTTCCAAGCAAAGCTCATGTATCCTATACAAAACTAATAGAAGTTGATGGGTTTCTTTCCACACGTCAAGATGCTCACTTTCAGCCAACAGTGAGCCTCCCAACGACCACACTTGCAAAGCAAGCAGCTGCTCTGCAACAAGGCATGTTCTCTCCCGCCTGTATCCCATGGGGCCATGCAAAAGACCACTCAATAGAATTGTAAGGTTGGAGCATCATTTAACAGACTATGAGAAAAAGCATTAGTTGTAACAATGCTCTGGAAAACTCTTTATGTATTCACATTTGCATAGATGCTTGCATATAACTCCTTCACGTATGACAATGGGGTGGAAGCAAGGAGAAAAGGAAAGGCTGGCCAACTTACTGCAAGCATCTGTAGATTCATCGGTGCCGTCTTCACATTCAGCTCTGCCATCACAAATCCATCGGTAAGGGATGCACTGTCCACTTCCACACTGGAACTCGTTTCTTCCACATTTAGCCTCGCCTGCAGAACACAAAACAACATAAGCAAATGAATCCCTTATATCACAACGCCAGACTTAAATAATGCAACTACATCACATTTGTCTTCAGTTAACAAGATGGTGATTTTACTCACTTCAGTATTTAGATCATGTATCTTTTAGAATTCATTTTAAGGAGACTTGCCTAGGTATGACTCTGAGGATGTTCTTAGCACCAAAGTAGACACAGATGTAGGTGTCACTGAGGTAACCTGAGTTCTTCTGAATTGTTCCTCAACACACATACTTAGGGGGGCATGCACACACCTGAAAGCCTAAGATGATGTTTGATAACCTAAGCAAGATATGTCTTCTATGGCTGGTCGACCACTATACACTAATCTTTTTGATTTTGCTGCCATTAACAGAAAAACCAAAGGGAAGTTAAAACACTCTTCCTTCCTTGGTGACTGGTCTTCCTGCCAATTCTACCCCAACAAGGCTTCATAGAAAGCTGAAAGAGTAATAAGAAGCTGATTTCTCACCAGCCAAAATGCCTCTGTGCCGAGACCAGTTTTGGGTTAGGCATGAACTGCGGGGATAGTCACAAAGTCTGTTCCCTAGAGTCTTTTTCAACACCTGGGCTCAGACTTGGAGCTTCCTATTCCTGAAGAGACAAAGTACTTGTTGTACCAGGTCTGCTCCCTCACTGCCATTAACCACTGACAGCATCCCACATGTATGCCTTAGAGAGGACTGGAGGGGGTTGTTCCCAATGTCGCTGGATTGCAACTCTCATCACCAGTTCACACCAGCTCTGGTGTAAGAGCAGTTCCTGATAAAAGGCTGCAATCTGGTATTAACATGAACAGTCAAGAACTATAGAGCTGCTCTTCCATGTGCTAAATGTAATCACAGCCAGAAGTCTATGGCCATTTGCAGACTGATAGGCATGTACAACACCATTACAAAACCAAGTGATCTAATTTATTTGAGAAATGGACAAGACACTTGGCCGCCATTAAAATACCTTTGAAAAGTGTAACTTTCAGAACTATGAAAATTCCCACCTTAGCAAAATATAAAATGTTAGGTGCCACCAAGTTGCTTTCAACTTAGGGCGATCCCAGTAAGGTTTTCAAAATATTAAGATATTCAGGAGGTGATTTGCCAAGCCCCTAATCCAACCCAGTGAGCTTCCATAGCAAGTGTGAGGATGTGTACCTAAATCTCCCACATCCTAGTGTCCACACCCTATCTTCTATATACCACAGTGACTCTCCTATTGCTTAATATACTGAATTTGGTTATGTCCTTCCTGCAGCTTCTGCATAGAAGAGAAAGTAAGGAAGCAGCACAAACATGGGCTGACTTTTTTAAAATGGGCTTGTATCGCAGCTATAATTGTAACTTTTCAAAAACGATATGGTTTAAACTGAAATACCAGCCTCATGCACACAAAATATCTAAAAATATTGTCATTTTATGGAAGGCTCCTTTTCTTCTTGAAAAAATGAAATGGTGAACAACTTTCTTCATCAACCATCACCCAGCATACCGTGTTTTCCTGAAAATAAAACAGGGTCTTATCTTAATTTTTGCTCCAAGAAATGCAGTATTTTCAGGGGATGTTTTTTTTTTCATGTACAACAATCTACATTTATTCAAATACAGTCATGTCTTCTTCTGGTTGCTGCACAATGGTGGAGGGTGCGGTTTCACTTATCTAGGGCTTATTTTTGGGGTAGGGCTTACATTACGAGCACCCTGAAAAATCATACTAGGGCCTATTTTCTTATTTTTGGGGAAACAGGGTAGCAGTTTTATATATTACAACTTTAACTGGAATATGAGACTAGCAAGTAAAAATGCTAAAATCTCAGATGTCAATATATCTGCATTTCACAAGAATCATCAGCTGACTCCAAATAAATGACCCTACATTTTATATTAATATTTTATGCACAAGTATAAGAGGTACCATATTTTCAGCTCTAAGTTATTATGTGTGACTCTATAAAGCAAAGTTAATGTCTGTACATGAGCACAAATATTTACTTCATATCTTGGAGAAACACTATTTTGCTTCCTATTTTGTCCCATTTCTAGAAATGTTGGGATCTTTTTTAGAGACCAAACTGATATATACTTAACTAAGAAACAGAATTGATTCTGTGCAAATGCTTTCCAAATGAGAAAAAACTGGATGCACGTTATTTTTAAGTTATTTTTCTAAGCATCCCGTCCATGTGGATACTTTGTCTCTAAACAGACAAGTGTAAAATGCAAAAAGTTTTATGAGGTCCACAAGTTAAAGGTTTTGCCTTCTGCCTTTGAGTTCCTACAAACCGATATGTTGTAACTGTTGGATCAATTAGTTGAAACGCCTAATTGATCAAGGAACAGGCAACATTTTGAAAACAGAATAAAGATTTTTTTAAAAAATTCCTCTATTGCAACTTCAATCTATCCACACTGCAAAAAGGTTAAGTTAAATTAAGTTTTAGTCAAGCTACAAGGGATTTTCCTTGATCCAACTTACGGCCAACCGTTCCCAGAACGCACCACTTTCCCCACCAAGCTGTTTTGTGGAGTTGTGGTTTCTTTTTGTTTTGTTTTTTTAAAAAACTTTTCATGATTCTGCTTTTTTTCCCAGAGAGAAGAAACACGTTCAAGGTTATCTATCAGTGTCAACCACGCAAGCTGCAAGGAGGAGCTCGAGTCACACCACGGCCTCTCCTCTGCATTGCTATTCGCACAGAAAGATAATCAACTGAGAAATGGGAGGTCCCAACACAGTCTTTCAGATTATTTGCACAAGGCTCCACTTAGCAAATGGAAACCACTATCAGGCGATTTAACCATGGCAATATGATTCATCCTAGAAGGACAAATAAGGATATCCTCTCCATGAGTAGCACATACTATAATACAGCAACACCCTGTTCCTTATCCCGCCTCTCCCCTTTTATACCGTAACAGAAGCATCAGTGGTATGAAATTCAAGAACCCATGATATCACATGATTTTTGCCTTAAACAGACAGACAGACAGACAGACAGACACACACACACACACACACACACAGGTTTGTGCTACTTTGGGTTGCCTGTATCACATGCACTCAATTCTTTTTCTGCTCTTATTTCTCTCTAAAGGTCAAATGCAGCCTAATTCCAAAAATACTTTCAAGTTTATGTATTCCATAAAGATGCCTATATATTTACTGACATTATTGCAAATAGGCATTATTTATAATTGTCTGCAAGCATTGAAATGTTTCAGAAGTGTAGCTTAGCTGGCAGTCTTCCTAGTTTAATCATTGGTGATATCTTTAGGAACTTGTATAAAATGTTACTTATTAACTATGTAAATATAATAATTTCAGTACAACCGTGATTAACAATTTTTATAAAAGGAAAAGAGAGCTAGCCATTAGAAGCAAGTCTAGCACTGTGTGCTAGAAAGCTCACTGATACAACAGAGCACTGTCTGAAAGTAAACTTAACTAAAATCAGCATTATATTGCCAAAAATGACAAGTAACTACAGGTTCTGAAACTCTCACTATGCTAAAATAAGTGGAAGTGTGCCTTTTACTCTCCAGATAAGAACAGGTTTAGATTACACAGAAGCCAAATTGCAGCCCAAAATAAATTCCCCCCAGGTCACAACAGTTGTATAGCTGAAACAATTTTTCACAAAATGCAAATTGGACACCATTCTGGTTACAACAGAGAAACAGGACTGGAAGCCATAGAATTATGGTGCCTGAAGGGGCATGTAAGGCCATTAAGCTCAAATCCCTGCTCGGTGTAGGAATCCAAATCAAAGCAGATCTGAGAGACGGTTGCCTAACTTTCTTTTCTACGCCTCCAGTGCTCACCACTTCCCAAAGTACTGCTCTAACAAGTGAGAGGTTTTTCCTGTTATTCAGCTGAAATCTGATTTCCTGTAGCTTGAGCCCAATATTATGTGCCCTGCACTCTGGGATGCTTGAGAACAAATCCTGCCCCTCCTCTGTATGACTTACCTTTCAAGTACAGTGGTGCCTCACTTAACGGGCGCTCCGCTTAGCGACGAAATCGCGTAGCGACGACTTTTTCGCAGCGTTTTTGCACTTTGTTTAGTGATGGTCCCTATGGGCAATTTTTGCTTAGCAATGGCTGGGACCATGCTTCGCATAGCGATTAAATTTTGGGTCCCCTGTTTCGCTTAACGATGGTTTAAACAGCCTCATGTTTGCTGTTTTTAAAATGTTTTTCTGTTATTTATAAAGTTTACTGTTTAAAATGTTTGAAACCATAAAGTGCACTTAATAAACCCTTTGTTAACCAAATTTGATGACTTTGTTCTGACTTTTTAAATTTGTTGTTGTATTTTCCCCCATTGAGATGCATTGAATAGGTTTCAATGCATTTCAATTGGGGAACCATGTTTTGCTTAGCGATGTTTCCTATGGCGATTTTCGCTTAAGGACGGCAATTTGTTCCTATTGGAAAGGATTATCCGGTTTTCAATGCATTTCAATGGGAAACCGCGTTTCGCTTAGCGATGAAATCCCTTAGCAGTGATTTTTTTGGAACTAATTAACATCGCTAAGCGAGGCACCACTGTATTCGAAAAGTGCTACCATATCTTTCCCATCTTGTTTTTTTCAAGTCTGCACATGCCCAGGTCTTTCCTCAAAAGGCTTGGTTTCCAATCCCCTGATCATCCTTGTTGCCCTCCTCTGAACTTGTTTCAGTTTGTTGGCAGCCTTCTTAAACTACAGAATCAAAACACAGCGCTTAAGATGAGGCCTAACCAGTGCAAAATAGAAGGGAACTAGTACCTCACAGGATTTTGAGATTATACATCTGTTAACGCACACTAAAATACCATCCGCCTTATTTGCAGTCCATTACAACATTGCTTCATATTCAGCCTATGATCTACAACAATTTGGAGACCCTTCTCAAATGTAGTATTACTGAGCCAAGTCCCCCCCACCTTGAAACTGTGCATTTGGGTTTATTTTTCTTTTCTTTCTTTCTTTTCGCAGTCCAGTGCTCAAGCCTATGAAGATCTTTCTGAATTTTGTTTCTGTCTTCCAGGGTATTTGCTATTCCACCCAATTTTGAGGACCCCTTCATCCAAGTAATTAATAAATATGTTGAAGAGCAAGCACCAAGCCCAGGACTGAGCCTTGTGGTGCCCACTTGTTATCTCCTTCCAGCTTGAGAAGGAGCCATTGACTCTCTGAGTACTATTCTGTAACCAACTGTGTATCTATCTACCTGATAGTTGTTCCATCCTACCTATACCTAGTTAGTTTGCTACTCAGACTATAATGAATGGGGCACTTTGTTAAAAGTTTGGCTGAAGTCAAGACACATTATGTCTACAACATAATAGACAGCGGTTCTGAAAGTTCTTCAGCCAGTTCCTTCAATACTCAATGCAGTTCATTAATCCCTAGGGATCTGAACCAGTTCAACCAAAGTAATAAGGTATTCCCTGACTTTTTGTTTATCAGTCTCAAGTTGCAATCCTTTCCCCTCCACTTGTATTTATACATTTTCCTGGAGGGTCATACGTTGCTTTTTGGGAGAAGCACAAGCTAAAGTAGGAATTAAGCACTTCTGCTTTTTCTTCCTTGTCTGTTATTTTTCCATCCCCAATGAGTAGCTGAGCGCTATTTCTTTTCCAAAAAGAAGAGCCTGAGATTATCAGAAAAACTGCAAAAGTAGCCACAGACTTTCTGTAGGAAAACAACACATGAAGCAAAAGGAATAATTTATAGAAGTGCTCTGCGCAACTACAGTAACAGAGTCATCTTCTCTTTAACCAGTACAGTGAGCTGAATAAGTGAAACAGTTTAGCAAGCAAAAGGAGATCAAAGGCAGAAAGATGACAATGCTTCAATTTTTCTGTATGACACAATGATTCAAAATTGATTTAGATTAGGTTAAAGATTAGCACAGTCTATTGGAGGAAACCACTTCTTTATGAAAGTTGAAAACAGTGCATAAAATACAGAATCTATTTGAAAGTACAGCATGGAGGGAAAAAATCTTCATTTGCTTAGATTTGAGAGGTGAAACACAACATAATGCTCTTGAAAAATACATGGAGAAGCCACCTGCACCATCCCACCTTCCACTTTCTGTTGCACAAGGCTAGAAACTTATTAGGCAGACAAATGATAGGATCAGCTAGTACGATGCCAAATGCAATTCTGCAGATTTAAGATGCCTTATGAAATTATTAGGGCTTCTATTACAGTCCTTTTTGTTTATATTATTATTAGGCATGCACAGCCTTCACAACTATAAATTATGATTCTGGGGCAATCCATGTCTGCTCATGATTCCTAGAAATCTGACTGTGCAGTGGCATGACACAAGGAGCGATACTGAACAAGAGCAAACATTTTCAGCAGAAAATGTTTTCCATTGTCTGGTACACACCCTAGTCCAAGCTTACTGTCTTGCTCAGACTATAATGAATCACCCAATCAGAATTTAGAAGCCATCATTGGAGTGTCAGCTCAAAGTGCACCTAATCCTCCTTGATGGAGTGTCAGCGTTGATGGAGTTGCATCATGATGGCCTGACTCTAACCGTGCTTGTTCAGAAGAGACTTACTTCTAAGTGAATCCAGTTAGCTTCACAGTCTTACAGAGTTCATATCAATGCACAGTCACATCAAAGCTAGCATAAAGTGTAAACTTAAAGCTTACTCCATGAACAAGCAATTGGCCATGGAATGCTTCAAGTGCAACAACATAAGTTAACCTCAAATATTTCTAGTTGTCTTCCCCATCAGTCAACACAATACTGAAGGTGGCTACTTACTCCATGACCAAAGAAAAAGGGAGTAAAAGAAATACCATCCACAAAAATATGAGAAAGTAGAGGGACAACTATGGCCAGCTTGATCTGTGTGCCAATCAGCTGCTCACAATGGGCAAGCAACTTCAAGTTCTCCTTATGTTCTCTCTTTTCCTGAAACAGCACTCAGGTCAGATCTTCCTTCCTTCAAAAGGGTGAATGTTCTCAAGTAAAATAAGATCCACAATGTAAAAACATCATGAAGGCTGTCTCCAAGAGATGGGACACAGCCTTACCCCCTTTGAAGTCCAAAGACTGCATCATGAGATTTAATCAGGACCTACTAAATGGCTTGACTTTATCAACTGGCCATTTTCTCCTTCCTCTTCATGGAAAAGAAAATAAGGTCTGTTCCTTAAAAGCTGGTAGAACCAAAGCAACAGGTGACAGATTAGGGTGTGGAAAAATAATTTATCTTGGACAATTAATATGCAACTTGTATGTAAGTACAGAAATACAAGATTTAATTCTCATGCTTGCAGACAATCCATGACAGAGCAAAACAGAGAACCAAAGCTCTGAGCACACGATACAAATGTGTGCCACTCAAACACCCTTTTACAGGCATGGAACAACAGTATTTTTAAACAAGAGGAAAGCAAAATTAGAAATTAGGAGTTATTCGATGAAACCTTATTTGGTGAAGGATTTCCAGAAAACTGACGACACCACTCTGGTACACGAAAAACAAATTCTGGTGCTATTATTAATAGCTTAAGAGGAAATAGTGTTCACAACTCTTGCCTTCAACAAAATGCTAAGGAAACTGTGCCCTATGGCTGCAGCTTAACTCTTTTTAGAGATTATAAAATGGGCATCAAATAAAGCACACCCGATTATCAATCCAAAAAGGTCAAGAGCCTCCTTTTGTAAACATGACTGAAGTTCACTTTAGTCTAGTAGTCTGTTTAAAGCAAATACCTTTGACTTTGTTTTAGTTGCTTTTACTGTCCAAAGGACAAAATAAAATACACAGCTGTAGCAATCGCTCCATCATTAATGCCTATGTAATACAACATATTTTCACTTTAAAATATGAATGTGCAAGAGACATAACTTTGCATAAGGATTCTAGAATGCACTACTACTAGCTAGGTCCCTCAGACTTGAGTAGAGCAGTTTTTGTTTATTTTTAAAAGGCAGTGTTAACTAAATGTTTTAGACAAGTTTCCCATTTTTACCACAAAATCCACATGTGAGAATATTTGAAAGTTGTGCTGTCTTTATCAAGAAATTTTATTTTAACATTTATCTCCTGTCACAAGAAAACACACAGAAATATGCTGGAATTTCAGATTGGCCAAAGTGAATCTTAAGGAAGAATTGATTGGCAATTGGGCTGTAAGTCAGGACCACAAAATAAGCAAGCTAAAAAAACAAATATTTCAGATCAAAGGGACTTTAGCACATGTTCAATAACAGCAGAGTCTTCTAAATCAAAGAATGTGGGTGTTCCTTCCACAATCGCCTATTGGTTGCTGTCAGAGAATGAGCAGATGGCCCGTTTCCTGCACAAGCCAATAGATAAGCCGAGTGTGGCCGGAAGGGCTGGCAATAGGCGTGACCAGAGCAGTGGTTGGAAGGATTCAGTGCCGCCACACAGAAAAAAGGTACCTCTTCTACAATCTTCCAGACCAGCTTCCTTTAAACCTCTCTGGTGTCCGAGGCTGCCCATCCAACACGCTCCTTGAATGATTCCTTCTCCCATCACTCCAGGTGCAATATTCAATACGGTTAATAGCACAAATAATAAATTTCAAGCATTCTGAAATATACACTCAAAGCAAGGCGCCTTTGCCTCATCCAGTTCCCCTTCAAGTTAGATAGGATAGATAGATACTGAAAGAGGGTGATCAAAAGATGCCAACGAGCCAAGGGGTGGCTTTATTCTCTAGCACCACACCCACCAAGGGGTTTTGCACAACTTCAGCCAAAGGGCACTGAGCCTACACTTTTCCCTGTCTTATCATCCCAGCGGCCCAGGATCAAGCCGCCCTAACAAGAGTTTCCCAAGTCCAGGCCCGTCCCGTCCCCCACACACACCTTTTCCGGTTCTGGCTGCTCCTTCCTACCCCTTCGCGGCCCCCGCGGGAGTCTCGGGGCGCCTGCGACTAAGAGATCCCCGCTTCCTGAGGCGTCAGCTGGGAGGGAAGAAATCGGCACCTGTCCTGGCCCGAGTGGGAGGAAGGCGTGAGCAGCTTTTCCTCTCGACCCCCTTTAGGGCCAAAATGAAAAGAGCCGGAGAATCCCCGGGGATTCCTCTCCCCCCCCCCCGGCCCGCCCTGCGGCATCCAGGAGCACTTGACTCGGGCGGGTCCGAGGGCGTCTCTCTCTTCACGACAGCCGCCTCTTCCACTCCCCCTCCATCTTCGGGAGGGAAGGGACCCTCTGTCTCTCCCCCTACTCACTCTCTCACACATACACACACACACACACACACACACTCTGCGCTCAGTTTCAGTCTGCAACTCCTGGAGGCCGAGCCTCTGAGATCGGGAGAGTTTATCATCCTGCAAGGAAGCGCCGTGGCAGAGAAAGGGACCCTTCCCGGCCCAGGAGGGGCGTGAGCTGCTCCCTCCGGTGCCCGGGCAAGGGCGGGGTGGCCAAGCCCTCTCTCTCGGCCGTGGGGGGGGGGGACCGGGCTCTGGGTGCTAAACCGCGAAAGGCCACTACCGCCCCAGTAAGAGGAGAGGAAAGGTCCGAAAAGGAAGTCCAACTTCGAGGTCCGGGGGGGGGGGCGCCGGGTGTTTTTTAGGAAAGGGGGGGCGCCTCGCACCGGGCGCCCCAGGCCGAGTATTTGTTCAGGGAAACACCCTCTTCTCCCTCGCTCGCAGGACGCCGGCAGAGCCAAGGGCGCGAACTTCCGAAGACGGGACCGGGAAGGCAACTCAATCTCCCGCCGCCCCCCCTCTTTTCCAGAAGGAGCGCCCAGAGGTCGGGATGCCGCGCCTCCCCGACCCCGAACCCCCCCCCCCCCCAGTCTCTCGCCCTTACCGTTCCCCGCAGCCGGGCTGAGAAGGTGGCCGAGGGCGAGCGCCACCCACGTGGCGAGCACTCCTGCTCCGAGTCCCCTTCGGCTCATGGCTGGCTGGCTGGCACCGTCGCAGCTCGCTTCTCCCTCCGGTCGGTCTGTCCCCGAGGTGGGTGGGTGGGGGGGCGGCTGGCCAAATACTCCGGGGCACGAGACCGCGCGCGCGCGTAAAAAAAAAAAGAGGCAAGTTGGGCGAGGGCGGCAAGTGTCTGTTTGGGGCTCTCTCGCGCCTAACTGTCTGAGTGAGCGCACCCGGCGGCCGCCAGCTTCATGTGGAGGATTCCCTCGCGCTCCTCCCTCTCCCGGCAAGCCGAGGGGAGGGGCTTCCTATGGGGTGATTTTCAAACCTCCCCACATCAGAGAGGGGGGAGGAGGAGCTACAAACGCATGATGTGACGTCGGCGATTTAACCCTTGCCGCCCCCCACCCCACCCCGCCGACCTTTTTTTTTTTAAATGTGTTTGTGTTTTTTTTGTTTTCAAGGTGTACGCCCTTTGACGCCTCAAGAATGGGGCCAAGGCGCCGCCGGGCTGGGCTGGGCTGGGCAGCAGAGTGTGGTTCCCCTTCTCCGGATGGACGGGCGCTGGCGAGGCAGGGGCAGGGGCAGGACTTTGCCGACCCCTCCCCAAAACGTCCGCGGCTCCAAAACCGCCAAGCCCGGTGGCGTGATGAGGGGTCCCGGGGGAGGGTGCTTGAAACGCTGGGAGCGGGTGTCGTGCCTAATGCACGTATGAATGGCCGATTTCTCGTGTCGGCGGCGGGCTTCGGGGGGGGGAGAAAAAGCACTGGGCGGGTGTCCTTAGGGGCTCTACGAGAGAGGAGGGCAAAAATACACCCACCCCACCCGCTCTCTTGAGGCTGCTCTCCCGCCTTCCAGGGCGGGAAGATAGAAAGGGGGAGCAGACCTGAAAACCTGCCATTGGCAACCCCCGCGGACCCCCCCCACTATCCTCGCGGGGGTCCCTTGGTGAGGGGAGGAAACGTGGAGCCTCGGCACCGGGTCGCCTTACCAAAGCCTCTTACCGCTCCTTAAAGGCTCCCGGGGGGCACTTTATTGTGGCATGAAAGTGGCTAGTTCGGAAGGGGCAAGCAAGGGGGTCTCCCGGTTCGTTTCGCAACGGCCGACGTAACAACACGCTTTCGCCGAGGCCCCTTTGTAACAACATCCTGACCCACGATGGCCATTTCCTTCCCTGTCGGTCGTGATGCCCTGTGAATGCCCTGCCTTGCCCTGCCCTGCCCTGCCCCTCCCGACTTCCGTGGGGTTTGTTCGTCGATGGTGGCCTCGCCCGTAGAGCCGTCAGAAAGGAGAAGAGTGCAGATGTCGTGTTTCAGGAAATAAACACAAGGCATTTTTAAGCTAAAAGTCACACAAACACACCCCAAAAGAAAGCTTTTTCGCCTTCCTCAAAAAGAAATTCACCCTTTATAAAGTGATGGGATGTGTACATTCGGGCAAAGTGTCCCTAAAGGGAAAATACGAGGCTTAGGGATCCCTCATCCTGCATCGCTAAATGCCTACAGCTGATGAGTGAGGAGGGCAGGGCAGGTTCAACGGTCCTCAAGGGATTTCACGCAGACTACATCCCGACTGGGTTCACTGTGACTGATAAATCATTATTCTGATCGGGACCTACACAGAGGTGGTTCTTTTCGCTTTGACAGGCTGGGGAGGAAAACGGATGTGGGAGGTGGTTGTGCTTTAGCCTTGCAGAGTGTTGTGTTAGAAAACATATTGCAGAAAACTTTGTTCCAGTAAGGGACTCATCAAGCTCTCTGCTTCATCATGACACTTCCAAACTAGCAAGAAAGGACAGCTCAGTGTGGTTTCTGACACTTAGTAGTTCCCTATTGGGCAATGTCTCAGTGTTCTGGGGTGTGTGTGTGTGGGATTTATGTTGTGCCTAGTGCTGTGATGGCATGCTTCACTGATGTGCCTCATGAGTTGCACCACCTCTGTGAAGGGACATCCTCTTCCTGAGCAGATCCTCATTTGTACTTCTCCTCTGCCTGGCTAATTTCCTCCACTCCACTTGCTTCACCCTATTGCAGCGAAATTCTGCTATGAGGTCTGGGACTTTCATAAAAATTTTGGACTACAGTTTATAGAAACCCGCAGGGATTATCTTTCCACCCCCGACAACATTCTAGGGGCTTTAGCAAAAAAAAAAAAAAAAAAGTATTTTTAATCACCTATAGCTGAGAAATAATGGCTCTGTCTCAGCTACGCTGAGGAAATGGTGGGTGGGGCTAAGCTCTGTGGGAGCTGCAAGGCATTAGGAGTCTGGTAGTTTTCCGAGAGGCACCTACAGTACCTATCCCAAGCATAATGGGCAGAGGCCTTCATGTTTCTGGCTGGGGGGATTTCTGGCTGGGGGGATTTCTGCAGACCTCAGGGAGCTGTAGTATAAAAGAAATACAAAAGTCCCATGCCTGTCTTCTGTTTCATGCTCAATGTGACTACATCTCCAGTACAAATGTACTGTTATTCTTTCTCCTTGGCACTGACAGTGTGTGATGTCATGACAACATACTGATAAAGGAACATGAAAACCATGAATGACCTTGGAATGACACAGCATAAAGTTCTCCCCTAGAACCATATTACAAATAAGTTGTTTTTCATCCCTGTCCGTTTTCCTCACTGTCCAGTTTTCACATCCATACGTAGTACCGGGGAATACCTTGGTGTAAGATTGTCTTTGCTGTGGTCTCCATTGACACATCTTTCCATTTTCAGATCTTTTCTAGTTCCTTCATAGCTGCCTTTCAGAGTATCAGTATTCTAATTTCTTGGTTGCAATCTCCATTTGGATTGATGATTGAATCAAGCTATGCAAAACACTTAACAATATCTTAAAAATTCACCTTTATATGACACCTTAGCTGATGAGAAACCATTGTGTTTTTCCATGTCTGTTTTTACTGTAATTTCTTGTTTGGAGTATAGGTTACAGATCAGGACAATCAAATTTTGAAATGCACCCATCTCTAATTTAGGTGATTCATAGCTTTTCATAATTCACTCAGTCAAAGGGTTTGCTGTCATCTATAAATAAAGCATTTAAACGGTCGGAGACCGCAAAATAAAGATTGATTGATTGATAGATAAATAAATAAATAAAGTACAGGCTTACTTATTTTTGAAATTCTTTGATGTACTCCAGTAGCCAACATATATTTCCTATCTGATCTCTAGCTCCACTTCCCTTTCTGAATCCAGCTTGAACTTCAGAAACTTCTCACTCCATATGCAGTAAGTGTTCTTGTTGCAGAGCCTTGAGCATCACTCTGATTGCATGGGAAATTAATGCAATATTCTTATGGTTGCTGCAATCTTCATTGTCACATTTTTTGGAGATTCAGGCATAGCCTTAGTGGGGAAGAGTGTGGCAGGAGGTTGACTACCTTTCACCCTCTCCCACCCCCCTTCCCACCACCGCTCCCTGCCCCCACTACAAAGAATCCTGAAACAGCCTCCCATGCCAAACAAGGAAAGACACTGATTGGGCTACCAACCACCTCCCCACCCAGAAGCAAAAGAGGACAGGGGTTCTTTATCTTTTACAGTGGTATAGGAAAGGGATTTTCAGAACGTGTAACGTCTTCTACAAGCTGCACCTGCTTAATTTCCCTTTTCTGTATAACTGTTGAAGGTTCAGGAGCCCCATCCTCTTTTGTATGTGGACATCCCAATCCATATGGCATTCACTGTGTGTGTGTGTTTCTGTGTGAGAGGGAGGGAGGAAGACACGGAAAGAGACAAGCTCAACCTGTATTTAAAACCTGAGCATACAATTCTGTTGTTCAAAGGTCTGGTGACTTGTACCATAGAAGAGGATCTTTGTGGTAAACCATGCATATGTTGCAAATGTTTTGCACTTCCCATCTTGAATGTGATAGGATGTCACGACACGTATCTAACGCATTTGATTACTTTCTACACTGTAAGCTCATGCCCCCAAATCATTCAAACTGTGATAAAGCTGTTATCTGCTTGCTTTTTCCACATCCTCCAAAGGGTTTGGATAGCAGCTTTAAGATTCCAGATGTTGCTGCTCCTACTTCTTATAGAACAGGCAACACACATGTTGACATTTCACCGGTGGCACACTTCTATATACTGTTCATAGTCCTGCTTTCCTCTGCTTCCTCTCTCACACACCATTAGTGTACATGATAGAAGATTTGTTCCTATATGCTGTCTGTGGTGTAAATGTACAGGTACTCTGCTACTACACTGGCTTCTGACTGTGACTGAGAATACAATCCTCAGTCACAGTCTGTTCTTAGAGCTACTTAGCTAGAATACTTTGGAATGCTCTAGCTAAGCAGCCTTAAGAACAGTAGTGTAGTATATCTAGCACACATGGGTTCAGGATGTTTGTATCATTTGCAGCCACTCATTCAGATTTCCTTCCTCCCCTCTGCAGTCCTCCAGAGGGAGGGGGTTTAAAAATAAGGTTTCTAGGTAATAATGTATTGCCAGGAGCTATACCTAGGCACTGTAGGTTAAACCACAGAAGCCTCTGTGCTGCAAGGTCAGAAGACCAGCAGTCGTGAGATCAAATCCACGTGACTGAGTGAGCTCCCATTGCTTCTCCCAGCTCCTGCCAACCTAGCAATTCGAAAGCATGTAAAAATGCGAGTAGATAAATAGGTACCACCTCGGTGCAAAGGTAATGGCGGCGTTCTGTGTCTAGTCTCACTGGCCACGTGACCACGGAAACTGTCTTCGGACAAACGGTGGCTGTACGGCTTGGAAACGGGGATGAGCACCGTGCCCTAAAGTCAGACATGACTGGACTAAATGTCAAGGGAAACCTTTGCCCTTTACTTTTATTCCTGTTGCACTGCAAAATAATAATAATAATAATAATAATAATAATAATAATAATAATAATAATAATAATAATAATAATAATAATCATCATCATCATCATCATCATCATCATCATCATCATCATCATCATCATCATCATCATCATAATGGTGAGGCTTACTCTAGAACAGGCCAATAAGATCCATTACCTTTACAAAAGACTTGCTTCTGGTGGAGAGGAAAACTGCTAGAACTCATTGGTTGATATGGACCAGTGCAGCTGCCCTACATTTTTGACTCGCCTTGGGAATATGGCTGTTAGGGTTGTCATAATGAATGCTTCTGTCTCAAAATTTTCCACTACCTATCTGCTTAAAAAAGGATGTAGCAAACTGACACTTACATGAGCAAAACTCTTCCCAAAACCAGAGGTGCACTACACTGTCATGGATACTCTGCTAGTGAAGTTGTGTAGATGGAAGAGGCAAACACTGGGCATGGGATGGGTATGATCTGGATGTGAGAGAATTACACTTGATCCTGCATCTGAATGTTGGTTACGACATGTCCAGAGAAAGACTAAAACTTTACCCCAGATCTAGAAATGGTATAAATCATTTCCCTCTCACTAAAGCTACTCAGAGAGGCAAAGACTTTTGAGAAAAATATCTTCCACCAGCATTCAGGATGTGAAAATCAGCACCCAAATACGTTTACCAAAATATACGTAGATTCTACACAGGCCAAAAAGGCAGGTGAGATGGCAGGGAATGGGGGCTACACGCCTCTGGTATGACATTGCACATGCTTATAGCAGACAAAAAAGGAAGTATATTATCAGGATACAATGAAGACAATGGGCTTTTCACAAGAAGGAGAGTGACCTGCTCTTAAAAGGGGCCCTTGCAATTAACATTAATATTAAGGGACTCTGCAGAATATGGGCTCCTGGGAATATTGCCAATACTTCTCTCCACACAACCCTTCCGACAGTTCTGCTGTGTTCTTAACAGCAGACATCAGCAGGCAATACTTAACAGGATGGAAACCAATAATTACCTGCTAATGACACCACATGGAGCAGCTATTAAAGACACAGCTGCTGGAGTTAGTTCAAAAGTTGGCAGCACAAGGCTTATTTAACCCAGATCTCTGTTTGATGTAACACAATTCCTTCAGATCTGTCCTGCAGGGATTCTCGGCAAAAACACCCGATACCCTCTCCACCCAGTACCCGAGGTGGTGCAACAGAGAGCGCTTGCCCCATACACATAAGCAAGGGCAGGGAGAGAGTGACAGATGCAACCATTGCAAATGAGCTTGTCCTCTTGTTGGGTTTGTTCAACTTTCTTGACACCTCCTGTCCGCATGATACAAGACTGAAACCAGTATCAGTGGAGCCAAAGTGGGGACAAATAACCTTGCTTTCTGTTTGTTTGGGCTTTTTTAATACCATCAGCAACGGTGCTGTATTTTTGTGTTCCACGTTGCTCTGATTTACACCAACGCGTAATCTATGCTCGTTGACCAGAAGATGCTGAGTTGAACTAGTGATATTGCGATGTAACAAATAGATTGAGAAGGAGGGGTTTGATACACCGGTTATCATTGTGATAAGAGAGATATGGGAAGATGGAGAGATGGAATAAGAGGAGGCAGGAGAACCTGGGAGAGCTAGAGCAGAAAGAACAGGCATGGGGGAGGGCATTATGGGTTGGAAGTTTGGTGCTGAGGGACAATTCCTCGCATGCGTGGAGAGGATACACCAGAAATCCCAGCACATTCAGCAACAAATACCCACCAACATTTGGACACAAATGCTGGGATGGCAGTCAGTCACTAAAGAAACTGGAACAGCCCAGAATGATATGGGACCGTGGCACTGTGTGGACAAGGCCAGTGTAGCCATTCTCTCCCCCATCCCTTTGGAATAGAGAGGGGCATTGACCAGTTCCTCCCAGTTTGTAAAGGCCGCAGCACAGGAGCTGCTGCTCCCTTCCCCAGCCTCCTCTAGCTCAAACAGCCACTCACCAGGCCCAGCTTGCTAGTTTTTCCCACCTCCTTGGCTCATCTCCCAGTCACGAACAAGAGCACAGACTTCTCTGCCCCCTGCCTTTTGTCTGAGTAAGAGATCAGTCAAGAGGGCGGGACAGAGAAGCCCGAGCTATTGCAGGGACTGGAAGATCAGTTGAGGAGGTGCGGGAAACTTGCACAATGGGCCTGGTGAGTGGCTAATTGAACCAGCGTGGCCAGTTGCTTCACCTGCCTGTAGCTGATCTGGCTGAGAGATTTTGGAAGCCATAGCCACCCCCCCCCCCAATGAAGTAACATTCTGAAATTCTGACTGAAGTGCAAGTAGAGTAGGGTGACCACACGAGAAAGGGGTCCAGGGCTGTTGTACATTTAATAGGGAATGTCAGCAGGCATCTTCCTATTAAAGGTATAGAAGCCCTGTCTGCCTTTTGATGCATCCACTCAAAGCAAAAGCAGCACAGGTTGCTGATTCAGAAAGTCATGTTTTTGTACTTCCCTCCACAACAATAAGGTTGATCATACAGAGTCTTAGATCTGGTCAAGGCCACTGACTCATCTTCACATCACTGAAAGCCTTGGTGTGCAAAGTAAGGATTGGTTCAATCCCCCTTCCCTAGACCTTGAATTGTTTGTCTTGTTTTCTGAATAAGCTGTTTCCAAAATTACTGCAGTTAAGGAAAATACGTCATTGTGAGTAACACAGGGAAATCAAAGTGTTGTAAATCTCCATTTATAAATGCCTTTCTCATTGAAGTTTCATTTACTCAACCCCAGCTATAAAAAAGTCTGTATATAATTCAAGTTATGCTTCAATATTTTATATTTGGTTCCCCCCACAAACACACTTTATTTTTAAGCATATCTATCCCACCACAGGACGGTTTATGGTGATGACTGCACATTAGCCCTTTTCCCAGTCTGTGCCCAAATAAGGATACACAGACAGTTGCATGTGCCAGCTTTTGCCCTTCTGGAGGCATGATATCTACAAAACAACATGTTCCTGCAAATGGAGAAAATACAAACAGCTGTAACATGGACAGTGTCATTAATTTTGGGAGCATATTTTCCTTCTGTCCATAGTGGAGATGGAAAAATTCTAAAACATCTCCATTTTTTCTGGGGGGAGAGGGGAACAAGGGGAAAAACATTTGTTTCTCAAAAACTTCCATTTGTTCCAGGAAGGAAAAAAATGTTTTTCCCTGTTTTTTTCCTGGAAAAAAAGGATTTAAAAAAACCAGGGAAAAAGGTGTTTTTTTCCTCAGGAAAAATGGAATTTTTTGGAAATTTTACACCTCTAGCCCTTAGACACCCTTCTAACTATTGCACAAAGTCCCATAGGCAGTGGAATTTGCAGAATGATGATTTTTTTAAAAGGTGGAAGGAGGAAGGAGGAAAGACAGACCCTAGAGCACTAAGACTAACCTAGCAAATCAAAGAACACTCAGGAGGCATACAGGCATTCATCCACAATCTCTCTCACACACTGAATTCTAGAAGTAAGCTATTTAGTAAACTAATAAACTAGATAAGGAAAGAAAAAAAGAAAACAATAGAACCTGAATCCGATCTAGCATTGATGACACAGGTCTCTCAATTTACTATGCAAAACGGCAGGTAGTAGAGTGGGAGCAAACAGATATATAGCATTTGGTCTATTCAGTCTGAGCTCTCCCGGGTGCATCAGTGGCTGGAGTGTCCAGGAGCGATCTCGGGCTGGCCTCCTCCCCATGGAGGCGTCGCTTTGGCTTGTGGGCAACCAGTGGCTCCTTGTTCCACCTTGTCACCTCTCACAATTATACATGTCCTCCTGATTCAGTCTGATCTTCCACAGTTGTCCAAAGATACGCCTACTTAAAACATATCATAAGGCAATGTCCAACATTTTAAATCACAAAAATTAGTTCAATACATGGGAACTGGGATTCTGTTCAAAGCAGTATAAAAGCAACCCGCTGAAAGTGGCAAGAGGGCAGGATTGGACTAAACCATCTCTTAGGAGAAAGAAATGCCTAGATTTGTAGATGCAAGCAGCATCTCCAGAGATGAAAATGATCTTCAGACGCTCACAAAAAGAGACTGAAAGAGTGAGGGCTGAGAAGATTTCCTGAAAAGAGAGCAAAGCTAGGATGCAGTGGTGTCGCTTTGCAGCTTGCGTACAAGGTGGTGAGTTTGTAAGTTAGAGAATGGTTGGCTTTTTTCTTTTGGCAGCAGAGATGACTGACCACTAGCCAGACATGGCTCTAGCCTGCCCTTTCTTGTTTCTCGCCATTTTAGGTGTTGCAATGAGACTTTATCCCTGGGGCTGTCCGTTTGCAACCTGGAGATGAAGAAAGTCCAGTTTCTCAGGGTGGGCCCTTTCATCAGCCCATCTTCTCCCCCATTCTGGTATGTGGAGGGTTGCTTGGTGGAGGAGAAGTGGGCCAAAGGAGAAGTACCCATTTGCCTCACACTTCTCCGGCCATCCTAAAGGTTCAGAGGGATTATCACCTCCTGGCTAACAAACCTACGCAGCATATCTGCAGATGGACTTAGGAAATAGGATTGAGGAGTCGCAGTTGAGTTTTCCCCTCAAAGAAACATGCTACTGTATAAATTAAAAGTTAGGTTGCTAAGAAAGAGCTGAAGTGAGTACTGGAGGCACAAAGAAATCAGGACCCAAGGTGGAACTGGAGTGGCCAGATGCCAAAGAGGACAGGGCTCCTCTTGTACCTTTAATAGTTCTGTAGGAGAGGGACTTTTACCAGGCATAGTTTCTCTCCTGCAGGTTTTGTCTGTTGGAAACTGTCCCTTCTGCACCATCATTAAAAGTAGAGGATCCCAATTCTCTTTGCATCTGGCCACTCCAGGAAGAATCACAACTCTTGACAAAAATCCTGTGTGTGGGACCAGGAAATGAATGGAGCTGTGAGCCAATAGCTGAAAAGAAGCGCACAGGCAACAGAATCTAGGTTTCTGTGGCCAAAAAAGTCAAGGAGGCTTAGATTTGGAACATCTGAACAGAGAAATTACATTGAAATGAAATTAAGATATAAAATTAAAAGGAGGTGAAATAACCAACATAGCAAAATGAGGAAGTAACTTGTTTGTAGTTGAGAGGCATCTTAAATATTTTAACTACTTTTTATATTTATTTTGGTTTTGGGGGGGGAAGTATGAAAAGCTACGCTTTCCCCATTAGGTCACAACCCCCAGCGAACTGCAGCCTCTGAGAGACCAGGTTGGAAAATGGCCCTGACATTTCTGATGTTTCCATTCCTCCTCTGAGAGTAGAGGGTCCTGTTCTTTTAAGACTGACAAATTATGCCTGGTGTTGCTTTCCCTCTCTTTCCAACACTATGAAGAGAGTACAAAGGCCTTGGGGCCCCAATCCCTTCTGTGCAACAAGGGTCGGAATTAAAGGTGTCCTCTCAAGGTCTGGGCAAAAGCACAAAGTCAAGCCTTTCCCAGCCTGGTTCCTTCAAAATGCGTGCAACTACCATTCCCGTAATATATTTATTTATTTCATATGCTGTTCTTCTCTCCAAAGAGACCCAGAATGGCAAACAACACAAAAACAACATACCATATAGTGTATGTATGGAATAATAGAACAATTCACATACATGATGAAATGCAATAAACAGTTTTATCTTACATACATCCCCAGCCAACATAGCAGTAGCAGTTGTGGTAATTAGGTTGCATGAAGTTGGTGTAAAGGGTGTGTGTGGGTGTCAAAGTGCACAGAAGAGCTGATCCCCACAGATTACTTTGAACTAACTCCACTGGGAGAAGCCGCCTGCAACTCTCCGCAGCTGTGTAGCCTATAACTGCTATTAGCCTTAGCCAGGATAACCAGCAGGGAGTTGCGGTCCTCAACTGTAGACTTTCAGTGTGGTGTAGTGAATAGAGTAAAGAACTAGGATTCTGGAGACCTGGTTTCAAATCCCTGCTCAGCCATGGAACTCACCAGGGAAGGTGGAACTGATAAATCCACTCCTTAAATATCTCACTTACCTTGAATGCCCAACTAGAATCCCCATAGGTCAGTTTTGACTTGATAGCACAGAACAACAGCAACAGTCCTCAAAAACCTCTGAAGGGCTAGAGTTGCCCACCTTTGAAACAGATGCTGTGAAACAAGATGACCCCATGAAACACAGGAGAAGGCTCCTGTGCCTTCGTTGTGGAGTGGACTCTTTCCACAGAGTCAGGGAGTCATGCAGTCCCCTCTTTTGCATAGCAACGGAAGTTAAAGGCTGCTCTCTTGTTCATGTAGCCACTCTTCTGAGAACAGGGATCTCAGGAGGACACTCTTGATGGGCTCACTGAGTGGGCAGGCCACCGTAATGGCACTGCGGCTTCCTTAATAATAATTTTGATTGTGGCCGCAGTGGCAGTGGCCATCTTGAGGGGATGAAAATGAATTTATTTTATTTTATTTTATTTATTTTATTTTATTTTATTTTATTTTATTTTATTTCTACCCCACCCATCTAGACCAAAGGTCTACTCTGGGTGGTATTACAGATTTAAAAACAGTTAAACCAATAAACATGCACTATAAATCCAAGATGGTAAGGTGGGAACTTAAGATACAGCAGGAGGGATAGCCTGCCCAAATAGCCAGGTCTTGAGTTTGCTTCCGAAGACACCCAGAGAGGGTGAAGGTGCCATCGCCAAAGATTGGGGGTGGTGGTGGGGTGGAGGAAACCAGTTCAAACTTTTTTCCTGAGCCCTTAACAGTGGCCAGATTTCAGATAACAGCAGCGTCTACTTGTCAGCTTGGAACTATGTTATTATCTGCTAAAGGGGACAAATCAAATAGCTATTAAAGCCACAAGTATGGGACTTAATTCAAACCTTGGTAACACAAGGCAAAGGATAGCCCAGATCTTCATCTGGTGTAAGATCACTCCTTCAGATCTTGAATCAAATGGCTAGCTCCCATTTTAAAGGGGCTTTTGAACAGAAAAAGGTTCTGAAAAGGTTTGGCGAAAGATGAGTTTAAGCCGCATGCCTTCCTTTTATTTGGTAGCCTCTGTTGTTGTTGTTTTTTTCTGAGGAGTCTGCTTTCACTAAAACTCCAACATTAAAATTCTCTCTGTAGGCCACATCAAAGTCAGGGAGTGGGGCAGGGTGTGTTTAGCCTCCAGGTGTGGCTGGACTGCAATTCCCATCATTCCTCACCACTAGCTGCCTTGGCTAGGGCTGATGGGAGCTGTGATTCAACAACCTCCGGAGGCATGCACACCAATCACCAGGCTTTATTTTCTCAAGAGATGGAGACAGAGTTGTCCAGCTGTATGCCCCAAGTCGGGGCATCTGGTTCCCAGAGTGAGGCTCAGCGGGTCATCTATGACTGGCTGAATGGGTTTCAAGCGTGTCATCCACAGTAGCAACCGTTTCAGTCCTTCTGTTCCCTTTCATTAGAATGCTTGAATATCAGCACTGCAGGTTTCATCACTATTCCTGTAGGCGTAACATTGTGCCACCTTCAAGAGCGCCATCAACTTCTAAAGGAGCATAAGGTTCTGACAAAATTCTGCTTCTCTGTGGCTTCGCCGTAAACCCCAAATGCTTCCCCTGTTTCACAGCTGCTGCCAGGCTGCCACGACAGCAGAATGTCACGGCAATGCAGAGATGCTGCTGTGCCAGCCTACCTAAGTTCATCACTGTATTTTTGTATTGCACAGACTTTTGGGTTTTAGCAGCAATCCTATGGGCTTCTGTCACTGCACCAAATCCTCAGGGTATATACGTACCCACTGGATTGCTCCCTATCAGTATCTCCATGGAAAAGTTTCGATTTTTCATATTTTCTTTTCTTCCTTAGTTGATCTCCTGTGGTTTGAAGACAAGAGATGGAATAAGTGATAAGGAAAAACAAAGGCATTACCACTCCATCATGTAATCCTCTGGATTCTCTGTAAGATTAGCAGGACACATTGAATGTGACGGCACGTTAAAGATCATCTCTGGAATCTTAGTCAGTTTCGGTGACCACCTGGTTACACAAATACCCCTGCATTTCCCCCTCAGCTTTGCCAAGCATACTTGGAGAGTTCAAAACATCCCTTAGGGTGTGTCTGTGTGAGTTTTATTTTTCCAGTGCTACCTCCCAGACGCATCCAGGTAGCGGGTGGCAGTCTGTAACTGGGATACCATGTCATAATCTTGCGGTCCCCACCCTTCCATTCTATTGCAAGGCCATTGGTACCGTATGAAAAGGATCCCCCATCCCCAGTCATGCTTGCAATATGTGGCAAGACACCAGAACAAATACAGATCTCATCAGTTTTACTGCTTACCATACAGAGTGGATTGTTTCCTCATAAATACATTCCTTGGCAGCAGGCACAACATCTGACTTCAGCTTGGTAATGTGTGGGGGAGCCATTCCTGGGCAGCATGTCTCCTTTTGCAACTCCCACATCAGCCAGCTCAAGCCAGAGGCTGGAGACACACACACACCCCGCCACTTATCACTGGAGCTATTCAGGCAGACATAGTCCCACCACTTGCAGCTTGAAAACAGAGTAACGAAGTTCAATGTGACAGCCTATTAGCTAGTTGAAGAGTACTGTCACCCTCTTCCCTGCCCCATCTTGTCTTCCTCTGGCTAAACCGGTTGTTTGCTCATGTTTTTTTTCTTTCTTTATTCATGTCAGAGTGTTGCACAATTTAAAATTATGGATGTATATGAAATATGGGTAAAATTACAAACAAATTAAAATGTTAAGATAATTAGACTGTTTTTGACCAGAAGCAGGCTATTTCAATAGTGTTACCTTGGCCATTTGCTAGATCTTTATTTTTATTTTTAGTATATGTGGCAGGGCATATATTGTATGCACATAAGTGCTACATTGATTGGATTTCTCCACAGTCTCAGAAAATTTGTCTTCTGTCCAAGTAGCTCCATTTCACTTGACTATTCTTTAATCTTCCTGCAGTATTTTGCTTCAAAGTCTATTAAGTGACATCCAGATGGTCCAGCTAGAGTCACGCTTCAACAGTCATCCATTCAGCAAGGTGTGTTGTTTTTGTTCACCATAGGTTTAGTTTAGTCTCTTTTGGTTTAATATTTAGAGCTTGAGATGTGCACAGAAAACTTTTCCTCAATTTGAGTCATCATCTAGGGGGTTGGTGTCCGTGAAGTAGATGGGCTTGGTGTTGTATCACCTTATTCCCTTCATTATTTGCTAGTACCTCCTGACATATGTCTAGAGGGGCAATACCAGTCAAATAACA